>NC_051309.1:166206440-167419357 GCF_015220235.1 Choloepus didactylus | reverse complement strand
GGGATAGGGGAATGTATGACACCAGAGGTAAAGATAGATGATAAAGACTGGGACTGTATAATTTTGCAAAAACTGACTTGGCCAATGACTGTTACTAAATGTACAAATATAAAAATGTTTTTACATGTGGGAGAACAAATGAATGTCAACCATGCAGAGTGTTGAAAAAGGGATGGTATTTGGGAAAAAACATAATCAAAGCAAACTGGAATCTATGGTCAACAGTAACATTGTAATATGCGTCCATTAAATTTAACAAAGGCAATATGCCAAAGCTAATTGTGTATGAGAGGGGGATATAAGGGAGGGATATGGGATTCTTAGTAGTGGTGTTGTTTTCTGTCCTTATTATTATGTTGTATTTTATGACATTTTATTTTTCTTTTTATTATCTTTTTTATTATTCGCTAAAAATAAAACTTTTTCATAGTAATCAATATGTTCAAGTGCTGACTGTGGTGATAAATGTACAACTGTATGATGATACCATGAAGAACGGACTGTACACTGTGTATAATTGTATGGGATGTGAATATATCTCTATAAAATTGTAGGAAAAATATAAATACGGGTAAAAGTGCTGGAGAAAAATTGAAGAGAGAGATGTGCCTAGTTACTGTTGATGAGTAGGTAGAAAGTTGTAGCCTTTCTGGAGGTCAGTGTGATGGTTCCACAATAAGCTAAGTATGTGGGGGGCCATAAGGTCCTGCAATCTCATTAGGGGGTATTTACTTGGAAGATCCAAGAGCAAAGACATGAATGGACATTTGCACACTGGTATTTATGGAGGCAGTATTCATGATTTGCAATAGGTGGAGGTGGCCTAAGGGTACACTGACTGAGGAACAGAATGGTGAACTGTGGTGTATTCCATTTTTTTTAATGGAATATTGAGCAACTATAAGAAGGAGTGAAGTTGTGAGACATGCAACAAGGTGAATGGATCCTGTAGACAGCATTTTGAGTGAAGTAAACCAGAAACAAAGGCAAACACTATAATGTCTCACCAATATGGACTAACTATAATGTGTAAACTCAGAATTGAATCTTAGAGCACAGCCTAACAGGGAAACGATTATTGTAATGGTCCCTAGATTGTAAGCTCTTGCAACAGTCAAATCTATTCCTGAATTGTAGTGGCTATCTCCAAACTCTGAGAAGCTGATCCCTTTGTGTATAACCTGGTGGTTGGTCTCTGGAACATTGGGTATCTGTGTGACACCTGAGGCTCAGAGCTAGAGCTCGGCAGATATGAATGTCAGTATTAACACATACAGCAACTGTTTAAAAAAAAAAAAAAAAGAGCTGAGAGAGAACCCAGACTTCAGTTAGAGATATGGATGAAGCAGACCTGGTTGGGACTAGGGCAAATAGGGCCAAAGGGTAAAGGTTGAAACTGACTGTGTGTTAAAGCTTCAACTTCCATGTGAGACCAAGGGAAGAGGTGTTTGGGGCAGGATCTATATTTTCTAAACAATATAAGCTCTACAGTCAGTTTGTTCAAACACCACAATTACATGGAACTTTGAATAGGAAGTGAGATGTGGTGGGTTTGTATAGGTTAGAGTGAAATAGCGACACATCCCAAAGTAACTTGGGTGGAGAATAAAAATATATATGCAGGGACCCCCTGAGGAGCTGGGGGAAAATGAAGAAGTGTTGGACTTCCCCACCTGGATTGTTGCTGATATTCTCCAAAACATTGAGGACTGACGGCTTGGTATGCTGAGCCATCTATCTTGGGCTTGCCCTTATGAAGCTCATTACTGCAAAGGAGAGGCTAAACTTGCTTATAATTGTGCCTAACAGTCTCTCCCTGAGTGCCTCTTTGTTGCTCAGATGTGGCCCTCTCTCTCTAGCTAAGCCACCTTGGCAGGTGAACTCATTGCCCTCCCCCGCCATGTGGAACCTGAGTCCCAGGGGTGTAAATCTCCCTGGCAATGCAGGATATGACTCCCGGGGATGAATCTGGACCTGGCATCGTGGGATTGAGAACACCTACTTGACCAAAAGGGGGATGCGAGATGAAGCAAAGTGAAGCTTTGGTGGCTGAGAGATCTCAAATGGAGTCGAGAGGTCACTCTGGTGGACATTCTTACGCACTATATAGATAGCCCTCTTTAGGTTTTGGTGTGTCGGGGTGGCTGGAAGTAAACACCTGAAACTATTAAACTCCAACCCAGTAGCCTTAACTCTTGAAGATGATTGTATAACAATGTAGCTTACAAGGGGTAACAGTGTGATTGTGAAAACGTTTGTCCAGTGTAAGGATGGATGAGTAGAAAAATGGAGACAAAAGCTAAATGAAAAATAGGGTGGGGGGGATGATTTGGGTGTTCTTCTTTACTTCTATGTTTTATTCTTATTCTGATTCTTTCTGGTGTAAGGAAAATGTTCGAAAATGGATTGGAATGATGAATGTACAACTATATGATGGTAGTGTGAGCAGCTGATTGTACACCATGGATGATTGTATGGTATGTGAATATATCTCAATAAAATGGAATTTAATTTAAAAAAATCAGCAGCTAACTTCATGAAGAAAACAGTTACACAAACACATATGATTGTTTTGCTGGGTTTAACATATATAGCAGCCCTAAGTATTGCCTAAAGCCATGAGTTAAATAAATCAATTGTCACACATTGACAGGCAACAGAGAAAGGAAATGTTCTAATGGATTTGATGGAAGAAGAAAACCAAATTCACAGCTGAGAACATGAGCAAGGTAGAAAATGCATGCTCACTATTCCAACAACTAACTGTTCTTTTTCTATGTGGTTGGCTGTGAGCCAAATCACCGGCTAAATCATGGGCCACATATTTTAATCAGATAAACTTTTAGGCAACACAATTATATAAGACAACGTTTTGAAGGTGAAAGATTTAATCATTGTTATAGCAGAAGGATGTTAGTTCTAAATTCTACCCATTTTGGTGCACTGTTTTAATAAATGACAGAATTTATCTAAGTACCTAGCTTTAAAAAATGCGGTTACATGTATTTTGAAAACCAAGCCAAGAAACACAAGACCCATAAAATCCTGAAGCATATTAAATGACGGTTCCTTTTTCCTTAATCCACACCACAAATATCAATTAAATGTAATTATATTAAATAGGTTCCCCTGAGAGCAAATAAAGTTCTGCCAGAACACAAATTGCTGCCCAGGTGAACAGTATATAATTTTCTTGAGTACACAGACAAATACTCCAGAAAATAATGTAACAAATGTGTGTTTACCATAACATATACATTTATTTTTTTCTATCAATTTCTTAGCTACCAAAAAGGCAGAGGACCAAAAGACACAAATAAAATATACGAGTTTTTCTTTCTCTTTTCTTGGATGGGAGGATAAATATCATATTTTATATTGATAATTCTTAACTATAAGGCTATTAATCTGAGACAATAATAAATGGACTTTTCTAGAAGCAAATGTCATATATGAACTGGCAAGTTTGCCCCCCCCCCAAAAAAAAAAAAACTTATTTCAACAACTAGTTTTCTTATTAAAAACAAATGTTTTACTGCACTAACTATAAAAGGTAGAAATGAATCCATAAATAGGGAAGTAAAACAAATAGGATGAAACGGATTCTGTTAACAACTTTAGGAGCTAACTATTCCACTTCTACTGAAGTGAAAAAACAGACTTGAGAGGTGGGAGAAGAGGTAAAAAACAACTTTCTCAATTATGAAAATGAGCTGCTCGACAGATGTTTGAATTCAAAGGCCTTAAGGAGTATTTGTCAAGAAAGTGTTGTTTTTTCATCTGAAGGAAAAATGAGCAAATGCCATGCTCGTGTTCTTTTTCATCATATGATATGTAAGGTATGAATTTCTTCTGTCAGATGTTTCTAGGGATGGAAATTTAATTCATTCTTAGTGTCGTATGGAAAACCTTGAAAAATAATCAATTTAAGATTGCATGTGCTGATACGTCAAGTATTTTTAGGCTCTGCCCTTTTTAAGTAATAAAAATAATTACCTAAGAACAGAATCTTGGAAGCATCGGCTTTTTCCTTTTCCTACTGCTCACTCCCTTCAGACTGCCATCTCTCTCTCTCTCTCCAATTTCAGGTCCAAGAAACACCGAAGTCAAGCAGAAGTTGAGGCTTTGGCATCTACTCCATCCTCAGCTTTTGCAGCTGAAAAATGACAGAAGTAGCTACTAAGGACCCTTCCAACATTGGTGATTCTAGAATTTCTGATAATATTAAATAATGAGACATAACACGATCATAAGAAAGGACTCTCCCTAATGAGAAATGCTGCTGTGGAAGCAGCTGCCTGCTCCTCCCCTTCTCTGGACACATCCTGAAGTCCTGCGGAACTTGGCTTGAGGAACCAATTGCCTCTCAGAGATGTCCGTCAAGCCACCTAGACAAACCTCTCCATGGTTGGGGCAGCCCGGCTCTGGTGGTGGGTACGAGCACAGAAAAGTCAGACCTATTGACCCGACCGAGGGCCAGGCAGCTGCCTGCCCCACCAGGCCAGGCTTTTCTGGAACAAGGAGGTGAGGCAAACAGATCCCACAGGGACTCCTCTGCCCTTCCTCCCACTCCTGCCTTCCCCGCTCCACTCCCCCAGCCTCAGTATCCTTAACTCCTTATTTCACCTTCTCTTCTCTGCTAGGAGTTAATCAACCCCAAGATGCCTTTTTGGCCTTGGAAAACTTGACAGTTCCTTCAGAAGTGCCTAGTGAGTTCTGGCTGTTCTCTCTTGCCCTGCTCTGCCACTGGGGGTGGAAGGGGTGGGAGGGTTTAGGATGGAGAGCTCCATCCTAGGGTGGCTGAGCAGAGGGAGGTTACAGAATGGTCTTGCACTCGAGGTGACTCCTTCTGCTTTTTCCCTTCCCTCCCTCCCTCTCTTCCTACCCCACCCTACCTCTCACTCTTCCTTCCTTCCTTCCTTTTCTACTGGAACTCAGAAAGTTTGGTTACTCACACTCCTTCCTTCACGGCACATTATGTACACAGATCCAAAAGGCTTCTCTCTTTTTCTAGCTAGTTAGTTTGTTCATTCATTAGTTACTTAGTTAGTTAACCCTTTTACCTCCATTCACTTCTCCCCTTCCCCTACTCATCCCAGGCAGCCATTTAAATGTTTAAAGCAAATCCTCTTGTTTGCATATGTTCTCATAGGGTTCGTAAGCTACTTCTCTGTATATGTCTTTTCGTTTATGTGAGTGGCGGAGTATCAGAGATCTCATATTGTTTCTTATCAATTGTCACTCAGCATCTCATTTTGGATAGCTCGTAGGCTGCGTGGCATAAGACAGGCCACCCAAGCCATACCACAGACCACCTCCACCTCCCTTGGACCACAAATAGCACTGCAATCAACATCCTCGTACGTGTCTTTTTATGGAAACTTGTGAGAATTAATTTGGGACACATTCTCAGGACTGAATGCCTGGGGCCTTGGGCACACACATCCTTAATTTGACTGAGTACAGCCAGTTTTCCCTCCAGAAGGGCTCCCACCAGCAGAGTCTAAGTGTCCCTCTGTCCCCACCTGCCCAACAACATCTGGCACTTGGATGCAATTTAATCATAAATGATCTCAGGAATGATTGTCATAATTCATAAAGTAGAAGGAACATTCTCTACATCCTCTAGTCCCTTGCCTCCAAAATTCTTCCCAAATTGCAAAAAAGAATGATGATGTACATTTGAGTATACTTTAGACTGTGCTGATTTTATTATAAAATTGCAAAAGGAACAGGAAAATATTATACTATCTTGGTCTAAATAGTCCCCAGAAGTCCTTATACCTGAAAAAACTAGGTGATGTGCAAGGCTTCAGAAGAAACACATTAGCATCTGCTGGTCAGTTTTGAAGATCTAGCAGAAAGGTGTTCTCACCTGCTATGCCGGTTTGGATGTATTATGCCCCCCAAAACACCATGTTCTTTGATGTAATTTTGTAATCTTATTAGTGTTGATTAGATTGCAATTCTTTGAGTGTTTCCATGGAGATGTGACTCACCCAGCCGTAGGTGATAACTCTGATTGGATAATTTCCATGGAGGTGTGGCCCTGCACCTTCAGCATGGGCCTTGATTAGTTTACTGGAGCACTATACAAGCTCAGACAGAAGGAGTGAGCTTGCTACAGCCAAGAGGGACACTTTGAAGAATGCACAGAAGCTGAGAGAGTAGCTGCAGATGAGAGACAGTTTGAAGAAGGCCATTGAAAGCAGACTCTTGCTCTGGAGAAGTTCTAAGAGAAGACAAACACCCCGAGAGCAACTGAGAGTGACATTTTTGAGGAACTGCAGCCTAGAGAGGAACGTCCTGGGAGAAAGTCATTTTGAAACCAGAACTTTGGAGCAGATGCCAGCCATGTGCCTTCCCAGCTAACAGAGGTTTTCTGGACACCATTGGCCATCCTCCAATGAAGGTACCCAATTCTTGATGACTTACCTTGGATACTTTATGGCCTTAAGACTGTAACTTTGTAACCAAATAAACCCCCTTTATAAAAGCCGATCCATTTCTGGTGTTTTGCATCCCGGCAGCATTAGCAAACTAGAACACCTAGCTACTCTCTCATCCATTAGGTCTTAATTTCATTTCCTCCTGAAAGCTTTCCCTACCCTGCAAAACTGGCTGGATGCCCCGCCTGTCACCAGTTTGCTTATGTGTCTCCTGCATTAAACTGTTAGCTCCGTGAGGGCAAAGACACTTGTCTTGTTTGTTGCTATAAACCAGAGTGTAAGATGGTATCTGATATATCCTGATCATTTAATAAATACAGGTTAATGAATGAATGCCAGAATAAGTGAATTGATTTGTATTGCCAAAGCCGAACACAATGGCTGATACAGACTTTGAACTGAGTGAATGAATGAATGTGTGAACGAATATCCAGCAAAAATACCCTTTTTGCTCCCTTCTCTCTTCTGGGTTCTCCTATCAGATCTTTCTCCTTGAGTTTGCCAGGTTCTGGGTGGGATAACAGGGCAGCCCTGGCATAGTTTTAACTTTATTGTCAGTTGCTTGTTTCCCACTCCAGGATCATAAGGTGTTGGGGGAACTAGAAATGGCCAATGTTTATGGAAAGGTTGAGTGCCTGGGTAGGGAGTGAAAAGGCATAGCTAAGAGGCAGTATTCCAACTTGTTCTACATGAGCATGTCCTGCAGGGCAGACAACCCAAGTACATACACCTTCCCCTCCTCTCCCCTCCCATACATCTCTTCCCAGCTCCTTCCCTCTCCTTCCTCCCTTTCCCTTCATCCTCTAATGACAGTCTAATGAAGGACTGGTTTGGGGTTGAGACACCCTGATTACACACAGATCTATACGCGCACATTCCAAGGAGAAACACATATTAAGACAGTTTGTGCTCATATCTATACAGTTTATAGTGATATAAAGCTGACAGTTTCTAGGCATAGTTTTCCCCAAAATAAGCCCTCCATATTTTTCCTGGATGTGAAAGGCTATTTTCACAGCCAGAAAAAGAGCACTTGAGAAATTCTTGGGGACTGAGTGGCGCTTCAGGCCACCTTCCCTGGTTAACAAGCAATGAATAACTCGTCTTAAATGGTGCTTCTACCTAATTAAAATCACCAAGGAAGCCTTTTGAATCAAAGCCATCCCACTCCAAGTATTTGGACCAGAGAACTTGGACATTTGATAGCTGAAGTCCAAGCCAGTTGCATTCCAAGTATGATAAGACATTTACAGTACTTCTGCTATGAGTCTGCTCAGTGTTTTGACCCCAAGTCTCTCACCTCTCTCAAAGGGTCAACTTTGGCCTTCACACAGAGTTGCAGTGGGACATTGACAGCACAAGTTTCAGGGCCCTGACTCACCATTCACTTAGAGATTGCCTTAAACTAGAACATTCGCGCTAAAATTATGTTCCTTGAGGACATGGTCTATCGTCCATAGCTCTTAGCACAGGGTCTTACCCATATAGTAAGACATCAATATTGGTTGACTTTATTGATATAATTTTCTTAAAATCAAGTTAATCCTGTGTTAGGTTGCAGACTGTTGCCCAGGTCTACACAAGGCCCTCTCTTCCCTTCCTTCTGACACAGTCCGGGTTAGAGCCCCACTTCTTCCCCTGGCCTGGGACCATCTTCCCAAACCTTTGGGGCTCCTTAGAAGAAAGGGGCCATTTAGGGGTAAAATAAATAGCTTCTACTTTCAATAAACCAAGTTACCCAGACCTGCCAAGAGCATTTTATTTAAAAAGAAAAAAAATATTTGACAAGCAGATTTTTTTTTTTTTTTTTTAGAAGACCTCCATCCTTGGAAAAGAAATAGGGTTTTATGTTTCCATGCTATGGAATTTTCTCCGAGTAACCTGAGCCTGAGGGTAATTCTGCCTATAATTGAGTAGTATGAAAACCCTCAATAACTCCAATGCATGAGTGTTCAGCTCCCCAGGCACTGCCTTCTATACACTTAAAAGTTTTGAAGAAAAAAAAGGTTGGCTGGTTTGGACCAAGTGACTTGGGTAGATGGGGATGAATTCTCAGATCTGTTTTCCAACTCTAGATGATTATAGGTGTCTTACGGGAATGTATCCTTTACACTAGGACATAAATGTCATTTTAGATTCTTTCTGGAACAAGGCAGGGGACAACATATACAACACCCACTCCATTTCCATACCATACTCTGAACATAAACAGAACTGCATACCCCAGAACCAGAAGGTAACATTTTTTCAGCAATTATCACTGTTCTAAGCACTTTACATATAATTCATTTAATACTATTACTGTTCCCATTTTACTGATGAGGAATTTGAGGCACAGAGACATTAAGTAACTGACCCAAAGTTGCACAGTTCAACCAAGACAATTTGGTCCCAGGGCCTTTTACTTAAAAGACATCGTGAACAGCCTTGTCTAGCCACTGCCTGGTTTAGAAACAGCTTTGGGGCACACACATCCTGAACTTGACTCTGGTCATACCAATGATTTCTTCTGAGATCTCTCATGAACAAGCACTGTTCTGGGCTCCAAGGGGACTATAATAGAAGCAAAAAGCACAGCCACTGCCTTCGAGGATCCTGGACTCCAGGGAGAAAAGACTGTGGCCAAGCTCCTGGCCAGTAAGGATGCTGGGCACACATCCAGCTGGCTCCGGCCGCCTGGAGGAAGGCAGGGAAGATTCTGGATAGGGTATTGCTTTCTCTGACAAGCCCAGTTGGGTGCAAACTGGCCGCTTGCTCTTTTCTCTCCAATCCAGGCTGGTGGCCCTGGAGGCAAGGAAGGTCAGGGTGGAATGACCTGCTGAGAATGGACACAGGCACCAAGCAGCTGCTGACCCTCATCCCTGAGACAGGTTCACACCCAGACAGGCCCTATCCAGAATGGCTGCTCTTCAGGTAGTTTCGGTTAAGAAAGTGCCCCAGGCAAAAGGGAAACGTACGAGTTAACATCAAGACAGTCTAGACTCCATAGAAATGAGCCCGCTGATGGTACATGTCTGCAGAACCCCTCCACCCAGGACACGATCACTGGTGTGACCCCTCCAACTCTGGGATGAGGAGAATACTCTTGCAGGTATTTTGGCATTTTCACACAGTTCCACTGACCAGGACGTCTCACTTTGCAGGAGACCACGTGCTGCCTTCTCACGGCTTCTCCAGAGCACCAGCTCCGGCTGCCTGGTTTCTTCTCCCTCCCAGCACCTCTCTTAAAAGCACATCTAAGCATCAAGAATTTCAAAGTAAGTGTTTTTAATCTACCAGAGCCCATTTATATTTATGAAGCTATTGTATATTTATCCCTCATCTAAAGTGTGCGATCAGAACTTAGCACAAAAGATTCATTAAAATATGACTGTTTATTTATTTACTCTACACAGATAAAATAAATTCCTTGAAATAGCAAACTTCCTTAGTAAGTTTAAAAACATGATGCAACCTCCATCCAGTCTCCCTTCTTCCCCATTCCCACCCACCTCAACCATATATGCGCCATCTTGTTTTGTTAAGTCAAGATATTTTTTCCCCAGGAACACATCTATTGTGTGTTTACTGCATACATTTATCTGGGAGCTTGTCATTAGAATTATCTCCAAACATCAAACCTACTTAGGACCAATCTGACTTTACAACATTGGGGTACCCTCACCCCTTGTTCTTGGCAACATTTGAATAACTGAGTCTGCGTGTCCCTTAGGCTCCTGGTGAACACAGGAGCTTGCTACTCACAAGAAGAAACTGCTGTTCAATTACACAGTGGGGCTGGAATGAGCACCTTAGTCACAGCTCCAACCCAAGAGGCAGATGAGCTAAAGGAGGCTCATCAGAACTGACAGTTACCTTAAGGTAAACAGCTTGCCTGTAAAGTACTGTTTTATGGCCTTAGTAAGTGATTTCCACTCAGTCTCACAGGTGAATGCACGTATTTTTTCTTTGTGAGGAAATTCTAATATCCTCCTCTTAGCACCACAGAATCTCCTCTCCCTGAGAAGATCTTAAATGTCTCTCCAGTTTCCAAGGCTTAGTTAAGAGCTCTGTAAAAACAACTACATATTTCACACAGGCTGTTGTTAAGCATACTAACTGATTCTCTCCCTGCAGACACCTCCTGTCGGGAAGCCACTCAGTTTTATATGAAAGGAGTTAAAAGCACTTTATTTTGCCACAACCTCTTATCTAAGGCAGTCAAATAAGAGGCTGTCATTACCCAGCACGTTGGAGGCATAGTGACATCTAAAATAACTACACGCCATCCTTCTTGGATGTTCAGGTCTGTTCCAGGAGATGCCTCAGACTCCTCACGACCAAGTGGGAAGCCAGACTTCAACCTCTGAGCATCACCTTACTTTATCCACTGCTCAGCCATGAACCTCACAAAATGAGATAATTCCTTCTGCTCTCTAACAGAGCAAGAGAGTACGAGTATCATAATGGCCCATGATTCAGTGCTTTGTGTTTTAGCCTTCACTTACTGTTATTAATTAACTGTTGCTTCTCAGCAGATTTATTCCTTCTCTAAACAGGATATGACTCATACCTGAGTCTCTTGGGTCTTTGTGATATTTCCAGTCTGGCACGATAGGGAGTCAATAAATATTGCTTTAATCAATGAATGTGTGGAATGTGTAGCAACTCATGTGGGGGTGGAAGTAAAGATTTTATCAACTGATTTTTTAAAATCCAGTCAGCCCAGAGAGAGGGACCATCCCTACGAAGACTGAGACAGGTGTTGTGACCGTGCCTTTCTTCTCCTATCCCCAGACACTTTGATTGGAAGGTCTTTCATTCCCTTTCAAAGCTGGCTCACTCTTCAAAAGAAAGGAGGAGGATCAGATTCAAGGAGCTCCCCTGCTCCAAACCCTCAAAACAAATTTTCTTACTAATGACTTTAAGTATTTAGATATTAGAATTGCTTTTCTAAAAGTATGGTCGATTGCCCGGAAGCCTTTGCTCGTTATGAAGAATCTATTAAAAGGAAAAAGAACCATCTGCTCAAACTTTTCTGGACACTTTTTAAACACATATGAGTCTTAGAGTTAGCTCCGGGTTCTCGCTGAAGACTAAGAAGGCAAATTCACATTTTATTAACTAAATGCCTCTTAACTTTTGATACACTCAACTTTAACTAATCTACCTCTATATTGCTAACCAAACTGCAGCCCTCTGGTAACGGTCAGTGTGTATACTGCATTCCTGCTCATTTGGAAAGAAGACTCTTTGGTGCTCCTGGATCTCTGCTTTAGCTTCTGTAACCTTGAGACTCAGTTTTCTCATCTGGAAGTTGAGGGAGTTGGACCAAGCCCCTCAGGGCCTCAGGGGCTAGGAGTGCTGGAGGGAGGAAAGGTAAGGTGGAGACAACCAAGGCATTTCCACTCTGATCTGAGTTCACACTAGATCAGTCTGTAAGATTTTATTTGAACAAAAAGGGTTTTTGATGTTAAAAAAAAAAGTTTGCAACCCCCTAGATTAAATAGATATCTAAGGTCCCTCGGGTTTCAAAATCCCCATGGTAGAGATTGGTTTTATAATTTTACCACTTAGGTAAAAATTGCAGTTTTATAGTTGTTGAATCTTTGGTGTTTTTTTTAAAATGCAATTTTATTGAAATATATTCACATACCATACAATCATCCAAAGTGTACAACAATTGTTCATAGTATCATCATATAGTTGTGCATTCATTACCACAATCAATTTTTGAATATTTTCATTACTCCAAAAAATTAAAATAAGAATAAGAATAAAAGTAAAAAAAGAACACTGAAAACATCCCATATCCCTCCTTGCCCCCTATTATTCACTTACTTTTTGTCCCCATTTTTCTACTCAAACTGTCCATACATGGGGTACAGGGAGTGTGAGCCATAAAGTTTTCACAATCACAGTCATGCCATCTAAGCTATATAGTTACATGAACACTTTCAAGAATCAAGGATACTGGATTGCAGTTCAACGGTTTCAGGTATTCCCTTCTAGCTATTTCAATAAACCAAAAACTAAAAAGAGATATCTATACAATGCATAAGAGTTACCTCCAAAATGAACTCTCACCTCCATTTGAAATCTCTCAGCTGCTGAAACTTTATTTTATTTCATTTCTCTTCCCGTTTTGGTCAAGAAGACTTTCTCAATTCCACAATGCCACGGCCAGGCTCATCCCCAGGAGACATGTCCCACATTGCCAAGGAGCTTTATACCCCTGGGAGTCATGTCCCACATAGCGGGGAGGGCAGTGAGTTTACCTGCCGAGTTGGCTTAGGGAGAGATGCCACATCTGAGCAACAAAGATGTTCTCTGGGGGTGACTCTCAGGCACAATTATAAGTAGGCTCAGCTTCTCCTTCGCAGTAACAAGGTTCATAAGGGCAAGCCCCAAGATTGAGGGCTTGGCCAACTAAACTGGTAGTCCCCGATGCTTGTGAGAATATCAGGAATTCCCCAGCTGGGGAAGCATAATATTTCCACATTCCCCCCTCCCAGTCCCTTAAAGGGGCATTGCAAGTACTTTTTATTCTCTGCCCAGTTACTCCGGGATGTATCAGGGCTTCGCACTAACCTATACAAACCAACTGATCTCATTCCGTATTCAAAGTTCCATGTAATCATGGTGTTTGAGTAAACTGACCATACAAGTTAAATTATGTAGTGTGCTACAGAAAATATAGATTGTGTTCCAAATAAACTTCTCTTCCTTTGGTCCCACACAGAAGCTGCAGTTTCAAAACACAGTTAATATCATTCCCTACCCTTTAATCTGATCTACCCCAATCTCAACCAAGTCCATTTCATTCATATCTCCAATCAAAGTCTGTACTCCTTTTCAGCCTCTTAAACATTTGCTGCATGGGGCAGTGTCGACACTCACAGCTGCTGAACTCTGGCTCTGAGTCCCAGGTGCCACACAAACAACTGAAGCTCCAGGGACTGACCAGGACACACACACAAACAGCTTAGCATCTCAGAATTTAGAAATAACTGTTATAACTCATGAATAGATGTGACTGCTGTAAGAACTTACACTCTAGGAACCTTTACAATGAGCCGTCTCCTGATAGCCCATGCTTCCTGATTCAATTCTCAGAGTTTGCATATTACTGTTAGTCCATATTAGTGAGGAGATAAAATGTTTGCCTTTTCATTTCTGGCTTGTTTCCCTCAACATAATGTCCTCAAGGTCCATTCACTTGCATACCTCAAATTCATTCCTTCTTGCTGCTGCTCAATATTCCATTGTACGTATCACTATAGTTCACCATTCAGTTATCAGTCAATGTACCCTTAGGCAACCTCCATCCACTGCAAATCGTGAATACTGCCACCACAAACACCAGTGTGCAAATGTCCACTCGTGTCCCCACTTTCAGCTCCTCCCAGTATACAACCAATAACAGGGTTGCAGGACCATATGACAACCCCATTCTTAGCTTCCTGTGGAAACACCACACTGCCCTCCAGATGGGCTGCACCACTCTACTTCCCCACCAACAGTGAATAGGTACATCTCTCTCTCTCCACATTTTCTCCAGCATTTGTATCCCTCTGTTTATTTTTAAAGAGTTTTATTCACACCCCATACAATCCATCTTAAGTAAACAATCGATTCCCAGTATAATCACATAGTTATGCACTTGCCATCACAATTTATATGAGGACATTTCCATTTCTTCTGCAATGAAAGTGGAAGAGGAGAAAGAAATGAAGAATAAAAAAAGATAGAAAAAAATAAAATACAATGAAAATGTCATACAACAACACCACCGCCAAGAATCCCATACTACTCCCCCCCTCTTATAGACCTTTAGCTTTGGCATATTGCCTTTGTTACACTTAATGGAAGAATATTACAATGTTACTGTTAACTATAGACTCCAGTTTGCACTGATTACAATTTTCCCCTATACCATCCAGTTTTCAACACCTTGCAATGTTGACATTCATTTGTTCTCCCTCATGTTAAAACATTCTTATATTAGTACACTTAATCACCATCACTGACCACTCAAGGTTTCACTAAATTACACAATCCCAGTTTTTATCTTCTGTCTTTCTTTCTAGTATCATACACGCCTCTAGCTTTCCTCTCTCACCCATACTCATATTCATCTTTGTTCAGAGTACTTACAATATTGTGCTACCATCACACAGTATTGTGTAATCAATTTCTGGATCTATACAGTCAATCCTGTTGAACATTCTTTATTCCACCACTATCAGATGCCTGATCTCTACCCTCTTTCTATCTCCTCATAACCTGTGTTCTCAACTTAAACTTGCAATGTTTGCTCATTAATGTTAGTTCACATTAGTGAGACCATACAGTGTTTGTCCTTTTGTTTCTGGCTAATTTCACTCAATGTAATGTCTATTGTCTATCATTTTGTCTTTTGGATTTTATATATAATATATTATTTTATTTTCTCTCTCTCTTTTTACCCTTATTGATAGTCTTCATTCCTACACTCTTCTCCAAACCTCTCTCCTGTCTTTTCCTATCTGCCTGTAGTGTTCCCTTTAGTATTCCTTGTACAGCAGGTCTCTTGCTCACAAACTCTTTAAGTGTCTGTTTGAGAATATTTTAAACTCTCCCTCATTTTTGAAGGACAGTTTTGCTGGACATAGAATTCTTGGTTGGCAGTTTTTATCTTTCAATATCTTAAATATATCATACCACTGCCTTCTTGACTCCATGGTTTCAACTGAGAAATCTGCATATAGTCTTATCGAGCTTACCTTGTATGTGATGGATTGCTTTCCTCTTGCTGCTTTCAGAATTCTCTCTTTGTCTTTGACATTTGATATCTGATTATTAAGTGTCTTGGTATAGGTCTATTCAGACCTATTCTGTTTGAGGTACACTGTGCTTCTTGGATCTGTAATTTTACATCTTTCATAAGAGATAGGAAATTTTCAGTGATTATTTCCTCTCTTACTGTTTCTGCCCCTTTTCCCTTCTCTACTCCTTCTGGGACACCCATGACATGTATATCCATATGCTTCATGTTGTCACTCAATTCCCTAAGACACTGCTCATATTTTTCCATTCTTTTCCCTACCTGTTCTTTTGTGTGTAGGATTTCAGATGTCCTGTCCTCCAGTTCATGAATTCTTCCTTCTGCCTCTTCAAATCTGCTGTTATGTGTCTCTATTGTGTTTTTCATCTCTTCTATTGTGACTTTCATTCCATAGGTTCTGCCATTTATTTTTTGCAAGCTTATGAATTCTTCTTTACGGTCATCCAGTGTCTTCTTTATATCTTTCATCTCTTTTGCCACATTTTCCTTCACCTCATTGATTTGATTTAGAAGATTTGCTTGAACATCTTTAATTAGTTGTTGCAGCTCCAGTATCTCATTTGAAGTGTAAGTTTGTTCCTTTAACTGGGCCATATCTTCATTTTTCCTAATGTGACTGATAATTTTTTGTTGCCTAGGTATCTGGTTTCCTTGATTGCCCCAATCAGATTTTCCCAGACCAGACAGGCCCAGGTCTTGGAGGAAGGTGTAATCAGTAACAAGTTTCCCTGAGGATGAGACCCAGTATGTTGTCAGACTTTCCTGTGAGGCCTTTAGAGACTGTGCTTTTCTTATCCTGTCCAGCACATGGTGTTTGTCAGCTCACAGCTCCCTGCTGGTGTAAAGAGACCCTGCTCTGGTGGGGGGCTGAGGCTCTCTGAAGCCAAGCTCAAGTTATTTCTGACCCCACCCCGGGCCCTGGGGTCTGAATTCTCTGAGGGAGAGCAGCCACTTGAACTGGACCACTCTCCCCTTTTCTTAGGGAAGATAAACCCTTTATGGAATTATCTCTTACACTTGAATTCCTCCTTTGTCTCTCTAACTCTCTCAATTCCACCCTTGCCTGGATCAGGGCTGGCAATTGAAAATGCCTGAGGCTTTCTCTAATGAGCTACTTAGAATGGAAGAAGAAAAAAGGGAAAAAAAAGAAAGCCCCTACTCAGAGCCAGTCCCCAGCCCCCCAGTTTTGCTGGTCAACTGGAGTTGGTACCTGGTTCTCTGTACCCCTTTTCTTGGGACACAGCCATTTTCCAGTATTCTGAGTTCAGCCATCTCCAAAAGCCTTTTTTTAGACATCTCAGGGTTACTTTCCTGCTTGCTCTGGGTTTATCTTTGCTTGTATTCAGTAGTCCGAATTTATAAATTAATACTGCAATTGGAGCTTGATTGAGTTACTTTCCCTCACTCCTAGTAGCTGGCTTCTTTTCTCCACAAGGAAGTGTTCCAACTCAGTGTGCCATGCCAATGGGGGAGTGGTGCAAGCTCCACAGTTTGGGGAACTTTAGTTACAGGTCTATGCTCTGATCCCAGTCATTGCACCTATTCCAGACTGGTGTACAATGTGTGTCCAGTCACGGATGTCCCCCAACAGCTGTTACAGCCTACTTATTTGTTATTCCTGGCTATTTACTAGTTGCTCTAGAGAGCTAACTAAATTCCACACCTTTCTATGCTGCCATCTTTCCCCACCTCCTCTGACTTGGTTTTAAAAGTTAGTAGCAGCTATGCCTTCTCTAGGGATGAGGATTAGGTTTTGGTCAGGAATGAAATACCTTCATTTACCACAGTTCCTCTGGAAAGTTGGATCCACATGAAGAAGCTCTGCTTTGTGGTAGGAATTCTAGGAGGACATGGCAGAGGCAAGGAGCAATAGATCATCCTTCTGTTGCTGCAGGAGGAGATAACTCAGGGTAAGAAGACAAAGGACAGCAAGAAAATACCAACAACATTAGAAGCTATGGAGAGAGATTCAATCTGGAAAGAAGGCAACCAAGTATCTTAGTTTGCCAGGGAAGCTATGACAAATACCACAAAACTAGTTGGCTTAAACAACAGGAATTTATTGTCTCAGGGTTTTGGAGGCTAGAAGCCCAAAATCAAGGTATCAACAGGACATGATGTCTCCTGAAGTCTGTAGCGTTCTGGTGGTGACTTGCTAGAAATCCTTGGGGTTCCTTGGATGGCAGCTCTACCTCTGTCACATGGAGAGCTGCCTTATTCCCTGGTTTCTTTTGGTTTCTGGCTTCCACTCTCATGTCCTGCCCAATTTCCTTTGCTCATGAAAACTTGAGGCATATTGGACTAAAGCCCATCCTTCTTGAGTTTGGACAAACCTTAACTGATGATGACATCTTCAAAAGTCCTACCTACAAATGGGTTCACAACCACAGGAACACAGATTAAGACTTGAACATGTCTTGTGGGGTTTGGCTGGGAATGAATGATTCAGTTCCCAAATCGAAGTGTGAAAGAGGAAAATGGTTCTGAAGTGGCTACTTACCCCAGAGGGAAGGAAAAGCTGTGAAAAGCATTTCACATGTAGGAGCCTGCAAAGCTAAAATGGGACTAAGGAGAAGAAAATAGAAGATGGATGAGAAGTGAAAGAAATAAAGAGAAGGTGGTAATAGTTCTGACATTATTTGAGAAGGCTTTCAAAGGAGTGACACCCAGTTGAAGAGAAATAAAAAGTTAAAAATCAGAAGATAAAGTTGAACCAAATATAAATTTCACAATGGAAATAACAGTAGTAGAAACAAACAAAAAAAATGAAAACGAGAAGAAAAGTAGAACTTGGAGGATTCAGCCAAGGAACAGTTTGTTTTAAGCCACGTGTTTAGGAAAAGGATGAGCCTTTTGTGGAGGCTAATAGCCCTAAAGATGAGCTTCTGAGTCAGAGTATCACTGAAAGTTCTTATAACTGTCATATAAATGGTCCTTTTAATTTAATGGCACTCAGAGGGCTCAGAATCCATTCTTAAAACATCTTAGAACTCAAATCTGGGAGCTATGAACAGCTTTTAGTCACAATCTTCTCTATTTACCATCTGCACAACATTTCCTCTCCCCGTTCAATCTTTATCAACACTTTTAGATGTCAGTTATAAAACAAAAACAAAAGAAAACAAAGCAAAATGGAAAGAGGAAGATGAAGATTTCTACAGAAAAGAAAAAAATGGTAAAAGGAAGTAACTTGTTTTAGGGTCCAAGTTACCTCATTTTGCAAACCTAAAGAATTAAATGAATTAAATATTATGACAATTTGTTACTGTGAAAAGGAAAACTAACTTTTTTTTTAATCCATACTGACTATAAATTCTGTGTCTGCCAAGATAGGCAAGGTAAGAAGCAGTTGGAGGCAACTAAGCTAAGTCAGATGTCCCTGCAGGTTTGAAAATTTCCATGGAACTTCCTCTGATTCTGCCAAGAAATTTGTCACTTTCTCTCTTTTCTAAAATTGGGACAACTAGTACCTTTTATTGATAATAATAGTTTTTACATTTATTTATTTATTCACCTTAATCAAAAGAGAACAAAAAAGCTATATGATTAAGAAGAAAAAGTAGCCTGGAACAATTTTCCCAGCACTAAATACTCACAAATCAATCATGGCTTTACATGTTTAATGCAAATGGTACAATGAAAAAGACCTTGTTTGGTGCCAGGCCAGCAATAAAGGGAGCTTCTGGTTCACACTGATCACTTCCTTCCCTGAATTCCTTCCACACAGAGTCCAACCTGAGAACTTGGCATTAAATCTCATGCTGCCTTTTAGTTTTCTCTAAATCAAGTACATATGTCTTGCTGTCCCACTTGGGCATCTCATATCTTCTGTTTTCCTCATGGCCTTAACATAAGACTCACTCTGGAACTACTTGCTGATTTGAATTGATTTGAATTGGTCAGTGAGGAGAAAGAGTACACAAAAGAAAATTCCTGCAACCACATATACCTGAACTCTTCCCTTTTCCTAAGTGTACAGGGAGGTGAGAGACTTCCTCCCCAAAGTTTCTGTCTGTTCATAATCAGAGTCCAACAGTAGCATTTGTGCAAGTGAGAAGAACTTGGAGGAATAAAGTAAGTCTGTATTCTTTTCCTCATACCAAATGGAGGCTTTTTTTATCTCCTCAGAGCCTAGTAATTTTAAAACTTGTCTATGATTTTGGAAAAAAAAAAAAAGGGAGACTTGATGGTTTATTGAAGCCAATGTATGAACTTTAGACATCTATTTTCTCCTTTTATTAATTCATGATCATTTATTAAAAATACTTAGCTATAGAGTGCCTATGGTGGCCATTATGATAAGCACTGGGTATACACTGGTGAATAAAACATGTTTGTTCATTAACCTCATGGATCATGTAGGCTACTCAGTGAAACAGATATCACAGATATTAAACAAGTAAACAAACCTATCAAAGAACATAGAAATGAATAAATCAATCCACATCCCTGAGGGTATGAACCCATTATAAACAGGACCTCTTGAAGACATTATTTTGAGTCAAGGTATGACCCAACAAAATGAGGGTGGATTTTTATCCAGATTACCAGAGGACTTATAAAAGGAACCTGGAAGTCACAGAAGCAGAAAGGAGAGGACATTGTCAGGTAACAGGAAAACCAAGGAACCCCAAGGATTGCTGACAACCAGCACCAGAATGCTACAGTCTTGTAGGAGAGAGCATGCCTTGCCAATATCTTGATTTTGGACTTCTCTAGCCTCAAAATTGTGAGCCAATAAATTCCTATTGTTTAAGTCAACCCATTGTGTCAGCCCATTGTGTAGTATCTGTGATAGCAGTTCAGGCAAACTGAGATGGTATGTCGGTTATAGCTCAATAAACTGTTATACAAAAAATAGAAACCACAGAGAGGGGTGTTTCTAAATAGGGCAGTCAGAGATACCAGTTCCTACCTTGTGTTCTAACCAAGTGTGAGCAGCTTCTCCCTCTCATTCGATTATCATCTACTTATCCTCACATGGTACTCTGCACTTACTAGGTGCTTCTTAAATATCCATGACCCACTTAAAGTATGATGGGCAGTGTTGTACCTTTTTTCTCTGATGATTATGAAGAATACAAGGAAACCCCAAGCATTTAGCTACCCAATGTTCTGGTCACATTTTAACTTGTCTGATTAGTTTGGCTCTTCCTGAGCCCTCCCCTCTCCCCCTCTTTTGGGGGTAACTTTAATCTCCAACTACTTCATTTTCCACTTTGGTGAGTCACATAGCCAGCGGATGGAGAATGTAAGTCATTACTTTTCTCATCTTTGCAGACAATTTGATACTATACACGGTCCTTTAGAATGTTTCTTTTCAATTTATATCTTGGCAAGGGTAGGCTACACTGTTTGCAATTCTCCTTTTCTCATTGCCAGCTTTTTCTGGAAAAATCAAAGAAAATAAGATGCAGGATACATCAAGCCACAGCCACTTGGCTCCCTGGAACTGCGGGGTTTTCTCATCGCCCCATCCCCTCTTTGGTTTCCAGCTCCCTCTCTTTTTGCCTGTGCTTTTGAGGCTGCTCCCTCAGGGCTCTTCTGGGATACACAGTTGTGCTCTTGGGCTGTTTGAGACCACGGTAATCCCCTTCATCTTTCACACCCCAAAAATTAAACATTCCAGAAAAACTCTTCTTCAAGGTGAGACTGATTGGCTTAATCTCTGACAGGTTTTCTACTTGTGTTGACATGAGAGGCAGAGAAAAATGTGGTGTTCTCCAGTAGGTTCTCTAAGAACACAAAGAAAGAAAGCCCCTAATCTAAACCAGCCCAGAGTTCCAAAGTTTTGGATGGGTCCCACGCTCTACAAATTGTTAGAGCTAGTTCCCCTAATAACAACAGGAAATTATGAGACTCACAAAAGATAAGTTACCATTTTCTGCTCCATGCAGCATTTAGGAGAGCTTTCCCTGATGGAGTCAAATTATCATTACAGGCATGAAAGTGTCCCTTTGATGAATAGAGATGAAAACTGAGAGTTATTGACTAACACTCGACAGTAGCTACATTAAAGTATAAGCCCTGCACCTTGAGTTTCTTTGACATTTGAGTTTGAATGTTTTCCATATAGTGAATAAGAGCCTACAGACAAATATTGACACTGGGTTCCTTCATGTCAGTCACATGTCTGAAATATATCCTATGATTAAACAGCCCGCCCTGGATTTATTTGTGGATGGCACTGAATCTTTATTCCCCGATGCATCTGTGGAAGATCAGCTGCTGTGGGACATCCCTCAATTATAAGAAGAAACTGATACATTGTGCCCAGAGGGAACTAAATAAGGAGTTTGAACCATCCTCTAAGTGGAACACCAAGCACTGAACTGAATAGCATATTTGATTCAATGATTGCAAAAAGGGTTACCTCAACAATTCAGAGATTCAGTCACGGTTTGATAATGAACTTGAAAATGTTCATTTCCTCATACCATGTAGACATAAGCCTATGGAAATATCTTTTCAGTAGAGACAAGAAGAGCCAGTGATTATAATATTAATATAAATAAAATCTCAGTATGGAGCCAACTTCCAATTCAAGGGAGTAATCCAGGTGGCTTCTACTTTTCCTATACATTTTGGAATTTGACAGAATAATCAAGTTAGATGATTGGATCAGTTAAGGAAGTATGTCTCCCTGACTCTTC
Organism: Choloepus didactylus; assembly: GCF_015220235.1. Lineage (NCBI taxonomy): Eukaryota > Metazoa > Chordata > Mammalia > Pilosa > Megalonychidae > Choloepus > Choloepus didactylus. Next base: position 167,397,449 of record NC_051309.1, on the reverse strand, counting down.
TATACAGATCTATTCCCAGGAACATGGCACTATCCTGTGCAGATGGCTAGACCCAAGACTACATATGTTGTTGCCTGAAGGTTTCCTTATGCTTTGGAAATCCACTGTAACTGGGCCAGTGGAGGCTCATTTGATGTTTCTAGTTTAGTTCCCTGGAATCTCTGTCTTGCCTCACCTGCAATTCAGAGCAAGCAAAGAAAGGACTGACCTGGAGGCTCCAAAACATGGAGAGAGAGCATAGCAGAGGCAGCCACTGCTCTCAGATATTTACATCCCACTTTCCCTTAATAGGCCTTGGATTATATTTTTTTCCTCTGTTAAAGTATTGGATGGGTTTTCATTTTTCACTTCCCGTTCACTTATTTAATCTCTAAATTTTCAATTTTTAATTTCTACTACAGTTTTTGTCCATCAAGATTTTAAAAGCACCTTTTTATTTTAAAATGTGTCACTGGAAATGGCAGATTTAGTTGATGACTTTTCAGTGGAATGTCTGTGCATCAAGGGAAAGGAAAGGAAATGCTTATCTATGAGTTTTAATGCATTGCTCTTGCCAAAGCAAAATAAATGTCCAGCCTTCAGTTAAATGGGGTCTGACTCTGCAGCACAAAATGATACTAAGCAGACAATGGGCTCTCCATCAGCCTCTTTCCCACAGGTAAGTGGACACAGTTTCAGTGGTTCTGAATCCTTCTTTATCACCTGGTCCTGTCATTAGGGAACAGTGAGTATTTAACAAGATAATACAGTGTCTGCTTCAAGCTGAGGGTTCAATGAAGAGACACTACTACTGCTATAATTATTAACTACAAAAATAACTTAGATTTCCTTTCTATAAATGACCTCAAATCCTTTGTGAAAGGAAGCAAACTCTAGAAAATCAAGTGAAGAATATCCAGAAGGTGAAAGTGACTGGTTGTTTTTTCAGAACATTGAAAAAACTATTGATATCCAGAAAATTCTCTCACATTCCTGAGCCCTGGCTAGAAATCTGCTCCCACACATACCAAATGATTACAGCTAATGCCCACCTCTGGATAACAGGGACATCTAATATTGGCTACCTGTTATAATAATCTGGATTTGAAATCTTGTGACTGCCCAACAAAAATCAGTGAATTGGAAAATCTTTTACTACGGGGCCTGAGGCTCTTTTACTATGCACTCTTTTACCAACTTGTTAGCACCTAAATTAGCTGATCTCTAAAGATGGTAAATTTTAAAGAAGATAATGTAATTTTGTGGGAAAACTGTCCTTTGAATTAAGGCACAAATGCTATGTTTGAATATGACTGGTTTTAGAGATAACATCAGCAAGGATTGGTGGGCCGCATGTCCGTGTGTGACCCTGCCTGGTGAATGCCTGTGCACCCTTGGGCCAGGGACCTTCTCCCGCCTCACTATGGACTGAAGGTGGCAAGAGGTGCCAAGATGCCTGCATTGGGTTTACTTATACAATGTGAGTCTGGGATCTCCATATAAGAGAGTCTGGGATCTCTGTACAAGAACTGATAGTCAGTGCCGTAATCACCGAGCAGAGGGTTAAGAGAATAGCCAGTAAGTTCAGGTAGAAAGCAAAGGTGGAATATTGAGTTTCCCAAGTTTCTTGTTGATATCAACTTTAAACTTATGAGTTTTTTGCAACTTTTTATTTTGAAATGATTTCAAATTTAGACATTGTAAGAATAGCACAAGTTACCCCCAATACCCTTTACCATCAATTGTTTATTTTGTCCCATTTGCTTTATTGCTCCAGCATTCCCTCTCTCCCTATCTCTCTCTCTCTCTCTCTACACACACACACACACACACACACACACACATATATATTCCAATTCATTGGTTATTGTTGGGCTGTCACAAAATTTCAAATCCAGATTATTGTAACAGGTCAACAGCTGATATTAGATGTCCCTGTATCCAGAGGTGGGCATATTTATATCTATACACACACGCATGCATATACACACACATATATATACATATAGACAAATACAGACAAATTATTTTTTCTGAAATATTTGAGAGACTCTTGAAGACATAGTGCACCTTTACCTCTTAATACATCAATGTTTATTTCTTAAGAACAAGGACATTCTCTTACATTGCCATAGCACAGTTTTCAAAGTAAGGGTATTTACTTTTGATGCAGTACCGTTACCTAATCCACAGTCCATTTTCAAAATCAGTTAAACGTCCCCAAAAATGCACTTTCCTGTGAATTGTTTTCCAATCCAGGATCCAATCCAGGAACACACACACTGCATTTGGTAGTCACATCTCCTTAGTCTCCTTGAATTGGGAACATGTCTTCAGACTTTGTGTTGATCTTTGCACTTTTGAAGATTACAGGATAGTTATTTTATGGACTGTTCCTCAGTTTGGGTTTGGCTGATGTTTCCTCATGATTAGATTCGGATCACACATTGTCGGCAGAAATGTTACAGACGTGATGCTGTGCCCTACTCAGTGCCTCCCCTCAGGGGTCACATGACATCGGTGTGCCTCATTATTGTGACATTAACTTTGGCCACTTGGGTAAGGTTGAGTCCACCGGATTCCTCCACTGTAAAGTTACTACTTTTCCCTGTGTAGGTAACAGTTGAAGCCCCTCCAAGATGGCTCTTACGTCGACATTTTTTGATATGCCCCCATTATTCTTTGAACACTTTCTTACTTTCAAGCAAAACAAGGGTTTGTGAGTCCTTTTAACAAAATAGTTGCATGTTTGCATTAGCTGTACTCATAAAAAATACCGTTGGGGTCAGCCTCCCCTTTGCATGCCATTGCCCTGGCAGGCGCGTGGATGGACAGGAACCAGCTACTCCAGGCAAGAGGGCTGCCTCCAGCCCCGTGCAGCCAGCAAGCCTACAGGCCAGCGTTTGGTGGCAGAAGCTTCTGACTGTGCTTGAGGATTGGGGGCTGCTGAGTAGAAAGAAAACGTGCTTATTCCATGTATTTCCCATTCAAGCACCTTTGAATGCCATCTACATAGTTTTACGACTTTCTCTACACCTCCCATGCAGGATAGATGAGAAAGAGAAAGAATCAAATTCAAAAAGAATCAAGGATCTTAGACACTCAGTGGCCATGCCTCAGCTGTCAGCCACACCACCTGAGTTCACATCAGGCACTGCTGCCCCAGGAGCTGAGGGCACGAGGCAGCGACAAAGCCCCTGAAGAAGAAACAGAACGTGGGCAGGTTTCAGATTCTTCTCCATCAGTGCTAGGGAACATGGAGGGAAGTTTATATTTCAAACTTAACACCTAAATTCCCACCCTCTCTTCCACCACAAAGGGTCATTGTTATGTTAAAGTTGTTATATTATTCTCACTTATAAGAAAGAATGTTAAAATATTTATTTTAACCTCTAATGCTTCCTCAGACCTTAAATGAAGATTAGAAGATTAATGGTATGAGCAAAGGATCTAATTCTATTGTGGTTTTTTGTTTTGTTTTGTTTTTTGTTTTTCTTGGTCTTAAGATCATGTTTTAATAAAAGAAATCATGATTACAGTATATTAATCATAATACAGATGAATTATAGTTTCTCTTGTTTGGAAGGCAGCAACACAATTGCAGGCTCAATTCTGGAAAGTTGTGTTCTTCATAATATTTATTGAAAGGAAAAGAGAGTAGTAGGTTAGATTCAGCTAGAAAATCTAATTCTGTGAAACTGTAAACAAATTGCCTCAGGGACTTCTCAGACTGCCTTAAATCTGACTTTGCCAAATATGGGCCTTATCCCTAAAAGCAGGAAAACCCAATATCCCAAATCTACACACATGATGACAGACTTGAAAGAGAAATAACTTATACCTATAATAGCCTTGATTTAATCTTTTGGGCATGGTAGACTGAAAGATGAAGTAAGGCCAAAACATTTCCTCACCTACCTCATAACAAAGTAAGCCCTTTTATTTTTGCAACAGACATTAATTTTATGATTTGGTTAGGCACCATCACCCTCACCTCTCCACATAGAGAAGAATTTTCTCTTGACTAAAATCCAGAGAAGAAGGGTAGAGGGTGAGGAGAGAAGCAAGAGGCCATGCGAATGATGTGGTCCAAACGCATCACACTTTACCTTCTGCTATTTGGATATATGGTGACTTTAAAAGTAATTTAGAAATAAATATGCTAGCATGTGGAAAGTTAGCCTTAACAGAACATATAAGGGGTCTCTTGGCACACAAAGGTGTCTGATAAAGTGTGTTCCAGACCAAAGCTCCAAATTAAGTATTTGAGAATGAAATCCAAAAGGGGGAGAAAAAGCCAAATAGTTGGCAAAAGCACAGCTGAATCATGAAACTGTACACCAAGCTGCCAAGTTTCAAGGAATACTCTTAGGTACAATTTACTAAACCAACTAAATAAGAGGCAGCCATAAATTACAGATGTATGCAGATGTTGGTAGACTCTAGAGTCACCTCTAAGCCTATTAAAACTTTAAATACTTTGGGCCTGATAGCCTGAAAGGTTGAAAATAGTGCTGTGGTGAGCTGCTTCCAGAATACAGAGGGGAGTTGAGGGTGGTGGTGGAGAGACCTACTGCTGGGTTCCCACTCTACTCCACAGCTCCTGAGAGCGTACCTCAGAAAATAAAATAACATGCCTGCGGTAATCACCACACGGTGCCAGTGGAAAATGTAAACTGCTCCAAGAGCAAAAGTGCCGACCGGGCTGTTGACGTCACAAAACTTTCACTGATTTTTAGAAACAAAATGCCTGCATCGGGAGATTACTTTCAACACAATTCCATTTAGCTAATGCATGAGGGAAAACTTGAATGTTAGATTAAGAAACCAGCTTCTACACCACCCCAAGGAGAGGGAGGCCCTGTGTCAGGGCTGAGTGACTGGGAGACACTGCTTTCTTAGCGTGAGGAGCTTGCATTCAGCTTTGTGTCTCTTCAGACAGAGCCACAGCTCTATTTCCCTAAGAAAAGAAAAGATACTTTTGTAAAGCATTGTGCTATGCTTTGCAATTTACAGAGAACAAGAGCATACATTTGGAACTTTCAAAGTTGCAACTCCTCTGAAATACTGGATATCATTTGTTCTCAAATAGGTGTTTAGGGGATCCAAAATGCAATCCTAAAATACTGCCTAAAATCTTCTCCAGTGGCAAAAATTATAGTAACTTACTCAGTTGGCTTGGGTTGATCACCAGATAGATAGGAAAATGGTCAAAGTTCAGACAATCTGAAACATGAATTGCTTGTAAAGTGAGAACCTTCATACTTCAGCAACTTTACTCAACTCTTTCCTCTTGTAAATCTAGGTTGGGACTATAATTGATACATTCACCAAACAGGTGTATTATGTCTTCTCAAAACTGATAGTGCAAAGCATAACAGTCAAAAAGATATGAGGTAAACAACTCTGAACACACATCATAAATGATACATATTTAATCTCAAGATGAGGCACACAGACTTGGGAGTCAGAACGCTTGGTTCAAATCCCAGCTCCACAGCTTACTGGTTCTGATGACACTGGGCAAGTTACCTAACTTCTCTGTGCCCCAAGTGTCACATTTGTAAAATAGGAAAATCATAAAAATACCCACCTCAGAAGATTTTTGTGAGGATTAAATCAGTTAATTTATGTGAAATGTTTAGGATCACAACTGGCAGATAATAAGTGCTATATAAGTATTCATGGTGCCATTCTTATTATCATTCTTATTAGGTAAGGAGTGTTGAGTGACAAAGGAGCCACAGTGACTACTTTCCAGGAGAGATCCCCATTCCCCTCCCACGCAGTTGGGACAGGCCTCATTAAAAAAAAACAGGGATTTCTGGAAGCTGTGATACTGAGGAAAGAGTGGTGGCTGGAAAACCACAAGACTAAAGTGTGCCTTGGGGGAAACCTGCCTCAGGGCAAAGGGGATTGACCGTGCAGGAATAGGGGCACAGTACAGAAGGTGAGGCCCTTGGCACTCTCTTGCAGAGCCATTGGAAGCCTTTTGAGGCCTTTGGGAAGGGATCGAACGGATTGAGTGGAGGGGGTTTAAGATAACATTGGCAGCAAAATTAAAGGAAAGGCAGGGCAGGAGGTGGGAACTTTTAAGAAGAGGAGATGGCAACACTCCCAGTAATGAACTAAGTAAGAGCGGCCATTTGTCCACTGCTAGGACTGCAGGAATGAGAAAAAAGGTCTATAGCGGCTTTGAAAATATGGCAAGGTTTCTTGCTTAGGATGTTGAAAATTGCCTGCAGGTTGGCCCCTGTAAAGGGGAACCTAAGGGAGAGTGTCAGAGAATTAAGCAACTTCTTTCTACAGGTAGCATGTTCGTTCAGCCTTTTCCCTTACTATTTAGCTTATCTCTCACTTTAAATAAACCCACTCTGCTGAATGTACACTATTAATCAAATTGGACACTAAATTATTCTGCTCAGTCCAAAGGCTCAAACATAACACTGCATGTTAGACAGAGACAAATTATGTTATTGCAGCTTAACTCCAGTAGACATTCATAATCCGAGAGAAAAAGAGAGGAAGAAATTTGTTATGGAAGCAGGGCACCCATAAATCCTTACACATGGGAGGTTAAGACTGGGCATTCTGAACCAGGAATTACAAAAGGGCTGAAAAGCCACTTGTAGTTCCAGAACAAAGATATTCCCTCATCTCAACCCTTTTCTTTTGCAGTTTTTTTATTCAGCCCCTGCAGATATTTTTCCCCTGGTGGAAACCACTCAGATTTTATCACAAATTTTAGTGAAGAAATCAAATTTCTTTTGCATCAATGTGCTTTATAGTTAACACTGTTTGAATTCATCTTTTCCATCTAGCTTCTCCCTTCCAAATCTTAGATACACTAGTGGTGGCAAGAAATGATACCTGATTTGAAGATCACCAAAATGCCTGGAAAAGAAAGGCAAAGGAAAGAACCAATGGCCTGGCATTGCCTGATGGCAGTGTTTAGGCACAATAGTGGTCAATGTCATATACAGTGTATAGATCTTGCTCTACAATGGCCCAAACTATCTTGAAAACTCTCATGTGTCCTGGCTAGTATGCAAGTCATAGGAGTAGAGACACTCACAGCTTCTCTTCCCATCTTTCCTTAAAAAAAATAAAACAATAACAAAAAATAAAGTCATATTTAGTTGCCATCCTCTCCTTCAGGCACTATACAGTAAATAAGTCGAACATGCATGAGATAAAAAAAAATTTCTGTGTGCATTCCATTTGGCTAAATTAGAGATAAATAATAAAAATAGCCAATCCATTCAACTTAATATGTGCCAGGTACTTACTAAGTGCTTTACATACATTATTTCATCTAAATCTCATAAACTCCATTGTCCTTATTTTATGGCTGAAGAAACTATAGCTCAGAGAGGTTAAGTAGCTTATCCAACGTCACACAGCTGATAAGTGATGGAGTTGGAAAGAACCCAGAGTGTGGTCTCAAAGTCTACCTACTTAAGGAACATGGCAATGTGCTATCCTCACTTTTCACAAGCCTAAGGAGGTTAAATGACTCTTCCAAGGTCATGAAATTAGTAGCAGGGCCTAGGACCTAGATTTATGTTCTTTCTTCTTCACTTTCCTGTCTAATCTCGGCCTCTCCCCCTTGTCTTTACCTCCTCTGCTTGGCCTTTTCCCTGCCTATTCCCTGCCCCTAACCAGTGAGAGTCCTGTGTGTTTTGTACTTCCAGAGGGCATTTCTTAGGTACTTTATAACATAGCACTATCTTTCTTTATTTAAAAAATGACAGTGGCACAGATAAGCCGTCGGACTGAATTAAGCCAGATGGTCCTGCCAGCCATCTCCAGGCACCTTGCCTGCTTTTACTCTTGTTTATGTGTTTTTATAATTTTTAAGCTTCCCCAGCGATTCTGATGGGCAGCCCGAGTAGGAAACACTATGCAAAGGTAAATTCCACATTGAAGAACAAAAGCTGGGACTTCATGTTCTATCTCTTCTTGCCATATGGAGACTTCCTGTGCTACCTATTGTGAAGGGTCCGACGTGACTTCCCTTCCCTTTGGTGGTCCGGATAGCGCTATCATGGGGGGAGGAGCCAGGTCTGCAGGACAGAAGTGGCAATCGCTCCGCCCGTCGTCCGATTTTCCTTGATCCGTCCTGATTTGTGATCTGCTCCAGTCAAGGGTGTGAGATAAGCTTCCTGGGAATGCTGTTCTTGGGGAGAATTTTGAGTCCTGGTAAGCCCTCACCAGAATTCCTAATTCTAACTTCTGCTTTTAATTTAAAATGACAACTTGGCTCCTCGATTTCGAAATAAGGAAGGCAGGAAGCAGGGAAGCGGCAGCAGAACCGAGAGGAAACTCCCCTCTGGGGAAGCTCCCTCGGAGCCCTCGGCCGCGGATGCCGCTGTCAGTTTCTAAACAATTCCCTGGCTCGTCGTGGCCAAAGCAGATGTGACCACCGGGACAAGAAGGATTGGACATACCCTGTCCCTCAACTTTTTAGATACTTTATTTCCTTTCAGACTCAGAAGAGGTGGATGAGGGTTGAGGGAGGGTGGGGAAATCACAATCTCAGTTTGCAGGAGAAACCCAGACCCCAGCGAAGGCTGTTTGGGGGAAGACGCCGGTGCCGCTCTGCACCGCCGCTCCGCACGGCCACGCTGCAATCCACGCCCCTGGCTCAGCGCGGCCGGTGGAGGCGCCGCCCTCCACAGCTAAGAGGAAACAAATGCCTGCTTCCAGCCTCATGGTGCTGCGCCCAGTTTCTTGTTTTCGAAATCAGAGCAAAATTCCTGACGGTGATATGGAAAGGTGAGGGGGTTAAGTAAGAAAAAGTGGGTAGAAACCAACTGAACTCGAGTTTCCTTGTCTCCAGATTTATGAACCCCCAGCACGGGGATTTCCAACAGACATTCTCCTGCCATAGCTGTTTCAGTTTTTTGTTTTTGTTTTTGTTTTTGTTTTCTCCTCAAAGTTAGAATCTCTGAGCCAAGTCTTCTTTCTTCTTTCCCTGGAGAAAACAGGAAAAAGCCCACGTTCCGCATTTTAAAACATCTGGTGGGACCATCAGGAGAGAAAATGCAAAAGCTATAATTTAGCTTACCTTTTGGGAATATGTTTATTACATTTACTTTCTTGGAGACACAAAAAAAAGTTTGGCATTTCCCCCATTAGTTAATGGGTTCGGAATTTTATTAATCAATGTCTAAATGTTTATAAAATAATGCCACCTTTTAAAACCTGGGGCAAGGACCATTTCCAAATGCTTCCAGTCAGAAGAAATAATATTAAAATACCAGTTGCATATGTGCTAAAACCAGTCTTTGGGGAGTAGGGCATAAGCTCTCAATTATCCCAACCAACTCCAGAGCCAGGGAGCAAGGCCAGAAAGTCACTCCCGGGCTGAGGAATGTACCCCAGGTCTGGGCTTACGGCACCCTCAAGCAGCCCGGGCTGAACTCCTTACTTCTGGATACCCAAAACCCACCCCTCGCCCGGCCCTCACTCCTGCCCCAAGGGATACCAGAGCAGTGCAGCATTAGCCACACGTCTCCAGAGAGATGTTGATGCTCAGGACCAGTGTGGTTCTCCCTAGAGAACATGCTACAGCGCTAGTGTGTGGGAAAGGTGGAAGTGCATTTTACACTTTCCTTTCTGTCTGAGTTCTTACTCCCTACGTCACTTAGTGTGAGTATTTGTTTATGTCAGCTTTCCCTGTTAGTTGGCAAAATTATTGAAGGCGGTGACTATTTGTTTTGCTCACATTCAATACCAAGCACTCAGCACAGAGCCTGGTAAAATGCCCAGCATTCCACTCTAGGTAAAAAACAAAGAGAAGTGAGTGGTTTTGTCTACTGAAAGTCATGAACATGAATGTTCATAACAGATTTGTTCATAATAACTCCAAATTGGAAATACCCCAAATGTCCATCAGTAATAGAATGGATAAATAGATTGTGGAGTATTTGTGCAATGAAATACTATCCAGAAATGGAAAAGAATAAGAAAAGAAGCTATGACTCTACTCAATAACATAATGTTAAGTAAAAGAAGCCAATGAAAGCATAATTACATTTATATTAATGTTCAAGAATAGCACAAATCTATGATGACAGAAGTCAGAATGGAGTTACCTCTGTGGGGAGAGAGGGAATGTGGGTATTCGCGGAAGGGTCCAGAATTGAGTGAAAGCTGGAAACCCTTCCTTTGGGTTGTGATGGAGCAGATGGTGAACTGTTCCCCACTAAGAATGATAATTAGTGAGAGAAAACTATAGTTAGGGCTCTGCCTAGGTATTTGGCCCAATTAATTGCCCTGTAAGAAGGAAAAGTTCCTTGAGGAAAGGGTCTTTGACCTTTTTCATCCTGACTCCCAGCACCTGGAAGGGTGCCCATCACACAGTAAAAATATTTTTGAATTATGTCATACTTTGGGCATTTCCACCTTCCTGTGGCCATACTCCCCTGCCTGGTACTCCCATCCAATACCTTCTCATCCTAACTGAATACTCTCACCACTATGAGAGCCTGCTGGGTTAAGAGGGCAAGCTGCTGACCCCAGTCAACACATCTAAAATGGAACACGTCATATTCCCACCTTCAGCTAGTTTCCTCTCCTGAGCTACCCCTTTCTCACCCACACCTCCCATGTATGCACAGCTACCTTAACTCCTTCCTCTCCCTCATATCCCACAGCTAGTTTGTAAACAAGAGACCATCTCATGTAACTGTTCCCTCCTTTCAATTCCCACCACTGTCATCCTGGAATTTCATCCTGGAATATCCTCCAGGAACCTCACCCCTTGTGCTGCCAGATTAAGCTTCCTAGAGCACAGTTTCAGTCCTGGCATGTTCCTTTACAAAAACTTTCAAAGGCTCCCCATTGCCTACCACGTAAGTTTCCCAACTCCTTGGCCTGGCACTGAACGTCTTGGTAAAATAGACCCCAAACACCTTCTTAGGGGATTTGGGAAGATGGCAGAGTAGGAAGCTCCAGGAATTAGTCCATTCACCAGAACAACTATTAAACAGGCAGGGACTATCTGAATCAACTATTTAGAACTCCAGAGTCTAGTGGAACACTCTGCAGAATCCAGGGAAGGGTGGGAGGAAGAGGCTGATAAATTGGGGTAAACGCCAGTGAATTTCACTCTCCATGTAGCAGCTGCCATTATCCACCCTCCACCCTCATGGCAGACAGTAATGAGGTGTGTAATCCCAGCCCTTGGTGAAACTTGGTGAAGCTTGCTGATGCCAGGGTGAGATATAAAGACCCAGTTCTGCAAGACCCATGGATATGTGGTCCAATTGTTGATTACAGCTTTTGATTAGTAACTTCAGCTTGCTGGGGACCCAGCGCTAAGAGTAGCCATTGTTCCAACCTGCCTCAGGCAAAAGCAACAGAAGAGACTTAAAGAAAGTGCCCTTCCTCAAAACTACAGAAAAGAGTTACAGAGCTGTATTTACAGGGCGAGTGATGAAACAAGAAAACGCAGCTTGAAAGGGAAATAGGACAAGCTACTGGCACTCTTGCTGGCTTCTCGCTCAGCCCTTCCCAAGCAGAGGGTGGAAACAACCAGCACTCCTTTTGTGGGTCCTTGGCCTTATTCAGGCTGAGAAAGACTAATCTGGGGAACCCTTCTCCTGTTTGCTCCTCCTCCCAGAATTTGCCCTCCAAACAAAAGCAGCTTGGGACAGCAAAAGTGGTATAATAAACAATTGAGGCAGGTGACCTGTAGCAAAGATTTACCTGCCTTAATTCCTGCAGTGGAGCACCCAGGAGAGGGAGAAGGTCTGTTTCTTAGGGAGTACAGGGGTCATTCGGATTCATGTAAGCAGGGGAACACCTGAGGCTACCAGCAAGCATAAGCCCAAGACAAGACACAGGCCATAAAAGGCAAGAAGGACCCTGCACTTGGCATTGGCCTTGGGCTGACCTTCCTGATAGGAGCACTGAACTCTGAAGAACACCAGCCAATGCAAAGCCAATTTGCATCAACGGTAAAAGCTATTTCTTCACATTGATTTGTTTGTTTTGCTAGGTCTTGCACTCAAGAAAATCTGTCATATCACCAGCTGAATAAAAATTCAAGAAACAGACAACTCAGGAACCAACTCCCAGAATTAACATTTTAAAATATTAAAATGTACAGTGTGCAGCAAAAGATTATAAGACAAACAAAGAAACAGGAAATGATGGCCCATCTTTGGATAGGCCATCTTTAACCTCTTTGGAAGAGGTTAAAATAAAAGTCCAGAAAACTTCAATGAAGAAGACCATACTGTGGACATACCAGACAAAGACTTTTAAAAAACAACCTTCATTATGCTCAAGGAAATGAAGGAAAATACAGAGAAACAGATAAAGGATATCAGGAAAACAATGAATGAACAATATAAGAATCTCAATAAAGGGTTAGAAATTTTATAAAGGAACCAACAGAATGACTGCCATCCCAATTAGATTAAGTTCTAATTTCTCCAGAAACCAAGGAAGCAAAAAGGTAATGGGTTGAAATACTTAAAGTGTTGAGAAAAAACAATTGCCAACTGAGAATTTTATATGTGGCAAGACCTTCTTTCAAAAATGAGAGCAAGATTAAGACATTCCCAAATTTAAAAAAGCTGAGGGAGTTCATTACCCCTAGACCTTCCTCTTGCATTTAGCAATGTAAAGGGAGTTCCTCAGACTGAAAGGAAAGGACACTAGACAGTGGATCACAGTGACATAAAGAAATAAAGACCTCCAGTAATTGTAACCATTTGGGTAATTATAAATGCCACTTCCATGGCATTGTATTTTTTGGTAGGTAACTCCACTTTCTCATTCTTACAACTGCTAAAATGCAAATACATAAAACATAATGATAACTCTATGGTTTGGAATATACAATACACAAAAGATATAATTTGTAACAAGTACAAAAAAAAGGTGGGGGGAAAGAAGGGTATAGGAAGAGTGTATGTATATGCTACTGAAATTCAGTTGATAGCAAATAAAAAATGATTGTTATATATTTAGGATGTTAACTTTTAATTACATGATAATCACAAAGAAAATATATGAAAAATATATCCAGAAAGAAATGAGAAGGGACTCAATATGGTACCATACAAAAAATCAAATAAATATGAAAGGAGATAGTAACAGAAAAATTAAGGGTCAAAAAAAGGTATGACTTATAAAGATTAAATACCAAGCAAACCCTGCACTCTCAGTACTTACTTTAAATGTAAATGGACTAAACTTTCCAGTCAAAAGGTAGAGATTAGCTGACTGAATTAAAAAAAGTATGACCCAACCATATGCTGTTTACAAGTGACTCACCTTAAATGCAAAGACACAAGTAGGTTGACAATGAAAGGATGAACAAAAATATACTATGCCAGTAGTAACCAAAGAGAGCTGGAGTAGCTACACTAATATCAGATAAAATAGACTTTAAGTCAAAAATTGTTAGGAGGGACAGAGATACTCATCACTTACTGATAAGGGGTCAATTCAACAAAAACCCATAACAATTATAAATATATATGCACCGAACAGCAGAGCCCCAAAATGTATGAGAGAGATATTGACAGATATGAAGGAAGAAATAGACAATTCTACATTAATAGTAGGAGACAAGAAGACACCACTTTCAATAATGGGTATAACATCTAGACAGAAGATCAATAAGGATATAGAAAACTTGAGCAATACTCTAAACCAACTAGACCTAACAGACATATATAGAACACTATACCCAACAAAAATAGAAGACACATTCTTCTCTAGTGCACATGGATAATTCTTCAGGATAGACCATGTTAGGTCACAAAAACGTCTCAATAAATTAAAAAATAAAGAAATCATACAATGTTTCTTCTCTGACCACAGTGGAATGAAGCTAGACATCAATAACAGACAGAGAATTAAAAATTCACAATACGTGGAAATCAAACAAGATACTTTTAAACAACCAATAGTTTAAACAGGAAATCAGAAATAAAATTAGGAAATATCTTGAGGCAAATGAAAGAGAAAATAAAACATACCAAAACTTATGGTAGGCAGTGCTGAGAAGGAAATGTATAGTTATAAATGCTTACATTAAAAATGAAGAAAGACTTCAAGTCAGAGACTTAACCTCAAAACTGAAAGAACTAGAAAAACAAGAGCAAGCCAAACCCAAAGCAAGCAGAAGGAAGGAAATAAAAAAAAGTTTACAGCAGAGGTAAATGAAATAGAAAACAAGAAAACAATAGAGAGAATCAACAAAACCAAAAGTTTGTTCTTTGAAATGATCAGTCAAATTGACAAACCTTTAGTTAGACTGGTAAAGAAAAAAGGACTTTATCATGAAAGTAAAATGACAATCTACACAATGGGAGAAAATATTTGAAAACCGCATATCAGATATCTAGAATATAGTGTCTAGAATATATAAAGTCATCCTTCAACTCAAAAACAAAAAAACAACCCAATCTTTAAATGGACAAAAGGTTTGAATAGACAATTCTCCAAAGAAGATATATACGTGGCCAAAAGGCACATGAAAAGATGCTCAATATTATTAGCCCTTAGGAAAATGCAAATCAAAACCACAATGAGAGTTATCTGTACTTTTTAATGTATTTTATTTTATTTTTCCTCTGCCATTTTTTCTTTTATTTTTTCTTTTGTCTTTTTTCTCCTCTTTCTCTTTTTTGCAGAATAAATGGAAATGTCCACATGTAGATTGTAGCATGAATGCATAACTGATTATACTCTAAACCACTGATTGCTTACTTAAGATTGAATGTTTAAAAAAATGGAGGGGTACAAGTGCTGGAGAAAATGTGGAGAGAGGGATGTACCTAATAACTGCTCGTGGGGAAGTAGAATGGTGCAGCCCATCTGGAGGGCAGTGTGGTGGTTCCACAGGAAGCTAACTATGGGGTTCCCATATGGTGTCCTACAACTGGGTTATTGGACATATACTTGGAAGAACTGAGAGCAGGGATATAAATGGACATTTGCACACTACTGTGTATAGTGGCAGTATTCATGATTCACAATGGATGGAGGTGGCCTAAGGGTACATCGATTGATGAACGGAATGGTGAACTGTGGCGTATACATACAACAGAGTATTGAGCTACTACAAGAAGGAGTGAAGTCGTGAGGTGAATGGACATTGAGGACAGTATGTTGAGTGAAATAAACCAGAAATGAAAAGAAAAACATTATAATGCCTTACTAATATGGACTAACTATAATGTGCAAACTCTGAGTCTGAGAGCACAGGTTATCAGGGAAGGTTTATTGTAATGGTTCCTAGATATTAAGCTCTTATAGCAGTTACTGCAATTCCTGAATTGTAATGGTTGTTTCTAGATTCTGAGATGCTGAGCCCTTGTGTATATCCTGGTCAGCCCCTGGAATTTCAGGTATCAGTGTGACACCTGAGAATTGGAGCTACAGTTCAGTAGCTATGAATGTCAACGTTATCCCATACAGCAAATGTTAAAGAAGCTGAAAAAGAGATCAGACTTTAATTAGAGATATGAACAAAATGGCCTTGGTTAGGACTAAGATAAATCACGCTAAAGGGTAGAAGATGATATTCACTGTGTTCTAAAACTTCAACTTCTGTGTGAGACCTAAGATAGAGATGTTTAATTGGTGGAAAATCTTTATTTTTTGTAGCACACTATATAATGTAACTTGTATGGTCAGTTTATTCAACCACCATAATTCCATGGAACCTTGAATAGGGAGTGAGGTCTGGTTTGCTTGTACAGGTTAGTGTGAACCCCCAATATATTCCAGAGTAATTTGGGCAGAGGATAAAAATGTATTTGAAAAGCCCCCTAGAGGGACTGTGGAAAAATGTGGAAATATTAAATTTACCCACTTGGGGAACTCTTTATATTTTCACAAATATTGGGAACTACCAATTTAGTAGGCCAAGCCCTCGATCTTGGGGCTTGCCCTTATGAAGTCTGTTACTGCAAAGAAGAAGCTAAGCCTACTTATAATTATGCCTAAGAGTCACCCTCAGAAAACCTCTTTTGTTGCTCAGCCTCTCTCTCTAGGCCAACTTGGCAGGTAGACTTGCTGCCCTCCCCCCTACTCCCAGGGGTATAAATCTGCCTGGCAACATGGGACATGACTCCCGGGGATGAACCATATCCCAGAATCATGGGATTGAGAAAGCCTTCTTGACCAAAAGGGGGAAGAGAAATGAAACAAAATAAAGTTTCACAGGCTGAGAGATTTCAAATGGAATCAAGAGGTCATTTTGGAGGTTACTCTTATGCATTATATAGATATCCCTTTTTAGTTTTTAGTGTATTAGAATTAGTATATACCTAATATATAGATTAGGTATATATATTGGATGTATTAGGATATATTAGGATATTGGATATATTAGGATGTATTGGGTATATATTGGGTATATTAGGATATATATTGGGTATATATCTAGGTATATACCCAAAAGATTTGAAAGCAGGGACTTGAACAGATATTTGCACACCAATGTTCATAGCAGTATTATCCACAGTTGCCAAAAGATGGAAGCAACCTGAGTACCTATCACCTGATGACAGGATAAACAAACTATGGTATACACAGACTGTGCCTGTTTGAATGTATTATGTCCCCCAAAACGCCATTATCTTTGATGCAATCTTGTGTGGGCAGACATATTAGTGTTGATTAGATTGCAATTCTTTGAGTGTTTCCATGGAGATACAACCCACCCAACTGTAGGTGATAACTCTGATTAGATAATTCCCATGGAGGTGTGGCCCCGCCCATTCAGCATGGGCCTTGATTAGTTTACTAGAGCCCTATATAAGCTCAGACAGAAGGAGTGAGCTTGCTAAAGCCAAGAGGGACACTTTGAAGACTGCACAGGAGCTGAGAGAGGAGCTGCAGCTTACAGAGCAACATTGTGGAGATGACCTTCGAAAGCCATTTCCTGCTCTGGAGAAGCTAAGAGAGGACAAACTCCCCAAGAGCAACTGATAGTGACATTTTGTAGAAGAGCCACAGCCTAGAGAGGAACGTCCTGGGAGAAAGCCATTTTGGAATCAGAACTCTGGAGCAGATGCCAGCCACGTGCCTTCCCAGCTAACAGAGGTTTCCCGGACACCATTGGCCATCCTCCAGTGAGGGTACCCGATTGCTGATGTGTTACCTTGGACACTTCATGGCCTTAAGACTGTAACTGTGTAACCAAATAAACTCCCTTTATAAAAGCCAATCCATTTTTGGTATTTTGCTTAACGACAGCATTAGCAAACTGGAACACAGACAATGGAATATAATTCATCCATTAAAAGGAATGAAGTCCTGATACATGCAACAACGTGGATGAACCTGGAAGACATCATGTTGAGTGAAATAAGCCAGTCACAAAAGGACAAATATGTGATCTCACTGATATAAAATAATTCAAATAATCAAATTCAAAGAGTCAGAAACTAGAATATGGTTTACCAGGGGCCAGACTAGGGATAGGGAATGAGGAATTAATGCTCAAATTGTAGTTTTTATTTGGGTGATGGAAAACTTTTGGTAATGAATGGTGGTGATGGTAGCACAAGATTGTGAATGTAATTAACAGGACTGAAATACATATTTGCATGTGGTTAAAAGAGGAAACTTTAGGTTGTATATATGCTACTGGAATAAAAATTTTTAAAAATCCATAGGATTGTACAACACAATGAACCCTAATGTAAACCATGGACTACAGTTAATAGTACAATTATAAAATCGTTCTTTCACCAGTTGCAACAAGTGTACCACACTAATGTAAGGTGTCAATAATAGGGTGGGGTATGGGAACGCTGTAGTTTAGGCATGATTATTCTGTAAACCTACAACTTCTATAATAATAATTTTAAAAGGCACCTTTTGATCTTTATCTGCATTATTCTCCTACTCACCCCATACACTTGAGTAAATGGAACCCTTTGCATTCCCAAAACAAATGTTTCTGTTTCCCACTGCCCCTGCTGATGGGATTCCCTCCCCTGGGTGTGACTTGGTCTCTTTACTCCCCCCTGGACCCTCTACACATCTGACCGTTGGTTCCAGTTAAGTCCTGACCATCAACCCACATTCTGCCTCCTCCAATGTGTGTTCCCTGAATTCCCCAGTTGTTTGTACTCAGCTCCTGCTCTCAAGTAATTTATTTTGTATTTGTGCTATCTTTATGGCACCACTTACTATTTGTTGCATTGTGGTGACTCATCTTCCCTTTTAATTGTAAACTCATTTAGGGCAGAGTCCAGGTCTTATTCCTCTTTGAACTCACACAGAATCTTGTACTTGGGTGTTCATTGGATGCATATTGATTGAAAGTATAAATGCATGAAGGAGAGAAATTAATCCTCAGTTATCTGTTATATTGAATACCACTCAGTAAATCACCTCACGCTTAGTTGCAAATGACTTGTCTAAAGGGTTATACACATGAAGACATTTTCTTGTAATTGGGGACAATCCATTAACCAAAAAGATGACTCTAAAATGATGGAACTTAGGATTTGTAGTGTTGGATATTCCGCATGGCCCTCAGATCAAATCAGTGACAATTCTGCTTTTATAAAATCAGCCTTAAGGAAGGGCCAGGTGTGGATGTTTCAGGGTTCCCAGAAGTACTTGTCTCCCAAGTGGCTGGGTATGACTTTACCATACCACTCTCTTTACAGTACCATACTTTACATATGACTTCATATACTTTACAATGCCATTCTCCCTCAGCTCAAATTCAAACAAGGCCAACTGTCAACTGGCTCTGCCATCCACTCACATGTGGCATTGGGAAGTGACCTACTTCTCTGAGCCTCAGTTTCCCTGTCTCTCAAACAGGACAAACAGTTCCACTTTGCCAGGTTCTTATGAGGAATATGATCCAGGGCCGGCATATTGTGTGAGACATGTAGCTATTAGCACTAATGTTCCTTCTTGGACCCTCTTTCACAGCAGGCGTGCTTGTGGTTCTGTTTGGCTCTGCATGACTTTGGCAGTAAAAGCCCCATACTGGACACTGTCGGGTGACGTTCCAGCCCTCCTCACCAATCCCCATGAGAAGTTATAACGGGATGATTTGAGGCAGGCTCCCTGATTCTTACAAATTCCTCCACCTCTGAGTTCACTAAGACCAAAGGAGGTTTCCCGGGGAGAAGAGAAACATTCCAGTCTGCTTACATACAAATTCCCATGGGATGGTTGAGGAGGAAATCACTGTACAGGAAAGAGGATTGAAGAGACTGCTTGGCGGATGCTTCAGGAGAACAAAAGGTCTCAGGGTTAAGAATGCAAAGTGAGAGGAGAGTGTGCTGCTGCCAGTTCCTTTTGATGAGCACATACACTCAGTACTGAGAGCAAGCATGCACACGCACACATTAAAGTACCAAAAACAAATGTGAAGTTTCCCTTGGAAACAATTATAGGCCCTGGCAGAAAACCATGAGGTAAAGAGCAAGAGACTGGGCCCGTACTGACCCACTTGCACCCCAACACTCTATCTGCCTAGGAGAATGCTTCTTTCTCCCTGCTGGTCAGGCCAGACCCAGGCCCAGCCTTTGGCTCCCTTTGGCTCTCCTTAGGGACTGTCTCGCAGGGAATCCGAACAAACTGGAAGGGAATCAACTCGCCTTAAGTAAATTCATATGCACCTCTCAAGCTCACAGTGGATACACATTCACCTGGGCCCCTGCCCCTTTCAGGGAAGGTTGAGCTGGCCTGTATACTGAGGAACTGGAAAGAGGTCTTTGCTCCCCAAGCCCCTGTACTTGTAAAGACTTTCTCTACAAGGAGTCAAATACTGGCTCTTTCTTATGCTTTGGATTCTCCGTACACATTTCTGTGGCTATGTGCTATATGTAAAGTTAAGAGAAGTTGATAGAGCTGAAAACCTCCACAAAAGTTAGCCACTGAGCATGAATCTAAATATGCCCCAGGAAAAATGTGCCCAGAAAAATTGTTAATTAAATCTTGCTGGAAAGCTAAGTCTGACTACAGTTATCTTGAGTCTAAAATGGATCTGCTGAGGAATAATGGAGATTCATCTTGTGGTTCCAGCTGGAACTTTCTCACTGCCCAGAGTTGACAGGGGTGGAGGCGGAGTGTAGCCCTGCACTATCTGCTTAGGGGTCCTTGAATCGCAACAGATAAGCAAGACCCTGAAGGAAGGACTGGATGAAGGGAAGACTGGGGAGTTTGAGAGTTTATAATTAGCTGCCTCCCCCTTTCTCTCTCCTTTGGCACATTCTCCCTTCTGTCTTTAGCACAGTAGCTCCCCCCCCCACCCCCACAACCTACTTCATTAAAGGTAAACTCCAAAAGATAATGAATATCCTCTATGATGATTCCATTTGGCTCTTTGAAGAGTGTTGGAGAAGAGACCAATTGCCACTTGGTGTATGAGTGGAGTGGTAGGGGGTGGGGAGGAGTTGGGTGTTTGAGGTGGGGCAGTAAGTAGCAAATGTTTAAGGAGAGAAGAGCAAATTTGGAAATCCTTCCATAGCAAATGGAAAATAATAACGAACAGAGGCCACTGGGGATCATGAATGCCCAGTGGTGGTTTGAGGCTGCCCACATGAAGAGGTGTCCATCTGTAGGGCTTTCCCCAGAGCTCTGGAGTATATGTGGAATACACAGGGAGAATGAGGTCAGGCTGGAGATTCTGAGAGATAGTGGGACATAGAACAGGAGAGTGGTTGACTTGATGGCCATCCAGTCTGCCAAGAAGGAAAGGAATGGTAGGAGGTAGTTGATGGTTGGAGACAAAATCCAGGAATCAGAAGACTGAGGAACATTCTGTAAGACCAAATCCAGAGTTTACCTTCTTTGTGAGGCCTTTCGTAAATGAAGGGCCCAGAAATCTCTTGAGCCCATGGAGCCCCGGGGAGCCTTGTGTCTGCTCTGATTTGTTCATGAAGACACACAGGGCACCTTCCCAGTTTACATAATCTTTTTGACTCCCTCTCTGCAACCCACACATTCTCTGCTTAATTTGATTCTTTATACAGGGCTGTGGGGAGAAGCTGGGAGGAGATCATACAACACAGGCAAAAGACACAGCTGGGGAAGGTTGGGGCAGGAAAGGTGTTGCAATGGTGCACATTTGCTTTTTATTCCTCAGTGGACAACTATGTGGGAGGGAGAGGCAGTGACCCAGGAAGTCTGCTGCCCTTGCCTTGATGCCCATTAACTCCAGTGCAGGCCACCAAGCAGGGGCTGCAGGAGGCCAATGAGGCAGCAGATGGGGCAGCCTCTGCTTCCCGCTTCCCAGACCCATTCCTCTCTCTGGGAAGAAAGGCAAAAGCAAGAAAGGAAAGGAAGAGGAGGAAGAAGGTAAAGATTGCCTCTCTCCCTTTTCCTTCACCTTCTGCACCTGCTGCATTTGGCAACCATTGCTGATTTCCATTTTGACAACCCTGAGACACTACAGCATCAACAAGCCCATCCCAGTGATGCAAGATTGATTAGGTTGTAGCCTGTCTGTGCTCCACCTTACATTCTTCTCAGGAGATCATTTTTTCCTGTGTTAATTTGTGAAAACTGACAGTTCACATAGCATATCTGTAGAAATTCTCAGTACAACTAAAAGAGCCATTTGAATACAACATCCCTTGCCTGGATGTGTTAAACTTCATTTAGTCCTACTCATATTTCTGCTTGTCTGACTCTAGTATCCTCAGCACTCAAAGTCTAACCTAAATGGGCAGTTGATGAAGGCATAAGGATTTGTGCACCTTTATGGGTGCTTTTAGAGTATATCTGGTCAAATCCTTTGGAAAGCCATTTTACAATACTGTCAAAAGTCTTCACCTTGCATTCCCAGAGATTCCACCTCCAGGAATTCACCCTAGGGGAAAATGCAAAGATTTATGAAGAAAAATATTAATGCAAGTGTTCTTTATAAAAGCAAATGTTAAAAAGTGGAGATTAAATTGAATGAGTTATGGCAAAAAGGAACACTTCGAAACCATTAACAATTGCATATTATTATGCATTTATCACAGAAAGGTGCTCCCAATATATGAGGCAAACAAAAGGGGGTTACAAACAGCATGAGCATGTTTTTGTGAAATGAAAGAGAGAGAAAGAAAGAGAGGAAATAGGCAAGGAGAGAGCAAAAGAAGGAAAGAAAGGGCTATAAGGGTATACTCTTTAATAGATCTCTGCGTGATGACTTTTTCCTTACGTTCATTGGTATTTTATAAAATTTCCTTATGAACTTGTATTATTTTTCAATTAGCAGGGAAAAGTGTTGTTTATACATACACAAAATCTGTCAGCTTAGCTGTGACTGTCTCTGAAGTGAGACTAGTGTCTGTGACTAGTGTCCTTCCCCTCCCCATCCCCTTGTCCCCCCAATCCCCTCTCTGTCCCCCTCCCCCCACTCCCACCCCTGCTGTTCTTGGGGTGCTCACCCACCATTCCAGGAGGCCAAGAGCCACTGGGTGAAGGCAGGGAGGAAGCATGTGGAGGGGCAGATGATAGAATGCCTGGCTATTCAAGTTCTCCAATTACCAGCACAGGCACACGAACCAAACCAAATCTCCTGTTACAGATATTTTTGTTTTCAGAGCCCAAAATACTGAATCTCCAGGAAAAGGAGAAAGCCCGAAGGGCTCTGCTGGCTCTCAACAGGTTATTTCAATCCATGGCTTTACATTCTTCGTCAAAATAGTTTAAACGTTTGCTTCCTGCTGAGGAGCAGCGAGCATGTGCTGTCCACATGGGGGCTGCGTGGTTGCAAAGTGTCCTGAGCACGGAGCAGGGAGAGCCCCCGGAGCCGCCGGGCCCACAGTGCCACCGGCTGAGACCATGGCCCCTCACTTACTCTCCAGGCTTCAGCTTCCACTTCTGTAATAATGAGTAATATTTGTTCAGTAACAATCTGTGTGGTAATCGGTACTTTTCACCGTGTTTGAGGAGCTCCATGGGTCAGTAAAAGTGCCTCAGTGGAAAGGGGTCCAGTGGGGGTCAAAGAAGATGCCAAGTGGGCAGTGTCAGGAACCCCACCCAGGATAACCAGAGTGGCTCCACATCGACTGCTTTTATGTTAAGGTTCAGAGCAAGGTTTTACCTGGAAAATAGAATTCTACAATTATAAGGTTGAAAACCCTTTGACTGGAAATGTAGCTCTAATACTCTTTGTTATAAAATATCATTGGTCCCTAAGCACAGTGAGCTTAAAATTATTTTTTAGTTGAAGCAGGCATTGATCACTGGACCCATTTCTGATCTCTGGTACAATTAGGTATTCACAGAGAGAAGGGCTGTCATCTTTGGGTACAGCTTCAGAAAAGAGATCGAAATACTTACCAAAGATGTGTTATTAACTCTCCTTTCTACAAGGTACCTGGCGGCAATTAGTCCTGGCCTTGGGTAAGAGGCTTTAGCAAGAGTAGTCTAAAGTCAGGGGGAGCTATTTTAGGCTTTTTGCTTGGGTTTTATTGGGTATTTTCTTTCCACACAAGGAAATGGTTCACTGTCCTGTTCTCCAGAGTACCTGCTATTTAGTGAGGGCGATGTCTATGTTTGTGCATATGTACCTATACATAATGACCTTGGGTAGGAGATACCTGCATTTTAGAAGAACATTGGATGAAGGGAAATATATGCCTGGCTTTATTTCTTAAAATAACACACCAAAGCAGACTTCCCAAGTTATCTGGCTGGACAAATTTTTAAATTCCCTCCTTTCCTGGAACAAGATGGAGGAAATAGAAAAGTAGGAGGAGACAAGGAGAGGAAATGAAGAGGGAAGGAGAAAGAAGAGGAGGAGGAAAATAAATTAAAATCCATTTATTTTAGAGCAAGCTTTTTAATCTTGACTATGCTGGATTTTAGTTCTGTTTGTGCTGACAGAATTCTTAGCCTGTTCAAGTTCCATAAACTTGAAAAGCAAAACCATCTTGCTCTCTTAGAGGTAATGGGCAGTTCTGGATTTGTACCCAAGCCCCAGTTCGTTCCTAGAGGAAGATATGATAGGCGATTGCTGAACCCTAATACCATCAACTTTATTCAAGAGAAATCAAGGTAAAATGAATAGAAAGGGCATCTTAAAGAAAATGTAAGTGGCGGGGGGAGGATTTAGAACATGATGAAAGTACTCCTTCAGTACGAAATAGGAGAGGAGCACTGACACCCTCCTCATTTAATAACAAAAGCCAGACAGCTGTGTTTGCATCCTGGCTCCACCACTTATTAACTGTGTGATCTTGGGCAAGTTACCCAACCTCTTTGAGCCTCCGTTTCTTCATCTAAAATGGAAAGAAATCCTAGACTCTTATCTCCATGTTTTGTTAGAAGTATTTAAAAAGGTAAAGCACAGGCCTGGCACTTGGTAAGCATTTTCACAAATGCTGGTTCTCATCATGTGTAAGAGGACTGGGGTTGGATATGTTGTCCAACTCCCACCCTCAACAGCTTCTCTGCTGGGTCGCCCTCCACAGTAGCGTGAGGTTTGTGCAAACAGTGGGTCCTGGGGCATCACTCCTTATTTGCCCTATCTTAATGATGGGTCCACCTGACTGAGGTCCCTTCTAGAATCGCCTTCGCCTATGGAGACAATGCCCCTCTCAAGTCCATGCACAGGGCTTACACCCTGCCAAGAAGTTCGATGATCTCAGTAAAACAGGTCCAAGCAGCTACTAAAAGTGCTTGGAAGACCTGATTCTAAGGTAGAGTCTTATGGTCGGGGCTGGCAAACCCATGCCATGTATTAGCAACACAGATTCTCTTTGACTAGTTGACTTCTTGGAGACAAAACAAGATAAAACCCTTAGAGGTCAAAGTGTATTTCAAATACATGGGAGAGAATCAAGAACAGTTCAAAGTTTTCTTTTTTTTTTTTTGTTCATGTGTTGAGGTATAATTTACACACAGTAAAATTCATCCTTTTTATGTGTACAGTTCTGTGAATTTTGACATGCTTACACATTAATGTAACCACCATCACAATCAGGACATAGAACATTTCCATCAGCCTCAAGCCCCTTAGTAGTCAATCATCTCCTGTTCCCACTGCCAACCCCTGACAACCACTATAGTTTTGACTTTTCTATGAATGTCATGAAAATTCAGTTTTACTTATGCAGCATGAAATCGTATATAACTTTTTGTGTCTGGCTTCTTACGCTTAGCATAATGCTTTTGAAATTCATCCATGCAAAAGCATTTATTAGTAGTTTGTTCCTTTTTATTACTGAGTCATATTCCATTGTGTGGCCATTACTACAGTTTGTGTATCCATTCACTAGTTGGTGAACACTTACGTTGCTTTCTAACATCCTTAATTATGGAAAAAGCTGCCTTTAACATTCACATTCAGGTAGGTTTATGTGTAGAAATATGTTTTCATTTTTCTTGTGTAAACATCTAGGAGCAGGATTTGCTGGGTCATGTAGTGTTTCTTTAACTTTATAAGAAACTTAACAAGCTGTTTTCAAAGTGGCTATAACATTTTGCTTTCCTATCAGTTGCTCTGCCTCCTTGCCAGCACTCGGTATGGTAGTTCATGTTTGTTTATTTGTTTGTTTGTTTTTATTCAAGTCAGTCTAATAGAGGTATAGTGGTTACTCCGTTATGGTGGTTTCATTTGTTTGTTTTGTAAAATAGTTGTTCTTTTTTAATTAGAGAAGTTGTAGGTTTACAGTTGTAGCTTTCTCTATTATTATCACTTTGGATTACTGTGGTACTTTTGTTACAACTAAGGAAACCATCTTATTATAATTATACTATTAGCTATAGTCCATAGTTTAGTGAATGCAATTAACACCACTGAATTGTATATTTGAAAGTGGTTAATATGGGAAAATTTGGGTTCTACACATGTTAACATAATAAAAAATATTTTAAATATAGAATAGTACCGCACGAAGAGTGAACCCTGATGTAAACTCCATTATGCTTTGAATTAGTATTTGCCTGAAGACTAGTAATATTGGACACTTTTCATGTGCTTATTTCCATTTCCTATCCTTCTTTGGTAAAATATCTGTTTTTTTGAGGATTGGATGTTGTTTACTTATTTTTTTACTTTTGAGAATTCTTTGTAATTTGTGGATACCAGTCCTTTATCAGGTATGTGTTTTGCAAATATTTTCTCCCAGCCAGTGGCTTGTCTTTCCATTTTCTTAATGGTATGTTTCAAAATGCAGAAGTTTTACATTTTCATAGAGTCCAATTTATCAATATTTTCTTTTATGGTTTGTGCTTTTTGTGTCCTCTCTAAAAAATCTTTGCCTAGCCCAAAGTTACAAGGATTTTTTTTCTACATTTTTTGTCTAGAAGTTTTATAGTTCGAAGTTTAATGTAAGTTCTATGATTCACTTCATAATTTCTATATATAATACAAGGCATGGACCAAGTTCCTTTTTTTTGTATATGGATGTCTAATTTTCCTAACACCATTTATGAGAAACTATTATTTGTCCTTTGAACTGTCTTTGCATCTTTGTCAAAAATCAATTGATAATATACGTGTAAGTCTATTTCTGGACTCCACTTTGTTCCATTAAACAATGTGTCAATTCTTATTCCAATATCATACTGTCTTGGTTACTATATCTTTATAGTAAGTGTCAAAATCAGGTATTCTCTTTTTCAAAATTGTTTTGACTTTGGGTCCTTTTGATTTTCCATATACATTTTAGAACCAACCTGTCTATTTCTAGGAAAAAGACTGCTGAAATTTTGATTGGGATGAGTTCTATCTATAGATTAATTTGGGTACAGAATTAACATGCTGACAACATTGAGTCGTTCAGTGCTTGAACATGGCATATCTCTCCATTACATTTGGTCTTTTTTGCTCATATTTTGTTAGATTTGTACCTAAGTACTATTTCATGATTTATTTTATTCTCAGTGATGCCCTTGTAAATAGTACCACTGGTTTTTATTTTCACTGTCTAATTATCCATCGCTAGCATATAGAAATAGAATTGATTTTTGGATATTGACTTTGAACCCTGTACCCTGTTGGACCTAATTGCATTTTTCTAGATTCTTTAAGGTTTTCTATATAAGCAATTCATGTCTTCTGAGAATAAAGACAGTTTTATTTATTTCCAATCTGTATTCCTTTTATTTCTTTTACTTTGCCTTAATGCATTGGCTAGACCTTCCAGTATAATATCAAATAGGAGTGGTGAGAGTGGATATCCATGCCTTGTCAGTCTTAGGAGGAAAATATTCAGCCTTTCATCATCAACTATGATGTTAGCTATAGTTATTCACAGATGCCATTTATCAGATTGAGGAGTTTTGTTTTGTTTTGTTTTCATCATGATAAATGTTGAATTTTGTTAAATGTTTTTCCTGCATCTATCAAGATAATCATGTATTTTTTTCTCTTCTACATTGTTGCTACAGAGAATTAGATTGACTGATTTGCAAGCATCAAACCAACCTGATATTCCTGAGATAAACCCTACTTTGTCATGATGTATTCTATTTTTTTATATTACTGGATTCTATTTACTATTTTTAAAAGGATTTTCATGTCTATGTCCATGAGAAATATCAGTCTGTAGTTTTCTTTTCTTATAATGTCTTTCTCGGGGTTTTGGTATCAGACTAACGTTGACTTTCACATAATAAACTAGGAGAGTCCATCCCAAGTGGATTTTTACCATGTGCAGAGACTTGAGTAGGAATTGTAAGAATTTATCGTGACCTATGTGCTCTTCCTCCAGTTCTCGCTTATTCAGGGCTTGTAGATTTGGAAGAACTGCAATGGCTGTTCTGTGGAATTTTGCAATTGAAGTGACCATTAATTGTCAGTCTGTGGATCGTTTTTTCTGAGGAACAGGAAGACTATGCCATGCATACAATGACAGGTATAGTTCTTTTACTGACCAAAGGTTCAGATCATGCAAAGAAGCAACCCTCATGCAATGATGAGCATTCTCCAATATAGAAACTGAAATGAAGTACTGCTGTCTCCATTAGATTTTCATTCTGGTCATTTAGATGAGAGCATATTCCCCCCATGCTGAGGAGCTACATTTGTAAGACCTGTATTTCTACAGACAAGACTAAGGTCAGCACTGTCCAATAGAACTTTCTTTAATGATGGAAATGTTCTATGTCTGTGATATCCAGTATGATAGCCACTAGCCGTATATGGCTATTTTTTCCCCTGCAATTTTATTCAGATATATTCACATACCAAACAATCATCCACAGGATACAATCAATTGTTCACAGTATCATCATATAGTTGTGTATTCGTCACCACAATTAGCCCTTGAACACGTTCATTACTCCAAAAAATAATAAAAATAAGAATAAAAATAAAAATAAAAGTAAAAAAGAACACCCAAAAATCCCATAACCCTCATCCCCTCCTATTATTCACTTACTTTGTGTCCCCATTTTTCTACCCATCTGTCCATACACAGTCACACTGTATAAGCTGTATAGTTATACAATCATCTTCAAGAATCAAGGCTACTGGATTACAGTGCAACAGTTTCAGGTTCTTCCTTCTAGTTATTCTAATACACTAAAAACTAAAAAGGGATATCTGTATAATGCATAAGAATAACCTCCAGTATGACCTCTCAACTCCATCTGAGGTCTCTCAGCCACTGAAACTTTGTTTCATTTCTCTGTCCCCTTTTGGTCAAGAAGGCTTTCTCAATCCCATGATGCAGGGTCCAGGCTCATCCCCGGGTGTCATGTCCCATGTTACCAGGGAGATTTATACCCCTGGGAGTCATGTCCCACATAGCTGGGAGGGCAGTGAGTTCATCTACTGAGGTTGCTTGGGGAGAGAGAGAGGCCGCATTTGAGCAACAAAAGAAGTTCTCTAGGGGTGACTCTCAGGCACAATTATAAGCAGGCTTAGCCTCTCCTTTGCAGTAACAGGCTTCATAAGGGCAAGCCCCAAGATTGAGGACTTAGCCTACTAAATTTGTAGCCCCCAATATTTGTGAGAATTTAAGGAATTTCCCAGGTGGATAAATTTAACATTTCCACATTCATCACAGTCCCTCACGGGGGCTTTTCAAATACTTTTTTTTATCCTCTGCCCAAATTACTCTGGGATATATCAGGGCATTACACTAACCTGTACAAACTAACCAGATCTCCCTCCCATTTCAATGTTCCATGTAATTATGGTGGGTGAACAAACTGACAATATAAGTTAAATTATATAGCATGCCATGGACAGCTATTGAACACTTGAAATGTGGTTACGGTGACAAACTGAATTTTTAATTTTTAATTTCTTTAACAATTTAAACTTAAATAGTCACATGTAGCTAGTGTTTACCAAATGGACAGTACAGCTATAGATGATCAATTTTGCCTCTTGAACTCTCATGAATATAAGTCCTCACCAAGGAAAGGGAGACAAAGACTTGGGGTAACAGACCAATCCATAAGGCTAGAGGTAGACTGGGCAGCCTGCAGTCTGCCACACATTCCACCACGCTGCAGTCTGATGGGGTCTCAATGCTTCTTAAATTAATTCTATTCTGATTTGTTCTGATATTAACACCACCATGAAGACAAGACCAAAGTTGTCAATGGATGACAGCATAAATATTGTTTATTTAGAAGTTGATGTTCTTATGGTGCTCTGTGTTGTTCAATACATATTCTCTGTGGGAGGCATCCAATTGAATATTCAGCATGGCTTCTCTGAGATTTGATTCCCACAAATTGAACAAATGTTTTGGCTCCTGAGGGATGGTGGCATGAATGCCTGAGCTTTACATCTTCAAACCTCAATAGAAGACTCAAAAAGGAATCCAACTTCAGTTTTGCTTTTTGTTTCTTTCCTAGAAATTTAATTTCCTTTTCTACCTTTCTTTTTTCCTTTCTTTTCTGCTTTCTTTTCCTCTTTCTTTCTTAAAAACTAAGATGAATGAGGAGAACAATTAAAAATAAATGGCATGCTTTGGAGTGGCATTGAGCTTGACTCGATTTTTATGCTTTTCTATCAAAGTATAGTTTACGTTAAATCACTTACTTGCTATGGGAGATACACACAGTGAGTACTACTTAGAGATTCATCAAAATGACAAAACTGAGAGTCTCCAGGGTAGGAAAAGGTCACCACACTGTACAGCGCTTGGTTTGTGTGCGTCCTTAACAAATGGTCTCAGGATGGTGATGCGTTTGTTCTCCTCTACTCTGAGGGAAATGATTTAGTGAATGCTCTGCACCTTTCTCTCCTTTCAATGCCACCCTTGACCCTGCTCCCACACCCTTTCACATTAGATCTTTTTGCTTCACTGGCCTTTCCTGATGAAGAAGAGTCTCACCAAATCAAGAATATATCTTTTCAAGGGAGGTCAATTAGTCCTGGGGTGTAAAGAGGGCTAAGCTGTCGTCTCCACTCTGATGGTTGATTTAAACACTATTCAAAAGCTACAGGGTGCTAGTGAGACAACTCTGTGGGAACTGATGAGGGACATCATCCTCTATTCCCATAACCCATGCCTAGTCACCCAAGAGAATCAGCCACCGGCCATAGCTCCCTCCCACCCAACTACATGATAATCAAAACAAGCCCCTTCTGTGCACACTTTCTGTAGCATGTAATTGGCCAATTGGGGGAAAGAGAAGAAAGGAAAGGCAATGCATTGAAACAGCTTTCACAGAATTATCTTAACAAGAGCTCTGAGGACCTGGCTCTACCTGCCAAGAGGCAAATTTACGGCATGACCCATGCTTGGAGGCTGAACTGTGCACAGAGCTGCTCTGTAAAGGACCCAGAACCACATACACCAAATGAGCCAGCTAATGCTTCCTAAAACTATAGCATCCCAGAGTCAGGAGCCCTTAGAGATTGTTGGGAGACCTACCCTTTCTCTTCATATTCCCCACTAGTGGCCTCCAGGGAAGGATCCCCAGAATAGATCCAAATCTATTTCTCCCAGAATAGATGCAAATAGAACCAAAGATTTCACTACAACCATCATATTCCCCTACTCTCCTTGGGTTTATCTATCTGCTCCAAGCATATTTCCCTGCTTCTTTCAATGGTGCTCATATGAGATGATTTTGAGGTCTTTCCCTATCCTGCTCACTCTTACAGTCACAGGCGGTAAGGAAATTCAAGCTCAGCTACATCTGTATAGCTGCAGTCATTTGCCTCTAAATGTTTTATTTGAGTTTAGCAGAGTTAGGTCAGAGGTGCATGAAGAGTGTGGAGGCAGGGAGTCAGAGGAAGGAGAAGTGGTAGTAGCCTGATTCTCTCTCAGAAGCACCACTGAGAGCATGTTGGCTTAGGGTAGGAGGACGTGGAGACATGTAAAAACTTCAGTCTTATATAATAATATAATAACAATATAACTTTTGAGTACCTGTCAGGAACTATACCAGGCATTTTGCACACATTTATTATTACCAGAAGGTAAGCTTTACTATTCCCATTTTACAAGGAAAGCATGGGGCTCATATTTTTTAAACTGATTTGTCCAAGGTCATATAGATAATAAATGGCAAACAATTTTTTTCTCAAAAGTTTCTAACTTGGAATCATTTCTCCTGACCAATGCCATGTCCTAGAATTATACCACCTCTTGAGGTCCAGATGTTTCCTGTTTCAACCTTTTAGATCCATCCAGTCACTCTAGTATCTGATTTTTCAGGGCTTAACACATTTCGTACTATGACATTTAGTTCCTTCCTGATTCTTCCAGAAGGATTTGCCTGCTCTAAAGTTGGGTATCTTCCTGATCCCATGAGCCAGCCTGAGTCCCTACTTCTTCCCTCATTGTTACGTGACGTAACTCTTTAGCTCCAGAGATTCCAGCTCCCTGAATCACTGAGTCCATGTGTTCTCTTCTTGGCAAGTTCTGTGAAATGATACTTGTGCTGGTTTGGATGTATTATGGCCCCCAAAACACCATTATCTTTGAGGCAATCTTGTGGGGGCAGATGTATTACTGTTGATTGTATTGGAATTCTTTGATTGAGGGTTTCCATGGAGATATGACTCAATCAACTGTGAGTGAAATGTTTGATTGGATAGTTTCCATGGAGGTGTTACCCCACCCATTCAGGGTGGGTGTTAATTGGATCACTGGAGCCATATAAAACAGCTAACAAACAGAAGGAACTCAGAGCTGCAACTTAGAGGGACATTTTGAAGAAGGCCGTTGAAAGCAGATTTTTGCTCTGGAGAAGCTAAGAGAGGACAAAACATCCCAAGAGCAACTGAGGGTGACATTTTGAAGAGCAGCTACAGCCAAGAGGGACACTTTGAAGAATGCACAGAGAGGGGCTGGAACGCAACGTGGGATCACAGATGCCAGCTCGTGCATTCCCAGCTAACAAGACGTTTTCCAGATGCCACTGGCCTTCCTTCGGTGAAGGTATACTTGCTGACGCCAGAGCTTAGACACCTTTGTGGCCTTAGGACTGTAACTTGGTAACCATATAAGCCCCCTTTATAAAAGCCAATCCATTTCTGGTATTTTGCATAACAGGCAGTATTAGCAAACCAGAACAATACTCTAGGGGATTAAAAAAAAAGTCGGTTTTTAGATCCAGGCCTCCAGATGCCATTAGACAAAGTTTAATATCTCAAAATTTTCTGCTAAAAGTTCACATCCTCCTTCCACTCTGTGATCTTTTCCAAAGAATCTAGTGTCCTATGGACACTTCCTGAATTGTCAGAAAGAAAGAAAAAATGAAACAAGCATCCAATTTTTTAAAGGCTTATTAAGTTGACTTTCAGCATAGTGCATACTCAAACGATACAGCTTGATCAAATCTCTAGAGCCCTTTTTTGAACTATCCTGCTTATAATACAATTGAGTTGGTTGAAAGCCATTAGAAAATTCACATCAGAAGTCTATTGAGAGTGAACGTGGACATGATATTCTTACTGATGAACCTGGTTCTCACCAACTAAGGTGTACTTTTCACTTTTAACAACTGTTTATAAACTACAGCCCCATGTGGTTCAGACTCTGTGAGTCAGAACATTCAAGTAGACACAGTCCAACACTACAAGTAATTAAAATCAATTCCAATGTTTTCTGGAATTTCTTCAAGAATGTCAAAGGAGAATGGTTTCATAACCCATAGTAACACTTCTTAAAACTTTCTTCATTATTTTCTCTCTCGATAAAAGTCATATTCCACAGTTGCCCCAAAGTTTCTTTCTTTATATTTCATTGCAACCTCCAATCCCAAGGTATTTCTTTAAAAACAAGTTGGCACAGCCCTTCTGGGAACCCACAGGAACCCACCCTGCACTAATATACGTGCAATCCACAGTGCAAAGTAGTTAACCTACAATGGGCAAACCTTGACCATTGGGGTATAGGAATTGATAAATAAATATTTCTTCCTCTCTTCCATTGGGCATTTCATAAACATTTCCCATTGTCCTAGAGAGGTAATTTATAAGATGCTTAATATCCTTTAATAAATTCCTTTTTTGCTTGAAGTAATCAACGTTAATTCTGTTGTTTGCAACCAAGAACCATGTCCAATAAAGCTTCCAATAACAGTTATTTGAGTTTCAGTTGCCCTGAGTCCTTGCCAATATGATTATTACCAATTTAAACAAACAAAACAAAAGCAAAATGAAATCAAAACACTTCCTTAGGATCTAGCTTTATAGGACAGGAGAAACAAATAAGTTTCTACAGAGTGGCCCACAGTGAGCTACAAACTTGCTTCAGGATTCTCATAAGAACCAGGGACCATAGGAATTTAACTGGGAGGCAATTTCCATCCTTCTGTTACTCTGATTGTTTTGTACTGTGACCCCAGATCTTACCTGATACTTGGTAGAAACAAATGGCTTTGGAAAGCATGACTGTTTCCAGTTGCCAAACTAAAGGAGGGTTTTTCTGACCTGATGGACACCATAGATTTGTTCCTGCTTCCCAAGGTATTTATCCAAATTGCCTTTTCTTATAACACTTTCTCAAAATTATCTACCAAAGTACCCCTAATAACAAAGTGAATACGTTACCTTTGGAGTATGGTGACAGATAAAAAGTGGCACAACTCAAATTTAAAATGTCTTTGAAGTTTGTTTTTATCAAGAAACTAATTCAAATTTTACATTCTGCTCCCTAAAATATCAATGTCTACTCATATATAAAAGTAATATTTAGAATTACCTACCAAGGAAACTTCCAATTAA
Source organism: Choloepus didactylus (assembly GCF_015220235.1). Classification (NCBI taxonomy): domain Eukaryota; kingdom Metazoa; phylum Chordata; class Mammalia; order Pilosa; family Megalonychidae; genus Choloepus; species Choloepus didactylus. The sequence continues at coordinate 167,363,371 of NC_051309.1, read as the reverse complement.
ATAAGATAGATTAAAAAATGCATATTTATCTCTGCTCCATCCCAAAATGCCACTAAAAAAAAGTTTTAAGAGATATAAAACCTCAAAGAAAAAGAGAAGATGGCATAGAATGAGGGTAAAAAAGAGATGCCAACTAAACTATGGAAGATAAAAAAGGAATTAACAGTAAGTGACTTAGCAGAGCAGATAAAGTTGAAACCTCAATGACTATGGAGGTTTCAACAAAGAAACAAAAATCCAGACTCTTTGGGCTGCAAAATTCCAGGAATGGCCAGGAATTAATGTATCAGTTTCTCAGAACTGTTTGAGGTTTGAGGATTAGGACTGAAAACAGGATTTCTCAGAATTGTTTGAGGTTTGAGGATTGGGTTGAAAGTCTATTTAGGGAGCACCTTACATCCCAAATCCTCTCCTCCTATGCTGCCGGGTGACCATGGCCCCCACACCCCTCTCTGGAAGAAAATGGAAAATTTACTTTCAGAAGAAAATAAGCCAGAGAGCCAGGGCAGTAGACACATTAGGGTGTGTAGGATAGTACCCTACCAAAAGCAAGAAGATAAAGTGAAAGTCTGCATCTCAAACTTGAGCACCTAACCGTCTTCCCTCGCTCAGCTCCCAAAGCCGGTGGCACACCCAGGCCTGGAGGAAATGGCTGACCCTAGAGGAAAGGCCTAAAGAAATCGACATCCGTGGAACACAAGCGAAAAGTCCAGGCCCCTGAACCAAGTGTGTAGAAAGGACAGGGCAAGGGGAGCTGCCGCCCAGGGTGTTCACAATAAGGGATTGCTTGGAGAGACCAAAATTAACAAACCAAAAATAAACTTGGGTGAAACAGAGACCAAGCAGGGACAGAAGGAAACTTAAACCTCAATCTAAAATCCTCAGAGACAAAAGAAAATATTGCCTCCTCAAACAGGAATAATAAGAATAGGGTGTTCTTTCAAAAAGAAAAGAAAAACTTTCAGAGAACAAGATAGCCCTCTTGAAAATTAAAAATATGGAGGCAATAATAGAAAAAGAAGGTAAAGTTGAGAAAATGTTAAAGACAGTAGGACAAAAAAATAGCAAAATGGAAAACAGGAGAGATAAGAGCAAAAAAATGATAATAACAAAATGGAAAATAGGAGAGAAAAGTTTTTTTTTAATAGAAAACCAGTCCAGAAAAGCTGACCTCTGACTAATGGGAGTTTCAGAAATAACACCAGGTAAACAGACGGAAGAAAAAATCAGATAATATAGGACACCTTCCCAGAACTAAAGGCCATGAGTTTCCAAACTGAAATGGCTTACCAACTGCTCAGGACAAGAAATGAAAGCAAACAATACCGAGGCAAACCGCTATGAAATTTCTGAATATTGGAAATAAAAAAAAATCCTAAGAAATTCCAGCAAGAAGATACAAGGCATCTACAAAGGGCTAGGAATAAGCATGGCATTAGATTTTTCAAAAACAGCCCTGAAAGACAAAAGACACTGGAGTAATCATACCAATATTTTTAATTAAAGTATTTTCAATCTAGAATTCTATAGACAGCTAACTAGAAATCAAGTGTAAGCTTACAATAGAATATTTTCTGACTTGCAAGGTCTCTAAAATTTTACCTCCCATATGACCTATCTCAGAAAGCTACATTAGGATTTGCTCCACAGAAAGGAAAATAGTAAACAGAGAGATGAATTTTATGCAAGACATCCAGAAAATGGGGACTACAGACTCAGGAGGAAAGTAAAGAGAATTCTAGTAACAATGATAAGTCCTATGCAGCAGGACTTGAGTGTCCCCCAGTTCTAATCGGAAAAGGAAAATGAAATACTCCAGAGGCAATTTTCTTGCAAGAGAAAAATAGAACTGATTCCTAACATCATGTTCTCCTGGGAAATATGGAGATGAATCAGTGGTATGTACATAATACTAAGCAAATTAAAAGAAAAAAAAAAAATTTTGAACTCCACCAAAACCAAAAAGCTGTACAAGAAAGGAAATGGAATCATAGTGAGCTGAAAACAATATTTACACCACCACTGAGTACTAGTTTAACAAACAATTATGATGCAACTGCTTTGGAAGTTGTCTAAACTGGGGACTAGAGGGAAGTACGTGCGTGTATGAGTTATGTAAGGAGGCTGAAGTTTCACCTTTCACAAGGAAAGTCAATAGTTACTATTAGAAGTATCAGTGTCATTATATTATTTAGAAATATGGAACTAAATGCTAAGGAAAAAAGCTAGAAGAAATGAAAGCAGGTGCCTCTGGGGAGTATGACTTGAGATGGGAAGTCGAGCGCTGCTCTTTTAAGTCTTGTGCTACTTGATGTTTTTAATTGCATCCACATATTACTTTGGGCAGACATATTTGAATGAAAGAAGCAGGAAACCAGAATTTTATTGGAAACCTCCAGGCTTAATATGCATTAAAATTTAATATAAAATTAAAATATAAAATGGGAAAGGGGAACACCATAAATACCTCAAAGCTCAAACAAAGTGTCCCTCTAAACTCTCTAGGCCAGATCAGCCCTGTGGACCACTGGAAGACTTTGAAGGGAAGGGAATGAACATTTATTGAGCACATACTGCATGCTAGCATCATTGTAGATGATTTTCAGAGATCATTCTACCCGATCCTCACTGCAACTCTGAGAAATAAAGGAGGTTATTTTACAGATGAAGGACTAAGTTTCTAAAACAGTTTCTAAAACTTGATTGCAGGTACTTATTTATATTTCAGAGTCTGAGCCCCAGATAGCCTGTGGACAGAATCTGAAAATTGGTTCTCATCACTATTGAGTGAAATGCATGAAACCATTTCAGAGATGAGAAAATTGAGGCTCAGCAAGGTCAAGTGAGTTGGCCTGTCATACAACTAATAAGTGAAAGAGCTGCTATGTGGTGACAGGGACTATGAATTATTCCTACTTGTACCCCAGGACCCAGCACACAGTGTGGTGTATAAGAAATACTCATCTAAAGTATACTGTCCAAAGGAGGCAAGAACCTGACTGGGTCTTGCCTGCTTTATCCGCCCAGGAGTGCTTCCAGCAGAACCAGCTTCCCAAATTCCCTCCTCTCCTGACCTGACACACATGTGACCTCAGCCTGGGTTGTTTGGATACAGCTGCTGCAGAGACAGGACCCTCCAGCAAAACAAGAGGGAACCATCCAACCCCCTCAAGTGGCCCAAGGCGTCCGTTTACAGCTCCAGGACCCAGGCCTTAACACTGAAATGTCACAGACTTTAAATTACAGGACAATAGCAATTTGGGGCTTGAAAAATGGAAAAATTAAAACTTCAATAAAAAAAAAAAGGAATTGTGGAAACAATTTTGGAGCCCACAGAACTTTTGAAAAGGTCATTAACAAACTGTGAAATCAGGGAGATAAAAATCAGATGCCCGGGGGAGAATGGCAGTGCCCCTTGTCCAACCCCTCACCCTGAGTCTTGGACAGACCAGTTTCCACTCTGCAGGTCCAGGAAGCAGTGGGTGCGGAGCTAATGCAAGTCGCCTGCTCCACACTGGCTCTGAGGGGGCAGTGTTGGGAAACAAGGAATGAGGGAATTCTCCAGCAGGCAAAGTCAGATCAACAGGATATACAGAGGATGATGCACAGAGAGCCAATGCTCAACAGAGGGCCTGGGGGGCCTTGGGTCTTTTCAAAGAATCTTAAAAAAGTGGATTCATTCTTGTGGTTTCCCCTTGCTAATTCCACATCTCCGGGCAGGAGGCAGAATGTCAGAGCCTACAGCGGGGTCTTCCACATGTTCACGAGTTGAAAATGATTCCCCGGAGAAAAGGACTTGCCAGAGGGGTGAAGTGTGTGTGGAGCATTCACAGACAGCAGAGTAGAACACAAAATATTTTCCAAAGATTCCCTTTGTTTTCTAACAACTCTAAGGTAATGGTAACATTAGCAAAATTTGCGTTCTGCTCTTGATCAGAAATTTTGGAGTCAGCCATCCTCGTTACCCACAAAGAAGCGTCTTAAGACTAAGGTGATGATGAAAGAGACCTAGAGAAGTTTGTCCAACCCTAACTATACATGGCAGAGTGGGAAGTGATTTAAATTCGCTGTCATGATTGCCAGGTTTAATGGAAAGGGTGCATGAGGAGAGGGTGGGAGGAGCTAAGCCTCCAGCTCTGCCTCTGAACATGTGGGCAGAATATAGAGGGTGTGAGGAGGCAAAGGCCCTGGCACTCAGGAAACCCAGATCCGATACCTTCTTCATCCCCATGAAAAACAACACTTAAGTCCCCAAGAGACAAGGGTTTATTTCCATGGAAGTTCATGCATGAGGCCACAGGTCCTGCTTTCCTCAAATATGGTCGGTCATCCACAGCTGTCTTCTTAACCTGATCTCTGGCTCACAGGAATTACTCAAGGACCAACCCCAAGCCCTGTGGAATAGCACATTTTCAGGCCCTGCTCTCTACGCACTAAGTTGCAGAAAACTGCAAGGATAGAAGAGCATTTATATTTTCAACCCTATTATTAAACATTTTGGAGGCTCCATCACAAGTACCAGGTGCCTGCTGGATCTCCCCGGGGCCAGCCTCCTGGGGTAGGGTGGCTGTGTTCTTTCCCACCTCTGTTGGAAGGCCATGAAAGACCAAGAGATTCAGCGTCACAGAAATGCATGTTCTGTGCATTCGTACTTGGGGTGAGCTTCTCTCATTTAACAGCCTCGGAAGGAAAACTATTGGATGGTGGGGACCAGCAGCATATCATGGGGAAGGGCATGCAGGCAAGACTGAACTGCAGACACTTATCTTCAGGAACGTTCTCTAGCAATCTTTGCTCCAGAAATCCTTGAATTCCTGCAATATTTCCTGGGAGATCTCTCTGTCCTCCCTACTCAAATTCACATTGAGGCAACTGGTCTATGTTCAGGCAGAAATGTAGACTTTTAGGAGGGATTTGTTTTCTAGATTTTTTTGCCTAACAGTTGGGAGAAGTGTTGCTGCTGTGCCTAGAGGCTTTCAGGCTCACAGCCTGGCCCTGCAGCTGGCACTGCTCTGCAAGTCAACACCCTTCTCATGCATTTATGCTTCAAATCAAAATCATCTCCACCATTGCCTCCTACATGCCAACAACAAAACATTTTAAGTGCTGAAGGTACATCTCACCTTTCCTGGGGGCTATTCAAATTCAGTAAATGAAATCCTGCGGCCTGACTCCAGAATCTTTCTATACAAAATAGAAGGCTAATAGTAAAGGTTGCCCTATATTGATTGTCTGAAAGACAATCTGGCACTATATAAAAGAAAATCCTAAAAATGAGCATTCCTGAAGTGAAACTTCACTTTCAACAACTTATCTTGTGGCAAAATTTAAGGTGTTTTTTTTAAAGATATTCACGTCCACAGTTTTTATAATAGGAAAAAATTGAAGTTAATCTGAATGTCTGTTCAGACATTGTGCTGGTTTGGATATATTATGTCCCCCAGAAAAGCCATGTTCTTTAATGCAATCTTGTGGGGGCAGACTTATTAGTCTTTTGGTTAGGTTGGAACCCTTTGATTGAATGTTTCCATGGAGATGTGACCCACTCAAGTGTGGGTGAGACCTTTGATTAGATCAATTCCATTGAGGTGTGACCCTGCCTATTCAGGGTGGGTCTTGATTAGTTCACTGGAGTACTCAGGAGAGCTCAAGAGCTGACACAGATGCTGACACTTGGAGACACTTGGAGATGCAGACAGAAGGACATCTGGAGATGCTAAGCTAAGAGATGAAGACCAGAGTTTGCCCCAGAGAAGTTAACAGCGGATCCCCAGATACTTAGAAAGGAACAACCTGGGAGAGAGAAGCAAGGACACAGACACACCAAAGCTGAGAGAGAGGAGCAAAGATAGAAACCCAGAGTCGTTTTTGGAGAAAGCCATTTGGAAACACAACCTGAGAGCAACAGACCAGCAGACGCCAGCCACATGCCTTCCCAGCTGACAGAGGTGTTCCGGACGCCATTGGCCGTTCTTCAGTGGAGGTACTCTCTTGTTGATGCCTTAGTCTGGACACTTTACAGCCTTAGAAATGTAAATTTGTAACCCAATAAATCCCCTTTATAAAAGCCAGTCCCCCGGGGAGGAATGTAGACCTGGCATCGTGGGACGGAGAACATCTTCTTGACCAAAAGGGGGATGTGAAAGGAAATGAAATAAGCTTCAGTGGCAGAGAGATTCCAAAAGGAGCCGAGAGGTCACTGTGGTGGGCACTCTTATGCACAATATAGACAACCCTTTTTAGGTTCTAATGAATTGGGGTAGCTGGTGGTGGATACTTGAAACTATCAAACTACAACCCAGAACCCATGAATCTCGAAGACAATTGTATAAAAATGTGGCTTATGAGGGGGGACAGTGGGATTGGGAAAGCCATAAGGACCACACTCCACTTTGTCTAGTTTATGGATGGATGAGTAGAAAAATAGGGGAAGGAAACAAACAAACAAACAGACAAAGGTACCCAGTGTTCTTTTTTACTTCAATTGCTCTTTTTCACTCTAATTATTATTCTTGTTATTTGTGTGTGTGTGCTAATGAAGGTGTCAGGGATTGATTTAGGTGATGAATGTACAACTATGGAATGGTACTGTGAACAATCGAAAGTACGATTTGTTTTGTATGACTGCGTGGTATGTGAATATATCTCAATAAAATGAAGATTAAAAAAAAAAAAAGCCAGTCCATTTCAAGTATTTTGCATAATGGCAGCTTTAGCAAACCAGAACAGACATTGTTTAAATGACTTATGATACATCCATGCACCATACAAAGATCTACTGCACCACTGATAAGAATAATGACATGAGGGTCTATTCACTGAGAGGGAAAATGCACATGAAACAATATAGAGTGAAAAGGTGGACCACAAACAGTCCAGTAGGATAGAGTTTACAATATATATATACATGGATATAGAAGATGTTGGTTCATTCATTCTATGTTCCAGTGCTTTTCCAGGCACTGAGCCATGAGCCAAAAAGCCAGAGTTCCCACCTGTTCTAGTTGCTTTGCTGTTGAAAGCAGATACCATAAAATACATTGGCTTTAACTATGCGAATTTATTAGCTTACAAGCTAACAGTTTTGAAGCTGTGAAAATGTCCAAATCTAAGCATCATCAGGGCGATGCTTTCTCCCTGAGGACCGGCTCCCACGGCAAGGCACATGACCGTGCCTGTGGCTCTCTCCCTTCTCTTCCATGTGTCTGTGCTTTTAGCTTCTTGCTTCTGTGGCTTTCTTTCTCTCTGTCTGAATTTCATTCTCTTAAGAAGGACTCTAGTAAGAGGATTAAGATCCACCTGGGGCCACGCCTTAACTGAAGCAGCCTCATCAGAAGGTCCTACTTGCAATGGCTCCACACCCACAAGAATGGATTAGATTTAAGAGCATGATTTTCTGGGGCACATACAATTCCAAACCACCACATCCACACATCCTGAGTTTACAATTTAGAAGGGTGGCAAGAAAGGCAATAAGGAAATAAACATAAAATAAAAATAAGGTAGAGTAAAGAACTAGAGAACGAAAGAGGGGCTATTTTAAACAGTGTGGCCAGTGAAGAACTCCCTTAAGGAGATGAGGTTTGGGCAGAGAACGGAAGGAGAGAGCGGGAGAGCCAGGATCTGCCGGGACAAGGACACCACATTCAAAGGCCCTGAGATAGCCCACACTAGGCACGGTCAAGACACTGTAAGAAGGCCCGGGGGGACAGATAGGAGAGAGCCAGTGTGGGAGCAGTGGGAGATGAGGTTGCCGAAGTAGCAGGGACCAGGGTAATGGGAGCCACTGGAGGGTCTTGAGTCGGAAAGCAGCAGAGGATGCTGGCTGCTGTGTGGATTGTCTGTAGCAGGCAGGAGAGTGGAAGCAGAAAGGCTGCTTGAAGGCTGCTGCTGGAGTCCGAGTGCTTATGGCTTGAACAAGAGTGGAAGGAATGGAGTTGGTGAGAAGTTGTTCAATTCCAGACATATATTGAAAGCAAAATATATAGGATTATCTAATATGCTGGATTCACAGTGTTAGGTAAAGAAAGGAGTAACACTTTTGCCTGAATAACTGGAAAAACATGGTAATGCCATTGACTGAATTAGGAACTATTGAGGGAGGAATAGTTGGAGAGGGAAATCAAAAGGATATATACCAAAATATATGATTATGATCATAGCTAACACTGATGGAAGCGCTTGCTTGCTCTGGGCCAGGCACTGTTGTACCTGCTTTACATTTATATTAATTCATTTAAGTATCACGATAATTCTTTGAGATAGGTTACTGTCCTTGCATCTTGGATTATGGTTTACTTTTTTATTTATCTATATATTCTAATTTTCTCTGCAATAAACATGCATACCTTGCATAATAAAGGAAAGCTGAAAATACACATACATATAATGATCACAGTGATAAATGATGTTTATATTTACAAATTTTAGGACTCAATGAGTCCTTAATATTTACTCAGTCTAGGTTGTGTATGAGACTGTTTCACAGATGATCTTTCAGATCAGCACCTTTCAACTTTTTTTTATTCCAGATCAGATAAGTTCATATGCAAGATGCAGTCTCATGAACACCCCAGAATAACACCCTGCATCTGTATCTTATCTATATTCAACCCCTTTCTCTCCCCACTTTTAAAAACACTGGAGTGCAAATGAGAAAGAAACAAACATTAAAGGGATAACCTTGAATCTGTTCTGTCTTTCATATAAAATGTTGCAAATGGATTACCTTCAACTAATACACCTAACACATCCCAAATGGATGGAGACTCACCAGTGCATCCCCCCAACAAGCTGAGACCCTTAGATTTACATGATAATGCAAATCAGATCACAGGATGGCATTAATTGTTTTTTTATTTGCAGCATTTCATGACTGAGAGCTCTTGATCAGTTTTGTCTTTTCTTGCCAATGACTAGTATTTAACCGCAAAATTGGTTGTTTTGTCCAACAATTTTCATCTCTGTGGATGTACTCAGTGAAGTGTAGAGAGCAGGGGTGATTGTGGCTCCCTGTAACAGATGAACGGGGGGACGTCTGGAGCAGAGCCCCTGCTGGTTACCATAACGACACTCTTGACTGGAGAGTTGTGCAACTCCACCTGCTATGGGAATAACTGATTTGGGTGGAATTCTGACTGCCCCTTGTTGCTATCTGATATGCTCCAGATACAGAAGTCAAAGATGAACCAATCATATCCAATTTAAAATGGAAAATCAGATTGAGACCTCAGCTCATTACCCACCTCCATTAATGCTTGGTAAACTCCCTGATGACGGAATGATACCAAAGGCAGTCACATTCAATTACTGTAACTCCAAAACAAACATCTCTTTTTTTATTCATTTATTTTGAGAATGTAGAGAGAAATCCCATAGTAACATGAGTCTCATTAAAGAGAATTGGATATGCCTTTGATCAAATTGTGTCTCCTCACTCGTGAACGTCGGAACTGAAAAGGAATTAAAGATGGCCCAGCCCAGCCTTGTCTCTTGGCAGATGAGGGAAAAAGACTCAGAGAAATGAAGTGATCCCCCCAAGACCACACAGAAATGAGCACTAGAACCGAGCTGACCTTACCCTGAGCACACAGCTCTCTCCACCCACTGGACTGTGTGGCCTTTTCTTGTCACACTGCATCTGCAGAAGCCTCTGCTGGGGTCTCAGATGGGCACATGACATCTCAGGAGAGGACTCAGGAGCCTCCTACCACAACTCTGCCATATGCCACATGTCCTCATCAGCAGCAGAGCTAGGCAGTCAGGGTAGAGGAAAAGCACAGGGAGTAGGTTCAACACTGTAGTGCCACACGGCTGGGGGCCATGGGGACATTTGGCTCTACCCTGGATTCCTACCTAGAGATCATAAAAGGAAACGTGGAAAAACTAAAGATAGGAGAGAGAGAATGCTCATGAATGTGTAGAAAGTGTAGGGAGACATTAAGGACACATAGGTTGAAAGCATTGACAAACCAATCCTCTAACTTTTAAAAGCTACTTTCAGTAATAACTATTATCAAAGAACTTCTGCTCTCCTTATGCATGTTTGCCAAAGTTCTCAACAAGATAAAACTCACACCTCAATTATTTTTTTGACTGATACCTTCTCTTGCACCTCAGCTATACTCCCTTTAGCAGAGTTCCAGTTTGCTAATGCTGCCATTATGCAAAATACCAGAAATGGATTGGCTTTTATAAAGAGGATTTACTAGGTTACACATTTGGAGTTCTAAGGCCATGAAAGTGTCCAAACTAAGGCATCAGCAAGAGGATATCTTCACTGAAGGAAGGTCGATGGTATCTGGAACATCCCTGTCAGCTGGGAAGGAACATGGCTGGCGTCTGCTGGTCCTTTGCTCTTGTGTTGCATTTCAAAATGGCTTTATCCAAAATGTCTCTGGGTTTCTGTCTCTCTTAGCTTCTCTCAGCTCTCTGCTTGGTTCTCCTGGGGCATTTCTCTCTAAGCATCTGGAAGTCCTCTCTTAGCTTCTCTGGGGCAAACTCTGAATCACATTTCTTAGCATCTCCAAATATCCTTCTGTCTGCATCTGCCAGTGTCTCCAAGTATCTGGGTCTGTGATGGCTCTGAGCTTTTCCTGGGGGCAAACTCTGGATTACATATCTTAGCTTCTCTCCAAAAACGTCTCTCTCAGTTTCTCTGAGCTCCTCTTCTCCATAAGCTCTCTTAAAGGGCTCCAGTGATCTAATTAAGACCCACCTGGAATGGGCAGGGTCACACCTCCATGGAAATAATTTAATCAAAGTTCCCACCCACAGTTGGGTGAGTCACATTTCCATGGAAACAATCAAAAGGTTCCACCCAACAAGATTGGACTAAAAGGTCATGGCTGTTTTGGGGTCCATAACAATTTCAAACTAGCACAAGCAGACAAGCAATTAACAAAATCCTAGCTTACAAAGTTGTCTAGAGCCACAGCGCTTATGATAGGAATAATTAAAAAATTTTAAAAATGTTGGCAGCTCCATCAATTCCGAGTAATCATTGACAACATGTTAACTTTGGGAGTTCATTGAGGTGTGGAAATACAATCAAGACTTTATGCCAACTGCATAGAACAGCATTTTCCTGCCTATAACTATTGGTCACAAGCTAGTAACCAACCACTGGCTTTTACATATACCGTAGGGTACAGTCTGGGTTTACCTAATGAAGTTTGTTACCCTCTGTTCTGATGGCAAACACTCCAGTTACCAAGTCGGTGGTCTGTGGAAAGACTTCCCCAAAGCAGTGACAAGTCAATCTGCCAAGTCAGTTACATCGCTGGCTCTGCTGCTTCAGGCAACAGCAGCAGACCCAGCCTAGGGTGAATTGTTGAATTGTCCCTGCTGGCCTATGATTATTTGTCACTTGGATTCAGTGAAATCTGTAAATAACGCTAATATGTCATGTACAAGTCAATTCACAGAGAAAAACTACCTTTCTGCTTTAATGAATAATGACTGGCCATCTTTCTGGGAGCCAGACTTGATCATCATCCTGACCATCATCCTGATGCTGCTACTGGCTGTGCCACCTTGGACAGGCTCTGCTCTGAGCCTCTGTTCTCTCACCTGTAAAATAAAGCAGAAGGTCAAGGGGATCTCGACAGTCATCTCAGACTCTAACATACCAGGACTTTGCTTTGGAAGGAAACATCTATACAGAGAGGTCAAAATAGGAAAGATGTCTCTTAGAGTTGAAAACAACCAGCCTTGGGAATATCACAAGTGGCTCTTGTTCAAGGCCAGGGCAATACTTTACTAATGTTTAGGGAGACGCCGACCTGGGCTAGAGGAATGGGGATGTGCCTCTGGATGTTTGCATCAGGGCCTGTGAGTCTTTGCAGAAGCATTGACATTGAAGTGTGCATTTGCATGCTACTCTTCCCTTGGCAAGTACCAAGAAACTTTGCACATATTTAACCAAGAGTTGTTGTTCCTTCTCAAGATGCACCCATGATTATGTTTAACCCCAGGACATCACACAGTTGCCATCATCCTCAGCATTATCCAGGAATTGTCAGTTGGTCAGATATGGACTTGAGTAAAGTAACCTTATTCTTAACCTCACTCCCCTAGGATCCGGATCTTCTGCTAATTTGGAATCCTGATATTTCATCACTCCTGAAGCTCTGCACACTGTCTGCAGAGAAAGCTGCCTTCGTGATTCTCTCTCCAACATGCCTGCTCTTATTAAGGTAAGAAGAAAGGCATGTAAGACTTTAAGCCCCAGCCTTCTTAATAATAGACTCAAGAAAATATTGCTGAGAGAAAAGGTGATGGCAATGATAGAAGTTGGCAAAAGCTAAATTCACAGTACTGTATTTATGTGGGGAATTTTATCGCAAGCTATTGGAGAAACTGTGCCATATTTTCATCCAAAGTGTGTAGATTTGCCTTGTTTTAAGCAACCCTAGACAATAAAATTCTAGCTGTTTACTATAGTCACCAAAAAGAAAAACCTCAGTAATTGCTTTAGTTTCCTGGATGCTAAAACAAGTATCACATAATGGGTTGGCTTAATAGCAGGCATTTATTGGCTCACTGTTTTAGAGGCTAGAAGGCTTGCTTGCTCTGGGGTCAGTATCTTCTGGCTGGCCCGTGGTGTTCCTTGGCTTTTCTGTCACATAGCAATGCACATGGTAACATCTTCTGCTTTCTCTTTCAGGTTCCATTATACTTCTAGCTTCCATTTATCTCTGTTTGAATTGCATTCTACCTACAAAGGACTCCAGTAATCTGGGTTAAAGTTCAGCCCGATTCAGCTGGGCCACATCTTAACTGAAGTCACATCTTCAAGAGACTCTATTCACAATGGGTCCACATCCACAGAACCAGGTGTTAGGACCTGAACATGCCTTTTGCTGTGGGCATGATTCAATCCTCAACAATAATTTACAAAAGGATTCAGATTAGCACTATCCCTATGCAGGGCCTATTATGGGCACTGTTTTAAGTGCTTAAACAAATATTAACTCATTTAGTCCTCGGAACAGTCCTATGAGTTAGGTTTTTTCATTATCGCAGACATGAGAAGATTCAGTGATTTGCGGAAATCATACAGCTAGGAAGTGGAGCGTCCAAGATTTGCACCCAGGCTCCAAATCCTGTTCCAAATCTGAAAGGATATATTTCCTAGTACATATACAAATGACATTATTTTTACTTTTGGAAAATCTTGTTTTTTTAATCACAGCTGTTTAACTTAATAGCCCAGAATCATAGCCAGGCCCATGAGCACTGCTTTTTTCTCATGGATTTTGAATGAGAGGTATATATTTGCCATGCCTCTTTCAGCTGCAATGACAAGAAGCCAACAGGTCTAAGCAAAAGGGTCTCAAAAAACAAAGAAAAAGAAAAACTTTGTGGGTTTGGGGATACAGTTGTCCTTGAGGACCCCAAAGGATGCCAGCAATATCAGAGCTCACTCTTGCTCTGGCCCTATTTCTTAGCTCTGCCTTCGTCTTTCTACTGTCACATTCACTTCTGTTCTTTTACTGAAGATGAGCATTCTCTGTGCTTGTGTGTGTGTGTGTGTGTGTGTGTGTGTGTGTGTGTTAAGGAACTGAGGGGCATGGCTATGGGCAGCTCCAGGCCTACCTGATTCCAGTTTAACACCCCAAATGCAAAGGAGGGCTTCTTGCCCCAGTGTCCTGTATATGGTCCCTGCGAAGGCCTCAGATAGGCCTGGCTGTGGGCCAATCACATGGTCTGAGGGCAGAGGCACTACTGCTGGCTCTTCCTTCCAGCAAGCAGAGAAGCAGAACACTATGAATCACAGCTCCAACCTCAAAGCCACGTGCACTGCAGGAGGAGAAGTTCCCCAAGGAACAGGAGATACTGCTAGGGCCCTAGGCAGACAAAACAGATGTCAACTACATTCCTAAACTTATTGGGGGGGGGGGGGGGGGAGTAATTTTTAAGAGAACCCAAAACACCCTACATGCATGAATTTTTTAAAAAGTGACAATGAAACTATCTTGTACCCAGATTCCAGCCATTCGTAGTTGAGGAGAACATCAGGCTTTGCTGACAGTGACCATGTTCAGGAAACAAGAAACTCTTGGTATGGGCTTGGGGTGGGAAACCTCTAGCACATGGGCAGTAACTGAGATCACTGTTATACACAGATCTGCAGCAGGACCACAGGTCATCCCCAGTATCCATTCTCCCTTCTTCCATAGTAACAGAAACCCCAGTTGTAAGCTGGGTACACCCCAAACTATCTCACAGCTAGGAGTAGCCATGTGCTTAAGCTCAGCCCAATGATGGTAAGATGAAAGTGCTTTTATGCTTTGTAAGAAGACAGTAAGACCCATTTTTTTTTCTCTCTCTCTCATTCATTTCTGTCAGCTGGAATGGAGACACATTGGCTGGAGTTAAAGCAGCCATAATGAACCATGAGATAAACTTGGTACGAAAGTCATGCATGATGGAGGAACAAAACAGAAGTTTCTCGGGTCCCAAAGAATTCATGAGCAGAATAACCATCTCAGCATTGCACTGTCTACCTCCAGACTTTGCTGGAAAGAAATAAATTCCTCTCCTCTTCAAGTTGTTGCTATTTTGAGTCTCTGTTACTTATGACCAAACCAAATCTTAACTGAGTTTAAAAGTAAAACAATATTAAGCATACCAGGACATAAGGAACTGAAATGGACAAATGGCACTGAATAAAGGGTTGGGGGTGCTCATTTCTTAAGTGAGGAGAAAGAAGAGTTGTTTGTCACTGTGCTTTCCTGAGGGGGCCTCCCTGAAGACAGGCACCAGGCTGGCACTCGGTCTATGTTATCTTGTGTAATCCTCCGGCATCAACCCTTTGAATTTACAACTGTGGGAACAAAAAGTCAGAGAAGTTAAGTCTTTTTTCCTAAGGTCACACTGCCAGTGAGTGGGAGAAGTACAGTTCAAACCTGTGGAACTGCCCACAAAGCCTCTGTTCTCTCCACTACACCACCCCATTTTCTCTCCTGGCTTGGGGGTTCTTAATATATATGAATCCAAGATATTAAAACATAAAGTTACGTAATATGAAAGTCAGTCATCTTACCCAAGGATACAACACAGAAGTTCTCTAAATGCCAAGCTTTTCAATCTATTTAGAACCTAATTCAATTTTTCAAATTAATTTACAGCCAACTTTCAGGAACACACTTGCTAATCCTCTACTGAGGGCTTTTAATTGTGAAACAATCTCTACTTCCCCTTGATTAGGGGAGGGGGTAGTTCTGCTTTTTATAATATCCTAACCAGTAAATTCAATTCAGAGATTAAAGATTTCTCCCCTGTCTGCAGAGCAAGTTAGCAACAGAGTCAGGCTTGATGTCCTCTCTCCCCAGGTTTTGCTTCCTTATAAGACTCTTCTCCACTCTGAAAATCCTCTGGCCCTGCAGAAATCTTGCAAGAGTCCAAACACCAGAGCTTGGTCAACCACTATATGGGGCTGACAGATTCTTGGCTCTTCCAAGTTTTGAGTTTGTTTTATTGTTTTGGTTTGGTTTGGTTTTTTTTTCTTTGAGTGAATAAGTAGGCCTAGTTAGGTTTATTATAGGAACAAAAGTTCTTCTGGGAAGTTAATTCTCTTGAATGGCTGAAATGAAAAATAATACCCCCACCCCACCCTTCACAGTCCACTCTGATTTAAGCAGATGAAAATGCTAACATTTCTTAACCAAAGGCTTTATTTGGGGTGTAGAATATAAAGTGCCTTTTCTAGTCATTGTGACAGGAAAGGAATGCACAGGTTTCTCAAGAAAAGATTTCAGGCCCATGCTGATTTAATTTATGTATCTTCCTGCCAGGAATAAAACCTCATGGATGTGGCACTTATTCAATGATTATTTGATATTTTATGTATTCAGTGCATATTTGTACATTTTCTTAAATTGTTTTTTTCACAAGCTTTATATAAAGAGATAAAGTACCTTTTTTTTTTTTTCTGCACAGCCACATTGAAAGTATTCCTTCCATGCAGAAGATTAGTGGTTATAGGACAGCACATGGAATCGTGACCATTATTAAGCCCATGGACAAATTAACAAAACTAGTCAAAGGGAGACCCGTGGTTCTGTGTCTGGCCTTGATTTTTGATGTTTGCAACAATCACCTGGAATAATTTCCTTAGCAAGCCGATCACCTCTTATTTTTTCTCTTTAACTTAAGTGGGAGAGAAAAAAAGAAAGTAGAACCCTGACTCAATGTGTGAGCACACACACAAGCAAGTGTGTGCTCAATGTGAGAGAGGGTATGATATATGCAAGAAAGAAAAATCTCACCTCAAGAAATCTGCTTTGTGGGAGTTAACAATATTGTCAATTGTAAGATTGTTTTTAAAGGTCTTTGTGTTGAACTTCTTACTTTCTCAAGTGTTAATCCATTTAGGAGACACATTATTAGCAGACTGCTTTAAAAAGAACCTATAAGGAAATAAAATATTAATTTGTGAGGGATTGTATCCGTTGTTCCATCAGTTCTACAGGTGTGTTCAATTTTTCTCGCCACCCCACTGCCTCGCTCCCAGGCCCTTCCTGGAGTCACAGTGTCACTCTCCTGACAATTCCTGAGGTTTAAGATCGTGACTTCATCTTCAGTCTTCTCCTTTTCTCCCTCTTTTCCCTGTTCCATTTTCTACTTCTCCTGTCCTGTAACACACACAAAACACATAGTTTGTATCTCAATTACTCCTAATTTATTACAGCATTTTACAGCCTGGAGTGAGGTATGGGCCCCTGTAAAAATAAAAACTTTCATGGTGTGATGGTTAAGTTCATGTGTCAACTTGGCCAGGTGATAGTACCCAGCTGTCTGGTCAAGCAAACACTGGCCTAACAATTGCTGTGAGGACGTTTGAGGCTGGTTAATGAACCAACAGGCTGGTTTATTAAATCATCAGTCAATTGACTGCAGCTGTGACTGGTGACTCACCAAAGGGCATGTCTTCCACAATGAGAGAATGCAATTGGCTGGATTTAATCCAATTAATCAGTTGAAGACTTCTAAGCGAGACAGTTAGAGGACCTTCACTTCTTCAGCTGCCCAGTGAAGCATTTCCTGAGGAGTTCGTCAGAGTTGCCAGTTCATTTCCGGAGGAGTTCATCTAACACGTTCGTCGAAGATCACAGTTCATTTCCTGAGGAGTTCGTCGAAGTTGCCAGCTCGTTTCCTGAGGAGTTCATCGGACATCTTCCTTGGAGTTGACAGTTTGCTGACTGCTCTACAGAATTTGGACTCATGCATACCCACAGTTGCATGAGTCACTTTTACAATTTGATAGTCAGAGACACCTCGCATTGATTCTGTTTCCCTAGAGAACCCTAACTAATACACATGGACCCCCATTGTTAATTTGATTTCTTTTTAGCCTTATTTAAATATGCACAACATAGAACTAGATTTTAAGTCCTCACACATAAAGTTCTTCTATAATCATAAAATAAAAACAAATCTAAAAATTAAATACAACAGTACAAAAGCAGTAAAATTCAGATATATTCATTCCGGAAAATTATTTATTGAGTGTCTACTATGTGCCAGGCAAGTCAGAGGTCCCAGAGACACAGCAGTGAACAAAACAGACAAAAATAACTGCCCTTGTGGATTACATTCCGGAACATTAGCCTCTCTAACGGAATGTACCAGATAATGTTAATATGCCAAAACCAAAATGCTGTTCACAACCTGACCATGTGGGACTGACTGCTCCTGGGCAACTTCATTTGAGCCCAGCACTTGCTGCTGTGTACCACATGTAACTCAATCTCCAACCTTTCTTCTCTATTCCAGCAACTACAGCTATTTTCTCCATATAGTGAACTAAGACATCATTTGTTAGAATTATATTCTTTACATATTAAATCCACCTTTTTTCTTTTCTCATTAACCCTTGATAAGTAAAAGAGTACATTGCTCTGCCATGCCATTCATTTTCTTGGGTATCAAATCAAAATGTATACTGAACAATTTAAGAAACCAAAATCTTACTCTGTGAAAGCTCCTTTCAAATGCAAATTTCACTATAAACAAGAAATTTTGTCCCTGGAACTGGTAAAACAATTTGACAAATGCACTCTGAGTCATCTTCTGGCACATTCTGGAATATGGTTTGATCAGAATTCCTGCGTTTTCTAGAGCCTTAACTCCAAAAGAACACCAGGATGGAAAAACACGTTCTCCGCCCGTGTTTCACGAATGTATCTGCTTGGTTTTTCTTTCCATTATTTAGATCAAGAAATGGGATATATAATACATATTTGTCAAATTTCAATGTAACACTTCAGCTAATTTGTTATATGCCACCGGGATCATTTATGACCATCCCCACCTCCCTGCTGCCCTATGTGAATTCCCAGGCCCTCACTAGACAAATGCACAAGAACAAATCATTCTTTATTACCACAGAGAGATGTTTTGTTTTTTGTTATTTTTTTTTGAAAAATTATCTTAAAATCATTTCAGCCAATTTTGCTCTTTGGGCACTTCTAATGCTTAAGCTCTTGGGTAAACAATCTTCCACTGAACAGTGTGTGTGGAATGTTATTGTGATTTTGACATTTGGAGTGGCCACCCTCCCAGCAGCCAGACGTGCCTACCGGCACACCAAAAGTTCAATGCTGTCATTTCGGTGTTGACGTGGTACCAGCACTCAACTACAAATACAAAGAGAACACAAGTACCTAAAGTGCCTGGCAGGATTCAGTTTTAATGTGATCGTTCAGATGATCAAAAAGAAAATGGAGCATTTTCAAAATCTTTGAGAGAATTTGCTGAGCCCTGAGACCATATCTACAGACCCTAACCAGGAAACACAGATCTACAACGTGCCTCAGGCTATCTTTGTCCATGCCCAGTGCCCCCATTATGCCCACTCTAGATCTCTTATCCCTGTTTTGCCACCACATCTTCCCTCCTTTCCTCTATCCCCATCCACTCCAACCCATCCCGCACACAGCAGCCTGAGTAATTGTCCTCAACCAACATTTTTGGAGACCTATTGTGTACCAGGTGCTGTTCCAAGTCACAGGAACACCGAAGTGAAAGATACATGATTCCTATGCACCAGGAACCCACAAACTTGTATTCTCAAGGCAGCCCTCTTTTCCAACAACTATCCTGTCCTTTCTCCTGCAGAGCATTCCTCAGAATGTTTTATTTCCTCCTAGTCTTCCCAGATGTGTTTCTCCAGGTTTGACTCCATACATCACCCTCAGTAACTCACCTGGCTATGAGGCAGACCTCTAATTCTCAGAGCTCACGTGTAAGTTCGTGTTTGTATGTCTGTATTTGCACGTATGTTTCTCTGAGTTTGTGCTGACTCTTTGAGATTATGAGAGCCTCAAAAGTCAGGATCTTGGGTCCTAGAGTCATTCTAGAGTCTAGATTCATTCCAGATTCATTCTTTAAACAAATATTCCCTAGTTCCAATCACTATTTCCCAGGAGGCAAAGATTTTCTCTTCTGTTCCTTGAATGAGCTCTTTGCCACCCAATTCAATCTCAAAATTAACCCCAGACAGTATCAAAGAGCAAAAGTCTTTGTTTCTGTAACCCCTGGAATTTATGTCAAACCCAGCTAAGACTGGCACCAGAGTCTGGAATTTCAGGAGTCAGCGAAGCTAGAAAGCTAGGCTAGGCCTTCTGCATGCCCCAAACCCCACAGCTACTAGACGAGGGCCAGCTCCGCAGGGCCCCCTACCCTCTCACTGTCGGAAATTAGGACACAATGCACAACGGTGGGTTTGCTCCCTTTCAAGTTTAATCAACCTTCTTTTGGGGCCCCAAGCAGAGTAATGGCCTTCATTAGCATTGGGTGGCTCCATTGTTCACATTTCACCATCTGGTAGCAAAAGCTGATCAATTTTTGCATTATGGTTGTCTTAGTGACATATAACACCCATAATGTCTAAAATTCAAAGAAGTCAAGGCCACCTCAATTGCCAACAAATAACAAGTGAACTTTGAGCAAGGAAATTTGCAGTGACACAGAGGAGGAGGGGAATGAGAGAGAAAGAGAGTTGTGGAAGCCCTCACTTTAGTCCATAACATTCCAGAAATCATTCTCCAAGATTCTAGCCATCGGAAGTATTGTACACACTAGCAGCAAACACTCTTCCACATACTGATGCACTTCATCCTCATAAGAGCCCTATGAGGTAGGTATTATTATTACTCCATTGTGGTAAACAAGGGGATGCATAGCCAAGATCCCTTTCAAGGAAGGACTTGTTTCTCAGTTGCCGGTTAGTGTGGTCAGCAGACCACCTCCAGCTCCTTCAGGCTCTGTCTCAGCTGCAGAGAGCCCCCTTGCCCAAAGGAATAGGAGCCCCTCCTCCCCCGGCAGCCTGTGTCAAGAGAGTGAGGCAGGGAATAAAGGACAGGCTGTTTCATCCTGAGGAGGGATCACTGTGATGGATAATCACTCCAGGTCTCCCCACAGGGTTGGCCTAGGCTTCGTCAAGCCTGCATCGCAGGTCAATTCCTCTCTCTGCCCATCTGTTCCTCCCCTTCCTTCTACAGGTGTTGATCTCTAATTAGTAACCTGCACACCTAAATCTATCTCCCTGTCTGCTTCCTCAGAACCCAAGCTTACAATTGAAGAAATTGAGTAAGGGGTTTATACCATCAATAAGAAGCAAGATTTTAGTCAGTTAGACTGGCTCTAGAATCCATACACGTAGTTATTTTGTTATTCTGTCTTGCAAAGAATATGAGGGACTTTGGAAACATTCTCTTTCAAACCCTAATTAGCCTTAAAATCCTTCAGCTTCAGGGCCAAATCAGAGATGAGGACATCTGTGTTAGCTCCTCCATTGTCCGTATCCCGGCTATTCTACTTGGACTAAATATCAGATACCTCTGTGGGTTTTCTTTCAAGAGTCTTCTCAGTCAGGCAGTATCATAAGGAATATACAAGAACTCATGAAATAATGATTCCTCGAACTCTTCAGGGTCCTCTGACACTCTAGATAAAGGTTGGAAATGTCCCTCAGTGTGACTCTACGGTAAGCCATGCGGACCACAGAAATGAGACTCTGTAGACACAGAGTCTCGGTGACATGTCTCTCGTTGCCTGTATCGCCTTCACGAGAGGATCCCTGATGCATCAGATCCTTCCGGTTTTGTGTCACATCATCTCCTCTGACCCTCAGTGTGCCGGTGACTGTGACCTTGAGGTCCCACCTCATTCTGGCCAGCCGTCCAGCTCCCTCCCTGGAATTCCCTGTCCTCCCTTGTCAAGGTTGTCCCTTCAAGGCCCTGCTCTTCCCAGCTCCCCTCCAAGAAGCTCTTCCCAGTTCTCCTGACCCTGAATGATCTCTTCTCAGAAACCCTCAAGTCTCACATGCTGTGATACTAACGTGACACCCAGCAGACGATGCTTTGCCTTATTAGTCCCTTAGCTGCTAGAATGAAAGCCCTTTTGGGACAGCGGCCAGTATTCTCTTTTTTTAAATCATATTTTTAGAACTTTAAGAAATACACAAAATATGAAGAATAATAGTTATGTCACTCAGAATTAACAACTGTTCCCATTTTCAGCCATTGCTTCCGGATTTCCACCACCAACCTCATCCCATTCCTCTCCTCACAGAAAGGGAAGCTCCTCCACTCTTGTGAGGTAGCTGAGTCTTTCACAAACATGCATATATTCTATAAACATTACATGGTGTTTTAAGTATGAATAATTAAATTTCACACAGGAAGCATCATTTCCTACTACTGTTTTGAATCTTGCTTTTCCACTCGACACCATGACTTTTCCACTAGTAATTAATTGCATTTCTAGTACACACACTGAACAGCAAAAAATTTTATTGATGATGATGAACAAGGAGAGAAGCTAGAAATTCATTTATAGGATTTTTAGGACCTTAAGAACTGTATACTTTGTACATCCCAGGTTTTCAACTTATTAGCTGTGTGATCTAAAGCAAGTTACTTAACTGATCTGTGCCTCAGTTTCTCATCTGTAAAATGGAAGATAATGACAGTAGCTACATCACATGGTGAAAATTAAATTAGTTATTGCATTGCAAGCTCCCAGAATAGTGCCTGGCACCATAGTAAGTACTCAAAACATTACTATATTTAATAGTAATAATAATATTATTATATGACATAAGATATCAGGGAAATTTGAATGATACAGATTCCGAACCTTAGGAAAGTAGAGAAAAGAAAAGGTTCATTAGGAAAGTTATCACATTATAAATAATATTTAATTTTATCATTAATATTTCCCCAGAAAGCCCCACTCTTAAAAGTCTAGGCATTTTGCTTTTTTTTTACCCAGTTCAACTTCAGGCCCATCACCAATTGGTTCTTAATCATTTGAACCTCTTAACCTAACTTCACAAACAGAATATGCTCAGAGAAATCTGAAAAGTGAATCTGTTGGCTGGATTTTGGCTGCAGTTTCTCAGCCTATACTTCACAGAATTTTTAGTTGGTAAGGAGAAATCTCTTTTAAAACCACTGTGACAAAGTTATTTTAGAGTTTCAATCATTTTTTCTTTCTTTAAGCCGGGTTTTTTTAAAAAAACGCTGCCCTTACACTCTCTGTATTTATTTGTTTTGGCCTTGGTGGATTTAGACCAAGCTAAACTTTATGGACCTAATAAAATTCCCAACATTCTCAGACATGGGTTGTGATGTTTGTGCACTGGGCAGAAAACAAAGGCTCATTTATGAGGAGAATGGACATGCTCAGAGATAAATGAACTGAGGTCAGTTGTTTAGGATTAGGTAGTGGCAAATCTGTGACACAGGCAAGATGTGTCTTGGGTGTTTTCCTTCCATCCTCCCTTCCCTCTGATTTCTTTTCCCGACAGGTAACACAGAGGCCCAGGGATGTCCCTCGACCAGGACCTCCCACCATGCCACTGCCCTGCCAAGGGCTTGCTCTGCCCAGAATGAACTATGTTTAGAACTTCCCATCACGCTCTCACACACACCCCTTCAAAAATCATCTGTCTTAATACAAATTACTAAGGCAGGGGTGGGGGCAGGGAAAGGGGAGTTAATCCTAATTGGTACAGAAGTTTCCATTTGGGGAAATGGAAAAGTTTGGGTTATGGATGATGGTGATGGTAGCACAACATTGTGAATGAAATTAACACCATTGAATCATACTTGAAAGTGGCTGAAATGGGAAATTTTAGGGTGTATAGATGTCACCAGAATAAAATCTTTAAGAAGCCATAGAACTGTACAACCCAAAGAGTGAAAAACCAAAGTCAAGTGTGAACTATAGCCAAAACATAATTACAATAATATGGGTTCATCAATTGTAATAAAGGACTACACTAATGCAAAATGTTAATAACAGGGAAAAGTGTGGGGAAGGAGAAGTATATGGGAACTCTGTACATTCTGAATGATTTTTCTGTAAACTTACATTTGCTCTAATAAATTTTTTTTGAATTATCTGTCCTGTGTTTCCTTCCCTCAGAGTGAGGCTGTCTTGTAGGTGAGGGTTGGTTAATCTGATAAAGTAAGTTGATTTGTTGCCTCCATCAGTAGGGGAGGCCTTTCAGCCAAAGTTTTCTGGAGCCAATAGCTCAACCCAAAGCAGTGGTTCTGTTGTTGGGGAAGTGGGTTGAGCTCGTGGGACTCTTAAAATTATACCACCTCAGTGGTTGCCTAATTCACTCACCTACAGGACTAGCCTCCAAACATTAACATGGTGCGGGAGTGTGTAATATTATCTGTCACGGCAGTTGGGAACAATCAGACATCATTTCATCTTGTACTTTACAAGCATTATAATTTTCAACAGACTTTTATTTCACTTGATCTTCACAACACCTCTACCTCATTTGCTAAAGCATGATGCTCTTCCAATTGGTTTTTTGTTGTGCTTCCCTATACCAAATGGAAGTTCTCTTACCAAAAGGATTGGATGACACTGGTGACTTAGGGGACTATGTTATAATGGCTAAAAACCATGCAACTTCCTTTAGGTGTTTAACATGGAAAAGAAATAAGCAGTGGCTCTTACTCCTTATACAGGATTAATGCTTTTTTTAGGTACTCAGGTAAGAATTATTGTTCCTGAAAGAAACTATAAATCCCCAGATGGTCAATGAACATGGCCTTTCCATCTTTTAAGATCTCGAATCTCAGTGGGAATATATTATATGATTAATTATGCCTAGAGCAAATAACACTGTTGTCAATCTTCCTATAATCTTGCTCCAAAAAAGTTCGTCTGTGTACTTTCTATCATGCACAATGCTTTTAAAAACTTCTTTGAGCATTAATGTCTTGCCATACTTCCTGTCACTAAATTTTCTCTATTGCTCCTTAGGTCTGCACAAGTTTTCAATTTAGATTATATTTCCAGCAAATGTTATATCTTTTAGGGTGTTTGCTTTCTCTTTCATTAAAAAGAATCTGTAATTCATTTTGTTGTTTTGAGAGAAAATAGCCTAAATTAGTACATTCAGAAATCCTAAATTATTGCTTAACAGAGTGTGTGTGTGTGTGTGTGTGTGTGTGTGTGTGTGTGTGTGTGTACATGCATGCATGTGATTTCAAGGAATAGTAGAATTGTAGAAAAGAAAGTCTGTGCTTCACAAATGCTGATGGAGAACAAGACTATCTTCTGCTAGTTCCCAAAAAGCTAATACAGAGGAGCATTTAAAAGCACAATGGAAAACTTCTACTGCAGAGCATTTTCAATACTCAAAACTATATATTTTCCAAAGCATTCCCTTGATGCTCAGTATAAACATTGGCCCACAATGCTAATGAGCAATTCTCTGGGGGATTTTAACTACATAAGAATCTGCATTTAGCCATATTAACACAAATTTAACTACATTTCTTTTTAACAGCCTGGTAGCTCTTGAACAATATTGTGACCTCATCAAAATTTTCTGTGTTCCCTTCTGGGTAGAAATCCTTCTCCCAAATTTACAGTGCCCTCTAACTCTTTCTCTTCCTCCTCTTTTCCAAAAAAGGAAAGATTTCAGTCATTAACACCTTTTTTTGATTTAGATTTCAGTCAACTTAATTTCTGTGGGGTAATTTGGATTTTTAAACATCCCCAAAATATGTAATGACCCAAGTTTCTATTAGAGAAATCTTAGACACCAGCAAACAAGTGGGGGAGCTTGGCAAGGAAGGAGAAAGGGCACTTTCCCTCAGTTCTTGAAGGAAATCACCTAGGTTGCACGTTCATTTCCCAGCAAGGTTGACCTTGTTAACTGTAACACAAATAACAGCAAGAAGCACTAACTACCAAAGAATCTCCATGGAACTTTGAGGCTATAAAAGTCCCTGAGTCTCTGAAATTGGTATACAGTTTTTCTTTGCTGCTCCTCATTTCTCTTGAGAAAGGAAGCCATTTCCTGTACCTCATGGGGGGATTTTATCCTGGCTGTCTTGCTTCTGACCATTTGACCTCTGAGGTTTCCACTGATTCTGAGATTCTAGGGTTTTACTCATCTCAGTAAGCCCAGTGTTTAACACGGTGACAAGAATCAACACCCAATAAACATTGAATGTGTGAATGAATGAAGGAATGAATGAATGAATTTTGGATTAAGCTGGGATTTCAGTTCCAGGATACAACAGGAACAGTACTAATGGAGAAGTGCAAATACCTAAAACAACATTTCTAAGACTGACAGAATTTAATAGCCTGTTAACAACATTAGAACTCTTCGGGATGGCAAGTCAGCCTTAATCAACATTCCTTAGGAATGGCACTAAAGGCCTGAATTTCCTTAGTAAAGTGTGGATGAAGCTTCTAAGCAGGAGTGTCCAGATTTACTATTATAAGAAATGATACAGAAACACTAGGAATCAGGAAATGAGGTATTGAGATGTTTTGTTCTAAACAGGAAGTCTCCAATTAACCACAACTCAGCTCACGAGGACTTGAACTGGATTTCCATAAGCACCTCAAAAGATCACACTTTAGGGATTTATGTACTCACAACAAATATGACATTATATACTCACTCTAAGTCCAGTCTTTCCCTTTAATAGATTTGATGAACCTTTTCCTCCCCTGTGGTAGTCCAAAACATATGGCCACCCAACACATAGACACATCAAATTTCTTAAACCTATGAATGTGACCTTATTACAGATGTAATGAAGTTAAGGATCTTGGGAGGAGGAGATTATCCTGAATTATCCAGCTGGCCCTTAAAAGCCGTCAGAATTGTCCTTATGAAAGAAAGTCAGAAAAGGAAGAGGTAATATGACCACAGTGGAGAGATTAGTGTGATGTGGCCACAAGTCAAAGAATGCTGACAGTTCCCAGAACTGGAAGAGACAAAGAACAGATTCTCCCCTGGAGCTTCCACAGGGAGCACAGCCCTGCCAACACCTTGAGTTCAGACTTCTGGACTCCAGAACTGTGAGAGAATAAATTCCTGTGGTTTGTAGCCACTCGGTTTGTGATTATTAGTTGCCACAGCCATAGGAAATGAATGCGTCTCCCAAATACCTCCCATCTGGTTTGGTTAATAGAGAGAAAAAAAAAAGCTTTCTTTCCATACTGGATCTAAGTCTTAAAATAGAAGTCTCATTCTTAAAATAGCTAAATAGCTAGCACTCACCCCAAAAAAGATAGACACATGACTGATAGCAGATATTTTCCTGAGATTCCATAAATTGAGCAAGTAGAGGACCTGAAGGTTGGGAGTTGAGAAAAGAAATATTAAAAGGAGGTTAAAACAGATGAAAAAGCAAGACGACTAGGGCACAAGGAAGGGGATCTCCTTACCTCCTGAGTTACCAAAGCTGTTGCATAGTCAAGACACTTTATCATGTTAATATCTCCCTTCTCTGAAATTTCATCAGATAATAGTCACAAGCCTCAGCTAGGGTACTGGGCAAGAGCTACTTTGAGCAGACTCAGCAAGGGCTTTAATCTCCACGTCTGCATCCAGATGTGGGCCCTAGTCCTGCACACACCCACATTTCTCTCCCACTTCCTAATTCAGGCCCATGACAAGGAGAAGCTAAAGATGTGAGAGTACTCAAGGGAAACTAGGACTCCCAGAGGACCAAAATTGCTCTCTTGTTGGTTCCACTTCCAGTCACTCCCAGCTTCAGAGGCCAGCACTCCGAGGAGTGGGAAAGGAAGTCGCTGCCCAGGGCTGAATGCCATCAGAGGAGAGCCGTTACCTCACTTGCAGGATTAATGTTGATGAGACGGTCATACTCCACGGGCTTCCCATCCCCTCATATGCTTTCATCTGTCCACAAGCGAGAAATGAAAGACCAATGACTGTTCTCAAAGCAAAGGGGAAAACATATTCTTCAAAAGTGTTTGATGGTTGGCTTGATCTGAGAAAAACTGCTCCTGATTAGTTTATCTTGAAATTCTTAAATTTAAATTGAGCATTAATGGATTGGAGGTATTTCTATGTCATAATCAATTTACTCTACTAAAATAGAAATTAATATTTTTTTACTCAAAAAATGGTTCAAAAATTTATAGCCATATTCTCCCCACAGGACATATGACCAATATATATGAGTGCAGCTTCCAGACCCTATTTGAGTGAATGTTTGCATATAAGTATTATTAGAGAGTTATTCAAATACTGTCTTCAAATATTTTAAAGCATCAACATCCTGTCTTTAAACAAGCATGCAACAACAGAACCATCATAATGAAACAGGATTTTTTTTAATTAAAAGAGAGAAGAGAAAAAGTTATAGGGTCACTTAACAAATGTTGAAAAAGAGAAATAACAGTTACATAATTTCTAACTATGCAGTTACATGTAAATAAAGTCCTGGAACAATAAAATTGGTGACTTCCATAGAATGATGTCATTGTTCAATATCATTTTTACCTTTCTATCCTACTGTTAACAAGAAGGGAACCCCTAATTTACATCCTTTTGATTTTTATATGATTTCTATGACAACGAATGATCGCCAAATTTCCCCCCACCTCTCACTCCCTACGTAGTTCCCTCCAAAAAAAATACAGCACTACCTGAAATTTTCTGCCATGAAAAAGTATATCACAGTTTAAAAAGGGGGTGGAGGAGGGCAGAGAGAGTATGCATGCTGACACTGTACCATTAGGTCTCTCCATGATATGGAGATCACATTTATTTTCTAATTTCTCTGGTGATGAAAAAATAATTTATATTTTCACAGAGCACATGGAACTATGTTTATATATCATACTTTACAAAACTGATTGAATATACTATTAGTTCCATGTTCTTTCATGTTATAGACAATTACAATAAATAGTTTTTCTGGGAGACTGGGACATGCAGAAGGAGCATTGGGAAAACCTGCCCCTTTCTCATGTACCTATATACATTTTTCCTTGTTGCTATACTTATGTGACTGTTTAATCCTCTAGCACACATTCTGCTTTCCATTTACAATTAAAACTAGACCTATCTAAATCATTTCTTGGATTTCTAACCTCACTGGAATACTGAACAGAGAAGAAAAGATTGATTAAAAAAAAAAAAATGAAGAAATCAAGTGGGATTTATCTCTGGTATGCAAGGGTGGATCAACATAAGAAAAGCAAATAATGTACTTTACCACATTAACATAATGAAGGAAAAAAAAAAACACAAGATCATCTCAATTGCTGCAGAAAAGGCATTTGACAAAATCCCTTCTTAATAAAAACATTTAACACTAGGAATAGAAGAAAACTTCCTCAACATAATAAAACGCATATATGAAAAACCCACAGTCAACTTCCTAATTAATACTAAAAGGCTGAAATCTTTCCCTTTAAGATTAAGAACAAAACAAGGATGCCTACTGTCGTCACTATTATTCAACATTGTACTGGAAGTTCTTTTCAGAGCAATTAGCCAAGAAAAAGAAAGAGCATTCAAATTTGGCAAGAAGAAGTAAAACTTTCTCTATTTACATATGACATGATTCCCTATACAGAAAATCCTGGAAAACCCACATCAAAGCTCCTAAAGCTAATAAATGAATTCATCAAAATTGTGGGGTACAAGACGAACACCCAAAAATCAGTTGTATTCCTATACACAAGCAATGAACAATCAAAAGAAGAAAACAAGAAACAAATTCCATTCACAATAGCAGCTAAAAGAATCAAATAACTAGGAATAAATCTAAATCCAAAGTTTATAAAGAACATATGCAGAAAACTATGAAACATTCTAAAAGAAAGTAAAGAGCTAAATAAATAGAAGGATGTTCTGTGTCCATGAATTGGAAGACTAAATCATTATGATGTCAATACTACCCAAAGCAATTTATAGATTCAATGCAATTCCAACAAAAATTCCAACAACATCTTTGTTGAAATGGAAAAGCCATTCATCAAACTTAAATGGAAAGGTAGGGAATCTGAATAGCTAAAGCCACCTTGAAAAAGAAGATGGAAGTTGGAGGGCTTACATCTCCTGATCTTAAACTTCTTACAAAGCCACAGTAATCAAAACAGCATGGGACTGACATAAAGACAAACATATAAAAACAATGGAAGCAAATTGAGAGCTCAAAAATCAACCCTCACATTTATGGCCAGCTGATTTTTTGACAAGGTGGCAAAGACCACTCAATCAGGAAAGAATACCCTCTTCAACAAATGGTGCTGGGAAAACCAGATCTCCATTTGCAAAAATAGGAGGACCCCTACCTCACACCATATACAAAAATCAACTTAAAATCGATCAAAGACCTAAATAAAAGAGCCAGAACTATCAAATGCCTAGAAGAAAATATATGGAAGCATCTTCAGGATCTTGTGTTAGGTAATGATTTCTTAGATTTTACACTCAGAGTACGAGCCACAAAGGAAAAAATAGGTAAATGGGATAAATAGATAAATTAAAAACTTTTACACCTCAAAAGGACTTTATCACAAAATAAAGTGACAATCCACACAATGGGAGAAAATATTTAATACCCAGATTTAAAGAAATCCTACAACTCAGCAACAAAAAGACAAAAATCCACTTTAAAAGGGGGCAAAAGACTTGAGGAGACATCTCTCCAAAGAAGATATACAAACAGCCAGAAAGCACATGAAAAGATGCTTAACATCCTTAGCTATTAGGGAAATGCAAATCAAAACTACCATTTCATATCCACCACAATGGGTATTATTAAAAAAAAAAAGAAAAGAAAAGAAAATTACAAGTGTGGAAGAGGAGGTGGTAAAATAGGAAGACTGATTCATTGTTGGTGGTAATATAAAATGGTGCAGCCACTGTGGAAGACAGTTTGCTGGTTCCTCCGAAAGCTAAGTATAAAACTACAATATGACCCAGAAATTCCACTTCTAGGTATATACCCAAAAGAATTGAAAGCAGAGACTCGAACAGATTTTTGTATGCCAATGTTCATAGCAGCATTATTCACAATTGCCAAAAGTTGGAAGCAATCCAAGTGTCCATCAACTGATGAATAAAAACATACAACGGAATATTATTCAGCAGCTGTAAGAAGGAATGAAGTTCTGACCATGCAAAAACATGGATGAACCTGTAAGTCATGTTGAGTGAAGTAAGTCAGACACAAAAGAACAAATATTGTATGATCTCACTGATATAAAATAATTGGAATAAATAAACTCATAGAGTCAGAATCTAGAATATAGAGGCTGGGGTCGGGGTAGGGAATGGGGAATTAATACTTAAATTATATCAAATTTCTACTTGGGTTGATTGTAAAGTTTTGTTAATGCATGGTGATGGTAGCACAACATTGTGAATGTAATTAACAGCACTGGTTAAAAGGAGAAATTTTAGGTTGTGCGTATGTTACTACAATAAAAATTTTTAAAAAAACATAAGACTATACAACACCAACAGTGAACCCTACTGGAAATAATGGACTATAATTAATAATACAATTATTAAAATGTTCTTTCATGAATTGTGACAAATGTACCACACTAATGCAAAGTGTTAATAATAGAGTGGTATATGGGAACTCTGTATTTTATGCATGATTTTTCTGTAAACCCACAACTTCTCTAATAACACAAAAGTAAACTCTCCCTATAAAAATATATAACATTATCAGACCACCTACAGTTTTTCACACACATTACCTATGATTCAATGAACACTAATCACATATGCCAAGAACACAAGGTGTCAGGGCCCAGCCTTATTCAGACAGGCTTCTACCAACCAGTAGCTCTGGGCACTCAAGATGTTGTCTTGACTGACTTGGGGAATTATATTTTGCTACTGCTTCCTAAGACCTGCCACCTCTGTGCTCCCACAGCATATTCTGAACCTTCATTCTTTGTCTCCTTCAGCAAGCCTGCTCTGTTCTCTCTCATCTCTCTCAGCATGGAGCCTTCTTTTCTGAAAGGAACATTTGCCGGAGAACTTCCAGCCCTTATAACTCTTTGAACTCTCTGATCTTACCTACAGAAGCAACATGGGTTTCCATTTCAGCGCCAACTTGCAAAGCAATTTACAAGAAATTTGAAATTTTCTTGTTTCCTCTGTCTCTTACTTTGGATTAAGCATATTTTGAGACTTTTTTAAAAAAAATTTCTTCCATTGTTCTGCTTATTTTTCCAGGAGACAAGATTTAGAACTAAACTGCCACCATGTGCCTGCTAAGACTTGAACTCTCCAAAATACAAAATTTTTATTCAGTATGATCTCTGTAGTAGAATATTACTCATAGAAAAGAAGAATTAAAGAGATTCACCAAAAGGCTAAGAAATAATGGTTGGCTGGTGGTGCAATTGCAGTTGATTGTATTTCTTATTTTCCATATTTTGAATCTTTCCTGTTTTCTGTGATATATCGTATTTTATATTCATAAAAATAAAGTCCTACCAATATTAGACTATTATTTTTAAATAAAAGTGAAGTTAAAAAATAAGTTATTAACAGGAAGGTATTGTTCTCAGCACTATAGAGGGCACAAAAGATGTATTAGAAAGAGTCCCTGTTGTGAAGGAACTTGGATTCTGGGAAGGAAAGATAAGACAAGTGAACAATCATTTTAGTATATGAAGAGTATGAAAATGTCCTAACCCTCAAACTATGTGCTATGGGATTTTAGAGCAAAAGCAAGCAAATCCATTTAGGATGATAGAGAAGAGTCTGCACTGGGTGGGTCTTTGTGGATTTTGACTGAAGCAGGGGTGGTAAGAAGGAAAGGCAGGGGAGAGAAACAGTCCAGTAATAGATCCAGCATATACAAGGAAGAGAGGAGAGCCCAGAATGTGCTCATTGACTAGCAATTGCCCAGTTTGACTTAAGAGTAAGGTTAATGGGATATGAGACTAGACCGATGGAAGTTGTGTCCGTCCTTGAATGCCAGGCTGAGGAATCTGCACTCAAGTCATTAGTAATGGGGAATCAATGCTTTGTTGAGCAGAAATGAATGCACTAAGTGTTATATTTGGGGAAAATTTATCTAATAGTGGAGAACAGTAAGATGAGCATTAAGGATTCTACAGAAATGATTCCGACAAGAGGTGAAAATGACATCAGTGAAAATAGAAAGGAGGGGCTATTCACTCATTAAATAAATACTTATTAAACATCTATTTTGTTCCAGGTCCCAAGTACTGGGTCTACAGTGGTCAATGAAACAAACATGATCCCTGCTTACTACTTAGGGGGAATTAGACAAATAAATAATTACAAAATATGGTATAAAAAACAAAAGAACTAGCGCTGTGCTAGAGAATAAAAGCTGAGGTGGGGGTGACCAGGGAAACTCATCCCTGAATGGGTGATGTTCAAGCTGAGAATGATGAAGCTCTACAAAGAAGTGGGGGAAGAGAAATCCAAGCAGAGAATCCAGCACAGAAAAACCCTATGGAAGGAAAGAGCTTGACTTATCTGAGAAGCTAAAAGGAGGGCCATGTGGCTGAAGCAGGTGGAGACGAGATCAGACAGGTAAAGAAGTGCTGGGTGATGCCAGGTTATGAGAATCATGCTCTAAGAAAACACCTGGACTGAACAAAATGGCAGGAGTACAAGAAAGACCAACCAGTGACAAAAGAGTCATCAGAAAATGCCAGTGTCATTTGAGGTTCTCCAGGGAGAAGATACCAAGATAGAACAGAAGTACTGGAGATTTGTTAGGAGAAACACCTGTGAAAAGTAAAGTTGAGAGGAAACAAGAGCAACCAGGGAGGTGCTTCAGATGATGATGCAGGACTGACACATATAGAAGGAGGGGGGCATGAAGAAGGGTTGAGTAAGAAGAGCCTGCGATGAAAGCGCATTTCTAAGAAGGTCTCAAAGCCAACTGGGGACCCCAGGGCAAAGGCATCTTGTTAAAGGAGTCCTGCATCAGGCAGAAATGGCCTGACTCTAGTGCCCCTGCCATGCTTAGCCATTGGCCGGAAGCAGCCCACTGGGGTGAACCCCGAAGGTGCAGCCCCTGGACGCGGTCAGCTACCCACATGCCTTGCTTCCAGTTCCCACTTGAAAGAACATATGTGTAGCCCTCTTCCAGGGCTCTCACAGTTGGTAAGTCTAAATAATCTATTTTGGAGAGTCATAAAACAGGGATTAACTAAAATATCAGAAAATAACGTGAAAGACAGGAAGAGGGAGTTTGGGTTAAAGCATTCTGCGGTTCTGCCTTCTTTCAGAGGAGGCTGGAGATGTTAACTTCAGGTGACTCGAAGTTGCAAGTTAAAATTTTAAGGGCAACCAGTGAGAAGAATATAAGTCATACATATAACTTCCAAATCAGTAAAGGGATCTGAGGGAAAGAGAAAACTTGATCACTCTAATAGAAGGCAAGAGAGGAGGAAAAGAAACAAAAGAAAACCAGGTGAATAGAAAGTAATGGCATAGCTCAGAGGAATTGGATGGAAGAGATAGAGTGAAAGTAAGTACAAGAACATCCCTTTTCTTTCCTAGTGCGCTGGTTTGGATGTATTGCGTCCCCAGTATGCCATGTTCTTTGATGCACTCTTGTGGGAGCAGATATATTAGTATTGATTAGGTTGGAACCTATTGACCGAGTGTTTCCATAGATATGTGACTCAGTCAACTGTGGGCAAGAGCTTCAATTGGATAATTTGCATGGAGGTGTTATCCCACCCATTCAGGATGGATTTTAATTAAATCACTGGAGCCACATATAAGAGCTCAGAGAGAAGGAGCTCACTATTGCAGCTTAGAGACATATTTTGAAGACAGCTGTTGAAAGCTGGCACTGACATTTTGGAGAACGCCATTTTGAAATGCAGCCTAGGAGAAAGCAGACATCAGCCATGTGCCTTCCGAGCTAACAGAGGTTTTCCGGACACCAATGGCCTTTCTCCAGTGATGATATACTTGAGTTGATGCCTTAATTTGGACATTTTCATGGCCTTCAGACTGTAACTGTGTAACCAAATAAACCCCATTTATAAAAGCCAGTCCATTTCTGGTATTTTGAAGAATGGCAGCATTAGCAAACCAGAGCACCTAGAAAAGGACAAGCAATGTCATATAAAGTCAATAATATATTTAACAAGGTTTTCAGGATTTTCCAAAGGTAAGCAATAGAACAATTATGAATAATGTTACAAAAATTTGGAAGGTAAAAGTAGGGTAGTATGACAGGGAAGTGAATCTCCCTGGCAACGTGGAATATGACTCCCAGGGAGGAATGTAGACCTGGCATCATGGGATGGAGAACATCTTGTTGACCAAGAGGGGGATGTGAAAGGAAATGAAATAAGCTTCAGTGGCAGAGAGATTCCAAAACGAGCCGAGAGATCACTCTGGTGGGCACTCTTACGCACACTTTAGACAACCCTTTTTAGGTTCTAAAGAATTGGGGTAGCTGGTGGTGGATACCTGAAACTATCAAACTACAACCCAGAACCCATGAATCTTGAAGACGATTGTATAAAAATGTAGCTTATGAGGGGTGACAACGGGATTGGGAAAGCCATAAGGACCACACTCCCCTTTGTCTAGTTTATGGATGGATGAGCAGAAAAATGGGGGAAGAAAACAAACAAACAAATAGACAAAGGCACCCAGTGCTCTTTTTTATTTTAATTGCTCTTTTTCACTTTAATTATTATTCTTGTTATTCTTGTGTATGTGATAATGAAGGTGTCAGGGATTGATTTTGGTGATGAATGTACAACCATGTAATGGTACTGTGAACAATCGAATGTACGATTTGTTTTGTAAAAAAAAAGAAAAAAAAAGTAGGGTAGTATGAGTGAGTTAATTCCTCCTCTTTCATAGTGAGGAATTAATACCTTAAAAATTAACAAACCAATTAATAGAAGTATAAATATATTACTGGGGTTTTGGGAGGAAATCAAAAGAATTAAAAATACAAATGGTTAAAAGTAACTGTATCTGAAGAACTACTGCAGAAGCGGGGGTGAAGGTAAACTTTCTCATTCATTTTCTGTACTTACATGCTTTTATTTTTCTGGCAAGTGCACACATTACCTTAATAATAAAATAATAAAGACCCTATAAGACTCCAAAATTAGAGACTGGATGGAGGAGGAAGAATCAGCCAAGGAGAGCAAGAGGTAAGGCTGGGAGCGGAAGGGATGATACCCAGGATGATACTACAGAGGCTGGGAGGTGAGGGCATTTCAAGAAGGAGAGAGTGACCGACAGGGTTAACTATTGCTGAAAAGGGGCTCAGCTTGAAACAGAACAGTGGCTTTGGGTCTTAGCAACATGGAAGTCATTGGTCACCTTAGGAAAGGTAATTTCAGTGAAGTGGAATGTTGGAAGAGTGAGTGGAACATAAGGGAAGTAGAAATAAAGTAAGCAGATACAGCAGGAATAAAAAAAGATACTTTGGCAAAGAAATCAAAAGATTTTGGAAACTGGTGGGACAATAGGAGCAAAGAAAGATAATTTATGGATGGCTGCATGCCAAGTGTCCAGAGACTGGGCAGTTACTTTTAGCAAAACAGAACAGCCAAGAGGAGTGGGTAGGGCATATAGAAGGAGATAAATTTACATCCTACTTGTTCACCCACTTTGCCCAGTTTCTGTCCACAAGTCCATTCAGTGAAAAGTTCCTGGACTTGTAGAATGATAGGCACAAGTTCACAAATAGGCTACGAGAGTTTGAAGTTAGAGAACACTGGTTTAGTTGCTATCATATTTGCCCTCCCAAAGTACTGGTTAAGAGGGGCTGGATTCCCAGCCCTCATCCTGGCAGCATTATTCACACTCACAGCCTGTGGTTTCTCCTTTAGCTCTGACAGTCAAGAAATATTCAGAAGGAATATTTAGAAACCTGCTTTAAATTATAGCACAGCCAGGCAATATTTTTCTTAGCCAGTGGCTTTTTTCTCTTTATTGTGCTTTGGAACACATTGGAAGAGGACATTGGAACATTGGAAGGGAAGGAGGTCTCTCAAGCTCCTGTCTCCAAGTTTAATAACCTGAATATATTCTGGTTAAGTCATCTTCAATAACCTGTATTTGTTTTGATGGTGAATTTTATTTTCTGTAAAGCCATCTTCCTCATAGTAGCTTGATCCTGAAAACAACAGACTTGGATTCTGTCGTTGTCGATAAGCACACATCCTACATGGCCTCCAGGTTCCAGCATCCCTAAGTTGGAACCACAGTAAAAGATGGATTCTGTGGAACACTGAAACCTTGGGAAGGCTACAGTGATCTCTTTCTTCGGTGATTATAGAAGATGTTTATTCAGAAGTCCTGGGTGAATTTTAGGCCCTCAATAAATAAGTAAAGTGATGGAAGGGTGTGCAAGTGAATAACATGGAAAACCATCAATAGGGTAGTAGAGATCATTGATGTGAAAGAGGCCAGTGGCCTGATAGTTAATGTATTTGACTTCAGATTCCACGCTGCCTGTTAGAGCACCAGAGTGTGAGCTCCACGGCAGCTGAGATCTCATCTTTCATCCCTGTTTCACTAGAACCTAAAACGTCACCTAGAAAGGATTGGGCTCAATAAGTATCTGTTGAATGAATAAACTACAAAGCAAAATAGAAAAATGGCTGTCATTTGGCACTTGGGGTAGGGGCAGAAATATTAAGTAGCAGCAAAAAAATCCACCCTAATTTACAAAATGATATTTTCCCACAGATCCAGAATGCTCAGGATAGGTCTTTAGCAAAAGTCAAAAATTTTTTCATCAAAAATTTAAGAGGAAGGTCTATGAAGAGAGCAACAATTTATCTCTTTAGCACTTTGCCTGCTCTTGGATTTGTAGTCACCAGTCTGTATCCAGTTCATACCATACCTCATTGAGGGGTATTGTTTGACTATTGCATCCCAGACTTCTCCAAATGGAAGGGTTTTAAGACCCTGGAAAAAAATTTTCCAGGGCACTTGAAATCTGCTCTTAGAAATTTCCATAAAAAGTCATTCTGGGAGATGCTGAATTCTAACTGCTATGCAATTTTCACAATTCTCTTTTCACTGTTTAGTTTGTAAAGCAAACCAAAGTGACCACAGTCATCCAAAGGGGAGAAGGTAAAGTTAAAAACCCTTTGCACTGGAAGCTGCACACAGCTTGACTTTGGTTTTAAAAATATTCAAATCAGGGAAATCTGAAAGTGTATATGTCTCTCTGCTGGATTTCACATGTCAACATACACAATTTCCATGAAGCTATGAGGATATTCTGCCATGGTATGCTTCAAATCTAGCACTGTTTTCATTCCCAAGAAAACCAAAGATATCCCCTGGTGATAATGACTTTGGGAACAGGGGAGCTGACCTGCAGGTGAAACACACAAAGAGCTCCTATTGCCACCCTTCTCCTACTCAGCTCAGATATTTCCCAGGCAGTCCTCTAGCTAAGCAAACTGACAACAACTGCAGACTTTCATATGGGAAGTTCAATACTGTTGAAATTAGATTTTATCACCTCATTGTTTCTTCCTGTGTAATGCAGATAATCATTGACATGAAAATACGTGGATGTGCAGAGCCACAGTACCAGATGGTCCATCAAAACCTGTATTTATCAACTCCAAGGAACAGAGATCAGCTCTGTGTTTCATCAATCTAACCACACAAATCCAGCCAGTTGCTGTATCTCTGGGTCAATGCACATTGCTTTTTATGCTGACTCGGGTAGTTTATTCCATTGTTTAAGTATTCGTATTTATATATTTTTAATTGTTGGTATTTATTTTCATTAAGACCCATTCACATTTCATCCTCTAAATCTAAGGTATCTCACTTTATGAACTTGAACTTTGTAAAAGGGGTATAAAGAAAAATAACATTTATTGAGTATCTACCCTTTCCAGGGCTTTATAAACATTATCAAATTTATACCTTTAAGAAGTCTACATGGTAGATATTGCTATACCCATTATATGGAAGAAGAGATTTAAAATAATAGAAATTAAATAACTTTCTTAAAGATTTTACACAACGTGTATGTGGTGATACAGGGAGATGAATATAGATACATCTGGCACCAAAGCCAATGTTCTTTCCATTCCACCACACTGCCCCATCAAAAATCTGGTTATTATACGCTGTATAGATTGCAAAGTGTGACTGGGTGACTGTGAAAACCTTGTGGCTCACACTCCCTTTATACAGTGTATGGACAGATGAGTGGAGAAATGGGGACAAAAATTAGATGAAGAATAGAGTGGAATGGAGGGGATGGAAAGACTTAGGTGTTCTTTTTTGCTTTTATTTTTATTTTGGAGTAAGAAAAAGGTACAAAAATTGATTCTGGTGATGAACACACAACTGTATGATGGTGCTGTGAATAACTAACTGATTGTACACTGTGGGTGACTGTAGGGTGTGTGAATATATCTCAATTAAACTATATTAAAAAAGTAAATGAACAATGCAGGGAGTAGAGGAATGGGATGTTTGGGATGCTCTTTTTTATTTTTATTTTTATTTTATTTTTTGGAGTAATGAAAGTGTTCAAAGTTTGATTGTGGTGATGAAGGCACAACTATATGATGACCGTTTTATGTGATTATATCTCAATAAAATTGCATAAAAAAATCTGGTTATATGGGAGTATAAGAAGCATACAAGCTTACAAAGTGATCCATGTACTAAATATCACCATGAAAATAACAGGAATATTCAGGGTCCTTCTTTATATTCCCTGCCCCCCCACCAAAGGTGCACAAACACAACTGCCTAAATGGCTTAGGGATTAAATAAGAGTGTAATTGAATTAACAAAATATCTACATTATTAGATTATGTTGACAGTACCATCGTATGAATTCATTGGACGTGAGGTCAAAAGACCTGAGTAAAGACCCAGCTTCTTCAGTTAATATCTGTGTGAATTTAAGCAAGTTTCTTATTATTAAGAGGTCAATTTTCCTTTTTGTAAAATTGTGTATAGCAGACAATGGAAGTGCTCTCCAAACATCCGTGCTCTCGAAACACTTCCCAAATTCCTGCAGTAAATTTGAGGTCATGTGGGTAATTTCGGCCAATGAAATTTGAAAGGAAATGACTTGGGTCACCTCGAGGTCAAGACAGGTATAAGCTAGCTATCTCCTCCTCCAACTCTTTCTTTTTCACCTGAGACAACCTTAGAGACCACATGTTTAAGATGCACAAGACAGTACAGTCACAAGATGGAGGAGGGCAGCCCAATAGGCATCGGACATTTCCTGAGTGAGCAAAGCTTTTATGGTTAAACCACTCAGGTATTAGAATTTGCCTACTATGGCAACTAAAGTGAATTATCTACAACTAGCACAGAGGGATAATTTTATATTACAGTGAGGTTCAAATAAGAATATTGAAATAAATATTTGTTAACCTTATCCTTACATAAAATGAAGGCTTATTGTTATTATTCATATTTTTAAAGAAGTGATTATATAGAATAGTTGTATTTACTGTAACAATCATTTGTAAAGGGAAGGATACTTCTGACCTGCATACAATATTATTTTAAGTAAATGTTTCCTTTCTTTTGTGAACCCTATTCTCTTGTTCAACAAGCTTGCACAGAGAGTGCAGAGGCAAACTTGAACTCAATTCCAGTTGAATTAACTCAAATATCCAACTACTCTGTTTTTAATTAATGGGGCATCATTTGAGTTTACTTTCTAGGAAGTTACCCTCTTTCTAATGATCACATGGTCATTGGAAGAGAGCAGCTGGTGAGAGCATGGACTTTCATGAGGCTCACGCCCACAGGGCAAAGGACTCCCACCCTTGGCAGTGGTAGTCATTGGCTTTCACTCCCCCTAACTACTGGTCTTATTTGAAACAAAACTTATTCATTCACTAGGTACCAGAAAAAAGCAAGCATTCTAGGCAGGCCAAATGATTATTGTCATGACCTCTTTCTATATCCCCATATGCCTATAAACTTAATTTCAGAGTTGAGAATGCAACCAGACACAGAGACCAAGGCCTGGGCTCACTAAATAAAAAGATGCTACTTAGAGCTCAAAAATAGGCCTGGTCTGGTGTGTGTGTCTTGAAAGAGAAAATAAAAAACAAAGAGATAAAAGATAAAATATTCAAAAACACATATCAAATATTCCCTATGGAAACTTCCCTTGTGAAGGCTCCCTAGTTTCATTGTGAGGAGGCATGAAGATTCCAAACCTAGATAATGGGCCCACCTATGAGACATGAAGTGCTCCTTTTTCCCTTATATCAGTTATCAGTTCATATAAAGGGCAAGGGAAGGAGGGAGGGGTCCACTTATGAAACTCTGCTGCTAACATGCTTTCACACACACATACACATGCACCGATAGACCCAGAATACAAACTATATGTTAACTTTTAATGAGAAAACTTTAATATCTTCAAGTGCCATGTGAAGCCACAAAGAAAGGCAGCATAACAGGAAATAACGGAAGAGTAAAGAGCAGTGGGAACAAAGGGAGAAGAGCAAAAGTGATGGAAGAGAAGGGGGAAAAGTATCTCTGACCACAGGCTAAGCTTCTGCCAGCACTGAAACCTTTTCATCGTCAGACTCTAACCTCACTGAATATAAGAAGATAAAAGCTTATCTGGGAAACCCAAGTTTTCTCTCGAATATTTAAATTAGGAATAAAAACATTCTCTGCTTCCCAACATATTTTGCAATTAAAGCAAGTTTTTCTAAGCTTGCCAGAAATCTTGCTGAATAAAGTCCCAAAGCATCAGGGAATTTTTTCCTGAATTATTGTGTGTACATAGTTGTTGTTGTTGTTGTTTAATAAAGCAAACGGTTAAAATAAAAAAGATTTTAAAACTTGAGCAGAAGAAACATTTCATTGTCACCACAAAGACAATTCTGTTGAGAAATGCTTTACAAAGTGGGAGCTAAAGCAGTTAAAAATTGATTTGCAAAGGGCTTTGATTTTGTTTAAGTCACAAGCCTGCCCTCGCACCGCCCACCCCTTCCTGCTTTCAAATGTTCAGCCCTTGCCCAAAAAGCCATCCCACCAGCTCACAACCAGCAAGTAGGGAGCAGGGCAGAGGTTAAAAGGTCAGGTTCTTCCTGGAGATTAGTGAGCTGCCCAGCAAGAAGCAAAGATCAGCCAGGGGACACTCACCCATAACAGCATCAATAAGGGCTCAGGGCTGATAATCTTTTCAGCTGGTCCCGCGCTAACCACTCATGTCCAACGGCAGCCAGCATTTCCTCTAGCAGCTCCTAAATAATATCACTGGACAAGGTATAGGAGAAAGTCAGACATGAGAAAAATAGGCAAACTGAATTTCAAAATAAGCAAAACTGAATTTTAAAAATAACTGCTGTCTTAGAATTGACTAAGAATTCTGTTAGCTATGAAAGTGAGGAGCTTCCCTGAGGAGTCCTCTTATACCACCTAATCCTTGAGGAATCCTTCGGCTTTGTCCTTTCTCTCTCTCACATCCTCATGCTCTAGCCAAA
The DNA here is from genome assembly GCF_015220235.1 of Choloepus didactylus. Classification (NCBI taxonomy): domain Eukaryota; kingdom Metazoa; phylum Chordata; class Mammalia; order Pilosa; family Megalonychidae; genus Choloepus; species Choloepus didactylus. The sequence goes on along the minus strand of NC_051309.1, from coordinate 167,321,599 downwards.
CCTTAAATCTGAAAGCAAGACCATGACAATAACATGCAGACCTTCTTCTTATGAGTAAAAGTACTTAACTAAGGACTGATTTCTTAGTACCTACAAAGCACTTAAGCTTGCCTCCCGCTCCTTAGGGACCACCAAGCATAAATAGTGGAGAGTGATTTATGATACCATGGGCTAACTGGGTTCTAACCATCTGGGCTGTCTTGTTTCAGCCCAGCTAGAGCCATACTCACAACCATAAAGCAGTGAAGGCAAATGGGTTTCTTCTTGCGGGATGATCTAATCAGTTAGCCCTTACACCTAAAATTTTGTGTTGAGAAGGATTCTGCAGACACATCTGCATTCAGGGAAAATCATACCCTGACCAATAGTGAATCTCCCATTAGCACAGAAAAGGAAATAGAAGAATGCATGCTACACATTTGCCGCTTCTGCGCTAAGGCTAAGCAGTGACAATATTAACCAGCTCTGACTGGTGTACTTATCCTCAATCAACTTGCCCAGGAAAAAGTTGATGAGTGCAAGACAGGTAGAAATAATGGAGGGAGAGGGGTATACTACGCCTTTCTAACTTGGTCGATTTTCCATTCTTTGAGAAGAAAGAAGAGGTAAGGTGCTAAACCAATACCAAAACTTAATACTATGTTCAGTCTCATATTCACTAATACATTTTAATCTAAGTTACTGTGGACTTGCACGAAATAAAAACTCATGTTTTCCTAGAAAAACAAGTTTAAAAAGTTGATTCATAAATAGTTTTCTAGATAGGAGATAACATTTTTTGTAAGAGTGAACAATTCATGGTATCAAAAAGAGTTTATCTCTTATCTTTACATCCATTGATAAACTATTATGAAAAATAATAGTAAATATCATTAGTAACTATATTCTTAATAAAATAAGAGTTGTGAAAAGTATGTAGCAACATGGAAATACATAAGTAATAGTAGCTACTGTTTATTAAGCACCTGCTATGTTCTGATAAGCCTACTACATGCTTTGCATACATTTTTTCATTTTGTGTGCATAACAATCCTTCTAGGTAGGTATTCATATTTCATTTTTAGGTGTGGAAACAAAAATTAAGAAAAGTTAAGCCACTTACTGAAAATCAACAGCTAATAAATAACAAAACAAGGTATGTCTGATTCAAGACCATGCTCTTAACTATCATCCCAAAATTGCCCAAAAAATCATTTCAGAACCCTAACTCTACAGAATATTATTAATTATTTTTCAAAATAAAGGATTATGTGGTCAATTAAATACAGGAAACCCTGTATTAAAATGAAATAGGTTTATTTATCACAGGACACCTCAATATATTCAGTCTGCTAATAAGAATCTCTAAGATGGGGATATGGTATGCAGTATATCCCAAATATATTTCAAGACACTTCTTTCAAGAAGCATCTCATAGGTGTAAAGTACCTCAGAACCTTGAGATATGCTATACTTTGCTACATTGTTTTTTATGGTATAATGTTGAAAGAAAAAAAATGGATACAACATTGTTTGTACATTATGATTACAAGTGGAGAAACAACATACACACATTTGTAAAAAAAAAAAAAAAATGTAAGAAACAGAAAAGAATGAAAACAAAATAGTGGTAGCACCCTAGCAGAGATTTTTTTCTTTTGCCTTACTTTTCTCTCAGTAATGTAACTGCTATTTTTTTTAATTTTAAAATAATCTTTCAAGAAATTTCTTTAAGGTAATTTATCTACTGATACAGTTAGAGATCTTTTTTCATGGTATCTGGATAGTAATGGAAAAATTCATCTATTTATTCATTATTTATAGCCCACGTATCTCCAAAAGGGATTTGAGGCAAACTAGTACACAGACTGTAAAAACTAAACACAATTCAAGGAAGAAAGATGACTTGGGGAGCTGATCACGCCTGAAAATTTAGACCTTATCTACCTATTGTAATCAAGGAAACCCACAAGCAAACAATCCCCCAAAAGAATAAACACTTTGCGCTAATACTCTTAGCAACAAAACCAAATGGACACCAGTGAGACACCTCCCAAGCAGTTCTCTTTCTTATTCAATAGAGAAAGCAAATAATGTTTATTAAGCAGTTTCTATGTGTAAAGCATTCATTATCATTTGAATAATTGCTTTAATTTCAAGGTAGAAATGCCATGGAGAACCTTCTGTGAAAAATTAGGGAAAATATATTTCACTTCATCTGAAAGCATGGGGTTGCACTTTCATGAAGAAACAAAAGAGAGAAGCAGTAAACCAGTTGGAGACAAAATGAAGGAGAAGAAAGGAGCACCGGCTTGGAGGAGGGAATGCAACTTGGTACAGCTTTCCTGGAAGAAAATTGGACAACACACACGAAAAGCCTTGAACACATTCATGTTCTCTGGCTCAACAATTTCACTTCTAGTAACCTATTCTAAAGAAATCAGTATGGGTGCACACAAAGATTGGTCTACAAAAGTGTTCATAGGAACATTGTGTATAATAGCTGGAAATTAGAATCCACATAAATGTCCAAAAAGTGATTACTGGCTGAATTATGGACCTTCCACATGGCAAAATACTATGCAGTCTTTAAAAATTATATTGGAAAGAAATATTTAAGGATGTATTGTCACGTGAAAAAGCATCTAAAACTAACATGCACAGTATGATCCAAATTTACTTTTAAATACAGAATATAAAGATACATACATATACATACGTTCTAAAATACTAACTCTGAGGATCCTAAGTCCTCTACAATGATTGTCACTTTTGTGATAAGAAAAAAATCTTGTTTGTTTTTAAAGACAACAATGGACAACTAAAAGGAAGGGTAAATTCTGCATGAGAATATCCCATTTCATTGCCCAAAGATATAACTTAGGTGACCAAAACATGAAAAATGTTACACAAAATAAATTGGAAAAGAGATAAGTTAGTGTATAACAACAACAAAAAAGAGGATTATTGCATACCCAGGGTAAAACTGCCTGTCTCATCTCATGTGAGCAGTTAAATGGGCCAAGACCAGCTTCGTCCTGTGTCAGCAGCATTAGCCTTCCTTCTGGTGCTTAACCGTCTGAAATAACCCCCATAATAAACTTAGAATTATGACTTTATCAAGACCACCACTAAGTAAGTTAATAAAATATAAATTGGCCATAGCACTGACGGAGTGACATACATGGCTCAGAAGTGGTCATGTCATCACCCAAATGTACCGCAGGGTCTTATTCAAGAAGAATGTGGCCTCCTTCTAAGCAAATGAAAGTACATCTTACAATTTAACAGACTAGCAGCGTGGCTCATGGATGTAAGCACAGGATGGGGGTTTGTGTTCCATTTTGAGCACCACTGAGCTCCAAGCTGCTTGGTTGCCTGCTACCTCCACTTCAGCCCCAGTTTTTCCAACCCTAAAGGGGAGTGAATAATCCTTGGTCATCAACTTATTTTGTCCCTGAAGAATGAATATTGTCGAGATCATGTCTAGAAAAATGCTATTTGGAAGTCTATAAATAGTAGGTGCCTTTCTGTGAATGAGAAAATTCTCTTTTTCTCTTTGTAGTTTGTACAATATGTCCAATAAAGGAAACTATTGGTTTAGTTTATTATCTTATTCTGCTCAGGACGATTTAACCATTAAATAATTGATGTCAGTATACTTGTACCTACTTAGTAAAAGTTGTACAAGTCTGTTTGTGAAGGAAGCAAGAACTAGCTTAATCTTTACTTTCCCATGTCGGGGGAGAAAAGCAGCTACCTTGATGATTTGGGATCAGATTCCCACTAGATTGTTTCCAAATGAGTGAATAGTGGAAGAATTTGATCCTGTGGGCAGGCAATCAGTTTTTTTAAAAAATTAAATATCCAGTTATTCAAAATGAAGGAAAGGTTAAATTAAAGAGGAAGGAGACTTATCTTTCTCACAATCCCAATTAGCAGCAAAAAAAAAAAAAAAAAAAAAAAAATGGAATTTCCAGCCTTCAAGAAATGCCGGGACCTTAACATTCAGAATGAAGAAACTGAAAATCAAATGAACAAAATTAGCTTTGCTGACCAGCAAATTATTTGGCAAAAGAAAATGTGCGTGACCCATTCGTAACAGACGTTTTTAAACTGGCAGATCTCAAAGGAATTTTCTAGAAGACAGAAGAGAATTGTTGTGTCACAATCCTGACAGGAAATGACCTTCAAAGAACCAAATATTGCCCATATCTCTTTCCAATGACCCTGAACCTATTTGCTGTGTTTCTAGGATGTTGCTCCCCCAGTCCTGACAATATATTCACTTCCAAGGACTTTACTGGGAGGAGGTTCTTCAGGCACAAGTGTTTTGGAAGCATTCGGTAGTGTTTATTATGCTTGATACCAGGCTGCTTAGTGTCAACAGCTTAAATGCTGCAACAGAGAACAGTCCATAATATTCCAGATCAGAGGTGCTGCGTAGGATGTAAGCTAAATAGAAACACTTTATTTTACTTCTGGCTGGCACCAGCTTATACTATTCAGATGTTTAAAAGCTTTTATTTTTCCCCCTAATAACACACACTATGGAATTTTTTTTTCATGCCTGGCCCACATGTTCATTTATTTTTGTTTTATGACAGGCTAGTCCACCTTATGCATATTTATGCTTGGCTTCTTGTTACCTAAATATAGGAGTAAATTTATACCCATGGTATATTATTCATCCTGTAATCATTTCTGTTTTAGCTGCATTGGTCACCTTGTAATCATGCTTTTGTTTTGTTTTAAAATAGTATTTCTAATTTTAAAATATCTGATATTTACTTTTTATGCATCTCTTTTCTTCAACCCACTCCTGTAAGAACATGAAATTCAAGTGTAACAGACAGAACTAATAGAATACATGCATACCAGACAAAAAAAATCACAGTTGTGGGTATATTTTTGTGCATAGGTGGGTGGGTGAGTGTGAAAGAGACAGAGAGAGACCTCAGTGGAGAGAGAATCTACAGGCAAAGAGCTTCTCTGAAGGAGCTCACCTGGAGAACTTGCGACAACGGTTTGATATGTATTTCTGCATGATGATAGTGGAATTCTGTTGTTGATATAGAAAAGTAGGCAATGCCATGTGGCCTGGCCTTCATGCACAATAATAAACACTGCCACTGCTCAGATGAACTTCAGAGAGAGAATTAAGAGACATACAGTTCTCCAAGAGACAAATCTTGTGAAAGCACTGCTTTAGTTTGCCGGCGCTACTGCTTGCTCTAAGAAACTGCCATCGGCTCAAAAGAGATATAGCTCACCCTCAAAGTGAACAAATCAAAAGGCTGAGGTCTTTTCTTTTTTGGCAGCCTGACCCTTGACCGGCTTTCATTCTCCCTGGCGGAGGCTTTTCAAAATTTCTTTTCGTTTTTGTTCTGGATCACTGCTTCCATTTCTTTTGATTCCAGAATGGCTGAGCTTGTCGCCAAATCCAATGGCCCCAGGAAAAAGCCAGAAGCTTCTCTAGATTTAGAAGATTTCACCACAGTCATCTCTTTGTGAAGCAATATACTCTCCAAAATCTTTTCTCACAGAGGCATTTTATAATCTATTGTTTTATTTCGGAAGAGTAAAAATTTTTCCAAGGACACAAAAGAAACAGCCCACAGGAGGCTGTAAATATGTAAATAAACAGTCTAACTATCCATAGAAGAAAACACAAATTTTTCCTAAATTGGAACCAAACCCCCTTTCCCCACAACCTCCCCCCAGCCACCTACTCCCTTGACCCCCCATACACATACACGCACACACACACACATTCACACATCATAACAGATGCGTCTCCATCAAAATGCTTTCAGGGCTTCTTAATCTAATAGAATTCAGGAGATCTATGAATTTGAATGGGGAAAATTTAATCTTTACTTTCACTCATTTCTAAGTGAACTTTAGCATTTCCTTCAATTATTATACTTCTTGTGGCCTTGTCCCCAAGAGACAGCACCAATATTTTCATATTTCTCAAAATTTGGTTTTTGTTCATCACTACTTCAAAATTAGAGTCATTGTTTCTTCTAGAAATCCATTTCTAAATCTTCTTATCAAATGCCTTAGCAAAGAAGCACAGATGTTAACATAGTACAAATCTGATTGCCTTAATATTTTGATATTTCTGTGTCAGCACAACAAGTTTTTCTTTTTTAATTCTACGCATTTTATTGACTGCATTTTAAAATGTCATTCTGAGAAATGGTCCATAGGCTTCACCAGACTGCCAAGGGGGTCTGTGGCACACTCAAAAAGCAAGGAACCCTGGCAGAAAAGGTTTTAGACAAGAGTTTGCTTATGATTTTTAAATGGATGTTGATATGATTGGAAAAGCCAATTTATTTTCATTTAATCTCTTTTTTCTTTAAGTGGTTTTCATACCATCCAGTGAACGCTGCATTTTCTATTCAAATCTGCAAGTTCCTTCTCTCCCTGGTGAATTACAGAAATAGAAGGAGAATTATGTTTCCTGGGTTCGGAATGAAAAATAGTTTCCTTACAGCAAATGCTTCAAGATTCACCTGAGGAACAATTCGCCCGCTCCTCGTTACAACTTTAAACAGCACATTCTTTCTCAGGGTCTTGAGGTTTTCCTCTCAAAAACAGGGATAGAACCAAATGTTCTTGCGGTGGGCATGGGCTCTCTACTGGTTCAGGTTATTTAAAAGCCTTCTTAAGCACGCTGTCACCAAAAGATGGTGTGGAGCAGCAATTAACTGTGGAGCAGACTTTGACTTTATTTACTGGCTTCACGATTAACTTCTCCACCTAGACCGTGCCACTAAGCTTCATGGTAACTTTTGGGTTAAATGACCTGTTTACCACCTTCCTTTTACAGGCTTGTAAATGTGGTCCGTTTGGGTTTTCTTTCACAACACTTGGATACAGGAAATCTCAGATTCATTTATTTCTCTCAATCAAATTAAATCTGCTCTGACCTCTCACCCAACAAGGCTAGTGGCAAATTCCAGGCAGCCTTGAGAATCCCTCCCCCTCCCTAAAGGAATCCTACTCAAAGTTGGGGCTCTCCTGGTGCCAGAAAACCAAGTGGGGCATCAGGGCCTGGGTCTATTGGGGTTCCCCTTTCTCCCATTGTTCCTTCTCCTAGTCGATGGCCATTGGCCCCTGGGAAACCCAGAGATGGCTCCTCAGTGGGCACTGCTCTGCCTACAGGTTTAGTTCAGACTCAAGACCACAAAGTCCACCCTCTCCAGGCCTCCCAACCCCTCAGAGAGGCTGTAGCACCAAACACAGACACCCTCCAAGCCAACCCTCTCTTTCTCTCATCACAGGGCATCTAACGTCCCTCTGGTTTGCCCAGTATGACTTCTCCTCTCAAAATACTTCCCTCCATCCTCTCTTCTTCAAGGAGGATCCAACGTAGCTCCTCACCATGAGACCAGGCTTTTAAAAACCAAAGACTAGATGGGCAGTTGCTTTTTGGATGCTCGGCAAGTTCTCCTTTTGACCTGTATCCCCAAAGCCGCTGAGCCAAGGGGATGTAAATGCTTGGCTGCATTATGGGAATGAAAGTTAAACCCTACAGTCACAGGAATAAAACACAAAGTAATACTCTAATCAAATATCCTACATATAAAAGTAAGCACATCTGCTAGAGATGCATTTCTAAGGAAAATAAATTAGTTTAGGTAATAATGCATGGAAATAGAGCTACTTTGTGTGGCAACTGTACATTACATTTTTAGGTTTGAGTGGATTCATCATCAAATACACACACACACAGACACACACAAAATATACTTTAGCTTTCACCAATCTCAGAGTAGAGACCAAATGAGAGCAGTCAGCTGGCAACGGTTACCATCATTTCAGCGAGGCATCCTGGAGATCCCATAAAACCAGTGACACAGCAGGATATCACAGCAGGTTTCAGAGCAATTGCTTTTAAAATAACAGCAGTGACAACAAACTTCATCATGCCATGAGAGAGGTTACACAGACCTCAGATACTCTGGCCAGCCCATGTTGAATTTCCAAACTGCATCCCCACTCACAGAGGAAAAATATTCCAACTCTTATGGTCATTACTCACTCTTGAAAGATTAATTTAACAAAAATGAATACCCACCACAGTAATGAATGTAATTCACTGGGAGAGTGGTTTGAGAAAGCTAGCCACACTGGAAAACATTACTTTTTAAATTAATGACAGAACTGAAGATTATTTTCAGATTTGGTAAGCATTTTTGAGAAGTAGTGATTAGCCAGGGTGGGAAAAATCCAGATTAGTATTAAGTGTTTGCATGTTATGAAGCAGAAAAAGCTAACCCCAAGGCTGGGACTTATTACTCAGCCTCTCACCAACCTCTTTACTAGCCAAGAGGGGCACACAAGGTCAGACTGTGCTGCAAAACTTGGGGCATTAGCAGAGCTGGTGCATTAAGTTCCCAATTACATGTATTTATCATAAATAAGAACATAAATAATAGCTAACATTCACTGAATGCTTACAATGATCAGCCATTAGGAAAAGCACTTTATATGTATTCTTCATTTACTCCACAGAACTACACAATGAGGGAGGTACTATTTCTGCCAGTCTCACTTTACAAATGAGGATACTGAGGAACAGAGAGACTGGGTAATTTGCCCATGGTCACACAGCAGGTACATGTTGGATGCAGGATTCAACTGCAAACAACCTGGCCACAGAGCCCATTCCTTAAATCACTACTCAGTGTTACCACGAGGATGAAATAAGCACCCTCAACCCCTCCACCCCCATCTGCCACACACAAAACACCTCATATCACATTTGTGCAATGTGATTAAACACTCTGTTTTGTTTCTATAAAGAAGCAGAGGAAAGAGGAAGCAGCTGAAGACAGATGAGAGGTAAATAAGGGTCAGGTTTTTTAGGATGAGAGAAATATCAGCATGTTTGTAGGCTAGTCAGAAAGGTTCCAGAAAGAATCACGGAAATAATGCCCTTGAATAGGCAAGAAAGGCTGGGATTGCGTGCACAACCCTCAACTGAGAGGAGCAGGCTGAAAACAACATGTATGGTTCATCCATAATAACAAGAAAGAAAGCAGAGTACAGTGATACATTTATGGGGAAAAGGGAGCATGTGGTGGGGGAGCACAAAATGTCTTATTCTAATTGCTTCTATTTTCTCAAAGAGCTAGGCAGCAAGCTCATCATCAGAGCACGCAGATGGAGAAGGAGGTGTTGGACAGCTAAAGAGAACAGAAGGTATGCAGTGGTCATTAAAGATGGGGGAGAGTAGTATGGTGGCTGGGCATTGCAAAGGGCCCACCAGAGCTTTGCTGGCCTGAAACACAAGCAAGGCCACTTGGCATGGATGTGGATTTGCTCCCACAATGTTCAGCTGCATAAGTTCAGGCCCAGAGTAAGCAAAGAACTGGATTTAAGCAAGATGGTGGGGAAGGATGGGTTGCCAGACAAGTATGGCAAAGGTGGACTAGGGTAAGGGATTTGTGGAGTAATTATAATGGCAGACAATGGCATCTCTGCTGGGTAGAAAGGGAAGGCAGGACACAGGTCAGGGGTAGGAGAAGGACCAATTAAAAAACAGTACATCGATGGATGGTTGGTCCTGGTGAGACTAGATGATTTTTGGAGTTAGGGGACTAGGAGTCAGCTGGAAAGATAGAAAGGAAGAGGCAGAGGGCCATGCTTGTAGAGTTTTGCTTCATATTAGCACTGTGTTTGGTACATTTGTACACAACACAGTCACCAGCTCACACAAACAAGTACCTCTGATCAACTAGAATTTCCAGTTCTCTCTGCTCTCTTTTTCTCAAGTGGATCTCCATGTTGTTTACTTTCCAGCCAGCCTGAGTTTTACTAGCTGAAGCCTCAGGAAAACCTCAAAAGATAACCCGAGAGGTTGTTTTGTTTTGTTATGCTTTGTTTTGTTTTGTTTTGTCTCTAGCAGAAAGGAGGAATTGCTACACAGTCACACCAGAAGAAACTGAGATATCAAATATGTGCCAGACAGTAAACGACACATTGAAGAAACTCTTCCAGAGCAGCAGGACACCAGAGACAGCTCTCATTTCTATACATTCACTTCCTGTCTTCTTTGGACCATATGTCCCACTAGCATAGCTGTGGTTGTTTCAACAGCTAGTCATCAAATTCCTACTCTGTGTCAAGCACAGTGCCAGGTGTTAGGGGAGAAGGTACTGGCATAAGAAAGACATAGACCCTGCCTCAGGAGATTCACAATCTAAAGAGAAGAAAAGAAGGACTAAGGTAAATTGACAAAAATCATAGAACACAGAGACATAAAATAACATGAGGATGGTGGGAAAGACCAATCTTGCTGTGGTGATGGGAATTAAGCAGGATTTTGTAATATTTGAGGTGGAGTTTGAAGAACAGAGAAAACCTCAATGGCAGAGATGGGTGGCTATGTGTCTGCATGAGAAACCTGTGGAGCACTTTTGAGGAATGATGGATAGTTTAGTTTTCTTAGTGTCAAAGTCAAAAGAGCCTAGATGCATAGGTACATAACCCAAGATGGAATTAGAAACATCTGATGGTTTTTGAGCAAGTAGGTGACACAATCAGAACATGACTGGAAGAAGGATGTTCTGATATAAGCACAGACAATGGATTGGAACAGGGACCAAAAGGACAGGGAGAAGAGTGGGAAGGTGTCCCAGTAATTTAGGCAAGGGTAGATGAGGGGAATGGGCAGGACAGTACAGACTGCAGAATACTGTAGAATTAGACTCCTTATGACAATTTATTGACTATGGGGACCAGGAAATGAGAAGGAGTTGAAATGACACCAGTGTTGAACCTGAGGACTCGGAGAACATTAGGGCTATTAATACATAGAGGGCAGTCCAAAGGAAAAGCGGTTTGTTTAGAAGGATGATTTCTTTCTGAGACTTACTGAGCTTCAGTTGCCTTAGGGATACTCAAGTGAAGTTATTTAGCAGTCAGTCAGAAATATGAGATCAGGGACTGAGGAAGTGGAGTGCTGAGGAGAGAGGAATTTGGGATGTTTTTTTCATAGAAGACTTGGTTAATATAGATAAAGTTGGGAAGGAAAGACTTGTGTTTAGAAAGAGATGGAAGAATTGGTGATAAAACTCAAAGGGAAAGCTCAGCAATGCCAAATGCTGAAAAGACATAGAAGCACATGAGACCAGAGAACAAAGTGCTGTATTTGGCAACTAAATCAAGAAGAAGCATTCAAGACAGTGGACAATCCTTAACCTTCAACTGGAGTCTAGGCCGGCCCACGACAGGCTAGTCAGTCTTGCTATATTTTGATGAGAAGCTGTAATCTCTGCTTAAAAGCATGGAATCTGCTCTTAGTCTGCATGGGTTCAAATCCCTGCTCTGCCACTTTAAAAACTCTTGACCAAACTAGTCAAACTCCCTTCTTTATATAAGGAAGCCTTATGTAAGATAAGATCTTCCTCTGTAAAATGCAGGATTTGTTCAGTGACGGTAGGGATGTTTCAGAGCTGCTTGTGTCCAAGAGAATTTCCCTATAATTGTCACTAACCTGGACAAGGGCCACTACTGGTAACTTAGACCCTGACCCACTGAAGATCAGCATTTCCTGAGGATGGCAACTTCATCGGAACATGGCTTTGCCGGAGGAGGCATCAGCCCACCCTCCTGCCTGGCCTCTTTCTGTGGGGTCAGAGCACCCTCAGCAAAGCACAGATGTCAAGCAGGGCACGTTTTTCCTGGATTTGCTGGAGCTGAAGTGAGAGTGTCCTGTGGCTGAGTCATTCATAAAGTACCCTGTTTCTAGGTCAGACACCTGTGTACTGGTCATGTCCTGTGAAAACCTTTAGCCTGAAATATTTCTCTGTTCATGTGTCCTTTTCCCTTGTTCAGCTGTGAGTTCCTTGAGGGAAGTCCCTGTGCCACTGATTTTTCCATCCCCAGCCTGTAACCTGGCCTGTGACGATGCATAGTAAATGTGGAGGTAGCTTCACGGTTTACAGTGAGGCTCTGGCATCAGACACAGCTAGATTCTAGTTCCACCACTTTATCTCTCAGTAGCCAGATGACATGGGCTTGTTTCTCAAATTTTCCAAGCCTTATTTCCTCATCTGTGAAATGGAGATAATAATAGTATCCCCCCTTAGGATTGTTTTGAGAATTTTTAAAAAATTAAATAACACAAGGAAAAAAATCAGCACAGGACGGGCATATAGTAGAAGTAAGAACATCAGATATTTTGATAATGTTCATTATAATGAATGGGTCAAGCACCTGGTTGTTCTAGTGTAATTCGTTATACTTGTGTAGATTTAAAAATAATCTTGGAGAAGGACTATATAACACAAAAGGAACATATACCTTTTACAGGTAACGCACATATTTCATTCAGTGTGTGTGGCATCCTCTCAACCCTCTACTCTCTTTCATTCCCAACCCAAGGATTAAAAAATAAAAAAAGAGTGCAAAGGCAAGAAATTCTAATTTACTAGGGAAAAAAAGATAACCTTTTAAAGAAGTTATAGGACTGTATGGTTCCTATGGAAGCAAAAGCAGTGTGGACATATGGAGATGGCACTAATATAACAACTACAAATTATCATTTCAGAACACAACAAGAAGACAAATATATCTGTTCCTTTTCTATTCAAATATGTGGGAAAGGGCAAATATACTGCAATCATCAGCCAAACCTGGAAAACATACCACAATAAATTAGATAAAGATGTTTGACGTTTCTCTTCTATAGTAAACTAAAGTGGTCACAAAATGCAAAAAACTTTGTCCCAAATGCACTGTAGTTCTACAGGCTTAAGACAAGAGGGAGAATGGATTTGTTTCCTTTTCATTCTTTTTCGATCGTTTTTAATGACTAAACAGCTAGTGATAGCGCAGGCTGACCTTGGTGTATTTATAGATGATGAGAGGAAGGATGAGGATTCAGACATTTTCTTTTTGCTTTTTAAGTAATTTGTATGTCACTATTTAGCAGTCACACAGTGTGCACAATATCCGTGCTTGCAAAGTGCTGGTATGGATTCTGATCTTACAGGAAAAGATATTTTGAACAGCCTGAAGGGGAGAGAGGTCTCGCTCTGGCACTATCCTCTCTGCTCTGTGTAATTGTGCTTTGAAGAACATTCTACAAATGGGCTTGGCATGTCCTGGGCCGTGGCCATGTCACAGTGTACAAATTAGTGTGACTAAGCCATTCCAAATCACGCAAACAGAATACAAAGAAAGGAGAAAGAAGTGTAGCGACGTTTCTCAATCTGGGCACTATTGAACACCTGCACTGCATAATTCTTTGTTGGAGAGGAAGGTGACCTGTGCATTGCTGGATGTTAAGCAGCAGCCCTGGCCGCTTCCCACTAGATGCCACAACACCCCACCCCCACTCAATCATGACAACCAAAACTGCCTCGAGACATGCCAAGTGTCCCCTGGGGAATAAGCTCACCTCGGGCTGAAAATCACTGAAATATGGAAATAGACTCACAGATGATCACGTGAAATTTTCCCTTTTTCAAGGTTTTTGCAAAAAATCAATCCCTTCTCCCCACCCCTTCTCTCTCTTTTTTTTTACAAAGAGTTTCATAAACTGTGAAAACCTAAATTTCTCAATATTTGCTATACTAGAGAAAGTTTTTCTATGTTTAATCACAAAGTAGAAGCAATAATCCTGGCATATTTCCCATCTCCAATATCAAGAGAGTCACAAAAGTTTACATCGTTCCATGACAAAACCCAGACATTTTGTTAAGTTTTGAACACCCTCCCTGATAATACCAGATGTCTATGATAAAAAGGAGGCAAACTCTAAACATTTAAAATTTGAACTGTGGGGCAAGAGTTATGGGGCAAGGGTTATAAAGATGAAATTTATTAAGTTTACTTAAGTCTACAGAGTAATTGCTGAAGAAATAAGGTTTCACAATTCTTTCCAAAGAACATCACAATGTTAAGTAGGTAATCACTCCACATTATTAGCTCTTGAAATGATTCCCTTGGATGTCTGGGGAGTGTGGGGATGTGTAGAGGTTATGGACAACTAACATATATCATTCCTTTCTGTCTTGAAGTAATCATCCTTTGGACTAATTCACACACACAAAAAAAAATCCCTAATCAAACACAGAAACTAGAAGACTCCATAAAAGAAGACTTCTTGGCTCTAGACTCCTTAATTTTTCTGAAGGTCAATTTCTCATCATTAGTGGTGGGGGTTAGTTTATCTTATCTCCATGGCCCATTCTCATGCTAACACTGCATGTATTTTATTTTAAAAATTAAAGTCATCAAATAGAAAATATTGTGAATGATAAGGACTCCTGAAAACATGTGTTCCTCTGCTTTATTTCTCTTACTATTTATTCATATTTGATTTGCTTAACCTGTGTGCCTAATTCTGTCTCGGACAAGACAAAAATCTGTTCCCGGAAGATTTGAGTCAGAGTCTCTTCAATTATATTATAGAGGAAATGCTTCTTTTCCCATTATGATAAGCCCACAAGTTTGCTATCCTGGGGAAAAGGAGGATTTAATATAGACAAAGGGAAATCCCGAAACTCTTGCCTGGGGAATTGTGGAAAGAAACTTTGGGATGGAGATAACAATTCAGTTGCTCCAAAGACCTTCCATTTCCCTAGAAAATTTCATTTGTAGTTTTTGTTTTTGTTTATTTGTTGGGTTTTGTTTGTGTTTTTCTTTTCTTTCTTTTTTTTTTTTTTTCTATGTGTATAATTATCTACAAAGCAACTCCCTTTTTGAAGGGGAGGGCAAAAAGGATATATACCTGATAATCCAACTTTGCACATGATTTGGCACAAAGAAAATTCTGCCCTTGAAAAGAGAACACCTCCCAAGCTGGAAAAATGAAAAGACTCAACTTGGCCCTTTATTTCTTTTTCCCCAAGTTTGTAAATTTTTGGCAAGTTCTGTCAGTACCATTTGAAATATCTAGAATATTGCATATCCAAACACACATGTACACTGTCACTTTGGCCATAATTTTAGCCAAAACCTCAGTTTCTGGCCTTCTTTACTATGAATGATTTACAGAAATGAAGGAAGATTTTACCCAGATTCCTTTTCTTCCGTGACAGTCTGGCTGATTGGAGAAAAACCTCTGCTGATAAGAATGAAAATGCAGTACAAGCTAATAAAGGCAAACCCTGTGTTCTTCAATATGTGGCATTGTCCAAACACAGTTTTGATTTCCCTGTATGAGGATTTCATATGGGCTTGAAAATAAGATCCTAGCATGTAGCAGACTCACTGATGAGTGCCCAAGGTAAATGAACCAAAGCAGGCAAAGATTCCCTTCTATCAGAAGTGAAATTCAGAGACCCTATCCTTAAAGTATTTTCCAGAAATTTAGGGAAACTCCCCACGATTAAAAGATCTTACTCTTTCTACCTTTTTATACTCTTTCCCCACCTGGCCAGATATCGCAATGCTTCCAAAACATCATGATAACTTTTTTATATAGTACTACTCATTTTTATTGGGATCTTTCAGTGTACTAGGCTTTGTTTAGAATGCTTGCTTTTTTTGTTGTTGTTTGGGCTGGGGTTTCACTTTTATGAAGTATTTGGGCAGGAGACAGCATGTGTTTTGTTTTTATTTGGTTTTAATTTTGATTGCCAAAAACTCTTGCAACCCTTCCCCTTGCGTTGACCCCTCTGAAAAGATGATAATCTCATTTCCTACATCTTAAGAGAGATTCTTCACAGGTCAAGAACCTTACTATCAGGTTAAAATAGTTATCTTAGCCTTCCTTTTCCCTCCCACCAATATTAAACCCAAGATGAGTCAAATGCCACTTGTTCTATGTGTTTTTTCAAATCTACTTGAATTAGGCACATGGTTTCAGTGCTGTTTTGGGATAGTCTGTTCCAAAGTATTGCAGCTTTCTGATCCTCCTTACCCATTAGCATTGCATTTCTAGAAATCACACCAAAGAAAACTTTCACTAGGCACAACCTTAAAAATAACAAATTTGGCCTGAAACCAAATGACCTGAGTCATATGTAAGAAACATTAAAATCTTCCTCATAAGACCCAAGAGTTAAAGAGAGGGACAAGGACAAGAGCATAAAACGTATTTTCAAAGCCACTTGCTTCCAGCGCAGAAGGAGAATTCAATTTCTTTTCTTACTCTGAAGCTGCAGAAAAGGACCAATTTAACAGTGTAGTCATCCACCCTACATGGCAGTTGGATCTGAACCAGTGTGACGTGAAAACCTCTAAGGAGAGCAGAACAGTAGTTTTCTTTATTCTTGGAACACCTGTTAAGTGGTTATAGAGGGTTTTATATACAGCAAGTAGAACTCCAGTCCTCCCTCTCAGGGAGGAAAATAGCCTCATTAAAACATATTCTTTGCCAAAGTTTCATTGCTCAAAAGAACCAATGTAACTTTCAACCCTTAGGCACTCTGCAAATTGTGCTTTCAACCTTTCCAAGAGCCTTCTTGTAAATTCTGAGCATAAGCACATTTCCCATCATTTTCTAGGCTAAAGTGATTTAGTTTCTGAATTAATATCTATTTGACCACAGTAGCAATTAATTGAGTTATTTCTTAATGAGCCAGCCCATTATACACAGAGTTTTCTATCACAGTACATATATAAAATCATCTAGCAAGTGTGACTGAGAGGTCAACATAACAAAATGGGCAGGAAAGTCAATAGGTAACTAGGACATTCAAAATAGAATAAAGACATTACACAGTCAGTAATGGGAAACTTCCAGTCAATAGGGTAGACTGAGTTGATGCAGAGGACACCTCCATTCCACTCCAAACAAAGAAATGCTGCATAAAAAACAAAATACTGAAAGAAAATTAAGCTGAGAGTGAAAACAAGAAAGAAAAATTTCCATGTGCCAGACATAAAGAGAGAACTCAAAGCCAGAGTGATGAGCTGAAGAGAAATTGCTCACAGCATGTCAGTTCCAGATACAGGCCCAAGAGGCTGGGGTCTGGCTTGACACACTCAGGGAGTCAGAATAAAAGAACTCAGGGCCAAGAGAAGGGGGGCTTGAACTGAGCCTTCTGAATAAAGCTGGGAGCATAAAGGCTGCCGCATATGTGAAATAGGGGACAGAATACCTCTACCCACTGGCCTGGGCAAGCTTGAAGGACTCTTACCTTCTACCTGGGACCATGCATGAAAGAGTTGTTTGTATGTTATCAGAAACATAATGCCAGACCATGCTCAGGTAAGGAGTCTGAATTCTACTTCCAAATGGCACAGAAACCCAAGAGTGACATATAAATATAATAAATGGTCTAAGCACAATTTCTGGAGCTGGAACTCTGGAGGGTCCCAGCTGATAGCGACACTAAACCAACTCTACAGGGCACCTCGATAAAACAGAGTGCATGGGTCTCCCAAAGCAATGCTTGCTGCAGATGAGCTAACAACAAAAAATTTACAAACTACTAGAGGAAACAAACCACCAAACTATGGGAGAACCGGTATCTCAAGAATTAGAGATAATAGGTCGATCAGAAAAAAAATTTAAAATACCTATGTTTACAATATTCAAAAAGATAGAGGATAAGAAACCACAGGCAATAACAATGTTTTCAAATTTTGAGCATTTTATTCATCAAAGGACGAGGAGAGGGAAAAGAGGAACAGTTTAGCTTTGAGGAAAATACATTAAATAGTATTTGAGGAGAGCTCATGTGTCTGGCCTGAATAAGCAGTCTGTTTTCAGATAATGGATTACCCACTTCAGGAAATGCTGTTAGCTCATAAAAGTGGCATCAGGAATTATGTGGTTAGTATTTCCCCTTGATCTGCAGAGACGGTATTGACAAGAGTAAAGAGACTGTGCAACCTTTTTTGACTTTTTGGCAAACTCCATGCTGGAAATTTTATTTACCAGGTACCAGCTTTAATCCTCTTCCAAAGGTGAGAGACAATGGTCCTTGGGGAGAGTTTTTGATTGTTTGCTCTTCCTTTCTAGTAAAATTACTCATTTGTTGTCATTTTTTCCAGTACTGATAACCTCTGTAAAATTTTTTTCAAAGCATAATGATCAAGTAGTTTCCTCTTTCCCTTGTTTCTGGCAATTTCTGAAGTAGAAAGAAATTTCCCTAAGTAGAACCGGAATTGTTATTCCTAAACAAGTCATCCAATAAACCTGGTTTACAATTTCCATCTTGCTCCAGATCTTGGGCAAGTTATTGTCAGTTTATTCATCTATAGCATAGAAAAAATAACATTTTCCCTAAAAGAAGTTGTTGGAAAATTAAATGATACAGTAATCTCAGTGAATGCTAGTTGCCTGTCTGCCTGAAAGGTTTTCAATCAATGGCTCAGTTCGCATTACAACAGCTCACCTCTCATCTCCGATCATAAACCATTTTTCATCTAAAGAATAGTTAAAAATATATGCATTCCATATTCATGGATTGGAAGACTAACTATAATTAACATGTCAATTCTACCCAAATTGATTTACAGATTCAGCATAATCCCAATCAAAATTCTAACAGCCTACTTTGCAGAAATGGAGCAACCAATTATCAATTTTATTTGGAAGGATAAGGGGCACCAAATATCCAAAGCCATCTTGAAAAAGAAGAAGAAAGTTGGAGAGTTTTTGATTGTTTGCATGGTACTGCATAAAAGCAAACATACAGATGAACAGAAATTAGAGAGCTTGGAAATCAACCTGCAAATTTATTTGGAAAGGTAAGGGGCACTGAATTCCCAAGGCATCTTGAAAAAGGAGAACAAAGTTGGAGGAATCAAACTTCCTCACTTTAACCATGATACAAACTATGGTGGTCAAAACGGCATAGTACAAAGATAGTTATACTGACCAACAGAATCAAATTGAGGCTTCAGAAATAGACCCTCACATCTTTGGCCAACTGGGAAAGAACAGTTTCTTCAACAAATGGTGCTGGGAGAACTGGATAGTCATAGCCAAAAGAATGAAAGAGGAAACCTATCTCACACCTTATACAAAAATTAACTCAAAATGGATCAAAGACCTAAATATAAGAACCAGGACCATAAAACTCCTAAAAGAAAATGTAGGGAAGCATCATCAGGATCTTGTGGTAGGCAATGGTTTCTTAGACTTTATACCCAAAGTACAAGCAAAGAAAGCAACAATAGATAAATGGGACCTCCTCAAAATTAAAAACTTTTGTTCTTCAAAGGATTCTGTCAAGAAAGTGAAAAGACAACCTACACAATGGGAGAAAATATTTGGAAACCACATATCCAATAAGGGTTTAATATCCAGAGTATATCAAGAAATCCTACAATTCAACACTAAAAAGAAAACAACCCAATTAAAAATGGGCCAAAGACTTGAATAGACATTTTTCCAAAGAGAAAATAATTTAATTTGTGCAGAATTTCTACTTAGGTTGAATGTACATCTTTGGAAATGGGTAGTGGTGATGGTGGCACATTATTGTGAGTGTAATTAACAGCTCTGAATTATGTTTGTGAAAGCAGTCGAAAGAGGAAGTTTTGGGTAATGCATGTTACTAGAAGGAAAGTTAGAAGATAAAACATGGAACTGTATAACACAGTGAACCCTGTTGTGGACAGTGGACAGTGGTTCCTAGTACAAATATAAGAATGTTCTTTCATGAATTGTAACAAATGTATGACACTATTACAAGGTGAAAATAATAGGGTGGTATATGGGGAAAAAGACAGCTAATGTAAACTCTGGAGTATATTCAACAGTAATATTTTCATATTCTTTCATCAGCTGTAACAAAGGTACCATACTAATGCAAAAGGTCAACAATAGGGGAGGTATATGGAAACGTATTTTTTACATGACTTTTCTGTAAACTACAACTTCTCTAATTAAAAAAAATAATTTTTTAAAAGTATTATACTAAAGTGAAAGAAACCAGACACAAAGTACTATATATTGTATGATTCCATTTATGTAAAATGTAAATATAAATAAATAAACAGACAGAATTAGATTAGTGGTTATGTAGGGCTTGGGCAGGATGGGGGATGGAGAGGTGACTGCTAAGGGGTATAGAGTTTTGTGGAGTAATGGGAATTTTCTAAAATTGATTGTGGTGATGAATGCACAACTCTGTGATTATAATAAAAGCCATTATTGGACCACTTTGGATGAACTGCATGGTGTGTAAATACATCTTAACCAAACTGTTAAAAAAAGTTGCTTGGATTAAATTTTTTTCTTCTAAAAAAATACACATATACAAATGTATATATGACAGAATAGTTGACTTTGAACAGTCTCTTTGGACAACCTCTAATCCTCAGTTACTGCCTATTCTCCGTATCTCAGAGGCTGGTTAATTTGCAGTTTGGTCATTGTCTAAGATAATTGTGCAGGGAAAAAGTGAGCCTCCAGAAAAATCCTTAGGGATCACAACAGCAACCACTTCTGGAATAAAAATTGAATGTTTTCAAAGGGTGGTTGATGTTTTCATGTCTTGCAGGCAAAATTAAATATATAATATAGAGGATTAAATTGTACCAACTATCTAAAAGAGTAATCCGTCTAACAAAAGTTTCAGTCCCTGTTATTATGAATCTAATTATTTTCTTCAATACAAAGGAGAATCTAATTAACATAAAGTCAGTAACAGGCAATGTTGGTGGAGAGTAGCTCATTAAATAACTATTATGTCATTATGTTATAAAAACAAATTTTCGTTTAGAAAAAATTCTTTGAAATAGAATGAAGTCTAATAATAATTATGAACTTGCATATAGGAATAACCAGGAATCAAGAACCATGCATATTCTGTTGAATATCATAAAAGTTGCAAAATACCAGTGCTTCAAATTTCAACATGAAAAGCTTCAGAAAATCACACAGAGGAACCCTGGAATTAATAACCAAAATATAATAGGAAATAATGACATTATCAATAAAAGAAATCATTTTATAAGCATTTTCAGTCTTTTTCCCCTGGGAGATACATTGTATCACACTTTACTATGTCATATATAATATCACATCACTATCATAACAATTGATGTCCAAAATAACATGTCTATAGAAATTGTTGGAGATTTCAGCTAAATATCTATTAATATTCTTGTTCAAATATTGCCACACTCCCTTGATAGACAATAAAATCATTCTTTAAAACTTTACACTGAAAATAGCAAAGAAATTCCTTGGTCCTCCGTGACACTAAGTAAGACTGATGGAAGAATTTATTGACTAAAGTTCCAAGGAAAACCGGGCCTAAAAGTTCTGACCAAAACTCTGAGAAGGTAGTATAGAACCAAAAAGAATGCCATCAAAACTATTCACAAAAAATATCTCTGTTGATAGTTCTTAAATGATTAGGCTTTACTATCTGAAACCAATTGCTCTGTGATGGAAAAACAGATGCTATAACAATGTTGTTTTGTGATCAAGTGAGCCAAGGACAAGGTTAGCGCCATCTCCTGAAATATGCAGAGCCCTAGGTAGAGATGACAAAGGGGAAGGGAGATAAAATAGATTGTTTAGGGTCAGAAATGAAATGAACAAGTTCAGAATTTATATTTCAGCCCACTCATTAGTTCTCTATCCTCCAGCAGACCGAGAACTACCACCATACTTGTTCCTCGGGTTTCTAATATGTAAGAGAAGGATAAGTACCGTATATGATCACTAAGTGTAATTTCACTAGAATATACATTCCATGAGGTCAGTAGCTTCATCTATATTGTGCCTGGCACAGAATAGATCCTCAGCTATTTATTGCATGGATAGATGGATGGGTGGATGGATGGATGAATCAATGGATGGGTAGATGGATGGGTGGATGGATGAGTGGATGGATGGATGGATGGATGAATTTGCTTTTCACTGAAAAGCCCCCTTATTTAGGTGCCTCTCTC
Organism: Choloepus didactylus; assembly: GCF_015220235.1. Lineage (NCBI taxonomy): Eukaryota > Metazoa > Chordata > Mammalia > Pilosa > Megalonychidae > Choloepus > Choloepus didactylus. Next base: position 167,299,786 of record NC_051309.1, on the reverse strand, counting down.
ATTCTAATTCCACATCAAAAGTCCCTCAGGCTTCACCACTTTGATTCGATGGATATCACCAAAACTCACCTCCCCAGGCTGAATGTGGGTGTGTGACGGAAAATGAAGCTCGGTGGGTGTGCACAGCATGTATGTGGAACTTACTCCTGCTCCCAGCTGAGGTCCAATTTGACACCTAAGATGTGTGTAATTAGCATTTTTATAAATTTTACTCTGTCTGCTTTAAAAATACAAATTCTAATCTTTATGGGCAACTAATCTTAAACAGTTTAAAACTATGATGCTTGCCTTTATTCTATGATCTCCTTCTTCCTCTCTTATAAAGAAGGAGGAGGCTAAATGGAAGTTTTAAAGACCAATGCTTTAACATAAATTCACATGAATGTAAAGAAAAGCACATAAGACCAATTGGCATTTGTTGAAATGCTCATTTGGTTTGTCTCTTTTATTTTGTTAATATGGTGAATTACATTCACTGGTTTTCAAATATTAAACCAACCTTGCATTTCTGAGATAACTCCCAATTTGTTATCATGTAGTATCTTTCTACATATTGTTGAATTTGGTTACCTAATATTTTAATGAGGATTCTGCATCTGTGTTCATAAAGGATATGGGTCTGCAATGTTCTCTTTTTGCAATGCCTTTGACAGGTTTGGTTATCAGGATTATGTTGGCCTCATAAAGCAGGTTTGGAAGTACTCCCTCTCTTTTTCTGAGTTTGTGTAAGATTGGTATTCTTTCATCTCTAAATATTTGCTAGAATTCACCACTGAAACCATCTGGGTCTAGAGTGTACTTGGGGGCAAAGACGAATTTATATATCATATTTTATTCTGAAAATGTAGAATAAATAGTTTCGCCTGGTATCCCACTTAAAACTTTGGGGCCACCATTATTCAATACATAGTGATAGTGACCATGAGCAGTAACTGATATACTACCAAGACCAAAATCTACATGATGTTCATAGAAAAAATATCAATTTCCTATTGTGGATGAAAGATGACCTGGAATGGACAGAGAATTGGAAGCCCAGTTAGGTAATACATACTCAAATCCAGCAAGTCAAGACTTGAGAACCAACACTTCCAATGCTTTCCAGAGCACACTCCATACAATTTGTCTCTTCTGTCCCTGGCACTCATGATTACTCCCATTCTCCTAATTTCCAGCAAAAATAAGACATCTCTGAACCTTCCAAGGCATTGAAATTGGTTAACAAAGTGAAAACTGCCAAGGGAAGGCAGATTTGAATTATTACAGACACACATATTTTTCTTTTATAATCTCCCCAATCCTAAATCCAAGTTAGATTTTCAGGACTCTATTTCACCCATGTATATAGCTGATGTATTCAGATGAGAAATGAGTCCATAGAGAATGTATGTAATCATTTTGGATATGTCATTTTTTATTTTTTCATTCTCCACTATGTCTCAGAAAGAAATACATTTGTTCCATCTAAAGGACTACGAAATTGTCTCAGTTTGAATGTGCCAAAGAACATTCAAACATGTTTGTGTCAAAAAATAAGACATTGCCATAAAGGAATAAGACTGAATTGTAATGAATGAACTAAAACATAATCATTTTCCCTATTGACTGCATACTTATTCCAGTGGGTTGACGTTTAGGGACCCTTAACCTAGACTTGCCTTCAGAAGCTACACCCTATCATCCTGATGGCCCTCAATGGAGTAATTTGGATCAGCATAGACTAATAAAAATCATTAATGTCTGTGTTAGATAATCTTCATTTACCCTTCCAGATCCACTCTCCATGCTTCTCCACTCAGCTCTGTGGCCTGGGAGGCTGACCTAGAATAGACTGTATTAATTAAACTCCCTGGATTTCTGGCTTTCCCTCAAATTTGGCCAAAGAGAGGCAACATCAGATGTTTGGAAGCAAAAAGGAGGAGGTTAGACAGCAACTGCCTTCCTCCCCTAAAGTCCACGGCTCTCACCTACATGTCATTCTGGGTTCCCATAGCAGCTCCCTCCTTTTACTCATTTTATCCCTTTTTGTTTTCCCATAACCCTTTTAACACCTTTTGTAAATAGACCATTATTAAGCACACACACACACACACACACTGTGTGAGTAAACAATACATTTCTTGCCAGACCCTTAACTTAAAAAGGAGTCAAATCTGCTGCCCAAGGTGAATGAATAAGCTGGGTAACAGTTCTTTTAGTACAAAAGATAGTTAGACCAAACAGTCATAAGGATTTTTTTTTTTTTTTTGCATTGCCCATTTACTAGCTCTAAAGTTCTTTCCAAAAAAAAAAAGAAAATGTTCCAATATTGTTTAAAGGAGTGAAAGCATCATCCAAACATCTACTCTTCAAAGGTGACTTCTTTCATGGAAGCACTATTTGTTTAGTTGTTCAAGTTCTGGATGCTTGTTGTTTTTAAAGTCTCGGGACATTACCATCAAATTTTGTTTTATCTGTTCATCACTTCCCAAAAGAAAATAGGTACCTTGGAATTTCTGAATGCATAATCAAATTTTTGGACTACATAGGCCCAGATAGGAAAAACAGGAAATAGCTAATTGGAAAAAAAGAGAGAGATTTGAGGATAGATTTGACATCATCGAGTACTGGGAAAGAAGTAAAATTGTTTCTGAAAAACGTATTTTATTAAGTAGACAAGTAAAATTATTTTCATGTTGTGATGGGGCAAGTTGTCCATGATTTGAGCTATAAAATATGCACGTGCTGAAGGATCTTTTATTTCCTCAGACCCTTAAAGAATCAGTTTTCTTTTTGAAATATTAATATTTAAGGCAAAAACTTGAAACCTGACCTGATAGCTAGTTCTCTACTTGGAGTTAGTTAATTTCATAAAGCTGATGTTAAGCTATTCTTTCTTTTCTCTGCACATATTGTAGTATAGTGAGCTGTTGTTGCTTAAAACACATGATGAACATTTTGAAAGTTTCCAACGTTTTTAATTTAGATTTGCACAATCATAAAAATTAGAGACAGAAAAACTAGAATTCTTCCTCTTAATATGAACCGTAGTCCTTGGTTTGGGTTTAGTTCTGATTAATGAAGCTAAAGGGGGAATAAAGCCCTCGGGGCAATCACTCCCATGATTTCAGGATTTCTGGACTAGTGTTGTCTCTTCAATGGGTATCATTACTCTTGTGAGTTACTATGGAGTCCTAACAAATGCTGTGTCTTTCTCTTGGCATTATGCTATAAAATTATTGGTTGACAGAGGCCATGTCTCTACCAACTGCAATATATTTGAATAAAGGATGTTGTCACTAAAATTCACTTTATCAAGATTGGCCTAGAAAACACAGAGATGTGGAACTCTCCAATACACTGTTTGGGGCCATGGAAACAAGATGCTTTAACCCAAATGCAGCCTGTCCTCCAACCACATTTAATTCATGTGATGGAGTAGAGTACAGGAACACATAGAATCCAAAGTGACCAATGTAGGTTACTTTCTTAATAGTGACCTGTATCGTTGACTCCTTTAAACTACCTAATGACTTAATATTTCTATTTCTTCTCCTCTTCTTACCCAAGAGGCAAAATGGATTTTTTAAGCACCTATTACTTTATAGATTCTTCTACTTTTGCTTTCTCTCACAATTATAGTTCCACATTGGACCCATATAACTGAGAGAGACCTTATAAATCTTCTAGTTGCTAAGCTCATCTCACACATGAGAAAATTAAACCCAAAGAGCAATTCACCATTACCCCTTTCAAACTTTCTACTGATATTCATTTATGAGATAGAATGTACTGTATTTTAAAATAACATTTAGAAAAGAATATGGTCTACTTTACAGGAGTTAAAGCGAAATACTTTCTTAAACAATTTGAAATTCTACTAAAATTGTCTTAATTATTTCAAATCAGTGCTATTTCAAAACCAAACTTATCATTGAGGCTGCCCCATTCCAATGCAAATAAACTGAGAACAGATCACAGCTAATTTGGCCCCTATCATTTGCTGTGATAGTTAGGTATATTTTCATATATCTATCTTATCCTCTGTTTTAGTTTCCTGGGATATTCAAGCAAATAACATGAAATGTCCTTGCTTCATGTGGTTTTCTCTCTCTCTCTCTTTGTCTGAATTTCACTCTCATATAAAGGATTCCAGTAAAAAGATTAAGACCCATCCTGATTGAGGTGGGCTGTACCATACATGAAGTGAACTCATCAAAAGCCCCTACTGGCCCTGCATTCACACCCACAGGAATGGATTAACTTTAAAAGTATGTTTTTCTGGGGTACATACAGTTTCAAACTATCACATCCTCCCAACCAGATTTCATCTCTGCATTCTTTCCTTCTCCCATTATACCTGCCCTGGTGCTTTCCACATAATCAAGCAGACTGATAGAAGATGTTGGCAAGCCAGAATCCACAGTTGTTTTTTCCAGTTCTTCTAATAATAATGCCCACATTGGTTTGTAAAAAAGAAATTAGAATTTTTTTGCTTTAAAAATACATAGGGGAATGAGTTGATTGTTCCTAGCAGAAAGAACCCAAAACATATCTGATGAAAATGTAATAGATTTGAACACTGGCATGGCAAGAATTCTAGTGGATCTTAATCGTCCTCTTTGGTCATAATTGTCCTGCTGAGTTCTCTAAGACTAGCTTATGATGAATCAGTACAATAAAGCAGGTAGATTGCTTCCACATCAACTTAACCCGTGAACTCCCAAGTATAACCTAGTTGTTCTCTTTGGCTAGAAGAATTGCAAAAGGGTGATTCTAATGGAGTAGATTTATTGTTCTTTATAAATGTTTCCTATATCTTATATAGCTCAGTTGATAATTATTTTTCTGCTTATTTGTCTAAATAAGCAGTAGTCTAGATCATAAAACTCTCGATTTGTCTAAAATATCAATTAGTTCAATCTAAAAATATTTCCTCCTGTGTATTACTTCTCTGACATCCCTTGGAAAGAATTTTTAACCAATAGGAAAAAATTAAAGTTTATGCTGGAGAACACTTTCCTAAGTCCATCTGGCCAGGACGTTTTTGGCCATTCTTCTATAGGTTTGGAATTTGGCAGTGCCTATAAATTTTATTTAATTTCACTTCACTTTGAAATTTTGCTGAGTGAATAGAACTAAGGGAATCAGAGTGATTGATTATGGGCATTTTTTAAATATTACCTAAAATGTGGAGAAAAAAGATATTAGAGAATAAGAGTGAATGGAAAGAAAAAGGAATCATTCACCAGATTAAACAGAAATTTAGAAACACATATACTGGAATAATTTGTTCTAAGACAGTGCTATCCTGGAAAAAAGCAAAAGCTTTCACTACTGCTAAGACCTGGAGTTACTGCTAAGGCCCAAATTGCCTGTTTATACATATTTAGGAAAAATGTTACTCATTAAAGGTCAATCTTTAAAGTGATTAGTTTCACAATAAGAAAATTAGTTCCCTTACTTTTATTTTAAACAATGTTTATAGCTCTCTTGTCTGCCCTCTGAAAAAATTTCCTCTTTATCTTGTTAACCTCTATATCTTCAGATCCAAGAAGAGAGTACCTGGGACGTAGTAAGCACTCAAACACATCCTGAATGAATAAGCAAATAAATGAAAAAGTAAACAATCCTCTCTTTAGTTTATATGGAAATATGAGTGAAAAACAAATTAAATTTTATTTTAAAAAAAGACATGTACTGACAAAATATATAGGATGAAAATAGATTTGCAAAAAGAATTCTTTTATTCCTCATGTATATTTACCTTTTGTATCTATAGAACATAGTTATTCAATTTTTAGATGGACTCCACTAATGGAATCTTTTAGTAGTAAAAGTATAAGTTGGAATTAAAAGAGAGATAAGAAGTTCCAAGGATTTACAGAAATCGTTCTATATTCTGACCATAGATGAATACAGCTGTTTGGGTCATCTGAGGAAGACTATTTCCTCTCTAGATGGACAACGTCATTTCCAAGGCTGACTTCTCTGGGAAGTCATGGGCCCCACAATTTATCATAAACAGAAAATGCCTAAGAACAATGTGGCCCATTAGAGAAAGAAGATCAACCATGTGGGAGTGTCACGGGTCACATAAATACAGACTAAATCACTGTCTCAATGTACAGAATAGTACAGTAAGAAAGGACTTCAAGAGAATGGTGGATTTTAGTCTAAATTTCCCTCTAGACATCTTTGGAGCAAGTGCTTGTTTGCCTCTGGGGAAGGAGGAATTTCAATCATAGGTAAATGAAGTACGACACAGGCACAAAAGTGAAGGATGAATACCTTTTCCAAAGAAGTTTTCTATGCATAATCACATGACATGGATGTCCTACAGGATGGAGGTTGCAAAGCCAGAATCTGCCATTTGTGATGCAACCAGCCTTAGCATAGTTGAAAAATTCAATACACCCTTTTTTGAGCCCTTACTAGGTAATAAGCATGTAGTACAAGTCAAGGCTCAGAGGGGCAGAAAAATTAAAAAAATTTAAAAAATTAAAGAATAACAGGAAAGGTAGTTTGCTACAGGAAATGGAGACGAAATCAGACAAATCACAACTTGCACTATGCCAATCTTCCAAGGAAACGATTATTTCTAAGAATGTGATGCTTTTGGCTTGAATAACTAGCTTGGAAATGCTTATTCTGCCCTTCAGCCAGGACCCCTGGGCCCGGACGCCAATGGCAATCTCCTGTTGCTCATAAAATATGGCAGTCCCCTCAAGGCGGGTAATGAGACCAAGAACAGCTTTCTCAAAGCCGTGCCTGGAAATTTCATGGAGAAAAGCAGGGATCATTTAAATGTGTAATAGACAAAATAAAGCATGAAATCAAGCAATACGCTCTCAGATGTTATTATAACTCTGGACTTGGAAAAGGGTGTTTGACAGGGTAACTTATGACATTTATTTGTCAAATTAATTCAGTTTGGCTCAGATATGAGTATACTCATATGAATGACAAATAACCAATATGCAAGAAGGGTTGGGGAGGGACATCTCTTACAAAGATGAAATAGCAGCTTTTTAGGGTGTCATAGTCTTAGATTTGTCAGATTTGCTTTACAGCATAGTAGTAAGGTATCCTGACTTTGTGTAACTACCTGCTGCATATTTCTCCATGGATTTATCTCAGGCATCTAAAACTCAACATGTCCAAAGCCAGATCAATTATTTTAAAATTCCAATATAAAGTGATATAATTAAGGTTTGTTCAAGGATCCCTAGCAGCTCAAAAGTAGGAGAACTAACAACATAGTGGATGTCATTGAAAGCTTTAAAGAAAAGGCAAACCTTGAGCCACATGTTGAAGAGACTAGAAGCTCACAAGGTGAATGAGTGCAGGAAGAATTCTCCAGGCAATGAGCAGGGGACAGGTAAAGGCAAGCAGGCAGGAAAAGCATAGGATGCTTCAAGAACTTCAAAGAATGTAGGTTGTATAAGGGGAGGGTGATGAAAGATGAAACAGAAGAGGAAGCAGGGGTTAAGTTATGACCTTATTAAATTTAAATTGTATCCAGTCGTCAAGAGAGAGTTATGGAAAGATACAAAGAAGTAGAGTGTTATGGTCATATCTGTGTTTTTGAGCAATCACTCTGGGAGAAGTGTGGAGAGTGAATTGGGGGCATGCAAAACTGACAGCCCAACAAAGACTGGAATAGGCCACGGCAATGACATTAGAGAATCAAGGCAGATGGAAGAGAGGATAAGAAGATAGACTCTATAGGACTCACAGGATGCTGGCTGAGAGGAAGAAAGGAGAGGGAGGACAGAAGTCTAACTCTCAGATTTGAAGCTTGGGTGACAGGTGGTCAGTGACCCAAGGAGCCAAGGGGCCAACCAGAAAAGAAGGAGCAGGCTTTGGAATGGTTCAAGAGGCAATGAGGACTCTTTTAGACATGTCAAGGCCCCAGTGGGCTTTTTAATGAAATGTTAAGGAGAAACCTGGAGGGACTCATCTGGAGCTCAGAGAAAGGTGTCATCAGAAGGAGGGATTGGGGAGTCAAAGGCCTAGCTCTGGTAGACCATGAGAATAATGAACTCTCCTTAGTGAGGCTGGGGTGTGTAGAGGGCTGAGGACAGACATCTGGGGACAAAAGCAGGCATGAAGCAGCATCCTTGGGACAAGCCTGTATAGAGCCCCACCTCTGCACCCATGAGAAGCCTAATCAGAGGGAGGGAAGGGTGCATACCTTTGTGAAGTTAGGAAAGTAGAGGCATGGATCTGCCTTTGGGAGTCTTTCAACAACACAACTATTAGGCAGCAGGTGCACTTAGAGGAGGGGCTTCCAAGGAAGCTTGAAGAAGCGCTACCACCATAACTTCACCACCAATGTAGAGTTAAACCAGAAATGAAGGCCAGAAACTTAATGGACAAGATTAAAATGTATGCAGATGTGTGCAAATCTGTGTATAAATGTAGAAGACCGGAATGAACCAAGAGCCGTATCAATCCTATGTGAAACTTGTAATTTACTCAAAACAGTTCATTATGCAAGAATGTAAGGTTTGGGGTGGGTGTTGTTTCCTGAGTTCTTATTTGGGTTTCTCAGGCAAAAAAAAAGAAAACAATATTAAAGAAAAAAAAGCCTTCCCTTTGAACCATTTGATCATTGATTGCAATCATGTTAACTGAAGATGGAAAAGTGTATCATAAAGTCCAAGGTCCTAAACTGCCATATACTTGTTCCGTGACCTTGGACAAGCATTTGCCCTCTCTGAATCCTAGTGCCTCATCTGTGAAATAAGGCAGCACCACCACGTGACCCCTGAGATCCCTGCCAACTCAGACAGTCCATGATTCTGCAAACAAGAGGTGATTTGCCAGCAGTTCTGACCTTAGGACTACACGAGGCTCATGAAAAAGCATTTATTGGATGTGCATTTCCTATCTTTTCCAGAGCAGCAGGAGGAAAGATTCATTAAATTATCAATTTAAAGATTCGGTGGCTCTTGTCTAGTTCAACTCCAATGATAGGAATAAACACAAAAGAAAATTGTAAAACCTAACAGAGTAAAATATCCTCAGTTATTTCAAACTTAATGGAATTAAAAATAGAAAGAAACAGCACAAAGAGAAGAGTATTTAATCATGATTATTTAAAGCTAATGGCTTGAGTTAGCGAGGCTGGACCCAAATGGTATGCATGCCAGGCTACTCTGAGTACCCTGATTCTGTCTTTTAGGGCTCTCCAAGGACCCCAGTGCATCTTACTAACAATTGCGTGTTCCATTAAGCACTTGGCAAAGGACTGGAAGGACATGTGTGACCCAGACATTTCCATGGAAGGTTAGTCCTCCCAAATGGAGTCCTCTCTTTAAGAATGTGTGCAGGATTAAGATGTAATCCATTGTTTCAAAGAATACAATGATGCACGAAATAAACCCTTGAGTTCATTTTTCCTCTAAAAGATTCTGTAAGTGTCGAGGATACATTAATAAATGGAACCCGTAATTCAACAAAAGTTATCTCTCATCAATCTGAATTGTCAGAGGATAATCCTAGTTAGTGATGGAAATAGTTGAAAAGATTAAATAAACAAACACACACACACACACACACACACACACAAGAATATCTCCCTGCAATATTTTTTTTTTAAGTCAATGAGAAAATTATCATAGCAATATGTAGGCCCTCACCTAATGTTTGTGGGCATCCACCCATCTTCTCTTGCCACATCTCCATCCTACACTTGGAAGGGGCTTTACATGTATGGGCAGACATGCCACAAGGTGACAGCACAATCAGCACTCAAAAGGACAGACCTAGAGAAGAAGCACTTGCAGGCTCCTGTAGTAGGCTCAGGGTCCCTGGGCTGGGGGATTCTGAGATCCTGGGTACCCAGATTATGGCCTAGAAGGAAAATCCTGGGCTGCAGATGCAAGTCCCCTTGGCTCCTCAGATTCCTCACCCAATGGGGAAGGACACAGCTAAAGAGACATAGGTGCAACTCCCTCAGGATGCAATTTTATACTTTCTCCACATATGATAATGTGCATGCCTTTTCATGGTTTTGCTAAAAACCCTTCCAACTCTAAATGTCTCAGCACATAAGAAGTTGTCCCCCTTGGAGGATGTAATGCATAGCAGTATATTGCAATGTCTGTAATACACCTGAAAATTTATTAGGAATACAAAGGACTGGACTTTGGGGAGTAAGAGTAAAGAGCCTCTTCTATACAGAAGCAGCTCAAGACCCAAAATGAATTAAATTGATGTTTCACTGAGAAACAACTGTGTACTCCTCTTCAAGTTTATCAAATACAGAAATGCCTGATCACTGCTCTCTCTCTATTGAACAAGCTCCCTTGGATGTTCCATGAAAGCCCAGTGACTGCAGGAACCATGTCTGTCTTTGGTATCTGCCCAGTGCCTGGTATCTATGGATGAGCAATAAATATTTGTTAAATGAAGAAATTTAACTTGCTCTTTTAATCTGCAGAACTTTAGCGCCTTTACTCTAAATACCTAGTTTAATTTCAAAATCCACATAATAAAGTCAACCAGCGTTCCCTCTCCTGCATCTCTTTCTGTGACTGGAAATGTTTTTAATCTTGGGAGATGCATGCAGCATCGTGAAGTCACATTGTTTGCTCAGCTAGTTTCAATTATGAGGACCCAATTTACTTACACAGCGCTCTTCAAAAGATTACGTGAGCTTTCGGCTTTTGCCTCTGGGCAACAGACTCAGCCCTGGCAGCAGCAGCTGTGTGAAGACAATCAGACAATCATTAGACAGAAGGACAGCTGGGGCTGAAGAGACCCAGTGGTCACCACTCATCCAGGGCATCTTCAAGACGCATCAGTATGTTGCGCGGCATCAGCTGGGAAGCAACTGAGATCCACCGCCCTTCAAGGTAGCTCACTCTGCTCTTGATATCTTTTCCTCCCTAAATGCCATGGCACTCAGAAGTCTACACACCAAGTCAAGCAACTGCTGAAGCAGACGCAAGAATACCTTTGAAACTGCTAGGAGCTGGGGACACTGGAAAGGCAGGATCTTATCTGTCGCTCTTCCCAAGATATAGGGTATTAAAAGTATTTAGACATTCTTAAACGGATATCTGTAGTCCCATAACTAAAGTAAACTCCAAAATAAAAATATTTGTGAAATTACAAACTGAGTTAAAAGGCCTGCGTAATGACATAAAATTGTCATCATGTCATGTTACACTGAAAGAAGGTACAAAATTGTACACACTGCATGCTGAGAGATGGCTGTCAGTCACCATGTTCTTATATGGCCAAACTGGACTAGTAGTGGTAAAGAGCCACTGCCGCAGGGGCCCCTGCTACACTGGCCCCTCCCCTGTGACCCCAGCCCTTTCTACCATCCAACCACTAAGGGGTCAGTGCCTCTGATATACAGGTCATTACATTTTTTTAAATCATCACTGAGTCTGATCCCAACTTTTTAATTGACATGTACTGTGTGTGTGCATGTGTGAAAATACACCAAAAGATTAGCAGTGATTATATCTGAGAGTTAGAATTGTAAATAATATTTATTTTCTAATATATATATTTAGGTTTTTCCTTTTTTTACACTAAGCATATATTACCTTCAGGAAGAGTAAGAAGAAGAAGAAGAATGTTATTTGTTGAAAGAGAGAGACTCTTAAAGGAAAATAAAATCATCCCACCATTCACCCACACGTAATCCATTCCTGGTAGCAATTTACTAAATTGATGTGCACAAATTTCAATAAATGTATCTGGCATGTCTGCTATGAGCCTATGGGATACCAAGTAATATAAGACATGACCTCTGTCAAGGAGTTTACAATTTGGTTGGGTGGTAAGACATACACGTACACATACACACACACACACACACACACACACATACATGCACCACACTTCATAGCTTTGCTCAAATGTCACCTTCCCACCATCCTATAATACTGCAGCCCACCTCCATCCAGCACGCTGGATTGTCTTTACCCAGCTCTACCTTTTCTTTTTTATACCACTTAACATCTTCTTAAAACGTCCTGAAACAGGAATACAAGGCAGTGTATTAGCAGTGCCCATTGTGGCTATAAGCGACCAAAGGAGGAGCAAAGAACAAGGGTATGGAGGGTTCCAAGAAAGTGTTAAGGAGGAAGTTGGACAAAGGGTTGAGGAAGGAAGCTTATGCCAGACTTGAGAGACTTAATTTATATCTCAAAGCACCTAATCTTTGGGGGGAAATGAAAGACCACAAATATCAAGCCAATTTTTTAATTGATGGTCACTTCAGTCATCAGAATTTCAGGCTTAGGGAAACTCAATTTCTGAATGAATGACAATCTAGCTCGGTGGTTACAAGCTGAGGATCTCTAACCAGAAATCAACCCGGACTTGAATTCCGGTTCCACATACGTTATTTCTGTGACCCTCAGCAACTTATTCAGCATCTGTAAGCCTCAGTTTCCCCAGTACAGAGTGAGGGTAGTTAACAGAGCCCGCCGTAAAGGACTGCCTAAGAAAGCAGAGCCCTTCACCTAGTGCCTGGAAAGGAGGAAGTGCCCAGCTCAACAAACAGTGGCCATACTGGGAGAATAGCCTTAAAGTTTGTCAAGTGCAGCCCCGCACGCTAATAAGTCACTTCGTTCCCTCTCATGTCTAAAGCGCACACCTGCCTTTTATCAGTTCCACTGTGTATAGGGCTGTAACTACCACTGCACAGAGGCATTCCCAACATCTGTTGCTGTGTAAGACATGCATCTTTACTAACCGCCTCCCCCCCTTCCCTCCTGGGAGATCCTTACTTTGTTTTGGCAGTCCCTGAAACCTCGCTGTGCATGTTTGACAGATGCTAGCAGAACAAGTGATGAAATTTGAGTGGAATCACGCATTCAGTGAGTGAAGTTTTCCTCAGGGTCCCAGGGACACGTTGCAATGCAGTTGCAAACAGCTCTGCTTCCCCCTCCCTCCCCATAGCTACAGAACACACCTGGAACTGCTCAACTCAGAAAGAATACCCAGAGTGACAACGTTCCCCCACAGCCATCCAGGAGAGCCTCACAAAGTCATTTTTCTCACAAAGAAAAAGAAAAGCCTCCCTAATTATGTTGAGGTATGAGAGGTGTGTCTGGGGTTGAGGACGTTTCAAGCACTCTTATTTCACAGCTTCAAGAAGCTTACAAGTAAGAAGGTGGCAGTCTTTCCAAGAAACCTGTTTGACCCAAACTCCAGGCCTCAGTATTTTCCTAAGCAAGACGCCAGTTCTCTTGCTAGCCCTCAGAAAAATGAGCAGAGCACATGTTCCACAGATTTCTTGAATTGAGCTTCCCCTCTCTGGGACTACAGAGGTCAACTGTCTTCCTTGTCCCCAGGGGAGCTGTTGTTTGTGGTGTCAGGTCACATGAGTTAGCATATTCTCCACCCACCCTGTGATTGGATATGGGACTGTCAGCTTGTGAAACATTTATATTCCACAGTGTCACTGCCGATCATTTAGAAATTCATCCAGCCCCTCAGACACGGCATCACTTAGTCCAGTTGGCACACCCATCTTTTTCTATTTCCTCTCCAATCCTAGCAAAAGCTCAAATAATATCATGAACCTAAAAGTAGAAGAAACCATTCTAATTTTCTGGCCCAAAAGCTGAATGTAATTTTTTTACGGAGGTACAATTCATACAACATAAAATTAACCATTTTAAAGTGAACAATTTAGCTGCATTTAGTACATTCACAATGTTGTGCAACCACCACCTCTATCTAGCTCCAAAACATTTTCATCACCCCCAAATAAAATCCAATTCGCATTAAGCCTGAATGTATTTTTTTACTCAATTCTGAAAAAAAGTTCTTTAAAAAAAAAAAAAAACTCTTGGATCTATCTAAAGCAGAACCAAATCTATTCATGTTTTCTAATTATTAATCTGGAACTAAACTAGAGTGAAAAAAAACTTTTCTGTGAACCAAATGTGCCAAAAATCAATTCTTCATTCCACTTGAGTAAGACAGTTGTGAAACATCCTGGTGTCACAGGTTTTTTTGTGGAGTAGTGTGGGCCATGGTGACCTCTGAAAATGATTTGATATTACTGGAATGAAAAGTCCAAAAAATTGTGAGAGAGGGAACTTGAAGTCACTGGTCAAAAGGCAGCTCAGTGGTCTTAAATAAATGAAATCAGAGGTCCACAGTGGAACCTGCCCCGGTTAGATATGGTCAGAAAGAAGTCCTGAATCAGCACCAAGTAAGCATGCCTGAGGCCAGACACAGGTAAGGGTGAGGGTCAGCAGAAGTACTGGGCTGGGTGGGCAGAAAAGAAGCAAGTGACTCATACAAAAGGCAAATGGAAACAGGGATCCAGGTTCAGGGACATCTAGGTTAGCAGGAAATAGAGGATGAGAACATTAAACATAAGAAGATGAATAAAAAGGACCAACATCCAAAAAAGACCTTGCTAACCATGGAAAGTTCTCTGGTTACTGAGAAGATGAGTGCTGATCCAGCATAGGACAAGCTGGCTTAGGCTGAGACGGGTAGGGGAAGCCAAGGCAGGACACAACTTCCCAAAGGCAGGCCCAACCTGCAATCTGGGCTATGAGAGCATAGGCACCTGAAGCAGGTTTTTGAATGAAAAAATGAACAAATGTGTTCCTGCAGATCTGAGGTATGGGTTTGCTATTTCTTTTCCTATAGGTACATCATATAACATGCTCAGACAAGAGGAAGTATTGTGAAGATGATAATCTATACGGAGTGTTGCTGATCTGGTTTTTCCTCCTTGGGCCATTAGACTCTAGTCTTGAAGGATCAGGAACCTCTTGGTATCTCTCTTAAATGCTTTCTAGAGGAGTTCTTGAATTCTACACTTAATAAAGGTGACCAAAGATGTTTTAAGAACAACATGCAATCTACTCTCCTTGCTTCTACATACGCAAGCATAAAGCATGTGCAGAGAGTTCTGACGCCTGTGTCTGAGTCTGTCTCACTAAGGAGCAGCCAAGGAGCAGAGGCGGTGCCATCGGGATCCTTTTCTAAGTGCCCCATGTATTCTTGTCCCCAAAGCCTGGTTTGCCCTATTCAATTATTCTTCTGCAAGCAAATCTCAGAACAAATCTCTCACCTACTCACAAATGCTTCAATGATCCCCCAACATCAATAATTAAAATCCGTATTCTAGCCTACCTTCCAAGTCTTATTCTCCACTACCCCCCTCCTCATACCTTTCATACCAGCCACACTGTTAGAAAGAGGCGGCCACTGTTTTTGTCTCATTTCACACCTCCTTTACTCAGGCTGCTTCTCAGCCTGGGATTTCCCCTTCCCCATCTCTGTCCCGGGTTTCAGTCCCGCCTCTCTGGCATGGTAGGCTGCTCCCATGACTCCTTCTAGTTCCACGTGGCTCAATCCCTTGCCGTGTGACCTGAATTCCTGTTCCAGTAAATGTTCTGCCTTTAAATTAGATGAACATACTCAACCCAATCTCATTTAGTTCTGGAGAGATTTGTCAATTGTATAACACACTCAGGAAGACTCACTCAACACATGAGCAAACTGCCAGCATGAGAGAGAATGAGAGAATACACTTTCTACAATGAGACAGAAGTGATGACTTAGACAATGTCAACATTTTGTCTGCACAAAAGCTTAAAAAGTGTTCTACCACATGGAGGGGCAGTGTGGCCACATGGAGAAGTTTGGCGGGGGTAACAAAACTATTCTGTATCTTAAACAGTTGTGGTGGTAATACCACAAATCTATAACTGTGTTGAAATGAACACCAAAAGAAAGAAAAAGTTGCTTTTACTTATGACAATTTAAAAATATTGTTTTAAAGTGTTCTATCAGGGAAGCAAACCACTGAACTAATGATTAGTCATTATTTTTCTAAAAATAGCTCTCAACCAAAGTCTAGTTATGACTTACCCTCTACATTCACCCAACTCAAAGGAGACAAGTGTTATTGGTTGTGTGGTGGGAATAAGAGGAGGGGGCTGGGGAGAAAAGAATGTTTTGTGCCAAACAATACTGTACAGTTTGAAAACTTTGGCCTTTAATATATATAGCACCAGACTTAATTTGCAATTTCCTTTCTCACATACCTTAAAACAAGACCTTAATATAAATATAACATACAGATTTTATATATGGCTTTTCTTCACCTGACCTAGACCTTTATATTTATTTTCATTCATTATTTCTTATCTAATTAGTTTAGCTATTTTAAGTAAACCTGGCTGCAGGTGATGCAGGCAATTTGTCTCAGAGCCATAAAACTATATGTGCTTTTATTGTTACTAGAGTTTTCCAAAGTATGGACTAATTTCATCATTTGTGACATAGTTTATCAGATAATTCCTTTCTATATTATTAGTGATTTGATTACTACAGTAAAATCTAAACATGTGAATCATAAATTATCTAACATGGTATCTTTTCCCTTGTTTCTATACATTAATCTAATTACCACTCACACTTAATTCTGTAACAATCCTAATTGAAATCCACAAGGAGTATTTAAAATTCAGGCTCAAGTGAGAAAGGATTTAAATGAGTTCTTAATAGAACCCAGTGACCTGCCAAATTTAAAAGCTCCCTAATTCCTAGCCAGGTTATAAAAGACTTTCAACGGTGAAAAGGTACAGTCCAGAATGTCAGCAGATCTTTCTGGGGGCAATGGTGGCCAGGCCAAGTTTTTTGGGTGTTTTTTTTCCCCCACAGAGCATGCAGAGACAAACAAAACATAAAACTAAAACTCTCCGCTTATTAAAGTTCTGTAAAGCACTTTCACCCAGCCGGGGTATATACAATGCATTTTTTATGGTGCGTGTCTATTTTGCATAGCAGTAATTGGGGTATATAATCAACAACAAAAATGACTAAAATGTGGAGTTTGGAAAGTTCTTAGCAAAGTATTCATGTTAATTAACTTCCATGCCGAATTGATGTACTCTCTGCACATGAAGTCACTGGGTTTTAGAAAAGTAAGATTCTAAGTGTCAAAAATAATGTTTCTGTTAAGGACAAAATTATTAGTTCAGTTCTCTGCCTCAACTGAAATTGCTTTAATGGCGGGTAATTTGACCAAGGGCAAATTTCATAGTGGCTAGGCTAAAACCAAAAATCAATACACAAATAGGGTGTGGGGGTGGCGGGCATTGGCCAATCATATACATTTAAACCTTTACAGCTTTAAAAATACTTAACCATTTTTCCAGTTTTGGCTTCACACCTTTCTTTCTCCAGGAAGGATTTTAATGGTAAGGGACAAGAACCCTCTCCCCCATGATAAACAACAATATCTTGCCCAGATTCTTCTACCAATTTCTCTCTCTTCTAGATCAAAAGTCTGAGGAAAGGAATATAGCTTTGGAAAGGATATATAGCTTTGGAAATTTTAAAGGAATAAAAGGAATATATATATAGCTTTGGAATACAGCTTTGGAAATTTTAAAACTCATAGTTTCACAGTATGACATACAAATTATCACCACACTCAAACAAGGCAGAACTTGCTTCAGTCAAAAAATTGCAGTAGTATAAACCATACTACTAAATAATAAATCATAGCTATAAAATGGAGGTCACATTTTGGGCTTCTTTTCATTGCTGCTACACCAGATGGCTAGCAATATTGGTTCTTGGGACTCAGTAACTATTAGTTCAGTAAACCAGCCATGAAACATGGTCCTGTATCCAGCACCTAGAAGAATCTGGGTCTAAAGGAAACAATGAGACTAATAGAAGCTGTCTCATTCTGTATCCCCTTTCCAGATATCTGGATGTGACCCTGTGATTGGGGGACACCAAAATGATTTCTCCTGGCAGACACTCACATTTTCTTAGTATGACAACAATGATCGCATTATTACTGACCCATCATCAGTGGAAATCCCACTCCAAACTGTTGTTTCCAACAGTGGTGACGGATTTGTGCAGATCTATCCACATTCTCTTGGGCTCGCTCATGATCAGCTGAAAAGGGACATAAACTGTATCCAAAGTATCAGGCAAAACAAGTGGCCAACATAGAGATCCAACCCATCGGCATTTGCTGTAACCAACTCCTCTGAGAGGCCTGACTATAAGAGAACTGTAATAAGAGTAGGTTGTCAAGAAAAAGAACTGGGGACATTAACACAAGTGAATAATAGGCACTTACTATGAACAGTGGAAAACATGCTTTGGAGAAAAAGCATGGATATTAAATAAATACATCATAAACTGTTGTAAAGCACATAATTCTTCCATTAATGGCCTCATCCTTATTTTTAAAAATAAGTCAAGAATTAAAGTAATTATATAGCTATTTCAAATAAACCACACATGCAATCTCCCAAAATGTCTTCACCTCAATTAACAGCAGATACTAAGCTTTCCTGATTACTTATAGAATCTAAACATTAATTTTTAAACTAGACTGCTAGAGCTATGTTTAATGCTTTAATATTTATATTTCAAGTAAACAATTTTCTGGCCACTAATTTTCTTTTGGAATGGCCTCAGGTCTCTGCTTTGTTTTCTTGATATGGTGTTGCTGAAAGGGACATTGGGGGTTATCCACTTTAACCTCTCATTTCAAAGAATCAAAATATTTAGATGGCTACACACCTTGATGAGGGAGACAGAATTTAGTAATGGGAGACCCGAGAGCTGAACACAGCTTCTGACTTCCAGTGTAATACTCAAGTACTACCCCAAGCAGACTGCACTGATTTACAGGTTAATTACCTAAGAAAAGAAAGTGAAAGGGAGAAAGAGCTCTCATCTTTTAGACTGCTGTGGTTTTTGCCCAAGATCCCAGAGATCCATCTGTGTATCCAGTTTGAAGAAAAGAAGCTGTGACAATTTGTTTGAGTAATATAAGCAGCCTCAAAAGTAGTTCCTAGAAATGTTTGCTTTATAAATCAAGTCTTGGTAGGTTAAAACTGAACAATGGCTGGAGACCTATGATCCCTCAACTCAGACACCCTTGCAATATTCCTCAGAGCGATGCATGCTCAGCAAAAACCAGGCAAACACCCTCTGTTATGACCCAGAGCCTTTGCCCCAAATCCCACGAAAGGTCTGTTTACATCAAGATCAGAGGGAGGGTGAGTGATCCCCTATCCCCCTTTACCCACAGCCCACACTGAAATCTCCTCTTCATCTTGTCACTTGGATGACAAGAAAAGGTTGGTCCAAGGAACCATGGCAAGGGAAATGAAGGGAAAGCAAGAGTTTCCCTGTAGGACTTATAACTGGTCTGTCCTCCTACCACCTGGCCTCTTCAAGGGCATGACAAGTCCCTGGGGAAAAAAGTCCAAATAAGATCACTACAAGCCCAGACCTTGAACTCATACCCTAATTACCCCAAAAGTTCCACAGCCATGTACTGTAGGCCAATAACTATCCTTGACCTTGATCTATGCTTGCGTGGACACCTCCTCTTGGTTGTGTGCATGGGAGGGAAAAAGCAAGCACAAAACCTCAGGCTTCCACTGAAGTCCAACCCCCCATTTAACTCTAAACTGTATAGACACGCCCCAACTGAGACCAGACTTAAATAGAAGCATACGTGCCAGACACCCAGCATCGTTTCTCCCCCGATTTCAGTCGCGAGGAATGATCCCTTCATTCTCTCTCAAATAGCCATTTGCTTATGCTCAGGTATAGTTGATGAAGAGTATGCACCCTCTTTGCAAACATGGAATAAAACCCTATTTCTGATCTGTAAAGCTTAAACTTTGCTCTAGTTTCCTGAGCCCCAGCACATCCATTTAGAAGTGGTAAAAGTAATATAGTCTGAGCTATCAGGGAAAAGAACTACATTATAAACCACTGGGAGGAAAATTAAAAAAAAAGCTCCTATTTCTTCTCTTGGATTGCAGTTCCCTACTTACTTTCAAGTTTCTTTCGTTAGCCTTAATGGATCTCGGCATGCCTCTCTTCCAATGGGATCCAAGCTATGTTGAGACCATGACAGACTAAACACTGAGCGGTAACCAGCATGGTCAAAGCATGGCACTTAGTCTGGAAGGGCATTTGGCCAGGTTGTCTTCCCTTCTTACATAAGCCCACTCTTACTTTCTGAAAGCTTTTCTGTTCATGCTCAAATCCATTTGGTGGAAATTTTCTGAATCAAAACTGGACAGCATCTTGTTAGATCAGGTGGCTCTCTGCTTGTCAGGAAGGAAAGCCAACATGTAAATAGTTTCATGTTGCCAATTTTCTGTACAGAAAGTGATTTCTCCCTTGCAAAGCTCCAGCACTCTAGAGCAAAAGCCCATAAGTCTAGGTTCTGACTTTATAGGGTCATGTTGGGTCTCTGGCCCACCACAGTTGCTGCCATCTCAGAGAAAGGACAATCTCATTGAAATATGTCATTACAGGTTGACCAGACTTTGCCTCCTGCAAAGAGCAAGAAAAATTTAACCATGTAGGTTTCACATCAATGGTAGATGGCCACTGAGTCAAGTGTGAGATCATGTCATATAATACAATCTTGAAATTGTTTGAAAGAGTTGAATCCAACCTACACACACAAGTTATTTAGAGTCTATTTCCCTGTTTAATGCATTGACTGTTGTTACCCCATCTATTAAGTCTCAGAACCGTTATGGTTCAACAAACTTTTTCAGTCCTTGAGATACAAGCACATCAAAATCACCAAGAAGCCATCCTTCTTGAGAGCTAAGACAGTTCACTTCATCCCACTCGTAGACTATTCTCCTCTCTCCAACTCTGAGAAAAATTTCTCCCTGGCTGCTCTTTTCTACGTGGTAGAACTGAAAACAGAACCCCAATTTCCTGGCTCTTGTGGTTTTATCCACCATTCCTCTTGGTTTTAGAATTACATATACACTTTTTGGTGTGCCTGTTTGGCTCCAGCTATGTTATTAAACTATTATTACCTAACAATACTCCCATTAATCACCATGACAGATGGAAACCAGCCCTGGTCATGTTCTCTGAACTCAACGTCAAACAGTCCCAATGCTTAATGGGGATGACGCCAGCCATGAACTAGCTCTAAAAGCTTCTGTTTATCCCCACACCCCCTTTCCTATTACTCTTCATTGCAATGCCTTTTTCTTGTCACAAGACCCCAAATTTCTATATAGAGCAACTCCTTGTGGAATTCTGGGTAACGGTTTTCTGTTGACAGACATCATATAATGATGACAAACGATTGACAAGTCAGCAGTCTTAAAACTGTTATTCCCCTACCAGCACACTTCCAAATACATGGAGTATTTCTGTAGCCTTAAGCAGCAGAAAGCTGCAAACCTGGAAAGAATTCTCCATTCAACCTCCTTTCACAGACTGGGGAGACGAAGTGATACTAAACAGAAAATGTAAATCACCTGTGAGGTAATACTCCACAAATGATGCTTTGAAAGTGTTGAGGGTATATAAACAGTTGCTTCACAAAAGAGCTTTGTTCTGACTTAACTACGAATGCAAGTGTTGGCTCTCCTTGTTTTCCCTGAATAAATCACAGCTTGGTGTAAGAGTTTCACTTAATACTGAATGTCTTCCTCTGAAAAGATGAATAGGTTTTAAAAACTCAGTCATGCAATAGTGATCTTTTAACTGAAATCCATCTGGTATTCTACCTCTTATGAAGCTGTGAGATATGTAACTCCACACAATTAATAGGTTATAAGCAGAAGAAAAACATATGATAAGGAGGCCATACCCAAAAAAAAGCATATGGCATTTGATAAAACTTTCTCTGCTGCTCCCACTGAAGGAAGCTAAAAACTGCATTTCAAAAGTAGTATTTTATAGGTTTGCTAGGTGAGGTTATTCTACTCCAATGATCCCACTGAGAGACTAAAAGAGAAAGTATCAAAAAGAGGAACACTCCAAAAGTTGCTGCTGCTCTTGCTATTGATATTATTATTGATATCTTGCTATTGATCTGATAACTAAACTTCAAAGGCAGAATAGAGCTATGTTGTCCCATACGATGGCCACTAGCTGTATGTGCTGATTTAAATTAAATTACTTCTAATTAAACAAAATTTAAAATTCAGTCCCTCAGAGTAGCCACATTTCAAGCATTCAACAGGTACACATAGCTACCGGTATCATATTGGATAGTGCCGACTGTAGAATATTTCCATCATCACAGAACATTCTGTTGGACAGTCCTCGCATAGAGTATTCATCCATTTATCCACTCAGTAAATATCTGTTGGATATGATGGCAAACAAAATTAAGTTTGTGATCTCATGGAATTTACAGTCTACAAGGGGGAGATAGACAATAAATAATTACACAAATAAATGAACAAGATAGTTTTATATGCCATTAATTGTTGTGGAAAAGATAAAACCAGGTGATAGAAGAGAGAGTAACTGGATTGGGATGTGGGTGGAGATGGTGACTGGTTTCAATTGGGTGGCCATTAATGTAAGGAGGAGGTGACAGCTCAGCAGAGCTTCAGACATCAAGAAAAGAGGCAGACATGGAAATCTAGGGACAGAGCATTCTAGTCAGAAGCAAAAGAAAGTGCTCAGGCTCTAATGAAGGAGCCACCTGGAGTGTCTGAGGGACAGAAAGGAGGCCAGTGACTGGCACTTAGAGAGATGAGTGGTAGGAGGCAATGTCAGGCCTTGTCAGGCATAAGTAAGAGTTTGGATGTTATTCTTCAAGGAATTAAATATAATACTCCCTTAAAGTTTTCAGTTTGGAAAAAGTACAGTATGAGGAAGAACTTATCTGTTGCTCCCTCACCAAAACCGATCACCATCAAGAAGAGCAAGGCCTGGGTTTGCAGACAGCTACACTAGGAATACTCAAACTTTTTACTTTTATAGTATTTGCTCTGCAGAGCATGCAGAATTTTATGAACATCTTGTGACTTCCTCCAACACTTCTCAGGAACTATTAAGTATGGTTCATAGAAGGATGAGTAACTAGGAAAAAAACAATTCACCCAATAAAAGACAGTGAGCGGCTTAGAAGCAAACTCTGCACTGGCAGCTCAGTGTATAACACTGGAGCAACTTGCAAGACCACCCAGACAAATAGCAGAATCACC
Organism: Choloepus didactylus; assembly: GCF_015220235.1. Classification (NCBI taxonomy): domain Eukaryota; kingdom Metazoa; phylum Chordata; class Mammalia; order Pilosa; family Megalonychidae; genus Choloepus; species Choloepus didactylus. The sequence continues at coordinate 167,276,825 of NC_051309.1, read as the reverse complement.
CTGCCCACTTACAAGAGAAAATAGGGTCATTTGCTTAGAGCAGTAACAGACTAAAAACAGACCCATATATTCTAGTGATGGAAACTCAGCAAACCCCTCTATTACAGTTGATGAAATTGAGGCTCAGAGAAGGTAAGCTACCTCTCAGTGCCACAAGGCAAATGATTTTCTACTGTTATCTAAATAAATCAATCATGTTTGAAATGAGGGGAAATTGATTTTATTCTTTCATTGAACAAGAACATATATACATTACAGATGAAACTAACTGTTTAAAAACCCCATGGAAGAGCTTAGCATCTGCCTCACCTTTATTTTCTGAGCCTAGTAGCTAGAAAAGCACTGTCATACTCCTGTGGCGGGCACATGGGCTACCAAACAAGGAAGTCATGAGCATGCAGTTAAATGTGGGAGGAACGAGTAGAAGCTACGGAGACCCGTTAATTTCACATTAAATTTCAAGAGACAGAAGTTTCACAATGAACAATCAAAAGGTATGCAAAAGCAAAGGTGATACATGTAAAACCTTCTTCCTAATAGTTACAGACAGGTCCTGTGGACAATTAATCTTGCTTCTGGTGAGATTGGGTCAGGGGAGGCATGAAAAAGTGCATTTCTATCATTTATTTTTTCTTTCATGACATGGTATCTCACATGATCAAAGCTCAGTGCTTTATTCAGTGCCCTTTTCAATTGAGGGACTAATCAGTTTCATTACTTTTCAACATTTAGCACATTTATCATACTGGCTATTTCTTTTTCAGACATTTTATATAAAACTCTCAAGTTTGAAATTACAGGGACCTAAAGTAAACAAGAAATACTTTTCCTGCTTTTAAGCAACCTTGTTCTAATTAAGCCGTTCATTTTTATGTCCAGATGCTAAGTTGGAAATTTTTTTCTCCCCATGAGAATAAGATGTGCCAAAAAGTACAATTCTAATTTTTTGGAAATTTTTCTTTGTCAAATTCTCTGTAATGTTACCTGGTTAACACTTGTGGAGAATGAACTGAAAGGGATCATGGCGAGCACATGGGTAGTGATAAAAGGAACAAGACTAAGAGCTCAGAAACCCTGGGCCTCCTGAGGGCTAAGTGACCAGGAGGTAAGGCACCTACACCTTCAGACTTCTGGTCTCCCTCACTAAAAATAGATGACACTGACAAGTGGATGGTTACAAGAGTGGAGTTAATGTTCAAAATACAAATCAAGAGCTTTAGAAAGTTGTCACAAGACGAACACACCAAGATGAGTTAACTCTTCCCATTTCTTTTTGAAATATAGTCAATCTCTTCTAAACAAGACTTTTAGAACCCAAAAACATGATCTAAATGAGAAATCATGCTAGATTATGGGTGAAAATCTAAAGTGTTGATTGCAAGCATCTCTTGGGAAGACATAGGGCTTCAAGAAACCAGACTGGGATCCAATCAAGTCTGAGACTTGCAACTGAAGATTACTGTCTGCTGGTTAAGAACAGACCCAAATGGGGCCCTCTCTCTCTAGCTAAGCCAACTTGGCAGGTGAAATCACTGCCCTCCCCACTACGTGGGATCTGACAGGGGAGTAAATCTCCCTGGCAACATGGAATACGTCTCCCGGGGAGGAATCTAGACCCAGCATCGCGGAATGGAGAACATCTTCTTGACCAAAAGAGGGGTGTGAAATGAAATGAAATAAGCTTCAGTGGCAGAGAGATTCCAAAAGGAGCTGAGAGGTCACTCTGGTGGGCACTCTTAGGCACAAAATAGACAACCCTTTTTAGGTTCTAATGAATTGGAAAAGCTAGCAGTAAATACCCAAAACTATCAAACTACAACCCAGAACCCTTGCATCTTGAAGATGATTGTATAAAAATATAGCTTATGAGGGGTGACAATGTGATTGGGAAAGCCATATGGACCACACTCCTCTTTGTCTAGTTTATGGATGGATAAGTAGAAAAATGGGGGCAAAGAGAAAAAAAAGGCACCCAGTGTTCTTTTTTACTTTAATTGTTCTTTTTCACTTCAATTTTTATTCTTATTAGTTTTGTATGTGTGGTAATGAAAATGTTAAAAAATTAATTTTGGTGATGAATGCACAATTATATAGTGGTACTGTGAACAATTGAATGTACACTGTGTATTACTGCATGGTATGTGAATTTATCTCAATAAAATTGAATTTAAAAAAACAAAAAACAAAACAAAACAAAAGAACAGATCTAAAGTTGAATCAATACCTCAGCACAGGGACATAGACCTCCCAAATAAACCTAAATAGGTTATCCCACAAACCCTAGACAAAAACTGGATATCCTACCTGGATAACTGAACCTTCAACATACTGAAAGCAACACATTCAAGATCCTTGAAATGGTGGGAATATATAAACTGACTTACAATATGCAGAATTTATTCACTACTACTTGCTTAAAAAGGGGGAGGGAGTGTTGACCACAGAATGCACCTTACAAAGAATACAGTAAAATGTGCCCCCTTTCTGCAAAGTGGATCTAGTTCCAACTATCCAAAAGTAAAATGTATTAGCTCCTATGCATGATGAGTAACTGTAATAATGCCAATAAATCTTCTAGCTCTAAACATTTCACCAAAATTGTTCCAGCTGCAAGCTCTAAAATCCTGATGTCTGACAAAGATGAAACCTCTTCTACTCCCAAGTTTCTTGAATATTTTCTGTGGATGATGTGGTTTCATTCATTGTCAATCCCAACTCTTTATGGAACACACTTTTCTAATTTGTCCAGAAAGTTGTCAACAGGTTGCCCATGCTGCCCTATACTTCCTGGGCTGGTATGCCTTGCGGTATTTTGCAATAACTCATAAATAACTCGCCTCACCACTATCTGCTCTAAAAGTAAACTACATTTTTCTTCTGTTTTGGAAAAAGTAAAAGTGTTTCAAAATGACAGAGTCACCAGATCAAAGAGGTCTGATCGTGTAAACAAGCCCAATAAAGCCAGAAGCCACATCTCATTGAGTCACTGATTCACGAATGAGCAGCTTTTGCAGTTCTCCTCTTTTCAATGGATGCAGCAGGATACAGTGTAGATGCATGTCCATGCATATCAGTCTCGTGTGTGTGCATGTGTGTATGTGTACGTACGTGTATGTACCTGTGGAGACAGAGAGAGAGAGAGAGAGAGAGAGACTGTATTCAACCAAATTCCTAAGTTTGAAAAGAAAATAACTCATAGGATTCCTCACTTCTACTTTGAAACTATGTTTATTGATGAAGATACAAGAGAGAATCCAGAGACAGAGAAAGTCAGGTATTCAATGCTAAATCCTTCCAACGTTTACAATCCCTGCACTAGTCAGCTTCCTTTTTCATTTATGCTTGAGAGTCTGTAGCACCAAGACTCTTTGAAAACTCATTGTGAAATGAAGAGAAATAGCATGTAGATCCAGCTGGAAAGAGTCAAGACTAGACTCTCAAAAAATGAGACAAGTTTCCAAGGGTCCCAGGGTGAAAATGTCCTCTGGGGTAAAAAGTGTTTCAGATCTCCTATACCTGAACTCTACTCTAAATTCCTTTCCTCATGCAAACCTCTCCAAAATCCTTGCACTTACCAGGTTGGCCCTTGTAAAAGTCTGTCTCAGACACTCCAAGGTTTTAAGTACTGTGTTTGCTTTCAATAGGTGGAGACAACCCCTAATTTACTTTTTTTTATTTTTTTTTTTACATATTTTATCATTTTATTAGAAATAATTCCAAATGGGTTATGAAGAAACTTATTCATTGAGTTTAAGTTTCCCAAAAACTCTTAATGAAGATACGTTCACCAATAAATAACAAAACATCAGGAGAACTATCATATACTGGGCAGATTCAGGCCGATACAAAAAGCAATATGCAATATAAAAAAAGATTAATATAAAGGAAGACAACTGCTGAGTATTTAAAACAATCTCAGTATGAACTGTTTGCAACCAGCACAGAACTAATTTGCTATTGATTCCAAACCACAACAAGGTAAGTTTGGCTGATTGAAGCCAGGAGCCAGTAACGGGAGAAAAAAAAAAAAAAAGTTCTTCAATGCAAGAGATCTGAATAGTGTTTTAGAGCATTTCCCTGGCTGGCAAGGGAGAGAAATAGATACAAATTGAATGCTACATTTTAAATCAGCAGACTGTCCCAGGAATGATAAAGATATCAGTAAAGTAACAAGGGGTTACTAAAACATCATCTGTTGTGGGCTCAAAAAACACTCATAATGGATTTATAGATGTCACAAATAGCTATGTCTAGGCATTTAGGCTTAAGGGAAGTAAAATTAAAAGAGAACTTTTTCCCAAGTTAAGGAGAATTTCTTTAAAACCAAGCATACTGCTAAACAGCAATATTACACTTGGTAAACAATAATTGGCAACAAAAAAGTTTTAAATGCTGTAATACTCTTCCCAAACCAGTCCCAGATACTGTTTAATAACCAAGATGCAAACTAAATTTGTTGTAACAATCCCAGACCAATTCTATCAAGCATGTCCTTGGTGAAACAGCCAGTTTCCTTTATCGTTTTGAAAGCTCATTTGACAGTCAAGCCCCTCATACAGACCAGTTCCTTGTGTAGCACAAGTGGCTTGGACATACCATGTTCTGTTATGAAGAGACTGAAGACCTACTTTATCTGTCATTTCCCCGATGGCCACAGCATTTGGCAAATCCTATTTGTTTGCAAAACGCAGCAGCACTGCATCTCACAACTCATCTTTCTGAAGCTTTTTCGGCAGCTCTTCTGCTCCTTCTTGAATTCTTTCACGATCATTGCCATCTACGGTGAAAATAAGACTCTGGGTAGTTTTGAAGTAATGCCTCCAGAGAGGCCTAATTTTATCTTGACTACCATCCCATAGTGTGAAACAAATGTTCTTATATGCTACTGTTTCCACATTAAAACCGATGGTAGGAATGGTGGCGACTATCTCCCCTAACTTCAGTTAATACAGAATGGTCGTCTTGCCAGCAGCATCCAATCCAACCGTCAAAATACGCATCTGCTTCTTGCCAAAGAGCCAGGAGAAGAGAGAGGAGATGGTGAGGCCCGTGGCGGTGGTGGCGCTTGGGATGGGCGGAAGCAGAGGGGCTTGCGGCATCCCCAGGTCTTCTTTCCGGCTCCTGGCAAACTGAGCGAGAGGGAAGAGAAAGGGGTGAAGGAAAAAAAGCGGCAGGGATGGCTCTGGCTCACCTGCTGGCACGTGGTACAAAGCTCCAAGACCAGGGCAGGACCTGCTCAGCAACTCTTTCTAGCTTACTTTTGTTTTCTTCCTACTCCCTAAGTAAAGTGCTCTCATTCTTGCCCCTGAATAATTTTTCAACAATATCTTTTGAACACATACCATGGTCAGGTACTATGTGAGATGCTGTTCTCAGAGACATAATGATGAATAAAACATCTTAAAGAGCTCACAGTCTAGTCAGGGAGGAAAACAAGTCAAGAATTAACTATAATACAAGGCAGAAAAAAGTGCAAGTGGGAAATCACAGAGAAACAAAGAATGTATTCCTACTGGGTTAATTTGGCCATTTCTTGGATGGGGGTTAGCAGGAGCTTGATTGATCAAGAGGATTTCAATTGGAAAAGGAGTGAAGGACATTCCAAACTGAGGAAGGAGCATTGGCCCTTAACAAAACGAAGTATCAAGAAATGGCCACACTTCTAGGAAAGCTGGAAAACAGTGAAATGAACAGATAACTATAGATCAGGGAATTGGAGTAAGGTTATGATTTGGGGAAAGAAGATGGAGACCCTTGGATGCTATGCTCAAGAAACATTGAAAGTTTTTAAGGCACGTTATTCTGGCAGCATTAGGAAAGATGGCTTGATGAGGCTTCAGAGGAAACAGAATTGGGTGGCTGACAGTTCTCAAGGAGGTGAGAGGTGAAAAGGGCTAAAACAGGTCAGTAGCAACAAATGGGACAGATACAAGGAAGAACCAGCAAGAATGAATGACTGGCAGTATGTGAAAGATAAAGGGTGACCAGAAGGATGCTGGTGCCACAAGTAAGAACAGTTTCATGAAGGACAGAAAGTTCTGTTACGGACATATTGACTATGGACCGAGAGCATCCACAAAAAAACGTTAAGCAGGGAATTGAAATTCTGGAAGTCATCTTCATGGAGATGATATCTGGAGTAGGTTGGATGACATCAGGGCAGAGGTGGGGTTCACTTGTTGACCATTGGGTCACAAGTAAATAGCATAGTTCCTGGCACATAGTAGGTAGCCATTAAATGTTTTTAAAAGTAAATAAATAAATAAATATAATCTAGAAGGATGAAGTAAACAAAGAATGGATGTTGAGGAAGGCCAATATTTATGGAGGGGAGGCCAGTGAAAAGAGAAGGGAAAATTAAAGGAAGGAGACTACAGTATCTCAGAAACCAATGAAGGAGCATATCTCAGGAAGAGGCAAATGTATTAAATCATCTATTCAACAAATGTTTATTAAGTATCTACTCCTGCCAGGTACCATCCTTTGTGTTGAAGACACAGAAGAAATCAAGACAAATAAGAGTCTTGCGCCTATAGAGCTCCCTTCCTAGAGGATAGTTAACAATGCCCATTATTTCTAGAGATGTTAAATGGAATGAGGATAAGCAAACAGCTACAGGATTTGGCAATTAGGAGATCTTCAATGACCCTGAATGAGCAGTTTAGTGGAACAGTGGCAATAAAAGTCACATTTAACATTTACATGTCTGTTTCCTTCCATAAACTCTGAGGAAGAAACCAACCTTATCCATTACTGCTCTCATACAATGTCTGGCAAACATTGGTTGAATGCATATATGACTTAGTGATAGGAGATTAGGAAACAAGTGCTTTGTAATGAAGAAGAAGCATGGAATGAATTCTCCTTTTTCTATCGGTTAAATGCAGTAAAAAAAGATGGACCGTTACCTTGCAAGTTATATTGGTTAGGGTTTGATTCAGAAAAACAGAATCCATTTGCGTTAGTCAGGGTTTTTTAACAGAGAAGCAATGCCACTGAGAGTGCTATGGAATAAGGTATTTATTATAGGAACTGTCCTTATGTAATTGTAGAACTGGTGAAGAATTCAATGGAGGACTATTGCATTCCATTGTGTCTGGTGTCTGGTGCAGGCCTGAAGTTGCTGTAGATCTGAGGATTGGCAGGTTAAAAAAAAGATGGATGTAAGGTAAGGAAATTTGCGAAAACAAACTAGAACCTGTCTGCCTCTCAACACCTCCAACCTCAATGAAGCAGGGTCCCTCCACCACAAAGCTATTCACACATCTGCCTGGGGCTCAGAGGAACTGAGAGAAGACCTGGTGGGACCTGACCCACATCAACAGGTTGAGCGGATCAGCCACAGTGTGGAAGTAAGTGCCTTGTTCCCTCCGCCAACCTTCAGAGTTTCAGCCAGATGCTTCACTTTTGCCTTCCAGTATCATGCATATTTCTAACCCTGACCTCATCCTAACCCAAAACCACAGAGGAAATTAATTCTGGGAAACTTACTTCCAGCTTAGTTGACACATGACAAAGCCACCACAGCCCTTACCTTGTCTACACACCTCCAAATAAAATCAGTAACAAAATCATGTCTCCACCTAATGTACTGAAACCATCTCTTGTCCAACTTAAAACAGTAGCCCTCTATCCCACAAATTATATCAAGTTCCTTTGTCCATCTTTTGGTGATGTGCATTCTTCTTCTAACTGAGTCACATCTCCCCTTTCATGTCCTATGACTTTACTGAGATATAAGGGTAGATGGTAGGGAAAGGGGAAAGAGGAAGGAAAGAATTTGTTGATATATGTATTTACAGTTTCCTTCTTCTATTTCCACATTACCTTTGCCCTCAGTAGGCATCTCAGCAGGTGATAGTTCTTTTACTGGTGGGTAACTCAAACCTTCATTCCATTTTTAGCCCTGCCTGAATTGGTTTGTCATAGTTATCCATTGACTTTTATCACAGGCTATGGGAGTACAAAGAGTCTCCAAGGGGATCACCTAAATTCCAGATATATTCCTCCTTGCTCCAATTGTGTATTAGCAAAGCAATTCTCCTTGATAGTCATATCAATCACCCCAGCCCGTATATAGCAATACCCCCTCATTGCTTATGAAGTCCCTGAGGAGCTCAAGTGGTCAAGAGGCAGCTTCACCTTCCAGTTGAGTGGAACCATTGCTGTATCCCCTTCCTCCTTTGGGAACTGAGTCTTCTATACTATCCAAATCCAAAGTGACAGAGATTGAAACCAAAAATTTCACTAGAAAACTAAGATTATTAGTGAAAGGAGACACTTTCATCTCCATTCCTTTATTTCTTATATACATGAATCCTGGCTATGGGAGAGAAAACATCATGTATTTGTTAATGATTTGGAATAGATACACTATTCTGGAGGACATTCCCTCAGTCATGCAAGGTATTCCCACCCAGCTGGAACCATAACTGAGTCTTCAACAGGCAATTCAGCCATTCTATCTTGCCAGCTGCTACAGGGTATTGGGGAGATCAGTAAGTCCAATATCTCAGAAGCAATACTGTGTGGAATATCATAATGATAAACAAGGCATTCTTATTCTTAATAAGTTCATAAGTGGTGATTTTGACAGAATTTGGAGAGACAAATCTCTATCCAGAGTAAGTCCATATTCCAGAGACAACAAACACTGCCCCTTCCACAGTGGAAGTGGTCCAATGCAATCAACTTGCCACCAGGTGGCTGGATGATCCCCTAGGGAATTATGCCACATTGAGGGCTGGGTATTGGTCTCTAATATTGACAGGTTGGGGATTCAGCTGTGGCTGTAGCCTGATTTACTTTGTTGCCTGGAAGTCCATGTTGTTGAGACTACACATGACTTATAGCTCTACTGCTCCAGCCACTTTGTTCATGAGCTCAATGAGCAAGGACAAAGGCGGCTGGGAAAAGAAATTGATTGAATTCAGCAGAACCAATCATCTTATCCACCTGATTATTTAAATCATCCTTACTGAGATTGCTCTTTGGTGAACATTGACATGGGATGCAAATATATTCATCCTCTGCCATTTAGAGAGGTCTATCCACATATCTCTTCCCCAAGATTTCCTTTTCACCAGTTTACCAATCATGTTCATTCCAAATCCTTGAGAATCTAGCCAAACCATTAGCTCTTATCCATGAGGCAGGGCATTTCTTCTTCCAGGAAAAATAAGCAACCAGATGTCGTAATAAATGTTCAGCGCATTGAGGGGCTTTCCCTTCACCACTGACCTTCAAGGCCACCCAGGAGTGGGGATGTAGCGCTATGACCATCCAGATTCAGGAGTTGCCAGCATATTGTACCAAGTCCAAATTTTCTAGCCAGTTTAAGTAGAAAGGGATTTTTTAAAACAAAGTATAAAATGGTTTGCCAAATAAATGGGAAGTTTGGAAAGACAGACTTAAGGCTAAGCTTCCAGGAATGACTCCCAAAACCATGCCACAGAACCAGGCCACCAAGGAAGTTGCTGCCTCTGCTGTGACCAAGATGCTGCAAAATCAGGAAGCCCCAGAAGAATCTGGAAGCCTCGCTCCAGCTGCTAGACCCAGAGGCTTGCCACCTCTGCCATGATCCACTCCAGCAAAATGGATCATGCATCCTCTGCCTCTCGATCACCTTGAAGACAGGGACATCTCTGCTACAGCTATTACAGAAAAGCTAAAACCCTCCATGACAGTGCTGGCCATGAAAGAAGCAGATTTGAGTGCTGCACATTTCATTTTATTTCTATTTTCCTGATTTCATGCAGGTATCACTAATTGGCTGAACCTAAATCACATCCAGAACTCTGGCTACAAGTTACTCTGGGGAATGTAGTTTTTAGTGTGCCAAACTCTATAGGACTAGAAGGAACACAAGAATGAGGTTGGAAGCCTCCCTTAATTAGGAACAATTTTTTTCAAAATGTTTTTATCTTTTATGACCTTGACATTTTGGAAGAGTAAGGACATCTATTTTTTTTTTTAAATATCCTCAGCTTGGGTTCATCTGATGCTTTCTCATTGGATTCAGGCTCTACGTTTGGGCAGGAGCACCACAGAAGTGATGCTGAGCCTTCTCGGTGCATCTCATCAGGAGGGATGTGGTGTTGATTTGTCCCATTGCTGGTGATGTTAACTTTGATTACTTGGTTAAGGTGGTGTCTGCCAGGTTTCTACATTGTAAAATACTATTTTCTCTTTATAATCAATAATATTCTGTGAAGAAGAAATCCTTAATTTATGCACTCAAAAAAAAAAAAAAGAAAAGAAAACAAAGATAGAAATGAGGTTAGAATAAATATAAATATTAAGCAAACCAATCCATGGTATCTACCACACAATGAAAGCAGTTACAAAGTGAGATCTTTTTACTTTAGGAGCGATGGAAATATGTTTACAGGCAAAGAAGGACCCAAAGCAAGGAGAGAGAATAGATACACAAAAGAGAGAAGATATCACTAAAAAAAAAAAAAAGCAAACTCATTAAAAGGAAGAAATGGGATGAAGTCAAGGCATCAGTGGAAGGTTAAACCTTAGAAAAAAGGAAGGGCAACTTGTGCCTCCAAGATAACAGAGAAAGATGCAAACAAATTTGAAGGCAAGACAGAGGAGAGTTCTATTGGATGATCTCAACATCTTCAAAGAAGGGGAGACAAAGTCATCTGCTGCCAGTAAGTGGTGAAGTTCTAAGGGTTTCAGTGGAGCAGGAAAGTTTTGGAAAGATAGAAAGTAAATTGAGTTGATTACATATAAGTGAGTAGAAAGAGCCCCTGGAACTCAGGTGATATAGGATAATGTGCAATTTTTGTGGGAGTGGATTCAATTATTTAATAAAAACCAAAGTGTTGGAATTTCTGCCAGTGTCTCATTTAAAGCACCAATAACTGATAAGGTTTAATAAATGCCCACACCAAATACGGTTGAATCCTAACCTTGTTGGATTCCTGGACTCCTCTCAACATTTCTCCTCTCCCAGGCACAGATGCATTTTAACAAGAAACTTTCAATCTAATCTCTAAAACTCTGTTAAATTTTGAGCATCAAGGGCATCAATTTTGGAGGTATTTGGGGGCCTGTAATGCTTTCTTGAAGCCAACTATACTTAAAGTGAGAAAAGATAAGTTATTCCCATGAAACCTCAATAGACACTACAATGTGGAAACATAAATGTCTTTTTAATTCCATGAACCAGTAAATATTTCTTGGATGCATTCTATTCTAAGCTCTGGAAGTCTAAGACAGGGTCCTGCTTTGGGGAAAACCAGCTCACTCTGTGAATAAAAATAAAATAAAATAGAATTCCTATCTAATGCTAAATACAAAGGTAGACTCAAGATGGATTGAAAACCTATTGTAAAGTTCTAGAAACTTGATGGAAGAAAATATAGGAGACTATCTTTGTGACCCAAAAATGGAGAAGGAGCAATAACTAAAATCCCAAAAGCACAAAGCAAAAATTAATGTTTTGTGTCAAGTGCCTTACATTTGTTAGCTAAAAAGTAAAAGGAGGTAAAAAGGATTTCATGGTTAAAAAAGAAAGTAATCATAGTAATAAATTAACAATTTGATTACGTCAAAACAAAAGAAGGGTGCTATCAACAAGCATAACAAGATTCTGGGATTTGCTTAACACTCTCCTATGTTGAGTCTGGATGAGAAAAAGAACATTTCCAGAGAAAGGGGAAAACATGGCTAGAAGTCTCATGTGAAATATTTTATGGTTTTAATAAGAAATCACCTCAAAGAAAAATAAAGTTAACAAGCAGATGATAAATTGCAGGAAAAAGACATTTGCAGCTAAAACCAATTAGGAACTCATGGTTGAATATATTAGGAACCCTTGCAAATCAACAGTAACAAAAAAGAAGAACATCAATATGAAGAAGAAAAGGACAAAGGACATGAATGAAAATTTTACAAAAGAGGAAGCCCAAAAGGCTACAAGATTTTGAAGAGATGGAAAAGCTCATTAGTAGAGAAATGCAAATTAAAACAACAACGAGCAATTGCTTCACACCCATTAGACTGGCATAACTTAGAAAACTATCAGAGAGAATGTGGAGATACATAGAGGAAACTTCCTGAACTATTAGTGGAAGTGCAGACAGGGACAGCCCTCTGGAAAACAACCTGGCAGTACTCAAATTAGGTACACACACACCCTAGGATCCAGTCAATTCCACGATTTTACTAAATATATGTCCCAAAGAAATTCTCACATAGGTCCAGCCCTGGAGGCTGGGGGCAGGGAGCCACATCAGGGGGTTGTAGCAGAGACAGCCCTGTGTGCTCATCACCAGTTTCCTCTCCCAGCGCACAGACAGAGGACATTTCCCAATTTTCCTTTTAGTTCATGTTACGTGATTGGGTTTAGGGTAATATCATGTGGGCAGAAGTGATGTAAGTCACTCCTTAACTATGCTAAGCAACATGACCCTCCTGCCCTCTCTTCCTCTTCACAGGTGGGGATAGGGGGAGAGGATAGTAATGAATGGAGGTTGCAGAGCCAGAAGAAAGCAGCAGCCTGCAACCTGTGTCACTGCATGAGGAAAGCTTTCCTAACACATAGAACTCTGTGTGTGCAAGGAAAAAATCTGTGTGTTAAGCAACTGCAGTCTGTAAACCCATTATAACTTAGTCTATCTTGACTAACACAGATATTGGTACCCAATGTGGGATGGTGATGTTTTTTAAAAAACGCATAAAAGAGGATCATTGGCTCAGTGGTCAGGCACCAGGCAGTGAGGAAACTGACACTAGAGGCTGAAAAGATGACACATTGCATTTGGTTAACTGCTGCCAGCAATAACCTGGGAAGTAGACCATGTACCTAATGAATTTGTAGATCTAAGGGAAGGGGCCAGATAGCAGAACCTTAGTAAGATGTGTTGGATGTTATTGATTGTGCTTGGCAAAGGAATTAAAAGAAAGAGATGAATTTGGGAAGGAAGTGACTGTTTGCAAGCAAATATTCCACAAAATTCAGGGCACGTTGCAAAGCTGGAAAAGCCTACAATTTTCTCAATCCCAGATAACAAAAGATAGGGTTGAGAAAGCTTTTGAGTGACAAGGTCCTAAAATGACACAGGGTGATTAAAGGTCAGCCTGAGAGTGTGGTACCTTGTAAAACCTTTCAGTTAGAAAGAACTCAGAGCAAAGATCAGTTCATGAAGGGTGTGGCCTTCTCATCTGTTTTCCAGCTAGCCTTGAGGTAGCCCCATTAAGTTGAGAAAGGTGGGGTGTGAATGAGAAGGAAAGAAACAAAGTACATTTGAAAATCATGCCTCAAAAAGAACGTGGGTATGGTTATTGACTCGCAGAACTGGCTAAAAGTAAAGAGAAGCCTATTAAGTTTTTAAGAGTTTTGTTTTACTGAAGAAACAACACAGGAAAGACCTCTGAATGTCTGAGGCTTAAAACAACCCTTTCATGCACAGGAAGGAGGAAGAGAAAGCCGTACAGCCTTTGAGGAGGCATTTTCCCCAATTCCCATTTTATGCATTGCCAAAAAGGAAAATTGAGAAAGAAAGATCTTCCAGAAAGGAAAGATTAGGGCCACAGAGGCCCTGGATTCCACGCTTCAGACCTGACCGTGGCTGAGATGGCTCCGACCCTGCATTGCCCACGTATGTCTCTTCCAAGCCTGCCTGAAATGCCAGACCTCCATTAGATTTTCCAGATCCCACCCTCCTTGGAGACACAATGCAAATACCACCTCCTCCATGGAACCCTTTGGTCTTAGGTCCCCTCTACATGCTTAAAAATTATTGAGAATCTCAATGAGCTTTAGTTTCTGTTGGTTACATCTATGTTGGTTATATTTATTGATATTTAGTGAACTAGAAATTAAAACAAATTTTAAACATGTTTATTTTTAGAACAACAAACCTTTAGATGTTAACATAAATAACATTGTTTATGAAAAGTTAACTCTGATTTCCAAAATAAACAATTAAAATAGTGAAAAAAGTAGCATCGTTTTAGCTCTTTGCAAATCTCTTTAATGTCTGGCTTAATAAAAGACAGCTGGATTTCTGCATCTACTTCTGCAGTCGTTGTGATATCACATGTCATGTAGTCTCTGGGAAACTCTACTGTATGCGCTTATAAGAATGAGATTTTAAACGGCTATTAGCATCTTAGAATTACAGATATTATATAAATGGTTTGACCTCAAGACACACCAGGGAACCCAGACTATACTTTGAGAATTTCTGGGCTGTGGTTAAAAACATCCCTATCTATATCTATCTGATATACATTGTGTCTCTTCTCCCAGCAGGTGATCACAGATACAGCTCTATTCTTTCTTCTCCTTTCAATTTTTTCTCCTTCAGTTTTCTCTTTCAGTCTCCTACTAATTTTCATCTCTTAATATATAATTTGCTTATTCATGTATACATTTTTTAGATTAGCTGCTCAATATTGAGCACAATTATTAACCTAAAATTTTCACGAATTCCACACCCATAGTAACAGACCTTTATTTCAGCCAAATGGAATGTCTGAGAAGTGACTGACATTTCCTCTTCTTTGTAGAGAATTGATAACTCATTGGTGCACAGTTATCCTATCCAACCTCCTCTCCCCTATACCAGCGACTGTGCACCCTGTCACATACTATGAGGCTACTGTTTCCCAGCAGTCTCTAATCAGCATATTTGACATAGAATGTAAATGCTGTCCTTCAGGTGAGTTATGAACACCATGGCACTCATCACTGACCCAGAGCCCCAGCCACCATGTCCAACACTGCTTCTGCCTGAAAGGGAAACCAAACTCCGACAGGCAACAAACCATTGCAAACTAAATCTTTTAGCATCTACGCCTGTTCTGGTTAGGATAGGGGACATAGACAAGAGGTGAGGAACAGGTACAACTTGACGATTCAGAAAGGAGACAGGAGGCCTTTCCAAGTAACAGGAGATGTAGAACCAAAGAACCGACACGACCCAGCATGAGCATGGTGTATGAGAAAATTGCTGGGAGAACTGAGGCATTTATGAAGGAACTTGGTTTTGAAGATGCGGCAAAAAGTGCAGCAAGACAAAATCTCCATCTCTCCCAAATCTAGGAACTAAAGACAAGTTGGCCCTTTGCCTGGGAGCTTAAAGCAGGACCCTTACTGATGGGCAGACCAACAATTCCCACCAAGAAGATGTTACTCAGAATCCTTCCTGTTCAGACTGCTAAGGTCCCTCTTAGCCCTTCTGACACTTGTTAAATCAGTGTTGTCTAACAGAAATAAAAGGTAAATTTCATTTGTAATTCAAAGTTCCCTAGTAGCCATATTTTAAAAAGTAAAAAGATACAGGTAAAATTAATTTTAATAATATGGTTTATTTAAGCCAATATATATTCAGAATACCATTTCAGCATGCAAGCAAGATAAAAATTATTGGTGGGATATTTTATTTTTCATACTAAATCTCTGAAATCTTGCATGTTTCACACTTGCAGCACATCTCAATTGACCTGAGCCTTTTTCAAGTGCTCAATAGCCTCATGTGGCTGGAGGCTACAAGATTAGACAGCAGCATTTCATCACGGGAGAAGCAGAGCTTGGCAGACTGCCGGGAGTCTCCACCACCCTGCTCATCCTCCTAAGACCATGGTCTCATGCATTCTACTGATCATTACAGCAGAATAAGTGAAAAACTGTAAGCAAGTGTGCTGGTTTGAATCTGGTATGTACCCCATAAAAGACCATGTTCTTTTAATCCACTCTTGTGGGGGCTGACCTATTGTGGGTGGGATCTTTTGATTGGGTTGTTTTTGTGGAGATATGACCCCACCCAATTGTGGGTGGGACCCTTTGATTAGATTATTTCCATGGAGATGTGACTCTGCCCATTCAAAGTGGGTCTTAATTAGTTTACTGGAGTCCTTAAGAGGGCTCAGGGAGAGAGAGAGAACGCAAAGCTGACACAGACTGAGGTATTGAGAGAGAAAATGCCCAGAAACATTTTGGAGACAGCCATTGAAACCAGAACAAGGAGAGCTAACAGATGAAATCCAGAGTTTGCTCTGGGAAAGCTAAGAGAGGGCCCCTCAATGCTTAGAGAGAAATGCCTTGGTAGAAACAAGCAAAGATGCACAGGAGCTCAGAGAGAGAAGCTAAGACAGAAGTCCAGAGACATTTTGGAGAAAGCAACAGAAACCAGAAGCCAGCCCCAGGAGAGGCCCAGCAGACTCCAGCCATGTGCCTTCCCCTGTGACAGAGGAACCCCAGATACTATCAGCCTTTCTTCAGAGAAGCTCCAGCAAACTGGAACAGCAAGTGAGAAGAAATAGTGGAGACATTCAGGGAAGCAATAATATGTTTAAATCCAAATAATGTCTAAGAATATTCTGTACCATTTACCTATATACATACGGAGACTGTGCCTAATAGAAACTGAATCTACAAGAAGCCTAGGGACCTCTCAGCTTTTAATCCTAGTGGTGGCCTTCTAGAGTTTACAGAAAAGCCTGAGAAGAACTGAGGGCTTCTTGTCATTGTTGTTGCTGTTTTGGTTTTTGTTTTGTTTTCTTTGTGTTTTTTTTTTGCTTTTATTTTTTATTTTTTGTTTTTTTTTTTTTCTTTTTTTGTGGTTTTTTTTGGCTTTTTTTATTTTTTCTTATTTTTTTATTAACTGAGGGCTTTTGAGGAGCAGAGATTAGAATGGATGTACTAAGTACTTCTCAAAAAACCTGCCTTCTACAGGTTTGAAAAACGTCTCCTTGTGGTTATATTCAAGTGCTGACCAACAAGAGTCAATGCATACATCTAAATTAAAAAAACAAAATCCATAAAACATTAAGCAAAGAGTATATACTATATGGTTCCATTTACATAAAGTATAAAAACAGACAAAACTGTATGCTCTTAGGAACAGAAAAATGACCACCCTTGGGGGAGGCGTGTGACTTGAAGAAGGCAGGAAGGGGCTTTTGGGGTATTGGTGATCATGTATATGTCCCTCTCACTGCTGATAACAATGGCCAAATTGAGCCACTGAAAATTCATCAAGCTGTTCATTTGTGATATGAAAATATTTTGTGTGTATGTATGCATATATATGTGCATATACATATAAATACATGCATTTCCATAAAGAGTTAGAAATATGTAAAGTAATAAAGGCTTGGGCTTCTTTCTTTAGTAAAAAACAATGACTTAGGAAAAAAATTGGATACAAACAAGATGTCTTTGGGCTTCATCTTCATAAAGGATGACTAAATAGAATAGTATGGCATAAGAGATTTATGATGCATAAACTCTTCATTGGTGAATAAATCAAAACTACACTTTTCTTATATACCTTCATTAATTTGAACATCAACCATGTGATTTCAGATATATTTTGAAGTAGGATTTAGTCATTTAAAATTGTAATTGAATATGTATACAAATCTTTATTTCAGAATACATGTATTCCTTAGATAGTAGTTTACTCCAGCTCTTCCTTATCTGCCCATGAAATACGCAGCACATTCCTTTGGGATCTGTTGGAAAACTTAGTTCTTCTAAGAAACTTGGCGCCTAATACTTACTAGACACAGCACTCAAAGAAAAATGCCATATTGTCAATAATAATCATTACCTAACTTTAGTATATATAGTGATTAAAATGTAATCTCAGAAGTATAGAACATTGCAAAGAAAGAGCCAAAAAGGCACCAAGAGGATAATGGAATAGCAGAAAGTGTGGGATCAACACTCAGTGTTATTTCCCTCAAACATCTTCATTTTCAGTGCCTCTTCCCGCCACATACACACAAGAAACGAGTCTGGAACCAAATGGAGCAGGAGTCAATAAAAAGCAAACTCAAGGAGTCAATGGTACAAGATTCAGGTCTCCTGAGGCTTTATTCTGCAGTTCTTATACAAGGCAAAATAATTCTCCATTAACTCAGGAGAAGTCTTACTTTAAAACCAGACTTTCTCCTAGGACACTGCATAATACCTTTAGAACAACTGTGCTGTATTTAACGATGAGTTTACCGCAGTAAACTGCACCACTGAAGGACAGGTATTTAACATAGTGCCTGGCACACAGCAAGTGCATCTTGAATTTAATTTAAAATAATTTTACTAAAATAAGAAAAAGACTCTAATAATAAATGCCAAGTGAACTGATTCTAAAGTTAAAGAAATATTCTTAAATTATGGAGTCCCCATAAAGGTCTATTTCTTAAGGCTGGAGTTAAAATTTTAGCACAAAGTTGGAGAAGAGGGTAGCTGTAGACTTTTAAAATGTATACAAGGTTTTATTTGTTTCTAATTGCTCAAGAATGAACCTTAAGAGTCCTTTAGCATGGGCATTTAGTACTCTGGAGAGAGTTACTTGGATTTCTCTTGTACACTGCAATATTCCCATTGCTTGGAACAGTTGCCAGGTCCCTGGCAGGCACACGAAAAATACTGACTGAATGAAATGTACATATGAACTAACTGTTCCAAAGCACCTGGTGATCACTTCATCAGCATTTTCTGTTCTCCAAAACCATCACCAGAAAGCTTCAGGGTCTAGTGCATCATAATCACCTGGAGTGCTTGTTAAAATGCAGATTCCTGGGCCCTACCCTCATCTCGGAAATTCTAAAAGGCTTGTTTAAAATGCAGAAGGTCTGGGGGAGTGGTCCAGGAATTCACAGTTTTTGCAAGCATCCAGGTAATTCTGATTCTGATTCAAGTGGTCCAAAACACCACAGCCAGAGAAACACAGTGTCGGCGTGCTTCCTAGGTGACTTTTGAAGCTCATGCTATTTATTACTCACATTCTGGAATGGGAAGACAGTACCGTGCAGTGTGCAGTCTAGCATCACAGTAGGATGGCACAGAGCTGGAAATATTCTCCAGGGTTCATGCAGAAAAAACAGAAAACACACCGGGTGCTCTTTTAACAGAGAGAATTTAACACGGAGAATTGTTTAAACAAATACCAGAGCATTTAAAAAGCAAAGAGAAAACACTGAGATAATACAGAGATAGTTATCAAAGGAGGCAGCTACCACTCTTAAGGCTGGGAGAACACAGGGAAACAACTGGAATTACTAGGAGCTGGAAGCCTAGAAGTGCCACCCTGCAGAGTGGAGAACCAGGTCTGGAGACCCAGACCTCCTTGGCTGGTGCTGGTGTCTCTGGAACTTGGAGGAAGGACCCCTGGAGCTAGGACCAGTGGCTGGGGAAGGGAGGGGGCACCAGCGGCTGGGGCTGGTCCCTTTGATGGGATGCAATGAGCCTGATTCTGGAAGTGGGTGGGGGGGTGGGGACTGGAAACCGGAACCAGCTGCCATTGCCAGGGCGACAGTGACAGTAACAAGCAGCAGACAGGAAGGAGCAAGTCCCTTCCTCCTCCTCCATCCTTGCAGAGTCTTTAGTGCCCCCTTTAGTGGCAGAACCTAACAGGGAGCAGCTGGCAATGCAGAAATGTATCTTGCAGATTCCCAGCCCCTGTGTCACAAAAGAGAGTATAGAAGGGTGGGTTTGGAGATAATAGGCAATAGTGTCATAATCAAAACATTGGTGTCATCAAGAGGATACATTACCAGCCTCTCTCTCAATGAGACAACAGCAACCAAGAGAGATTAGAAACCCTGGGCAGCATGTGATAAAGAATCTCTCCTGCTTGGAGCAGCAGATCTTCTGTTTTCACATCACTAATGCCAGATCTTCAGTCTAGTGGTCCAGAAGCATACATCAGTTTTAGCAATTCATGAAACAAAAAGACTAGATGAATTTAAATAAGAATAAATGCAGTTTGGCTCAGGTGTGATACCTGTAAATAGTAAAGCCTGGAGATGTTCTAGAGCAGTGATCTCAAAAGATGGTTCCTGGACCAGCAGCAGCATCACCTGGAAATTTATTAGAAGCCCACATTCTTGGCTCCTCCCCAGACACACTGATCAGAAACTCTGTGGACCATGCCCAGCAACTTGTGTTTTAACAAACCCTGAGGTGACTCCAATTTACGATGAAATTTCAGATCCACTCTTCTAGTGCATGTTAATAGCTTAATCTTAAATTTCTGAACTGACACTTCCTTACTTAACTCCTCCCTGATGCAAGGTTTTTATGTGTCTTTGTTGGTTTTTGTGTATCTTCAGTCATAATCCTGGCACAAACAAATTATTTATAGTCAAAGCCAAGCAGAGCATAAATTAAAGAAGTTCACTGTTTGGGCACAAGTAGGTATTTTGCCAGCTTGTATGTGTTATTTTTTTTTTTTTTTTCCAGATTTATCCTGTACTGTCAGGGCCCAATTTTTTTAAAGTGCTGTTGTTTTCCATTCCATTTTTAAGAATAAGCTAAGGAATTAGATCCTTTTCGGTTTCTGGAACAATCCAACTTTCAGAGAACTTAAAAACTAACAAAGAAAATTCAGTTAACAGGCATGGACATAAGGGAATCAACTTCCTAAAATTAAATCCTGGAGAGGTCACAGCATATAACCAGATTTGGGAGGATTAAACACAATATTGTGCTTCTTTTCTCCAACTCTCCATGTTATTTTCTGAATTAACCTTCTTCTCCATAGCTGTCCAAGGAGGATACAGTTGATACACGAAAATGCCAGAAAAGACCCAATCCCTTAGAAAAAAGGTCTTCTAAATCAGAGGCAGCACAGTGGTGCCCAGGGGCCAGATTAGTCCAGCAGACATATCTTGTTTGATCCATATACTTTTGCATTTTGCTTTTGTTGTTTGAAATATTTGCCAGCATTTTAAAATTGGGAGATTTCACATAAAGTCCAGAACTCTGGTTTCTCTTGATCTAGCAATACTGGACCTACACGCTTGCAAGAAAAATCTGGCTGGAGTCAAGTAGCAGTTGCCCCCTGGAAAGACACAGACTCCCCAGGTTACCACAGCAACCACCTGTGCACTTCAGTCACACTAGAGTTTGTGACTTCTTCCCTACATCCTACCCAAAGAGTGGCCAGATTGGAAGGAAGGTGTCCTCTGTCCCTTTTTACTAAAGAGAAACCAAAAAAGAAAATCTTGCTCTGTAGAACAAGCCTCTCCAAGCCTGTTTTTCCAGGGGGTACCCCACATTGTCCAAGACCTACTCATTCACCTGCCCCCTGGCTCGCACCCCCTACCCTGCTCCACCAGAATACCCTCTTTCCCATCCCTCCTGTCCCTTCATCCTTTCCCTTGCTACTGGAATATTGCTCAGAATTTTCAAACCCTAAGGAGAAAAACTAAACAGCAACCTTCCTGATCCAAGACTGTCTTGAGGCCACCAACCAGCCTGTTCCTTCTTCTCCTTCTCTTCCATACCCACTTCCTCACCCCCTCATCTTTCCCCAACCTGCTGAAGTCTGGCTTCTACCTCACCATTCCAATGAAATTGTTCTGGCTAATGTCACTGATGGTTCCCTAATTAAAAATCCAATGGATTTGTTTCAGACTCTATCCTTCTGCTCCACATTCTTTCCAAGACTCTCCAGGTCATGTTTTCTTTTGTTTTTTCAACCTTTCACCCCCACCCACCCCTTATCTTCTTTCTTAACTTTGCTAATCTTTCAAGTATCAGTTCAGGTCTCACCCTTTCCCATAAGTCTTCCCAGGACTCTCAGCTGGGTTAAGTGCCACTCTGAGCCAATCATGACATCCTGTTCTTGTCTTTATGTCCTGTTCCCAATATTGTATCAAAACTCTTGCTTATGAACCTGTCTTCCCTCACGCAAACGGTAAGCTCTTTGGAGTTCAAGACTGTCCCTCATTCACTTTGTATGCACAGTGCCCAGTACACTAACTGGCCCACAAGAAGTCTCTGATAAACAGTAGTAAAGGAAATAAACAGCTTTTACTTTTTTTGGAAATAGGAAGGTCTTCACTTCTTCCAAGAGGAGCATCTCACCCACAAATATTAACTGTATACAGGAGGCCAGGCTAGAGTAAATTAAATCAGGTTAAGAAAAAATGTATATATTTTTCTCCTTTTCTCGCTGGTTATTTAAAAGGGTTTGGATTAATAATGTCCTTCAGTAGCTCCTGGGGACTTTAAGAAGACACCACCACAAAATGTTTTACAGCCTCAGTTGCATATGGACGGTAATACCAAGAAAGACTCTGCACTTTAAAGCAAGAGGACACCATTCTAACAATGGAATCTAGAGATTCTGAGCAATAGAAATAACCCAAAACAATAATACAGCAAAGATGAAACAAATGTGCCCCAAAGTTCTTTAGTAAGCCATTTGTTGGCATCTCAAGTGCATCATCACACAGAAACAGCTCTACATGGTAGCTAGGAACAGGGCTGGACGCTGGTCTCCCTTCCCTGAGCTCTGCTGTCACCAGCTCTGTCCTAGAGCAGCAGAGAGGTGAAATAGAAAACAGGGAATAAGGTTGGAGGGAGATGGTGCCAGGCATGAAGGTCCATCTACGTTGGCAAGAAGGATGGCCTGAGGGAGGAAATCAGGCCATGGTGGCAGAAAAAAGAAGATGAGTTCTTGTGACCACCTCACACTGGACCAGGGCTGCCTGCCCATGTGATCATTCACACATTGTGACAATTTCCTAGCCCATGCTCATTAAATGCACGAATACATAGAAGACATACTCGGATAGAATTTCTCTGCTGGAACACCAACACATGGACATCTCTCTCAAACCTGGGCTCAAAGAAGAGTTTACTGAACGCCCCTGTGCTATTGCCCCCCTTTCTCCAGGTGTCATCACGGTAGAATTTCAACACTCTATAACGGCTGAAGGGCCTTGATTCTTGGACTGGCTGCCCGTCCAAACATATACAATCATTTTTCTTTCTGATTAAGTTCCTGAAATACTCAGGTGGACTCATTCCTACAGCCCACCTTGTTTATCTGAATTTGGTGAATGTTCGCCGCTGAGGCCCACTAGACCCTCTAGGCCCCTCGCTAAGCCCCTTTCCAATGTGGTAGAAGAGACACAGGGTGCATGCAGTGCCCAGATGCCAGCTCCCGTGGTAGAGAGGCTATCACTTATGGCCTCTTCCACTCGCCTTCTTTTCCCTTTCCTCTACCCTCCTTTCTTTCTTCCACTGCCAGTTGGCTGAACATAATTAAAGGAGAGGAGCAGAAAGGTTTACCATCTCCCCAATACAATAGGAAAAGGAAAAATACTAATTTCACACATGCGTTTCTCCCAACTCAAATGCCTTCAGTGGGGAACCAGGCCCAGGCCCCCTTCCCCTTCACAGTGATTTCACATAGCCACCTACTTGTCCTAGACAGAAGTCAAAAGTTTTCCGACTTCCCCAGGGGAGTTAAAAATGTATTGTAAACAAAGCATTGAAACTCCCCTCCCCTGATCACTGAACAAATCTCCACATCCTTGTGTCACAAGACCCTGCTGAAACATTGTTCTCACACCCTCCTTGTCCTAACCCTAATAAACTACAGCCTGTACCCCCTGCTTTTGCAGAGCTCTAACCTCCATCATTCCCTGCTGGCTGCTGCCGTGGAACAACCATGTCTCCTATAAGTTGGTCCTGTTAAACTCATGTCTAACTCGATGCCTGGCATGTTCTTAGGTCTTGGGGCTAAGCCTTGCCTCATCCATCCTAAAGCAACCTTCCAAAAGGACTGTAGTGGAAACTAAAAATATTTCACTGATATACACATCACATAGTTTCTAGACAATTGTTATCAGATATATTCAAAAACACAATTTTGAATACCTCAAATTACTGCCTCTTGACATTGGATCTTAAATTAACAAGTTTTTGAGTGATGACCCATCTTTAGAAGGATCTCTAAAATGATAACAAATGTTAAAAGAGAAAATTATGACAGCAAAAATTGCCATTTTATGTGAAACATATCTGAAAGTTTGTTTTAGTTTGCTAAAGTTGCTGAAATGCAATATACCAGAAATGGACTAGCTTTTAACAATGGGGATTTATTAGCTTACAAGCTTACAGTTCTGAGGCCACGAAATTTAGAACAAGTTATCTGCTTCCAATATACAAAGGAAGGACAGTCATAGAGTAAACATTCCCATTGCCATAGGGAGAAATTGGAAGGAAAACAGAGGTCACCAGTCTCAAATAGTCTCACAAACCTGCAGGGCAAATCTATTCGATTTCAAGGTCTGAGAGTCAAGTATAGAATGACGTTTTTGTCCTTGGGGCTTGATGGAGGAGCAGCCCCACACTTTCCAAGGGCTTAGGCAGCAGCCTTGCTCTCTCCAAACACTGGGGTGAGGGCTCCAACATCTCCAAGCAGTGGGGTGACAGCCAGATTCCAGGCCCCACCCTCCTCAAGCATCGGGGTGGCATGCAGACTCTCCACAATCTGCAGGGCACAGGTTTACCCCCTCAGAACAGTGGGGTGGCAGGCCAGACTCTCACCAATCCCCAGGGAATGTGTTCCACCCTCTCTGAAACCTGGGATAGCAGCATTCTTCCTGAACAATGGAGTGGCTGAGTTCTCCTCAATCCCCCAGGCATCTGATGGCCCTGGGGTGGTAACACTCTTTCTGAACCACAGGGTGGAAGGCTGCCCTCTGCAAGCTTCAGGGCAAACTCACCATTTCCACATACCTGGGTGGGGTCCATTCTCTTCACCCATGAGAGAAGATGTCTTTGCTCCAGACCTCAGCTTCCATGGTTCTCCCATTAAAGTCATTTTTCATTCAATCTGTCTCTTTTCTGTCCATTTTAGTCCAGGCTGGCAGTGGTTCCATTCATAAGATCTCACAAAAAAAACTTTACAGTTTCATATGCAGCACACTGGGGTCCCAACCATCAGACAATGGGACTTTCCACACATCCTTTCTGGATAACTCCATCTCCAATCCTGATTCGCACTGAGATGGCTGACTGGTTCCATGTTTAGTTAAATTCTCACATGGGGCACTATCCTCTGGGGACTTGCTTTCTGGGAGTTCAGAATTTTCCACACCTTCAATTTCTGGTTTCTTTGTACCCAAGAGTTCAGTTCTCAACTTATCCCTTTGCTCGCACATTTTACTATAAGTTGCAAGGAGAAGCCAGGCTGCACTTTCCACATTTAGTTCGGAAATCTCCTCAGCTAAATATCCAAGCTTGTCACTTTCAAATCTGCCTTCCATCCAATATCAGGACTCAATTTTGCCAAATTCTCTGCCGCTTTAAAACAAGGATCACCTTTCTTCCGGTTGGTAATGACACATTCATCATTTCTGTCTAATCCGTCATCGGAAGTATCTTCAGAGTCCGTATTTCCACCAACAGCCTCTTCAAAGCAATCTAAGCCTTTTCTTTCTAGCCCCTCACAGTTCTTCTAGAATATTTCCCTTACCCATTTATAAAGCCGTTTCAGCATTTTTGGTATGTGCAATCTCAGCATCCCACCATTCTGGTACCAAAATCTTATGGTTTTCCACTATACATCACTTGTACTTTGAATGGCTGCATAATTTCATCATTAAAAATAACTAACATTTTCTGAGTATCTCTATCTAAAGTACTATGCCTTCTGCTTTCTATTTGAGACCTAGTTTAGTAATACTGATATTCCAGCCCAAAATTCATATGATAAAATTATAATATTCAGAGAAATGAAGTTTCATCTCCAAAATTTCTTAGCTCCAAAAATCCAGTGCTTGAAACAATTATATTAATCATTAAGAGATCTGCATTCATATTGCTTTAGAGGGAGACAGGCATGGCATTTCAATATTCCTTCTGAGTTCAGTAAGCTGCCTTCTAAGGGCAATGGCATGTTATTATTATCTCTTTGCGAATGGTGCAAGCACCAAGGGCTAGCCTAAACCTCAGCTCGACCAAAACCAGCTGCCTGAGCATCCAGTCCCAAGAATCTGTTTGCCTGGTGTTTCCCAAAGCCATTCCTTCCTCAAGACACTGAGGGGCAGAGTTGAGAGATTAAAAGATTTGAGAATCCAGAGAGGATTCAGACATCCTGACTTCTGCCAGCTCCCCTTGCCCTGTTTTCTTACAGCCCGGACGGTGCTTTAATCGGTGATGAGTGCTAGATAATCACTTCACATTACTGAAATTTCTCTACCACATTGTTTTCTCAGTGCACCATATACATTATCTCTGTAGAGCACATTTGCATTGGGAATTTTCTGGTTGCAATTAATAAAATAAGATGTAATTATAGATGTACTGTTAGCAGTGCCACTTTACATTTAGGTTGATATATTTGTGGCTGTCTGGAATTCCAGATTGGAGTGCTGTTTATTACTATAACCCACACGTGTTATTTCTGGGGATGGTGCTGCTCATGGTGACAACTATCTAGGGCAGTATAATCACACTCCTTAGAGGCCTCTCTGCCTCCTAGGGCTCCCTATGCCTCAGCTCTAAGCTGCACCTTTGACCCTCTCTGCACAGCTTACAATGCATAATTCAACCCAAGCACAGCCCCCTAGTTGCTGCTCTGAAGCCAACGCTAGTGGCCTGGCTTTACATGCCAGTCTGGTGTCTACTGATTTAAACGAGGAACAGAGATTTAATTACAGAGATCTTAATCCAAAATTTAAGGAAGAACTTACTTAAACTTGGATGAAACAAAGGGCTCTAAAGATTTTTTCCTAGTTTTCTACAATGAGAGTACACTATTTTTAAAATGAGAAAAAGCATACAACAGATGTTATATAAAGTCAGGAGAGTGACTGGCTCTTCGTTTTCAGACCCCTCCTATAGAAACCCTTGGGGTACATGAAGACTTACCGTGGGAACATGGGAGGTTTTAAGAGAATTTGCTTCTAGAAACTCAACTACTTAAACTGGGTCTTACTGAACACTCTGCTTGCTTTCCCAAAAGCCCTTTTCTCAATTTTTGAAAAAGAGACACAGCCCTCCGTCTTAGTTTGCCAGGGTTGCTATAAAAGAGTACCACAGAGTAGTTGGCTTAAACAACAGACATTTATTGGCTCACAATTCTGGAGGCTAGGGGTCCAAAATCAGGGTGGTAGCAAGGTACTGCTTCCTCTTAAAGAGGAGAATCTGTTGCACGTCTCTCTGCTGGTTTCTGGTGGATAGCCAGCCACTCGGGGTGCTTCCTGGTGGCAGCAAAACTCAATCCCTGCCTACATCACCTGCTGTCTCTCTCCCTGTCACTCCCTTGCTGACCATGTCCAGAATCCTCTCCTTAACTTGACACCAGTATGTTCGATTAGGACCTACCCTAGCCCAGTTTGGCCTCAGCTGAACTAATAACGTCTTCAAAGGTCCTATTCCAAATAGGATCACACTCACAGGCCAGGGGTAGGACTTGAACTGATCTTTTTGTGGACACACCATTCAGCCCATGCCACCCTTCTCAAGCCCACTCTATCATTTGCCCTCTCGGGCAAAGAGTCTACCTGTGTAAATGCTGTAATCAAGCCATCCCCACAGCCTGGTCTCTGAGCCTCCCCAGGCAGTCAGCCCAAGTGGTGGTGCAGATCCACTGAGGCAGGGTGAGCAGAGGCTGGGCCAGGGCCCAGGACACCTGGGATGTCACCGTACAGGCCCACACCTGGAAAGGGGCTGGCCCAGGGGCCTGGGCAGGGTAGGCTTTCCTCCCTGAGGCCTACTCTTTAGACTCAAGATTTCTAGGCAGTTCTAACCACCTCTTAAGACCAGACCACCTATTTTTGAGTTTTGTTTTGTTTTGGATCAAAGCCCTAAATATAAGAACCAGAACTATAAAATTCCTAGAAGAAAACATGGGAAAGCATCTTCAGGACCCTGTATTAGGCGATGTTTTCTTTACACCATGAGCCATAAGCAATAAGCAATAAAAGAAGAAATAGGTAAATGGGACTTCATAAAATTAAAAACTTCTGTGCATCAAAGGACTTTATCATGAAAGTAAGAAAACAATCTACAGAATAGGAGAAAATATTTGGAAACCACATATCCAAAAAGGGTTTAACATCCAGAATATATAAAGAACTCCTACAACTCAACAACAAAAAGGCAAACAACCCAATTTAAAACTGGGCAAAAGACTTGAATAGGCATTACTCCAAAGAAAATATACAAATGGCCAATAAGCACATGAAAAGATGCTCAACATTATTAGCCATTAGGAAAATGCAAATCAAAAGCACAATGAGATGCCATTTCATATACACTAGAATGGCTACTATTAAAAAGCAGATAATACCAAGTGTTAGAGAGGATATTAAAAAATGGGAACACATTCATTGTTCATGGGAACATAAAATGGTGCAGCCACTGTAAAAATGGTTCATTAGTTCCTCAGAAAGCTAAGCGCTGAATTACCATGGGACCTGGCAATCTCACGTCTAGAATTGAAGGCAGAGACTCAAACAGATATTTGCTCACCAATATTCATAGTGGCATTATTCATAATTGCCAAAAGATGAAAGCAATCCAAGTGTCCATCAACAATGAGTAGATAAACAAAATGTGTTCTATACATACAATGGAATATTATTCAGCTGTAAAAAGGAATGAAGTTCTGTTATGTGCAAAAACATGGATGACACTTGAGTGAAATAAGCCAGACCCAAAAGGACAAATATCCTATGATCTCACTGATACGAGATAATTAGAATATGCAAATTAATAGAGTCAGAAACAAGATATAGGCTAGAGGCTGGAGTGGGGGTAGGGAATGGGAAGTTATCTTTAATTGCTACAGAGTGTCTGTTTGGGGTAATGGAAAAGTTTTGGCAATGGATAGTGGTAATGGTAGCACAACATTGTGAATGTAATTAACACTACTAAGTTGTATATTTGAATGGGATTAAAAGGGAAAATTTAAGTTGCACTTGTTACCAGAATGAATTTTTTTAAAACTGTAAAAGAGTACAACATGAACAGTGAACCCTACTGTAAACTATGGACTGTAGTTAATAGTGTAGCTAGAATAACATTGTATCATCAATTGTAACAAAGTTACCACACTAATGCAAATTGTTAATAATAAGGAAAATGGTAGGAGGAGGGGTGATGTGCCAGTTTATATACATTATGTCCCCCAGAAAGCCATATTCTTTTAATCCAGTCTTGTGGGATATTTGGATTAGGTTGTTTCCATGGAGATGTGACCCACCCAACTGTGGGTAATATCTTTGATTAGATTATTTCCATGGAGGTGCAGCCCCACCCATTCAGTGTGTGTCTTGATTAGTTTACTGGAGCTGGAGCCCTATAAGAGCTCAGACAGAAGGAGCTCAGTGCTGCAGCTGAGAGAGACATTTTGGAGATGGCTTTGTAATATCTGACCGTAAGTATATTCCACAATCTTTTCTGATCAGTTCCTTCCCACTCTGTGGTCAGATGTACTTTGGCATGACCTTATATAGCAAATGGAAGTGTTTCGAATGATCACAGTTCAAAATAAGATAGCATATCCCCAATCTAACAAATCCCATTGATGAATACATCGCTTAGAGCTTTATCCCCTTAGCCACCTTGCTCTGCTGAATTGGGCAGGGTTTCCCATGCCCCGACCCCTTGATGACAGGGACAGACACTGGACTTCTTGGTTTGTGTTAAACATCCTTGAAAAAACTCAAGTCATCCTTCAATGAAAGAAAACCAATATGTTCAATCCTGCTAGCACTCAGTACCTGGAGGCAACAGTTTATTGACTAGTACTCTTGTGTGTCTTTGAAAGGTCCCAAATGAGTTCCTTAAATATAGTCCCTGATCTAGGAGGCTCTGGATCCTGAGTTGCTAGCATTTATCAGACTTCTTTCACCATAACTGTGACCACAAGTAAATGTTTTCTAACAGGCACAACCCATATAAAACAGACCTTCCTCACTTTAAGATTGTCCAGCACTTAAACAGACGCCCTCCCACAGCGATCCTAGAAACTAGCTCCAGGTGAATTTGCTTCCCCTGGGAAGCTAGGACACTTTCACTGTACTGGGGCAATAAAAAGACAAAGTACTGGAGACAAATTCACTTAACAAAAATACTCAACCTCGAGAAACCTTAAACAATGCATTATAACCTTTCTCCATAATTTCTTTTGAGTTCCTTACCATTTTTTATAGGCTGTTCATTAAAATGCTAACAATGTTTTTTGTCCTGGGTGGTGGAATTTGTTGGAATATTTGCTTTCTTCTTTTACCTTTCAGAATTTTTAAAAATTTTCTACAATGAACATGTGTCATATTTTTTTAAAGAAAAATAAAATAAAAATTATTTCTTTCATGCAAATAAGATACATAAAAGAAGAAAGAATTTTATTCAAAAATTAGAAGTGCATTAACCTGCTCTTTTGCTTATTTCTCATCTAATAGAAAAGCATACGGGATAAGCTGCTAAAACTTACGAAATTCCTTTTTATGAAATTTGAAAATTCATGAAGAGCTAATTGACTCAAAACAAAATCATCACGAACATCTCTAGATCAGGTCACAGAAATAGATAACAGCAATTTCTCTCTTCTAGCAGGTTTTGGCTAAAACTCCATTGATCGTGAGTAAGTCAAAAAGGCATAGAATAATTAAAAGGAAAGAAAAAGAAAATCAGAATGAAACTTTAACAATCCACTATTCTAGGCCAAATACTTCTTATCTTTAAATATATATGTATAAATATATTTTTTGCTGTCAACTACAAAGATGGAAATAAACATTGCCAATCCCCTGCCGAAGCACAGCTCTCTGACTTCATGGAATTGACACTAATTGTCACACAGAAAAGCCGTCACAGAGGTGAAATCAATCTGGAAGTGCACCCACCCCCTTCCCCTCCCCATGGTTATGTTGCTGCTTCTTCATTAACCCAATTTCCCTGCACACTCTCAATCCCCTGGTCTTGGACCTTGACTGCCCTCCATTCTCAACCTTCTGAATGGCCCCTCAACCTCCTCACCTTAGAGAGCCTGGCTAGTCCCTGAGGACACGGCTCCCCCTGCCTCCCTGTCTCAAGTGGAAGCTACACACTCTTCCTCAGCCCTCGGGGTCAAAGCTGGGAGATAGGGTGGACTACCTTTGTTATACCCCAATCACAAAAAGGTTCTCTCTGAAATCATCTGGTCTGTTCAGGCCCAGGAATTGGGATTAGCCAATTTCTTTCAAATATTATGTTTTTTAAGGGGAGTGGAGACTCAGCAAGGAATTTTTCAGGCCAAAAGAATACATCATTTTCCCCCTTTGATACATTTAGACAATTTGGGGAGTTTGAAATGGGAGAAGGACTTTGGAACATGGATGGAATGCAAATTGGCTCTTACCTCTGGAACTGAGAAGCAAAATTCCGAGTATGGAAACCCAAAGATGCGGTGGTCCATTGGGGAAGCACAGTTCTGTAATAAGGAAGTTAGAAAAGAAACAATAATAAAAACTTAATGAGTTAGCCAGGAATTGAAAATGCTGAGCAGTGAATAGAAATTCAGAGAGTATATAATTGGGTGGGTAGAAAATTTCTTTTCTCCATTTCTTAAAAAATAGATAACTGAAAGTCACAGGCTATCCGGAAAAGGTACTAATAAATGCGAATACAATCACCACCTAGTCTTAGATGGGCATTGTATCATTCTTGGTGCTTCATAAACTCACCCCATAAGTAATGAACTAAACCAGTCTTAGAAAATGAAATGAGTTGGGTCTACTCAAACTGGCTCAGATAGTTTTCCCTCTTTCTAGACTTTAGTTGAGTTTTTAGGAAGAAGACACATATAAATTAGGCTATCCTCTCCAATCCATAAATTTGATTTTACTTCCAGGCAAATAGGCTTTGACATCAACTGTATGTGCACTTCAGCTGTATTTCAGCTAGACTTGTCAAGTCCTTCTGTGTGGGGCAACCAAGTGCCTGGTTTCATGCTTAAAATATGAGTTTCAATATGATTAGAAGGTCCATATCTAAGGTAAAATAAGGAAGACTAAAAATAGCACTACACAAATTATACTGTTTTTGGCCAGGGAAGGGAAACATGTAGGGGGTGGCTGGAAAAATCAGTTGTTCTAACACACTGTCAGACTTTTTTCAAGATTTCTAAAATGGCCTCCAATAAGGTCTGAGTTATTGTGCAGGACTTGTAACTGGAGTGAGGGTGGACTCTTGTTTGTGATTTATAAAAGATGACTGTGACTAGTTCAATCTTTGTACAAGGTAATAATTAAATAGAAGCCCACAAATTCTTCTCTCTCACAAAAGGTGAGCAGACTCTGGTCTGAGCTTCCAGACACTTCTGCAAATGGAAATCAGTTAAGAAAGTTTTTCAAATGCCGATATGAATTCCTTGGAAGCAAAGTTATACTGTCCTACACTATCTGTATGAGAGTGTGCTCGTTTGAATCTATTATGTACCCCACAAAAGCCATGTTCTTTTAATCCAATCTTGTGGATGCAGACTTATTGTGGGTGGGATCTTTTGATTAGGTTGTTTCCATGGAGATGTGACCCACCCAACTGTGGGTAGGACATTTCAATTAGACTATTTCCATGGAAATGTGACCCCACCCAATCAAGGTGGGTCTTAATTAGTTTATTGGAATCCTTAAGAAAATTCAGGGAGAGAGAGAGAATACCCAGAGCTGACACAGACCCAGATGCTTAGAGATGCAGACAGAAAGACATTCTGGAGACAGCCATTGAAGCCAGAACCAGGAGAGAAGCTAAGAGATGAAATCCAGAGTTTGTCCCAGAGAAGCTAAGAGAGGACCCCCAGATGCTTAGACAGAAACACCCTGTGAGAAACAAACAGAAGGACCCAGAGAAGCTAAGAAAGAAACTCAGAGACTTCTGGAGAAAGCCATTTTGAACCTGGAGCCCAGGAGAGAACAGCCAGCAGACATCGCCATGTGCCTTCCCATGTTACAGAGGAACCCCAGATGCCATCGGCCTTTCTTCAGTGAAGGTATCCTCTTGTTGATGCCTTAGTTTGGACACTTTTATGGCCTTGGAACTGTAAATTTGCAACTTAATAAACTCCCATTGTAAAAGCCAATCCATTTCTGGTATATTGCATTTCTGGCAGCTATAGCAAACCAGAACAGAGGATGACTGTGTTATACCTTTACATTTCTTTTTTTTTTTTGAAGAAAAAGAAACTTATGTTATGTCCTATTAAGTGTCGGCCACCTTATACGTATTATGTGCCTCAATCCTCCCCATGACCCTGAGAGTTATTCTGTTTCACAGCTGAGGACACAGAAGCTCAGAGAGGCCAAGCACTTTGT
Source organism: Choloepus didactylus (assembly GCF_015220235.1). Lineage (NCBI taxonomy): Eukaryota > Metazoa > Chordata > Mammalia > Pilosa > Megalonychidae > Choloepus > Choloepus didactylus. The sequence goes on along the minus strand of NC_051309.1, from coordinate 167,243,753 downwards.
CCAAGGTCAACCCAGCTATTTCTGGGTCCAGAGTCCAGGCCATTAAATCATGCTCCATGATATGTCCTATGCTTTTAAAAATCAGAAAAGAGAATTTGCTCTGCAGTCTTCCTTCTTTGCTTCCTATTTTTCCTGTAGGGGACCCTCTCACCCTGAGTATCCCAATAACCCAGGTGTAAATGTATCTAAATTCACTCCCATGCCCATAGACTAAAGTAAACACAGCAGCATCTGTAAACTGTTACAGAAAGAAGGAGATGTGCCCAAGGTAATGCTGGTTTTCCATCTAAGTTAATATATTCAGTGGTGCTCATGAAAAGAAGAATGCATCAAACATGAGTTCTTCAGGATTTATTTCTTCAAATCTGCAGCTTTATTAAAAATAATATTTTAACTAGGCTTTTAAAGTATTGCTTTCCAGAATTTTCACTCATTTAATCCAGACAATAACACATGAGGTAGAATAGGTACTCTGCTAAAGTATTTGAAGTATATGAAGCAGTATAATTGCTAATAAAATATGGGCAAGGTATGGCCTTGCTAGACAAAAGTTCATAAATATTTAATTGGCATACTAACTGCTCAGGTACAAATAGATTGCACCAAATACTTGAAACAGGTTATTTTACTCTTAATTCACCATTTCCAATGTGGGTTCCGACTGAGTCAATTTGCATTCCTCCTCAACAAATGACTCTTTTTATTTGTTTTCAATTCTTAAATTCATTTGAAACTTTTTTCTTTGAAGGTCCACCAAGTATAAGAAACATCATGGAGGCTGCAAAAATAAATAATATCTCAAGGACCAAAGAAAAAAGTGCAATACCACTAAATTAATCTGCAAAAAGTCACATATTGGTAGAAATAAATCCTTCACCGCACACTGGAATCACTCGAGGAGCTTTTAAAAATACTAATAACTAGGTCACATTCCAAGAGATTTTTATTTAATTGCTCTGGGTTGCAGCCCGGGCATTGGTTTTGTTTTTTTTTTAAAGCTCCCCAGGTGAGTCTTACGTGCAGCTGAGCTTGAGAATCACCACTACTGAGGAGCACGGTGACTGGAACATATGGGGACACGAGTGACTTAGTGTGTGATTCCTCAGCTGTTGGTACATTGTAGGGATTCCCTTCCCTCCTTCCTTTCAGCTGAATTGATGCCTTGAAGTAGAGGTAACATATTCATTGGTCCAGGGGGTATTTTGAAATATTGAAGATACAGGACAGGGAGAGGAGGAGGAAATGAAGTCTGCCAGGGGAAGATGGACAAACAGCAAGGCACATTTCAGGGGTCTTCAGTTTGAAAGAAGAGTCTTGTGGGAAACTAGAAGATGAGCAGGCTAGAAATGCAGGCCTGGTCCCAGGGACAATGCGTCCAAAGTCCGGAAAGACATTTGAAGCTGATTTTAGAAGCAGTAAGAAACTACTGATAATTTCTAAGCAAGGGAGTGATGTGATCAAAGTAACCATTACTCTGTAACTGGAAATTTAGGAAAATTAATTTGGAGAAAGTGCTGCAAGGATTAGAGAGGAGAGCCTAGGGAGAGAGGGAGGCCAGTTAGGCCAGTAAGAGGTGATGGAGATGAAGGAGGCAAAAGGTCAGAAGCACTGAACCAGAGGAATGCGGGGTGGGGGGCATTGGCAAAGGACAGATCCCAGGCCACCGTGATGCAGAAAGTGACAGGACTTAACTAGATGGTGGGAGACAAGCAGAGAAAGGGATCAAAGATGGCCCCAAAAGTCAGTGCTTGGCAGCGTAATTAACAAAAGTGGGAAGTGAGGAGCAAGAGCAGGTTTCAGAGGACAGATGATGAATTTCATTTTACACGTGTTGTGCTTCAGCTGCCATCATGACATCAATTTTTAAATGTCCAGTGACACATATGAAATTAGGAACTGGAGCACAATTGAGAATTTCAAGAAGGAAGTAGAGATTTGGGTGTCATATTGTCATAATGGTGGGTCATTAGAGAAGGCAGTAAGTGAGTTCTTGAGAGAGATGAAAATAAGAAAGTATCTTTGGGTGTATATAAGACTTGCAAAGGAGACGGGGGAAAACACAGAAAGAAGGCAAGGACGGGCTGCTCAATGAGAAAAAGAGAATCCAAGCATATGGGATAGTCTATAATGGCAAATGCTGCAGAACAAATCAAGACTGAAGGCAGGAAAGAAAAAACCTGGATATTAGAGACAAGTGGTGACCAAAAATAAGAGAGTGCAGCCCCCATGTCATGTGGTGTAAGAGCGAGGCTGCAGGGAGTTGAGGGGGATGGGTGGTAAGAAAGAGGAAATGGTATTCCAGTTCATGGGTCACAAAGTCTGCAAGTAAAGGAAAAAGGGAAATATCCAAACAGCAGGAAAGAGTATTAGGATAAACTGAAATAAAGATAAAGGAACACTCTGAATCTGGACATGTGTAGGGGTTAGAGTCAATGGAGGGACGCTAAATGCCAGAGAGAAAGGGGGTAATAGAGAGAGTGAGGGAGGTCACCAAGAAGGTGGGTCAAAATGCAGTCAAGGTTAGGATGATGGAAAAGTTCTGGAAATGGATGGTGGTGACAGTAGCAGAACATTGTGAATGTAATTAATCCCACTATATTATATGCCTGGGAGGAGTTGAGATGGGAAATTTTATGTTGTATAAATGTTACCACAAATTTTAAAAATAAGAGAAATTAAGAGACAATGACAATTAAATGCAATACATGATTCTGGACTGGATCTAAAAATGGAGAAGAAAATGTCCATAAGGACATTACTGGGACAATTGAAGAATATTTAGAGTATAGACTGTATGCTTTATATCAATGTTCAATTTCTTGAACTTGATAAAGTTCATTAAGTACTTAATGTGGTTACATAGTGGAAAACCTTGTTCTTAGGAAATATACATGGAAGTATTAAGTGTTCAAGGAGCATGATATATGCAACCTACTCTCAAATGTTTAGAAATAGATAATAGATAGGTAGGTAGATAGACCTTAGAAATTCATAGATTGATGGATGGATAGATAGATAAAAGGAAGGAAGGAAGGAAGGGGAAGGGAAGGAGGAAGAGAGGGGGGAGGGAAAGAAATAAAGGTGGCAAAATGTTAAATCTGGGTTTCTGAGCAGAGGGTATGTTGGAGTTCTCTGTGTTGGTTTTGCATTATTTTTTGCAACTGTTCTGTAATCTGAAATTATTTCAAAATAAAAAGCTTTTTTTTTATTTTAATGTAGTCAAAGGGGGAAATGGTGAGGTTGCCCCCAGAAAGGAGAACAGATCGTTTTGTTGGAAACAGAAGGAAAGGAAGAGAAGATTAATAAAAGGAAAGCTCGGTAGAGATAGACAAGAGAAAAATGAGGAAGCCTAGAAAACTGATGATCTAAATTTTCTTAGTGAAGCAGAAAACAAGGGCACCTTCAAAAGATGGGAGAAAGAACATGGTGCAGAGCAAGGTAGGAAACATTTGTAACAGGTAGGGCAGGGCTGGAGTCTAGCATGTGCTGCTGAATGGTGAGTCTTTTATTGACTCATTATTGACTCATATTGACTCCTGAAATAATCAAGGAACTCTGAAGGCACCAGCCTCAAAATTCTCTCTACATATGTGCAACCCCTCAGAAATAATCTGAGCTCACAAGCTTCTGTTGGGGGCATGATCTTCCCCCTAAAGGTCTTAAGTCAATAAATGTGGATTTCTTCAAAAGGCTGCAAATCTCTGCCTGCCCCAGTGTAACCCAGTATTCCTAGTATTCAGCTTCATTTGCAAGTCTCCCGTGGCTCAAGCAGACAGGTTCTCACATTTAACCTATGTCCTTGAACGAGTCAGATACTGTCCGCTTTCTCAACTGGAAAATGAAGAGCAATGACAACGCTGTGCACAAAGGGCTTGTGAGGATTAAACGACAAATGGCTGAGCAATTGGCAGTTATGAAGCTATAGAAAATCTTCGTGATCATCTCTGCCTGGCTGGGCACAGTGCAGTGCAGCAACCACAAAGGCCACATTCAGCCCTTCCCAGGTGCCAAAGACCAGCAGAGAGCTGGACAAATGAAGCAGAATCAGAAGACAAAAGAAAATCCCTCAACAAAACAAGGCAAGAGGAAAGAGGGTACACAGAGGAAAGGGATTGGGAGGTTAAAGGGTCATGGAGTATTCTGCCACAGAAATTCTCCTTGACAAAGAAATTATTTCAGGTTTCTCTTTGGGTTACAATGTGCAAGTGCCTATCCTGAAGACTGCACACTGACCCAGGATCCATGCAGGAAATCTATCTCCTGGAAAGGGGGGGTCTCCCCTATGCACTGGTGACACTTCTTTCCAATAACACCAACTGCTGTGCCATTTCAAGGGTTTTACAATGAAATTTCACTGTGAAGCCCTTTCCTCCCAGAGAGAAGAAGGTAAAAAAAACATCTCAGAGCAGACCTCCCTTCCTTGATCTACTCAATCAGAGACTGCCTTCATAATAACTTCTGGTGATTTCTTCAAGAATTTTAGAGCTCTTAGTCTTAAATAATAATCTGGGCATAATAATATAATAATAATAGTCTTAAATAAAAGTTTACTAAATACTGAAAGTCAGTAAACTTTTCTATCCTTATCAATGCACTAAAGTGATATATCTAATGAGTATCACAGAGATATGCTTAAGAAACATACTCCTTGAGTGTGAGTCAGACTTGAATTTGTAGTGTCACCCAGGTGTTCCCAAGGCCCCATTCAGTGTTAGGGACCTAGAAGAGCACTTAATAATGTATTTCTGAGTTGTCTGAATTTACTAGACAGTAATCACCTCCATGCTCCCTGTTTCTAGGTTTCTGAACGGTTCTGAAAGGGCAGATAGGGTGGGTGATAGGATGCATATTCAGAGCTGAACCCTTGTCTTTGACCACCCTGAACCTGTGCTCCAACTCTGGGCATCCAGGGCTCCAAAGCCATAGCTGCTGAGACCACCACGTCCTGTACTGACCTGCTTGTGGCCATGACTACCCAAAGGCTTCAGCCCTCTGTACTGCCAGCCTCAGGCATTCCTCATGGTTGCCATTTTTTGATTGCCACTACTACCTCTCTCCAGCTGATGGGAGAAGCATCTCCTTTTTTAATGTCCCCCTCATCCAGAAGGAGGAAGGGCATTCACAGCTGCAGGGTTGGGGGCTCCTGTGTCATGATTACTTTTCTTCTTCCTCACATGCAGCTCTCTTTCACTGAACACATAGGTGTGGGGAGAAGGGGTACACTGCTCCTGGATCCCTTTGCCCTCCGGACACTCGGGTCCCGGGGCTTGGTCTAATACACACTTTCAAACTTCTTATTGACTCATGGTGATGATTTTATCCTTGAGACCCTGACCCCCAAACTTCCCTGAACCAAACTACAGAGTCGGGATGGGAAGACTGTTACAGAATAGTTAGTCAGATAGTTAGTTCAGTCAGTCAAACACATCAGGATAGGTCTGAACATCAGTTGTGGAAAAAATTTTAACTCTTTGTTTTGGAAAGTTCCCCATACCAGTAACCCAAGCCTACATCCATTCTACTGAGGAATTGGCCCAGTTGGCCCATGGGAAATCCACGTTTTTACCATTACTACCTGTGAGAGTACAGGCCCTGCTGCTGCCACTTTCCCTCAGCCTGGCACCTTCTGAGAGATCTCTCCCCAAGGTCCACTCCAGGGCACCGAAGTGGGCCTATGAACCTCGCTAAGCAAGCAAACAGGTGGGTAGTGAGCTGCTAGACTCCTTTCTTTTAAGGGCATGGCCAATCTCTACAAGCAGTTTTCTTGGATTCCTCCTTCCCACCTGCTCTCTCCGTTTTGAACAATTGTGCACACATACATACACAGACACAGACAGCCACTACCTCCTAGGCTGACACAGTTCTTTACCCTGATGGCTCTCTTCAACCCATCTTTCAAAGGTCTGACCTTCTCTTGAATAGCCTGAAGAGGGGTCATGAGTTGATGGTTCTGCTATCTTGTTAATAAGTTCATCAGGAATATCTCTAGCCTCCCTCTTTGGAATGTGGGAGATAGCTTATTGCTTTGTTCTCAGCTTTAGGCCATCAGCTGAAATTGGAACAATAGGATATGTATTTAGGTTATGGAACACAAATTACTGTTAAGAGTAATAGTGGTTTAAAAGCTATGGTTCCTAAAAAGTTTTAATACATATATTATCCAGCACTATTTCTGCTTCATGATGAGATACTTTCCAGGGTGTACCCACAGATTAGTACACAAAAAAGGAATTAAAAAGATTTACCAGAACTTTAAAAAAAAAAAGAAAAAAATCTAACATGGCAGTATTTAATATTAATTATTTCCCTTATTTGAAATCTAGTGCAACACTTTTGTTTGCCATGCCAATTCTAGACAGTAATAGTCCAATTGCTCTAACAGATCTCCAGAAATTGAAAATTAGGAAATTAGTTTAAAAAAATTACTCTTTGCTTTCCCATATTAAAGTTAAAAAAAAGATCACTCTGCATTGTTGCTGAATTGAATTTTCATTTTTTAATGAAACTCAAATACCAGAGTTTATCCCAAAAGTAAAAAATTCCAGATATATTAATATGCTTCCAAACCCAAGATAGTGTGCTATTTCACAAGATACATCTGGCTTGACATTGAATCCTTGCTATCATATTTTTGGCTCTCTGTATCACTGACCAACACATTATATAAACTTCTACTCTAAACATAGACACAGCAAATCAATTGTATCTCTTGCTTTGGATCATGTCGCAAAGTTGTCAAGTTTCAACACAAAGAATTAGGAGCAGAGGTGTCCAGAGAATCCCACGTAGATGTATACCTGCAGTTTTAGCTTCTAAAATGGAGGATACCCACAGATGTTGCTGAAATACTATTGTTCAAAGATACAATTCAAGCAGCCTGTTCTGCCTGCCATGGTTTTCATATACCTATATGCATCCCACCTCCCCCAGAAACATTAGCTCTCTCAGGGCCTTGGTGTGTTCACCAATATTTCCTTAGGTAACAGTCTCCACATCTTACCTGTCTTTTATATTCTCCCCTTTCCTAGTGGCCCCCAAGTCATTGTCCTGAACTCATCACATCCTAACCAAATAGGAAAAATGTGTCTTTGAATCTTCCACCTCTTAGTTCTCTGCCTTTTCCCTGTTAGTGTCATCTCCTGGTCACCAGACCCCAGGGGCTTTGAGTTTGTTCCCTTTTTCTTATCAAAGTGCATTCTCAGGAAAGAATCAGGACAAGTCACTAACACATTAAGCCCAAAGTGTAAAAGACTGACAAGGTTTCGCTTTTCCTGCTGGTCTGCTGCTTTTTAACAATCATTAAGTCTCCTGTTTGACTAAAGCTGAAGAAGTAAAGCTCTGATTGTGGTGGACATCTGCCAGCTTCTCTCTGCATTAAACTCTTCTTGTCATTCTGTTTCGCTATCTTCCTGATCTCAAGATCTGGCCCCACTGCACATCTCCAGTCATTTAACTTTCTAATGTCTAGCAAGATTTACTTTTTCTTTCTCTCCCAGCTACTCTACTTGCCCCACCAATCATTGTCTCCCAACACTTCTCCCAATGAACCATACTCCCCATTCACTACTCTAGCTTCAAGCAAAATAGTTAAACTTTCTAGGTAATCTTTGTCCACAACCTCTTGAAAGAGAAAAGAAACGCATAGTTCCTTAAAGTGAGTTCATAGCTCATTCCTCCATTCTCAAAAAAATGCAAAGGACAGAACACGGACGACCTATCAATTCCTTTGTGAATCAAAACCAAGTCTGTGTGTTTTTATATAAATCTCTAGCATATGATAAAAGAATTAATTAACTAACAGGTTAATGTATTACCTTGATGTATTTGAAAATAAAAGAAGTAAAGGTACCACTTACCATATGTCTAATCAAATCTATGAATTATGACTAAGAGAAAAAAAACCACCTCCCTTTACAGAACTGTTGTTTGTAGGAGGAATTTACATCAACTAACTCCATATGCACTTTCCCAAACATCCATAACCTCTTTGGTTCTCTTCTTAATCCATGTTAGGACATTGGCAGGAGCAAGGATAAAAAGCATATATGAGAGATAGAGTTACAACTGCATTCAGCATCCAAATGAAAGTTGGTTCAATTAGTCACTAAATCATCATCTAAACATGTCTTATTTTCCCCCCATTAACAACTATTAATTAAAAGTTCAATAATGTACTCAATATACTCTACCATTTTTTCAGGAAAAAAAAGATTGGAAGTCACTTATGAAACAAATCTTATGCCATTCATCAAAACAAGGCAAAGAAAAAAAAGACAAGAAAAGAAAATCCAACAGCCCAACCATAAGAGTGGATGTGGTGACAGTGATCATGCTGAAAGCCTGGCATCAAGTTTCCTCGTGACTGAGGCAAAGAGGGAGACCAGGCAAAAGTCTCAACTCATAGAAGAAAATGGACCAGTTTCTTAGGAAAGATAAAGATCTTTCTTGAACCAATTTTGAGAGGAATATACTGGGTCAGATGTTACAGAAGGGGTAGTGAGATGCATGGGGGCAATGTTCTTCCAGCAACTTCTCAGTAAACACTAAGGCAGAATTGCCCTGAAGACTAGGTTATTTACCATACACACACACACACACACACACACACCACTCCTTTTTAAATGCCCATCCTGATTATACAAGGGGAATGACTTGCCTGATCACAGCAATCATCTGGTCTGTTTGTTACAAATTCCAATTCCCAGGAAACCCCCTCTTCCCCTCTAAGACTCTGATTTGATAAGTTGACAGGAATCTCCACTGTTAACACCTTCCCCAGGTGAGCAGGCAAGTTGGAGAAACAAGGTGAGAGGTGATAGTCTGCAGCTGCAGATGAGCTTATACCTCTGGTTGATAATACTCCAGCTGTTTAACCTCCCTCAGCTTGACTCCTCGAAGCATCCTGAAGCCTGGACACTCTCTAGAGGACAGTCTGCTCTGACATGCATTTGCAGGAAAGCGTTTGAGAAAGATAAGGAATGCACCATTTGTTACTTGATGGTAATAACTCATAACTCCCCCTCCCTTCTTCCACAATACTAATTTCATCGGTGTTACCATGAGAAGTCACCAGAGGCTCCACATGAGATATATCACATGCACGTTTTGACACAAACACATCTGGGCTGGTGTACACATCTTTTTATCATTAGAGTGAATATGTCTGCCACCTCAGAACTTAAGTCTTAAGATTTCATCCTTTATTTCTGAAACAAGGGAGGAAAAAAATTCTCCTTGGGAGAAGAGATACATACAATGCAGCATACATTAATTGGCGTTGATAGACTCACATGCTGAACTAATTGCACTTCCAAAACCTTCTTTCCTGAGCAAAGTTTCAAGAAGGTTCTGAACTACCAAGCATGCAAAGTCTCTTTCGTTCGAGGTACACGTAGAAATCGGAAGAGGCGCCAGATTTGCCCCAGAGTCTTCTTTCTCTCCTGCCATTCATGAGAAACCTGGTCCAAGATGTTGTATTGCTGGGAAATTGGAGGTGAAATGGTCACAAAAGTGGAGAGATGTTTAGCCTAAGAACAGTTACATGTGTTCCAGAACAAAGGAAAAAAAGGTCAAACCTAAGTCAAAGGAATGGCTCAGCTTTCTCTGAAATTGAGACAGAGACATTTTCCCAGCTGAAAACATAACAAGAGCTGGAGAGGACAGAAACCTGAGAAGCAGCCTGATAGCATTCTCTTGTCTTGGCCAAATGTTCATGTTGATTGTCAAAATCCATGGAGAATCAAACTGGGGGTAAAACCTAAAGGTTAAGTATGATCTATAAATAAATAAAGGCTCTTCAGTCATGGCTTAGGAACAGAGGCTCCCCCACCCCCAAATGCTTGCCTAGGTATCCTGAGGTTTTAGGCTACATTGGAAATCACAGATACAAAAAGGTCAACTGGAGAGCTCAAACCTGCTACATGCATTCCAAATCCTGGCCATCTAGAAAGGATTAAGGATTAGTTATCATTTCAATCCAATGAAAAAAGATCTGAATTTCTCTTTTAGACACAAAATTCTCTAGAGGACAGTGCTTGCCAACACTCTGAAAAAATAATCTCTCAAAATTCTTGCAACCCACTGTGTTATGATTTCATCTCATGAAACACAACACCTTTACATTAAACCTCATAAAACTAAATCCCACTGGATCTCTTCCAGACTCAAAGAATAAGCAGCTCTGTTGGTGATGCTTACTCAGGAAAGTGAAACACAGCCTCTTCTCATCAAGTTGATTCCCACCACTGGGTCCATTTTGCAGGCAGCAAATTTGCTTTACTTCTACAAAATATTTACATGTGGTTAACCTCACACATAATAGATCTTGCAAATGTTATGTGAAAGAAATAACGCCTTCCAACATCATAGCACTAATTCCCATAAAAAGAATCTTTTAAAACAAATTGTACAGAAATTCATTCTGGCTTTCCAGTCAATGGAAGTTATTTTTGTTCTCATGGATTCACCTGCGGGTGGTCAAAAGTATGAATATAAGGGTTAGAAAGGACAAAAGAAAATGCTCTTCTGGCTAAAGAGAAATGCACTTGAGTTTCCATTGTATCCTTGACCCAAGATGAATGGTGACAGTGTCTCCGTGTAGCATACATACACATTCACACAAAGTAAACTTTAACATGCTCTCATCAGTAGCTATGTATTTTTTCAATACTATAATTTTGGCAACAAGGTCATCCCTTGATAAAGATATCACCAAGAAATCAATCAATGACTGGTAACTCATGTATTCACATTATTATTGTAGAATCTTCCCTTCACTCATATTTATCTTCAGTCTTTCCATTTGTGTCAAAGATGGGACAAGCATCATAAAGGTGTTGTCTCTATCAGCCCAATCAAGAATGTTCTATTGGAATTCCACGTCTCCTCACATGGCCTTGACTCAATCCTCTTTATGTCAGATGTAAAATGACAGTGAATAGGGTATGGATTATCCTTTGGTATCATCACAAGATAACTTTCCATATTCCTGAGCAAATATTACTTGAAATCTAGTTTCTTGGCCTGGAAAGATTTTTCTCTAGTTGGACATCGATGTGATAGAATGGAGTTCCCATTTTATTCAACAAATAACTGTTGAATGCTTTCACTGAACTGGTATGGTGATTCAGAGTATTACTGGGTAGGATGGATTCTCATTTCTAATGCAGCTTGTGGCAGCCCAGGGCATGGGTCCGCTCCTAAATGGGAATGAAACCCTGAACACATAACAAGACTGCTTTAACCAGGAGAAAGGTCAAGAAACTACACAATCTCCCTGGTGGGAAAAAAATGTAATCACGGATGTAAAAATGGCACTGACTGTATCTTAGTCTTAAACATTAATGTTAGTAAAGCTTCAGTCTTAAGTCCCTTTAATAATTATACTAGAGGCCTGATGTCCTCATACTATATGGAATGTCTTTGTTCTGAAATTGTATACATGTAACCCCTTGTCCTCCCTGCCCCTTTGCAGAGTGCCATCCCTCCGGACCACCATCCCCCTGGACCACTGCCACCGGATACTCTCTCTTGTTCATAAGTCTTATTAAATCTATGTCTACTTCTGTGCCTGGTGTGGTTTTTGGTCTTGAGGCAGCACCAGCCCATGCTTTGCATGAACTCGGTCTAGGCCCGAACACAGCTTCTGAAGAGGATTAACACATTTGTCATCCCCTTTCACCTTTTCTATGTACATATATTTTCAGGACTCAACCCATCATCATCCTTGGGTAAAAGTGCTGGGGTGATTTGTCAGTAACATTCAGCTGTGGCCTGGGAGTTCCAATGTTCAGCAAAAGACTTTCAGCTCATCTTCAATAGCATTCAAGTTTATAATGTACTAATGTCTCTACTTAATTTCTAAAAAATACTAATAATGTACCCTCCATTAGCTCACATACATGTAAATCCATTCTTTCCACTACTTCTGGATCAGTGGAGGTGAAGGCTGTCATCCCCACGGTTTCTAGTGGTAACAAAACGTGGGATTAAAGAGATTATGGTAGTCTTTGACCCAAAAGAACCACTGACCTAGGCCTTCCTTATCCTCCTCAAGTTATCAATAACTTATATCATAAATTAATACAGAGAAAATACTTTGTTCTTCAAAACACCAAATTTCTTCTCCTATTGGGTTTTTGCATCATCTGCACCTATAAGTCCTTGCCTCAGTTGGGCTAGCCCCTGAAATACACAGGAAAGACATTGTTTGTGTTACTACAGGGCTAATAAGGGGCTATGAGCAGTTGTTATCAACTCCAGTCAGCATTTCTCATACAGATGTAAAAATGTTTATGCTCTGAACCAAGACATAAAAACTACAAAGTAATCACTTACTCTTATTGGCTTCATATGCCACTAAAGCATCTACTGATCTCCCTAAAGCTGTCTCTATGGACAGGAAATAACCCAGGGCCTGAATTTTGTAATACAATGATCATAGGATACATTAATGTAGGATATGTAATTTCTCCAAGCTTCCTTAGTTTTCTCATTTATAAGCTAGGACTCAGCATACTGTTTTTCAGGGTTTTGTGATTATTAAATGAGAATAATACCTATGAAAATACTTTTTAAACTGCTAACATTAGTTATTATGTTTACTATTAAGCCCAGGTTGAACCTCTCAAGGCCACTCTTTCCCAGAATCATTTATTCAGTCTACAAATTCGTTCTGAGCACCTAGCAAGTGTCAGTCACTTTGTGATTCAGTGATGACCAAAAACAGCTGTAGCTTCTACCTTCATGGACCCTGTTATGGTCCACCTAGTGATGGGGAAAGATGTTAATTTCATAATCACACAAAAAAATGGAAAATTTGTAACTCTACTGAGTGCTTTGAAGGAACTATACACGGTACTCTAAGAATTTATCATAGAGGAATTTGACCAGAGGGGGCCATTTAACTTAATTTATTCAGCAATATTAACTGGGCATATTAATTGCCACACTCTGTGAGGGTGAGGGAATTCAAAGACTAAAGCATGATGCCAGCCTTCAGTTAGCTCACAATCCAGAGAAGAGAGTCACACACGTAAATAAGCAAGCACAGTAATGTCACGGGAGAAAGTAAGGCACAAAGGAAGAGGTAATTCTATGGGGAAAGGAAGGGAGAAGGACATGAGACAAATACTTCATAGACGACATGATGCATAAGCCAAGTCTTAAAGTGTAAGTAGAAGCTTCTCAGGTGTTCACCCTAGGGAAGAGCAATCCAGAAAGAGCAAGAGTGTGAGCAAAGGCACAGAGAAGTGGAGGGCACCTTACATCAGAACAGTGGTTCTCAACTGGGGCCAATCCCCACCGCCACCACGTCCAGAGGACATTTTGCAACATCTGGAGGTACTTTTGGTTCTCACAACTGGGGGGTGGAAGGGAGAAGGTACTATGGCATCGAGGAGGTAGAAGCTAGGGATACCAATAAACATCCTACAAGGCACAGGACAGCCCTACTACAATTATCTGGACTAAAATATCAACAATGATGAGGTTGAGAGACCTTGTATTAGAAGGACTATAGTAGAAAAGCATACCACTCATATAAGTATGACAGAAAAATGGAAACACTTTTACTTCCATATCAGATACTGTATCCAGTATTGAATATCCTCCTCTGTGGGGGAGTTGCTTATGTCTCAGTTACAGGAGACATCCAAGAAATGAAGAGTATACATGGGCCTGGAGTTCAGGGGAAAGGTCTGCAATGGAAATACAGGATTGGGGCTCATCAGTGAGCCATTGATTGGAGCCATGGATGTGGATTAGACCATCCAGGAAGAATACTGAAAATATAAAATAGACCAACAGAGAGCCCTGGGAAACAGCAACATTTACAAGGTTGGCACAAGAAGAAATCAGGAAAGGGAAACATGAGGGAATAATGAAAGAGATAGAAAGAAAACCAGAAGAAAAGGGTGTCATGAAAGTCAAGGAAGGAGAGTTCCAAGTTGAGTGATAAACTGTTAAGTACTATAAAGTCAAGTAAGAAGGACCAAAACTGAGTCAGCTCAACTTGCTAATTAGGATATCAGGGTGACCTTTGTCCAAACTATTAGTATAATGATTGAGGCAAAGATCGCAGTGAGCTCAAGGAGAATTAGTGGTGAGGAAGTGGAAACAATAAGTATCGCTAACTCCTTCAAGAAGCTAGGCCATGAAGGACTGGAGATCAAAAGGATAGTGCAGGATGCAGAAGAGAATTTACTTTTCTTAATAAAGGAGGGACTTGAATATGTTTGTAAACTGTAGGAAAGGGCCAGAGGCAGGGAAAAAGATACTGGAAATACAGGAGAGAGAAGAGATCACTTAAAGAACAAGGTCAATGAAGAAGCCATGATAGAGAATTGCCTCAAGTCTTGAAGGGAAAACTAGAGACATTTTTCTTTGACATTTTAATAAAGATATTTTGAAAGAAAGCTGCAGTAAACAATTCACAAACAAGGGGGAGACTGTCAAGTCCATGTTTGTCTTCTTCACCATCTTCTCTAGACCTGATCCGTAGTCTCAGAATCCTATGGATCAGTGATGAGGCATTTGAAAAGCTGATATAGCCCAGCTTAGCAATGTAGATTCATGGACTTGAATTGGGAATCAGGAATCCTATGTCTTGGTCTCCTTCCCTCACTCAACACCCATCCCATTTCCACTCCATCATTGGCATCATTTCCTAATGATTTGGTTAAGTTGCTTGGACCTCTTGGGACCTCAGTCATATTGCTTGTAAAACAGCTGAACCACCCTCTTCCTGGCCAAAAGCTTGGTAATGGATCACTCAATCCCTTGAGAGTATTTTTTCTATACTGCCAGTGATACTGCAGATGGACTTCTGCTTTGGCTGAGAACTGAGCCTTCTGGTCAGGAGACGTTCCTTCAAATGTTGTGGAGAGGAAAAACAAGCCAACCAAACAGTATTCTCAATGGAAGGTTCCCATATCTATTCTTCCCAATGTCAAAACAACCTCAAAAGATAAACTTCCACTCTGAGGTTAACATGAGCTTCAATATGAACCAATACTAGTGTTAAACAACACTGTAACTCACTAATTTTAAAAATCTCTTCTGTTTATATCAAGAAGAAGCTGAGTTGGGATACCTAAGCAATCTCTGAAACAAATGAAAACATTTTAAATGACTTTTTTACAAAATGAAAATCTTTATCACAAATTTTTGATCTTGTAAGTATGGCACTTCTTAACAAAGAAAGGTGACATTCAAAATAGGTGGGGTGGGAAAAGATAAACAGGCTAAAGCTCCATCATCCCCTAATGTGTTTCACTGAGCTAGGGAGCAAAGCCTAAGGACCCAAGGCATCCTGTAGTGGAACTATCTTGATCTAAGAAGTTTGGAGAAGTATGTTATGGGAGTTAAGTTGGAGGGTTTTCCAAGGAAAGACATTTCATTAGCATAGCAATGAGTTGGCAAACATACCCTAACGTTAGTCCCACATCCTGATGTTTTCAATTGATTCTTTTACAGCCTCAGCCCAATTCTGCCAGACTGAAAGTGCCAGGGATAGACAGTGGGACAGCCTGTGTCGCATATCACACATTCAAGGCCACAACTAGGAGTGGTACAAAACCCTCGCTAACAGCCTCACAGGAACACCACTGAAATCTGAAATCTGACACTTGTAAGTGCCTCCCAACCCATCCTCCTGAAGTTTCTTGAGGCCAAGGACAGCTTACACTGAGCCCCTCCATAGCCACCCTTTATCTTGCTCCCTCTGCAACCTCCCTCTGCCCATCTTCAGCCCTTGACCAGTATCTAAGAACACTCTGTGAGAATTTAGGTGGCATGATACATATCCTTGCTGTGGCATTTATTCATCTGAGTCAGGTAGCCGGAAATAGGATAAGGTGTTCACTGATAAATTTAAATCTAGGACTGGCCAGTGATGCAAGAAGTCAGATTACATCTTACCTATATTCTAGGTTAAATTATGACCAGGAAATAAAACTACATATAATCAAAAAGTGCAAATACTTACTGAACTCCCAAAATGCATAAGCAAGAAATTAGTCAGGATGAGGGACAGTAACATGAAAAAGCAATAAGAAGCTAGTCCTCCAGGAGTTCACATTCTAAATCTGACTCTTGGCTACTTTAAGTGTGCTTTTCTCCTGCTTTCATATCTCTTTTGCACTGCCTGCATGGGACAATGGCACAGAATGGCAGAGATAAAGTTCACATGCACGAGGCTGCATGTTGGTTTTAAAGTTGTACCAAAGGACCAGGGTCCATCCTGGGTCTGTAACAGGTGAATTATACTGGTCATGTGTCTCTGGAATGGAGTGTCTCTTAACTCTGAAAAGAATTTTCTATGGATTGCATTGCAGTAGAAAATATACCATATAATAAATACAATAAAATAGCCACAGTGTGTGTTTAAGAACACATAGTATGTGATCTTAGGACCAAATGTTTGATATAAAAAGACTCCCATATGATGACCAAGTGCCCAAATGAATCCCAGATTTTGTACAAGGGCATCTGACGAAAACTTGGGACCAAATGTTGGCACGTGGGCCCTTATTATAAACTGCCTCACAACCTGCAGTCATGTATTATTTCTCATATTATAAATTATATTCCAGATAAACGAGGAACATGTGTCATCTTCTCCCTTCCTGTCCCCTGTTTGATCTCCCCTCACTTCACTAAGACACACCAGATACTGCAAATGTTTTTAGTGGTAAACAATATTGAATGAAGGAAGGAAGGAGGTATCAAAGCTATGTCAAGTAGGTGTGTGTTTGGCTATGAATGAATTTTGAAAATAAAAACCTTCACTACAAGGACTTAACCAGATGAGGTTTATTTTGTCTCTGGCAACAATAGCTCTCAGGGTAGAGACACTGGGGCTACAGACTGACTTTGAACACCACCAGTGACCCATTCCTCTGTCGTTCGTGTGTCGCTTCTGTCACCAAGATCGCAAGATGGCAGCTGCACTTCCAGACCCCACATCCAATTTCTGGGAAGGAAGAAGGTGAAAGGCTAAAGGCCTTATCCCCATATGGTTTTGTCTTTTTGCGTGGGAAGGAATGCCGTCCACTTATATCACTGACCAGAGCTGAGCCACGTGGTCAGCCCAGTCAGAAAAGGTCTAAGAGGGTTTAGCTTTTCAGCCTCTATAAAAGGGGAATATATGAGAAAAGTTGGTTGGGGATGAGTTTGACTGAGCCAAGTCCTGATGCTATATGCAGACAGCTCTTTTCCCAGAATAGATGCTTTTCATACAGCTAGCACTTCACTTTTGTTTTTTATAATAATTATTTAGTCCAGGCTTTGTGATTGGTGTTCTTACAAGCCCTCTTCATTTCATTCTAATATATCCAGAGTCCAGTTGACAGTCTTATATCCCAGCTCTTCCAATCCTTTAAATTGACATAGAAAGCTCACATTTCTATCCTAATCTTCTATCCTAACGTCCAATTATATTCATTTCAATAGCAGCTTTTCCAAATCAATTCATTTTGTTAAAATTCTTCTTATCCTGCTTTGTTTGTAAATGAGAAAGTTGGAATTTAAATTCATCAGATCTGTATTCATCACCTTTAGCTGCTTTTAGAATATCTGTGACTAGAGGCACATACACTTGCCACTAAAAAGATTTCCATAGTTTTGGCTATCCATACAGAAAAAATATTACAACCCTACCTCACACCGTATACAAAAATCAATTTCAGGTAAATTAAACACTTAAATATAAGAAGCAAAACTTTTAGAAAGAATTTTAGAATACTCTCTTTATGAAATTCATTAATAAGGATTTCTTAAACAAGCCATAGAAAGCATGAACCATAAAGCAAAAGAGAGATTACTTTGAATGGATTGAAATTACTTCTAAATGAAATGAGACCATAATAAAAATTTTAAAATAAGACCCAAAAGGAAAGGAGATATTTTCATAGAACTGATTTTTAAAATATGACACCCAGAGTACATAAAGAACATCTATAAATCACGAAGAATACGACAAAAATAGAAAACAGGGGGAAACAGGCAATTTGTTCAAGAAGACATGGCCATAAATACAAAAAGTATTTTGAACCTCACTTGAAATCAGGGAACTGAAAAAAAAATCACATTTATGTGATACCAATTTACACTCATCAAATTGGCAAAAATATATATCTGTGAATATTAAGTGTAAGGATATGAGAAAACAAGAACACTGTGGGGGAGAGTTTGACTGGCATAGATACTTTAGAGCCAATTTGGATTATTTAATTTCCTAGGCTGCTCTAAGCAAATACCATGAAATGGATCAGCTTGAACAATGTGAATTTATTAGCTCACAGTTTTGAGGTCAAGAAAATGTCCAAAACAAGGCATCATCAAGGCGATACCTTCCTCCCAAAGACTGGCTGCCAGCGATCCTTGTCTCATGGGCTCCATGGCAAGGTACATGGTGGCATCTGCTGGTCTCTCCCTTCTCTTCTGGGTTTCATTGATTTCAGCTTTTTGCTTCCCTGGCTTTCTCTCTATATATATGTATTCATTCTGTTTATAAAGGACTTCAATAATAGGATTAAGACCTATTATAAACTGCCTCACAACCTGCAGTCTTGTATTATTCCCCATATTATAAATTATATTCCAGATAAACAAGGAACATGTGTCATCTTCTCCCTTCCTGTCCCCTGTTCGATCTCCCTTCACTTCACTAAGACACACCCGATACTGCAGTTAAGGTGTGGGATGCACCTTAACTGAAGTAGCCTGGTTAAAAGGTCCTACTTACAATGAGTTCACACCCCCAGGAATGGCTTAAATTTAAGAACATGCCTCTCTAGGGTACATACAGCTCCAAACCACCATACCTCATGGATCACAGATTCTACTCCTCAGTGTTTATCCTGGAAGAAGTCTCTTAAATATGCACAAGAAGACATACAAAGATGTGTACAGTAACTGCAATAACAAAAAAATAGAAACAATCTAATTGTCCATCAGTAGGAGAGTGGGTAAATAAATTATTGTATATTCATCCAATGAAATGTTATTAAAAACATTAAAAGGAATAAAGCTTCATGTGCCAATGTGGATAAATCTCAAAACATATTGGGGTAAAAAAGTACTACTCTTAGTCCAGCTCTGTGCCCTGCCTCCCATTTTTACCCTCCATCTGTTTAAATTCCATTCCTCTTTCAAGTCCTTGCTCTAGTTTAATCCCTCCAATAAATTACCCTGGTATTTCCAACTTCGACACTTCCCCTAGGGCTTTTGAGTTGCATCTCCCTTATGACACTCACACCTACAGCAGTACTAAAAAGTGCTCTTAACATCACAGTTTCACCAACATCCTT
Organism: Choloepus didactylus; assembly: GCF_015220235.1. Lineage (NCBI taxonomy): Eukaryota > Metazoa > Chordata > Mammalia > Pilosa > Megalonychidae > Choloepus > Choloepus didactylus. The sequence continues at coordinate 167,224,443 of NC_051309.1, read as the reverse complement.
TTTTTTTTTTAATCTTGGATAATCTGATAGAAAAAAAAATCTGATTTTATTTGATTACTCCTGAGGTTGGAATTTTTTCATATGCCAATTCTTTATTTGTATTTCTTCTGTCTTACTCATTTACAGTGTTTTCCACAGCATTTTGCACAGGGTTCCTAGCACATATTGAAAACAAAAATAAATTGTTGACCAAAATTAAATTAAAAGCTAGAAATTCAAAGTGAATCAACAAATAACATTGCATTAGACAAAAAAAATTATTGCAATCTAAGTAGTATGACAAAATATAAAAGTATAAAAATATACCACAGATTTGCTTGCTGAGGTCCTTTCTTAATTAGGTGAATGGAGCACATCTTATATAAATAATATATCTGATGTCAGGCATAGAGGGAGTCCATCCCTTAAGACTTAAATAGCTTCTGCTGGTTTTAAGGAACAAGTAGCACTGGGTGCAGATATAAAGAATACAGAAGCCAAAAGAGTATATGCCAAAAGCTAATGTGGACAGATACTCTTCCCAATAAATCTTGAATTCTTCACATGTATGAACTTTTCCCCTAATTTAAGATATATGTCTTTGGACATATATTAGCCTTAAGACTTTGAAGGTTTACAGCTGATAAGCAGAATCATAATTGAAATTATAAATAAATACAGAGAGTCACCTTTCCTCCAGGAAAGGATTTTTTTCTCTGCGGTTCACATGGTATTTGGTATTCCCTGGGTTTTCTATTATTGTTTTGTAGGATTCCAGAAATCCCAATGTTCATTTGCAGACAATGTAATTTTTGCTAAATTTCCAGTAACTTATTCTGCCATTCAAAATCAGTGGTCCAATTGGGAATCAAATGTTTAATATAAAAAGGATCTGTAACTAAAAGAACAGCTACAGAAATTGAATTACTAAGATTGTAGCCAATGGCCATTGCCGCAATAGTTTCCTCTCATTTTAATTATGAATAATTTATCACTCTGTCTGGATTTTGACATCTAACGGCAGCCAATCCAGATTTTTAAAGAACACTTGGCTCCTAGAGTGCTGAACAGACAGACTCTTTTCCTTGGAGGATGGCAAGGCCACCAGGGAGAGCTACTTATGAGATGTTCTCCAGAATTCTACTTATTCAGGATTTAACCTGCAATGAACCCCGGCAGCAATTATTTTTGGTTAATTGATTATAAGTTTCAATGGTTGTCACAGGGCATGAGAACAACCAGCATGGACACACTTGTCATGTTTTCATTACTTTATCCCTTCATGGGAATATAGTATACGAAGGTAAAAACATTACTTGGTTGGAAAGCAAAATCAAACAAAATAATGATGGTTATAGCATTGCCCAGAAATATTGTGCTTCCTCTGAATATTTTACCAGCTTCAAAACTATATTTTCATTGATAAACATTTACAGGGAATTTGATCTACATGTCATAAGTTATACAATAGATGTTTCTGCTTTTTGTTTTATTTTTAATGCTATGTGAAATAAATAAGACTTTTTACTTAGGTAAGCTGCAACTGTCATGAGTAAATACACTTTACAAAGTTTTTAAAAATCAGCCTACACCAGACTTTGGTTTATATTGAAAAGTTCCCTAGGGAACTGATTTTACATTTGAGACCCTGATTTAGCCAAAAAAATTTATAAGGGCACATGTAGAAATACAGGTCCCTACTGGGTGATGAAGCAGGGGCTGAGACATGATTATGATTCCCTCTGCTCTCCAAGCCACTGGAAACTGCTCCCAGGAGCCCAGAGCTGAGTTGGTCGTGAAAGAAGAACATAAATGTTCTATGCAAATATGACCACCTGGGTCACCTTCCCAATCTTCAACCCCAATCAAAAGGACAGTAGAAGATGATACAATAATCATTTCAGATACAAAAGTAATGGGAATACTTGCTGTTTTGTTCCCAGTTTCTTAGCTGCTAAAACAAACAGCATACAATTTCACTTAACAATAAGAATTTATTGGCTCACGGTTTCAGATGATAGGAGGCTTGCTTCCTCCTGAGGTGGGTATCTTATGACTGCCTGGCAATCTTTGGGGTTCCCTGGCATTTCTGTTACACGACAATGCGTATGATGGTGTCTTCTTGCTCTTCTGGGTTCCACTGACTTCCAGCTTCTGGCTGTTCCCCATGGCTTCTCTTTCTGTGTCCAATTTCCTTTGTTTATAAAGATGTCAGCCATATTGGATTAAGGCCCACCCTCACTCAGTTTGGCTACACCTTAACTAGTAACATCTTCAAAGTCCTATTTACAAATGGGTTCACACCCACAGGACCAGGGGTTGGGATCTGACCATGCCTTTTGTGGAAGGCATGATGTAACCTCCATCACTTGCTTAACTTGGAACCTATGTCAGCGTTTTAGTTTCTTAGGCTGCTCAAGTAAACACCGTACAACAGGTTGGCTTAAACAATGGGATTTATTAGCATATGGTTTTGAGACTAAAAGAAAATCCAAATAAAGGTGTCATCAAGGCAATGCTTTCTTCTCAAAGACCGGAATTCTGGGGTTTGCTGCCAGCAATCCTTGACTCCTCTGTCACATGGCAAGGCATACAGCAGCCTCTTCTGGCCTCTCTATTCTCTTCCAGTTTCCACTGGTTTCAGCTTCTGGCTGCTCCCTCTCTGGCTTTCTCTCTGAGTTTCATTCTGCTTACAGGAGACTCCAGTAATAGGATTAAGACCCATCCTGACTGAAGTGGGTCACACCTTCTTAACTGAGTTAACCTCATCACAAGTTCTGTTCTGGTTTGCTAAAGCTGCTGGAAATGCAATATACCAGAAATGGATTGCTTTTACAGTGGGGGCTATTAGTTCACAAATTTACAGTTCTAAGGACATGAAAACATCCAAATTAAGGCTTCAAGAGGTAGATATCTTCTCTGAGGAAAAGGCCAATGGCTCCAGAACACCTCTGCCAGCTTGGAAAGCACATGGCTGGCATCTGCTGGTCCTTTGCTCCAGGGCATTGCTTTCAGTTTCAATTCCAGTGGCTTTCTCCTTAAGCATCTGCGGATTCTCACTTAGCTTTTCCAGGGCAAACTCTGGGCTTCAACTCTTAGTTTAACATCTCCAAACATCTGGATCTCTGTCAGCTCCAGGCTTATTTCTCCCAGAGCATTTCTGTCTCTCTTAAGGACTCCAGTAAACCAATTAAGACCCACCTTGAATTGGAAGGGTCCCAGCTCCATGGAAATAATCTAATCAAAAGGTCCCACCCACAATAGGTCTATCTCCAAAAGACTGGCTTAAAAGAACATGGCTTTCGTGGGGTACATAATAGATTCAAACCAGCACAAGGTCCTACGTACAATGGGTTCACACCCACAGGAATGGGTTAAATTTAAGAACATGCTTTTCTAAAGTACATACAGCTTCAAACTACCAGAATCAGTAATACATTTTGTAAATCTGGACACCAAATTAAGCTGGATCTCTTTATGCATTATCATTACTGGATGTTGATCATTTCAGCCTGTCATAAGGGTAGTGGTGGCACTCATGAGCCTAAGCAAAAACCAGTGTCATCAAGTACCATGCAAAACAGTCCAGGAATGAAAAATTGAAACTTTCCTTGTAAAAAAATTAAAATTGCTAATAATTTGCTGAAATTTCTCAGGAATGAGGTAATGCACTGGGAGGCATGATCTTGGAGGCCAAGCCCCTTTGAAAATGTTTTCAAATCATCACTTTACAGGATAGAGTGAGGAAACATACTCAGCAGTCAACTGGAGGGTGCCACAGCTGACTTCCAGGCCTCTTCTGGTGGCAGTGTTGGTTACAGGTGTCTCAGAAGCCAACATTGCTGCTGTCATTTAACTATCACAGCAAAGTACTGGGCCACCCAGAAAACTTACAGGAGCCTGTTAATCAACACCCAGGATCTCAAGACCATGAGGGCTGAATGTCAATATTGAGTTATATAACCAAAGAGAAAGATTTAACAAGGAGATTATAGGAAAGAAAGTATTTGTTCTTTCTCTTGATGACACCCTTCCCCCCCAACCATATACCCTACTGCTAACTGGGGTTTGCACAGCTGAACACAACAGTGTCCCAAACTTGCAAGATTGTAATAACCATCCCTCTGATATGAAACTGCCATGTTATTAAATTTCACTAAAAGATATACACACATATTTTGAACAGAGTAGGGAAAGTGTAAAAAGTCAGAAATGTACAAATCTGTGCAACATTAACCAGGTATTGCTCAGAGTATTTTCAGGAAGTCTGACAGTCAAGTAAGTTCCATATGCAGAAGCAATTTAAAATTATTATGTTCATCTTGTTTAGTTCTGTTGAATAAAACATTGATCCCCATAAATTATTTATTCCCTAAAGTAAGACTGCTTCCATTTTTTTCTAATGTTTCTATTGAGGCTTTCCTATTCCTTTGACAAAAGGATATCATTGTTGTAGATTTACCAGTATGTCACTATTTTTATGTCTCATAATTGTTTTATTCTATTTTAACACACCCAATGTGAGGTTTGCCTCAACATTTTTACTCATAAAGTGTTTTTTGGAAATGGATGCCATTTTTGGATGCTTTCAATATCAGGCATTTCTCTACATTAGAATACATTTCACCTGCTGATTTGTGAAAGGATCTACCCATCAACAAAAGGTCTATTTGCCTGTGGGCCTTTAGCTGAGGAACTGGGCAATAGATCCATGGATCTTCCTTATGGCTCCAGGATTAGGCATCTGGTCCTTGAACCAAAAGCCACATGGGACATGATACTGAAACTTTCCTATAACCATTGCATAGATAACAGGTGAGGCTTTCCCTGTGACTACCAGCCTTTCTTTTGATCACTAACATAACTTCCTATGACTTAAAGATTTAGTTATGCCTTCTTCTGTTCTTCATGTTGGAGGAGTACTTCCTTAACCTTAGGTGTGTGATATTCCCAGGCCAAAGAGAAGTAATCACTTATATATTTTTCCCAATAAGGACAACCTGTATCCTCCATATTCACCTAACTAGGTCCAAATGGGGGAAAAAATGGTATCAAGAATGAAAATAATTTATATTATATACCTGAAACATTTATTTTATGGAGGTAGAAGTATTTTTTAACAATTCGCCTTCTTCAAAATTAACAGCTACATGAAAAAGTAGGAAGGAACATCAGAACAGAATAGAAGCAAATAAATGAAAGTGCCCACCACATAGGGGCATCTGTGACATCAGAAAGAAGTGTACATAAAAAAGAAACAGGGAAGCCAGATGCAGGCTCCACCACCTGAGTAATTAGTGATGGGTGAAACTGAGCGATGCAGCATTAGTTAAAGCAGGATGATTATTTTGCTGCTAAAAAAAAAAAATTTATTATAACTATGAGTCTGTAGATATCATTAAATGAGAAGGGCAAAGAAATAACAATAATAGAAGAGTATGCCTCATTGAATATAAATAATCTAGAATATAATTACCTGCCCATACTTCATAAATAAACAAGAGTAACATTTATCTACACAGAATAGAAAGAGCAGCTCTTTGAGCCATGTAAAGTGAACCTGTTGGATGTAACATGTATCTGCAATTATCTACCCCTAGCTGGTTGGAAATGAGATATCTCACAGTACAGTTGGCACCTGTTTCCAATAAGAATTCCCTTCAGTTTCAAGGAGAACTAATTGCATTACTGATAAAGATGGAATCCCAAAAGACTGTCATACACTCAAGACCCATCTGCTGTGTTCTACCACATGGAAAATCTATGGCTAATCTCAATTTCAAGCAGCAGAATTACTGAAGTGCTCAGTTGCCATCATGAGGCTGCTCTCTCATGTTTCTCCAACCTTTTCTTAAAAGACATTTCTTATTGTGAAATATAACATATATACAGAAAATTGATAACTTTCAAAGTACAGTTTAACAAGTAGTTATAGAGCAAATTTCAACCTATGATATGGGTTACAGTTCCACAATTTCAGTTATTTCCATCTGGCTGTTCTAATACACTAAAGACTTAAAAAAAAGTCTATATGATTCATTAGTCATAATCCTTTGTTAAATCCTATCTTGTCTGTTGCTACTCCTCCCTCTCATTTGATCACTGTCTCAGTCTTCAGGGATATCTAGGTAGTGACCACTCTAACTTGTTCATATTGAAAAGGCGCGTCAACATTATGGGAAAGGGGGTGCAGTTGGTTGATGTTCTTGAAGAGACTGGTGCCTCTGGGTTTGGGGACTTAGCTGGCATAGAAATGATTTAGAGGTTTTAAGTTTCTGAAAAATAAACTCAGTGAGTGAAACTTTTATAGAGTCTCAGATAGAGACCTGGGTATTCATGTCCCACATAGGAGGGAGGATAACGAATTTATTTGCGGAGTTGGGCTTAAAGAGAGGCCACATCTGAGCAATGAACTAGGTTCTCTGAAGTGACTCTTAGGCATAATTATAGGTAGGCTTATCTTCCCCATTAGAGAAATAAGTCCTATAGGAGAAAGCCTCATGATCGAGGGCTTGACTTAATAAGTACGAGGTCCCTAATTTCACATATGTTCTGTCCAAAATAATCAGTGTCTCACATTATCCTCACTTAGCTGTACAATCATCATTACTCTCAATTTTAGAAAATTATCATAACCCGAAGCACCTCATAACTCTTATCCCCCTCTTCTCCAACCTTTTTGATCCAGCCCTGCTTTGGCTTCTAACAGAGGATCCCAATTGATAAAGAGGTGCATTTCAGTCATTTCACTGTGGTTCATTTGATTGTCGAGTGCTTACTCTGCTAGGCACTGCACTAGAGTCTGGCAGCCAAGACTCTGAGCCAAATAGTTTAAAAGCTTTGGGTGGTGCCACTTTTCACCCACAGAAATTCATTGAGAAAACACAGAAAGAAAGAAAACAAAAGAGTTCTGCTTTAAATTAGATGATGCCTAGGGCTGTAGGTCCAAGGCTCTTTAGGGGCAATGCATCACTGAAAAACAGGAGCGATCAGACTGAGGTATGAGGAAAGAGACCATAGTTCATTCTTGCCTCCCCTCCCTCAACCCCCACCCCGCTGCATCAGACTGGGGGGGCAGAGAAGGCCAGAACCATGGGAATTTGGGGTTACTACAGCTTCAATCTTCCATTATTTCCTTCACACTTCTCCCTTTAAACTCTGATTCCTTCTTTCTGACTCGCATCATGTGGCCACAGAGGCTTTACTCCAACCCTTTTGCTTGCACAGCTCCAAGTGCAGTAGAGTTTCACTAAGCATTCAGTCACCGTGCTCAGTGCAGATGATCCAAGAGGACTTCCGCTGTCTTATGACCCCAGACGAGACTATAAAATGCAGCTCACCAAGCCTGTTGTGGATCTTTAGATGTGGACGAGGTGCATGGATTCAGATGATCTGCTCTCCAGTTCTCCTACTAACTCTGTGTGACCTTGATCAAGTTCGTCAACTTTTCTGGGCCTCAGCTTCCTTTCCTATAAATCAAGCGTTGGTATAAATAATACCAACAGCCTCATCTATCTTTAAAACCATGTGATTCTGTGATTTTTCCTTTTCTTTTTTTTTTTCCAAATCTAAGTCAGGTAGCTGTCCGTATGCCTTAGAAGTTTCTCTGTTGTTCTTATGCACTTGAATTCAGATTTTCAGGATTCAACACTTGATCTTCTTGGGTAACATAAACTGAGCCACAACCTGAAAACTGTAACTCTGCCAGTGATCATAAAATATTCTTGACTTTTTCTTAAATAAATCCTGCTTAGTTTAACAAGGTAGTTTAAGCGTCACTTATTCGATACTTGTATCCTAATGAACTCTATCCATGAGTAATATCTGACTCTGAAAATCCCAGCAAGTTTTATTTTGCACATGCCACGTGAACACCAAATCTGTGAGTATAGTACTCACAGTTCTAAGAGCACAAACTCCAGAGCCAGATAGCACCTGTTTGCTGTGTGACCTCAGCAAATTATTTAACATCTCTGTGCCACCAAGTCTTCATCCATAAAATAGACATAAGAATACATACTTCATAGGGTAATATTAAGTAAATACATGCAGCAAATATATGGCATAAATATATGTAAAGGGCTTAGAACATGTCCTTATTTTTGACCATTATATAAGAATTTGTTATTATTATTAGAAGCTATTGCTAATTTTAAATTAAAATTCTCTACAGTGAAATGTAAATACAACAGAATAAATCAAACCAGCTTTAAAAATGCCCCAACATAATCACATATTGATTTATTTCCTGTGCTTTGTGTTCCATTACACATGACTTTAGTTGCATAGAGAAAGAAAACAAGACTCCCTGATATCACACAGCTGTCTTCATCTGTATGTTCAGTTGTTGAGAGTCCATTTCTCTTCAAATTTCAGTCCTTCACTTTCCTCAAAGAAATATGGTTTATCCCTCAAGTGGCTTTGAAAGCATTCATGAATTGGGACATGGAGACATACCTTGAATTCTCATCGTTTTTGTTCTAGTGGGGGCAATAATTTGGGAAGAAACAGGGTATGGAAAATTTACAGCTGGCTACATAAATGATGTCCAAAAAAATAGGAGCCTGGCCTATGATGCCAGAAAGCTGGACTCCCAGGTGAGCGAAGCGTGCAGGCCAGGAAAATCGGGGGGAAATGTACATCAAAGGCAGCTTCCTCCCTGAACAAGAGCAAGAGATCACATAAAAATCCGACAGGGAGGGAGGAATCATCAAATGCAGCCGTAACATCAAAGGTCATGGTCAAAAACAGGACAGAGAGAGAAAATGTTGACAGCAGCACCTAGCAATTCTTGAGAGAAAATAGAAAGGAAGAGAATTGAGTACACTGCTTGTTACTTGCACACACAAACTGAATATTAAATTAAGGGCACTGAAAATAATAATTAGAAAAGACAAAAGAGAAAGGACCAACGCACATGACCAGAGTATGACAAAAGAAGCATCAAATGAATCAGACCCAGTAGAAAATGGGCAAAGGGGAAAATACCGTGTCAAGTATTTCGTTCTGGGAAAGATGTCAAAGAGGGTGGGTACTAAGCTGGCAGGTTCCTGTACACTCTGCTACTTGACTTCTCTTTTTCAGTCTTCTCCACCCAATAAACCCCATTTTACACTTACATTATATTACTGGGTGGCAGTAAATTCCTGTATCACCACAAACCAGAGCATGGTCTCCTAGATAGCAATTCCAGAAATAAAATTTTGTCAGTGCATACAGAATTGACCAGACTTTAGGTACATGCTAAAGAAATAGATCAAAAGACTAAGGTTAATGTATGAGGAAGGGCAAAACTGGATGCCCCCTGATGTTCATTTTCTTTCAACTTTTGGTAGCTTTGGAAGAAGCTGAGTCAGCAAGTCTGAGTTACCACAGAGCAGGCTGGTTGGTACCAGCTGCTGAGCCTCAGACTTTCCTTCCCAAGGAGGCGACTTCTTCCACCAGAGGCTTCCACTGCCACATAGTCGTCTCTATGCTCCCTGCCCCCATGTCCCTAGAAACAAGTAAAGCAAAGCTACTCAAAGGCCATCAGGACCTGCTTAATATGGATCTGGAGGTTGCATCACACTGTGTGTCAATGCACTACTCCCTTTATCTAGAAAGTCTTGCTACAAAAGAAAAAATGTCTACTAAACTGAACACTGCGCTTAGGGACATAGATTTACATCCCGGTGCCCACGGACTGGAAACCAGCAGGGCACTGGGAGCATCAACAGTCAGCAGAGGGGCTTCCTTAACCTTGTTGGTTGTCAAGAGTCAACTCAGCCTAGTGAACTGCATTTAGTTATTAGCGAGTCTAATACTGCTGAGAGAAAAGACGAGCAAGATAAAGACTATCGCTAATACAATGTTTTCATTTTGGTCAATAAATTACATTTCTTACTCCACCAAACCATGTGACAAAAGCTGCTAGTGAGAGAGTCAAGTAAAGGATAAGGATGTCTCTGCTCTTCTGTCCCAGGCCATCCTTTGATAAAAGTGCTAATGAGCAGTATACTCTCCAAAATGTGAATAGCACTTTGATTTCTTTTTAAATTAGCCCAAAGTTTTAACACATAATAAAACCACAGCTATAAGTATACAAGGATCCTAAAAACATAGGTAACAAATCAGCAGAACCATGTTGGTTGGCATATGTTGGTAGAGGGGAGTGAACCCTTTGGAGAGGTTGAGTTACACAATCTGTATCCAAAGAGATTCAAATGTCTTTATGCTGAGAAGCATGCACACAGCACAAACTTATCTTCAAAACACTAGCCACATTTCCCCAGTGAATTCTAAGGGTTGCACACTTCTGTTCACATCATTTTTCTGTGAGCACTATTTGTCGACTGTTTCTGAAGGAGAAGTTCAAGGGCCGGGAGCAGGCCAGACTCCAGATGCTGTGGCGGACTCTGTCAGAACCAAGTTCACTCTTTCCACTTGGATTGTCTCTCACACAACAGCATGGGATTGCAAAAGAGAAGGGCCCCATTCCAGAAAAGGCCTCCTGTTCTGTGTTTTCCTTTAAAGTATAATTTTTATGTCCAGCCCTCAATGCAGGGTAATAACCAATGACCTTGATTATACACTTGCTGTATGCCAAGCACCCCACTCAGTCTTGGGGCTATGGTGGTACAAAAAAATACACTGCCATCACCAGGCTTAGAATCTGGATCGGTTGACAAAACATGTTTCTGATTAGTAATGGTTACCCTGAGGAGATTCCCAGTGAAGATTAATTACAAGGGTTTTTCTTGGCGGGCCAAAACTGGTTCCCTCAGTTACTATTTCAAGTACTTGTCATCTCTTTTGTAATGTAATTTTGACTTAAAATTCAAACTGCAACAACAGTGACAACATTTTTAAGAGAATTAGGTCTACTTCTAATTTGGTTAGAGGCAGACATTCTATTGAATGTGCAGGAAAGTATAAGCCTGTTTTGTCTTCTCCTTCTCAGGATGATGATGTGGAGGTCATCCCCAGCCCAGGCCTTGACAGAGCTGAGTAGCACTTCAACTCTGCTAGTAATTTGGGGCTTTATTTGTGATCTAAGAAAGTCTCCTAACACCTCATTACATACACATGATAAGTTCCCAAAGAAAGCCTCTGTGCCAGTTTGAATGTATTGTGTCCCCCAAATGCCATTATCTTTGTGGTCTTGTGTGGGGCAGACATTTTTGGTGCTGGCTAGATTTGCTTGGAATGTGCCCCACCCAGCTGTGGGCAATGATTCTGATGAGATGTTCCCATGGAGGTGTGGCCCCGCCCATTCAGGGTGGGCCTTGATCGGTGGAGCTATATAAATGAGCTGACTCAAAGAGAGGGAAGAGAGTGCAGCTGGGAGTGATGTTTTGAAGAGAAGCAAGCTTGCTAGAAAGGAACGTCCTAGGAGAAAGCCGTTTTGAGGCCGGAGCTTTGGAGCAGATGCCAGCTGTCTTTCTAGCTAGCAGAGGTTTTCCGGACGCCATTGGCCATCCTCCGGTGAAAGTACCCGATTGCTGAGGTGTTACCTTGGATGCTTTGTGGCCTTAAGACTGTAACTGTGTAGTGAAATAAACCCCCGTTTTATAAAAGCCTATCCATCTCTGGTGTTTTGCATTCTGCAGCATTAGCAAACTAGGACAGCCTCTGTGGGTGAAGTTGGGCAACATGATGTACTATTTACCTGGTGGAATAAACACAATAAATAGCACTTCATAAAGTACTTATTGTACTTTATGTACTTGTAAATGTTTTACTCCTTCAGCCCTCACTAGATGCTAGTATTATCCCTTTTTACTGATGAGGAAACTGAGGCACAGAGAGTTTAGGTAATTTGACCAGAATCTCACCGCTGGAAAGTAGCAAAGTCAGATTTGAACCTGGTCTGAGTTCTTATCTCTGACACAGTCTCAGACACTGATATCTCCTGGTACAAACAATAATTATCTCAAATTAAACCACAAGATTTGCTTCTCTTGCTTACAACCAGGCAGAAAAAGACAAGCTAAAAAAACATCTGCAATCCTCATTTCCTCCTTTCTGACAAAGCAACCCTCCCCAGGGGAGTTCTGAAGCATGTTCTTCCTCTCTTTGCCATTTTGTATTCCACGGAAAACAAGAGCATCAAAATAGCTTGGAGGTTTCCTTTATCTTCCATCCCTCAGTCCACAGTCTTTATCTAATTTCCTGACAATTTACATGTCATTGAACATATTTTCATAGCTGGATCACCTTAAAATGCCAAAAAAAAAAAAAAAAAAAAAAAAACCTAATCCTTGAAGACCAGGAATGCATGTTATACAAAATACATAATAAATATGTATTTCCAGCTACAGTCCAGCACATTTCAGTTTGCTCAAGGATTTTATTTTATTAAAAGAAATTAATTCAGAAAGTAGTTTTCTTTCTTAAAAAGTGCTTTACTCTCTCAGGTTACATTTGGTAAGCACTTTCTTTCTCAGCTACATAATGCAAACAGATTTTTAGACTATAGTACTCTCAGTAATGTACTCAGCTATATACTCTCAGTAATGTTCTCATTTCCTTTTGGAGTTCCTATGAGAAACTCCTATAACAGTTAATTGAAATTGCCAATTAGAAATGCAGAAGGACTTTTAGAGGACCCATCAGCTTAGGCCTCTCAGTTCTAGAGAGCAGTTTTAGCTTTATTTCTTCAGCTCTCCCAACAGTCGACTACTCTCACTTTTTTAAGTTAGCTGACATTGCCAACTACCCATGAAGTGGAATCAGATCATAACCTAGCTTGCTATAACATAAATTCTGCTCTGACACAATCCAAAGCATAACCATACCAAAAAAGTTCATGCAATATCTTCAGCTGTAAATTCATTTACTAACCCCATCCTTATAGTGTATCAATCTAAATACCTTACCAGTAATTACTCATTTCTTGACAACTATCACCAACAACAGCATCTTAAGCACTATTCATAGAATTATATATGGATATAGATACAGAAATAGATATAGATATAGATATATAGTAGGCATTACTACTATCCCCTAAAAGCCAGTTCTCCTGTATTTCTAACCATGGGGTAGGACTGCACATTCCCACTCCTGTGAAGTTAGGCATGGCCTTCTTGCTGATTTTGACCAATGGACTGTGAGTGAAAGTGACTTGTCTCACTTCAGAATTGAAGTATTTAACTGCCAGTGATGGATTCTCCAGCCCTCTTTTTACCTCTTCAGTGATAATGGAAGCACATCTTGATATGGAAGTGCCATAAATTAATGCAGCTTGGAATACTGAATCAAAACATGACAGCAGCTGTCCTGGAAAGCCAGCCTGACACACAGCAGAACTTTGCATTAGTGAGAGACATACTTCTGCTGTGTTGAGTCACTGAAATTTGATTGTGGTTGTTACAGCAATATAACCTGATTAATAAAGTATTATATGTGACCCATGATTTGCATCACACTGTAAGCAATTCTTGAGTGAACTAGTCAACTTCCCCTCTCAATGGCCAGATTTCATTTTAAATCTACCATCTTGAAAATGAGTATCAATGTGTGGCTACAAGGAGAATTGGTAATGAGAATTTGCATAACTCAGGGTACATTATCTTTACTACTATGAAAGCAAACGATGGCACACATCCTAATAAGCAGAGTTCAACAGAACCATCCTTGCACATAAGAGAAATCCCCTTGTATCTTGTAGATCAAAAATTTATTTTAGCAGTGAGACTTCGGAGAAAGATAGCAGAGTACAGAGTGTCAGATCTCAGTCATTCCACCAAAACAACTATGAAACAGGCAGGAACTGTCCGACACAACTAATTTGAAACTCCAGAGGCCAGAAGATCACTGTACAGCATCCAGGGAAGAGCTGGGGGAAGAAGCTGATAAACTACAATAAAAGAAAGTAAATTCCTCTCTCTGCGCAGCAGGTACTGGTACCCATCACCCACTCTCATGGCAGGCCACTGGCTACCTCATTGGTGACAGAAAGGATTATAAAAAAAAAAAAAACTCTTCCCCAAGAACAGGGGTGGGCACTGACAATCACTGATAATACCTTTTGATTAGCAAATTCAGATCACTGGGATCCCTGAACTGAGGGTAACTATTGATTCAACCTGCCCTGGACAAGGATAGATGGCAGTCATTGTTTCAATAGTCCCTGGACAAGGGCAGAGGCAGTAGAGATTTAAAGACACAGAGCTTCCTCAGGGCTGTGAGGGACAATTAGCAGAAGGGCTGCATTTGCAGGGCAAGCCAGGAAAGCTCAGCTTTGGGGAGCCATCAGAGAAGATTTTGGTGCCATTTCTGACTCCCATCCCCAGGGCACTTTGGAGCTGGTCTGCAACCTCTCCATGGGTCTCTGACCCTGTTTTGACTGGGAAAGACTTACTTGGGAACATCCTCTCTGGGGTGACACTCCTCCCAAAATTTGCCCTCCAGGTAAAAGTAGGTTGCAACAATGAAAGGAGTATACAAAATTATAGAGATACAGTTTAGGACAAAGGCCAGCCAGCTTCAAACACCTGGGAGAGGGAGGTCTGTCTTTTGGTAAAGACAGGGGACACCAAATTCCTGTAAACAAGGGAACTCCAAAAAAACTAATAAGCAAAAGCCCAGGACAAGACAGAGGCCCAGAAAGATGGTCAAAACCCTGCACACTGCATCCACCCGGGCAGACCTTCCTAATAGGAAGGCTTGAGCTCAACAAAATCTGTCTTAACACCAGCTGGTTACAAAACCAAGAAACAGTTATCCGAGGGAAATAATACCAGAATTAACATTTTAAAATATTAAAATACACTGTGTGCAAAAAAAGAGTACAAGACAAGAAACAGGAAATGATGGCCCATCCAAAGGAGCAGGATGAAAATACAGAAAACACCAATGAAGAAGAGGAGAATGTGAACGTAGAGAACAAAGTATTTTGAAATATAATCCTAAAAATGCTCAAGGAGATGAAGGAAAGTACAGAGAAAGAACTAAAGGGTATCAGGAAAACAATGAATAAGTAATATGAGAGTCTAAGTAAAGGGATAGAAATTTTAAAAAAGAACCAGACAGAACTACTGGAGTTGAAGACCACAATAACTGAAATGAAAAATGCCTAGGAGGGTTTCAAGAGCAGATTGGAGTTAGCAGAAGAAAGAATCAGTGAACTTGAAGACAAGATACTTAAAATGAGTCAGGCTGAAGAACAGAAAGAAAAAAGAAATATTAAAAGTGAAAATAGCCTGAGACAGCTATGGGTCACCCTCAAGCACACTAATATACACATTATGGAAGTCCCAGAAGGAGAAGAAAGAGAGAAACGGGCAGAAGGAATAGTCAAAGAAATAGTAACAGAGAACTTCCCAAACTTAGCAAAAGACATGAATATGCACATCCAAGAAGCTCAGAGAAAACCAAACAGGATAAACATGAGGAAAAATACACCCTGTCATATATTGCTTACACTATCAAATGCAAAGGACAAGGAAAGAGTTCTGAAAGTTGCAAGAGAAAAGCAACATGTAACATACAAGGGAGTCCCAGTTATATTGGGTGCTGATTTTTTAGAATCTATGGAGGCAAGAAGACACTGGGTCGAAATACTGAAAGAAAACAACTTTCAGTCAAGAATTTTATATCCAGTGAGACTCTTTCAAAAATGAGAGAGACATTAAGACATTCTCAAATAAACAAAGGCTGAGGGAGTTCATCACTAGACCTGCCCTACAAGCAATGCTAAAGGGAGTCCTTTAGACCGAACAGAAAGGACGCTGGACAGTGGTTCAAAGCAACACAAGGAAATAAAGACCTGTGGTAAAGGTAACCATTTGGGTAAGTATAAATGCCAGTATTAATGTTTTGTTTGGTATGTAACTCCACTTCTTAGTTCCTACAGGTGCTAGAATGCAAATGCATAAAACAATGATAAATCTATGTTTTTAGACATACAATGTACAAATATATAAGTGGTAGCAAGTACAATAAAAAAAAAAGGTGGAGAGAAAGAGGAATATGAGAAAAGTATCTGTGCATGCTACTGAAGTTAAGTTGATATGAAACCAAATATGATTGTTATGTATTCAGGATGTTAGATTTTAGCCCCATGGTGATCACAAGGAAAACAGATGAAAAATATACACAGATAGAAATGAGAAGGCACTTAATATTGTACAAAACAAAAATAAGAAAAATAAATACAAAAGTGGACATTAACAGATGTGAGGGACAAAAATGGGATAAGATTTAAAAGGCTTAATAGCAAAATGGCAAAAGAAATTCCTGCATTTTCAGTAGCAACTTTAAATGTAACTGAATTAAACTTTCCAGTCAAAAGAAAGAAATTGGCAGAATGAATTAAAATCATGACCCAACTATTTCCTGTCTGCAAGAGACTCACATTATGATTAAAGATACAAGTAGGCTGAGGGTGAAAGGATGAAAAAAGTATACCATGCAATTAGTAATCAAATGAGAGCTGGGATAGCTATATCAATATCAGATAAAATAGACTTTAAGTCAGAAACAGTTGCAAGGGACAAAGATGTTTATTATATACTGATAAAGGGAACAATTCAACAGAGAGCTGTAACAATTATAAATATATGTACCTAACAGCAGAGCCTTCAAAATATATGAAGTAAACAGTGACAGATTTGAAGGGAGAAACTGATGGCTCTACATTAATAGTAAAAGATTTTAACACACCACTCTCAATAATGGCTAGAACATCTAGTCAGAAGATCAATAAGAAGTACAGGACTTGAATGATACACTAAACCAACTAGACCTAACAAACAAATATAGAACACTGCATCCAACAAAAATAGAATACACATTCTTCTCGAATGCACATGGATCATTTTTCAGGATAGACCATATGCTGGGTCACAAAAAAAGTTCCAATAAATTCAAAAATGCTGAAGTATTACAATGTATATTCTCCAACCAAAATGGAATGAAGCTAGAAATTAGTAACAGATGGAAAAATGGAAAATTCACAAATAGGTGGAAATTAAACAACGATGGGGTAAAGAGGAAATCAGAAGAAAAATTAGAAAATATCCTGAGGCAAATGAAAATGAAAACAAAACATACCAAAACTTACAGGATGCAGTGAAGGCAGTTCTGAGAGGGAAATTTATAGCTCAAAATGGTTTCATTAAAAATGAAGAAAGACTTCAAATCAGACACCTAACCTCAAAACTGGAAGAACTAGAAAAAGAAGATCAAACTAACCCTAAAGTGAGCAGAAGGAAGGACATACAAATATCAGAGAAGAAATAAATGAAATAGAAAACACACACACACAGAGACACAAACAGTAGAGAGAATCAACAAAACCAAAAGCTGTTTCTTGAATAAAATTGACAAACCTTTAGCTAGACTGACAAAGGAAAAAGGAAAGGATACAAATAATGAAAATTACAAATGAAAAGGGGACATTACTACTAAGCCCACTTAAATACAAAGGACTGTAAGAGGATACTATGATGGACTGTATGCCAATAAATTAGATAACCCAGACAAAACAAATTCTTAGAAACACACAAACTACCCTCATTGACTCAAAAAGAGAAAGAAGTTCTCAACAAACCAATTGCTAGTAAAGTCATCAAAAACCTCCCAACAAAGAAAATCCAGGACCAAATGGCTTCACAGGGGAATTCTACCAAACTTTCCAAGAACACTTGACTGCAATTCTGCTCAAACTCTCCCAAAAAACTGAAGAGAAGAGAACACTCCCTAACTCATTCTACAAGGCCAACATCACCCTCATACCAAAGCCAGATAAAGATACCACAAGAAAACTATAGACACTAGTATCTCTTATGAATATACATGCAAAAAGTCCTCAATAAAATACTATCAAACCAAATCAAATCATCATATTAAAAGAACTGCACAACAAGATCAAGTGAGATTTATCTGTGGTGTGCAAGGGTGGTTCAACACAAGAAAATCAATTAATCGAATATACATATAAACAGAATGAAGAGAAAAACCACATGATCATCTCAATTGATGCAGAAAAGGCAATGGACAAAATCCAGCATCTTTCTTGATAAAAACACTTAGAACACTAGGAATAGAAGGAAACTTCCTCAAAATGATAAAGGGCATAAATGAAAAGTCCAGAGATAACATCCTACATAATGGTGAAAGACAGAAAGTGTTCCCTCTGAGATCACAAACAAGAAAACAATATCCACTGTCACCACTGTTATTTAACATTGTCCCAGAAGTTCTCGTCAGAGCAATTAGGCAAGAAAAAGAAATAAAAGGCATACAAATTGGAAAGGAAGAAGTAAAGCTTTCCCTATTTGCAGAAAATACTGAAAAATCCACAACAAATCTCCTAGAGCCAAAAAATGAATTTTGCAAAGTACTGGGGTACAAGATCAACATCAAAAAATCAGTAGTGTTTCTGTTCATAAGCAATGAAAAATCAGAACAAAAATCAAGAAAAAAATTCCATTCACAATAGCAACAAAAAAAAATCAAATATCTAACAATAAATCTAACAAAGGATGTAAAAGACTTGTACAAAGAAAACTACAAAATGTTGCTAAAAGAAATTAAAGAAGAGCTAAAAAACATGGAAGGATGGTCTGTATTCATGGACTGAAGATTAAATATCATTAAGATGTCAATACTACCCAAAGCAATTTATAGAGTCAATGCAATCCCAATCAAAATTCCAACAACCTTCTTTGCAGAAATGGAAAAGACAATCATCAAATTTATATAGAAGGGGAAGGGGCCTCAAAGAGCTGAAGCCATTTTGAAAAGAAGAAGGGAGTTGGAAGACTGACTCTTCCCAGTCTTAAAATTTACTAAAAAGCCACAGTAATCAAAACAGCATGGTACTGGCATAAGGACAGACATATAAACCAATGGAATCAAATTGAGAGTTCAGAAATATATGGCCAACTGATTTTTGACAGGGTGGCAAATACCACTCAATCAGGAAAGAATAGCCTGTTCATAAAATGGTGCTGGGAAAACCATATCTTCCTTTGCAAAAAAAAAAATACAGCAGGAGGAGGCCTACCTCACACCATATACAAAAATCAACTCAAAACGGATCAAAGCCCTTCTATAAGAGAACTGTCAAACTCCTAGAAGAAGTGTTAGGCAAAACAAGCAAAAAAAGAAAAAATAGATAAATAGGACTCCATTAAATTAAAAACCTTTGTTTCTCAGTGGATTTTTATCATAAAAGTAAAATGACAACCTACACAATGGGAGAAAATATTTGGAAACCACATATCCAATAAAGGATTAATATCAAGAATATATAAATAAATTCTTCAACTTAACCACAAAAAGACAAACAACCCAATTAAAAAATGGGCAAAAGACTTGAACAGACATCTCTCCAAAGAAGATAAACAAATGGCCAGAAAGCACCATGAAAAGATGCCCATCATCATTAGCCATTAGGAAAATGCAAATTAAAACCACAATGAGATACTATTTCATGCCTATTAGAATGACTGCTATTTTAAAAAGGGAAAATAAAAATTGTTGGAGATGATGCAGAGAAATAGGAACACTCATTTATTGCTGGTAGAAAAGTAAAATGGTGCAGCCGCTGTGGATATCTGTTTGGCAGTTCCTCAGAAAGCTAGGTATAGAATCACCCATATAACCCGGCAATCCCACTCCTCGGTATATACCCAAAAGAACTGAAAATAAAGACTTGAACAGGTATTTTCACACTAATGTTCACAGCAGCATTATGCACAGTTGCCAAAAGATGGAAGCAACCCAAGTATTCATCAACTGATGAATGGATAAGTAAATATGGTATTTCCATACAATGGAATATTATTCCGCTGTAAAAAGACATGAAGTCCTGATTCATACAATAACGTGGATGAACCTGGAAGACATCATGTTGAGTGAAATAAGCCAGACACAGAAGGACAAATACTGTATGATCTCAATGATTTGAAACAATTAGAATAAGCAAACTCAAACAATTAGAATCTAGAATATAGGTTACCAGGAGATGGGGTGGGGATTGGAATGGAAGTTAAGGCTTATAATATACAGGGTTCCTATTTGGAATGATGGAGATGTTTTGGTTATGGAAGTTAGTGATGGTAGCCCAACATTGTGAACATAATTAACAGTACTGAAATATGTATCTAAATGTGATTAAAGGGGGAAATGTTAGATTGTATATATGGTAACAATAAAAAAATTTTTTAAACTCTGTGGAACTACCCTACATAGTGAACCCTAAGTTAAACCATGGACTTTAATAGTACAATTATAAAAATGTGCTAATATCAATTGTAACAAATGTTCCACACCAGTGCAAAGTGTTGGTAGTAAGGTGGCATATGGGGATCCTGTATTTTAGGCATGATTGTTCTGTAAACCCACAACTTCTCTAATAAAGAAAAAAAATATTTTAGCTAAATTAATTCAGAAAATAGAATATAGACAGACACAACATGTAAATCAGTTACCAGCCATTTCATGCAAGCACAAAGTCCTCAAGTAGAAGACCTGTGGGTACACACCATGTGAGCACAAGGAGCACCACTCATGTGAGTCTACCAGGCCTATCCTGACACTGTTCCCTTCCAAAACTACACCCACTTGAGAGTGAACAGACTCCTCTCCCAGACAACAGATGTCCATGGAGAGACAATCCCCAGCCACAACTCAACCTCACCCCTTCTTCTCTGTCAGTCACCCTCATGGTAGGCAGTGTATTAGACCTTCCAAGTATGTTCTCCAGGATCCAGAAAGTTCTGCTTCCCAAAGTACATTCTTCTTTGCACAAAGGGACACTTAAAAGACTTGAATGGGAAAAATGGTTCAGGATAATAAGAGCTAACCCTTCTCAAATTCTAACCATGCCATTTTTGAGTTTAAGAGAAAAGCTTGACTGGCTTTTTTTTTTTTTCATTGCAAATCTAAAATTCATCTTTTCAACCAAGTCAACACAGGAAATATCACATTGAGTAATACAAGAAAAAGCTTCTGAGTTATGGTCAAACTGTCCAAATGCCAGGAGATATTATAATTAAACTACATTGGGAGAAATCTGGACAATGAGGTCCTTTACACAGCCATTTTAATCAGAATACTCATAATTCAGCCACTTGTGAACTGGTAAGAAACTGGAGAGGAGCCATGAACACAAGGGAATCCATTCCTGAAACTGAATATGGTTTGAACTCTATACTCAAAGGTAACTTATTATGATTTAGCTCTCTATGTATTGAAAGTCATTACAAACAGTACATAGGGTTTGACTGCATTTTATAAAGCATTGCGTAAAAGAATTGTTTAAAAAGTTAGAAGAATATAACTACTTTTCAAATTTTTTATAGATATGGCCAGTGGAATTAAAGAGATTTCCACTTTCCCCTTCCTTGCTATGAGAATTTTTTTACATTGAGCATGTATTACTTTTATAGACAAAAAAGAATTATTTGGTGAAAAAAAGCAATACACAATTGAAAATTAAAGTTGCCTATTGATTTGATTTAATTTTCAATTCATTCCCTTCAGTCCTCTGTCCAGTTTTCTGCTGACGATTTGGGAAAAGCAGCTGTTCAGGAGACATCATTTATCTGGTGGTTCATGAGATTCCCCTGGTATCTATTACAGATGGAGGTTTTTAAAGACACTGAATCATCTTCTCTGAAAGCAAGTTTATAAATTGCACAGAGTGTAATGTCCCTTTGTTAGTTTAAGCTGGTCTTACGTGAGGACAAGATCTTTTATGGAAGGTTTCTCTGATTGTCTCCTTTCCAATAAAGCTTATGATTATAAATGACTGTATTCTATTATTTTATCACAACTCAAAAAGCAACTAAGGTTACCAGACATAACTGGCAAATGGATCTTTAGCCTTTGCTTTGTTATTCTTTTACCCAGCAACACATATTTTGCTCCATGAGGAACTTCATAGCCCTCTGCCTTTATCCAAAAGTATTCAGAAAAATTCTTTATCCTGAGAAATATGTGCTTCCTTCACCTTTAGGCTAAATGCAGAGAACTGGAAAATCTTTTACTTGCAAATACTAAGCCATAAACCCCCTAAAGACAGGAAAATTTTTGATTATCCATAGTACATGGTAGAAGCCCATTAATCTTTGATTGTATGGATGGAATTAACCCCTAAGGAACCTGAGGAATTCCTTCTCTAAGGCATGAGGCTGCTAATTACATCATCTATGGTTAAAGAGAAGAGCAGGACAGAATATTTGTCCTGCCTGTGGTGACATGGTGACATTCCATGGAAATCATTCCATCAAGTACCTGTCCAAATCTCTCAGGTACCATGGGACTATCCTAGGGAATAACACACCTTTTCATAGGTGTATTCAAAGGTGAAATTCAAAGTGAAAGAAATCTGATTTTGAGGTTCAGTACAAGCAAGACTGACTCTCTACCTTCTCCACCACCACCACACCCAACTTCTCTGAATGGAACAATAACTTTTCTATGGGCATATAAACATGAATCTTCTACAGGATTTCACTTAGTCTAACTTGGACATTTGCTCTGGGGAATGGGTTGACTGGATAGACAAGGGCTGGGTCATTCAGAAAACCCATGCCCTATGTTCCGGTTTGCTAACGCTGCCATTATGCAAAATACCAGAAATGGATTGGCCTTTAAAAGGGGATTTTATTAAGTTACAAATCTACAGTTGTAAGGCCATAAAAGTGTCCAAACCAAGGCATCAACAAGAGGATAACTTCACTGAAGAATGGTTGATGGCATCTGGAACACCTCTGTCAGCTGGGAAGGCACGTGGCTGGCGTCTGCTGGTTCTTTGCTCCCAAGGTGTGCTTCAAAATGACTTCCTCCAAAATGTATCTCTCAGCTGCTCTCTGCTTCTTCTGTCTGTGAGCTCTCTTATAGGACTCCAGTGATTTAATTAAGACCCACCCTGAATGGGCAGGGTCCATATCTCCATGGAAATAAGTTAATCAAACATTTCCTCCCTAGTCAACAGGCTAATCAGTCTGCCCCAAGATTGCATTAAAGAACATGGCTTTTGGGAAGACATAATATATCCAATCCGCCACACTGTATTTCTCTGGTTGCCCTGTGATCTCAAGAGGCATGGCCTGAAGAAGGGAAAGCAGAAAAGGAGCTAAGAACATCCCCTTCACAAAACTCCTGTCGGGGTGTTCCTAAAAACATTTAAAACTGCATTGGAAAACAACCATTCTTCTCTCCACATCCACACAAACCAAGTACATCTGCAGACTCCTGCTTATCTTTGTAACAATCATAAGAGTCTCTAGAGTGTCAACTGCCCTCTCTTGGGAAAGCTTCTACCAGAGTCCTACTGTATACATGCCCAGAAAATGATAAGCAGAAATCCAGCAAGAACGCCGACTTCTGTCTCCATTTTGCAGATGAACATTCTAGACAACCTAATAAACCTCAGGTACCCTCCTAGCCCAGAGGGCTGTTCATCACAAAGGGCTGCCACCTATCTCACTGACTGATGCTTGGTGCAGTGCAAAGAAAACATGCTACTGAATGACGGGTGACCCTGAAGAGTCCAAAGAAGGACAATGGCCTTGAAGGCAACTTCAGTCTTAATGTGACACAACTTTCAAGCTAGGGAAATTTGGGCCTGGCCTATGGAGATTGGGATCTGATGAAGGAGAGAAGCTGCCAAGAGGAAAAAGTTCAACGAACATGGCTGCATTGTGGTAAGGTAATAAATTGGAGAAATATAGAATTGTGGAGAGGAAACTCTTTTAGACTTCTCTTGGAGACTATTGCAGCCGAGTAACAGTTTAGAGCTTGCTTCCCTGTATGTTACCTTTTCCTTCACTATCAAAAATTACCCAAATTACGAGCAGGGCTATGTATGTCTATAAGCAGTGTGTAAATGGAGGGAAGGACATCATTCTAAAATCACTGGGAAGTGAAAGTGTGCAGATTATGACAAGTGAGGCAAGTAAAAAGTTTCAACTTAATTACACCCAACAGAAAGGAGTTAAAGAAATATTTTCAATATTTATTCCAGGGAAGAATTGATCATTAAAAAAACAAAACAAACAAACAAACAAAAAAAAACCTCAGATAATCTTGCTTATCTTGGAGCCCTAATTTGGAAAAGCAGGACATGGAGAAGGGTTCCTGAACTACTACAAATAATAATAAATTAACTGTACTCATAAAAACACTCTTTATTCCTTATTTTCTTCCAGGGATGGGTTTCTTATGAATTTCTTTTAATTAAGATTTCAAAGGAACTAAGGAAAACCAGCAAAGTTCGGGACAATTTATGGCCAAGAGGATCACTAGACACTTCCCAGACTGACCATCTAAACCAGAAACCCAATATAACATTTGGAAAAGTTATTTCTATGTAATATTTCACTCCCCAGTATACTTCCGGAGATTTACAAACTATTAAGAAACATTAGGTTAGAAAAATGAAACTTGGTAAACAGTACCAATGAATTCAGTCAGGGTACTCAGTCTGGCATACGCTGGATACTACAGTTTGAAATTACGTAATACACTATCAACCCTAAATCGACCAAAACAAATGCTTTTCTAATTTACTGACTTCATTGTCACCACAAAAACCTGCAACCTACTGAAAGTATGTCCACTTTTATGAATCTGGCAAAAGACATAATTTGAGCCGCATAAAAACCTACCATTACAGAGAAACACCATAACAGACAGATACACACAAAGTATGGAAAAGTGTCCCTAAAAGTCAATTCAGTAAGAATGACAAAGGGCTTTTTATTCTGTGATTTGTCTCTGGAAAGACTGTACATGTGTGCAGAAACTCAGATTCCATCTGTTGCTTTAGAGCCAACAGGCTTTATTGTATTGACTTTGTGCTCTTATCTGATGGCAATAAATTCCCACCAGAGTGAAACACCAGCTTAGCCAGTGACCCCTGCTGTCCAAACCAGACAATGGAGCGAGTCTTTCTTCTAGGAGACATTCTTTGCTTCTTTAGACTGCCCCCTAAGAATAGTGTAGGGTTTTTGCTATTTCCATTCAGAGTTTCCTAATGTGAGCAATTAGGTGATGCTTCATTTCAAGAGTCTTGATCAGCAGTTGCAACACATCAGTGAGCAATAAACTGCTGAGACAGTGAAAGTTGGAAGAAAGGCGCAGAAGAGAGGAAAGGAAGTATTCAGCAGAGACCCTTGCATGTAAGAAGTTTGCAACCAATATTTCTTTATTCAAGAGCACAAAAAGGAATAGGTGTACACATCTAACACAAATTTCAAAGTTTTGAACCCAAAGACCAACGAATTACTACTGATCCAGCAAATCTGAGTCCTTATGCTGTAAATAAAAGGCTTCTGGGGAGGATATGTGCACTAAACAAAAATGGAATTTCCTTGCCAGAGGTCTATGTCGCTGAACTGCCCCCAGGTTTTTTTTTTTCATAAGCAGAAGCAGCCAGCCCAATGTTGCAAGTAGGACAGCCATGCCCTAGCCCCACTCCTACACCCAAAATTTCTAGGGCCGTTCTCTCTTTGAAGGAACTATAGAAGAAAGGGGTATTAGTTTCTCCCAAGGCCCCGAACAGACAGAGAGCCTCCATGATGTATTTCTGTCTGTTCCCAGGAGACACATACTATAAAACAGCTTTCCCAGCCCATCCCATCGGCTGTTAACTAAAACACTCGTGAGGTTTGGGAAAAGTAAGTAAAAGTTCTGTTGCAGCAGTAGAATATCGTAGGTGTGGCTGATTTTATCATTTTGAAGCAACTATTTTTTAGTCATTTTCTGCTGAGCTCCAAAGGTATCCAACCACTGCCTTCAGTCTTACCCTATGAACAAGTTTGCGACACTCGGGCAAACAGGCCTCGGAAAACCGGGGGTTCACATAGGCTTTGGACCCGAGCGCCCTGGTTACACGGCCGCGCGCCTAATCAGAGCTCACACAGACCAGGGCAGTGACAGCTCTCCGGTGCATGGACTCTAGCGGCGAGGTGCCCCACAGGTAGGGGCCCAGGATGGCTCCTGCTTCGCCCCAGGGACCCGTCGCCCCGCGCCCTGTTCCAAGGCTGGAAGCCGGGCGCCGGCCACAGTCTCCATCTCTGCCGGCTCCGGGGTCACCGACTCCACCCGCCCTTCGGGAGAAAAGGGAGCGCGGAGCCCCGCGTCTAACACCCTCGCGGGCCCCGCACCCGCCGAGTCAGAAGCTCCCTGGCCCCTGGGTTTGTTTTCCAGGTCCGATCTGGGGCCTCCGGCCCTCGGAAATTTTATTTAAATAAGGAGATGGGTGCGAAAGCTCGGGTTAGGAGTCGGCAAACTGCTCGCCCTCAGACTTGACTCTTCTTTTCCTAAAATGACAAGCAAAGGTTCTCCCTTCGCAAGTCCGGATCTCGTTATCTGGAAATCTGCGTCTGAACTCGGGAGGTCCGAGGGGCCAAAGGGTCCGGGAGAACCCGCGGCCCCGGGGCGGCTGGAACCGATTTCCGCCGCGGTTTCACATGTAGCTGCAGTCCGCGTCCTCGCTGTGGGGGGGGGTGGAAGGAGACCCAAAGGCGAAATTATAAGGTAAACCCCCACCCCTAAAAAATAGCCTTCCAATTATGAAGGCTCTCAGAGCCTTAACAGAGTAAGAAAACCGACTCGCAACCCTGGAGGGACTATCTCTGTTTTGGGAAATGGCGACCCCAGGTGGCTGCCGCGAATCGCACCGAAGGCCGCACCGGGAGCAGAGGACTCCGGGGTCCACAGTCTGAGGATGAGGTGACGGGGCCCCCATTTTGAGAGGACTGGCTGGCCCGTGCGTGGATGAGACTCAAGCAACAACGCTGTTGGATACACCCAACAGGTCAGAATGGGTTCCCAATGCCAGCCAGGGCCCTAAAACTTGATCGTAGCACCAACAACCGTACCACTTACTGTGTGGCCTTGTTCAAGTTACCCTCCGTGCTTCAGTTTCCTTGTGATTACTTATTTGTAAAGTGAGAATAAAAACACTCACCTGTCAGGCGGCAGTGAGAATATGTATGAAATAGCATGCTCAGGGCAAGAGTACCTGTTAGGATAGCCTTATCGAGTTGGTCTGGATTGCTTCTACATGCCATTCTAGACCTGCCCTACGTAATTAACATTAATCCTGTCTCAGGAATTGCAAAGCCATTAAAAGCTTCCCAGGAGGATATACAGTTTATCAAAGAACACTGGAACTCCAAGCTTTCCAATCTAAAGGAAGGAATAAGCTAGTAGTGTGGACTAAGAAGCTTCTGTTTGCAAGTCGAGGCTGTTCCTCTGCATTCTTTGCAGCTGGTGCTGGATTCTGAATTAAGGGACCAGCATATTATATGCATTGTTCTTGTATTCATGCCCTCTCAGAAATGGGGGTCTGTACCCCTTATTTTTGCTACTCTCGGGTGGGAGTGTAGGCTCGATTTTCTCAGCTGAGGATGCAGGACAGACTCAGAGGTAGGGAGGCTCCGGAACAGGATGCGCAGGCCCTGCTTCCCATGTTCTGATTCGGCCGGGAGCCACATTAGAGGCCCATCAAACAGAACAGAATCTCTGAGTTTGAGAGTGAGGGTCATGCCTGCCCAGAAACTCTTGTAACTAGCACACGTTAACCAAATGATTCTGGAAAGATTGATGGGAGCTTTTTTTGTCCCTCAAGATTTTCAGTGCTCTGGCTGCAGGAAAGGCTCAAGCAGAGAATCGGGACCAAATCCAGAACATAGCGCTTCTTCAGGCCTGCAGCATTTGGGTGTTCACTGTAAGGGAGGAAGGAGGGTGCATGGAGGGAAGGGAGTGAGGGATGAGGAGGTTGACGGGAGGGTACCAGTCCGGTCACCAGGGACCCATGAGCCTTTAGTCAGGTTGCCCTGCTCGGCCGCCATCATCATTTACCCTGGATTTGGGTATAGTTTCCGTTCCTAAAGCGGGCAGTTACTAAATGGGCAGGAGGTGGGGGGTAAGCACTGACTCCTCATTTATAAAAGCAAAAGCTTTGGGCGGCTTTTGATAAATTGCAAGAATCGGAGGAAACCAGTGGCCGGAGGGCCACCAGATTCGGATGAGGGTCGGAGTTAATGAAGGCACGCCGCAGCACCGCACCGGTTGTGCGCATCTCTCTCTGAGCACCGAGTAAATGAATGCGACTGCACCACGACCCAGCCTAGGGAGGTGCGCGGGAACAGTCACTGAGCATCCCCGTCCGCGCTCGCCCCGGCCTCTGCGGGAGGTTGTTTCCTGGTTCCCCGGCAATCAGCTAGTCCTGCGTGCGCGCCTGTCACCCGTGCACGCGCTTGCTGGGTCACGGGCGAGAGGCGGGAAGGAAAGGGAGAGAGACGCGAGCCGAGGTGGAGATGGAAGACGTAGCCGGTGCCCAGTGCGGTCAAGGCTGGATAGCGCGTGTGCGGGAAGGCGCAATTGGCTGGCCGCGGTGGGTGCCGGGGGTCCGTAACTAGGCAGACGAGTTGCACATAGCGCGCGGCTGAGAGGACTCCAGGGCGACAACCCGCACCCCCTGGCGGCGAGCGGAGTAGCACCAACTCCCGAAACAATGCCTGCGGCAGCTCGCGCCAACCGGGCGCCTGGGCCCTGGCTGCTGCGGGTTGTGCCGCCGCGCTCGGCCTCGAACCTGCCCAACCAGCCTCGGGCTCCCTGAGCTCGAAACAAAGGTACCTAAGGGCCGGAAGCGACCCCAGGGGTATGCGTGGGGCTGGGGGCGATAAAGGCGGAAGAAGTCTCTCATCCCATACTGGGCCCTTGGGTCCTCGCATCTTTTCTGAAAGCTTAGGCTATTGAGCAATTTGGTTTGGGTGCTTCCGTTTCATTTGGGGCTTATTTTCAAAATAGTTCGTGTTGGGAAGGAAATTTGTAGGCCTCTCGGTGCTTTAGTTAGAAATAAAAAGGCCCAAGACCAATTCGGCGGAATAGCGGCCTTTTGCAGCTGACCCCGGGCTTTCCGAGGCAGGGCACCCGAGTCTAAGGAGGGAGGATGGAAACTGGGCCTTAAGGATCCCTGATGCTTGGCGCTCCCTCCGGAAGGCGGTTTTCTTTGGAGTGTTTAAGGCTAGGCAGGGATAGGAGATAACAATGAGTGGGATTTCGCCACCCACGCGTTAACACCCACCTTTCAAAGCAGCAGGACCACAAAGTGTGCCCACCCGGGCGACCTGGCCCGCCAAGGCCAATGCATCTTCCGGAAGGAAGGAAAACTGGAAGCCGGGGGCTAAGCCTGTTGATGTGCTTAAGTGACAGGGGAGTAATAGCAATGCACCCAACCTTACTTGAAAGAACATTGGTAGGCTTGCTCCCCGGGAATTATCTCTTTGGATCTGCACCGCTACCCAGCGCGGGAGCCCGAGGGCCGAGGGAGGGGTGTGTGAGGGGGGCGGGGGACCAAGAAAGCCGGCCCGGAGGGAAGACGGGATGATTAGGGAAAAGGACGCCCCCTCCCACACCTTCCCTCTTCTGGTACCCTAATTCCATTTTGCAGCTACGAACTTACCGTTTGCAGTAGTCCAGAGGACTGGATCCTCAGCTCCACGAGAGCAGAGGCCGGGCCTGTTAGCTCACCTCTGCATACCCGTGCCCAGCGCAGTGCAGGCCGACATGTGTAAGGTGAATGAACCAATTCTGTCAGGGCCAGGACTCCTTTCTCTGCCCTCAACGAGCATCCTTCGAGAACGCCCCTTCCCAACCTGCCCACCTGGCGCATTCTCTGCCAGTCCCTTGTGCTTGGGTACCAGGCTTTCAGGCTGCGCTCTCTGAGCACTCTGCTGCAAGGGCCAGTGTGTGTTAGTTCAGTGGTGCCCTCGAGGATTGAGTCATCTCATCAATTTAAGGAGGAAAAGTCTCCTCTCCAAAACGGAGGAATGGTGAGCAGTCGTGTGTTATTCTGACGAGCCTCTGTAGAGGCGTTTCCACCGTGGCAAAATCTATTAAGACATTCATCCTAACCAAATAAGCACCCGAACGTTTTATTGTGATTTCGTTTTTCCGGGTAATTGTTTTGTACTTCAACTCTATTTATAATTCTGATTTTTAAAGGGAGGTGGCAAACCGCATCTGCCTTGGAGTCAGACTGCTGAACTGGGGTTGGAGATTCTAGGAGGAAACAAAGCTCGACGAGGCAGCCCTGGGCAGGCAGCTCCGGGCGCGAGTCGAGGGCACAAAGAGCCGGGATCCTCCCGGCTCGGCGTTCCCGGGACGCGGTTCTACCTCGCGGCAGTGGCGCGAGCTGAAACTTGGGGCTGGAGCCAAACAAATGCCCGCTCGGGCCCCGCAGGGAGCAGAACGGGTTCCCGCCGGCAGCTGGCTACGAGGCGTAACCTGCGTCTCTCTCCCGCAGCCGGCGCCCCACACGCTCTTTTAGGGAGTAGTCTTCAGGCTTCTTTGCTGTTTAAAGCAATCATCGAGCGAGCGCGCGGCTGCATCGGGGGTGGGGGTGGGGGACGACCACTATTTCTTTCCAGGGAGCGCGTGAGGGGTATTCTCAACGGGAAACCAGACCAAAAAAGTAGTGACCAAACCTCCTCGGATTACTCTTCACTGGCCCCTCCCTTCCTCCCCCCAGCACTCCAGATTTGCATAAAAAAGGCCAAGAAAACTCTGGCTGTGCCACTGCAGCGGCTCACTCTGTTCCCCCGGGTCAGAGCCCCCGGGAACTGCGCGGGGTCGCAGCGCGAAGCGGAAAGGAGAGTGCCTCTCCGGTACCGTCCTCTTCGCGCTCGGCTCCCCAGCGCTCCGGCCGCCCCACCGCCGCTTTCCAGGACCGCGAACCGCACACAGCGGAACGAGCGGGCCGGGAACCAGCTCGGGTTCCAACCGCGTCGCGCGTCCCCGGCTCTGTTCCTCCGCCCCCGGGGGTCGTGCACCCACAATGCCGCAAGGGCCCGGCTCGCTGCTGTTGCTGGTCCTCGCCTCTCACTGCTGCCTGGGCTCTGCGCGCGGGCTCTTCCTCTTCGGCCAGCCCGACTTCTCCTACAAGCGCAGCAACTGCAAGCCCATCCCGGCCAATCTGCAGCTGTGCCACGGCATCGAGTACCAGAACATGCGACTGCCCAACCTGCTGGGCCACGAAACCATGAAAGAGGTACTGGAGCAGGCGGGCGCCTGGATCCCGCTAGTCATGAAGCAGTGCCACCCGGACACCAAGAAGTTCCTGTGCTCCCTCTTCGCCCCCGTCTGCCTCGACGACCTGGACGAGACCATCCAGCCATGCCACTCGCTCTGTGTGCAGGTGAAGGACCGCTGCGCCCCGGTCATGTCGGCCTTCGGCTTCCCCTGGCCGGACATGCTCGAGTGCGACCGCTTCCCCCAGGACAATGACCTCTGCATCCCACTCGCCAGCAGCGACCACCTCCTGCCGGCCACCGAGGAAGGTAAGCCTTCCCCGTTTCTTCCCCCCAACCAGCCCAGCCGAGGCGCTCCAGGGGGATCCTGCACGCCGCCGCCTTCCTCCTCACCCCTTCCCCACCGCCATCTAGGTGCGTCCCCGCCATCCAGGCGTTCTCCTTGCCCAGGTCTGTCATCGCGACAAGCCTGTACCAAATTTGAGACAACCCTCAACCGCCAAGTCTCTCATTCTCTCCCCAGTTAATCTAGTTGCTCTTTCTTAGGGTCAGTTAAGAAAAAATAGAAAACGGAAAACTGAAAGGCGTCTTTTCTTCATAGACAAACAATTGTTTTTAAAGATGCTAACAGTGGGACCGCCCATTTGAGAGCGTCCTGTGTGTGAAGGAGTTGGTGAGCACCCTGGCCAGAGGCTCCTCTTCAGCCTCCTTCAGCACGTTCTTGTCACAGGCAGGATTACAGATGCACAAACAGATTAATCTTTTAAGGTACTTTTAATCCTTTGCCAATTTAGGTTTTTGGAAATAAAACAAAGACTGACTCCAGGAGGAATCTAGAAAGGAGAATATTAAATAATTAAGTATTGATGGTAACTGCTCAGCTGTTTGAGGAAGAAATATGTGAAGAGAGCACAAAGGGATTCTCCAGGAATCCTCTTTCTGAAACTATCAGCTTCTATTTTAGGAGTGGTATTCATAAACTGGAGACCATCGTGCAAAATAAGAGTTTCTCAAGTTTTTAGAAAAAAGAGGGTGGGTAGAGGGAGTTCCTGTGCAAAAGCCATCAAAGCAATGAAAACCTCATGCGCTCCTGACATACTTCCTGAAATGAAAACGTATGCAATCTGTTTGAGCTGCTTTGGGTCCCCCTGGAATGGAAAGGGGGCTTCCTAATCCCTTTCAGGGGTTCAACAGCATCCCCCTTTCAATCTCTAATTGTTTTCCTACAGCCATCGTTAAAGAAAATGCAAAGTTGCTTAGCAATCTTTCCTGGCAGGCGCCCTGCGTTTGCAATCATCTTATTGGTTAGATTTCTAATTTATTGCAAATGTTTGGCATTTTTCAAACATTTGTCCAACATATACCATAGACCAACCAACGCAGGTTAGTAACATTTTATATACATTCCAAGAGCTCCTAATGGAAATGTTGCAAGACTTTTTTCTTTCCTTTTGTTTGAGTAAGGGGAGTTAAGGGCAGTTGTGTGTGTGTATGTGTGTGTTGCTTTTGTTTTCATTTCTTTCCACTATCCGCACCAACATTATATACTGTACATTTCTCTAAAAAGTCATTTTACCCTTCAAAATAAAAGTTACGTTCTTGAGAGTTTGCTCTTCGCTTTTTTTCTAACTCAACAAATAATTCTGTCATGAGTCACAAAGTTTTCTGTGAAAATTCAATTTCATATTAATGGAAATCTTTAAGTTCACTTAAATTTTTAAAAACCTCATTAACACATTTATGAATGGGAGAAAGGGAATATCTTTTCTTTTTTCCTTTTCCCAAGAAATCAGACTCAGTAGAACATTTGGTAGGCTCTGATAATTGTGCTTGTGCCCAATTCCTATGTTTGGTCATATCCCATGGACAGTTTTGCTTCATCTTTGATTAGCTTCAGGAAAAGCTTTGTTTTTTGTTTTTGTTTTTGTTTTTTTTTAAATAGATTGTGAAACTGCCAGAGAGAGGCAAGGAGAACCTGTGCCATGGAGCTCACAGATCACAATGAAACAAATGCAGCTTAACCCAAGCACAAACTTGGCAGAGAGCACAAGGTGATAGATACAGAACCAGTTAGAACAGGCTGTTGTAATTAGTGAGGTGTGTTTCCAAGATGGAAATAGCCCATATGTGATCCTTACAACACTAGCCATCTCTCCCAAACCAGACTTGAAAATTTCTTGCAGTGTCTCCCCTGAGACACAGCCGCTAAAAAGCCCAGCGGACTGGTCCTCCCTGGGGTCCTAATTGCTGAGAAAGACAATCTTTTGGCCATAGTTGGTGGTTACCAGTTTTCTGAAGTCCCTCAAGAGTGTCTGGCTCTTTGGGCCCTTTCACCTTAGAGGGGCCATGATAATAACTTTTTGAAAAACTTAGTTTGTCCCAGGGGTGAGTAGGAAGAGCCACAACCTGTTCCAGTTAACTCTCACTATACACACCCACACACACCGCCCCCAACTCCTTTTTTATTGTGGATTTACCATTTATTAAACACAACATTATGGGCATTTTCATTCTGCCCAACCAAAAATGAGAGGCATGGGGGACTTTCTTAGGAATGAGTGATCCTACTTTTTAAGAGGCAGAAGCTGGAGTCATACAGGAGAATTGCTACTCTTGCCTGGATAAGCCCCTTTCAGTTGTTTGCAGATGCCCCCTGCTGTTCCCTTTTAAGCAAACTTAACTAAAAACTATTTTTCACATTTCTAGCTCCCAAGGTGTGTGAAGCCTGCAAAACTAAAAGCGATGATGACAACGACATAATGGAAACTCTTTGTAAAAATGATTTCGGTAAGTGGTTCACCACCAACAATGAAAGCTTTCACATTCAAAAGTCTTATTTATCAGTAAAACTTAAAGCTACAAATCATTGATAGTTGGGAAATTTTCCTAAAATCATCTAACCTGCTCTATCCTAGTTTCCTCTCTATGTAACTATCTTGCATTCAGGTGTATCTTTTTAGGTGAGATTCATTGTTTTATTAAGCAATTGACAAATAATGGGAATTATTCAAATTAGGAGTTTTCAATGGCATCTTTTAAATCTCACTCTGCCTTTTTCTTGACAACAAGCATATTTCTGGGCCATATCTCTTCAGACTCTTAACGTGAGCCAAAGGGATAAAAACATATAGATACTAGCTCTAGTAGATCAGATGCAAGGCATTAAGGTGGCCACAAATAAACACTTACTCCAGTGGCCAAATAGAAATATTTTTACATTATTCATAACCCATAATCAGTCTGCTTCTCTGTGTTCCATCAGCTATGAATACACCCAAAGTGTTGACACATAATTTAGAAGGGGTTCCTTAAATTTAAAAACAATGGTTTACTGAGATGACAGCTAATTAATGTGGCTTTTGTACCTTGTAAAACCATCTTAAAATTGTTTTTAAAAGAAGTTCTTTATAAAGTTTTATGGGGTTCTTTATAAAGTTTTAAAGCCTATGTTTGATGGCTTTAGCAAGATACAAGGAAGATGTGCATGACACCAGGGGACAATAAAAAAATGTGTGTGATATGTTACCCCAGATCCATTAAGTGTAAATCATCACACTTGAGTGTAGTTATAAGCAGAAAGAGAGTTGGAGACTGCTTGGGAGTACACCAGCATCAGCACCTTATCTGCTGTTCTCAGGCCTTCCCAGGTAAGGGGAGGAGCCCAGCATTAGACACAGGATCAAGGCTGAATACAGAATTGTGGAGTGGCCAGAAACTTCACCCAGACTCCTGAGGCATTCTTCTTGCTGTCACCTGGTTGGTACCCCTTTAAAAGTACCTAGGCAAGGCTGGACATATTGGTCCAGCAGGACATACTGATAAGCAGATATAGCCCCTACTCTATCAAGTGATTATGGGATTCCACAAACCCACACTGACATTTCTACATACTCAACAAAGCCCTAAAGATGGAGAGAAATCACTCCAGCTCCCACTGTTCAAGAATGCCCTCCCATTTTCTCCTTACCTTCCCGAGAACCTCAGGCATGGTTGGGTTCCTGGAAGTCTGGAAACAATCCAATCACTGCTGCTGCTGCTTTATAGCCCCAGGTTTCTTCCAGAAAGCATCCTGGGTGCAACCTTGTAGGCTGGTCTCGAAACAGCCATAGCCACAGCTTCAGGAAAAGGCTTCATACTTCTGAGGAAGGGAAAGAAAAGAGGAGGCACCTGTAAGACCTGATCAATCTTTCCCCTGAGGAAGAGCCACAAATGGGAATGGCAGGGTTTCATATGTGTGTATTCAAATACATTCAACTTCCAAATTAGTTGACAGCTAGGCTTGTTAGCAGCAGCCTTACCAAAACACAGTTCTCAACTTCAGTGCTGTAAGAGTTAAGGGCAAATTTTTTTAAAAATAGAATTTTAATAAAATGTATATAAAAATTGATGTAACATTTTCTTCTTATGTCCTTTGCAGTAGATTTACTACAGCTCTTTCTCCTGGCTTCCATGAAAAAGCTGATTGTTTTATCATGGGGCGCCAAAGCAGTTGAAGTTAGGGAAAACACATTCATGTATTGCTTGCTTTGTGGCTCACCTTACAGAAGTTCTCTTTTCTAAGGCCACTCCATCAGGACACCAAAAATTGGGTTGGTGTGAGGGTTCCCTCGTGTTTTCTCTCCTTACATGGAGAGAGCCTCTCAGAACAGCAGGAAGTCATCACATTTAAGATAGTACATGTGAATACCTCACAAGCTTTTTTTTTTGTTTCCCCATACTCGTTTTGAGCCGTTAAGGGATAACACAGCTGAATTTCAGAAACTGCATCATATACTCCTGTTTTATAAGCAGTACTCCGTATTGCCTATGGCTTGTGAGGTATGCACATGTACTATCTTAAATGTGATGACTTCCTGCTGTTCTGAGAGGCTCTCTCCATGTAAGGAGAGAAAACACAAGGGAACCCTCACACCAACCCAATTTTTGGTGTCCTGATGGAGTGGCCTTAGAAAAGAGAACTTCTGTAAGGTGAGCCACAAAGCAAGCAATACATGAATGTGTTTTCCCTAACTTCAACTGCTTTGGCGCCCCATGATAAAACAATCAGCTTTTTCATGGAAGCCAGTGATAGAGGGGTAGAAGGAACAAGTGTAGAAATCTGACTTTATTTTTATCATTCATGAAAACATTACACTCTTTCCCAGTGCACTCCTGAAGTACAGAGAAAATGTAAATTGGCTTCTCACTTTAATGGTGAAAGTACTGGTGGAAAAAAAATGCCTTACTGTATATATTGTTGGACCAGACAGTATCATTACCTCTTCCTCCTTCCACACCTTACCCCCATTCACATCTTCCAGAGCAAGAGAAGATATCTTTGGACCTTGATCCCTACATTTGGTCCCATCTGAAAATCCAGGGAGGAAATATATGTCTGATTATAAATGAAGAATTCATTCAGATTCTTCACTGTACATCAGACGAAACCTCTGTTGGCCAAGCCACAAAAACCTTGTCTTACCTGGTTGGGCCTCTGTCATCTTCTGGTTGACCAGAAGGGCCACGCTCCCTTTCTGAAATAAAAAAAGAAAAAGAAAATCCCAAAGCTGTATACACACAAGCAAAACTCTTTTTCTAATAGTAACTTAAATAACACATTAAACACCAGGAAGTCAAACTTGCACCTGATCTAAACAGATCAGTTATTAGTGGCACAGTGTGTGTGTGCCCTAAATTACACTTCTTTGGAGCCCCGTTATATAACAATCAACTTTTTTCATGGAAGTCAGGAGAGAGATTTATATTAAATCTAATAAAAAGGACAGAGCTACTAGAAGAAAATGATATTTTATTTCAAACTTATATAAATTTCATTAAAATTGTATCTTTCTATCTTGTCAAAGGTCTTAGGACACATTAGATTTGGGCAAGTTAATGCTTCAACCAGAATAAGATATTTTGACTTTGCCTTAGGAGTCAACAGTGGTGTTATGGGAAGAAATTTGGAAGTCACATTCTGAGTTACAGACTCAGCTAGGACACAAACTAATTGGGTGACCCTGTGCAAGTCACTAAACTTCTCTGTATTTCAGATTCTTCATGAGTTTAAGAGATTTTAACTGGATGATCCCTCCCAACCTTAGAATTCCATCCTTTCTCTGCCTTTGTGGAGTCTTGAAATTTAATTCCAGCATGTATGTTTGTAGGGTTCCTTTCCCAACAAATACTGTTCCCAGACACACTGTAAAATGTGTCTTTTATAGTAAACCACTTACTTTTTGTCTTAGCATTCTAATGAGTTTACATATACATTTTGGAAACAGTACATATATGATCTGCAGATGCCTTCGCCTTGGACAGACAAATGATAGCATATGAGGATGAGGTATTCAGAAAAACACTTTTATGACTAAACATGTTGTGCTCTTAAAAAAGAGTCTTGCATATTTTTTTCTCTCAGTTACTT
This sequence comes from Choloepus didactylus, assembly GCF_015220235.1. Taxonomy (NCBI): domain Eukaryota; kingdom Metazoa; phylum Chordata; class Mammalia; order Pilosa; family Megalonychidae; genus Choloepus; species Choloepus didactylus. The sequence goes on along the minus strand of NC_051309.1, from coordinate 167,187,075 downwards.
TACCAAATCAAATGCAGCTGTAAGATCAATTATCCTTCCCTGTAATCTGTTCTTTAGAAAACAATGATTGTGTAATACAATTTCCTTACAGGTTTGTCCAAAAACCTCTCCAATGCAATAAATTGAATTTAAAGTTTATGGCCACAGAAGGATCATGTTTCAACTAAAGAGTTAGGCATTTCTTTTCATGCTAAAGTTTCCAATAGGGGAAGTCATTTGCTGAGGAGAGTAGGAACCACATGAAACCTACCTACAAACACAAGGGTGAGGAAACAAGAAAAGTTAATTGAATGGCCGCAAAGAGCAAAAGTTCTGAAAGAATGGCTGATTTGAAGCAAAGTGCCTGACAAACCCTTTGAGGCTTTAGAAATGGAGCCACCTGCCGCCCTGTGCCCCCAGCCCCCTACCTGCGGCCTCTGACAGTTTCATTAGGTCTGGGAAGCTGCCCTTCCCTCCCCCAGGTCAAGGCATACAAATAAGGATTAGAAGGGGGTAAGGAGAGCTCCTAACCTATACTGCATTCCCTCATCATGACCCATGTGGTTCTCTCTGCCCCCTCTTTTCTTCACAGCGCTGAAAATAAAAGTGAAGGAGATAACCTACATCAACAGAGACACCAAAATCATCCTGGAGACTAAGAGCAAGACCATTTACAAGCTGAATGGTGTGTCCGAGAGGGACCTGAAGAAATCGGTGCTGTGGCTCAAAGACAGCTTGCAGTGCACGTGTGAGGAAATGAACGACATCAACGCACCCTATCTAGTCATGGGACAGAAACAGGGCGGGGAGCTGGTGATCACCTCGGTGAAGCGGTGGCAGAAGGGGCAGAGAGAATTCAAGCGCATCTCCCGCAGCATCCGCAAGCTGCAGTGCTAGTTCTGGCGTCCAGGTTGCTCCCGACGGGCCAGCGTCAGAGCTGGGCTCGCCATTTCTGCTCCAGGACTTCAGCTCCCCTTTCCCAGTCACAGTCCATGCAGCTCCACCCCGGCCTGGAGCTTCCCTCCTGCCTTTTGCACATTTGCACCCCCAGCGATTCCTGAGTTATATAAGACCCCAGGAGGCCTCAGGAATGGATAGCTGTTTTCACCTAAAGGAAAACCCACCCAAATCTTGTAGACATACTCAAACTAATAAAATCATGACTATTTTTATAAAGTATTAAAATAGCTCACTGCAAAGCTAGATACCAATAGGTGCAACTGTGACTTGGGTCTGTTTGAGTCACTTGTTTTCACTTTCCACTGAGGTTGCCTTTGTGCAAATTGCTTCGTTTTTCTATGTAGCTCAAACTATCATGACTCACACATCCTGTTGAGGTAAAGCTGGCTGTTATCTCAACATCTCTTTGAGCTCGAGCCTGAGACTTGGTGTCTAAGTTTTATAGAAATTCACCTGTCATTTTACACCCTTGTTGGGGACTTATAACTGTTGCATGTATTACATTACCAGGTACAATACTTCATTGGTAAAAAGCACATTAACCTTTAAACATAACATGATTTCTTCAAATAAAGGGCAAAAACAGATAAATGTTCTATTTGACCTGAGTACTTTAAGCTTTGTTTAAGACATTTTTTACCTAATTTTCTAATTAAACCATTGTAGCTTACCTGTAATATACATAGTAGTTTACCTTAAAAAGTTGTAAAAATATTGCTTTAACCAACACTGTAAATATTTCAGATAAGCATTATATTCTTGTATATAAACTTTACATCCTGTTTTATGTGTTCGTTGTCTTCTGTTTTATCTTCATAGAAGGAAGGGAGGGGGCTGTGCAAGGGTGGTCACTTCCCTTCTCCCAAGGCCCAGCTCATCCACAGTTTGAAGTATCACTTTCTTAAGGGACTCGGCAAGTGTCTCCCCAACACCGCCCCACTCCCCCCACCTTGTGCCCCACATCTCAGATTTCACCACTACAGACCCTGCAGGTATGCAGGGAGGGATTGGCAGCACTCTGGAAAGGGCTTTCTGTCTCTTGACCCTTCTCAGCCGCTCTGCTGTAACTATGTGGCAACACTATTCTAAACTTAAGGTTCATGAGCTTTACAGTTGTGCTTTTCATTTCCTGAGGTTTTTATAAAGAAAAAGAATAATCATTACAAAAATGTTAATTTCTTCTCCACTTAAACCCACTAAGAACCATGATTTGGAAAGTAGCCATTGGAAGGCCAGGAGTAGGGAATGGTGAAAAACCACCATTTCGTTTGAGAAGAGGACAGACAGACATCCATCCACAAAATGTCTGTTCACTTTATTTTATCATTGAATGACTACAGAAATTCTGATAGACACATAAGAAAACAGGTCAGAGAGGTTAGGCAGAGCCAGGACTGAAACTCCAGGCCTGTCAGTTAATGAACTCTATATTCTATTCAACCTGTGAGGGATTATAGAAATACAGTGGAATCCATTTATCAACACATATTTTTTGAGCAACTGCTATGTTCCAGGACCCGTTCTAAGTGCTGAGGATACATACCTTATTCCATGCTTTTATGGAGCTTATAGCAGAGAGTGGTAGACAATAAATAAATACAATTATAATTACATATTTATAATTGTAAGTAATATGAAGTAAAAGTACAGGCAATAAGTGAGAGCAGCAGAGCACCTCCCATCTAACCTGAAATCTCTAACAGCATTCTTGGGAAGCCTCTGTCTGATGGTGTTTTATTGACTTAGTTTACAAGCCTCTTGAACGTACATCTATGATCATTTCTCTCTAGTACTCAAGATCCCTCTGGCACCAAAAGTCAACATGTCCACTGCCTGGGTCTCATGGTTTAGGCACTACCTTTCATCTTCTGGGTTGCCAAAGTGACTCTGCTTCTAATTTGATTCCAAATGCTGGACACAACCCTGCTCCCACGAGGGGCCTATGTACAGACTAGCTGGGGGATTTCATGGATTAAGGCCAACACTCATTTTAAACATTGGAACAGGAGACTAGGGACCCTGGAAAAGGCAGAAAATGAGAAAGAGAAGATAAAGTCAAGAGAAGAGAAACAGTAAACCAAGAATGTAGGAATTAGAATGAGTCAAAAACAAATGGAAACAATTTGGAAGAAACCGACTTGTCTGAATGCTCCCTTTCCAATCAAGTCAAAAGCCACGTGCCTATATAGTGGGAGGGAAAACTTCAGTTCTGGAGAGTGAGTGACTGCCAGGCCTCCTTCAGTCATGTTTTCAGGAGTTAGCAGCTCTGGCATGATTCCAATGTCTATCTGCCTCTTGCCATATAATGCCAGACTCTCCATGGAGTTTCCAACCCCCACGCATCTCTAGTTCCATCTTTGATGAGAGCATGAGACATGCTCGGCTCAGAGCAGGTATGCTTTTCTTTGTTCATTTTATTTTATCATTTTGCTTTGCATAACAGATCAAACCTATGCTCGTGCATTCTTGAAATAATCATGATTATATTAACTATCAGATTTCTTTTGTAGGCAGATGAAAAGATGAATCCATTATTGAATAAAGAAAGTAAGGTGTTTTTTTTTGGTTTTTGTTTTTTTTTAATCAGAGGACAATGGATTTCTGAGTTTACTGAGTTCATTCCTGGCCTTTTAATAAGCTGTTAAAATACCAAAATAGAGATGATTAGCCTAAATGGAAAAGTATAAAGACATGAAAATGACACTGCTACTGTTAATTCCACTTCCCTTTACTAAACAACTTGATAAATTTTTTATGAAAACAAATTTATAAGAGTGTTTTGGGGGCATCATTTCCTAGGTTCATGAAGTATAAAGGTTAAGTCTTCATGTACCAGTTAGTATACTGAAATTCACAGGTCTCAAAGGATCAGTTTTCTTCTAATTCATATGGAACTGCAATGGGCTGCAAATGGCAAAAACAACTTTTAAAAGGAAGAACAAAGTTTCAGGACTCATACTTCCCAATTTCAAAATGTACTACAAAGCTGTAGTAATCAAAACAGTGTGGTACTTGGCATAAGGATAGACAAATAGACAAATGGTATAGAAATGAAAGTCAGAAATAGACCTACATACCTACAGTCAACTGATCCTCAATTACATTCCATGGGGAAAGAACAGCCTCTTCAAAAAATGGTGTTGGGAAAACTGGTATCCACATGCATAAGAATGAAGTTGAAACTCTACCTCACATCTTATACAAAAAATAATTCAAAATGGATCAACAACCTAAACATAAGAGCTAAAGCCCTTAACTCTTAGAAGATAACATGGGGAAAATCTCTATGACCTTGGACTTGAAAAAAGATTCTTAGATAGGGCACTAAATTCATGAGCAACAACAGAACAATAGATAAATTGGACTTCATCAAAACTGAAAACTTTTGTGCATCAAAGGACATTATCAAGAAAATGGAAAGACAACCTACAGAATGGGGGGAAATTGTTGCAAACCATACAGCCAATTAAGGGCTTGATATCCAGAATACACTACAAACTTTTAAGGACTTGATATCCAGAATACACTGCAAACTTTTACAACAGAACAACAAAAAGGTAAAAAGGCAAATTTAAAAATGGGCAAAGGAAATTCATAGAGTCAGAAACTAGTATACAGTTTACCAGGAGCCTGGGTGGGGTAGAATGGGGAATTAATGCTTAATTGGTACAGAGTTTCTGTTTGGGGTGATAGCAAAGTTTTGTTAATGGACGGTGGTGATGGTATCAAAAGATTGTGAATATAATTAACACCACTGAGTTGTTTAAGTGGAATGTGGTTAAAATGGGAAATTTTAGGTTCTAGGTTGTGCCAGTTTGAAACTGTTATGGACCCCAGAAGAGCCATGATCTTTTAAGCCAATCTTGTTGGGTGCAAACTTTTGATTGTTTCCGTGGAGATGTGACTCACCCAACTGTGAGTGAGACCTTTGATTAAATTATTTCCATGGAGGTGTGGACCCCACCCATTCATGGTGAGTCTTGGTTAGTTCACTGGAGTACTTAAGAGAGCCCAAGAGCCGACAGAGATGCTGATGCTTGGAGACACTTGAAGATGCTAAGCTAGGAGATGAAATCCAGGGTTTGCCCTGGAAAAGCTAAGAGAGGTCTCCCAGATGCTTAGAGAGAAATGCTCCAGAAGAACCAAGCAGAGAGCTGAGAGAAACTAAGCAAGACAGAAGCCAGAGACATTTTGGAGAAAGCCATTTTGAAACACAACCCAGGAGCAAAGGAATAGCAGAAAACAGCCATTTGCCTTCTCAGCTGACAGAGGTGTTCTGGACGCCATCGGCCTTTCTTCAGTGAAGGTATCTTCATGTTAATGCCTTCTTTGGACATTTTAAAGGCCTTAGAACTATATATTTGTAACCTAATGAGCCCCCTTTATAAGAGTCAATCCATTTCTGGTATTTTGCATAATGGCAGCTTTAGCAAACCAGAACATAGGTACATTACCAGAATAAAAATTTTTTAAAACCATAGAATTATACAGCATAGTACTACTATTAATATTGTTTTATCAATTGTAACAAAGGTACCACACTAATGCAAAGTGTTAATAATAGGGAAAACTATATGTGCAAAGGGGGATATGTGGGAACTCTGTACTTTCTGCATGACTTTTCTGTAAACCTACAACTTCTCTAATAAAAAAGAAAATGGGCAAAGGACTTAAACTGATATTTTTCCAAAAAGGATATACAAATGGTCAATAAGCATATGAAAAGATGCTCAACATTATAGCCATCGGGGAAATGCAAGTCAAAACCACAATGTTATTCTACTTCATACCCACAGGTTAGCTATCATTTAAAAAAACAGAAAATAACAAGTATGGGAAAGGATGCAGAGTAATCAGAACTCTGGTGCATTGTTGGCAAGAATGTAAAATGGTGGAGACATTGTGGAAAGTAATATGGTGGTTCTTCAAAAAGTTAAATATAGAATTACCTTATGACCCAGCAATTGAGCTTCTAGGTGCATTCTGGATATCAAGCCCTTAATCAGCTATATGGTTTGCAACAATTTTCTCCCATTCTGTAGGTTGTCTTTTCATTTTCTTGATAATGTCCTTTGATGCACAAAAGTTTTCAATTTTGATGAAGTCCAATTTATCTTTTATGCCATGATTGGATAAGACTTTGGAGATATCTTTCTTAGAGATGATGCTTGTGCAGTTTGCAGGCACAAGGAAAGGAAGAGACTATTTGTGATCAAGGGGGCAGAGCATAGAATACTGTAAAACTGTTCAGAAACACACCTGTTCCCTCCCTTATTGCAAGAGATATACTTCTCTGCCACACTGGTGTTAAGCCTGGCCATGCAATTTCCCCTGGCCAATGAAATGGGAGGACATAGCTTATGCCATATGTCAGCAGAAGTTTTGAATGTGACTGCCTGTTTACCTGAGCCTCTCTTCACTTCTTTCTTCTACCACAGAAACAGCATGTCTCATTTAGGAGCTACTCCTTCAACCTAGATCCCAGGATGAGAAGACATACAATCCATCTGCAGCCTGATATAGAACCAGAGCCAACCTTCAGCCCTGAGTGAGAAATAAATGTTTGCTGTTGTAAACTAATGAGATTTGGTAGTTGTTTGTTGCCTTAGGAAAGTACAATAATAATAAAAAAACAAATTATAGAAATTAAAGGCATAATAAAGGAGATTTAAAATACACTAGAGGCATACACCAGCAGATTTGAACAAGCAGAAGAAAGAATCAGCAAACCAGAAGACAGGACAATCGAAATCATACAGTAAGAAGAACAGATAGAGAAAAGAATAGAAAAAATTGAGCAGTGTCTCAGGGATTTGAGTGACAGCACAAAGTACACAAACATATATGTCATGGGTGTTCCAGAAGAAGAGAAGGGTAAAGGGGCAGAAAGAAAATTTGAGGAAAAAATGGCCAAAAATTTTCCAATTCTTGTGAAAGACATAATATACATGACCAAGAAATGCGATGTACTCTAAACAGAATAAATCCTAATAGACCTATTCTGAGACATACACTAATCAGAATGCCAAATGCCAAAGATGAAGAAAGAATTCTGAAAGCAGCAAGAGAAAAGCAATTCATCATATACCAGGGATCCTCAATAAGACAGTATCAATTTCTCATCAGAAACCATCGAGACAAGAAGGCAATAGCATGATATATTTAAGGTACAGAAAGAGAAAAATTGCAAGCCCCGAATCCTTTATCTAGCAAAACTGTCCTTCAGAAATGAGGGGGAGTTTAAAATATTCACAGATAAACAGAAACTGAAAGAGTTCATCAACAGAAGACCTGCCCTACAAAAATTACTAAAGGGAGTTCAGCAGATTGAAAGAAAAGACATGGGAGAGTAGCTTGAAATAGTGTGAAGAAATGAAGATGTTCAGTAAAGGTAACTAAACAGAGAAAAGCAAAACCTAATAGTACTGTATCCTCTATATACAGCTCTACTCTTTAATTTCTATATGAGTCAGAATACAACTGAACAAGAAAAAGTCATATTTCTTGATAATAGACATGCAAAATATAAAGAGGTATTATGGGACAAAAAACAACATAAAGAAAGGAAATAAAGGGATATGGGAGCAGAGAACATACATTCTATTGAAATTAAGTATCTTTTCAAATTAGTGGGTTATAGACATAGGTTGTATAATACAAACCCCAGGGTATCAACAAAGAAAGTTTTTTAAAATATACAGAAACAGAAATGAGAAAGGAATCAATCAGAAGCATCACAAAGATCAACTATACAGAAAAGGAGATAGTGATATAGGAAAAGAGAGACCAATATATATACATATATGACATATAAAAACCAAAGGACAAAATGGTTGAAGCAAGTAATGCCTTTACAGTAATAACACTGAATGCCAATGAATTAAACTCCCCAATCAAAAGACACGGGTGGCAGAAAGGATAAAAAAGCACGAACCAATTGTAAGTTGTTTACAAGAGATTCACCTTAGACCTAAAGACACAAATAAGTTGAAAGTGAAAGGAAGGAAATAGATATTCCATTCAAATAGTAACCATGAATGAGATGGGGTAGCTAAATTAGTATCAGACAAAATAGATTTTACCCCAAAGCTGTTATAAGAGACAAACAAGGATACTATATATTAATAAAAGGGTCAATTCACCAAGAAGAAATAACAATCATAAATAAGTATGCACCTAACCACAGTGGCCCAGAATAGATGAGACAAATATTGCCAAAACTGAAGGGATAAATAGACACCTCTACAATAATAGTTGGACACTTCAATATACAATCTCATCAATAGACAGAACATCTAGACAGAAGATTAATAAGGAAACAGAAAACTTGAATAATATGATAAATGAGCTAGACCTAACAGACACGTGCAAAACATTGCCTTCCAAAATAGCAGAATATAAACTCTTCTCAAGTGCGTATGGATGGACCACATGTTGAGTCACAAAACGAGTCTCAATAAATTTTAAAAGATTGAAATTACACAAAGCATATTCTCTGACTATAATGGAAAGAACCTGGAAATGAATAACAGGAAGAGATCTGGAAAGTCTGCAAATATATGGAAGTTAAATAACACACCCTTAAGCAATCAGTGAGTCAAAGAAGGTGGTATTGCAAGAGAAATCAGTAAATATCTCAAGACAAATAAAAACAATAACACAACATATCAAAATTATGGGATGCAGTGAAGACAGTTCTGAGAAGGGAATTTATAGCCCTGAATGCTTAAATTTAAAAAGAAGAAACAGCTAAAATCAAAGACCTAACTGCATACCTGGAGGAACTAGGAAAAGAATAACAAACTAAACCCAAAGCAAGCAGAAGGAAAAAAATAACAAAGATTAGAGCAGAAATAAATGAAACAGAGAAGGTAAAAACAATAGAAGGCATTAACAAAACCAAAAGTTGGTTCTTTGAGAAGATCCATAAAATTGACAAACCCTTAGCTAGACTGACAAAGAATAAAAGAGAGAATATGTAAATAAATAAAATCAGAAATGAGAGGGGGGGAATTACTCTACTGACCACATGGAAATTAAAAGGATAATAAGAGGATACTATGAAAAACTGTATGCCAACAAATTAGAAAACCTAAATGAAATGGACAAATTCTTAGAAACATATGAACAGCCTACACTGACTCCAAAAGAATTAGAAGACCTCACAGACCAATTATAAGTAGAGATGGAGTCAGTCAAAAACCTCCACACAAAGAAAAGCCCAGACCAGATGGCCTCACAGATGAATTCTACCAATCATTCCAAGAAGAATTAATACCAATCCTGCTCAAATTCTTCCAAAAAAATTGAACAGAAAGGAACACTACCTAACTCATTCTAAGAGGTCAACATCACACTAATACTAAAGCCAGATAAAGATATTAAAAAGAAGAAATTACAGACCAATTGCTCTTACGAATATAGAGGCAAAAATCCTCACCAAAACACTAGCAAATCAAATCCAACAGCACATTAAAAGATAAACCATGATAAAGTAGGCTTTATCAAGCTATGCAGGGGTGTTTGAACATAAAATCAATAAATGTAATATACCACATTACAAAATGAAGAGGAAAAAACATAAGATCATCTCCGTGATGCAGAAATGGTATTTTTTAAAAATCCAGCATTCTTTGATAATAATACTTAGAACACTAGAAATAGAAGAAAACTTTCCCAAAATGATAGAGGTCATATATAAAACACCCACAGCTAACATCACACTCCATGGTGAAAGCATGAAGTCTTTCCCTCTAAGATCTGGAACAAGACAAGGATGCTCAGTGTCACCAATATTATTCAACATTGTGCTGGAAGTTCTAGCCAAAGCACTAAGGCAAAAAAAAAAGAAATAAAAGGCATCCAAATTGAAAAGGAAGAAGTAAAACTTTCTCTATTTGCAGATGCCATGGTCCTATATAAATAGTTAATCCCAAAAAATCTACAACAAATTTATTAGAGTTTATAAATGAATGCAGCAGAGTGGTGGGGTACATGATCAACACAGAAAAATCAGTAGCAATTCTATATACTAGCAACAAACAATCTGAGGAGAAAATCAGGAAAAAAAATCCTTTCACAATGGAAAGTGAAAGAATCAGAAATCTAGGAAAAAAATTAACTGTGAATGTATAGGATTTATACATCAAAAACTAGAAAACTTTGCTAAAAGAAATCAAAGATGATGTAAATAAATGGACTGGAAGACTAAATATTGTTAAGGTGGCAATTCTACCCAAACTGATTTACAGAGTCAATGCAATCCAAATCAAATATCCAACATTCTTCTTTGCAGAAATGGAAAAGCTAATTATCAAATTTATTTGGAAGGATAAGAGGCTCTGAAGAGCCAAAACCATTTTGAAGAAGAAGAGCAAAGTTGGAGGACTCAGGCTTCTCCACTTTAAAGCTTATTACAGCTGTAGCTTTGACCAGCTTCAGTGGTCAAAACAGCATGGCATTGTCACAAGGATAGACATATAGATAAATGGAATTGAATTTAGAGTCCAGAAACAGACTCTCACATCTATGACCAATTGATATTTCACAAGGCTGCCAAGTCCTGTCAATTGGGAAAGCCTAGTCTCTTCAACAAATGATGCTGACAGAATGGATGTCCATTTGCAACAGAATGTAGAAGGACCCTTATCTCACACCAGATACAAAAAAAAAAAAAAAAAAAAAAACTTAAAATTGATTGAAAACCTAAATATAAGAATCAGGACTATAAAACTCCTAGAAGAAAATGTGGAGAAGCATATTCAGGATCTTGTTTTGTGCAATGATTTCTTCAACTTTACATCCAAAGCACAAGTAACAACAACAAAAAAAATAGATAAATGAGACCACATTGAAATTAAAAACCATTGTGCATCAAAGAACTTTATCCTGAAAGTGAAAAGACAACCTACTCAATGGTAGAAAATATTGGGAAACCACATATGCAATAAAGATTTAATATCCAGAATATATAAAGAAATCCTACAACTCAGTAATTAAAAGACAAACATAAACAATGTTTTTAAAATGGGCAAAAGATGAACAGACATTTCTCCGAAGAGGATATACAAATGGCTGAAAGCACATGAAAAGATGCTCAACATCATTAGCTATTAAGGAAATGCAAATGAAAACCACAATGAGATACCATTTCACAACCACTAAAATGGCTACTATCAAAAAAAGAAAAAAGAAAAAAATTACAAGTGTTGGAGAAGGTGTGGAAAAACAGGAACACTCATTCACTGCTGGTGGGAATGTAAAATGGTGCAGTCACTGTAGTAGACAGTTTGGCAGTTCCTCAGAGAGCTAAGTATAGAACTACCATATGACTGGCAATCCCCCTACCAGGTATAAACCCAAAAGAATTGAAAGCAGGGACTCGAATAGCTAGTTGCACACCGACGCTCCCAGCAGCATTAATTACAATTGCCAAAAGATGGAAGCAACTCAAGTGCCCATCAACTGATGAATGGATAAGCAAATGTGGTATATGCATACAATGGAACATAGTTCAGGATTAAAAAGGAATGAAGTCTGATTCATGTGACAACATGGATAAACCTTGAAGACATCATGTGTAGTGAAATAAGCCAGACACAATAGGACAAATACTGTATTATTATCTCACTGAAATGAAATAACTCGGATAAGCAAAGTCATAGAGCTAGAATCTAGAACATAGGTTACCAGGGCTGGGTGGGCATAGGAAATGCAGAATTAATGTTTAAATTATACAAAATTTCATTTGGGTTGATTGTAAAGTTTTGATAATGAATGGTGGTGATGGTAGCACAACATTATGAATGTAATTAACAGCACTGAATTATGTATGTGAATGTGGTTAAAAGGGGAAATTTTTAGGCTGTATATATGTTACTAAAATAAAAATTAAAACAAAAAGCCTAGAACTGTACAACACAGTGAACTCTATTGTAAACAATGAGCTATAGTTTATAGTACAATTATTAAAATTTTATTTCATAAAATATAATAAATGGACCACACTAATGGAAAGTGTTAATACTAGGGTGTGGTATGGGGAAAAATACACCCTAATGTAAACTATAGAGTAGTTTTTAAAGCAATTTTATTGAGATATATTCACACACTATATAATCCATCCAAAGTATACAATCAACGGCTCACAGTATCATCATACAGTTTTGCATTCATTGCCAAAGTCAATTTTAGAACATTTTTATTAATCTAAAATAAAAATAAAAATAAAAAGGACACCTAAAACATCCCATACTCTTTATACCCCTAGTCTTTATTTTATTACTCATCTACCCATACACTGGATAAAGGAGTGTCAGTCACAAAGTTTTCACAATCACATAGTTACATGATAAAAGCTATATAGTTACATAATCATTATAAAGAATCAAGTCTACTGGATTACAGTTCAATAGATTCAGGTATTTCTTCTAGCTATTCTAATACACTAGAAACTAAAAAGGAATATCTATATAATGCATAAGAATAATCTCCAGAATGACCTCTTGACTTTATTTGAAATCTCTTAGCCACTAAAACTTTATTTTGTTTCATTTCTTTTCTCCCTTTTGATCAAGAAGGCATAGTCAATCCCCTGGTGCCAGGGCCAAGCTCATCCCTGTGAGTCACGTCCCATGTTGCCAAGGAGACTTTACACCCCTGGCAGTTATGTTCCACATAAGGAGGAGGCTGGTGAGTTTATTTGCAGGTTGGCTGAGAGAGAAAGGCCACATCTGAGTACAATAGAGGTACACTGAGGGTGACTCTTAGGCATAATTATGAGTAAGTTTAGCTTCTCTTTGCAGTAACAGTTTCATAAGGGCAAGCCCCAAGATCGAGGGCTTGAATTATTAAATTGGGAGTCCCTAATGCCTGCAAGAATATCAGGAATTCCCCAGGTGGGAAAGTTTAATATTTCCACATTTTCCCCCAGTCCCTCCAGGAGGCTTTGCAAATACTTTTTAATTTTTTGCCCACAATATGCTGGCAAGTATTGGGGTATTACATTAACATGTATAGAATAACAAGATCTCATTCCCAATTCTAATTTCCATGTAATTATGTTATTTAAATAAACTGACCAGACAGGTTAAATAAGATAGTATGCTACAGAGAATATAAATTTTGCAAAACATCTCTTAAATTACAGTTAAAACTCAGGAATACTGTGACTGCTGTAAGAGCTTACAATCTAGGATCCTTTACAATAAGCCTTATTGAACATTCTGTACTCTTGCATTGACAATTGCCCAATCTCTGCCCACGTTCTATCCCCTGATAACTTTGCTCTCTAATACAATGCTCAGCATTTGCTCATTATAGTTTATATTAGTGAGGCCTTACAATATTTGTCCTTTCATTTCTGACTTATTTCACTCAACATAATGTCCTCAAGGTTCATTCATCTAGTTGCACGCCTCACGACTTCAATCCTTTTTACAACTGCTCAATATTCCATTGTATGTATACACACAGTTTTCCCTTCCATTCACCTGAAGATTGATGCTTAGGCCACCTCCACCCTTTGCAAATCATGAATACTGCCACCACCATAAATACCAATGTGCAAATGCCTATTTGTGTCCTTGCTTTCAGTTCTTCCAAGTATACATCAAATAACGGGATTGTAGGATCATATGGCAACCCTACACTTATCCTCCTGTGGAACCACCACACTACCCTCCAGAGGAGCTCCACCATTCTACTTCCCTACTAAGAGTGAATAGGTGTATCTCTCTCTCTCTCTACATCTTCCCCAGCATTTGTATCTTTTCTGTTTATTTTTAAACAGGTAAACTATAGACTATTGATAACAGTACAATTATAATATTCTTTCCTCAACTGTAACAAAGGCATTACACTAATGCAAAATGTTAATAATGGGGGAAGGTATACTGTATTTTCTACATGACTTTTCTGTAAACCCACAACTTCTCTAATTAAAAAAAAAAAAAAAATCAAGATCAATTGTGCAGCACTGCAGCTCCCTAGGTGGCAATGCCAGTTGGAGCTAACTGGAAACTGGCTCAAAACATAAAAGTAAAAACTGAGGAATGAGATATCCTTAGAGGACTTTGAATAGCTCTGATGTATTCCTGGCCATCTCAAAGGTCATGTGCACGTGTAGAGTTGTATACATGCCCAAGAAAGACCAGAGAAGGTCTGTTTCATCACCTCTGACTGATTGTGAGGCTCTGAATAATCAGCAAGTGAGGGTTAAGTAAAGACTCTGCCTGCCAGAGCATTAAAGGCATAATCCAACATGCACACCGAGTCCCCAGGCAAAGACTGGGGGTTTTATGGTTCAAAGCATATAAGGAAATCCCTGTCCAATGATCAGAGACCCCAGTGGCTGCACACACATAATGAAGGATACAAACTTTACAGATCTAGTCCAAGAAAGTCACTAAATTAAAAAACAAGCAAAAATAACAAAAAAAAAAAAAAACCTGGAGAATTCCCACATTATATTATTTCACATGTACAAGTCTGAAAAAAAATTATGAGACACAAAAACCAGGAGACTAGAGTATAGCATATCAACAAAACAAGTCAATTGAAACCATGCCTGAGGAAGCCAAGATGTTGGGACTTACCAGACAAGGACTTTAAATCAGCTATTATAAATACGATCAAAGAACTGAAGGAAATAATATCTAAAGAATTAAAGGAAAGTATGACAACAATGTCTCACCAAATCAATAAAGGGAGAGAAATTGTGAAATAAATTAAAAAAACATCATATAGAAATTCTGGACTCGAAAAGTACAAAAACTGAAATGAAAAATTCACTAGAGGGGTGCAAGAGCAGATTTGGATTCACAGAAGAAACAATCAGTGAATCTGAAAATAGATCAATTGAGATCCAGTTTGAGAAATGAAAGAATAAAGAGTGAAGAGAAATGAAAAGAGCCTCAAAGACCTGTAGGACACCACTAAGCATGTCAAAATATGCATAAAGGGATTTCCAGAAGGAGAGAGAAGAGAGTAAGGGGTAGAAAGAATATTTGAAGAAATAGTGGCCCCAAAGTTCCCAAATTTGATTTCTAAAAACCATATTAATGTGCACATCTAAGAAGCTCAACAAACTCCAACAAGGATAAACTCAAAGAAATTCACAGCTAGTCACATCATAGTCAAACTGTCAAAAGCAAAAGACAGAGAGTCTTAAAATTAGCCTGAGAGAAGTGACTCACCTCTTACTAGAGATCTAACTAAAATTAACAGCAGAGTTCTCATCAGAAACTATGGAGGTCAAAATGTAGTGGGATAACATATTCAGAGTTCTGAAAGAAAAAGACCAGCAACCAAGAATTCTATAGCCATCTTTCAAAAATGAAGGAGAAATTAAGACATTCCCAAATAAACAAACACTGAGAGAAGTCATTGTTCGCAGGCCTGCCCTACTTACAAGAAATACTAAAGGGAGTTCTTCTGACTGAAATGAAAGAACACTAGACAGTAACTCAAATCCACACAAAGCAAAAAAAAGTACCAATAAAGATATGTGGAGGTAAATATGAATGATAGTATAAATGTATTACTGTATTTAGCTTTTTTCTCCCATCTGAATTAAAAGCACATAAAGCAATAATGATAAAACTATTGATAAGCTTTATATAATGTATAAAGATGTAATGTGTATGACAATAATAACACAAATGAGGGGGACATTAAACAGAGATATACTGGAGCAAAATTTTGAATTGAAATGGAGTTGATAATAAATCCAAAAGAGATGTATGAAGTTAAGATGTTAAATATAACCCACAAAGCAACCACTGAGAAAATAACTCAAAAAAATATGGTAACCAAAACAACAAGTTTTAAAATTATATACCACAAAATATCTACTTAACAAAAAGGAAGGCACTTATGCAGGAGTAGTGGAACAGAAAAGAGATAAGACATAGAAAACAAAGCAAAACTGAAAACATAAATTCTATATTATCATTACTTACATTAAAAGTAAACAGACTAAATACTCTAATCAAAAGGTACAAATTGGCAGAATAAATTAAAAAATAACTCAACTATATGCTGTGCATGAGAGACACACTTCATATTCAAAGACACAAGGGGGCTGAATATTAAAGAATGGGGGAAGTTATACCACGGAAACATGGGAGCTGGAGTGGCTAACTAGGATCAGACAAAACAGACTTAGACTTTAAGACAAAAATTGTTTCCACAGACAAGGACATTTTAGAATGACAAAAATGGTCGATCCATCAGAAAGACAACAATTATAAACATGTGTACCTAATAACAAAGCCTTAAAGTATATTAAACAAAAACTGAAAGAATTGAAGGGGAAAATAGACTATTCAACAATAAAAGTTAAAGACTTTAATATACCACTTTCAATAACAGATTGAACAGATAAGAAAATCACTGAGGAAAGAAAAGACTTGAACCGTACTATAAGCCAACTGAAATTAATGTTTTATAGAACATTTCACCCAACAACAGCAGAATACATATTTTTCTCAAGTTAACAAGGAACATTCTCTAGGATAGGACATACATTATACCATTTAACAGGAGTCAATAAATTTAAAAGAACTGAAATCATAAATAATATGTTCTCTGACAACAATGGAATGAAAATGAAATCAATAAAAGAAGTAAATTTGAAACATCTATATATATACGTAGAAATTAAACAAAACATTATTAAATAATCAATGGGTTAAAGAAGAAATCACAAGGGAAATTAGAAATCATTTTGAGATTAATGAAAACAGAAATACAACATACAAATCTTATGAGATGTATCTAAGCAATGACCAGAGGAAAATTTATAGCAGTAAACACACCAATATTAAAAAGAAAAAAAAAAAAAAAAAAAAAGAGCAAACTAAGCCCAAAGCAGCAAAAGACAGGAAATAATAAAGATTAGAGTAGAAATAAATGAAATAGAGAATAAACAAACAATAAAGAAAATCAACAAAAACAAAAATTGGCTCTTTGAAAAAATCAACAAAATTGACAAACAAAGGAGAGTAAGAACCAAATTATTAAAATCAGGACTGAAAAAGGGATATTACTACCAACCTTTTAGAAATAGAAAGGATTATAAGATAATACGATGAACAACTCTGTGTCAACAAACCTAAATGTAACAAAATTTTTAAAAGACACACTACTGAAACTGACATAAGAACAAATAGAAAATCTTTATATGCCTATAATAAGTAAAGACATTGAATCAATAATCAAAAAACTTCCCACACAGAAAAAAGCATAAGCCCAGGTAGCTTCACCAGTGAATTCAAAGGTTTAAAGAATAATTCACGCCAATCATTCACAAACTTGTCCAAAATAATAGAAGGTGAGGAAACACTTCCCAACTCATTCTATGAGACTGGTATTACCTTGACACCAAAACCAGACAAGGATATCAGAAAAGAAGGCTACAACTCAATGTCCCTTATGAATATTGATGCAAAAATTCTCAAGAAACTACTAGCAACCCAAATCCATACAAAAGGATTATACACCGTGACCAAGTGGGATTTATCCCAGGAATGCTAGATTGTTTTAACATATGAAAATCAGTCAATGGAATCCACTGTATTAATAGAATAAAAGGCAAAGCCATATGATCATCTCAGGGGACACAGAAAAAGCACTTGAAAAATCCAACACTCTTTCAGGATGAAAACACTCAATAAACTGGAAAAGAAGGGAACTCCCTTAACTCGATAAGGGCGTCTACAAAAATCCACAGCTAGAATCATACTTAATGGTGAAAGACTGAGTGCTTTCCCTCTAAGATCAGGAGAAAGACAAGGATGCCCACGCTCACCACTCTTACTCAACATAGTACTGGAAGTTATGGCCAGCACAATAAGAATAAAACAGAAGAAGAAGGAAGGAAGGAAAGAAGGAACAAAAAGAAGGAAGGAAAGGAAGAAGTGAAACGCTCTCTGTTCACATATGGCATAATCTTTTATATAGAATAATATAGCAACAAACAATCAAAAATGAAATTAAGAAAATTCCATTTACAATAGTTTCAATAAATTTAACAAATAAATTGCAAGACTTGTACAGTGAAAATCATTGATAGAATTTTTTTAAAAACTAAATAAGTAGAAAAGCATTGCATGTCCATGGATTAAAGACTTGATATTGTTAAAATGCCAGTATTTCTCAAATTGATCTACAGAGTCAACAAAATCCCAGTTGCCTTTTTGCATAAATTGACAAACTTATTATAAAATTGTTATGGAAATGCAAGGGCCCGAAAACAGCTAAAGCAATCTTAGAAAAGAAGACAAAGTTGGAAGACTTGCACTTCCTGATTTCAAAGTTACCACAAATCTATAGTCATCAATACAGTGTGATACCGGTATAAAGAAGATGTATAGATCAGTAGACAAGCATTAACACTCCAGAAATAAACACTTATATTTATGGTCAATTGATTTTCCACAAGATTGCCTAGGCTGTTCAATGGAGAGAGAATAATCTTCTCAACAAATGTTGCTGGAACAACTGGACAAACACATGCAAAAGAATGAAGTTGGACCCTACTTCATACTACATAGAAAAATTAATCAAACTGGATCAAAGATCTAAATGTAATAACTAAAATTAGAAAACAATTAGAAGAAACATAGAAGTAAATCTTCGTGATTTTGGATTAAGCAATGGTTTCTTAGATATGATACTAAAAGCACAATCAACAAAATAAAAAATAGATGACTTGGACTATACCAAGATTTAAAACTTATGTGCTTCAAAGGACACCATCAAGGAAATGAAAAGACAACCCACAAAACAGGAGAAAATATTTGCAAATCATTTATCTGATAAGGGACTGATATCCAGATTATATAAAAAATTCTTAAAACTCAACATCAAAAAGACTAATAATCCAATTTAAAAATGGGCAAAGGATCTGAATAGACATTTTTCCAAAGAAGATATATACAAGCCCAATAAGCACATGAAAAGATGTTCAACATCATTAGTCATTAGGGAAATCATATCAAAACCAGAGTGAAATACCATTTTCCACCCACTAGGATAGCTATAATCAAAAACAAGAGCAAGTGCCAGTGAGGAGATAGAGAAATTGGAACTCGTATACATTGTTGTAAGACTATAAAATTGTGCAGACATTCTGGAAAACAGTTTGGCATTTCCTCAAATGTTAAAGAGTTATCATTCAACCTAGAAATTCCACTCCTAGATATATTCCCAAGAGAATTAAAAACATATATCCACATAAAAACTTATAGATGAGTGTTCACAGCAGCATTATTCTTTTAGCCCAAAGTGAAAACAACCCAAATGTCCATCAACTGATGAATGGATAAATAAAATGTGGTATATTCATATAATTAAATATTATTTGGCCATAAAAAGTAATGAAATACTGATTCATGCTATAGAGTCTTGAAAACATTACACAAAGTGAAAGAAACCAGACACAAAAGTTCACATATTATGATTCCGTTTATATGAAATGTTTGTAATAGGCAAATCCATAGGGACAGAAAGTCATTAGTAGTTGCCAAGGTATGGGGGGAGGTAGGAATGGGGAGTGACTGCTAATGGGTATAGAGTTTCTTTGGAGGATGATGAAAATGTTCTAAAATTAGATCATGGTGATGATTGTACAACCCTGTGAATATACTAAAAACCACTGATGGGTTATATAGTATGTGAAATACAATTCACTAAAACATTTTTTTTTAAACTCAAATGTCCCAAGGCTAAAGGTCACACATTGAATGTGTTAATAACTGAGACATGAAGCCAAGCTCGTTTGCCTCTAAATCTCACTGTCTTAACCACCAACTATACTTCCTGGGCCTCCTTCTGTTTTCAAGCTTTCAGGACAATGTCATCCACTCTCCATTCTGTAGAGTTCACCACTCTTAATCACCAAACCTATGTATCTTCTCTAACTTTTCTCCCAAGCTTCTGTTTGTCTTCCAACCATGAACAACTCTTTCTGGGTGGCCTCAATATCAACATTAAACTAAATTTATCTTCGCCTTCCAAAACCTCATCTTTCTTCTGTGACTAGCTCCTATTAGAAGTTATTTGGTGTTGGCCACTTAACAATTCTCAGGTCACTTTTACAAAGCAAAGATGATTAACCTAACCTAAGTCCAGTAAATGATCAAGATTTCTCATACTTGGATTGCCAGCTCTGACCATTTTCTTTGGAGATTCTTGACTCAGATTCTTTGGAGATTCTTGACTCAGATTCTTGACTCAGATGACATTGAATCAAGAGATTTTTCATTCTCATTCCACAATTAGCAATACTTTATATATAAATAAATATAATAAATATTATAATATAATAAATACTTCATATATAAATATATATATATATATATATATATATATTTACAGTTATGTGCACAATATAGACCAAGAGGAAAAAATAGATACCTTCTCTCTAAGAACCTCCAGAGAGCCAATAGCAGAGGCAGGGCTCTGGCTCAAGCCTTGAAGTGTACTGAGACCACACAGTGTTCTTTTCACACAACTGTAACAACTGTTCACTTAAAGTCATCCCCCAAACTATGGCCACTTTGAAGGATACCTATAGATCTTCAGGAAAATCTTAAACTAGTAAAACCTGACTATTCATGAAATTACCACTAACCATCTTATTCAGGATCATTTCTAAAATTTTCCTCCTTTCGAGACCCAGCATGACATGTTTGCTGTAAAAATTAAACCTACATAAGTAATTTATATATAGATATTAAATTTAAAGAACAGTTATAATTAATCAACACACCCAGCACAAATTTTGTATTTCTAACCGTTTAGTGACTTGGAATAATTGAAATCCTTGTCAAAGAAAAGTCGAACCCAACAACAAACAATCAAAAGCATTTATATTCCATTTTTCTGACATTCTAAATTAATGAAATTAATGTACATATTTTATTTCCATGCATGCACTATTCCATTTATTATATGATGTGCTAGGATTATTGCATTTATAGAATAAAGTAGAAAAGAAAATGTATCTCCAACTCTCAGTTGTGTCACTTTTTTTTTTTTTTAGCAGTTATGTGGCTAAACAACAAAATAAATGTTCATTCCACAAAAAGATAAGATCATGGATAAAAAGCAATAGACCCAGGCTTTAACCTTTGCACTGCTTGTCTTCTCCCAGCCACATCTCAGCATTTCTAAATGCAGATGAAATGCATGGCCCTGTCCCAATTAACAAGATTGTTAATGCCACAATATAAAAAAAAGTAGTAGTATATGTACATTCCGAATTGCATGGAATTTTGTTAAAAGCACATTTTGGGCTTCTTTTCTTATTTTTGGCCTCTTTTCTTATTTTAAGTCCATATTGATGTGCAGAGTTCTCAATGGTTTTGCTATAGGTAGATAACAAAAAGCTGTGGCCATGGTGACAGCAGCCTTTCTCCTTCCTGGAGGAACTTCTGCAGGTGAAGAGGAGGGTTTGTTCGGGCTAAGGGAAAGCACCTGTCCTCACCCTCACCATAAGCCAGGAAGGAGCCTGAAGCAGAAGCACAGTGACCTGGAATGTGATGGCACTGCCAATGTCATTTGGCTCCATGCCAAGTGTTGTGCTAGCTACTGCAGTGGAATGAAAAATGATAGGAATAAGGGGCTCCCTGCTCTTCAGGGGTTGGCAATTGGTGGCTGACAGTGAACTATGTGCCAAGGCCTCTAATACAAAGCAGTCTAGAATAGAGGTAAATGCAAAAAACTTTGGGAACAAAGGATTCAGAGAGATGTATTTTCACTGGGCATCTGGCAAAGCCTGGTGAGGGGACAGACCCTTGGCTGAGGGATGGGACTTTAGCAGATGAAAATGAGGAAAGGAAAGGGCTTTATAAGCATATGGGAGGGTCCAGAATTCCTTACCTGTCCTGATTTGTAAAATGAAGACAATAAGAGTGCACCTATCTCATAGGGTTATTTGGAGGATTAAATATGTATAACAACTAGTAAGCACTAAAAAAGCTTTTAGCTATTATCATGGGTAGGGACATAGTAAGAGATGAGGCCGGAAGTCCAGACAGGAAGGCTTTGTACTCCAGGCAAAAACAATGGTGTCCTCTTGTTGGTGTTTCTCATACTGATTTTGTTTCAAGCCCCCAGGGAGAACAAATATCTAAAACCAGGATAAAATAAGAATATTAGTATTTTTCTTTCATAAGAATGTGACTTTTGCAGAACAGAGGTGTAATGTGATCTTGGCAATTACCCCAAGGGGCAGGAATTATGATGACAAGACCTTGGAGCTAACTAGAAGTAAATAAAACTTTGTCATCAGGAAGGGGCTTTCCTGTTGGCACCCCCTGTGGAGCAACGGGCCTCCTCACCCCATCCAGTGGGCGGTAGGGGTTAGGGTAGAACAGTGTTTGCTGGGTTCAAATCCCACATTCTCCATCTTCCAGCTATACTTTTTTAGATAAAGCAATTAACCTCTTTGAACTTAAATTTCTTCATCTGTCCAGGGTAGACAGATAGTGATAACTATCTAGGGGGTAATTTTGAGGATTAAATGATACTGGACGCATAATGTGCTTAGCCCAGCGTACCTGGTACACTGTAAGTGTTTGAAAAATGTTAACTCTTTTTATGGCTAGCCCAGTGGAGTCAACGGGGACAGGCTGTCTGGCTTCCTTAGTTAAGACTGAGACTTCTTAGAGGAGACACTGGGGAAAGGAAAACAAGGAGAGGGGAAGGAAAGGAGCCCGTTCAACAATTTAAATGTGGTTTCCCCTCCTGCTGAGAGGGCCCCTGCACTCAATAAACTAGAATGACCTTAGCTGAACTTCCAGGCTTGAAAGTATAGTTGGATTTAAAAGAAAGTTTTTTTTCAAGCTCAATTGTTCAACAGGACTGAAAAGCTTGTTTCAGAAGAGGCTCAATCCTAAAACCTGGAGGGTAAACTATTAAAAGCAGGAATGTGCCATCTTTCAATAGGGAGTGGGGAGCACCAAATATTCTGTTGGCTGACTGCTGCGACTCTGCTGCCTCCTCTATTCTAAATCAGCCAGAAATCCGAGAACCTGAAAGCTGAGCGCTAGCTAACATTATTTAAATGAACCGATTGTTAGGTGAACCTGAAACCACATGTCCTTTGGTTGTGGGGCTGCCCTGGGCCAAGAGGCATTAATACAGATGGTTCCCAGCTTACAAATGGATTGTGTTCCAAACGTGCATTTGGAAGGCTGCGGTCTGAAAGGCAAAATGCGCTTTCCCATAGAAACGATGTTAGAAATGGTGATTAGGACCACAAGCCAGCTCACGAAATTCCATGTAACCATAATATAGCTAAACACTGTACAATTTTAGCCAAAAAAGAGTAGAAATCAATGTTACAGTACTAATAATTAAAGAATAAGATCAACAATAAAGTTGATTATCTTTCATTTGCCTTGAGAACTAATGCTTAAGCAAACACAGATTTGATTAAAGGAGGATGAAAAGGTCTACCCAGTTTGCTGAGGAGCCAGAAGCAGCTGGGATTGTAGTCAGGAACCCTGGCAGTCGGCAATCAGATGAACTCACATGATTTCTGCCAATCCTAAAGGGGTGCTGCCTGCACCTGGAGGCCAATCTAGCACCCGGAAAGGGGCTTGGGGAGAGGGTGGAGTGGAGGGTTGGGATCATCTCCACGTTGTGATTTCATTACCCAAGGCGAGGCCTGGCTTCGGTATACCTCCCTTAATAGGAATTATTCCCATTAATGACCCATCCACCCCCACCCCTAGAATCACTGACATCAGAACTTTTGTGCCTCTTTCATAATGAGTTCTGAGAGCAGACAAGCCCTTGGCTAATCACACTGTCTGGACTGGGGTTCAGTGTGACACCAACCCTCACTTAAACTGAATCTGCTGCTACCAACCCCTTCACATAGGAGAGGCCCCGGACAGTTGTCTAGACCCTGTCCCCCACCTCCCCACTCCACTTGTGACACGGCCTCCCGACCAGCACCCCGCCTTGTTGGAGAAATTCTGAGCTGCCCATTTTAACTGTAATGCTAAAGATCAAAACTGCATTTTATCTGTAAAGATGAAAAATACAAGAGACAAGAGAAAAGGAGGTTGTTCTAGTTTGCTAATGCTGCCAGAATGCAAAACACCAGAAATGGATTGGCTTTTATAAAAGAGGATTTATTTGGTTACACAGTTACAGTCTTAAGGCCATAAAGTGTCCAAGGTAACACATCAGCAATCGGGTACCTTCACTGGAGGATGGCCAATGGTGTCCGGAAGACCTCTGTTAGCTGGGAAGGCACGTGGCTGGCATCTGCTCCAAAGTTCTGGTTTCAAAATGGCTTTCTCCCAGGATGTTCCTCTCTAGGCTCCAGTTCCTCAAAAATGTCACTCTTAGTTGCACTTGGGATATTTGTCCTCTCTCAGCTTCTCCAGAGAAAGAATCTGCTTTCAATGGCCATCTTCAAACTGTCCCATCATCTGCAGCTCCTCTCTCAGTTCCTGTGCATTCTTCAAAGTGTCCCTCTTGGCTGTAGCTCCTCTTCAAAATGTCACTCACAGCTGCCCTGAGTTGCCTCTGCCCATCAGCTCATTTATATGGTTCCACTGATCAAGGCCCACCCTAAATGGGTGGGGCCATGCCTCCATGTAAATTACCTCATCAGAGTTATCACCCACAGTTGGGTGGGGTGCATCTCCAAAGAAACACTCAAAGAAATCTAATCAAAACTGATAACGTCTGCCCACACAAGATTACATCAAAGATAATGGCGTTTGGAGGACACAATACATTCAAACCTGGCACAGAGGCTATTAAAAAAGAAAGTCACTTGAAAAAGAATTTGTAAAGCAGCGGAGTTCTGCAAGATCTAACCATTAGGTGGCACCATCGGTTGCCCTCAGAAGGGCAGAGAAGAAAGAGGGGAAAGTGAATGGGAGGTCAGGGGGCAGGTAAGAAGGCTGAAGGGAGCAACTGTGGTATAAGTAATTTAACACACACAAGGCATTCCTGTGAACTATGCACTCCCGATTAACTCACATACACGTAAATGCAATAATTAATTCCCCTAAAGTTACAAAAAAGTCTCATAATTTTATTTCTCCTAATTTTATACACTCCTTGCCCATATTCTATTGATTTATGCTTTTTTTGATTAATTACTGTTTTATTTATTCTGAGTACTAGTCCTTTGTCCCCTAGATATATGCAAATATATTCTTCTTGTCCATGACTTGCCTCTTTTTTTAATGGCTACTTTCTGTTGCAGAAAAATTTTAATATATTTTATTAATATATTTATTTTATTACTTTTTTCTTTATGGTTTGTTCTTTTAAAGGTATTCTTTGAAATTGTCTTCTTGAAGGTTTGCTTTCTAAACCACCAGTTTCTTCTTGATATGGCATAATTTGTTTTCACATGGATAAGCCAATTATTAAATAGTCCATCCCTTCCCCCACTGATTTGCGAATCCTCTCATCAAACAAGTGTCCCACGGATGCATGGACATTTAGGGTCTTTCTATTCTGTTCCATGGGTCTATTTGTCTATTCCTGCACCATTACCACACTTAATTATCTAACCCTTCTTGACCCCACTTTGATTTTCAGGCACCTTTGCCTCCCTCAGTTCATTTCCTCCATTACATCATTACAATCACAGAGCCCCAGACAGAAGTCAGAAAGAAGATTCACAGACTGTGGCTAATCTACTGAGATAAGTGCTCAGCAGCAGGAATACAGTTCCTCTATTCCAGGAAAGGTTCCAACCATTTGATCTGAGAAACAACATTTCCAATTCAAATTGCTTTGGGTGAACCACTCCAGAAAGTAGCGGCTAAGTTACTGGTGAATGAGATATTGGTTCTGAGCATCTGGAATTTTGGTCACAAAAGGAACCAGGTGTGAGAGGCAGATGGATTAGGACAAATTCATCTCTACTGGTGGGTGGTCAATAGACCTTTTGAGTTTTATTCTGATATGGTTGCTGAGCTGAAGCCATACAGAAGGTGACTACTTGTGTGTTTACTTGTGCCTCCCGTGAAATATGTGGACATTTCTGGTAGCAATCAACTGGGGAAGAGAGCCTCAAGTCAGAAAGCCAGAATTTATATGATGGGCCAGAATTATAGGAAAGGCAAGTTCTATTTCCTTCTGGGCTTCTCTGTTTTTTTCTACAACTTGGAAGAATCCAGATGAATTTGAGGACACCCCTGGGCTGAAGTGGCCTCTGCAGACCAGAAGCTAGGTAGGGAGGCAACATGTCCCAATGACCTCACTATCTGTGTCCCCAGAAATCTGCTGCCCATCCAACATTTCCATTCTCAGGGACAGTGGCACTTCTGTCCAAGTGCCAAGCTACTCAAGCCACATACCTGGACACCATCTGTAAAGATCGGTTACATGCTATAGTTTCTACCATCTAAATCTCTTGGGCCCATCCACATCTCCTTCCATCCCATCCCCACACACATTCACACACACCACCACAGCCACTGTAACTTCTGACTGGTCCTTCTGTCTTGTGTCATAGTCATGGCAGCCCTCACCACACTTGAAGCCAAAATGTAAGTCTGGTAATGTCATTTGCTTGCTTCAAATTCTGTAATTCTTTCCATTCTCCTGAGGAAAGAGTCCAGACTGTCCTTATGATTTACATAGACCTTCATGACCTAGCCCCTGCTGATCTTTGCAGCCACTTTCTTGAGTGGTTTAACAGTCCAGACCATGGAGTCAGTTTTCTCTGGTTTCCAATTCCCTCTGCACCACCTTCTAGCTTCATACTTAGATGAACTTTTGCATCTCTCTGTGATTTAGTGTTCTTACTGGACAAATGGAAAAAATAATCACATACCTCATAGGGCTGTTGTATGGACTGAATGAGTGAAGTACTCGGGTCTGACACAGAGTAAGCATGATGTAAGTGTCCACTACTACTTTTATTTCAGTTTCTCCAATTCACAAGCCTTTCTCCAGCCTCCAGCCCTTTTCATATCCTGTCCTATCTATCTGGAACCCTCTTTCTAACAACCTAATCACACTACAAGACAGTCATCAGATGTGAACAGCAGCAGCAGCAGCACGAGGAAACTTGTTAAAAAGGAAGCAAAAAGTCCCACTATACACTCTACTAGCTCTGTAATTATATTAACTTCTGAATCCCTCTGTACTTCAGTGTTGTCATCTATAAAATGAAGATAGTAACACCTACCTCATGGGGTTGTTGTGAGGATATTGAAAGAAAAGCAGATTTCTGGTGACAAAGATAGTGTGTTCATTTGGACATACAAAAAAAAAAAAACAACCTGTAAAATGGAAGAAGTAAGTCTTGCTTTATCAGTAATTACTTTAAATGTAAATGGATTAAACTACCCAATAAAAAGGAAGAGATTGGCAGAATGGATAAAGAATGATGATCCAACCATATCCTGTTTACAAGATATTCATCTTAGACCCAACGACACAAATAGGTTGAAAATGAAAGGATGGAAAAAAATATTTTATGCAAATAGTATCCAAAAGAGACTGAGGTGGCTATACTAATATCAGACAAAATAGACTTTAAGTCAAAAACTGTTATAGAAGAAAAAGGGGTCAATTTAACAAAAAAAGATACAACTATAAACATATATATATATATATATATCTAACAACACGGCCCCAAGATATAACAATCAAACACTGACAGAATTGAAGGGAGAAACAGACAGCTCTACCATAGTAGTTGGATATTTCGATACACCACTTTCAATACTGGATAGAACATCTAGACAGAAAATCAACAAGGAAATAGAGGACTTGAAAGAAAACATAAATCAACTAGATCTAACAGATATATACAGAATACTTCACCCAAAACAAACAGAATACACATTCTTCTCAAGATCACACAGATCATTCTCCAGGGTATACCTTATACTGGTGTACAAGACAATCTCAATAAATTTTAAGATACTGAAATCATACAAAGTAACTTCTCTGACATCAATGGACTGAAGCTAGAAGTAATTACAGAAGGAAAACTGGAAAATTTACAAATACATGGAAATTAAACAACAGAGTCTTAAACAACCAATGGGTTAAAGAAGAAATTACAAGAGAAACTAGAAAATACTTACAGAGAAGTGAAAATGAAAACACAACATACCAAAACCTATGGGAGGCTCAGAGGGAAATCAATGGCTATGAACACCTATGTTAAAAAAGAAGAATGATCTCAAATCAACAACGTAACTTCACATCTTAAGGAACTAGACAAAGAAGAGTAAAATAAACTCAAAGTTATTAGACAGGAGGAAAAAATTAAGATTAGAGTAGAGATAAATGAAATAGAGAACAGAAAAATGATTAAGAAAATCAACAAAACTAAAAGTTGACTCTGAAAAAAAAATCAATAAAATTGACAAACATTTAGCTAGACTGACAAAGAATAAAATAAAAAAAACACAAATAAATTTTAAATGAAAATGGTGAAAACACTACCAAACAGAACTAAAAAAGGATTATAAGGAATACTATTAACAATTATATACCAACAAATTAGGTAATCCAGATGAAATAGAAAAATTCTTAGAAACACACAAATTACTTAAACTGACTCAAGAAGAAATAGAAAACCTCAACAGACCTACAAGTACAGAGATTGAAGCAATAAGTAAAAACTTTTCACCAAAGAACAGTCCAGGATCAGAAGGCTTCACTGGTGAGTTCTACCAAAAACTCAAAGTAGAATTAACACCAATCCTTCTCAAACCTTTCCAAAGAGTTAAAGAGGAGGGAACACTTCCTAATTCACTTTGTGAGGCCAGCATTACCCTAATACCAAAGTCTGATAAAGACATCATGGGAAAAGAAAATTACAAACCAATCTCCCTTATGACTATAAACGCAGAAATCCTTAGCAAAATGCTAGCAAAACAAATCAAACAGCATATTAAAAAGATTATACAGCATGACCAAGTGTTTCAACCTATGGCAACAAATTAATATAATACACCACATAATAGAATGAAGGGGGAAAAAACAAATGATTATCTCAATGGATGTAGAAAAGACATTTTACAAAATCCAGCCCCCTTTCTTGATAAAAACACTCAGAAAACCAGGAATAGAAAAGAACTTTATCAACATGATAAAGGAAAGAAAGAAAGGAAGAAAGAGAGAAAGTGAGAAAGAGAGAAAGAGAAAGAAAGAAAAAGAAAGAAAGAAAGAAAGAAAGAAAGAAAGAAAAGAAAAGAAAAGAAAAGAAAAGAAAAGAAAGAGGAAGAAAGAATACAAACTGGAAAGAAAGCAGTAAAATAATCTCTGTCTGCAGGCAGCATGATCTTAAATACAGAAAATCCAAAGGATCCACAAGAAAATTAGTAGAGCTAATAAATTCAGCAAAGTGACAGGGTACAAGATCAACACACAAAAATCAATCGTATTTCTATACACCACCAAAGGACAATCTGAAGAGGAAATTAAGAAAACAATTCCATTTATGATGGCATCTAAAAGAATAAAACAACTAAGAATAAATTTAGCCAAGGAGGTGAAAGACTTGGACACTGAAAACTACAAAAAAAAAAAAAAAAAAAAAAAAAAAACCCTGCTGAAAGAAATTAAAAAGACATAAATAAATGGCAAGACATCCCATGTTCATGGATTAGAAGACTTTATATTGTTAAGATGTCAATACTTCCCAAAATGATCTACAGATTCAGCACAATCCCTATCAAAATTCCAGCAGTCCTTTTTTGCAGAAGTAGAAAAGCTGATCCTTATATTTATACGGAACTGCAAGGGGCCCCAAAGAGCCAAAACAATTTTGAAAAAGTATAACAAAGTTGCAGGACTTACACTTCTCACTTTCAAAATGTACTGCAAAACTACAATTATCAAAACATTTTGCTACTAGCATAAGGATAGACAAGTACACAAACAGAATAGCATTGAAAGTCTAGAAATACTCCCACACTCTATGGCCAATTGACTTTCAACAAGCTTGCCAAGCACATGCAGTAAGGAAAGAACAGTCTCTTTAACAAATATGTTGGGAAAAGTGGATAGCCACAAGAAAAGAATGAATTTGGACCCCTGCCTTACACCATCTACAAAAATTAACTCAAAATGGATCAATGATCTAAATAAGAGAGCAAAAATCATAAAACTCTTAGAAAATAACCGAGGGGCATATCTTCATGACATGGGATTTGGCAATGACTCTAAAAGCATCAGCAACAAAAGAAATGAGATAAATTGGGCTTCATCAAAATTTAAAAACTTTTGTACATCAAAAGACACTATGAAGAAAGTGAAAAGACAACCTGCAGAATGGGAGAAAATTGTTGCAAACCATATAGCTGATTAAGGGGTTAATGCCCAGAATATGTATATATATACAAAAAAGACTTTTAGAATGCAACAACAAAAGACAAACACAATATAAAGTGGAAAAATGTCTGTTCAGGCAGCATGACCTTAAATACAGAAAATCCAAAGGATCCACAAGAAAATTAGTAGAGCTAATAAATTCAGCAAAGTGACAGAGTACAGGAACAACACACAAAAATCAACTGTATTTCTATACAACACCAAAGGACAATCTGAAGAGGAAATTAAGAAAACAATTCCATTTATGATGGCATCTAAAAGAATAAAATAACTAAGAATAAAATATTATTGGAAATAATATTTGGAAAATGTCTGTTCAGGACATTTTTCCAAAGAGGATATACAAATGACCAATAAGCATATGAAAAGATTTTCAATAACATTGGCCATTAGGGGAATGCGAACCAAAACCAAAAGGAGATACAACTTCATGCCAACCAGGTTGGCTGTTACTTAAAAACAAGCAAACAAGTGTTGGAGAGGATGCACAGAAATTGGAACTCTGGTGCATTGTTGGTGGGAATGTTGGTGCATTGGTGCATTGTTGGTAGTGCAGCCTCTGATGTAAGCAATATAGCAGTGTCTCAGAAAGTTAAATACAGAATTACCATATGATCCTGCAATTCCATTTCTAGGTGCATATCCAAAGAAAATGAAAATAGGGACTCAAACAGATACATGTACCTCAATATATGTCAATATTCATAGCAGCATTATCACAAGAGCCAAAAGGTGAAAACAGCCTCAAGTGTCTATTAACAAATGAATGGAAAAACAAGATGCAGTGCATATACACAATGGAATATTATGTGGCCTCGAGAAGGAATGAAGTTCTGAGACATGCTGCAGCATGGACGAACATTCAAACATCATGCTCGGTGAAATAAGCAGATCACATAAGGACAAATATTATATGATGTCACTTATATGGCATATCTAGAAATAGCAAATTTGCAGAGACAGAGTAGATTAGAGGTTACCATGGTATGAGGGGAGGGTGTGGAAAGCGGACCTTTTGCTTGGTGGTTATAGAGTGTTTGTAAAAAAAAAATAAAAATTAATTTTAAAAAAGTAATCCTTTTCTCAAGCACAATAAGCCTAAAAAAAAAAAAAAAAAGGTGAGTTCTTAGGTCCACCTGCCATATAAGGCATCAGACCCTCTGGGGGTAAGGCCCAGTAATCTGAGTTTTAACAAGCCCTGTAAGATTCTGATTGCACACTAAAACTGGAAAACCAAGGCACAAACCAGATAAATTGGACTTGGATGTTTATTTGCCTTTATCCCCTCTAGGCTATAAGTTTCACAATGGGAGGGTGTGTTTCCACCTTGTTAGAGCCTCTTGTAGGTGTTGGAAAATACGCACCATTACAAATGGGAAATCAATTGAGCCATATTTTGTT
Source organism: Choloepus didactylus (assembly GCF_015220235.1). Lineage (NCBI taxonomy): Eukaryota > Metazoa > Chordata > Mammalia > Pilosa > Megalonychidae > Choloepus > Choloepus didactylus. The sequence goes on along the minus strand of NC_051309.1, from coordinate 167,155,389 downwards.
GGCCAGATGATCTAATTGTGTGTTCCCTATTTGTTTATTTCCCTAAATTAATACCCAAGTATTTCCAAAGGCTTGTCTAAATGTTCCAGCTTGTTTCCAGTCTAGTCCAGGCACCCGCCTAAGGAGAACAGGGGTGGGGGCAGGGGGTTCCCCTGAAGGTACAGGGCTGGCAAAGGCAAGCAGTGAATGATTTCCAAAGGGAAGTTACCTGTTCTTGAGCTGTAATAGGGGACAAGAAGGTCTGCATTCTCTTCTCAGAGTTTCTCTCCTTTGTCACTTTTGGAAGAGTCAAGTTTGACTTTACCAGGGAGCCAAAGACCTGGCCTACAATATGAAAAACGGCAGAAAACAGAAGGAAGAAGGGGTAATTGGAGCCAAGGAAAAGAACATTGGCTGGGAATGCAACAGAATTTAAACTCTCAGCATCTGGACAATCACCTGAACTTTCGTTTTCTGATAAGTAGAAGTCCTAATAAATAGAACGCTTGTCTTCTGAGGGAGAGGGCAAGCGGATTTCCCTTTTTTTCCCTCCCTCATCTCCATTTCCCATTCCCTCTACCTCTCCCTATTGCTACCTGCTCAAGTCCTGTCACCTGGTTACAACTCGATGGCTCTAGCCAAGCGCACAGGGCAGAGCGCAGTATATATTTTCTTAGAGATCACCGCTGACTGAAATGGCTTTACTATAGAAGTCCCTGAGACCCAAAAGGGCTAATAGTGACGATGCTGATGGTCTGAACTCCTCGGCTCTGAAGGATCCAGAAGGCAAGAGGGAGAGACGGGGCCGGCGCCCTGGGAGCGCCCCAGCTCCCGGCACCGCACAGCCCCGGGCGGGGCCGCCCGCTCCTCCCCCGCAGACTCGTCTCCAGCTAGCGGCCCGCGCACCCAAGCGTGGGCGCCTCCTGCAACACCCCGAGACCCACCCCACCCGACACTGCCCGCGGGTGAAGGCTCGGGCGAGGGTGGGCGCCGCGGCGGAAGAAGCGGTAGTGGGCGGCCGGGTATGGCCGCGGCTGCGGCGGCTCGCAAGGCGGCGCCGGTGCTGGAAGCGCCTCCCCAGCATGAGCAGGTACCGGGGGCGGAGGCGCGGGCCCCGCGGACACCAGGCCGGGTCCCGAGTCTCCCGCTAGGACTGGGCGGGCCGCGTAGATGGGTCTCCAAGGCCTTCCCCAGAGACCGCCCAGGACCGAGGGGGCGGATGCCCTTCTGAAAGACGCTTGCTGATTCGCTCCTCCCCAAGCGGGGAGAGCCTGACTCGGCTCTTTGGCGACCCCTTCTCCATCCTTTTCCCCCATCTCCTCTCCTTCCTCTCTCCTTTTCTAGGATGAGCATTAGCCGCTCATCGCTATCCATTCCCTGCTCTCCACCCTGGCTGCCTCTCGCCCTCCTCCCTCCGGGGCCGTGGGCATTGGAGGAGGTCAGCTGAGGGAAGAGGGTTGCACAGGAGCCTTGAGCGTGACGGGTCAGAATCCCCCGGAGGTCGTCTTAAAACAGATTGCTGGGCTCTGCCGCCGGGTTTCTGATTCAGTAATTCTAGGATGGGGCCTGATTATCTGCCTAGCAAGTTCCCAGGAGATGCTGATGCTCAAGCTTTGAGAACTACTGGACTAGGGCCTACCTCCTCCCGCTGGTGGTGATTTCACACCAGACCGTTACTTTTTTTTCTTTTTTTTTTTATTAGAGAAGTTGTGGGTTTACAGAACAATCAGGCATAAAACACAGGATTCCCATATACCACTCTTATTATTAACACATCAAAACAAGTTACTTTATTTTTTATTCATAGGACAATTCTTAGGCCATGACCAGGTCAGGAGCTCTGCTACCGGTTGTGGGGGCTACCACGGCGGCAGGCCTTTCCTTGGGGAGCTCACATCCTCCAAGGAAAGGGAAACAAGGACGAAAATAACTAGAAAATAGGTTCAAGTAAATATTTGTAGGATTTCTAAGAAGCAAGGGATTGCTCCTGCCTGGATCAATGGGAGAAGCTGTATGGAGGGCAAGGCATTTGAGAGGGGTTGGAGGCTGGGTAGAGTCCAGTCACGTGTGATGAGGGGGAATGAGAATTCCAGATGGAGGGAACACTGGCAGGTGAAAAAATTATTGGGGGTTTGGGGCGATCATGGGGAAAGGCAGAGACGGTGGGGATATCCACTGTGAACCTGGCAGAAACCTGGATCCATGAAGATTTGGGGTGAAAGATAATGGGGGAGCTGGGATGTGGAGGGCCTTGTGTGCCAAATATGCACGTAGAGTTTTATTCTCTAAAATGAGGAACTTGTAAGGAAGATCCAGAGCTTCCTTGCTTATTTCAAACCCAGATTATCCAAAGGGGGTCATGGATTGAGAATCTGCATGCCAGGAAGGGCAGAGGATCTAGTATGTGGGTTTTGCAGCTGCCGTTTGCTCTCCCTGAAGGCTGGCACCATGGCCTCTGCCCACCACCCTCAGGAGGCTTGGCCGCTCTGCTCACTCTGCCCCAGGAAGGGCTCACAGCCTGTGCCTTAATCCCCTGAAGCAAAGCCAGGTGGTCCAGGGTCCTGCAGCCAAGGAATCTTCAGCGTGCCTGTTAGAAATACAGACTCAGTACCCACCCCAGACCTATGGAATCAAAGTCTGCATTTTAACAAGACCTGCAGTGAGGTGATTGGTATGTACCTGAAAGTTTGAGAAGTGCTGCTTTAAATTAGACTTTACAAGATTTGGAGATAATAAAAGAAAAATAGGTAGAGTTACTGACCATCCTATAAACACTTACTGACCACCCTTTATATAACAGCACCACATCACTCTAAACCTCACTATACTGTATTTTCCTTCATCACCCTTAAGCACGTTAATTTGTGTATTTGTTTATCCAAGAATCTCCAAGACCATGGAAGCTCTAGGAGAGCAGGCATGTGGTCAGCTTTGCCAGCTGCTGTATTTCCAGTACCTTAAGCAATCTGGCAAACAGCAGGGACTCAAAACATATTTATCAAATGAATAAAAGAGTGGATGAGTGAATGAATGAGCAGGAACATACAACTTCATGAGCTGAGCCCCATTCTGCCCAGTTCTCAGCCTACTGCCCTAATGCAAACATCATCTCCCTCTTCATCTCTTCACCATCCTCCCACTCCCTGAGGTAGACTTATGTACTTTTGTACTTACGTGCTTTTGAGACTCTAGGTTGGAGTGCAAGAGACAGAGAGCATAGGTTCAGGAGTTCACTCTTAGCTTCATCTGAGGCCTGCCTTCAAGGCTCTGATTTCCCTTAAGAGGACCCACCTCTTCCCCCAAACTGCTTTCTCCCTTGGGATAGGCCATACACAGCCCCTCCCCTCCACCCATAAGAGTGCAACTTTGCCCTGTGACATGAAGTCCGTATCACTGAATACAGCACTCTAAGCCTAGCATCCTTACCTCCTGCTCACCCGTGTCCCAGGAGCATTAGTAGTTACTGAGTTCAGTGTTCTGATTTTGCCACTTGGTTTAGCAAGATCTATCCAACAGACAGATTTCTGCAAGGGGAGAACTGGAGGTGGACAAACCAGTTTGGAGGCAATTGCAGGAGTTTAGGTGAGAAATGATGAGAACAGATGCTTCAAGGTGGGCATTCTTCAGATATCTTGATGGAGTGTGTGATGTGCCAGGCACGGGGGACTCAGTGATGGACAAAGGCCCAGCTCTGTCTCCCATGGATTCACACAAGTAAGTAAACCATCGATGGCACAGTCTGATAATGCTTTGTTGGCAATGGGTACAATGGAAGAGGCCTAACCCAAAAGGCTTCCTGGAGAAAGTGGGGTCCAAGGATGAGCAGAAATGAGACAACCTGAGAGGGAAGGATGCAATTTATAAACAGAGGCTGGGAGTGGAGAGAGAGATGATGCTGAAAAGGCATGAGGGCCTGATGAGCCATGCAGAGGGCAAAGGCAGCCACTTGGATTTCAAGCAGAGGAACAATAATATGGCCAGCTTGTCTTTAATAGGCTCACTCTTACTATTTGGAGGAGAGAAGAAGGTCAGGGCCCCAGGGTGAAGGGGAGCACCCTGCAAGCTGCCTCCATCACCCTCAGGCCTCACAGAGGCTTTTCCTGACCACCCTCCTGCCTGCTATTCTCCATCACACATTCTGTTCATTTCCTTCACTGAATTTACCACATTCTGTAGTTATTCTGTTGACTTGCTTATTGTCCATCGCTCCCAGCTCCTGACCCAGTCCCTGGCACACAGGAGGCAGGCATAAATATTTGTTGAATGAATAAAAAGAATGGATGGCCTAGAAGCCATAAGGGGTAGAAGGAAGTGGACAAGTTTGTGAGGTGTTTGGAGGTAGAGACCACAGAAGGGTGATAGTGAGGAGGGAGTCGAGTCAAGAATGGTGCCCAGGTTTCAGCTTTGAGCAATTTAATAGACGCAGCATAGTGCTGTTAAATGCAGGGGTGGGGAGGGACGCTGAAAAGGAAGCAGTTTTGGGGAAAATTTATGTGCTCAGTTTGGGGCAAGATGAGTTCATGTGCATGAGGGACATGCAGGTGAGATAAGTAGAAGGCACTTGGTAGAATCTGAAGCTCAGAGGTGAGATTCAGCTAGCTAAAAGAGGGAAGGGGAGGTAGCTATGAATGAGGACACAGGGATGGGAAAAAACGAATTGCTCACTAATCAGACAAGGGAAAAGAACAAGGAGGGGGCAGAGAAAAAATGACCTACATGTGTTCATGTAGAATATATTCAAATCAAAAAGTATTTTAAAAAGATAAAATTTCCCAAATACATCACCACCCGTGGCTATTCCTGTTAACGTCTTGGTAGCCATTCTTTGGGATATCTTTTTCTTCAGGTGTCTCTTTGTTCTATATAAACATACATTTACATAAATAGGCTCTTGTTATATACAACTGTTCAGGAGCATGCTTTTTCTCTTAAAAATATATCAGAAAGTATGAAACTGCATTATCTTTTTAATGATCCATGTAGATTTTCTTTGTACAGATGTACAAAGAGGTGGATCTTTTTTCATCCATTGTGCCTGGTACATCATGAGTCCTTTCCATTTGAAACAGGTGTCTTTTAGTCCTTGGAAATTTTCTTGTATAAATAATTTATTTAAAATTTCTAGCCATCTTCTATCTCTGTTCACTAGCTCTGGAACTCTTATTTTTTGGATGTGAGATTTCCTGACCCAATTCTCTAATTTTCTTATATTTCCTCTTCTATTTTCCATCTCTTTGAGTTACTTACTCTTTCTAAGAGAGTTGCTTAATTGAGCATTAGTCCTTCCATTTAATTTTTTATTTCTGTTCTCATATTTTCAATTCTAAGAGCTTTTTTGTTTGTTTGTTTCTCTATAATTTTTAAAATTAAAGCATGTCCTTGTCACATGGGTGCAGAACCTCGCCTCTCTCTTTGCTTATGTTTAAGGGGAGACACTTAACCACTGATGGGAAGCGCTGCTGAGTAGAGAGAGCTTGTTGACTGACAGGTTGCTCTGTAGGGTGACCTGTCTGAGCCTTTGCATAGGCAGACCAATGATTGTCCATACAGGACTCTTCTTTTCTCCTGGCTTGGATAGTTTCCTCAGAGAGGAATCCTCTGGTCTTCTGTGTGCAAGGAAAGTGTCCTACTGCCAGCATTCTAAGCCAAGTGGGCAGGCCGCTTCTAAAGGGCCCAGGCCCTGCCTGCAGCTCCACCATGACCGTTGAGTCTGCTTGATCCTCGAGCCTGTTTGACCAGAGGCTGTAGGCAGCTCCCCCACCTGCCCTGCTGCTTGCAAGTCTGAGTGGTAGCCCTGGTGTTCTGGTTTGCTAATGCTGCCATTATGCAAAATACCAGAAAAAGACTGGCTTTTATAAAGGGGATTTATTAAGTTACAAATTTACAGTTCTGAGGCCAAAACTGTGTCCAAACTAAGGCATCAACAAGGTGATATCTTTACTGAAGAATGGCCGGTGGCGTCCAGAAAATCTCTATTAGCTGGGAAGGCATGTGGCTGGTGCCTGCTGTTCCTTTGCTTCCTGGTTGCGTTTCAAAATGGTTTTCTCCAAAACATCTCTGGGTCTCTCTTAGCTTCAGCTCCTGTGCATCTAAGCATCGGGGTTCTCTCTTAGGTTCTCCAGAGCAAACTCGGGGCTAGCATCTCCAAACATCTCCAAGCATCTCCAAGTGTCAGCATCAGTGTCAGCTCTTAGCTTCTCTCCAAAATGTCCCTCTCAGCTGCTCTGAGCTCCTTCTGTTTATGAGCTCTTTCATAGGACTCCAGTGATTAAATCAAGACCCACCCCAAATGGGCAGTGTCCATGTCTCCATGGAAATAATTTAATCAAATGTTTCACCCATAGTTGATTGAGTCACATCTCCTTGGAAACACTCAATCAAAAGATTCCAACCTAATCAGCACTAATGCATCTGCGCCACATTATTGCATTAAAGAACATGCCTTGGGGGGGACATAAGATATCCAAACTGGCACACCTGGCTACCACTACAGGGACAGGGAAGGTGGCAGCTTGGGCATGTCCATCTTAGTTTCCTAGGGCCACCATAACAAATTACCACAGACTGGGTGGCTTAAAACAACAGAAATGTATCCTTTCACAGTTTTGGAGAACAGAAGTACAATACCAGTGAGCTGGCAGGGCCCTGCTCTCTTTGTAGAGTCTGAGGGAGAATTCTCTCTTGCCTCTTCCCGCTTCAAATGGATCCTGACATTCTTTGTCTTCTGGCAGCATAACTCCACCTTCGCACGGCCCTCCCGCCGTGTCTCCTCCTGCCTGTGCGTCTCTGTGTGCCCAGTCTCCTTCTCCTTTCTCTCAGAAGGACACCAGTCATTGGACGTAGGGGCCACCCTAAATCCAGAATGATCTCTTCCTAGGATCCTTACCTTAATTACAAGACCTATTTCCAAATAAAGGTCACATTCGTAAGTACTAGGGTTTAGTACTTGGCATATCTCTTTAGGGGTGCTATCCAGTGCTCCACCCTGCCTAAACCAGGGGTGGGGACTGGCACCCTCCTGGCACCCTGCCAGCCTGGTTCCCTGCCCCTCACCTCACTTTTCAGACTCAGATTTCCAGAGGTGTTAATCCCTTCCCAAACTACCCCACCGCAGCCAAAGGGAGAGAGGGAATACGGGGATCCTGGTCTGCCTAGATTTGGGGCAGCTAAATTGTTGAAAATTCTCTCTGATTTTCCAAAGCAAGACCTATTCTTTTTTTCCTTCCCACCCCACCTCCCAACCTGCTTGGGAGGTGTTAGCCTTACTTCATCCCCCTCCAGTCAATTTCTGTTCACTTTATCGAATACTAACTTTTTAAAATATTTTCTGAAGAGACAGAAAAGACCAAAAACAGCTTCTGCTTTTCAGGGTTTGAGATCCGCAGAGCCTTACAGAGCAAGGCGGGGCCCCCTGGGGCGGAGCTCGGAGCCCCGGGCGCCGCCTTTCAGGGTTAGCTTCCCGTGTTCTGCCAGTGGGGCGGGAAGTCTTAGACTTGCAGATGAGGTTTCTGCTTTCAACGCCTGTGGCACCCCCATTTCCAGAAATCCTAGGCCTTCTCCGTCCCTCACCTCTCCAAAGGGTCCATGGCACAATCTGCCTGCTTTCCCACCGCCCGCCTGCGGGGGACGCTTCAGCCTCCGCTGCTCTGCCGAACCCTTTCCATCGGTCCGTCTGCTTTTCAGCTTCCAAAACTGATTGCTTTTGACTCCTCTCCCGTTCTCCTTATGCATGGAGATTAATGTGTGTGTGTGTGTGTGTGTTTCTGTCCTTTTATTCTGTCGTTTTATTGGAGTTTGGGGAAAGAGAGGCAGTAAATTCGTGTACTCGATTCACCATTTTTAACTGGAAGACCTTGTTTTTGCTTGTCTCTTTTTTATTTTTAACACAGCTGTTATTAGTATGTTTGAACCCCTTTTCCTAAGTTAATTGGTCGCTTACTTTCTTCTTTTGTGAATTTCTTGATCCTGTATTTTGCCCTTTTGGAATGTTGGTCTTTTTTGTCTATGCACATACCATACAGTCATCCAAGATGGTATAATTGTTCACAGTATCACCATAGAGTTGTGCATTCATCACCACAATCAATTTTTGAACATTTTCATTACTCCAAAAAAGAAAAAGAAAAAGAGAAGTGAAAAAGAACACCCAAAACATCACATACCCCTCCTCCCCCCTTACCCCCATTATTCATTTACTTTTTGTCCCCATTCTTCTACTCATCTGTCCATACACTGGGTAAAGAGAGTGTGAGCCACAAGGTTTTCACAATCACATAGTCCTACCATATAACCTACGTAGTTATATGATCATCTTCAAGAACCAAGGCTACTGGGTTGCAGTTCAAGAGTTTTAGGTATTTCCTTCTAGCTATTCTGATACACTAAAAACTAAAAAGGGATATCTATATAATGCATAAAAATAACCTCAGAATCACCTTTTGATGCCATTTGAAATCTCTCAGCCACTGAAACTTTGTTTCATATCTCTTCCCCCTTTTGGTCCAAGAAGGCTTTCTCAATCCCATGATGCCATGTCCAGGCTCATCCCCTGGAGTCATGTCCCACGTTGCCAGGGAGACTTACACCCCTGGGAGTCATGTCCCATGTAGGGAGAAGGGCAGCAAGTCCATCTGCCATGTGGGCTTAGAGAGAGACATCTGAGCAACAAAAGAGGTTCTCTGAGGGTGACTCTTAGGCACAATTTTAAGTAGGCTTAGCCTTTCCTTTGCAGTAACAAACCTCATAAAAGCAAGCCCCAAGATCGAGGGCTCAGCCTACTAGACTGGTAGTCCCTAATGCTTGCAAGAATATCAGGAATTCCCCACCTGGGTAAGTTTACTATTTCCACATTTTTCCCCAATCCCTCAAGGGGACTTTGCAAATACTTTTTATTCTCTGTCCAGATTATTCTGGGATGTATCAGGGTTTCACGCTAACCTGTACAAACCAACCACATCTCACTACCTATTCAATGTTCCGTGTAATTATGGTGTTTGAATAAACTGTGTTGGTCTCTTTTTAATTAAACTGTAAAACCTCTTCTTACGTTAAGGTTATTCATTTTTGCCTCTTACATATATTGTATTTTTTCCATTTCTTATTTGCCCAAATGTAAATGATTACAATAAATTTTATTTTTATATCCTTAAAATCTATGGTTTCTTTATTTTATGATTTCCAGGCTCCATGTTATACTTAGAACTGCCTTTTCCACTGCAAGATTATGAAAATGTTTACCCATGTTTTCTTCTAGCACTTTAAAGGTCTTGTTTTTTACATTTAAATATTTGCTCCATCTGGAATTTATTTTGAAGCAAAGAATTAGGTTTGGATCCAGCTTTACTTTTTTTTCCAAATGCCTAGACAGTGGTCCCTGCACCATTTATTGAACAATCCATTTTTCTTCAATGATTTAAAATGACTCCTTTATATGTGTGTGGATCTGTTCCTGGACTCTGTGTTCTGTTCACTCTTCAGTCTTTCTGTTCCTGGGCCAGTAGTGCTTCCTCTGAATTTCTGTAGCTTTATCATAGCTTTCAGTGTCTGGTAAGCCAAGACTCCAGTCATACTCTTCTGGATTTTCCTGACTATCCTTATATGTTTATCTTTCCAGATGAACTTTAATGCATTTTAATTTCAAACATAAGTCCACTTGACTTGAGTCTTGAATAAACTTGCAAAATAATGCATCAGAAAAGATTGTCAAATGTCAGACTTCACCCTGGAAAAACACTGTTAAACAATAGGCAACTATTTCTAGAAAAGAGATGTCTCTAAGAGTCTCATCATCATCACCATTGTTGTTGTAGTTTACTTTTTCCCTGGGACACAAGAGGTATCATTTCAGTGTCACTTGATGTAAGGAAGTTCTTACTTGTGTTTAACAGGAATTTTTCAGCTACAATTTCCACTTTCTACACTTTCCTGATCTTCGGTAGAAAAATATAGAATATTTCATTAAAATGGCTTAGAATCTGGTGGCTAGTTGAAGACAGTTATGTCAAGGGCTATGTTACCAGAAAAAAGACAGATGGAAAATTTTATCTCAACATAACTAAATCCCCATTTCCCTATTTTAAGCTGATTTTAACATGAAGCACAATGAGCCTGAAGATCTCAAACAGCAAATAGAAAAGGATCCAGAATGTCCCATAAATTATAACTTGGATTAAGCACATTTCTACAAAACTCTCATATAGCATGTTACTTATACTCACAGTATTCCAGTGTAATGGAAAAGAGCAGCTATTATATCAAGTCCCACCTTCTAATAAGGAGAGCAGATGTGCCCAAGGTCACCCAAAGCACTGCTCATTGTCTGCTGTTGGGTGGTGTTGGGCAGTGCTGGACATGGCGTGGCTCAGGGTTCCAAACCCTTCCAATGTTTTCTCTCCCAAAGTGCAACAGAGAATGAAGTATCAAATAAAAGAGGGGACTCAGGTGCTGCTAAGAACCTGAGGGCAGCCACTTAGGCTTTGCTCCTGGAATTCAGCACTTGAGTCCAGCTGCTGTGACCTCCATTTGACTATCAGGGACCACACGGTGGGACCACCTGGGGCAAGGAGCTCTGGAGATATAGCCACTTGCACCTGCGGTTCCATCCACTTCCTTCTTCCTGGCATTGTCCGGCAATCCCGGGCATTGTGCAAATACTGCCCGAGCCTTTACTTAGTTTGTCTTCTGGAGCCTTGTAAGGGAATCCCTTAAGCCTCTAACAGAAGCATAGATTTTATTATGGAACCTGTTTATCTTGAGTCAAAGAACACCCAGGCTGAACTATAGGCTGGCATTTGTTTCTTTCCAGCTGTCAGAACTGCTTATACCATTTGAAGAAAATGTAGGGGGGGAAATCTGGTTAATATCAGATTTATATAACAAATGTGGTATTTGACAACTCTCCCTTGCTATCATTGGTGATTTAGCTTTCAAACAGTATCTTTTAACACCACTGGACCAGGCATTAAGTTATTTATGCTCTCTGTGAAAGTTACAAGATCCTATCTTTCCAATGATTGGCCTTAAAGGTTTCAAATGACCAAATGTAGTTAGTGGATTAGCTGTAGTCAGCTGAAGGTGGCACATGGACAGACTCTGTAGGTCATCCAAGAAGCACTATGCTGTGGATCTGCTCTGTGCTCTCCAGAGAGCTCAACTTCAAGGGCATACAGCCAGATTGCTCCCTTCCCTGGAGCTAAGCTTTAAGTTAAGCCCTCAGTAATGAGCTTCCTTAATAGGAGGGCAGAAGAACTCCCCCAGCAAGTAGAGCCTATGATTAGGTTAGCTCTGTCTCTAAAACCTTGAACTTGGGGATGATATTTGCTCATTGGCATCATTTAAGACACCAGCAAAACAGACGCCTTTTTAGGGGTGCTAGGGTCCATACATCATATCCGAGAAGCCAGGGGTCATGACACCCCTTTCCTATTAGGAAGCCATTCTCCATGAAAGACTAAATTGCCAAAACAAAACCGCAGGAATTTAGCATCATCTAGGAACCAGAGCCAAATACTTATTAATAGTGACCGGATTAGTAGTTGTTATATATATTTTTTGTAAGAAAATATTTTATTAGCACTTACACCCTAAATTATTCCAGCACTAGAGAACATCATTACTTTTCATGGTTTGAATTTGCTGTAAATGCTTTAAAATACAAGCTAGGAAAACCAGGATATTTTGATAATGGTCCTTTTTTTGTGTTTTTCAGATATCCCACACAAGGCTTTCTGCAGATGATGAGTGGAAGTAAGTGATTACTATTTTTTATGTTTATACTAAAAATTAGATTTTCTATCTTAATCTTTGAGAAATTGAATGAATCGTTACTTTATTTGTAAATTGCTCAGTATAGAGAAGTGGGTTAGGTCAGCCACGTGGGTTTGTGTGCACAAAGATGCTATAGAACTGACCTAAACTGTGTGGATTTTCATCTGTTTTCTACAATGTGCTCCATGCAAGCCCACAAAGCTAGATTTATATATCCTTCAAAATACGACACTGTCAAGTCCATATTTATTTTAGGCGCATGGTACATCTGGTTCTCCTTATCTGCTGTTTCCCCTGTGTTATATTACCTACCACAGGGCCATTGGGCCCTGTAGGCACCACATGAAATGAAATACAAATAAAAAGTTCCTCATTTTTTGCATTACATAAAACAATTATGAATGTATTCCTACTCAAAATAGGAAGTTCTTATTACATTTGTATTCCGCTTTATACTTTTCAAAGCACTTCCACATAGATTAACCCATTTGAGATGTGTTTTTGTTATATATACAGAAATAAATTAGTGTTATAAAGCATAGCTTGTTTTAAACATGCACAAGTCCTGCTTTAGGCTGACGATAAATTCACTCTGGACTGGACTTCAGCTTCTTTGATTTAAAAATGAAGGGGTACTTCTGGGACTAATATTCTAAGATTCCATCTCAAAGAAGCTGAACTTGAGCAGGAACATTCACTAGGCTTTCTGAGCTCATTTCTACAACTTCTCCAGCAGGGGGCACTAGGGGACTTGGATGGGGCCCTTTTCTGAGCAACTGGACATATTTCTGCTGGTTAGCATAACTAGAAATGCTGGTAAATACGGAGGACCCGACCGCATACCCAACAAGGGCTTTTAAAAAGTCATAATCTCATGGCATAGGATATTACCCTGCATTGCTACATTGGTTAACTGCATACTGTAACCAATCGTAAGTGGAAATTTAGCTTTAAGAGACTTTGTGACTAATGTTTTCCCACTGGGGATGAAGACAATGTTCCTATTTAGAAAGTAATTACCTGGCAGCTTTCATGAATTTTCCCCCTTTTCCCTAATCTTGACCCTGTGCATCTCTCTTTTCCTGTAGGCCTGTGGTTCTCAATCTTGGCTATACCTTAGAATCACAAGAGGAGCTTTAAAAATTACTGATGCCTGAGTCCCATCCCCAAAGATTGTCACTTAATTTTTCTGAGTTACAGTGTGGGCATTGGAATTTTTAAAAGCTCCCAATAATTTCTAACTTACAGCCAAAATGGAGAACAACTACTCTAGGCTTTCTTCAAGGCCACTTCTGCTATAGGAAGTTAAATCAGATGACACACTATTTTAGTGATTTTCTCTAACCATTGTGCAGAACCAAGGGTCCAACTATAAACTGAAACATTCAGCCATCATCTGAATACTAAGATACTGCTTTGGCCTATTCGTTCTCCCTTGAATGAAAACAATCTATACTCAATTCAAACTCAGAAGCTTTCCATACCCCCATGGAAAATATAGCATAGGTTCCATCTGCAATATCCTTTTACTTGAAAATATTAGAAATCACTTGAAATAACCGATATTCTATTTTTGACTTTCAAAAATTGCAATTTCACATGACTCAGCATAATAATAATTATTTCTCATATATGTAAATTAAAATAACATATGTGCTTTACAGTTTTACAACAACTCCATGAGGTCTGGAGGGATAGTTATCTTAAATTTGCAAATGAAGAAATTAAGGCTCAGAGAAGATAAGTGACTTTCCCAAAGTTATTCGGTGATTGAGTAGCAGATCTGGGAATGGAACCCAGGTCTTGCAAGATCCATTAGTCCCATTGGCCCCACCACCTAGGCTGAAAAGACAAAAGCCAAAGCCAAAACCACACAGGAAAGCAAAGTGTGGAAAGGAATTGGTTTTGCAGATAGCACCAGACTCCTCTTCTCATCTGCTTCTTCACAAACCTTGGGGAAGGGGAGAACCAAGAAAAACGTATGAAACCTTTGTAATCAAAGCTTAACAGTTCAGTTCCTACCTTTGAAATCCCCAATTGCCTTCTGGGAGCCCAGCCTAGTATTTTTTGCTACATTTGCAAAGTTTGAGAGCTTTTTCAAATGACCTCATTTGCCGGTTCCAGCCTGCAGCAGGAGAGGATGTACAAGATGCACCGGGGCCACGAGTCCATGCACGTGGAGATGATCTTGATCTTCCTTTGCGCTCTGGTCATCGCCCAGATAGTGCTGGTGCAGTGGAGACAGAGGCATGGCCGGTCCTACAACGTGAGTTGCCCCCGGGGCCACCCCCTGGAAGTCTGTTCCAGCTTGTCACCTAGACACTCTTCTCACTGCCCAAGTCCTCCTTTGTTATTGCTTGGGAGGAAACACTTTGGTTTAAGTCTGTGGTTCTCAACAGCACCCGTTTTGACAACCCAGGGGACATTCGCCAATGTCTGGAGACATTTTTCATTGTCACAACCGAGGGTGGGGAGATGCTATTAGCATCTTGTGGATAGAAGCTAGAGATGCTGCTAAACATCCTGCTATGTACAATACAGACCCCCACAAAAAAAGAATTATCTGATCCAAGTGTAAATAGTACCAAGGTTGAGAAATCCTAGTTTAAAGAAACTGATTTTCCTTTTGTGCATGAGCAGCTCCTGCAAATGGCCCAGGAAAAGAAGGATTAAAAATAGCAGAAACGAAAGTCTTGGGCTGTCTAACTTCATTTCCTTAGTAATAAAAGTCTTGGTGTTCATGGGTTGTATATGCATGGAAATGTATTAGTGTAAACCCTGCACCAATCTCAGAAACACAGAGCAGATTCCATTTTCACAGAACAGTCCCATGCAAGCATGTCCACTGGAACTTTGTCAGCTCAGGTCCTTAGAGTCACCGGACACTGGGCGTCATTAGAGCTGAGACCTGGTCACACAATGCTTAGAGCAGTGCTCCTTAACTCCTAGCAAGCATCAGAATCACCTGGAGGGCTTGTTAAACCAGGTTCCTGGGATCCACCCATAGAGTTTCTGATTCCATAGGTCTGAGATGGGGCCCCAAAATTTTCAGATCAAAAAGTTCCCAGGCGGTGCTGATGCTATTGGTCCCAGGACCACACTTTGAGAACTACTGGTGTAGACTGGACATGGCCTTAAATGTCAAAAGTCTGCAAAGGGAGAAGGTTCTCAACTAACACTCCACAGCTTTACATGATTCTGGGTCTCAGGCTGTTCAGTGTCTAAGAGGACTAGCCTGTAACCTGTGCTGTGTTGCTGGCTTAGTATCACTGTTTTACTTTTGCCCATGATAAAAATTATTTCCCATGTAGCAAGAAACTCCTTTGAGTTTTGTATCATATTTAAGCTTAGGCAATTTTGAATATTTTATATACAAAGGGGAACCTCATTTTATTTTGTTTTTTAAATCAAATGCATTTATTTTCTGTCATTTCACTATTGTCTGGTCAATTAAAATGAATACCATCTCTATTGCACTTGGATAATTCTTTTAAATGAAGGAGACTAGAATCAAACCTTACTAGACATTTGTCTCATATCAAAAACAAGCTCTTGGAGTATGTATAAATAAAATTTATTTTTAAAGTAACAAAACAATACAAAAAACTCAAGCTCCTTAAATATATCTGAAGGATCGTTTCCTTATCTGCAAAATGGAAATATCTAAAACAGAATTTCTGGAGTCCTTAAAAAAGAAGAAAACTGCATTCTTAAGCCCTTTCTTTATCACTGGTAACTATCTCTGGGTTATACTTAGAAAAAGTGTTCCATTTCCCTGATAACACAGGTGTGGGTTTTGCACAGAAAGCCCTCTGCCCTTCAAAGGAAACGCTGCCATGCAAGCCCACTGGCTGGCACTGTGTCCTGCTGCTCCTCCTTCATTTTTATTTGATGATTTTTGAGGGGGCTTATGCCAAAAAGAGTCTTTCATTGTTTTGTATTTGAAGATGTTGCTTCTGTGTTATTCTCTGTGAGGATGTGTGTCACTGCACCAACTGTGACACTTGCACAATGGCTCAAGCTAGCCGCAGACAGACATGCCCATGAGTCAACATCCCTTTTAGGACTTGTTGCCATTGGCACTTCTGATCTTTGATCACCCTGGTGACACTGGGCCCATGGAGACATCCCTGGGCCTGATAACTCTTAGTTAGCTGGAGCTGTCCACCAGAGCTCATTGTTGGCTTACTGCACAGGCTGTGCTGCCTGGAATCTTCTCCAGATCATTGCATTCAAACTGCCCCTCTTGCCACTCTGCCTCCTTACTCATTCCTCCTCTGTTCCCTGAGGGTGCTCTTTCTTGATCCTTCTATGACACATCTCCTGTATTTTATGGCTACCCAGATGGACTCTGTGGTTCTAAGGCTCACCTTGGAGGTGACCAGGTGACTGTGACGATGGCTGCTTTGGGGGTGATCCGTCTAGCACTTTGACGAAGCCAGGAGCCTAGATGAAGTTACGTCTCAGGGCTCAAGAACAGAGTCAGGTCTCTTGATGGCCCCACTGGGACTCCATTGGGGTAGCCTTTGGAATGTTTTCTATTTCTTTGCCCATCAGCCCATCTGTTATTGGCATTTTCCCAAAGCAGCAGGTTGAGTAGCCCTTTCCCCTGTGTGTCTCTGCTGACAATCTCTGGCTCGATGTGAGAGCCAGTGCATAAGGCTGATCCTTCCCATGTTGCAGCCCTGACTTTGCCTCGTGCTTTGCAGTCTTGCTTTGTGGTCTTTCTTTCCTTTTGGGGGGTTCACTTCCAGAGGCAGTCCTCAGAACCTAGTCATTTCTGGAACTATTGGTGATGACTGCAACTATTTGAGCTGGAAATGGTTTCCAGAGCACCAGTAGCTTATTCTAACACCAGCTTGCTTATTATATCCTGCAGGAATTGTATTGAAAAAACTTGCACCAAATGCACCAATTTAATGACTCTGGTGATGGAATTTGATGAACATGTTTCACTAATGCTGACCTAAGTAACCTAATCCAACAGAGAGGGCCTACCTGTTAAAATGTTTCTCTTGGCATCTAAGATTATAAGCTACTGAGAGCTTTGAACATGTTTATAAGATCCATGTAGTTCCTGGCTTTTTCATAGGGGCCATAGAGTAAAGTTTACTTCTTTGATTTGATGTCGTACCCTCCATCAGTATATTAAGTACTTTCAATAATTAATGTTACTTTTATTATTTTAGCTGATAATTATTATTGTTATTATTTTTATAGCTGTGTTAAGTGATTTTTGTATATTTTCTCTGTTACCATAGGAGCTAATTATTTTTATTCCCATTTTACAAGTGATACAAGATAATTTGGTCTAGGTCATATAATTAATTCATTGAGAGGGAAGACTAGAATCCAACCTCACTAGTCATTTGCTGCCATATCAAGGACAAGTTCCTTAAATATCTCTGAACCATGGTTTGCAAAATGAAGCTACCTAAGACAGGAACTATCTCACAGAGTTGTTGGCAATTCAGAAACCTTTACCTGTGAGAATTTCAACAGTGGCTGGTGCCTAGTAAATGTTTAGTAGCATTAGTTGATTCTGAATGCATTCAAGAGATATTGTTTGTATATAACATTTGTGTAAATTTACTCACTCTGTAAAAGCAGTTTGCTGATAAAAGGATCCTTTTTTGAATGCTTTTATGAAACTGAAGTGAATACTCAGCCACTAATTTATGTTCTCTGTTAGGAGATATTGGTGTATTGTTTTACTCAAAGCAGTATACTTATTTATCCTGCTTTTCCACTGCCCTTCTCTTCTGCCTTTTCCTTTTTCTGAGAACAGTTCCCCAGGCTGATATTTAAAAATGTACTAATAGGAACCAGAAGCAGGATGATGCGTGGAAGAGTCCTGCTTAGGAGTTTGAAGACTCTGGTTACTCATTTAACCTCATTTAATGAGCCTCAGTTTCCTGATATTTAAAATGATGGAAATTTTTTAAAGTAGGAAGGTCTTCCACCTTCAGTTCTCGCATATAAACAGCTTGGAAGTTGCCACTCTCATCTTACAAGAAAAAAGCTGAACAAACTGAATATCAATGACTTTTCTTGGACCTTCCAAAGAACTGAAGTCACCAGGCAAACCACCACACTGGAATCTGATGAGCCAGGCAAATACAGAGGATGACCGCTCACCAGAACAGAAGCCACCAAAGCCATGAACTTGTAGAAACACTTAAATGGCAAATTTGTTGAATTGCTGGAGGCAGAGTTAGACCAGCCTGAGAGTGAGAAACTTCCAGGGGTCATGGTCTTAGGAACCTCCCACACTTTCATGGTTTTGCTTCCAGGAATTTAAGTAGATGCTCACCTTGTAGAGTCCAGAAATACCTTCATGTTTCTGGCAGGGGAAGAGGAAAATTAACCATTTTGAATCACACCCAGAGTGTTCTCCATAACAAAGGCCTACCTGGCAAGGGAAAATGCTTTACCAGAACCTTACTGGATGTAGAAGAAGGGAATTTACCCAGCTCCAGTCCCCTTCAGCTTCTGTCTCAACTGAGGGGGAAAAACAGCTGAGAAATACATGTGAAGATCACAGCCCAGGTTCATAGCTCACAGAAAGACTGAGACTTTATCACATGATTATAGAATAACTTCCCTCCCACACTTACCACCACATGAGCAGGGTTCCAGTACACCAGCAGTGGATTACAGCTGAAAGAGCAGCAAGGCTCAGATTCTATTTAAGAAGGAGACTTTAGGGAAAAACAAATACAATGGGAAAGATTAAAAACAAAAACAAAAACAAGGCCACAAGAGGAAGTTGAATCCTCTGATGCTTACAGCTAGAAGGAACATTAAACACACAGCTCAACTCCTATCCAAATTTTTATAAAACCTCACTCTAAGGCCTATTTACCTCAGTTCTTATAACCTTATATATCATGTATGACTTTCAACCAAAAACATTACAAGGCATGATAAATGATAAGAAAAAAAAAAATGGGTAATGTAAGCATAGAGATGGAAATTCTAAGAAGGAATCAAAAATAAATGTTAGAGATTAAAAAAAAAAAAAAAGCTGTAATAGAAATGAAGAATCCCCCTGAAGGGCTCATTAGCAGACTGGGCATGACCAAGAAAGAATCAGTGAATTTGAGGATATGTCGATAGAAACTGCTCAAACTGAAATGCAAATATAAAGAAGAATGGAAACAAAAACAAAACAGAATATCCAAGAACTGTAGGACAATTACAAAAGGTATAACATACATGTAATGGGATGCCATAAGGAGAAGAAAGAGATAATGGAAAAGAAAAAAATATTTGAAGTAATAATGGTCTAAAATGTTGCAAAACTAGTGATAGATGCCAAGTCACAGATCCAGGAAGCTTGGAGAACACCAAGCAGGATAAATACCAACAAAACCTACACCTAGGTATATCATATTCCAACTGGAGAAAACCAAATACAAAGAGAAAATCTTGAAAGCAGGCATAGGAAAAAAAACACCTTACCCATAGAGAAATTAGGCTAAGAATTACATTGGACTTCTCATCAGAAACCATGTAAACAATAAGAGAGAGGAGTGAAATATTTAACATGTAAGAAAAATTCCACCAACCTAGACTTCTACATCTAACAAAATTACCCTTCAAAAGTAAAAAAGAAATAATGATTTTCTCGGGCAAATGAAAACTGAGGGAATTCATCACCTGTAGAACTGCCTTGAAGGAAACCTTAAAGGAAATTCTTCAGGAAGAAGGAGGTTACAAACTCAAATCTACATAAAAAAAACGAAGATGTTCCGGTTTGATAATGCTGCTGTTATGCAAAATACTGGAAATGGATCAGCTTTTATACAGGGGTGTTCTAGTTTGCTAATGCTGCCAGAATGAAAAACACCAGAAATGGATTGGCTTTTATAAAAGGGGGTTTATTTGTTTACACAGTTACAGTCTTAAGGCCATAAAGTGTCCAAGATCAACAAATGGGTACCTTCACTGGAGGATGGCCAGTGGTGTCCATAAAACCTCTGTTAGCTGGGAAGGCACATGGCTGATGTCTGCTCCAAAGTTCTGGGTTCAAAATGGCGTTCTCCCAGGACATTCCTCTCTATGCTGCAGTTCCTCAAAAATGTCACTCTTAGTTGCTCTTGGGCTATTTGTCCTCTCTTAGCTTCTCCGGAGCAAGAGTCTGCTTTCAATGGCCATCTTCAAACTATCTCTCATCTGCAGATACTCTCTCCTCTCCTGTGCATTCTTCAAACTGTCCCTGTTGGCTGTAGCAAGCTTGCTCCCTCTGTCCGAGCTTATATAGTGCTCCAGTAATTTAATTCAGACCCTCCCTGAATGGGTGGGGCAACCCCTCCATGGAAATCATCCAACCAAAGGTCTTGTCCACAGTTGATTGAATCACTTCTCCATGGAAACACCCAAAGGATTCCAAAATCTAATCAACACTAATATGTCTGCCCACACAAGATTGCATCAAAGATAATGGTGTTTGGGGGGACATAATACATCGAACTGGCACAGGGGGTTTGTTTGGTTACAAATTTACAGTCTGAAGGCCATGAAAATATCCAGATTAAGGCATCAACACAAGAATATCTTCACTGAAGGAAGGCCAGTGGCATCCAGAAAACCTCTGTTAGCTGGAAAGGCATGTGGCTGGTGTCTGCTGATCCAAGGCTATGTTCTAGCTCCTCTCTCAGCAGATGTGCATTCTTCAAAATGTTGCTCTTGGAGTGTATATTAGCCAGGGTTCTCTAGGGAAACAGATTCAACAAGAGATATCTATAAATATAAGATTTATAAAAGTGTCTCATGCAACTATGGGTATGCATGAGCCCAAATTCTGTAGGGCAGGTAGCAGACTAGCAACTCCAATGAAGATGTTTGATGAACTCCTCTGGCAGCAAACTGGCAACTCCGATGAACGTGTTCAATGAACTCCTCAGGCAACGAACTGGCAACTTCGATGAACTCCTCAGGAAACACTTCACTGGTCAGCCAAAGAAGTAAAGGTTCTTTATCTGTCTCACTTAAAAGTCTTCAACTGATTGGATTAAATACAGCTGATTGCATTCTCTCATTGTGGAAAACGTGCCCTTCATTGATGTCATCAGTCATAGCTGCAGCCAATTGACTGATGATTTAATAAACCAGTCTTCTGGTTTATTCACCAACCACAAATGTCCTTGCAGTAACAGCCAGGCCAGTGCTTGCTTGACCAGACACCTGGATACCATCACCCAGCCAAGCTGACACATGAACCTAACCATCACAGTGTATTTTGTCCCCTCTTAGCTTCTCCAAAGCATCAACAAAAGTCTGCTTTCGATGGCTGTCTCCAAAATGTGTCTTTCAACTGCAGCACTAAACTCCTTCTGTCTGAGCTCTTATAGGGCTCAAGTAAACTAATCAACACCCAAGCTGAAAGGGCAGGGCCACACTTCCATGGAAATAATCTTATCAACAGGTATTATCCACAGTTGAGTGGGTCACATCTCCATGGAAACAACCTAATCCAAAGATTCCAACCTAATCAACACTAATATGCCTGCCCCCACAAGATTGTATTAAAGAACATGGCATTTTGGAAGACATAATATATCCAAACTGGCACAGAGGAGAATCAGAGAAGTAATAAATGAAGGTAAAAGAAAATCTTTTATTTTTCTTATTCTTAATTGATCTAATATATAACTGTACAAAATAATAATAATAACAATGTATGGTATAATTACTTCTAGAAGATAACATAGGAGAAAATCTAGGTAACCTTGGGTTTGGTGATGAGTTTTTATATACAACACCAAAAGCATAATACATGAAAGGAAAAACTGATAAGTTGTACTTTATTAAAATAAGAAAACTTTTACTCTGTGAAAGGCACCATGAAGAGAATGAAAAAATAATCCAGAGACTGGGAGAAAATATTTGCAAAATAGATATTTGATAAGGGACTTGTATTCAAAATATACAAAGAACCCTTAAAGCTCTACAATAAGAAAACAGCCCAATTTAAAAATGGGCAAAAGATCTAAACAGATACCTTATCCAAGCAGATATACAGATGGAAAATAAACATATAAAAAGGAGATCACCATCATTTGTCATTCTGGAATTGCAAATTAAAACAACAGTGAGATACCACTATACACCTATTAGAATGGTTCACATCCCCCAAACTGACAATACCAAATGCTGACAAAGATGCAGAACAACAGGAACTCTCATTCATTGTTGGTGGGAATACAAAATGGTACCACCACTTTGGAAGACACTTTGGCAGTTTCTTACAAAGCTAGAAATAGTCTTACCATATGAACCAATAATCATACTGGATTTACCCAGTTGATTTGAAAACCTATTTTCACAGAGAAACCTGCAAGTGAATGTTTATAATAGATTATTCATAATCACCCAAAGCTGGAAGCAACCAAGATATTCATATAATGGAATATTATTCAGCAATAAAGAGAAATGAGCTCTCAAACCATGTAAAGATACAGAGCAACCTTAAATGCATATTGCTAAATGGAAAGGCTGTTTGAAAAGGCTATATATTGTTTGATTTCAATTATATGACCTAGAAAATGCAAAACTATAAAGATAGCAAATGATCAGTGTTTTCCAGGGGGAGAGAGGATTCAGGAGGGATAAATTTGAAGCAAAGGGGATTTTAGGACAGCAAAATTATTCTGTATGATATTGTAATGGTAGATACAAGACATTTTGCATTTGTCAAAATCCATAGAACTATACAGCATAAAGAATAAACCTCAATGTTTGAAATTTTTAAAAAATTATTAGGAGGTTGTGGGATCCCAAGAGGGAATGCATACTGTGACAAGAGAATCCAAACATATTACAAATGTGTGAACAACCTCACTGAAAAGAGTAGAGGGAAAAGGTGTTGACCTAAGTTTCTTTGGAAATGAGTGGAGTCTGTGAGACAAAAGGCAAACGAAACGACACATAAGCACTGCACTCTAGTTGATAAAGTTGTTTCCCATGGGGATATGGGTTAGCAACTTTGATACTGCTATATATGTGTACTAGAATGAAACAGTTAAGTAAATGGAATATAGATGGAAGAAACCAGGTTACTCACTATTGTAGTGGAGTTTATCGATAAAGAAGGGGAGGAAGCTAGAAAAAAAAGTAGGATATGCACACACAATAATGTGTGTGAACAGTTTTGCACACCAAAGATAATTTATATATATGTATATTCTTTACACTCTAAAGGTATTATTTATTATACATAAAGTTTCATTATTTATGTTTTATCTCATGCAAAATTTGGACCATGTACTTGAGAGGTGACTAATCCCAAAATCTTAGAACTTTTTCAGATACATTAACAAATATGTCCATCTGCTGTGTGATCATTTGTCTACACAGCAGCTGTTCTGTAATCTGTAGGACCTGTGTATATCAAAGCAGTTTATTATAAATATCTAAAGCCAAGGAAACAGGGTATTTAGAAAATGTTTAAAAACATAATATTAACTCCTCCTATGGGATGCCAAAAACTTGTGGATAAAAAAAGTGGAAAATTCTTATTTTGTTTGGGATACTACCAAATACCCAGATGTTTCCAGTAACGTTTTTAGCACAGCATAGACCAAGCATCTGGATATTTGAAACTTCTTTTTCTTTCTAGTTGGTCTAGTCTGATATGGGATAGACATAGAGCCTCAGAGGTAAATTATTTCCAAATGCTTTTTAAAAGTATTTAATTAAAAATAAAATTTAATTCGGCACCACTCTTTCCACCTTCTTTTATGTATCCTGCTTTTCATATCTGCAGGAAGCAGAGGAGGTGGGTATCAAAAAATAATCTCTTCAAATTGATTGGAAGGTCTAATATCTACTACACAGAGTTTGAGTTTCAGACACATTGTTAACTTGCCTGAATACACAGGCAAATAATTTGCCACAGATTGAAACATTTCTCTATTTAAATCAAAAAACTTTCTGCCCATTAATACTGTGAAACACTAGAGCATACTAGAGTTGAGTTGTGTCTGCTCAAATCTTTTTAAAATGAGGCAAGGCACAGATACTCACATACAAACTTACTTATATATGTCCACAACATGGCAGGATCTTCTCTAAGAATTTAAATAACAAAATCAATGATCTGGATTGATTTGGAGATAGAAATATGGACCAAATAAATTTCTAAGGGCCCTTCATATGCCAAGATTCCACACTTTTTTCTTGTTCAATTTATGTGCACACTTTCCTTCATTGCCTTGGTACTGATAGCAGCAATGTTTTCTGGAGTCATGTATTTACATTATGTTTTTCTGCTTGCCTCTGAGCACTCCCCTGCACTCCCCCCACCCAAACACAGTTCTCCACCCATGCACATTCCCACTCCCCATCTCTACACACACACAAAAATATGGCTGCAAACAGTTTTGGATTTGCAGTGCAAGGGAAATGAGCATCACATTACTTCTTTCTTTTTTTAAAAAATATTTCATGGTCCATTCATCATTTTGTACAATAAGACAAAAGAAAAGGCTTCTTTGTTTCAACTTGATTTGTAAATCATTTTGTGTATGGCAACAGGAAAAAACATGATACTTCTGGGCAGCATCTGATTCCTCAGGAAATTCCTCCTGCTATGATATGCGGTGGGGGGAGAACGTGGGTGACGTGATCCAGATGCATGGGCTGCCCTTCTCCAGTAATGCAGATGTGTTTTATATGCACATGCCCAGATGGTCAGATGCCCTTCCTGCATCGTTAATGTGTTCCAGATGCAGGCTTCTTCCTTTGCATGCATGTGCCTCGATTTCACATATTTCATGTGTTTATTTATGAGGCACAACATTCCTGCCTTTCATATGTGGCAGTTACTATTAAAAAAGAGAAGTTTCAACTGCTCTGGAAATTGATAAAGAATCTTTAAAATTGCTATGAAATATGGCCTTCATTTCAAAATGACTTCTCATGTAATTATTGAATTCATAATGTAAATTTCTGACCTTTCCCCTTGCCTGTTGAGAGAATATGGTGCTGGATTCATACTTTAGAGATAGCTAATAAATTAAAGATTTGCATAATAATAAATTATAATGAGTTTTGCTTTTATTTTATTTATGATTCCCTAAGCCCATTTTAAAAAGTAGCAAGTCTATACACTGAACATTGGTAGTCACTGTTAATTAAATTTGGGCATCAACTAAGAGAAATTTGGATTCTTCCAGAAATAGTTCATACTTATAGATCCAGAGAGAGAACTAGTTTTATAAAAAGAGAGTCTGATTATAGTTACAAGTTATTATAGATTGTAACTCCATGGATTTGAGGAAATATATCGGTCATATAAACTTTGTCTCATGATCTAAAGTATAAGATATAAGAGAATGATGGTTTTACTCTGAATGAAAATGAGCTGATTCTGAACTTTTTATTCAAAAAATGTCAGCATTTCTATGGGAGAAATTTTTAAATGAATCAAATTCTTAAAAGAGAAATATGGAAGATACACATGACAGATCAGATTTTGAAAAATGAACTTCATTGCCATTTCCTTCTTAATAGCAGAAGAAATTGACTTAGAAAGTTCAGCAAATGTATTATTTATAATAGATAACTATCTTCATAATCAGCTGTAGGAAATAAATGACTGAAATAGTGATGAATTTTTTTCAGGGGCTGCACAGTTTTATTAGCAATAGCAGAGGGTCAAAATTGCCAATGCTGAGTGCTAAGCTAAACATATTGTGAGTCTTATTTACCTAGCATGTGGTTTCTGGCCCTCATGAAAACTATTCTACTTCCTTAGTAAAGCCTTTTTTTTCTTATTTGAGTCTATATACTTACCCAATTTTGTAAACAAAGGTTTTAACAACTTCATTAACTTTCACCACACCCATGACATGTGATGGAAATTTAAAATAATTATCTAATTCAGGCAAAAGTAACAAAAATGTACTCTTCCCTGAAAGTATTGCCTGAAATTTTAAAAAAGGAAAAGGAGTTATAGGATATTTTTTCCCTAATCTTTCCAGAAAAGTACTTCAGATTTACTTCATGTATACTTTTGTTCAAATGCACATACCTAATAGCAACTCTAGTGTTCTCTGAAAGATTAAGAGCAACTCCAATAAGATTTCAGATGCAGATCGTTCATGGGGATGGAGCAATAAAAGAAGAATGTCAAGCCTGGAGAATGTCTTCCTATTTGACATGGAGAGAAGCGTGGCTGTGGTCCTTCCTTTTTTTGTTTGTTTGTTTGTTTGTTTGTTTGTTTGTTTTAAATCTTAAAGTCTCATCCAGTGTTTTTGGTTTTTGACCTTGGACTATTATAACCAAGACCTTACTAAAGGAGCTGAAAATATATCCTTAGACTTCTTTTTCTAAGACTTCCCTTTTTATCGCTAAGATTAAGAGCATAAAGAAAACAAATAGCATCAGTCTTTTTTATGCCCAGGATGACATATACATGACATATGCACAGTAACAATCCTTCCTACATCTCTTCCAGATATAATTAACTGATCAAGATTCTCTTTACCACTACACTAGGCTCAGGCTCCTCCTCAACAAAACTTTGCAGGGAGCACCTACTGATTAATTAAAGTCCAGTCCACACTGGAGAGGAAACTGCTTTTCCGTCCCTCTCTCATGGTTCTGGGCAAATAGCAGGTGATTGGTCTGATTGTGATAATACAAAAAGGTTATTGTTATTGTTTAAACCAGTCTGCTTTCCTTAAGAGGCGAATAGCGGTATTATTAGGCCTGCTTTGAAGAGTAGGACCATTGCTAGGGTAACCGTACCAAGTCAGTGACCCACAGCCCATCAGCTCAGTCTCTCTGGATCTCTCCCCTGTGTGCCGGGCACAGCCAACCCAAAGGACCCACGAAAGGTTGCTTGGGCTCAGGTCAGTGCTACAGGCCACAGAGGGGTTGGAGAGGAACAGAAGAGTTGATCCACATGTTGGGAGGCCTGGGAAAGATACCAGCAAAGTAAAGAGGGCAAACAGGAAGCAAAGTGGTGGGTTGCAAATGCAAAGTCGAGATGAAATAGCCCCCTAGTTGGGATTGGAGGGCTGAACCTGTCGAGCCCACAGGAACAGGAGGTGGAAGAGGCTAGAAGCTGCTCTGAAACTGACCGCCAGTTCCTCCTTCAACACCCCCTGTGCACTTTACATGTTCAGATGAGAACAGCAACAGTCCCTTATCAGTAGCTGTGCATTCGGATTTCAGAGGGCTTTCCCATCCGTGATCTCACTGAATCCCCACCTCAATCAGAACTGGGAAACAGGGTAGGTGTTGTTATCCCCAAGTTTACAGCTAAAGTGAGGCTCACTTGTCCGAAATTACATACCTGCTAAGCCTAAATTGCTTTCAGCTGAAATATCCAGATGGTGACAGAAGATGGGAATTCAAATTTCCATCAGAATTTCCTGATAATTGTGCCAGTTCTCTCCTCAACTTTGCATGTATAAGAAACTGGATGATTTGATGGTGAATCCATTGCATGTTTGAGAAACGATGTTGAAGGTGGTTTCCTCGGGGGTACCTCAATAATTGAAAAGATACTTTTTGTTCATTTCTCTGACAGCTTGTGACCCTGTTGCAGCTGTGGGTTGTCCCTTTGTATTTCACTATAAAACTTTACTGGTGGCGGTTTCTGTCTATGTGGGGAATGTTCTCAGTTATTACCAGTTATATCCTCTTCAGAGCTACCCGAAAACCCCTCTCAGGGAGAACACCACGGTATGTATAGCATTCATTCCTTCCCCTTATTTTAAAACATTAAAAGGTATATTTAATTTCCATTTTCCTGGGGTGGAGGAGATGTTACACTTCTTTTACATTTAGTAGCAAAACATTTGGGAGATTAGCTGCATTGCTGTTAGTTCACATCCATTACTTAATGGTGATTAAGACACATGCTCTGTAAAATTCGTTACTTAAAATATTAGCTACTGAAGGCAAGGAGAAAGAGAAGTGAAACTATTGCTTAAAAACTCTAGAGCACTATTTGCATGTTTATTCTAAGCTCAGCATTTTGTTTTATTCCTCTATAAGTTGGGTCACACACATTTTAAAATAGAACAGGAGTTAGACGTTTGCATTTCAACCTGAAGATGTCTGATAAATCGTAAGTAATGGATAACTTATTACTCTCATAAGAAATGAGGCCTTAATATTCCAAAGATTGTGGGAACAGCCAACTCTCTGAGGTTCATATAGTTCTATCATATCATTCAAAAGTCTTTCCAAAGTGCTTCATAACCACCTAACATACCCACAAGTTTGCCTTCACTCTCCTTGCTCTTTAGACAAAATTTATCAAGAATTCTCAACCAGATGAAACTGAAATGAGATACAGAGAAAGTGTAATATGTTAAATGGGTATAAGACAAGGTCAAATTTTGATTTCTGTTGGAGAATACATCATAAGCGCCTGTGAAATACGTTCATGATTATTTAATCATTTCAATATTTATTTTTATTCTTTAAAAAAACAGAAGAGACAAATATCAACTTTTACTTCTAGCTTGGAGAAGAAAAAATATTTAGTATAAAAAGTCAGATAAATAAATGTAATGATAAAGATTGAAATACAAATAAATAAATTCAGGTTTATGAGTATTTTAATCTACTCCCATTTTCGGGAGAGCTCGGTGGTGCTCGGAGGCCTTCTTAAGTGGCCAGGTTGGGGTCTTGGACAACCTTTGTAGGGCCTGGTTTACCCATCTCTAAAACGGACATATGGTACCCTCTCCCCTTCTTATAAAATGTTGTAAGTTATCTGAGATTTGTGAAAGAGCTCTCAGGTTTGGAAGAAGCAAGATGTACTTGTTTTCATCGCCTGTAAATCTGTATTATATTTCAGTGAGAATGGTTCTCTTTTCCTCTATATCATTACTTACCCTGGCTCAATGCAGCATTTCCATGCTCATCATCTCACTCAATGCAGAGGACCTCCATTGCAAGAAATACCCAAACGCTTCCTCATTACACATCATGGCTCATAAATCTGGATGGCCAGGGTTCCCTGCCCTCTGCTTCTCATGCCCACAACACATCCACTTCAGTTCCCTCCGCCTGCACAGCTCAGAGCCCTGGCATACAGGCTGAGGGCCAGCCGGCTCCAAAGACCTCCTAAAGTGGACCCCAATGCCATGTGGAGAGACAGCAATGGGAGAGGCTAATAAAGGCCTCTTTCCTTCTAGAAAAGAAGTCAGGATAAAGGAGCTCCTTATCAGAGAGGTAGGAGGCCCTAAGATCTTTATGGATCTTTGTTTTATCATCATATTATAGACAAGTCATGTCTTAACTATTTTCCATTTGGAAGCAAAGGGTTTCATTACAGTCTAGGAAAGCCAGTGGATGCAAATCAGCATTGGTGCAGAAAGCAAATAGAAGAGGAGTGGCCTTTGGCACTCACAATGTTTAAAAACTGGTTGTTCTTCCTCCAGTATACCAAATCCTAACTGTGGAACAGAGTCACGGGGAAGGGGACGTGGTTTCCTGTCTACTCCAGCTGGTGTTGTCTGTCAAGCAATGAAATTCCAGTTCAAAAATAGGCCACAGACAAGCCACAAAGGGTTGGTCTTGATCATATCAATTCCAACCCAAAGGCCAGATTTCCTTTTAGAGGCTGCCTGGAAGCAGTAGCACAAATTCTTAAGTGGCTTAGGTGCCCTAGAGTGTGAGTCCAAGTAGCCATTTCTGGGCTCTATTGTTCCTGGAAACATGTACCTCTGGGAAGCAGGAAGAATTGGGGGGGAGGGGGTGAGAGTTGGAAAATCTGGTACATTCATAACAATTATATAATAGATTGAGCATTTAATGTGCAAAGTCCTGAAATAGTGGTACCTAATCTTCAAAACCAGTCTAGGAGCTAGTATTATTATCCCTACTTTATAAATGAGGAATCATGGGAAGAAATGCCAGGCAAGTTGACCAAGGTCCCACAGACAGTAAGCAGCAGAGCAAAGAGTCAAACCAGGAAAACTTGACTGCAAAGCTCATGCTTTCAAGAGCATGTTGTGGCTTAATTAAATCACACAAACCATTTTGCACAAAGACACTTAGTTTAAAAAGATGAGAGCCATGGAAGACCTGTAATGCTGGCACAATTTGGAGAGGGCCCTCAAGGCAAGGAGGGAGAGTGCCAAGCATGCATGGAGTTCAGGAACCCCACACCTTACTGCCGGCTGGGGCTGGGGCTGGCGCCGCCTCGGAGCTTGTCTGCTTTCCCATCACCACCCCTGTTTCACAACATAAACTTCCACCTTGATCTGACTACACTGAGCTTAGCACTGGCAAATGGAACGTGCTGAAGACCCAAGGAGGCACTATGGCAGAAAGACCCCCAAAGCTCTCTCTGGCCCCTTTGGAAATAATGAGACCCCGCAGAATTAGGCGGAATGGTCATAAGCAGACTTGTGCCTCCCATGCAGGTTTCTCCTCCACATAACTCACCATTGCCTAGCCCTCCCATTGGGCAGGAGCACACCTCCTGTGTGGAGGGTATATTGATACCAGTGGCCCGTGTGTGCCAGTTATTTGAAGGGTGGAAAGCATTTTGCCATAGAAAAAGTGTAAATGACAGCTCACTTCTCGGACAAGCCCACAAACCTTATTTAAACTAAAATGTTTCAGAAGGTCCCTTCTAACTGGAATTCAGTGAACCAGAGCATCTTGTATAGTGTTGAAATATTACACCAGTAATATCATAGTACTTAAGCATTGGCTCCAACGGGGAGGAGGCTTGGGAAGGTGAAAGAGTTGGGGATAGGACTCCAGGGGTTGGAGGTGAGAGGGTGGAGCCAAATACCTGGGCCTAGATTGGCATGAGGTTTAGAGTGAAAAGCAGAAGAGGAACTTCAAGAGGACATGGAGAGAAAGGGCTGAGAGGCACACAGGGCCTCCTGTATACCTATACCCTGAGAAAAACACTCCAGCCACCTGCTTATTTTCTTCTTTGGATTCCAAGGAAGTCCCCACCCCCTCCCTCAGCTTCTCTTTCTCCTTCTTCCATCTGTTGTTTTCCAATCAGCATGGCCACAGGAATGGAACTGGGTTCCCAGCCTCTTCCCACATCTTCCGGGGCATGAAGCATCCATGCAGCCTTTTCTATAGATTTTCTAAGGGCTTTTACTGCTAGTGAAGGTGGAAACATGCAGGGTTAAGGGCTTCCTTCTAGAACATCTCCACTCTCACTCTCCCTGATCAGCCTCTGGCTTTTCATTTAGGCCCTATGGGAAGAAGGAATGGTCTCAGTGAGGTCAGGGATATACAAAGGATCCATCCACATGGCAGAAGAAAGCAAGACTGAAGCTCCCTTGCAATTTCATCCCATGGGCTAAGGGAGGAGCTCTTCGAGTGAGAAGAGATGAGATGGGGGCTGGCCCACTACTGATGATATCTGCGCTGGGGCTGGAGGGCAGAGGGGCAGCAAGCAGAAACTGTTGGGGAACTTGGATCTCTCCTCTTGACTTCTCTTCCCATCTTTTGCTCGCCTCCAAGGTACTCCTGCCCAAACCACTCTATGCTAACCTTAGGGCAAGATTAGAAGGGGAGATGGGGAGAATAGTCAGGGTCCCAGTAGAGTAGCCATTCCTAAAGGCCATTCTACGTGAGGAACATAGATAAATTAAGATGAATTTACATATGCATAAACATATAAACACATTTGCATGGAGTACTCTTTATATATTGTCTCTGTCTATTGTATTAAAACTCTAGATTAATGAATTTAGCTGATACTGACAGGCTAATGCTCTGTATATTATGTAATAAATACAACTTTAGAAGCTAGAAACTTATTTATAGCAATGTTTGAAAATGACAAAGTACTTTATAATTTGTTCTTTCTCCCCACTTTTCGCTCTACAGATTGGTCTACAAATGGTTTCTTCTCATCTACAAACTCAGTTATGCATTTGGTGTTGTGGGTTATTTGGCTATCATGTTTACAATGTGTGGATTTAATTTCTTTTTCAAGTAAGTATCACCAATTAAGACTTAAAATCTCCAGCAATTGGTTGGAACATTCACCTACTCAAGTTCTCTGTATCCAGAAGCAGCATTCAGCCCTGTAGTTCTCATGCACACATTGCGTACTGTAAATATCCACATGCAGTCTTGTCATTGGGGAAAACCACTAGACAAGGAAGAAGAAAATCTACAGAAGAAAAAATTTTAAAAAAGTTTATTTTTTTAAATAACTCCAGTTTATGGAAGCTTTTTAGTGAATCTGTACTTGATCTACAAATTTTAAAAACCACCATTGAAAGTGGGCCTACATTTGTGATGGAATAATTCCTACTGAACCACAAATATCCCTTCCACAAAATTCTAAGGTGTCCAGATTTCCTTCTATATATCTCTTTCATCTAGAATTGTGATGTCCGATACAGCAGCAAATAGCTTGTGTGACTGTCAAGCACATAAAACATGGCTCGTCTAAAATGAGATGTGTTGTAAGTATAAAATACACACCAGATTTCAAAGACTTAATATGAAAAAAATATATTGATTACATGTTGGAGTGATAGTAATTTGGATATCTTGGTGAAATTAATTACCCCAGAATCTCTCTCACATTGAGGTTACTCTAAATCGCTGGAACCACAACAGAAATTGAAAGGCAGAGATCAGCAACTTTGCTCACAAAATGAAGAAGGCAAGTGAATGCAGAGTCAGCCCTGGGAAAAGAGCTCTTCCTATGGTGACAGAGCAATCTGATTTTTTAAACTTGTCATGAAACTTTCAGAAAGGGAACATCTAAAATTTTGTAGCAGGAAAGGGATAGAAAGTAATTGTGCAGATCCATTATTGCTAATTTAAGATGTAGAAAGACACTGATAATTTCTTTTTTTTAACATAACGTCTATATTTCCTTATTTTAGTGAATGTAAAAAGGACTTTTATAAATCATTTGGAACTATAGTTGTCCCAAGTCTATTACTTCATTAGATTTTAAGATCCTTAACCATGAATTCTCCTACAATGAGGCGCATCAAGAACTTAAGCCTTCAGTTTGGGAGAGAACTATTTTTTCACTGCCAATTGTTGTTGCACATCATTGTATTATGATTCTTTTCTATGGGGTCACAAGTTTGTTACTACACTTTTTTTTTTTAATTTTTATTAGGATTGTTCAGATACCATACAATTATCCAAAGATCCAAAGTGTTCAATCAGTTGCATCTGGTACCCTCTTACAGCTGTGCATCCATCACCAAACTTAATTTTTGTTCAATTTTTAGAAACTTTTCATTACTCCAGGCAAGAAATAAAGTGAAAGATGGGGAAAAAAAAAAAAAGGAAAAGAAAAGGAAACTCGAATCCTCCCATATCCCTAACCAACCCCCCTCAATTACTGACTCGTAGTGTTGGTATAGTACATTTGTTATTGTTTATGAAAGAATGTTGAAATACTACAAACTGTAGTATATAGTTTGCAATAGGAATATAGTTCTTCCCTATATGTCCCTCTATTGTTAACTTCTAGTTGTATTGTCATACATTTGTTCTGGTTCATGGAAGAGTTTTCTAATATTTGTACAGTTAATCATTGACATTGCCCACCATAGGATTCAGTTTTATACATTCCCATCTTTTGACCTCCAGCTTTCCTTCTGGTGACATATATGACTCTGAGCCTGTTTCCACCTCATTCAGATGCCATTCAGCACTGTTAGTTATTCTCACATCTTGCTACCTACACCTCTGTTTATTTCCAAACATTTAAGTTCATCCTAGTTGAACATTGTGCTCATACTAAGTAACCACTCCCCATTCTTAAGCCTCATCCTATATCTTGGTACCTTATATTTCAGGTCTATGAGTTTACATATTATAATTAGTTCTTATCAGTGAGACTCTGCAATATTTGTCCATATGTGTCTGGCTAATTTCACTCAGTATATTGCCCTTGGGGTTTTGACATCAACCCATTTTTTTTTAAGATGGTTTTGTTCACACCCCATACACTCCATTCTAAGTAAACAATCGATGGTTCTCTGTATGGTCACATATTTATGTGTTCACCACCTTCACCACTATCTATATAAGGACATCTACATTTCTTCCACAAGGCAGGAGGGAGCATCAAAGAAGGTAGAGAGGGAAAAGAAAGGAAAAAAATGACAGCTACGAAGTAGCAAAAGGAAAAGTAATCTTAAATCAAAGTGGGGTAAAGAGTCAGACACCACCACCAATGTCAAGTGTCTATCATGCCTCCCCTATCCCCCCTTCTTATCTGCATTTACCTTGATGTATCACCTTTGTTACATTAAAGGAAGCATAATACAATGATTCTGTTAGTTACAGTCTCTAGTTCACATTGATTGCATCTCTCCCCCAATGCCTCCCCATTTTTAACACCTTGCAAGGTTGACATTTTCTTCTTGCCCACGTAAAAGAACATATTTGTACATTTTATCACAATTGTTGGACACTCTAGATTTCACCAGGTTACACAGTCCCATTCTTTATCTTTCCTCCTTTCTTCTGGTGTCTCACATGCTCCCAACCTTCCTCTCTCAACCGTATACATAGCTATCTTTGTGCAGTGTACTTACATTGCTGTGCTACCATCTCCCAAAATTGTATTCTGAACCACACACTCCCATCTTCCCCTATCAGTCTGCAGTGCTCCCTTTAGTAATTCCTGTAGAGCAGGCGTCTTGTTCACAAAGTCTCTCATTGTTTGTCAGAAAATATTTTGAGCTCTCCCTCATATTTGAAGGACAGCTTTGCTGGATATAGGATTCTTGGTTGGTGGTTTTTCTCTTTCAGTATCTCAAATATATCACACCTCTTCCTTCTTGGCCCATGGTTTCTGCTGAGAGATCTGCACATAGTCTTATTAAGCTTATGTGCTTTGTATGTGATGGATTGCTTTTCTCTTGCTGCTTTCAGGATTCTCTTTTTGTCTTTGACATTTGATAATCTGATTATTAAGTGTCTTGGCGTAGGCCTATTCAGATCTATTCTGTTTGGAGTATGCTGCACTTCTTGGATCTGTAATTTTATGTCTTTCATAAGAGATGGGAAATTTTCATTGATTATTTCCTCTATTATTGCCTCTACCCCCTTTTCCCTTCTCTTATCCTTCTGGAATACCAATGATACATAGATTCTTGTACTTTGTTTCATCTTTAAGTTCCTGGAGACATTGCTCATATTTTTTCATTCTTTTCTCCATCTGCTCCTTTGCGTGTAGGCTTTCAGTTGTTTTGTTCTCCAGTTCTTGAGTGTTTTCTTCTGCCTCTTGATGTCTGCTGTTGTATGTTTCCATTGTGTCTTTCATCTCTTGTGTCCTGCCTTTCATTTCCATAGATTCTACTAGTTGTGTTTTTGACCTTTCAATTTCTGCCGTATGTATGCCCAGTGTTTTCTTTACAGCCTCTGTCTCTTTTGTGAAATATTTTCTAAAGTTTTTGAATTGATTTAGCATTAGTTGTTTAAATTCCTGTATCTCAGTTGAAGTGTATGTTTGTTCCTTTGACTGGGTCATAGCTTCGTTTTTGTTAGTGTAGGTTGTAGTTTTCTGTTGTCTAGGCATCTGACCTCCTAGGCCACCCCAATCAAGTTTTCCCAGACAAGAACACGTTCAGGTCACAGAAGGAGAAAATATTCAGTATCTGGTTCCCCTGATGGTTTTTCTTAGAGGATTAATACACCTGTGCTTTTCTGTTTGGCAGGTGCAATCTGTCACCGCCTGTGTGAGGGGGTGTGGCCTGTGGCTCTCCTCCCCAGGCTTTGAGGTCTGGTTCCGGAAAGGCAGGCGGTAAAGCTGGGTCCCTCCCTTTCCTTTGGGAAGCTCTGCTCCCTCCAAAGAGGTCACTGTCTATCAGGAAATTTTTTGTTTCTCTGACTCTGCTGATCAACATGTTTTGATTTTAAAATAGCTGAGTCTGTCTTTACTGCAAAGCGCTGCAGGCTGAAAGTGGCTGCAGTTTTCTCCACAGAGAGTAAAAGGGACAGAAAAGCTCCCAGGTTCACCCGTCAGCCTCTGGGCTTCTCGTCCGAGACAGATATGTCCCCCGACTCTCCCAAGGTCAGTTGTCCCCAAAAGCCTCTGTCTGCTTGCTGAGGATTCGCTGTCTGTATTGAGCAGTTAACATTAAAATCCCAGATGGAGCTGGGCTGAGGTACACTAGCTTGTTTGGAGAGTGCTGCTCTCTAGCACCGTGCGGCTTCTGTGAGGGAGGGGCTCTCGGCTCTCGGCTCTCAGCGCGGGTCCGCAGTTTTACTTAGATTTTATGCTGCGATTGCGGGCATTCCTCCCAGTTCAGGTTGGTGGATGATAAGTGGACAGTCACATTTGTCTCCCCACAGTTATTCCTGGTTATTTACTAGTTTTTTTGGTCATTTATGAATTGTTCCTGGGGGGACTAACAGTCTTCCAGTTCTCTCTGTGCCGCCATCTTTTCTCCCTGTTACTACACTTTTTATCAATAAGTTTATAAATACATGCTCTCCTGGACATGGAGGGAAGATTATCCTTATTGTCCAAATTCTCAAATATTTCCCAGGCAAATCCTGGAAAGGATGAAGCCACCAGCTGTGTTGGGATTCCCAATTCATCACCAAAAGATCAGTACCCTCTAAATCTATTAAGCTCTCTGTCTTGCTCATTCCTCCTCAAGTACCCAACTCCTCTCCCCTCCACCCAGACCCCCAGTGGTATTTGAAACTGTTTACAGATCAAACAAACCAAGTGTGCAATGATTAACATCCAAAAATCAAATTAGGAGGTAATTATTCACCTTTAAAGAGATACTTCTCTTTAAAAACAAAAGATTGTCACAGTGTCATAGTGTGTTGGAAATATGATTCAAGTTGCAAAAATAATATTATTGATTAATACATGGCAACCATGGCATAGTAGCAAAAGGCCTCAAAATTCAAGCTTGGATCCTGGCTTTGTTTACCACTTGTCATGTTAAGCAAATCAGCTTTGTAAATCTCCATTTTTCTCAAATGCAAAGTAGAGATAATATCTATCACACATTTCCTAGGTAAGATAATATATTTGAAAGCATTCTGTCAAATCTAAAGCTTGAAAACACTGATTCTCAACCC
Source organism: Choloepus didactylus (assembly GCF_015220235.1). Taxonomy (NCBI): domain Eukaryota; kingdom Metazoa; phylum Chordata; class Mammalia; order Pilosa; family Megalonychidae; genus Choloepus; species Choloepus didactylus. The sequence goes on along the minus strand of NC_051309.1, from coordinate 167,118,606 downwards.
TAGCTGTACTACATAATCACCTGAGGGGGCCTTTAAAAATATTGCTATGCAGACCCCACCCAGAGCAATTAAAATAGAGTCCATTGGGTTGGTGCACATGCACTAGTGTATTTTTTTTATTTTTTTAATTGAGATTGTTCACATACAATACAATTGTCCAAAGATCCAAAGTGTACAATCAGTTGCCCCTCGTACCATCATACAGCTGTGCATCCTTCACCACAATTAATTTTTTTTTCAATTTTTAGAACATTTTCATTACTCCAGAAAAGAAATAAAGACAAAAAAAGGGAACTCAAATTCTCCCATACCCCTAACCACACCCCCCTCCATTATTGACTCATAGTATTGGTATAGTACATTTGTTACTGTTGATGAAAGAATGTTAAAATACTTCTAATTGTAGTATGTAGTTTACAGTAGGTATATATTTTTTCCCTATATGCCCCTCTATTGTTAACTTCTAGTTATCATGTCATACATTTGTTCTGATTCACGAAAGAGATTTCTAATACTTGTATAGTTAATCACAGACATTGCCCACCACAAGGTTCACTGTTTATATATTTCCATCTTTAAACCTCTAACTTTCCTTCTAGTGACATCCGTGACTCTGAGCTTACCCTTTCCACCACATTCATGCACCGTTCAGCACTATTAGTTATTCTCACAACATGCTGCCATCAGCTCTGTCCATTTCCAAACATTTAAGTTCAACCTAGTTGAACATTCTGCTCATACTAAGCAACCGCTCCCCATTCTTTAGCCTCGTTCTATATCCTGGTAACTTATATTTCATGTCTATGAGTTTACATATTATGTTTAGTTCATATCAGTGAGACCCTGCAATATTTGTCCTTATGTGTCTGACTTACTTCACTCAATATAGTGCCCTCAAGCTTTCTTCATCAACCCATTTTTTTAAAGGTGGTTTTGTTCACACACCATACATTCCATCCTAAGTAAATTATTGATGGTTCCCTGTATAGTCACGTATTTATGTATTCACCACCATCACCACTATCTATATACGGACATCTCCATTTCTTCCACAAAGCAGGAGGAAGAGTCAAAAAAGGCAGAGAGACAAAAGAAAAAGAGAAAAGAAAGAGAAAAAAAACATGACAGCTAGGAAGTAACAAAAGGAAAGACGACATTAGACTAAAGTAGAATAAAGAGTCAGACAACATTACCAATGCCAAGAGTCCCATACCCTTCCCTTATGTCCTCCTCTTATAGGCATTTAGCTTTGGTAAATTGTCTTTGTTACATTAAAGGAAGCATAATGCAATATTTCTGTTAATTATAGTCTCTAATTTGAATCACTTGTATTTTTCCCCCAATACCTCCTTATTTTTAACACCTTGCAAGGTTGACATTCATTTGCCTCCCTCATGTGAAAACATATTTGTACACTTTATTACAATTGTTGAGCACTCTAGGTTTCACTGAGTTATACAGTCCCAGTCTTTATCTTTCTTCTTTCCTTCTGGTTTCCCACATGCTCCTAACCTTCCCCTTTCAGCCATACTCACAGTCATCTCCATTCAATGTATCCTCATTGCTGTGCCTCCATCACGCAAAATTGTGTTCCAAACCTCTCACTCCTGTCTTTTCCTATCTGTCTTTAGTGCTCCCTTTAGTATTTCCTGTAGAGCAGGTATCTTGTTCACAAACTCTCTCATTGTCTGTTTGTCAGAGAATATTTTAAACTCTCCCTCATATTTGAAGGACAGTTTTGCCAGATATAGGATTCTTGGCTGGTGGTTTTTCTCTTTCAGTATCTTAAATATATCACACCATTTCCTTCTTGCCTCCATGGTTTCTACTGAGAAATAGGCACATAGTCTTACCAAGTTTCCTTTGTATGAGATGGATCACTTTTCTCTTGCTGCTTTCAGGATTCTCTCTTTGTCTTTGCTGTTTGATAATCTGATTATTAAGTTGTCTTGGCATAGGCCTATTCAGATCTATTCTGTTGGGGTACACTGCACTTCTTGGATCTGTAATTTTATGTCTTTCATAAGAGACGGAAATTTTCATTGATTATTTCCTCTGTTATTGCTTCTGCCCCTTTTCCCTTCTATTCTCCTTCTGGGAAACCCATGATACATATATTCATGTGTTTCATGTTGTCATTCAATTCCCTGAGATGTTGGTCATATTTTTCCATTCTTTTCCTTATCTTTTCTTTTGTGTGTAGGATTTCAGGTGTCTTGTTCTCCAGTTCCTGAGTGTTTTCTTCTGCCTCTTGAGATCTGCTGTGGTATGTCTCCATTGTGTCTTTCATCACTTGTATTGTGCCTTTCATTTCCATAGATTCTGCCAGTTGTTTTTTCAAACTTTTGATTTCTACCTTATGTACACCAGTGTTTTCATTATATGTTTCATCTCTTTTGCCATATCTTTGCTAAACTTTTTGAATTGATTTAGCATTAGTTGTTTAAATTCCTGTATCTCAGTTGAAGTGTAAGTTTGTTCCTTTGACTGGGCCATAATTTTGTTTTCATAGTGTAGGTTGTAGTTTTCTGTTGTCTAGGCGTCTGGTTTCCTTGGTTACCCCTATCAGGTTTTCTCAGACCAGAACAGGCTCAGGTCCCAGAAGGGGGCAACATTCAGTATCAGGTTTCCCTGAGGGTGTGCCTTAGAAGATTGACACACCCTGTGAGGCCTCTATCTGCTGTGCTTTTCCTTACCTGCCCAGCAGGTGGTGCCTGTCAGCCTGTAGCTTCTGACTGGTGTAAGGAGGTGTGGCCTCCTTAGTTTCTGTTTTGGCTGTTTTCCCCCAGGCTCTGGGGTCTGGTTCTGAATGGAAGGCCGGTAGAGAGCTGGGCCCAACTCCTTCCTCTTAGGGAAGATACACACCTTAGGGAGTTATCTGCATTTAAATAGGTTCTTTGTCTCTCTGACTCTGCTATCTCCACCCTCGTCGGGGTCAGAGTGCTGTGAACTGAAAATGGCTGAGGTTTTCTCCACTGAGCTGCTCAGGTTGAGAGAGAAAAAAAGGGACAGAAAGCCCCTTTCAGGGCCAGTCCATGGCCCCCAGTTTCACCCATTGGCCAGAGATAGCACCTGGTCCTCTGGGCTCCCCATCCTGGGACAGAGAAGTCCCCTGGCTCTTCAAGGTCAGTCATCCCTAAAGGCCTCTGTCTGCTTGTTTGGGATTTGTAGCTTGCATTGTGCAGTCCACATTTGCCAATTAAAACCCCAATTGGATCTGGATTGAGGGATATTCTCTTGTTCAGAGAGTGCTACTCTCTATCACAGCAAGGCTTTGCAGTTCGGCTGCCATGGGGTGAGGGGGCTCCCAGCTTGGGTCCACAGTTTCTACTCACAGCTTCAATGCTGCGATCTCGGGCATTCCTCCCAATCCAGGTTGGTGCACAATGTGTAGACGGTCACGATTGTCCCCCAGCAGTTATTCCAGATCATTTACTTGTTTCTGGTTGTTTATTAGTTGCTCCAGGGGGACTAACTAAGACTTCCACTCCTCTCTATGCCGCCATCTTCTTCCCCAATCACTGGTGTATTTTTAAATCTCTCCAGGTGATTATAATCTATATTAGGGCTGAGAACCGTTGCTCTATTAAAATGGTTCCCAACTTTAGCTGCCCATTAGAATCACCTGAGGTCTGGGGAACTTCAAAAAATAGCACTGCACAGTCACCATTCCCAGAGTTTCTAATGTAATTGGTCTGGGATGCAGCCTGGAGGTTCAGATTTTTACAAGTGCTCTGGGTCTTTCTACCTGCAGCTGAAGTGGAGAACCACTGGTCATCTAAGCACTGCGGTCCCAAGAAGTGTTTGAGGACTATGTCAAGAATTCCTTTGCCCATTAAACTTTGAGTGGTAACATTTTAGGAAAATTTAGAGAATTTAAAATCTTTTATTAAAAAAACACTGAACAAATAAATGGGAAAAATCATACCCATCTGGTTCTGTCAGATACAATGGCTGGCTTCAACCCCCACCACCCAAAATGCCACATTCTTATTTCCTTATATTGTTGTTTTCAACAGGATCAAGGCTAGAGATTCCATGGATTTTGGCATTGTATCCTTGTTCTATGGCCTCTACTATGGAGTAATGGGGAGAGACTTTGCCGAGATCTGCTCAGATTACATGGCTTCTACTATTGGAGTAAGTGCCACTTTCATTCTTTGGAACCATTCATGGCACGAGAAGAAACGAGCTCATTCTACATGTTTGCATCCATTTTCAGAAACAGAAAGATGAATCTTTGTCTATACTGATTATCTTTTCCTTTGACACTATTTAAAGAATTAACTAGTTTTCCCAGGCCATTTGCTCCCTGGATTGTCTTTGTACCAAAAATGTCCTTTGTTAGTTAGTTAGAAAATATATTTCTTATTTATATATAGTGATTGGGGGATAAGGCACCTTATTTAATGAAATATGCTAATTAATTAAAGTTGACATATCTACCAGACTCTAATTACCTACATTTAAAAGATTAGTAAAGATCAACAAAGGCTCTTGACGTAACTCTGTCTAATGCAAATGAATGATGCTACATGAAACATTTCAGAATTAACCAGTGCCTCAGGATGATAGTCATCATAAAGATCATTTATTGTTATATAGCATCTGAAGAAGTAGAAGATATAAGAAGTGTGTGAAATGTATTCTGACTGTATCCTGAAATTTAAAAAAATCTCTAATAATGTTGTTTTTATTTAGTTCTCTTAAAATTAAAAGTCAGAACAGACAACTTTCTGGTTAGATGGATTCCAGATTCCAGATAATAGTAGCTCTCCTCTGGGACACATGCACATCCCTGTAAAACCTCATAAACCAAGGATCCTAGGGGTGGACTTGCAGTTTCAGGAATTCTGCATCTGTCCTCTGCCTGTCTCTTGGTCCATGGCCAGAAGTGAAGTGGAAAGACTAGTGTAAATGGCAGGGTAGAGTGAACTTCTAGGCTGTGTTTTCTCTGTTTATGGTACAGAGGGGTTAAATGAACATGGCCTTAACTTCGTCCCTGCCCCATCTTCCCTTCCCCTCCACCCTAGGCTCTACTTCACTCTTTTTCCTAGGGCTAAACTTCTGTAGAGAAATGCTGGAATAAGATACTTTTTGGCATTCCTCTGCCATGTATCATCTATAGAATGTGTGCCTTTCTTATAAGATTTAAGGTGAGCACAAAAGGAAGCATTTTTATCCTTGTTCTCTCAACAAAAAACAGAAGTCATACACCTTAGGAAACTCCCAAGGCTGTTTATGGACAGAAGAGGAAGAGCAGAGTTGTGTGTGTTTTATTCTCTGGTGGATCAGGAAGAAAAGATTTAATCTGGCAAGACAACCAGGTTTTTAGGCACAAATTTTCTGAGACTTCTCACCTAATTCCACCCCACAAGTCCTCAAATTCTTGTCATCCTCACTGCAACCCCCAGTTCTATAAAATCACTGCTTTAAGCCGTTGGCACAGCCACCAGTGATTTGGACTGGTGTGTGTGTGTGTGTGTGCGTGCATGTGTGCACGTGTGTGCATGCGCTTCTAACTGAGGTAGGGAGGGAGCAAAGGAGGAGTAAGTCCCATTCCCACACCAGTGCCTAAGCCCCACACTGGACCAGTTAAGTCAGAAGATCCAGGAATGGAGCCAGAGCATCTGCTTTGTTTAAAAGGCTCCCAAGGAAAAGCTATCAAGCCATTCAAAAGTATGGATGAATCTTAAATGTGTATTGCTATGTGGGAAAAAAAAGCCAGTTTACATACTGTATGATTCCATTTACATGAAGAGGAACAACTTTAGAGAAGATAAACACATCAGTGTTCTCCAGAAGTATGGAGAGGGGGAGGGTTGAAGAAGTGAAGCACAGGGATTTTTTTTAAGGTAGTGAAATTCCTCTGTGGGATACTATAATGGTGGATACATGATGTTATGCATTTGTCAGAACATTCTTTATAACACAAAGAATGAACCTAAATGCATTCAAATTTTAAAATATCATTTAGAAGTTTAGGGAATCCCAGGATACAATGCAGACTGTGAAAAAAATCTAACTCTTTTACAAATGTATGAAACAACCTCACTGAAAAAGGTGGGGGATAAAGTTGCTGACCTAAATAACTTTGGAAATGAGTGGAGATTATAAGACTAAAGGCAAAAGAAACTGCACAGTAAGTACTGTACTCTCATTGATAAAGTTTCCCGCAGGGGTACGGGTTAAAAATTCTGATACAACTATACATGTATACTGGAACTGAACTATTAAGGAAATGGATGGCAGAGCCAGGTTTCTCACTGAGGCTAGAATGACCATATGGTGATGGATTAGAGTTGGAGACATCAGTATGAGCTCATGTTTAGCTTAATATGGATATGGATGGATACATATAGAAATATTTGTTGATATATGGATAGACATTGGTGATTATATACACATATTTTCCTTGCCCTGTCAGTTGAGAGGGCCTAACTGCAATGACCTTCCAGTAGCAATGAGCACACCTAGAATTTAGATCTTGGTTTCTAAAATCATTCTCCAATAAAAGGAACACCGACACCTTAGAGAAAGAGCATAGATTCTAAGTGTTGGGCAAGGACTATGTGATCTGGGCCTAGAGTATCTTGCAGTGCCAGAAAGCAAGGAAGTGCTCAGAAACAGCAACAACAAACGCACATACACAGTGATGGGGGAATGTCAAATGGGCACAGAAGCCAACAGAAAGAACTCCCAATTATCACCACCTCCCACTTACAAAGGGAGAAAACTAAGGCTTGGGGCTAAGCAATGTCCTTAAGTCATGTAGTAAATGGATGTTAGTGGGGTAAAGCCCACCTTTTTGAACACACGAATAGCAATACATTTTCTATATATTCACACAATTTGAAACAATTTGAGCAACAAAATATAGAAAGTAATATTGGATTATAATCTAAAGTATAACATAAATGCCCATGAGTCCATATTGATATAAGTAAATGATTGAATAAATAAATGGGGGAGAATAGACAAATCTCCCATGCAGAAAAATTCCAGGTAAAAACATAACCACCAAGTCCTTAAGTTTGAGCTGCACACTGAGACTTCCTTCCAAAGAGTACAGCATGGAAAGGGGTTAACAAAAGTCACTTCACAGTGGAGAGACCTGAAAGCTCTACCTCAGACTGGCATCGAGTTAATATCAATGATGATGTCATGTTGGTAGTAGGTACCCTTGATATGGTGTGATGAAAATGTCACTTTACCTCTATAGTGTTCCTCCCCCAAACTGATAACCCTAATCTAATGATGAGAAAACCATTAGACAAATCCTAATTGAGGGGTATTGGCAAAATGCTACCCAAAACTGTCAAGGTCATCAAAAACAAGCCAAGTCTGAGAAAATCACAGCCAAGAGGGTCCTAAGGGGCATGACAACTAAATGTAAGGTGGTGTCCTGGATTGTGTCCTGGAACAGAATAAGGATATTAGATAAAAATTAATGAAATGTAAATAAAGTGTGGACTTTATTAATACACTAATGTATCCAATATTGGCTCATTAATTGTGGCAAATGTACCCCAGTAATGTAAGACGTTAATAATAGAACAGCATATGGGGCATTTGGAAACTCTCTTCAAATATTTTCTTTAATCTAAAACTATTCTGTTTTATTTTACAATTTTGTTTTTAAAAATAATGCTCTCTGTGGATTCTAGTGCGCTGCCAGTGCTGAGAGCCACTCTTCATCCACAGCTTTGGGAAGATGCATGTCCTCCACATTAGAATTCTAAATGCATTTTCTTCCAATGGTGATTAGTCTACGTGCCCTCTAGAATCACATGAGAATTAAAACAAAACAAAACATTTGCCTGGATTTATTCCAGATCTATGAATCAGAATCCCCAAGAGAATAGGGAAAAGGACCAGGCTATAAGCCCCAAAAGCTTCCTGTATGGTTCTGCAGCACATCCCTGGATCAAATCTGTTCCTCTCCAAGGACTGCTAAATGTGGAGCTTAGATCAGTGACTACAACGTGCTTTGGGTGCATTTGTAATGCTGTAATGCATTTTTTGTCTGGCCTGAAACTTTAGCCCCACTGTGAGTTCCTCTGGGAAAGGGTGTTTCAAGTTTTAAACCAACTTGGAAGCAGGGAAGACTCTTGTGCAGAGGGCTGCCTGTCCCAGTGGCTGGCATGTGGCTTCTCCGCTTTCAGAAAATGATATGTGCTCTTCTTTCCAACAGTACTGTGCTCATTTTCCCCTAACAGTTCTACAGCGTCGGTGGGATGCCCACAAGGAGCTTGTCAGACAACATCTGTGCTGTTTGTGGGCAGAAGATCATTGTGGAGTTAGATGAAGAAGGGCTCATTGAAAATACCTACCAGCTTTCATGTAATCATATGTATCCTTTTCCCAGGAAGTCGTTTGCCCTTCATCAAGACAGATCTGTGTTGTGCATTGGAGATGGCAAGTCAGGGAAGGCAAGTCTCATCCGTCTTCCTCCCTTCCACTCCTCTTCCTCCTCCCCTCCCATCTCCTCTGCATTGCTTGTCTCCAGTCTCCAAGCCCAGGCCTTTATCCTCCATCCCAGTCTTTTCTTCAAGACGTTTTGGTCATCCCCAGTGAAACAAATGAACTGGTTATTAAGGTGATCCTCCTCTTCCAGTACTTTCCTCTTTAAAGAGGACTCTCAGGGGTACATAAACAGGACGGCAGCAGCATCTGCTCTGGAGCTGGCTGGAGAAGTGGGTCACAGCTATAAGTAAACAGACAGCCAAGAAGTTCTGGAGACTAGGGGTTTGGATGTGGGAAAAAGAGAGAAGTTTCAGGAGCAGAGAGGACCTCAAGACTGTCCAGGTGGAGCACTGCGTCTGAATCTCACTAGACTGAGAAATACAAAGTGTGCTTTGCCTAGAAATAAGCCACAAACCTATTTGTGTCAACAGTGGCAACAGGGACAGCCGGGGAGAAAACCCAGCCTCCTTTATACCTTTGGTCTTGTAAAGAGGATAGTGCCACAGGCACCAGGATACCTTGGGTTACAAGAGGGGAGCCCCATATACCTGGACCCTGAAACAGAGTTCTTGGACCATTTGGCTGCTCTGATTTAGGGTTCCTCCCCCAGATAGCCATCTATTGACCAAGGGATCCTCTAGGTGGGAGGTTCCAGGCAAGCCTGGCCCTGGAAACCAGCATTCTCTGGGAACTGCAGTAACCACTGAGGAAGACGTATGCTGAAAGATGTGGGTTCAAGACCCCTGCACAAAGCAGTTGTGCTGCCTGAGCATGTATATATGCATTCCAAAGATGTTTTTGGATTGGTCAACAATTAAGAATTATAATTCTTTCCTAAATGCAAAATGAGTGGCACTATTTATCTTTATTTTGTAGTACAGTATCAGTTGTTTCATGTTATCACTCTATATACCTAGTCAGTTCAAAGATCTGCCATCTTGTCTTTTGCCTTTGGAGACTCTGTAACTCAGTAACACCCTAGATGTGTAGTGCCTGTGATTCAACTCTGTTTAAACTGGACAGTTTCCACGGAGTCAGTCATGAGAGTAAAACACTGGACTCTGAAATGTGACGGGAGCCCTTATACCAATATTTAAGCCTTAAAATTGTAAGGAAAGAAACACAGAGATATCCCATATGGAATTCTATGGTAGTTTTTCAGTGTGATGATTTCCCCAAAAAAACTACCACTCTCAGTAGAAATTTTCCAAGTCTGGCCCTAGTGTAAATATGATTTATTTCTCAACTTTTGGAACAGAGCCCCTTCTGCCATTTGCAAGTGGAAATATTTTCTCTCTCCACCTTTAAAAGCCCTTAGGGATTGTTGTACATGTGTGCATATGTAATCTAAAATATAGTCACCTTTAAATTTGCTTTTCAGGGATTATAATGGCCCATTTTAGCATGAGTCATATTAGCAAGGAGGGGGCAAGCATTAATCATATTAAAAACGAGGGGTTATCTGAGTGTTGCTCTGTGGCAGTTTTGCCAGTGTGGAGGCTTTTTCAGCATTGAGATTTTGAAGATAAATGGAAGTATTAAAGAGGAGATGGACATTTCAATGCTGGCTCAATAATCCCTGAACTCTCTACCTATCTGCAAGAAGGGGCTGTATTCCAGCCCTTTAGAATGAAGAGCTGTATGGCTCTAGGTTCAAAGTCTTTGTTTTAATATACCGTTTTATGTTAACCTAAGCATTTTGCAAAGGCAGCCCAATTCCAAGAGCATAAAATAGTGGAAACTCTGAGTTGCACACAGATCTAATATGGAGGAATTACATACATGGCCTTGACTTGGCTACATGATCCTCCAATCCTTAAGGAGGAACCTTCTAAATCAGTGCTGTTCACACAGATGTAAAACAGGCTAGTCAGAAAATTGTGTGATCTTGGCCTAGAAAGCCACATTTGAATCAATGATGAAAGAAAGAAATAAAAAGAAAGAAAAGAAGGAAGGAAGGCAGGGAGGGAGGGAGGAAGGGAGAAAGGAAGGAAGGGAGGAAGGAAGGAAGGAGGAAAGGAAGGAGGAAAGGAAGTAGGGAAGGAAGGAAGGAAGAAAAGGAAAGGAAAGGAAAAAAGAAAGAAAGAAAGAATCTCATTACAGATCATTGTTTTGCCCAAATCTACAATATTGGGGAATCTGGCAAAACATACTTACCTGTACTGGTAAGCAGCACACTGCTTAAAGTGTGAGGACACAGAGAAGAATGAGATACAGTCTTTGCCCACAGGTAAAGCATATTCTAGAAGGAGAGAGAGAGAAGCACACAGAAAGTCATGTTACGTGTGACATGTGCTCTCATAAGAATAAGTCCTTGGTGCTGTGGGAAAACATGGGACTCACTCTCAACTGTGGGAAGAAGAGTCAGGCTTTCTGGATGAGGTGATGCACACAAATGAAGATCTAAACACCTAGAGTTTGAGAAATTAAGTTTAAAGGGCTTATGTTCTATTACTATTGGCTCCTTATTACTAATAAAAAGGCTAAGTATAAAAGCTTAGGAAGTTAATAGAAATATTTGTAAGTTTATGACCACAAATAATTTAAACTTGTCTAAGTGTCTAAGACAAGTCTGTTACATAGCAGATAATGAGCACTGCACAAAAGGTAGAATAGGGAAATAGCATGGTAAATGCAAGAAAAATGCACAATAAGCGAGATAGGGAAATACAATGATACATTGACATAAAACATTATTGTAAAAAAAGAAACACTTTGACCTTCTTTATCTATTTTGATTCTTTCAGAAATCAAATGAGATGAGAAGTGCTAGTAAGGCCAAGAAGCTAACTAAATTCAGGGTCCTAAAACTAATGCAGTTCTGACTCCAAGCTCACTGTCCTCAGAAGTTCCATCGTTCTACAGAATATCCCTTAAAAAGAGATGTGCATAATCAAGTCATGCCTGACAACCCTTCTTACCCTCCACAAGTAGACCCTAAGGATGGGATCATTTCCATTATGTCATCATGAATTATTTGCCCTTTAATATCTAAAAGTTTCCCTAACAGGATGCTTAAGTTTTCATGAATTCTGCATCCGAGGCTGGTGTATTGTTGGTAAAAAGCAGACTTGCCCTTACTGCAAAGAGAAGGTTGATTTGAAGAGGATGATCAGCAACCCATATCCTTTTTAAAAAAAAAAAGTTACAAAGTATTTTCTTAAATGTTTCTGGTGATGTATTCCTCAAGCTGGCCTTTCATTATCTTTGTATATTTACGGCAGAAAATTTTCTGTTTTCCCTAACCACCTAGTTCAAAATGAGATATTGGTCTTGTTTCTTCTCTGTTCCTGTATTATTATTCTGGTTAGGATGTTAAGAGCCAAAGATACATTGACTTTTCGTCTTCCATGTTTTCCACTGTAAGGACATAGTGGTGGGATATGGCAAAAGCTAGATAAATAGATGGAAGGATAGACTAGATAGATGATAGATGATGGATGACAGATAGATAGATAGATAGATAGATAGATAGATAGATAGATAGATAGATGATAGATAGATAGATATAGAGATATAGAGATATAGAGATGGATGATGGATGGATGGATTAGAATTGAAAATGTAAAAGTCCCAAATGTGAACCAGAGTATAGAATATTATTTTTAGATGTACAAAATTTCATTATTTCTACAGATTAGTAGGCTTTCTTTCCCTATGTTTTGGCTTTTTAAATTCCTTGCCATGTCTCATCTTTTCTTAGATTAACCCTTTGGTAATAATATTTAAAAGAAACAAATACCTACAGACTTGGACAGCTTATGGCAGCAACTTTAATTTTTGTAGACACCAGAGATCCCCAAATGAATAAATCCAAATCCCATTAAGGTCACAGGAAGGTAATAGTCCCATCTATAGTTGACTAAAAAGGCTTAATCCTCAACCCCACTGTCCCAAGACTATAGGGACTGGGAGGTTAAATGGGATTAAGCAGAAGAACATTGAGAGACTGACACCAATCTTCCAATACATGCTCTTCCCATAAGAGAGGGACTTTATATGCTCTCTGAGTAATGGTCGCCTCAATTTAATAGTCCTAAAGAAGATGTATTCCTTGCTCCTTGGTCCCCTATGCCTTATCCACCCTAAAAGTTCAGATTAACAGTGACTGCTGGCAGTAACGCCCCATCCCTGAGCATTACAAATTGAAAGAAAGATTTTCAAGTAGAGCATCAGAGAAGGGGACAGCATGGGTGGGTCTTGGGGCCCTGTCATAGCGACAGAGAACACTCTCTGGTAGCCACCAGCTTCATCTCCTAGCCTGGCCTCTCTCAGCGAGTCAGTGCAATTCAAGCACATCTCAAGGCTAAAGGTGTCTGGTGCTCCTTCCTTTCTCTTCCTCTATGTCCCTGACGTTTCCTTCTAATATAAGAAGACCAAATCAAGAACAGCTTTTGGTTAACAACTTACCTATAAAACTGCAGTACCTAGATCTTCACTATACAATGAGTGCTAATATGTCCCCTTCTCTGATGCTCTACTTGAAAATCTTTCTTTCGATTTGTAATGCTCAGGGATGGGGCGTTACTGCCAGCAGTCACTGTTAATCTGAACTTTTAGGGTGGATAAGGCATAGGGGACCAAGGAGCAAGGAATACATCTTCTTTAGGACTATTAAATTGAGGCGACCATTACTCAGAGAGCATATAAAGTCCCTCTCTTATGGGAAGAGCATGTGTTGATAGATTAAATAATAAATGGAAATTGACTTCTGTATATTCTTGAAAGAATAAGCATTTGAATAATATTATATATATTCTTCTTTTTGAGACTCAGTGTAAGAAAAAGCTATATGTGAAACATCTGATACTTTGTTTGCAAAACTGCTCTCAAAGATGCTAGGCATGAATTAAGCTCCGTTAGCACAATGATTTAAAGATCAGAACCAGGAAAAGGTGTGTCATCTGAAGAACTGGTGTGATTCTTTTTAATGTATGCCAAGTTTCTTCTGATCAGCTCACTTCAGGGATCCACTTAGTGTAGCTTCCAATATAGTAATTCCCTTCTTCCTTCTTCTTTTAGTATATACCCTGTGCCTTTAATTCTTGTTTTATAGTTGGAGATTTTATTGTAAACAGTTTCATTTGATTTTTGGAAATAGGTGTGGTGTAAATAACGATAACCATGATGTTATAAAAATCTCGTGATTAAGAAGAATGAACAAGAAAGTAAATACCAGTTCATTATATTTCATATCATTTGCAAAGTACATTTGTGAAAATTTCTGCTACTTGGCTATATAGAGACCAACGTCCTTAACTGAGATTTAGCTGGGAGCGCACACATTTTTTGTATGGACAAATCCTGGATTGGCTTCGTTATTTGGTGGCCTGGCAACCTGTCGTGATAGGAATAGTCCAAGGCATTAATTATTCTCTAGGACTGGAATAGGACATCAGACTTACCCCAGAAGCCAAGTATTGCATGTTGAAATATTTTTAAATCCTTGATTCTACATTTAATATTAATTTTAGCAATGATCCTAGTGTGACTATGTGGAAAGAATTTAAAGAGAAGCTGAACAGTGGAATAAACAAATTCTGTTTTTTCATCTTTCTCATTACAGTTGTTTTCTAATCAATGCTTGCAACACATTTTATCACACCGCAAATCCCACCTTCAGTTTGGATGATAATAATCCCATTTGTAACAAGTTCAGAAGTTTACAAAGCACTTCTCATATCCAACATTTAGTTACAGCTAATACATTCTCATCAGTTCAAGATCATCAAAGAAATAAGTAGAAGTTGTTAAGTTACTTACAGTTTAAAGATATGGTCTATTCTGCTCTATTTACTGGGTACTGCATGGCACCTTTGGCACCACAAAGATTCTGTCTACAGAGGGGTTTATTCCCAAAGCTTCTGACCTCAAGGCTCCAGAGTTGCTCTGGTTTCCTGAGGCTGCTAAATGCACCCGGTCCACTCCAAGGCTCCAAGGTATACACTAAAGAGGAAAGAATTCCTCCCTTCTTTTGTGCTGTGGGCTCTCTCTCTCTCTCTCACACATACACACACATACACACACACAATCACTCATTGCCTTATTCTGCTTTTATTTTCTTCATAGTATTTATCAATATCTGAAATCATAGCATGGATTTATTTTTTTAGTGTTTGTCTCCTCCACTGGATTTCCCATAAAGTAGGGAATTTTGTCTGGTTTGTTGCTGCACTTAGATCAGTGCCTGGTACTTAGTAGACACTCAATAAATATTTGTTGAAAGAATCAACTAATCCAGCAGAAGGATGCAAAATTAACTGAATGGAGACCAGTTAAGCAAGAATACCCCAAGAAAGATATGTTGGTCTCCTGTAATTAATTCATTTTAAATTACTGGTCACAACATAGCCAACACTGTATACACAACACCAAATATCCACTATGCAATACTTGAAGACTCTACACTTGTATGATGTAAAAAGGAAATACATTGGTAATTACCTTCCTTGTCAAGATATTAGCAATGTACCTTAATGCTGTTCAAAGTTCCTTCATAGTTGTAATGAAGATAACTCACACGAAGATTTCCACCTGTCATTTTTCTTTTTGAAACTGTCCAGTGCTTCAGTATTGATGTTGGTTCACCATCCAGATTATTAGATTTAACTCTGGATTATTTCTCATCAGGAGACATTTCAAAAATTCAATACTGATTACATATGAGGCATGTGCAAGGGTTAAGGAGATAATACAAGATTCTTAAACTAATAGTCTGTTTGATAGATTTAAAAAAAACCTCACAGATAGATAAAGTACTAAATACAAATTGTTTTTCTTGCATAAAAGAAGGAACCCTTACACTGGTGTATTTGCCACCTACCTTTTATGGACAGCAGTATGAGCACAACTTTTATAAATCTATGCAAGTAAACCAGTGCGTATCTGTCTGCAATTCTAAATGACCCTTGGAGATCAGAAATGTTAGATAATCACTAAGCAATCTCAAAAAACACAAAGATTCCTTCTCTTTTATACAGTCTACGTATTTACAATCTAATCCCAATTTTTTAAAGTAATATGTATATATGCATTGAAAAAAGATTGGAGAGCTATACACTACAAAGTTACCTATGGGTACCCCAAGGTGGGGGGATAGAGCTGACTCTTACTTTCTTTTATACGCTTTTATCTCTTTTCCAAAATTTCTACAGAGAACATGTTTAACATTTGTAATAAGAAAAATAGAGGTTATTTTTAAAATAATATTTTAGCTCTATCAATTAACTATGAAGCTATTTCTATTGCTGTTTAAATTCTTGAGATTAAATACATAGATCAAGTCTGTGTTAAATTTGTCTGGTTCTCAGGGTAATTAACACTGCCCTTAATGTAGGAAACAGAGAAGTGAAACAGAAAGTCCATTCAAGTTTTCAGTTTCTGTGGCATATACACCCCCCAAATATCCTCAAGTTTCCTTCTCCTGGGCTTATCTGTTTTTCCTTTGGCTGATAATGTTTCCTCCGTAACACCGTCCTGGTGTGTGTGTGAGAAAGAAACAGCACTGTGTGTCGGTTTCCCAAGGACCAAAACCTGTTATGCACTCAGTGAACTTACTGGGGGAGGCGGAGGGAGAGCTATCTTTCTGCAAACAGTGGGTCCCTTACATGCTTGCTAGCGCTCATAACAGAAAAACCTCCATTAGCAAACCATAATATATAAGAAGACTTGGCACTTCTTGGAAAATAACAATAGCTAACTTCCAGTACAGGCATCCCTCCCAACCCACCTCCACCCATCCTGTGGTCCCCATTCTCATAGACTTGGTGCTCTTCCTCCTGACACCCCCACCCCACACACACAGGGGGATGGTAACCAAGGGGCTGGGCTCAGTAGTTTACCTAAATTACTGCACTTCACCCTCTCAGTACCCCATGAAGTAGATATCCCTACTTCATTCCTATTTTAAGGGCGGGAAAACATTTTGGGTCAGGTCAGGTGACTTGCTCAAGGTCCTGTATCTGCTAGTCCAGGTCTTTGGGACTCCAGAGCCTTACTAACCACATAAAGCCCTTCTGGCTGAGAATTAAGCAAGGGGCAGAGGACATTCACTTCCTCCTTCCACATGTGCTTCTCAGCTTAAGAAGAAGGTGGCACAGAATCAGGAAATAGCTCTTTGCAAAGAATGTTATATTTAAATTGAATGTATTCTTAAATCTAGATTATAAAAAATAACACATGTAGCGGTATCTATCAGTTAAAACATTGTGTAGCAAACTATATTTTCAGTCATTTTGGGGACCTTCAGGTATATACTTGTTTAAAATTCTGTTTAGTAAATTCATAGAGGCAGAAAGTAGAATAGAGGTTACCAGAGGCTAAGGGGTGCAGGGGTTGGGAAGTTTAATGGTTAATGGTATCAAGTTTCTGTTTAGGGTGATGAAAAAGTTCAGAAAATAGTGATGATGGTTACACAACATTGTGAATGTACTTAATGTCACTGAACTCTCCACTTAAAAATGGTTAAAATGGTAAATTTTAAGTTATGTATCTATTACCACAATAAAAAAGGAAAAAAATCTGGTTAGCTCACATGTACTTTTTAAAATATTCAGAAGAAAAAAAGTTCTTTTTAGAATTACAGACAAGATTCTGCAAAGAAGGAATAAGCAACAAGACACGGGGAGACAGATTAGGAGGCGGGGAGTGAGCGCCAAATGAAGACAGAAGAGACGGACTAGAGTCTCATGGGGAGTAAAAGGCCAAAGGGAGATTATAATCAGGGTTTAAATTCTTATAAACTGAATATTTTACTTACCTTAATAATTTCATTTTCGTAGAAAGACATAATTTACTCTAACTAGTGTTATATACCCTCTCTTGGGTAACTATGACTGGAGAAAACTAACACCTAGAAAGACAGACCCAGTTCACAGACAGATACACCCTCTGGGGCCCCACCCTGTAAATGTTGATAGGGACCCAGAGCTCATCTTTCTAGGAATAGCAACAAGTTTGGCTGAGTGGCCCAAACATTTTGCCTCGCTGCTCTCTAGAACAGTGGCACAGAGAAGCAGTGACAGCTGGTTGGGATGGAGAACACACCCCGTGGACGTGGACCAGGTTCCCCACAGAGAGCTGACTGACGTGACATGTTCCTTTGAAATCCTCAGTTCCCTTGTGCTATTTTCTAATGAACTAAGCCAACTGCTATGGAGGATTCAGGTATCAAGAATAAACTTAAATCACAATCATCTTATACAATAAAGAAAAAGCAAAAACCGTTATTTCAATCAGGTAGCAATTTTATAAAACAACACTCTAGATAAAATTTGTAGTTTTAATAAGCAAGTTCTCTTGTGCCACGTACATTCATGTACTTTTTTATAATCATGTCAGAGTAAACTTAGTTATAACTCATGATATGAAGACCAGAACTAGGACGAAAGCTGGCCTTTAAGGAAGGAACTTAGGATTTTATTGCAGCTCTCAAGTTTAACCAAAACCCCCCCTGCTGAGCTTCATCGGCTGGCCACTCCAGATATGTCTTGGTGTTCATTATCTTCCGCAGTTTGCAGAACCGCTGGGGGATGGCTTTTTTCTCGATGGGCTCCAGAAGAACGAGAATGGCGGCATCATTGTTCTCATCAAAGAGACGAAAATGGGAGAAGTCCAGTTCGTACTTGCACCACTCACTCTTCACAAAGTTTTCAGAGAGCACAAAGACAGTTTTGTGACTCTTTTCAATGGAGTCGATGATGTTGTCAATGATCCACTTGCCAGGAATAAAGTCCCGCTTGTGAAGGCATAACCTGAAGGGGGGGTTGAAGTTCTCCAGCTCCTGGACCATAAGGTTCTCCACCCAGTAGGAATCCCTCTCACTGTAAGAAACAAAAGCGTCGTAACAGATGTCCCTGGGGGGAGCTTTCTTGGGCTTCCGTTTGGCCTGGAGCCAGGCCCACATCATCTTCATGTACCACAGTCCGTGGAAACGGTGGCACAGAACCCCGGTGAGCAGGAGCAGCAGGAAGAGGGCACAGCACACAGCAGACACCAGTGCTGTCCTGTGGCATTCGGAAACCGGGAGATGCGTGTCCTGAACTCGCTGGCCCCGCACGTAGGAAGGAGAGTCACACATGTAGTTTTCAGGCCAATCGACCAGGACCTCAGCCAGTGCTTGGTGCTCCTGAGTGAAAGACAGGAATTCACAGGAGCAAATGAAGTTGTTTCCGCCTGCTTCCAAAGTCTTCAGTTTGGGAAAGGAAACAAATTGCTTCTTAGAGAAAGTATTTATTGTATTTCTGCTGATTCTCATGACTAGTAACATGGGTAAGAAGGAAGCATCTGGTAGGGTCTTCAACTTATTTCTGGAAATATAAAGTTCTTTGAGTTGTGGTAAAGTCAAAGAAAATGAGTTGAGATTGTTATCGCTAACATCTAAAATTTCCAGTATCTGGGGAATACAGTAAGTTAAACTGTGTATTTGTGTACCAGATAAGTTCAAATATTTCATCTTTTCTGGCCATCGACAAGTTTCAGGCATAGAAAGAAAACTATTCTTACTGATATCAAGTTTAGTCAGGTTTTTCAGAGTAAGCAAAGTTTCTCCAGTTTTTTCTAATGATTTCAGATGATTTTGCCTTAAAATTAAAGTTTGTAGGGAGGGCCAGGCACCCTCACAGGCTGAGTTTTTTAAGTGTTCTTCTACCATCAAATTTTCACTGAGATCCAAGAATTCTAATGATTTTAAGTGTTGTGAAAGTAAGCAGGGAACCAGAAAAACTTTACTGTTTTCTATTGTGACTTTTTTAACATTTCCTGTGAGTGAATATATACTGCTTAAGTCATAAAATAAGTAAAACTGTGGAATATGCAACCTCCGTATTATTAATGTTTCTATTTTACCTGGATCTTTAATTTCGTCCACAACAGATTCACTAAAATCACCTACCCCATTAAGGGTACAGTCATCAAACTCTAATTCTAACAATTCGGAAACATAACTCAACAGTTTCATAACTTCGTTAAAACCTTTATCAGTGATTCCCACATTTCTAAATGTAAATCTTTTAATCAACGGATTGATTTCAACAAAGGATAGTTCTGAGAAACGGAAAGTGTCGAAATCAATATCTCTCAGTTCCAAATATTCCAAAGAACGTAAGAGATCTACAAAAATTTCTGGCAGTAAGGTAGGCCGCCTCATATGAAGGATCAGATGACTTATATTCTGAATTGACTTCAGACTTTCTGGCTCATAACTCTGGAGATTTGAAGCAACAATCTCAAGTTCCTCAAGAAAAGTTAATCCAGCAAAATCCTTTTTCTGAATCTTAGAGAACGCGTAAATATTTCCTACTTTCAGGATTCGCAAATTTGTTAGATGATAAAAAAGAGATGTTTCCCCAAGTTCTTTGTAAGGATTTCCCAATAAGTTTAAGAACTGCAAAGAAGAAAGAGGCCTGAACAAGAAGGATGGTAAATTAGATAAGGCATTGTTGGATAAATCCAAATGTTCGAGACTCCCAAGGGAAAAAAAAGAATCATCATTGATTCTATTAATTCTATTGAACTTGAGTATTAGAACTCTGAGATTCACACACAAGTGCAGGTCAGTGCTCCTGACATACGTGATCTCATTGTTGGACAGGTCAAGGCTTTTCACAGCTGCTTTTAGTCCTGAGGGAATGGAGTGTAAAGATCTGGAGCGGCCGTCACAGACTCCAGTGGGGTCACAAGACAGAGCAGCCTGGTCAGGGGACACTCCTCTGGCAAGGCTGATTATGGCTCCCAAGGCCCACACTGTCCACCAGGCACATGGCATTGTCCAGGGATTCAACCTACGAATAGAAAACAGTGCCAATGAGTGATGGGGTTTCTTCCTAATTCTGATTCCGGAGAAATGTTTTATAAGATCGAACACACACACACACACACACACACACACACACACACACACACACACACACAGTTACCAGGAAATAAAGAAGGAAATGGAACACATGAATGGGTATAAAAAATGAATTCTCTGACACATCCAGCATCACTGAAACAGATAGACACCACTGTGCAATGGCTTTAAAGTCACAATAACATCAGGGAGTATAGAGCAGGACTCAATAAACATGGTTGGAAGAATGAATAACTGAATGAACAGAGAATGAACAAGCAAGCAGTTTAAGAAATGTGCTAGGCTTAATATGGATTTAAATTCACCTTTTCATTTCAGACCTTCTAAGGATTGCATATTCCCCTGCCCTGTCTCAATGTCACCTCAACTCATAGAGATCTTACAGAGCCAAACCCCAGCTCTCATTTGGCAACTATTCACTGAATGCAACTCCAAGAGTAGCATGCTCTTTGACCAAAAAAAAAAAAAAGGTTCCTTGCCTGTCAGCCCTACCTTAGACCTACTACTGTTCAGGTGACAGAGCCTTGGTAATCTCCCATCTGACTCAGGTAAGGCAGGAACCCCAGGCAGAGCATGGTGATTTGCTAGATTGAGGTACAGTCAGACCATCAAAACGCTCTCTTCCTCGGTGCTTTATTACTTTATTAGAGAAGTTGTGGTTTTACAGAACAATCATGCATAAAATACAGGATTCCCATGTACTACCCTATTACTAACGCCTTGGATGAGCGTGGGACATTTGATACAATTGATGAAAGCATGTTTTTATCATTATGCTATTAACTGTGTAGTTCATGAGTTAACTTAGGGTTCACTGAGTAGTGAAGTTCCATGGATTTTTTAAAAAATTGTATTCTGTCACCATATATACAACTCAACATTTCCCCCTTTTAAGTACATTTCAGTGCTGTTAATTATATTCACAATGTTGTGCTACCATCACCACCATCTATTACCAAAACATTTCCATCATTCCAAATAGGAACCCTGTACATTTTAAGCCTTAACTTCCCATTCCCTATTCCTACCCCATCGCCCAGTAACCTATATTTTAGATCCTAAACTCAGTGATTTGTTTATTCTAATTAGTTCATATCAGTGAGATCATACAATATTTGTCCTTTTGTGTCTGGTTTATTTCCCCAATATGATGTCTTCAGTGTTCTTCCATGTTGTGACAGGTATCACAACTTTATTCCTTTTTATGGCATAATAATATTCCATTGTGTGCATATACTACGTTTTCTTTATCCATTTATCGGTTGATGGACACTTGACTTGCTTCCGACTTTTGGCAATTGTGAATAATGCTGCTAAGAACATCAGTGTGCAAATATCTGTTCAAGTCCCCAAGTTTAGTTCTTTGGGGTATATACCTAGTAGTAGAATTGCCAAGTAATGTGATAATTCTATACTTAGCTTTCTGAGTAACTGCCAAACTGTCTTCCACTGTGGCTGCACCATTCTACACTGCCACCAGCAATGAATGAGTATTCCTGTTCCTCCTAACACTTCCACTTGTTTAAATAGCAGCCATTCTAATGCGTATCTCATTGTGGTTTTGATTTGCATTTCCCTGATGGCTAATGATGTTGAGCATCTTTTCATTTGCCTTCTGGCCATTTGTATATCTTCTTTGGGGAGACGTCTATTCAAGTCTTTTGATCATTGTTTAATTAAGTTGTTTGTCTTTTTGTTGTTAAGTTGAGCTTTGTGTTAAGGCTTATATTAGTCAGGGTTCTCGGGGAAACAGAATCAACAGGAGATACCTGTAAATATGAGACTTTATAAAAGTGTCTCATGCAGCTGTGGGGATACAGGAGTCCAAATTCCGTAGGCAGGACTCATGAGTCCAAATTCTGTAGGGCAGGCAGCAAGCTGGCAACTCTGATGAAGGTCTTTGATGAACTACCCAGGAGAGGCTGGCTAGCTGAAATAGAGAAATTCCATAGGGTAGGCTGCAAGCTGGCACTCTGACGAGAATCTTCAATGAATTCCCCAGGAAAGGCAGGCTGGCTGGCTGAAGAAG
Organism: Choloepus didactylus; assembly: GCF_015220235.1. Classification (NCBI taxonomy): domain Eukaryota; kingdom Metazoa; phylum Chordata; class Mammalia; order Pilosa; family Megalonychidae; genus Choloepus; species Choloepus didactylus. The sequence continues at coordinate 167,096,260 of NC_051309.1, read as the reverse complement.
TGAAAGTTCTCTCTCTTCTCCCTTAAAAGTCTTCAAATGATTGGGTTAAATCCAGCTGATTACATTTTCTCATTGCAGAAGACACTCCCTTTGATGATATAATCAGCCACAGATGCAGTCAATTGATGATTTAATAAAGCAGCCTTCTGGTTTATTAACCAGTCACAAATGTTCTTGCAGTAATGGTTAGGCCAGTGCTTCCTTGACCAGACACCTGGGCACCATCACCTGGCCAAGTTGACACATGAACCTACCATCACAGTCCACCCTTGTCAATTTGGCAGCTATACACATCATCTTAAACCATACTTAATCTCTAAATAGAACACGATAACAGACATATGTTTCATATAACAATACTCAGCTGTTTTGTGTACAACCAGAAGTGCACTAAATCTCTCCAGAATAGGGTGCAAGTCCTTGGGTAACATTCACTCTTAAACTTGATTTCCTATAACTTAAACACTACAAAATGAACAATACAACATTTGTCATATGATAAGGGGGTAAGATAGAGAAGAAAACAAAGGTATTTTATGTACAAATGCAAACATAGGCATAACAAAACAAGGAGGAAATATTCATGCCATCACGATAGTCTTTGGTTCTGTAACTGATCACGTAGTCGTAGTTCATATTTATCACTACCTTCTTCCACTACTCATTCCATGTTCCCTTTACCCTCCGCAAGCACTTCAACTGGTCGTGGTTCTTTGCCTGGTATGGTGACCCAAACCTTCATTCTTGAAGTTTCTTGGCCATTGGTAGTCCTTCCTGGCTTGGGTTGTTGCAGTTTTCCATTGATTTTAATCACAGGGCATGGTAGTATTAAGAGCCACCCCAGGGGATATCCTGTATTCCAGGAAAACTCTTCTTTACCCCCATCGTGTAGTTGCAATTCTATTTCCCTTTATATTCAGGATCTATCACCCCAGCCAGTATAGTAATCCCCTTCCTTGCCTGTTGATTCAGAGGTAGGAGAAGCCCAAAGTGGCCAGGTGACAGTCTTAACTTCTAGTTCAATGGAATTATTATTTTGTCTACTGGTGAAAGCACTCCCTTTGGAATGAAGACTTATAGACCAGCAGAGCTTAAGGTTGTAGGGACAGGAAATAAAAATTTCCCTAGTGGATCATTGGAGTGACAGTGAGTGGTGCCACTCCCATTTCCACCCCTTGATTCCTGGACCCATGAATCCTGGCTATGGGAGAAACAGCACCATAGAGTGGACGCTGATTCAGAGCATACACAGCCTCCTGGAGAACACTGCCCCAGCCCTGCAAGGTATTGCTACCTAGTTGGTGCCTTAATTGAGTCTTCAAAACACCATTCCACCATTCTATCAACCCAGCTGCCTCTAGATGATGGGGAACATGGTAAGACCACAGAATTCCCTGAGCATGTGCCCATTCCCTCACTTCATTTGCTGTGAAATGGGTTCCTTGATCAGAAGCAATGCTGTGTGGAATACTATGATGGTGGATAAGTACACGGATGGTAGTTTTGGCAGAAGTATTGCGTGCAGGGAAGGCAAACCCATATCTGGAGTATGTATCTATTCCAGTTGGAACAAATCGCTGCCCCTTCCATGATGGAAGTGGTCCAATGTAATCAACCTGCCACTGGTAGCAGGCTGATCACCTCAGGAAATGTGCCATATCAGGGACTGAGTGTGGATCTGTGCTGCTGGCAGATTGGGCACTCAGAAGTGCCTGTGATCAGCTCGACCTTGGTGAGTGGAAGTCCATGTTGCTAAGCCCATGCACAACCTCCATCCCTACCACCATGACCACTTTGTTCATGAGCCTATTGGGCAGTGACAGGAGTGGCTTGGGAAAGAGGCTCACTGGTATCCACAGAACAGGTCATCTTACCCACTTGATTATTAAAATCTTCCTCTGCTGAAGTCACCCTCTGGTGCGCATTCACATGGGACACAAATATCTTCATGTTTTTTACCCACTCAGAAAGGTCTATCCACATACCTCTTCCCCAGACTTCTTTGTCACCAATTTTCCAATCATGTTCCTTCCAAGTCCCTGACCATCCAGTCAAACCATTAGCAACAGCCCAGGAATCAGTATTTAAACACACTTCTGGCCAGTTCTCCTTCCAAGCAAAGTGAACCACCAGGTACACTGCTCAAAGTTCTGCCCACTGGGAGGATTTCCCCTTACCACTGTCCTTCAGGGGCATCCCAGAAAGGGGCTGCAGTGCTGCAGCTGTCCACTTTTGGGTGGTGCCTGCATTTTGTGCAGAACCATCTGTAAACCAGGCCCAAGTTTTCTCTTCCTCAGTCAACTGATTGTAAGGAACTCCCCAAGAGGCCATAAGCTGTGGGCTGGGAAAGAGAAATTAATGTGGCAGAAATGGGGGCCATGGGCATTTGGGCCACTTCCTCATGTAACTTACTTGTGCCTTCAGGACATGCTCGAGACCTATTTCGTATATACCACTTCCATTTTATGATGGAGTGCTGCTGTGCACACCCAACTTTATGGCTTGGCAGGTCAGACAACACCCAGCTCATGATAGGTAACTCAGGTCTCATGGTAACTTGGTGGTCCATGGTTAAGCATTCTGTCTCTACTAAGACCCAGTAGCAGACCAACAGCTGTTTCCCAAATGGAGAGTAGTTATCTGCAGAGGGTGGTAAAGCTTTACTCCAAAATCCTAAGGGCCTGCATTGTGCTTCTCCTGTAGTGGCCTGCCAAAGGCTCCAAACAGCATCTCTATTTGCCACTGACACTTCCAGCACCATTGGGTCAACTGGATCATATGGTCCAAGTGGCAGAGCAGCTTGCACAGCAGCCTGGACCTGTTGCAGAGCCTCCTCTTTTTCCAGTCCCCACTCAAAACTAGAAACTTTCCTGGTCACTAGGTAAATGGTCACTAGGTAAACGGGCCAGAGTACCACACCCAAATGAGTAATATGTTGTCTCTAAAATCCAAAGAGGCCAACTAGGCTCTTCTTTGATTCTTGATCGAACTTATTCTAGATCTTTAGAATAGCCCAAGTTTAACTGAACAGATTTTCTCAGCTCCTCTTCATCTGATTCTTGTCCTTGATATGCAGTACAATTTTTAAAATTGCACTTTTTGTGCAATTGTTTCACTTACAGGATAAAGTTTCCTTTCCTCTGTTCCTTCTCCAGGAATCTTGATCTGTTCTGTTTGTTTTTGTGCAGAATTTTCTTCCTAGCTCCTATGATGTGTTTAAATTGTCTCCCTCACTCAGTGCCCTGTTTTCCTTACTCTTTTCAGTTCTGGGACCCTCTTATCTTAGAGCAGTTCCGTTTAAACTCTCCACCACCACCACCCTTTTTTTTCTATGAGGCGTTTCTGCCCCTGTTTCTTCCCTGTTAGGGTATACTGCCCCAGGAAACCAGATGGGGTCAATCCAGAAAGGTGAGAAACTCCAAAAAGTCCACTTTATGTTTAGGTGGTCCAGCCAACAGTAGCTGGATTGAGTGGTTGCGACTCGTGCCGGTTGCAGTTCTACCCAGGTCTGTCCCAGGGTGGGGGTGGGGAGGCTCTTAGTATGCCACACTCTTCCCTGGGTTTCTGTGGACTTGGGTCCCTGTGCCTGGATATGTGTGGGGTTCTGACTCACTGCTGTGAGTAGATTTATAGTCTGTGTCCCGTTGGGAGGTGGAAGGGATACAGGGCACTGCCTCTGAGCAATTCCGGAGTGCCTGGAACTGAGTGAGTGGGAGGGAAGAGGATCTGTGGGTCCAGAAGTTCCCTACCTGATATTTTTATTTTTCTTTGATTCAACACTTGTGGAGTCCTTTTCCAGACTCCACTACCCTCCAGATGGTAAGTAGGATTTGTCCTTTTATTCACTGAATCTCTGGGGAGATATTTTTCAGAGTATGTTTTATGTTGCCATGTTGATGACATCACCAATCCTCTATTTTTATTGCATTAATTTCTACTCTCATATTAGTATTTCCTTTCTATGCTTTTTTGGATTTTTATATTTTAATGTTTTTTTCTAATTTCTTGAGATGGATATTTGTTCACTAATTTTCAGCCATTCTTCTTTTCTAACATATACATTTAAGACTATAAATTTTCATGTAAGCACAAATTAAGCTGCATCTGGCAAATTTTTAATGCAATTTTTTCATTACAATTCAGCTTACAATATTTTCTAATTTCCCACCTGATTTTTTTAATTCCTTTTTGTGTGAGTGGGTTCATGAGAGTATCTTATCTGTAGGGTGGGGAGACAGGGAAGGAAATTTGAGATCACTGTGTGAGAGTAGGTCTGGGGTCTGACATCCTAGCCCCCTATCACCATGCTCGTTGACCCCCTGCTCCTGCTCACTCTCTGTTCCATCCTACAGGCACCCTTAGGAGACCGGAATTCTATTTCCTGCTGGAATGCCCTGGGCTTAGTACAGGCCTGATTCTTTTTTGACTTTTGGGTAATTTAGAAATGTATTGATTAATTTCCAAATATATAGGAATTTTATAGGTTTTGTTGTTGCTGTTATCGTTTTCTACCTTAATTGCATTGTGGTCAAAAAACATACTCTGTATGAATGATATCTTTTAAAATGTGTTGCAATTTGCTTTATAGTCCAGTAAATGGTCTGATTTTGTGTGTGTTCTATGAATTCAGAGGCTATAGGAAGCAGTATTCTATATTGGTCCATTATATCAACTATAATAATCATGTTCAAATTTTCTTTATTCTTACTGATATTTTGTCTGTTTTCCTATCAGTTACTGACAGAGGTACGATAAAATCTTCCACTATGATTGTGGCTTGTCTTTGTGTCTCTATGTTTTTTATGCCATGTTATAAGTGCTCATAAATTCAGAATTTTTACCTCTCCTTGGTGAACCTTTTATCCTAGTGAAATGTTCTTCTTTATCTCTAGTAATGTTTTCTGCTTTAAAGTCTATTTTGTCTGATGTTACTATATCTACACCACTTTCATTTAATTACTGCTTTTATCCTTTCACTTTAAAACTTTTAGTTTCCTTAAGAAATGTGTCTCGAAAAAAGCATATGGTTGTTGTTTTGTTATTTTTAAACCCAGTCTGATAATTAAAGAATAATCCTCTTCATTTAATATAATTACTGATATGTTGGAGCTTAAAACCTTTGTACTATGTACTTTCTTCTTGTCTCATGGGTTTTATACTGTCTCAACTCTCATTTCCGGCTTTCTTTAAAAAAAATTTTTTTAACCATTACATTTTTTTTTTCTGTTAGTCTGGAAGTTACACATTCTTCCACTGTTCTTTTGTAGTTAACCAACAGATTACAATGTGAATCCTAGTGGACATCTAATGTTAACATGTATTTTTACCCTCTTCTTGGCCAATGTAAAGACTTTAGAACACTTTAAATCCATCTAGTACCCTCCTGAGTTAAAGATGGCCATGTATTATAATTATGTTTACTTCGTGTAAGTAATTTTTATTGATTTTTTAGTCATTTTTCATTTTGATTCACCTACATACTCACCATTTTCTTTGCTCTTCATTTCTTTCTGCCTCTCTACCTTCTATTTGAGATCATATATTTTTATCCTTGAAGAATACCCTTTATTTAGTATTTCCTTTAGTGAAGGTTTGCTAGTGATGGTTTATTTCAATGTTTGTTTTTCTGAATTTTCTAATCTTCATTTCTGAAAGTTATCTTCAGTAGATTTCTAGGTTGGCAGTCATTTTCTCTTAGCACACTGAAGATATAATTCTGTCTTTGGACTTTTGTTTCTGTTACAAAGTTTGCTATCAGTTGAAATGCAGCTTTTTTTAAGGTTGCCTATACTTTTTCTCTAATTTTTTTAAGATTTGTTCTTTGACTTTGATTTTCTGAAATTTTACTTTGATGTGTCTAGGTGTAGACTTGTTTTATCCTGCTTGGGTTTATGTTGTGCTTCTTGAAATCATGTCTTTCATGATCTCTCCTCTCCTTCTGGGACTCCAAGTAAATGTATGCTACACCTTATCACTGTGTCTTGCATGTCTTTTTCTCTTCTATTTTTTTCTTTCCTTTTGTCTCATTAAACTTCATTCTAGATATTTTCTTCTGATATATCTTCCAGTTTATTATTCTTTCTTCACCCTTGTTTAATCTACTGTTACACTCATCCATTGATTTTTAAATTTTTGGTTATTGCATTTTTAATCCCTACAATTTCTATTCAGTTATTTTTCACAGCTACCATGTCATTTTTTAGAGTTTGCAATTGTCTTCCAAATTTTTCAATCTTGTCTCTTATTTTCTTGAACACAGTAAGCATAGGCATTTAAAGGAAGGTATCTGATAGGTTGATCAGCACTTTTGATGTGATGAAGTACAGGGAGATAAAGGTTAAGGTCTGAGGCAGCCACGGATGAGGTTTGGAAAGAATGGACCTTGGGAGTAAGGTTGACCTAGAAGAAAACCAGTCCTCACGTTGACTGAGGCACAGCTTTCAGTTATCTGGGTGGTACAAATGGTCACAATCTCTGAAAATGTGTTAAGGTGATTCTGGAATGCTAGTGCTCATAGTTCCTGGTAGAAGCAAAGGAAAATCTTCTCTAGAAGAAAACATCATCCTAAGCTTAAAATTTAATTCCACAAAGAACTTTTAAATATAATGTCCAGTATACAATAAAAATTAACCAGACATAAAAGGAGGCAAGATAATAAGTATAAGAAGAGCAGAAACAACAGACATTAGAAACTGACCCATAGGGGTTGTAAGTCTTTTATTGCACCCACCTCTAAAATCAACAGGGTTAGGATGAAATTGTTATTACTGTTTGATACTCTATTTACCCCACCACCTTTCTGCTTAGTCAGTTTTAGGAAAAAAGTTCCTTCTGGTATAACTGTATTGGGCAACCAAAAGTTATTTGATTTTTTTCCCCTTTTGGTATAAATATCACAAATCTTAAGAAATCTATGCTAGATCTTGCTAAGATGCAAGGTCAATGCATCTGTTTTTATTTTTTCCTAGCTTTTCCTCTTTAAAATGTGAAATTCTTAAGAGAGATATCTTGGGCTTGTTCATACAAATATTAGATGGTACTTAATGCATGGTGAGTTTTCTACAAATAAGAATTATTGATGATGATAAAACTACAATTACCAACTTGACACTTAAAATCAGAGTTCCTTCTCTCTTTCTCTCCCCACTCCCCTAGGACATAATAGCCTGGGGCTGAGAACTCCTTAATGTAAGACACTTGAGAAAGGGAAGGATTATGCTAAAATTAAATTCAGTGGAATCATATCTATATGGTGGTATGGCATCTGGACAAAGTATAAAAATCATCTGCTTGAAGATGTCCAAGATCCAGGAAAGGATCCAGGAAAGGGTGGAAATCTGGAGAAGGAAGACTGGCATTTGAGGCCACTTTTATTCTGGGGGCATTTGCTGATCCAGAAGAGAGAGCAACTTGATGTCTTGTGGTCTACAGCAAAGCCACAACCTTCCCTTAAGGGTGGAGTTATAATGCCTGGGTGAGGCAGGAGTGGAAAGAGGTCCCATGGCCCAATGCATAGTAAAGAACTGAAAGTGGACTCTCCACAAAGCCACATGCAGGGGAAAGGCTACATCATATGTGAATAGAGACCTAAAACTTTTTTGTGCCAGGGTCTCAACCTAGAAGGAAGCAAGCTTACTAGTAATCACCTGCAAAAAATCAGAACCCCAAGCCTGCAACAGATGCTGGTGTGAATCCAAATACATAATTGAGAATTTTTCAGAATTGAAGAAACACACAAGCTTGGGATTCATTTATAATGAAAGAATAAAAATGCCTTGCCTTGCCATATTCTAATAAAAATGCAGAACATTAAGGATAAAAAGAAAAATTTTAAAGATATCAGAGAAAAAGTAAATTACCTACAAAAATTACCAGTTATCAACTGACATCTTCATATCAGCATCAATAGATGCCAAGAAACAATGGAGTAATAACCTCAAAGGGCTGAGGAAAAATACCAGTCAATCTAGAAGTCTCTACTTGGTTAAACTGAAGGTGAAATAGACATTATTAGACACTGAAATTCTAAAAAGAATTTTTATCCATAGACCCTAATTGAAAGAAGTAGCTAAAAATATATATTCTTCAACAAGATGAAAAAATGAACCAGGTAAGAGTAATCTGCAAGAAGTAACAGTTGGATTTTTCTTAAATATAATAATAGATAAGAAAGACTTAGGTATAATGGGCATCATATTTATCTCACAGAGCTCTCAGCAACTAGGACATGGCATTTTAGGTATGAGGAGAAAGGTAATGTAAATTTTCAATGATCCTAGGAAGAAACAATTTCTATAAGCAAGCCTACTATCTGAGAGGAGTAAATACAATAGTTTTATATTTATTAAAAGATCTTATGAAGAAGTACACCTAGGATGCCATGTAACAATAAATCATATTTAATGACTAAAATAAAAAAGTGATTTAGCCAAATAAGCTAAAGTTTTAAATGATATAGCACAAAAATAAACTGATATCTTAGGAACTTAGGAAAACCTGCTAACTTCCTGCAATGTTCATAAAATTAAACATGCATATGTTCTTTGCACAGAACAGGAAGAAACTTAAAATACTGGGGAATAAATCATTTCTCAAATACCCGGGATGTCTGCTATTTCTTTTTTTTAGGTCTTGCCTCTCAAATCTGGCTACCCTGTTTTCCAGTTGCTCCTTGGTAAAGATCTGAGCTAGTAATAGTGCAGTCAGAATCTTCTGCAAGATTAGAGTCATCTCAGCTGGCTGAGTTGTTTGCACAGGGAACAATTTCTTTTTCTTTGTTTTATAGGAAAAAAAAATCTCCCTGGCCTAAAGACACAAAAACACAAGTTCTCATTTATAAAACTGAAGAAGTTCTAAGGGGAATTCCAGCGCTTTCTTTTTTAAAGAAACTAATTTGTCTCTGTTTAAATGCTGTGTTATTTTCTAATCAGAGACATACTAGAAATTCTGAGGGTGAAGGAACGTGTAAGCAGCTTGGAGCCCGCCCCCGCGCAGAGGCCGGGCTGGGGGTCCCCTGCAGACCCCGAGTCCTGCACCTTTCCCGCCTCTGAGCCTTGGTGGCTTAAGTCCAACCTTTAGAAGTTCCATCCTAGCTGTAACCAAAGAGAGCGGACACACCCCCTGCAGTAGGCACAGGTTCCACCCGACCAGCGAGTTGAAAGGTTTTCCCACATCCCACCATCCCGGCTCCGAGGGAAGGGGTCGTGGCGGCGGGGAGGGCGCACACGGCCGCGAGCGGGAGGCAGCCCTTCCCTAGCGCCCTCCCGGGAGACGCGGCCGCCTGCAGCCGCCAGCCTAGCGGAAGCTCCCCTCTACCGAGCTGGCAGGGCGTTCGGCCCCGACCTCGGGCTCGCCAGGAGCTGGGTTTACTCTCTGCACGCCCTTGCCCCTTTTGGGTGTTCCTGCTTCTCCCGAGATCCGACCGCAGCGCGGCCTTCCCTAGTCTCCAAATTCATAGACCGCGCCGCGAAGAGTCGACGTGGAAGGCAGCCGATGCTCCCTCTGCCAGTTTTCGCCGGGACCTAAGGCTGGGGTCCACAGTACAGCTAAGCCGGAATCCGGGGTCCCCCGCGCACTCCTCTGGGCCGGGACAACCCCCACCCCTGTCCAGCCCGACTAGGGTGGGGCTGCCGGGCAGGGACGCGAGCGGGACGCGCCCGAGTCCCTGGCGCTGGTGGGAAGGTACCGACGTACCTGGGGAGGGCGCGGAGCCGCGCCAGGCCGCGCCTATTTGTTGCCTGGGGGTCGGTCCCGGAGGACACCGTCGGCGGGCGGAGGGCGCGGAAGCCAGTGAAAAGGAAAGTCCCCGCGGCGGGGCGCCCCCTTCTCCCCCGCAGCGGGAACCGCGGATTCCGCGAAGCGCGCCGCCGCTCAGCGAGAGGTGGTGCCGGACCTGTTCGTCCGTGCCAGTGCCAGGCCGCAGTGGCGCGAGGACGCCGCGGCCGCCACAGCCCCGGCAGCTCCGTCAGGTGACTCCGGAGGCGGGCCCGGGAACCGGAGTCGGTGGGTCCTGCCCAGTGCCCGGCTGGGATCGGCCTCGAGTCCGAGGAGAGCAGTGGGGCAGAGCGGGGCGCGCCCGCCGCGCGGGATAGGGAGGGGAGAAACAAGATGTGCGAGGCCCCAAGTGGGATTTTCTGCACAGAGGCAGATTTGGCAGCCAAAGCAGGGGCAAAGGTGCCCAACCAGTGCTTTCTTGAAGGTTGGGGCATCCAGTCTTCTCCACATCACCGTCTTCAAACGCCACTCCGGATTCTTCTCCATCCTTGGAAGCCCAAACTCTTCCGTGAATCACGCTTCTCGTTACTCTCTCCCCTTTTCAACACTTCATTCACCTGCCAGCACTTTATTCACCTGCCAGTATACTCCAGAGTTCATTTCCAGGAATCAGTATGCTCTTCTGCATTAAAATAGCTCACTATCACTAGCCAGACCAACGACAAGGTTTTGCCTGAGGGAGGCAGATAAGTATAGCATCAGAATTTTTTCTGCAATTCTGTTTAATTTCTATAACTGACAGCTCCTAAGACAAACACATTATTGTATTCCTTGAGCTTTAGTAAGTTATCTGAGTAAGGTATCAGATCTCAAAAAGGTATTTGTGTGTTTTTAATGAGGTTGAAGAGCTAGAAAAATCAGATGTTGTGCTAGACTTTTTAACAGGAGAAAAGCAAACAATATAACATTAAAATTGAAGGATCAGTCTGAGGAAGAAATTATAGAAAATGAAGTTAGCTCTGACATCAGGAGGTGGTGGTGTTAATAGGGGAAGAGGTTCAAGTAAAGACCAAGTAAACAGAAAAATAACAAGACCCCATAGGAGGAATCATAAAGGTTTATTTGATATAAATTAGCCCTGTATCACAAAACTCCTTAAAATAGCCGGGCCTCTCCTACTTTTCCTTTTTCACTAGAGAATTGCACTCACTAAAAGGAAAGTCCCTAAACAACAACAGAGACTATATTGGCACTAATCATTTGTCAGTAGTGCAGTTTGGTTTCATAAGGCTCCTGCTGGTACCAGGGCTGTCCCTAGCACCTGCACCCCTCTCACCATGAAAAGCTTGGGGGCTCCCACTTCCATCTGGGGTTATGAACCTAGTCCCTTCTCTTGCCCTTTCCCACGTCTGGTTCCCAAACTAAGTAATTCCAAAAGTAATCAGATCGGTTTTCTCCATTGCCACAGAAACTAGTTTATCTCAGGCAGTGAAGAATATTTATAAGGAAAATAAACTAACTTTTAATAATATTTTTTGTATTTCACACTTGCATTTACCTCCTCATATTGAGATCAGAGGCCAACAAATCATTCTTGCTCCTCTTTTAACATGCAAGGAAATGTAATGCAAATCGTAAACAGACTGAGGTTTGAAACCAGATTTTTACCTACATCCAGGGCTCTTACCCCTACCCTAAGCCACTTCCCTTATCCTCCCTGAAGGTTCAGACATCCTGAAAACTTAATCAATAGACATGAATGTGAAATTGAGAGGGTGGACTTCATGCTTTGTGGAGTCTGGTTTTCTGTACATTTTACTGACTGTCTGGATATTTTGCTCTATCCCTGACAGTTCCAGCTCTCCAGCTGCCTGAAAATACTTTCTTCTTTTATGATCCAAACTCTACTTCTCTTTCTCATGATTCCTCAGACACTTGAGAAAGCTTCTTTCCTTCCATTTTTTTCCTAAAAACTTCCATTCTTTCTCTACCTATCTTCTCAAGTTTAAAGGCCTAGATCAATTTTAATGTTACTGCTTTGTAACCCTAAAGTCAATTAGAATATTCTGGCAAAGTCATGTAGGAAATTGGTGGTTTACCCACAAATTATTTTCAGTGTAAGTGATATATACTTGAGCATAGTCCTTATACTTGTTCAGTTCTCAATTGTTTTCAAAGCACTTTCACATATATTTCCTCGTTCCATCCTCATAACACATAAAATAGTCGAGATGTTGTTATCCCTTCAGTTCAAGTGATTACAGTACTTGCCCAGAGTCACATGGCTCACAGCTATCAACTGGCAAATCCCAAGGTTGTCTCCAAGCCCTTTCTCCTGTCTAGTCTGTCTTCTTTTCAGTTTAGTACAAGACTTCCTACCACTACCTAAAAAACCATTTTTAAAAGAAAAGGTTAGAAAGGAACACAAACTATGCAAAGGTATTTGGAGAAAAAGTATCTCTCATGGTATATATTCCTGTTTTGGAACTTCTGACCAAAATTCTTAAAGTTTTTTTAGAAAACACAAACTTTTTCACATGAAGTATTTTGTGATTGTTAAACAATAAGAAATACATCAGTCAAAACTACTCACTGAATGGTGGTTCCACAGGAGGCTAAGTATAGGATTGACATATGATCCTTCAACCCCATTATTTGGCATATACTTGGAAGAACTGAAAGTAGGGACTCGAATAGACATTTACACACTGGTGCTTATGGCAGCAGTATTCATGACTGGCAATGAATGGAGGTGGCCCAAGGATACATAAGCGGTGAACAGAAGGGCAAACTGTGGTGTATACATACAACAGAATATTGAGCAGCTGCAAGAAAGAATGAAGTCATGTGGCATGCAACTGGGTGAATGAGCCTTGAGGACATTATAGTGAAATAAACCAGAAATGAAAGGACAAATATTGTAGGACCTCACTAATATAAAATTACTCTAATGAGCAAATTCTGAGAATTGAATTTAAAAGCATAGGTACCAGGGGATAAAATGTGGAGAGAGACTGGACAATCAATGATGCAGGAGTACAGAGTGTTCAATGAGCCTTGTTGTAAAGGTTCATAGATTGTAAGCTCTTACAGCAGTCACATCTATTCCTGAGTTTTAACTGTTATTTAAGAGATGTTTACTTGGTACAGAATTCAATTCTCTGTAGCACTCTTCCTAATACAGCATGTGTGATCAGTCTATTCAAACAACATGGTTGCATGGAACCTAGAACGGGGAATGAGATCTTGTTATTCTGTACAGATTAATATGATACCCCAATGCACCCCAGAGTACTTTGGGCAGAAAATGAAAAAGTATTTGCCAAGTCCCCTTGAGAGACTGGGGGAAAATGTGGAAATATTAAACTTCCCCACCTGGGGAATTCCTGACATTCCCGCAAGCATTAGGGACTCCCAATTTAATAAGGCAAGTCCCCGATCTTTGTGCTTGCCCTTATGGAACTTCCTCCTGCAAAAAAAGAAGCTAAGCCTACTTATAATTATGCCTAAGAGTCACCCCCAGCGAACCTCTTTTGTTGCTCAGAGGTGGCTTCTTTCTCTCAGCCAAGTCTGCAAATAAACTCACCACCCTCTCCCCTAAGTGGGACATGACTCCCGGGGGAGTAAGTCTCCCTGGCAATGTGGAACAGGACTCCCAGGGATGAGTGTGGCCCAGGCTTCACGGGATTGAGAAAATATTCTTGACCAAATGGGGGAAAAGAAATGAAATAAAATAAAGCTTCAGTGGATGACAGATCTCAAATAGAGTCAAGAGGTCAATCCAGAGGTTATTCTTACACGTTATATAGATACTCCTTTTTAGTTTCTAGTGTATTAGAATAGCTAAAAGGAAATACCTGAATCTGTTGAATGGTAATGCAGAAGACTTGATTCTTGATGATAATTGGATAGCTGTGTAGCTTTTATTGTGTGACCGTGTGATAGTGAAAACCTGGTAACTGGCACTCACTTTAATAACTATGTGGGCAGGTGAGTAATAAAATAATGATGAAAATATATAAATAATAGAGGAAGATAAGGGGTATGGGATGGTTTGGGTGTTCTTTTTCATTTATTTTTTTATATTTTTATTTATTTTGGAGTAATGAAGATGTTTGAAAATTGATTGTGATGATGAATGCACAACTATTTGATGATACTGTAGCCATTGATTGCATACTTTGGATAGATTATATGGTGTGTAAGTATATATCAATAAAATTGCATTAAAAATTTTTTTTTAATTTAAGAAATAAACAAAATAACACCCACTGAAAACCTGCTCTAATCCCTGCACTGTTTTACAGATCTTTGTATACAAAAGCTCATTCTTTAAAATGTTTTGACTCAATGTTTTCAGTAACATCTTTAATTTTTGAAGAAGAGTGCTTAATACTGCCTATGCAAAATAATAATAGTAAAATTCTAACTTGACATAGAACCAAACCAAATTTTGAAAGCTGGGAATATTTCATTTTTGAGAATTTACCTTTTAAAATTCAGAATTATTTTCAACTCAAACCCCCCTGCTGAGCTTCATCGGCTGGCCACCCCAGATAGGTCTTGGTGTTCATTGTCTTCTGCAGTTTGCAGAACCGCTGGGGGATGGCTTTTTTCTCGATGGGCTCCAGAAGAACGAGAATGGCGGCATCATTGTTCTCATCAAAGAGACGAAAATGGGAGAAGTCCAGTTCGTACTTGCACCACTCACTCTTCACAAAGTTTTCAGAAAGCACAAAGACAGTTTTGTGACTCTTTTCAATGGAGTCGATGATGTTGTCAATGATCCACTTGCCAGGAATAAAGTCCCGCTTGTGAAGGCATAACCTGAAGGGGGGGTTGAAGTTCTCCAGCTCCTGGACCATAAGGTTCTCCACCCAGTAGGAATCCCTCTCACTGTAAGAAACAAAAGCGTCGTAACAGATGTCCCTGGGGGGAGCTTTCTTGGGCTTCCGTTTGGCCTGGAGCCAGGCCCACATCATCTTCATGTACCACAGTCCGTGGAAACGGTGGCACAGAACCCCGGTGAGCAGGAGCAGCAGGAAGAGGGCACAGCACACAGCAGACACCAGTGCTGTCCTGTGGCATTCGGAAACCGGGAGATGCGTGTCCTGAACTCGCTGGCCCCGCACGTAGGAAGGAGAGTCACACACGTAGTTTTCAGGCCAATCGACCAGGACCTCAGCCAGTGCTTGGTGCTCCTGAGTGAAAGACAGGAATTCACAGAAGCAAAGTCTTCAGTTTTATAAAGGAATCAAATTGCTCCTTAGAGAAAGTATTTATTGTATTTCTGCTGATTCTCATGACTAGTAACATGGGTAAGAAGGAAGCATCTGGTAGGATCTTCAACACACATCTGGAAATTTAAGACTTTTTCCATTGTGGCAAAATCAAAGATTATAGTAGTGTGATTTCACACTCAGAGGATTGCTATTATTTAAAAAAACTGAACAAGTGTTGGAGAAGATGCAGAGAAATAGGAACCCTAGCACATTGCTGGTGGAAATGTAAATTGGTGCACTCACTGTGGAAAGCAATATAGCAAGTCCTCAAAAAGTTAAACATAGAATTACCATATAACTTGTCAATTCCACTTCCAGGTATATACCCAGAGAAAGTGAAAATATAAACATAAATATTGTATACCAATATTTATAGCAGCATTATTCACAATAGCCAAAACATGGAAACAACCTAAATGTCCATCAACAAAATGAATGGATAAACAAAATATGGTACATACAATGGAATATTATTTAGCCGTAAGAAAGAATGACATTCTGAGACATGCTGCAACATGGAAGAAACTTGAAAACATTATGCTTGGTGAAATAAGCACAAATAAGTACAAGTATTGTATGATGTCACTTATAAGAGAAGTCTAGAATTAGCAAATCCACAGAGATAGAAAGTAGACTAGAGGTTACCAGGGGATGAGGGGAGGTTGGAGAGGGGAGTCTATGTTTGACGGATATGGAGTGGATATAAATAAAATTTAATAATTTTTTTAATGGTGCAACCACTGTGAAAAACAGTCTGATGGTTCCTCAGAAAGGTAAATGTAGAATTACCTTGTGACCCAGCAAATCCACTTCTAGGTATATATCCAAAAGAATTTAAAACAAAGACTTGACTAGATATTTGTAAACTAATGGTCATAGCTTCCTTATTCACAATAGCCAAAAGGTGACGGCAACCCTAGTGTCCATCAACAGTTGAACTGATAAACAAAATGTGGTATATAATACAATGGAATATTACATTCACACCATAAAAAGGAATGAAGTTCTGATACATGCTACAAGATGAATGAACCTTGGAGACATCATGTTGAGTGAAATAAGCCAGACATAAAAGGACAGATATATTATATGATTTCACTTATATGAAATACCTAGAAGAAGAAAATTCATAGAGACACAAAGTCGATTACAGGTTACCAGGTATGGCATGGAGGTCGAGAAGGAATGGGAAGCTATTGCTTAATGGGTGCAGAGTTTCTTTTGGGGATGATGAAAACGTTTTGGTATGGTTAGTGATGGTTGTGAAGGTAATCAATGTCACTGAATTGTACACATGCAAATGGTTAAAATAGGAAATTTTGTGTTGTATGTATGTTTCCACAATAAATATAAAAATATATAATAAAAAATGTTATATTGCTAACAGCTAATATGTCTAGTGTTTGGGAAATATTGTAAGCTAAATTACGTACTTTTGTGTTGGGTAAATTTGGTATGTTCCATAATTCCACCTTTTCTGACCACTGATTGAAAACCTAAAGAATCAAGTATATACTGACCAAGATCAAGGTTAGTCAGTGTGATGGTTAGGTTCATGTGTCAACTTGGCTAGGTGATGGTACCCAGATGTCTGGTCAAGCCAGCACTATCCTAACCATTACTGCAAGGACATCTGTGGCTGGTTAAGAAACCAGAAGGCTGGTTTATTAAATCATCAGTCAATTGATTGCATCTGTGACTGATCACATCAAAAGAGGGCGTGTCTTCTACAATGAGAGAATTCAGTCAGCTGAATTTGATCCAATCAGTTGAAGACTTCCAAGGGAGAAGAGAGAGAGCCTTCACTTATTCTTCGGCTAGCCAGCAAAGAATTTCCTGAGGAGCTCATCAAACACCTTCATTGGCATTGCCAGCTTGCTGCCTGCCCTACAGAATTGGGATTCATGCATCCTGCCCTACAGAATTTAGACTCATGCATCCCCACAGCTGTGTGAGACACTTTTATAAAATCTTATATTTACAGATATGTCCAGTTGGTTCTGTTTCACTAGAGTACCTTAACTAATACAGTCAGTTTCTTCTATAGGAAGCATTTTCTGGAGTTTGTACATGATTTTGTATTAAATTCAAGGTATATAGGAAATGCCAGCAATCCTTATGAACTGAATGTTTCAATTATTCTTCAACCATCAAATTTCACTGAGATCCAAGTATCCTAATGATTTCAAATATTGTGACAGAGGACATGGTATTACTCAGACTTGGGCACTTTCAACTGTGAGTATCTTTAATTAATATAAAAGTAAAAACGTGCCTTTAAAGTCTAGCTACATGGAAAATTCCCATAGCTATATGGTTATTATTAGTTTCCATTAGGCCTAGTCTGTTAATAGAATTTTAGCCATCCCATTTTCCACTTCTCTGAAATGTACAGTCTTCCAGTTCTACCTCTGACAACTGATTTGCAAACTCTCTTGTTTCATAAGTTTACCCTGTCTTAATATTAGTTTTTTTTTTTTTTTTTTTTTCATTATGGGCCTGACTGTAAAGGTCTCCTCTGCTTCCTTTCATCTCATATGAAGAACAGAATTTCTCACTTCCAAACATTTTCATAAACTTGCAAGGTCAACCAAAAACTCTCAGAGTAAAATTGACCACTTCATATGGTACCCAAGTGATTGATCTGCATTGATTTCAAGCAATTCTGGGTTCATAGTTCTTGGGCTTAGAAGCATCAATCAGAACAAAAAGTCCAGAAAAGTGCAGGGTTTTTTTCTTATATATAGAGAGAGAGAACTTGTAAATATTTCAGGAATCTAAAAGTTGAAAATGGAAAAAAGAGAAAAAGATTCTCTGTTCTCAACATTCTTTGATTGACTATTCCAGAAGAAAAGGATCAAGCCATGAGATGCAGGACTCCCAAAGATAATGGAAAAAGTTTTCATCAGTTGCAAGAATTCTATGGGACTGAAGAAAAGAAGCTTTCAGATTCACACACATTCGCCAAATGTCACTGAAAGTAAATTTCCTGAGGGCAGGGATTTTAGTCTCTTTTTCGCATGAAGTATCCCCAGCCCCTGAAACATAGTAATCACTCAACTAATACTTGTTGAGTGATTGACTGGCATGCTTCTCTGAGTATCTGTTAGGCTTGGAGGAGGGGCGTGTAAACATTTGGAGTGGCCACTGCACACACAGGGAGATTGCAAGGGAGAGAAGCCCGACCACTGGCTCCTCGTCCTGACTGACTTCCTCCTCCTTCCATACAACAGCTGACAATGCTCCAAGGTGGGAATGAAGAAATGCAATGCATTATTCTCAACCATACAGTCAGACAAAACCCTGAGTGACTGGTATCATTTTAATATCTATCTGCAAGGGTTGTATGGCCTCATCAGACAGGAGAAATACCAAGGCAGAATTGTGCCAAACTACCAAATTCTTCGGTGTTCCTTGGTAAAGACATTTAAGTATCTTGAGTCAAATAACTGCTAAATTCAACCATGTGATGTGGCATTCTGGGTAGAGGTTGCTGACTTTCATTAGTACATGGAAAAATTAGGTCATGTTGTGACTCAAACCTAGAGATGTGAGCCATGTGACCACTGCCTTCTTTGGGGTTAAGTGCCTTTTGTAGCCTAAGACGAGGGCTCAATACATCCCAGGTGCACAGACAAGAAAACCACCAGCTTCCTGGCCAATATCTCTGGCCAACACTCTGAGAAGGAAGTGATAATGTAATGGCCTCCTATTTGGGTATCTTTCAAAGCCTGGAAGGCTGCTGTCCTCTGGTAATTGTATGGAGAGTCATATTTGGCCCCAAAAGTTTCTAGATGCAACCCCTGGAAGATTTGTAATTAATATTTGTACTAAAGAATCTGTGAATACTTGTTTTTTTTTAAATTTGTCACATTTAAAAGAATTTTGTCTATTACAGTAAAAATCAGGTTTGTAATTCAAATTTAAGCAATAATTGTGTAAGTAGTTTACACTTGTGATTTTAAGTTGAAAATTCTTTATATTTGTAGAAACATGCATTGAAACATTTATCTTATATTTTGAAACATTTAAGAGAGTTTAAGTTTCACCATATGTTTAAATTTAATTTAGTAGTTTTAAGAGTTATTTAGGAACTCAGGAAAGTTTTAAGTCAAACCAATGAGTAACTTAAAGAGGATATCAAAAATATATTACATTTGTAAATGCAGTTTACAATATTTAAGAGTTTAATTAGCTAAGTTTGCAAATAGAATCAAACATAATCCAAAAATTGATTGTATAATTTGGTTTGAGTACATGATAAATGAATATATCTCAATAAAAAAAATCCAAAGTCCCTTTAAAGGTGATGTTTGAAATTTGGTAGATTAATAAATAACACGCTAAAGGAAGGAAAGAGCTGAAGTAAAGAACAAGCTTAAAGAAGAATAAGTCTTAAAATTTATAAATTTAGTAATCAGATATTAAATCACAAAGCCAAAGCAGACTTCTGAATCATTTCTTCTGCAGACAAAAATCGTTTCTTGAGGATGTTAAAAATAAAAACAAACCAACATTGGCAAGATTAAATGTGAGTCACTAAAGAGAAAAGTTTGCAATCCTTTCTTCCTTCCCATGTCCCTACGCCTTCCTCCAGCCTGACTCAGTCATGGCCATGCCTTCCAGCCAGCAGCCCCTCTGCCCTTCCCGCAGCTACGATTTCTTGGAACTTTCAATCATTAGTAGAGATCCAACTGTGTGTACATTATCGACTATTTAATAGTTGCACCCACTTAGATGACTAAGATGTCATTGGTGCTAAATCACAGTTTATATGATGAGATTAAATTTGTCATTTTTTCATGGGGTTTCGTGATGTTCCACAAAGAGCGTCATCAGATCCAGGAACATCATCAAGAGTGAGAATCACCAACTGTTACTTAATCTTGCATAAGATGACCAGTTCCTCTGATGATTTGGGGCTCAAGTCATATGACCATGCCATTCTCATTCAGCGAGAAGCATGCTCTTCTATCTCTTTCATCATCTGCTTACCTCCTAATTACTTCCACTCACTCTTTGAAGATGTTGGTACCTGCTCATAGTCTTCCTCGTCTTCCCAAGATCTTCCTGGAGCCTGCGATGCTTCAGTGTTCACAAAGACAATCTCCCAATACCCTGGCCTCTTGGTTCCTTCACTTCCTCATCTCCAGAGATCTCCTACACACTACCTCAGTGAACTTGGTCATCAACTTACAATTGTTCAACCTCCAAAATTACTCATTCAAATCCCCTGCATTTTGATCAGAGTCCACTGATCTCTCCTCTTTTTCCAATTCATTCATCATCTCCTTTCTTCCTTATTTAGTTTAGACTCTGGCGTGTATTGGCTTTAAGCAAACACTTGGTGCAACTGGAGTTCATGGGTGAAGGATCAGCAGATTCATGAGTCTCCTGTTCTGTCAACATTGTATGGTGAATCATGGCCTCAGAAGTTTCTAGTGTCACCAGGAAAGGCATTTTGTCCCCTGTTTACAGAGAAAAAATAGCTGGAGTGTGGTTACCAGATAATCTGAACATGAAAGCCAGCTGCTAAGGAAGCGGGGGGACTTAGGGAAGTTTGGATAGTGCACAGCTCTTCTCACTAGCCTGAGAGCGAGTGCCCATGCTTCAGAATCTCTATCACAGCCTTGCCAACAACATGGACTTTCCAGTGGTGTTGCCAAACAGGGGTCGAAGGGGAAAGTTTTACCTCATCTCCAAGCTCTGTAAGCCTTCTCCATTCTTTTGTATAAATAATTTGTGTTTTCTCGTAATACAATTTTAAATACTATACAAAAAAGTTTCAAGATTGCCACATCTAAAGTGCTACCAGACAGAAACTTGAGACTCACCGCTGTCCCTTGTCCTTACATCTTTGTTTCTAACAATGTGACAAAATCCCAAACCTGAAAGAACCGTACCACCTGCTTTTTTACAGGTGATGAAGCACTTTTTACTACATTTTTCTTGTCATCTTGCCAACTCACTTGCATTCTCCACAATGACTGTTTCAAGCTTTTTTCACCCTCCTCCAGTCACTGGCAGTCCCTGCCTCCTTCCATCCTCTCCAGGATGACTTTACCTCCTACTTCACAGAGAGAATTAAAACCATCCGAAGAAATTGCCTCAGTATCTCATCTCCAAATCCATAATCCTCACCTTCCACAATATCCTTCCTCAAGCCTCAGGAGAAAAAGGGGTTCCTCTTACTTCCAGTCAACACCTCACTACTTGTCCAATCTGGATGCTGCCCCCCCACCCCGCCTGTTCAGACACCACAGTTTGTTACCCCTTCTCACTCCCATGTCTTCCTCCACTTCAACTTCATCTCAATCAGATTTCTGTCAACATTTACACTGTGCAAGTCTCTTCCATGTTTTTAAAAACAAAACAAAAACTTCTCATTCTCCTCTAGCTTCCCTACCCCACCCCTCTCTCCCATAAGAGACGAACTTCTGGAAAGAGTTCTTTACATTTACTGTCTGTATATCCTCACTTCTTACCCAGTCTTAACATCCTATCTGGCTTCCACCCCTATTGCTCCATCCAGACTTCACTTCCTGAGGTCATCAGTGACCACTGTGTGGCTAACTCTCCCAGATGTTTTTTGACTTCATGTTGCTTAACCTGTCGGAGCAGATTACATTTCTGAGCACTCCTAACTTTTTTTGGGGGGTGGGGGGTTATTAATATTTTTCTGTGAGAGAAATAGGCTTACAGAAATATCATGCATAAAATGTATATATACAGTTCCCATATACTACCCTATTATTAACACCTTGCATTAATGTGGTACATTTATTATAATTCATGAAAGAACATATTTATAAGTGTTGTATTAACTATAGTCTGTTTACAATAGGGTAATTTTCTTTTAATTTTTATTCTAGTAACATATATATGACCTAAAATTTCCCCTTTTTTACCACACTCACATATATAATTGAGGGCTGTTAATTATGCTCACAATGTGCTACTGTCACCATCATCAATTAACAAAACTTTACAGGCAACTCAAATAAAAATTCTGCACAATCTAAGCATCAACTCCCCATTCCCTACCCCCAACCTAGCCCCTGGTAAACTGTATTCTAGATTCTGGCTCTATGAGTTTGCTTATTCCAATTATTTCATATCAGTGATATTATACAGTATTTGTCCTTTTTTGTCTGGCTTATTACACTCAAGATGATGTCTTCAAGGTTCATCCATGTTGTCTCATGCATAAGGACTTCATTCCTTTTTATGGCTCAATATATCACATTTCGTTTATCCATTCATCAGTTGATGGACACCTGGGCTGCTTCCATTTTTTGGCAATTGTGAATGATACCACTATGAACATTGGTGTGCAACTATTCTGTGAGTCCCTGTTTTTATTTCTTTTGGGTATATACCTAGAAGTGGGATTGCTAGGTCATATGGTAATTCTATACTTAGCTTTCCGAGGAACTGCCAAACTGTCTTCCACAGTGGCTGTACAATTTTCTGTTCTCAACAGCAACTAATGAATGTTTCTGTTTCTCCCCATCCTTTCCAACACTTGCAATTTTCTTTTTTTATATATAAATAGTAGCCATTCTAGTGGATGTGAAATGGTATCATGTTGTGGTTTTGATTTGCTTTTCCCTAATAGCTAATGATGTTAAGCATGTTTCCATGTGCTTTTTAGTCATTTGTGTATCCTCTTTGGAGAAATGTCTATTCAAGTCCTTTGCCTATTTTTTAATTGGACTGTCTTTTTATTGTTGAATTGTAGGATTTCTTTATATATTCTAGATATTAAATCCTTATCTGATATGTGATTTCCAAATATTTTCTCCCATTGAGTAGGCCAGAGATGTGGGGGTCTATTTCTGAACTCTCAGTTTGATTCTGTTAGTCATATATCGATCCTTATACCAGTGCCATGCTGTTTATTTTAAAAATTTGTCATAATTCTTTTTTTAATGCAATTTTATTGAGAAATATTCACATACCAGATAATCATCCAAAGTGTACAATCAGTGGTTCACAGTATCATCATACAGTTGTGCATTCATCACCACAATCAATTTTGAACATTTTCATTAGTTCAAAAGAGTAAGCATAAGAATAAAAATAAAAAAAGAACACTGCAAACATCTCATACCCCTTACTACCCCCTCCATTATTTATGTATTTTCTGTCTTTGTTTTCTTACTCACCTGTCCACACAGTGGTTAAAAAAGTGTCAGTCAAAAGATTTTTGAAATTATACATTCATACCTTGAGAGCTATGTAGTTATACAGTCATCTTCAAGAATCTAGGCTACTGGATTACAGTTCAACAGTTTCAGTTATTTCCTTCTAACTATTCCAATACACTAAAAACTACAAAGGGATATCTATATATGCATAAGAATAGCCTCCAGAATGATCTCTCGACTATATGAAATCTATCAGCCACTGAAACTTAATTTTGTTTAATTTCTACTCCCCCTTTTGGTCCAACAAGGCTTTCTCAATCCCACAATGCCAGGGCCAGACTCATCCCCAGTAGTCATGTCCCATGTTCCAGGGAAACTTACACCCCTGGGAGTCATGTCCCATGTAGCAGGGAGGACAGTGAGTCCATCTGCTGAGTTGACTTAGAGCTAGAGGCCACATCTGAGCAACAAAAGAGGTTCTCTGGAGGTGACTCTTAGGCACAATTATAAGTAGACTTAGCTTCTCCTTTGCAGGACTACATTTCATAAGGGCAAGCCCCAAGATTAAGGGCTTGGCCTATTAAATTGGTAGTTCCCAATGCTTGCAAGAATATCAGGAATTCCCCAAGTGTTGAAGTTTAATATTTCTACATTTTTCCCCAGTCTCTCAAAGGGGCTTTACAAATGCTTTTTTATTCTCTGCCCAAATTACTCTGGGAGGAATCAGGGAATCACACTAACCTATACAAACCAACAAGATCTTAGTCCCTATTCAAGGTTTCATGTAATGATGGTGTCCACATAAACTGACCTTACAGGTTAAATTAGTGTGTTACAGAAGATATAAATTTTGCACCAAATAAACATCTCTTCCTTTGGTCTCACACAGAAGTTGATGTTTTAAAACACCATCAATATTGTCCTTTAACCTTTAGTCTGATTTGTCTTAGTCCTAACCAGATCGGCTTCATTCATATCTTTAACTGAAGTCTGATTTCTTTTTCAGCTTTTTTAACAGTTGCTGTATGGGGTAATACTGACTTTCATAGCTGCAGAACTCTAGCTCTGAGTTTCAGGCATCACACAGATACCTAAAGTTCCAGAGCATTACCACGTTGTTCACAAACAGCTCATTATTTCAGAATTTAGAGATAACTGCTACAACTCAGGAAAAGATGTAACTGCTGTAAAAGCTAACAATCTAGGAACCTTTACAATAAGACTTCCCTTGATAACGTATGCTCTCAAATTCAATTATCATAGTTTACACATTATATTTAGTCCATATTTTGAGGCATTATAATATTAGTCTTTTCATTTCTGGCTTATTTCACTCAACATACTGTCCTCAAGTTTCATTCATCTAGCTGCATACCTCACAGCTTCATTCCTTCTTGAAGCTGCTCAGTATTCCATTGTATGCACACATCACAGTTTGCCCTCCATTTATCACTTGATGTATCCTTAGGCCACCTCCATCCATTGCAAATCGGGAATACCGCCACCATAAATACCAGTGTGCAAACATCCATTCATGTCCCCATTTTCAGTTCTTCCAATATATACCTAATAATGGGGTTTTAGATCATATGGCAACCCTATACTCGGCCTCCTGTTGAACCCCCATATTGCCTCCAGATGGGCTTCACCATTCTACTTCCCTACCAAAAGTGAATAGATAAATCCCTTTCTCCACATTTTCTCCAGCACTTATATCTTTCTGTTTATTTTTTAAACAGTTTTATTCACACACCATGCAATCTATCCTAAGTAAATAATCAGTGGTTCCTGGTATAATCACATAGTTATACATTCACCACCCCAATCTACATGACAACTTTTCCATTTCTTCTGCAAAGAAAGAAGAGAAGGTAAAAGAAAAAGAAGAATAAAAAATTTAGAAATAAAAAACAGAAGAAAATAAAAAGAAGAAACCACAAAAATAGCACCAAGAATCCCATACCCTCCCTTATGTTAGCTTTTGTATATTGCCTTTATTACATTTCATGGAAGTATATTACAATGTTGCTGTTAACTATAGACTCTAATTTGCATTGATTGTATTTCTCCATATACCTTCCCATTTTCAACACCTTGCAATGTTGACATTCGTTTGTTTTCCTTCATTTAAAAACATTCTTATATTTGTACATTTGATCACCATCATTGCCCATTCTAGGTTTGGCTAAGTTATACAGTCTCAGTCCTTATCTGCTATCTTTCCTTCTGGTGTCATACCTGCCTCTAGCCTTCCTCTTCCAACCCTACTTACACTCAGCTTTGTCCAGTGTACTTACAATATTGTGCTACCATCTACTATTTTGTCTTTTGGATTCTATATGTCCTATCTTATTTTACTTTTATTTTTTCCCCTCTGTCTCTTTTTACCCTTACTGATAGTCTTCATTTCTATGCTCTTCTCCAAACCTCTCTCCCCTGTCTTTTCCTATTAACCTACAGCACTCCCTTTAGTCTTCCTTGTAAAGCTGGTCTCTTGTTCACAAACTCTCTCCATGTCTGTTTGTCTGAAAATATTTTAAACTCCCCCTCATTTTTGGAGGATGGTTTTGCTGGATATAGAATTCTTGTATGGTAGTTTTTCTCTTTCAGTATCTTAAACATATCAAACCACTGCCTTCTTGCCTCCATGGTTTCTGCTGAGAAATCTGCACATAGTCTTATCGAGCTTGCCTAGAATATGACGGATCACTATTCTCTTGCTGCTTTCTGAATTCTCTCTTTGTCTTTAACATTTGACAATTCTTAGATCTGTAATTTTATGTCTTTCATAAGAGATGGAAAATTTTCAGTGATTATATCCTCCATTATTCTTTCTGCCCCTTTTCCCTTCTCTTCTCCTTCTAGGACACCCTCAACACGTATTTTCGTGTGCTTCATGTTGTCATTCAATTCCCTAAGACCCTGCTCATATTGTTCCATTGTTTTCCCTATCTGTTCTCCTGTGTGTAGGATTACAGATGTCCTATCCTCTAATTCACTAATAGTTTCTTCTGCCTCTTCAAATCTGGTTTTGTAAGTCTCCATTGTGTTTTTCACCTCTTCTATTGTGCCTTTCATTCCCATAAGTTCTGCCAATTGTTTTTCTCAAACTTTGAAGTTCTTCCTTATGTTTGCCAAATGTCTTCTTTATATCCTTCATCACTTTTGCCATATCTTCCCTCAACTCATTGATTCGATTTTTGAATTTATTTAGCATATTTGTTTGAACATCTTTAATTAGTTGTTCCAATTTCTGTATCCCATTTGAAGTGTTAGTTTGTTCCTTTGGGCCACATCTTCATTTTTTTCTAGTAGGACTCATAAATTTTTGCTGGTGTCTAAGCATCTGGTTTCCTCAATTAGTTTATTCTAGAGGTTATTTTCACTCTTTTACCTAGAGTTTTATTATTGGTTGGCTTTGCTCTCTATCTGTTCTTTGGCATTCATTTCAACTTATATTACACCTCTAGCACAGCTTCTGTTTACCTGATAAAAATTTTTCAGCTCTCGTTATTCTGGTTCTTGCCCTGCCTCTATGGAACTTTTTTTAGAGGGGTCTACCCAGATAGGATCAACCCCAAACAGATATTCCCAGACCAAACAGGCCCAGGTCTCAGGATGAGACCCAGCAGATTATCAGACTTTCCCGTGAGGCATCTAGACTGTGCTTTTCCTATCCAGTCCAGCAGGTGATGCTTGTCAACTCACAGTTCCCTGCCAGCATAAAGAGGTGTGGTGCCTTTACTTCTCAACAGACCCTGTCCCTGCCAGGGGTATGGCTAAGGCAGGCTTAAGCTGTTCCTTTTTTTTCTCTCCCAGCCCCTGGGGTCTGAATTCTCTGAAGAAGGGCTGCCACTTGAGCTGAGACCTGCCCCCCTTTGCTTGGGAAAGATAAGCCCTTTAAGGAATAATCTCCTTCACTCAACCCCTTACTTTGTCTCTCAGACGTAGCTTAACCTTACCTTTGCTAGGGTCAGTGCTAACAATTGAAAATGCCTGAGGCTTTCTCTAATGAGCTACCTAGAATGGTTTTTAAAAAGAGAGAAGAAAAAAAAATCCTCTTTTCAGATCCATTCCCCAGCCCCCCAATTTCATCAGTCAAGAGCTGGAGTTGGTACCTAGGTCTATGTGTCCCTTTTCTTGGGGTACAGCCCTTTTCCAGTATTGTTAGCTTGGCCAACTCCAAAATCCTTTGTTTTCATTTATTTATTGTATTATATTTTCTCCATCAGCCCCACCTCCTCTCTGCCAAGAGACACCTCAGGGTTCCTTTCCTGCTTGCTCCAGGTTTATCTGTGCTCATAGCTTGCATTCAGTATTCTAAATTTGTTAAGTGAAACCATGATTGGGGCCTGGTTGAGCTACCCTCTCTTGCTCCCAGCAGAGACCACTTCTTTTTGCCACAGGGGGCTGTTCCAACTCAGCCTGCCATGCCAGTGTGGGAGGGGTGCCAGCTCCACACTTTGGGGGGCTTTACTGAAAGTTCTATGTGGTGGTCTTGGTCCTTTCACCCATTCCAGACTAGTGTACAATGTGTGTCCAGTCATGGATGTCCCACAAACAGTTCCAGACTATTTACTAGTTTTTCCTGGCTGTTTACTAGCTGCTTTAGAGGCCTAACTAAATTCCACACCTTCCTATGCCACCATCTTGCCCCACCTCCCTGCCATGCTGTTTCGACCCCTGTAAGTTTGTAGTAAGTTTTAAAGTCAGGAAGTCTGAATCCTCCAACTTCGTGCTTTTTTTCAAATGGTTTTGACTATTCAGGACCCTTTACCCTTCCAAATAAATTTGTTTATTGGCTTTTCCATTTCTGCAAAGTAGGCTGTAGGAATTTTTATTGGAATTGCATTGAATCTGTAAACCATTTTGGGTGACATTGACATCTTAATAACATTTAGTCTTCCATCCATGAGCATGAAATGTCCTTCCATTTATTTAGACCTTTAGTTTCTTTTAGCAAAGTTTTATAGTTTTCCATATATAAATCCTTTACATCCTTGGTTAAATTTATTCATAGATATTTTATTCTTTTAGCTGCTATTGTAAATGGACTTTTTCCCTTAATTTCCTCCTCAGATTGCTCATTACTAGTGTATAGAAATACTAGTGATTTTTGCGTGTTGATCTTGTGCCCCACCATTTTGCTGAATTCATTTATATACCCTAGTAACTTGGGGGTAGATTTTTTTTGGACTTTCTATATTTAGAGTCATGCCATCTGCAAACAGTGAAAGTTTTACTTCTTTCTTTCCAATTTGGATGCACTTTATTTCTTTTTCTTGCCTAATTGCTCTGGCTAGAACTTCCAGTACAATGTTCAATAACATTGGTGACAACACTCCTTCCTTTTTAAGACATTCTCTCCCTTACTTCCATGACTCCACATACTTTGTTTTTCTTTTCAACTTTCCTTTCATGCTTATCCTCCCCTACCCAGTTTCTCAAGCCTGGGTTCAAGGTCTCTTCTCACTGGATGCTTTCCCATTAATGAGTTTCATCCAGGCCTATCTATATGCCAATATCTCTCAAATTTAAGTCTCCTGCCCAGCCTCTCATCAGAGCTCCAGACCTAGAGAGTCAACTACATTTGTCCAATTGGGTGTCTCAGAGCACGTCCGCTCGTCACATCTAAATCTGAACTCAAGATATTTCTTGTCAAGGCTGGTCCTCTTCTAGCATATTTTATTTCAACATGTGACACCACCAACCAAGCAGTTGCATCTGCTGTGTCACCTAGTCCTGCTGATTTTACCTCCTAAATAGCTCTTGAATCCATCAGTCATTTTATTTCTGCTGCCGTCATCTTAGTTCAAGCTAACTTCACCTCTTGCCTAGACTACAAAGCAGCCTCCTAATTGGCTTCACAGCAAATACTTTATCTTCCCTGTATTCCCTTCTTCATATTGCATATAGAGAAGCCCCATCTAATTAAAATTTAATGGAAGCCATGCACAAAAGTCACATATGTAATTTTAAATTTTCTGTAGATATCTTAAAAAGGGTAGAAAGAAATAGGAGAAATTAATTTTAATTACATTTTATTTAAAATTGCATATCCAAAATATTATCATTTCAGGATGTAATCAATATAAAAAACTAATGAGATAATTTGCATTCTCTTTTTCAAAGTAAATCCTCAAAATCCAGTGTGTGTTTTACATTTGCAGTGTATCACAACCAAGACCAGTCACATTTCAAGTGCTCTACATCCATGTGCAGCTAGTAACTACTATATTGAGCAGTACAGATCTAGAATTATCTTTTTACAATGAAAATCTGATCATTTCATGCCATCCTACATTAAAACTCTTCTGTGGCTTCCAAATTGTTCCTAGAATTAGAATCAAAATACATAACCTGACCTACAAGCCCTGCAGGATCTGCGATATGGTTTCTGCTTAACATTTCAGTCTCTGTCTCTTCTCCCCCTCGCCATCTGCCCAGCCACACTGAGAACTGGTCTTCTTTCAATTTCCAAACACACAAAGATTCCCCCCACCCAGGTCCTTTGCATATGCTGTTTCCTCTGCTATGAATACCCCCCTTACCACCATCCTGTCTACCATCGCCACCACCACCCCCTCCACCAACATCACTTCCCCCAGCACCAGCACCACCTCCTGTAGACAACTCTCATTCCTCCTTCAGATCTCCACTCAGCTTCACTTCCCTTATTCTTCAGCCTAGAAATGTGTCCCTCTCCTGTGCAACATGTAGCTTAGTTTGTAATTGCACTCTCAGCTGCATGATTAATGCCCATCCTTCTCATTAGGCAGTAAACTGGAGTTTTGTTTGGTTTTGCTTGCCATTGCATCCTCAGTGCTCAGCCCAGTACCTTGCACAGAGCAGGTGCTCAGTAAATGTTTTTTAATAAATAAGTGAATAAACCAAGAAAAATAGGAAATAAAGGACTACAAAATGGGGCACAGAATAGAGCTTGAAGAAAAGAAGTCAGTGAACACTGTAAAGCTTGGCAGATAGGATCCGAAGTGGGGAGATGGGAGTTGGCAATCTCATCTATTGAGATCCTATCTGGTACTAAGATCTCTGCTAGTTGCTTTAGGTGTGTTTATTTGTTTAATCCTTATAACAGCTCTATGAGGCAGGTATTATTCACATTGTAAAGTTAATGAGGGCCCGAAGAGTTCAGGAACTGGCAAGTAACATAGTTGAGATTGGAACCTCATCTGCTGATTTCAAAGCCCATGTGCCGTGCATTTCACTACATCTCCATAAACCAACTTTCCCACGTTTCATAATCTTGCTAGCCTTGTGCTTTATTGCGAATGTGACTGAACATTCAAGTAATACAAAATACTGAATGTTTTATAGTGTGTGTGTGTGTGTGTGTACCTTTTTTGTTGACAAATTTCTTTATACTAATGTTGCCCAACTGCATTGCACAATTCAAGTATGACTGCCTCGTATGGGAATCTGAAGCAAAAACAAACCTTACTTGAAACAATGTCATTTACTATTTTAAGTCCAAGAAGGAAGTTAAGTGATGAACAAATAATGGCTCAAGTATGGGACACCACTCAAATACTGGTCAATTTTCCTTCTTGATTAAATGAGATTATGCATATAATGTGCTTTGACAGCTTGCCTGGCACACAAAGGGAGCTCAGTAATTATCTATTATTATTATTCTTTTAATCACTATTATTAGTATTATGACCAGCAGCATCATCTTTCCTGGTCTGAGTAGTAATGAGAAGTTTTCTGGTAACTTTTCATTTATTTCTTGCATACATATTAAAGTGTGGGATGTTTTTAAAAATTCCATACTGGCTCTAAAGGACTCACTATTAATTGCTGCCATAAATCAGCTTCTGGATTCAATTGGCCCAGCCATCAACCATGGTCCCTATCCCACAGATCCAGAGCTGTGTCGACTGATTCCCAAGGCTCGGCACGACACAGTCATGCCCCGCCTCCGTGGCTTAGCAATCAGACAGACTTGGGTTCAAATCCAGAACCTTGCTTTATGACTGAGCAGCTCCCAAGACTCAGTTTTCACGTCTGTTGTATGGGGACAATAATGCTTGTCCAGAGTACAGTGTCCTGACCTGGTAAATGCTCAGTGTTAGCTATTATTAAGAAAGGCCCTAGGGTTTAAACCATGGGAACTTAGTTCCATCTGTAGTTTGCTATGGGACCAACCAGTTGAATCAAATTGTTGATGGCTCAAAATGCAAATAATGGAAACATTTGTACTGAGGGGAAAGGAATATCATAAAGTTACTAGTTCTGAGTCAGTCACACTTCCATTTCCTGATTCTAGCTGCCACCCTCACTGCCCCCTGAATGTGTCAAGATTGGCAATGGCACTGCCAGGTTCCTAGAGCAGAGCAATCCTCAATAGCATTGATCATGCTAAGGATGCAACAGGGTCTTAGTCCTACTTGAACTTCTCATTTTGTCATCCGGTCTGAACTGGCTTTAGAATGTTAGGATGCCATAACTCTTTTTTTATTTACTGTTTTTATTTTTCATTTTTTTAATCTTGGATTTATTTATATTTATTTATTTATTTTGGTTTTTTTTTTTAATTGTAAAATATATATACATAGAAGTGTCTGGGTTGCCTTCTGCTTCCTTCACCAAAGGCAGCCCTTTTCACGCAGTCTCTTTGTCTTCAGCTCCCATGACCCACCTTCCGTTCCCCCCTTCAGGCTTTCAGTTTCCCTCTTCACACCTTTCAGTTTCCCTTTTCACAACCTGTTCACACCTTTGTGAAGAGCTCCTTTATAAGAGTCTCTTCAAATTTCTCAATTCAAGCAGACCATCTCTTTCCTACCAGGACCCTGATTGACACACTGAATTCTCACCCCTGAGCATTTGCCACAAATTGTCAGATTTGTCAAGGGATGGCTCCAGGCTCAATTTGTAGGCACAAAAATAAACCATCACTACGTTAAGAGAAGAGGAGAGACAGCACTTGGCTTTGGGAAGAAAAAGGACATTCTTCTCTTTTCCAAGAGTGAGGGACAACTCTGCTGAGAAAATTGCCCCAGCACTCACAGAAACATAAGAAGATTTTTTCTGTCTTAAACCTCGTAAACTTGAGTAACTGAGCTGATGCCAGCTTTGCCAGGAACTGGTACAGGAATAGCTCTGTGTTGCCCCAGGAAATCCAGTGAGTGGTTGCATGAAAATTCCACTCTTGTATAATAGGTTTCTTGGAAATTTTTCAGTTTTAGGAAATGAAACTGACTGCTGAGGGTGACCTGAAGTTCCTATAGTATCGGAACTGCCCCCTGCCTGGTGCACGGCCATCTCGTCCAGGAAGCCAACTCAAAAAGGTAGGGATGGCGAAGAGAGGAAGGGAAGAGAGCAATAACTATCAACTACTTACTAGGTGCCAGTCACATTTTTTCAGTCAATAAAGGTTTATTCAGCATGTCCTTGGTGTCAGGCACGGTGCTGG
This sequence comes from Choloepus didactylus, assembly GCF_015220235.1. NCBI lineage: Eukaryota > Metazoa > Chordata > Mammalia > Pilosa > Megalonychidae > Choloepus > Choloepus didactylus. Next base: position 167,063,681 of record NC_051309.1, on the reverse strand, counting down.
CTACTGGGGATAACAGCAAGACAGTCGTGGACCCTGATCACAGGGAGCTCACAGTCTAATGGGGAGGAAATATATTGAGCAAGTAATTCCAAGAGGCACAACTATGATGCGCATGTAGTGGAAGTCTCTTAGGATCCCTAGAAAGAATTGTTATACCCATTTAGTAGATAGGCAACCTGAGGCTCAGAAAGCTTGAAGAAGCAAATAAGAAGCATAGCCAAGATTTGGACTCTAAATATCTATTTCCAAAGCCCATATTCTTTCTATTATGAGGAACCAAATTTAGTAGTTACCATATGCATGATGTTATTTTTTTAAGAAATTTTTTTGGGTGGTGGGGGTTGCTACAAAGATTAGATTAGATGGTAGAGGTGAAAAGCAAGCTGTATTATTACTACAGTTATGCAATTGAAAACAGTTCACAAAGTGTCCACAGAAATGGGGAAGCAGAAAGAAAGTACATCAAACTTTCTATGTTCCCATCTTGTCTCTCTTGCTGGGCAATGTGAGTCACTTAACTTGAGATGTTTTGACTTCTTAATCTAACTAAGTAGAAAGCAACTTTAACTTGCCTTGAAAACATATTTTTTAAAATGAAGAAGTAACTCACAAATAAGAGTTGCTAAAATGTTGAATGTTTGTTATAATGTCTCTCTAATATGGATTAACTACAATGTGTAAACTCTGAGAACTGAATCTTAGAGCACAGCTTACCAGGAAAATGCTTCTTGTATCACATCTATTCCTGAGTTGTAATGGCTATCTCTAAATCCCAAGAGGCTAAGCTCCTTGTATATAACCTGGTTGGTCTCTGGAACTTTGGGTTTCTGTGTGACACGTGAGACTCAGAGCAGAACTTGGCAGCTATCAATGTCAATATTACCCCATAGAGCAACCATTGAAAGAGCAGAAAAAGAATTCAGACTTTAATTAGAGATACGAATGACTAAGGCAAATCAGGCCCAAGGATAAAGGACGATACTGACTGGGTTTTAAAACAACTTATGTGTGAAACCAAGGGAGGAGATGTTTATCTGGTGCAGGATCTATATTTTCTGTAGCTCACTAGATAATTTAACTTGTATGATCAGTTTGTTTGAACACCATAGGTGCAGGGAGCGGTGAATGAGAAGTGGGATTTGGTGAGTTTGTACAGGCTGAGGTGAAATCCCAACACATCCCAGAGTGATTTGGGCATAGAATGTAAGTGTATTTGTGGGACCCCCAGGGAACTGGGGAGAATTGTGGAAATGTTGGACTTCCCCACCTGGGTTATTGCTGATTTTCCTGCAAACATTGAGGACTGCCAATTTATTGGACCACGCCCTCCATCAGGGGGCTTTCCCTGTGAGGCTAGTTGCTGCAAAGGAGAGGCTAAGCCCAGTTATAAGTCTTCCTAGGCGTTTCCCCCAGAAAGCCTCACTGTTGCTCAGATGTGGCCCCCTCTCTCTCTAAGCCCACTCGGCAAGTGACTCACTGCCCTCCCCTCTATGTGGGACATGACTCCCAGGGATGTAAATCCCCCTGGCAACACGGGAAATGACTCCTGGGGATGAGCCTGGACCCAGCACTGTGGGATTGAGAGGATCTTCTTGACTAAAAGGGGGAAAAGAGATGAAGCAAAGTAGGTTCCCGTGGCTGAGCGATTTCAAATGGAGTCGAGAGGTCACTCTGGAGGGTATTCCTATGCACTATAGAGATATCACCTTTTAGTCTTTAGTGTGTTGGAGTGGCTAGAGGGAAATATCTGAAGCTGTCAAACTGCAACCCAGTGACCTTGATTCTTGAAGATGATTGTGTAACTATGTAGATTGCATAGTGTAACTGTGTGACTGTAAAAACCTTGTGGCTCACACTCCCTTTATCCAGTGTATGGACAGATGAGTGGAAAATGAGGACAAAAATTAGATGAAGAATCGGGTGGGATAGAGGGAATGGAAAGAGTTAGGGATTTTTTTTTTTTTTTTTTTTTTTTTTTTTTTGCCTTTATTTTTATCTTGGAGTAAGGAGAAATTTCAAAAATTGATTCTGGTGATGAACACACAACTCTATGATGGTGCTGTGAATAATTGGTGTGTGAATAGATCTCAACTGAACTGTATTTAAAAAGTAAATAAACAGTGGGGGGAGTAGGGGAATAAGATGTTTTGGATGTTCTTTTTTATTTTGATTTTTATTTTATTTTTTGGAGTAATGAAAATATTTGATTGTGGCTATGGAAGCACAACTATATGTGAACAACTGATTGTACACTTTGAATGATTGTATGTTGTGTGATTATATCTCAATAAAATTGCATAAAAATGTTGAATGTGTGCTTCAGAAACTTTACAAAAAAAATAGATTGTGCTACAATGTGCATTTCTTTATGTTCTCCTTGGATTCAAGTCAAAGTATATGTATATATTTTATATAGCTAGGTCTGTTTTCTATCTAAATATTACTCCATACAGTACTTTTCACACGAGCATTACCATACTATTTTTACTGGGCCTTGGGTTATTCTCAGTTTTCCAGACTCTTCTGAAACTGTGAAAGGGTAAAGTTGTAGCTGCATTTAACCTGTTTTACTTATTTCTTAGGACTATAAGGACAGTCTAAACAAGACACTATATCCTGAAAAGTGATGTAAACATACTCTTGTTTGTTTTCCTAGAAACTGTGGGTTGCCTCCCAATATTGATTTTACCCTGTTGCCCAGAAACAAAACCTTGGCAATGGGCCCAACTAAAAAATGAGAAGTACATTGCTCAGCTTTCTTTGCAGTTAGGTATTGCCAAATGACTAGACAACCTCCTTGCATCCAATCTGATAGATATGATTTGGGACTGAGGTATTGACTGTGCTTTGTTCTGAGTTATCTGTTTAAAACTAACTGTATAGCAAACAGCCTTGGAAGATGGAGATAATGTCTCTGCTCCAGGACAGAGGGCATGTTTGCTTTACAGTTTTGAAAGATCTAGTGTCTCCTTCAGGAGCAAAGGAAGGCATGCTAACTCCCAATTAAAAAGAGTCAGGTTCCCTAAGCTCAGGAGTCCTCTCCTTTTGAACACAACCCAGTGTGTGTGTGTTGGTGTTACCTGGTCCTCTCCATGTTGCCCATTGGGAATCCATGTTTGGCAAAATGCTGATACTCTGGCTGCTGCCATTGCTGTGAGTTATAAACTGCCTTTTGTCTCTGACCCAAGAGACTCATGTCTTCTGCCAGGATCCATGAAACTGTGGCAGGCTATCTTGTTAGCTTGCAAGGAGGGTGAAATCTCAGACCCTTCACTGCTCATGGCAAAGGTAGATTAATTTCCTATTACTGCTGTGACAAATTACCACAAACTTAATGGCTTAAGACAATGAAAATTCATTAACTCATTTTTCTGGAGGTCAGAATTCCAAAATGGACTGTATAATGGTTCAGCCACTCTGAAAGTCAGTCTGGCAGTTCCTTAGAAAACTAGATATAGAGTTACTCTTCGATCCAGTGATTGCACTTCTTGGTATATACCCGGAAGATCGGAAAGCAGTGACACGAACAGATATCTGCACGCCAATGTTCATAGCAGCATTATTCACAATTGCCAAGAGATGGAAACAACCCAAATGTCCTTCAACAGATGAGTGGATAAATAAAATGTGGTATATACACACGATGGAATACTACACGGCAGTAAGAAGGAACGATCTCGTGAAACATATGACAACATGGATGAACCTTGAAGATACAATGCTGAGCGAAATAAGCCAGGCACAAAAAGAGAAATATTATATTCTACCACTAATGTGAACATTGAAAAATGTAAAATAAATGGTTTATAATGTAAAATGTAGGGGAACTAGTGATAGAGAGCAATTAATGAAAGGGGAACGATAACCCAATAAGAACAGATAAGCTATTATGGGTAAATTTAATGTTCTGGGAATGTCCAGGAATGACTATGGTTTGTTAATTTCTGGTGGGTATGGTAGGAACAAGTTCACAGAAATGTTGCTATATTAGGTTATTTTCTTGGGGTAGAGTAGGAACACGTTGGAAGTAAAGTAGTTATTTTAGTTTAGTTGTCTTTTTCTTACTCCCTTGTTATGGTTTGTTTGAAATGTTTTTTATTGTATTTTTAAAAAATTTTTTTGTTGAGTTAATAGTTAATTTTTAAAAAGTTAATTAAAAAAAAAAACAATGAAAAAAATATGCAGAGCCCCCCTGAGGAGCTGGTGGAGAATGCAGGGGTATTGGCCTGCCCCACCTCCATGGTTGCTAATATGCTCACAGACATAGGGGACTGGTGGTTTGATGGGCTGAGCCCTCTACCACAGGACTTGCCCTTGGGAAGACTGTTGCTGCAAAGGAGAGGCTAGGCCTCCCTATAATTGTGCCTAAGAGCCTCCTCCCCAATGCCTCTTTGTTGCTCAGCTGTGGCGCTCTCTCTAGCTAAGCCAACTTGAAAGGTGAAATCACTGCCCTCCCCACTACGTGGGATCAGACACCCAGGGGAGTGAATCTCCCTGGCAACATGGAATATGACTCCCAGGGAGGAATGTAGACCCGGCATCGTGGGACGGAGAACATCTTCTTAACCAAAAGGGGGAAATGAAAGGAAATGAAAAGTTTCAGTGGCTGAGAGATTCCAAAAGGAGCCGAGAGGTCACTCTGGTGGGCACTCTTACGCACACTTTAGACAACCCTAGGTTCTAGTGAATTGGAATAGCTAGCAGTAAATACCTGAAACTATCAAACTACAACCCAGACCCTTGAATCTTGAAGACGATTGTATAAAAATGTAGCTTATGAGGGGTGACAATGTGATTGGGAAAGCCATGTGGACCACACTCCCCTTTGTCCAGTGTGTGGATGGATGAGTAGAAAAATTGGGGTGAAAAAAAAAGGCACCCGGTGTTCTTTTTTCTTTAATTGTTCTTTTTCACTGTAATTTTTATTCTTATTATTTTTGTGTGTGTGGTAATGAAAATGTTCAAAAATTAATTTTGGTGATGAACACACAACTATATAATGGTACTGTGAACAACTGAATGTATGCTTTGTATGACTGCATGGTATGTGAATATATCTCAATAAAATTGAATTTAAAAAATGAGAGCAAATTAAAAAAAAAAAAAAAAGAATTCCAAAATGGGTCTCACTGGGTTAAAATCACAACGTTGGCAGGGCTGTGTTCTTTTATGGAGGTTCTAGGGGAGATTTCCTTCCCTTATCTTTTCCACATTCTAGAGGCTATCTGCATTCCTCGGCTGACACCTTCTTCAAATAGCGTCTTCAAATCTCTCTCGGACACTGACTCTCCTGCTTTCCTGTTTCACTTAAAAGAACACTTGTGATGACACTGGGCCCACCCACATTAAACAGGATAATCTCCCTATGTCAAAGTCAGGGGATTAGCAACCCTAATTCCCTCTGCAACCTTAATTCCTCCTTGCTCTGTTACACAACATATTCACATATTCTTGGGATTAGGACCTGGACATCTTTGTGGGCCATTATTCTGCCCTCTGCAAGTGGTGTGATCATTGACAGAAGGAAGCCACTCTGTGATACCGCATTTGCTGAAAGACATCTACAAATTCATATCCAGCCATCTCCTAATCTCTTGCATTGCTCAGCAGAACCATAACCACCATTATATATTAAATTCTTATAGCATGTTTATGAAGTTGCCTATGTGAGAGAGGGCTGTACTGCAAATCAGGGCCTGTCCTTATGACTTTCATTTTTAGGCTCATTTTTGAAATCCCCAGATCCCACTAAATGACTTTGTGCACATTAGGAAGTCTCTATTTTATGTCAGACTATTCCATATGTATTCTCCACGTTTGGTGAAAATCTTTCCAGCCAGTTTCTCATGGAAATTGTGTTTTACTCATGAGTTGAGAAATAATTATCTAGTACAAATTTAGCTCTACAGTGGGTCAAATCATATCCTCTTTGTGCGTAGTGAGACCTGGGACTCAGTAATAATCTTGACAGAGTTTTAATTGTGCTAGATTTTTCATTACAACTTATACATATATTTTAGTTTTCTAAACTTCTCAAAGCAGATACCATGAAATGGTTTTGTCTTAAACAATGGGAATTTATTAGCTTACAAGCTTACAGCTCTGAGGCCATGAATATAACCAAATCAAGGCATCATCAAAGCGATGCTTTCTTCCTAAAGACCAGCTGCCGCTGATCCTTGGCTCCTCTGCCACGTAGCAAGACACACAGCGGCATCTGTTGGTCTCTCTTCTCTTCCAGGTTTCATTGCTTTCAGCTTCTTACTTCTGTGGCTGTCTCTCTCTCTCTCTCTGTATTCATTCCATTTATAAAGGACTCCAGTAAGAGAATTAAGACCCATCCTGACTGAGGTGGGCCACACCTTAACTGAAGTAGCCTCACCACAAGATCCTACTTACAAGGATCCACGCTCACAGGAATGGATTAGACTTAAGAACTTTTTTGGGGGAAGGGGGTACATACAGCTTCAAATCACCACATACTTATTATATTTAATTTTTATGGAAAATTATGTCTCTTTTAATCAAAACAAAGTTCTTTTCCATTTATTCATTCATCCAATAAATATTTCTTCAGTGCTTACTATGTGCCAAGTGCTAGTCTAAGTACTAGGGATACAGAAGTGAAAAAAAACAACATCTTGGCCCTCCTGGAGTTTTATTCTAATGTGGAGGTGGTGGGGATGGGGGGAGACAGAAAGTAAATCAACATAGCAGGCCCACCTGGCTCAGCGAGGGTCTCATCAGGCTGCAATCCAGGTATTACCTGGGGCTGTGATCTCATCGGAGGTTCAACTGGGCAAAGAGACACTTCCAAGCTCCCTCAGGTTTTTGGCAGGATTCATTTCCTTGGTGCTTTGCACTGAGGATTTCAGTTCCTTCTTTGAAGGCACCCTCAGCTCCTGGAGGCCACCTTCAATTCCTTGTCAGTTGGGCTTCTCCAACATGACCACTTACTCTATGGCAGCTTGCTTCTTCAAAGCCACCAAGAGAGAGGGAGGGAGGGAGAAAGGGAGAGAAGGGGACGGGGGAAGAGAGAGAGAAAGAAGAGACGGAGAATAATTTTTCTACCAAGATGGAGTCTTACACAGCATAACAGAATCACGGGAATGACATTCCATCACCTTTGCCATATTCTATTAATCAGAAGCCCTAGGACCTGCCTGCCACATGCAGAATCCCAGCCATCATTTCCAAAGAGGCCAATTGTTGTGCCAGAGGGAAAGACAAAAGAGGGACTCCACAACGTGGCTCTGGCAAGGACTTGGCTTTTAAATGAGCTTCATGGAAAGCCATGGGTGGGTCTTGAGTGGAAGTGTGACACACTCTGACATACTGAAAAGTACAATTCTCTGTTGAGAGCAGAATATCTCCATAGTTTTTTTCTCAAACTGGAAGTCCCACACTGTTATCCAACCCTGGTTGGGTGGGCAGGTAGAGTTCTCTTAAGCCTCATCTCTCTCAGCAGCCCCAGGGCCGCTGCATCAAAGAACCACAGACTGGCTGGAATTTATCATCTCACAGTTCTGGAGGTCAAGTCCAAAGTCAAGGAGTCAGCAGGCCGTGTGTCCTCTGGGGTCTGCCATGTTGTGATGGCGGCCTGCCAGCCGTCCAATCTCTGCCTCCATCACATGCTGACTCTCAGCCTGCTCCTCCTCTCTTACTGCGACCGTGTCCACGTTTTAAGGACTCAGCCATCTTGGATTAAGACTCATGCTCATTCAGTTTGGCTTCATCTTAACTAATAACATCTTCAAAGATCCTTTTTACAAATGGGTTTGTACCCATAGGGGTTAGAACTTAAGCATGTATTTGCTGGGGACATGATTCGATTCATAACACCTTTGCATTACTGTCTTATCATTGTAACTTTGTGTATTTTATTTATCTTTCAAATGTATCAATTCTACATTTCACTTTGGATAGTTTTTTGGCAGAAACTGCCTATCCAGTAATACCACTTGCAAATCGACACTTTCCAATGATGTATTTTGTTGTTTTTTCTTTAATATATCATCTTTGGATGTTCTGTAGGGAAGCAGAGTATGCAGATGTTTAGTTGTCTCATTCTGGATCCCAGACTGAAAGAGCAGCCACTGCGGAGGAGGGAAAGAATAGACAGAATAGGACCATGCAGTGCCTGTGAAAGACGCTGTTGGAAACTGGCACGTTGCCCGTTTTGCCAACATTCCATAGCTAAAGCCAGACACTCGGCCAAGCTCTTTAATGGGGTGGGGAAGTATATTCCACCCCCAGAGAGGCAGAGCTCCTCCGGAGGAGGGAGAGGATGCAGTCCCCTACGGTCTCTAAATCAAATCCGTCAGTCTGGTCAGGCACCTCTTCAGTCATCGGCATAGAGAAGGAGACTAAAGCTGAGCCGGAGGAGGTCTCTAGGGGAGGAGAGGAAGAGATGACACAGAGCTCACCAGTGGGGCCATTTGCTCTAAGGCGAGGAGGGGGCAGGAAAGGAGCTAGGAGAGGAGGGGTGTGAGGAGCAGAGGAGAGCCACAAGGTCCCAAAATTTTTGAGGAGAGATGCGTAAAGGAGGGCTGGTTTGCAGGGTCGTATCTCATGGAGAAGTGAAGGGGCAGGACATTTCAGTGACCTTGATGAGAGATGCCAAATCCCATCTTCAGAGCCACTGAGTTTCTGTTTCACATTATCAGGATCTGGTAAAGTGAACAAGGAAAAGAAATATCTGCAGCCCAGCTTCCGTCTTTTACTGGTCACATCACACACTGCCGTTCATAGTCATTGTCCAGCCAACCATTCTTTGAACTTTTATGAAGTATCTTCTGTGGGCCACGCACAGCATTAAACACTTGCAGGGGGGAAGGGAGGAGTAGTTATAATTCACGAGGGGATGTGAGGAGTCTGTATCAATAACAGCACCGAAATCAGACCGCCCAGTGGGAATTGTCTGAGGGAGCCAGGACCCCTTCTCTCGCCCCTTGGTCTCACCCCTCCGATTGGTAGGGTCTGACCTAGATCCTTCCTAACCCTAAGATTCCAGGACTCCATCTGTATGTTGGGCCAGCTTTTCTCACAGAGATGACTTGAGAAAAACAAAACAAAACAAAGAAGAAGTATTTGAACATGCTGTCTTACCAACAAGGTGGGTTTATGCCACCATTTAGTCTCCTGGCAACAAAAGACACAGACGGTCATCAACGGGCTGACTCGTGGCTGCCGGCTCGGCCTGGGTATAGTTTCACATCAAAGAGCTCAGGGGTTATGCTTACACTTTAGGGTGACCAACTACCCCGTTTCCCCAGGACGGTCCCCGTTTTAGCCCTGGAAGTCTCACGTCCTAGGCTCCCACTCATCCTGGGCATCCGGGGTGGTGGACTGCCCCCACCATCATCCCTTCTACTGGATTCTGCAATGAACCGCAAGACACCCCCCAATGTTGCAAAAAGAGTGATCTAGCATCAGATAGACCCAGGTTCAAATCCTTGTACGTGGTGCGTCACTCACAAGCTGTGTGATCTGAGGGGTGTTACTCAGTCTTTCAAAGCATAGACAACATTCACCTCAGGAGATTGCCAGGGTTCTCGCCTTACCAGGTGCCTGATTTCTTCACACTCACTTTCCTTCATATTGCTGTCCTCCGTGGAACTCATTGCCCCATCAGTGCCTTTGCATAGTCTGTTCTCTGTGTCTGGAAGGCTTGGATCTTCCCTGACAGGCTCTTTCTTGTCATCCTCCTGTTCTCTGCTTAACTGTTACCTCCTTGGTGAGGTCATCAAGGTAACCCCCCAGCACTCCCAGGCATTCTTGGTCTTAGCTCTGTTTAATTTTCCTCCTAGCACCAAACATGATCTGGGGCTATCTTGTTTATTTCTTGACTGTGGTAGGCAGCCTTTTTTTAAAATGCAATTTTATTGAGATATGTTCACATACCATGCAATCATCCCAAGTGTACAAGCAGTTCACAGTCCCATCATAATAGTTGTGCATTCATCACACAATGAATTTTTGAGCATTTTCATTACTCCAAGAAAAAATAAAAATAAGAATAAAAATATAAGTAAAGAAGAACACCCAGAACACATTCCGCTTGCATTGTTTTGTTTTTGTTGTTGTTTTGTTATGCTATTCTTCTCATTTGTTTTCCACTTCAGTTTTATTGAGATATAGTGACATACCCTACAGTCATCCACAGTGTACAATATATTGTTCACAGTACCATAGCTGTGCATTCATCATCAAAATAAATTTTTGAACATTTTCATTACTCCAAAAAAATAAAAATAAGAATAAAAATACAAGTAAAGTAGAACATCCAAAACATTCCATCCCTCCCATCCCCCTGTTATTCATTTACTTTTTTGTCCTCAGTTTTCTTCTCATCCATCCATACACTGAATGAAGGGAGTGTGAGCCACAAAGTTTTCACACACACTCACACCATGTAAGCTACATAGTTATGCAATTGTCTTCAAGAATCAAGGCTACTGGGTTGCAGGTCAACAGTTTCAGGTATTTCCTTCTAGCTATTCCAATACACTAAAAATTACAAAGGGATATCTGTATAGCACATAAGAATACCCTCCAGAATGCCTTCTCAACTCTATTTGAAATCTCTCAGCCACTGAAACTTTATTGTGTTTTATTTCTCTTCCCCCTTTTGGTCAAGAAGGCTTTCTCAATCCCAAGATGCCGGGTCCAGGCTCATCCCTGGGAGTCATGTCCCACGTGGCGGGGAGGGCAGTGAGTCCACCTGTCGAGTGGGCTTAGAGCGAGAGGGTAGGAAGCCTTTTAAAATGGATCCCAAGGAGTCCACCTCCTGGTGTTCATGCCCATGTGCAGTCTCCTTCCCTTGAGTGTGGCCTGGACCTAGGGACCTGCTTCTAACCAGCAGAATAGGGCAAAAGTGAGGGATACCACTTCTGAGTTGAGGTCATACAGGACTGTAGATTCCATCTTGCTGGCATTCTCTCTGGCTCTTCTCACTCACTCGTTTTGATGAGGCCGATTGACACAGGATGAGCTGTCCTAATGGACAGGCACCCGTGGCAAGAATTGAGGGCAGGCAGCCTGCAGCCAATACAGCAAGAAACTGGATCCTGCCAACCACCACCCAAACGAGTGTGGAAGTGAATTCTCCCCCGTGTGAGCCTTGAGTACCTGCAGCCTTGAGAAACCCTGATGCAGAGGACCTAGCTAAGCCAGGCCCTGCCCAATTCCTGGCCCACAGAACCTGTCGGATCATAAAAGTCTTTGTTCTAAGTCACTAACTCTTGGGGTGATTTGTTATGCAGCAATTGATAAATAATCACAGCATAATGAAAAACTTGCCTGGTCTTTGTCCTCAGTTCCTGGGAAGGCAGCCTCTGAACCTTTGCAATTTCCAGGGCAAGGGGAGTGGCAGGGAGGCAGGCACACCTGTAGTTTTAGGATGGGATCTGGGCATGCCAGAGAGACCAGCCACAGGATTAGGGGGTTGGGGCCTGAGCCATGTGAGGTCAGCCTGAAGTCTGGGAGGGGAGGGAGGCTATAGATTGAGTTAAACCAGGTGTCCATTGATTCTACCGAGCATGCCTACATAGCAGAACCCCATATAAACTCTGGACACTGAGGAGATCCAGCCCTGTGCCAGGAGGATGATATGCTCTAACTCCATGTGGAGAGAACGAAAGCGGGCATCTGAGAGCCTACCAGACCTCGCCCTAAGCATCTCTTCTTTTGGCTGCTTCTTCCTTGTATCCTCTTACTATAACAAAACTATAGTTGTAAATGCAGCAGTTTCAGTGAGTTCTGTGAGTCGTTCTAGTGAATTACTGAACCCAAATTCTGGGTGGAAAGCCCTGAATTTGTAGCCAGTTGGTCAGAGATGGGGGGCGGGGCCTGGATGGCAGAACTTGGACTCGTACATGAAGGGTCGTCTTGGAGAGGATCGTCCTTACCCTGTGGGGTCTGGCCGAACTCCAGGTACTTAGAGGCATAATTGAATTGGTGGAGTTGCGGCAACTCTGCAGTTGCTGGTTGAGGTTTTGACACCCATATATGAATACACTGGCATTGTTGATTTCCATCTCCAGAATAATTAGCAAACTGACAGAAGGAAGCCTACCCATCTTGCTCACTTTGGTATCCACAGAGAGGAAAACAAAGTCTGGTACTCAACTTTATTGAACGAGAAAACCGTGAAGGCAAAGCTGCATACAAGCCATATATGGAGAGATTTAAAGACTGAAGAGTGATTTAAAGACCAATTAAATGTAAGGAGGGTTAGGAAAAGAGTATTTGGGCTAACTTATCTTTAACTATCAACTCCCCAGGCCCCAAGTAGGTGCTCAAAAGATGTTGAATGAATATGTTGAGATGAGCAAACTTAGTCATAGGTTTGGGTTAGAAACAGATGAGAAGTGATAAGGTTGGTGTTGACACATTGAGTGTGAAATGCCATTAAGATGTCCAATAGGCACTCCAAAATGTCTAGTTTCTCACAGAATGTTGAGGAAAGCAGTTCACAGGACAGTACGTATTTCCCATTTTTGTAAACACATACACACAAGTCTGGAGGAAATAGACCAAAATGTTAAGTGCTTCTTGGTGGAGTTGCTGGGATTACGACTTTTTATTTTTTTACAATGGACAGAACAAACTATAAAGATATTTCCATTTATACTTAAAAATCAGAGAAAGAGTTGGGTCTGTCACCCACAATGAATTTAAGAGGCAGCATCCGTAAAAGAGGCAATTGAGACTTGAGGGTGGAGGAAATGACCCTGAGAAGAGGAGAGGGGGCAATGGTTGCTGAGGACAAAACTGCAGAGTCGTATCTAAAGCAAAATTTCCAGTTGGGTAGGAGGAAAAAAAAACATTTGCCAAAGCAACCAGTATGCCTGAAACCTGGGTAGCCATGAAAGGGCCTATTGTTGGATTAATTCTGAAGCAGGACTTTGAAAAATGTGTGGTGGTTGCACTGGAAGAAAAAGGTTAGCTTCCTGAAGGAATCTGAAAGTCTAAATCAAGTTCTACTGGGGATGGAGAGACAGGAACTCAGCCGAAGGAGGTTTGAAGCTCAGGATTTCATGCTCTGGCTAAGATGAGAAAGATGTTCAAAACAACTGTGGGGCATCATTCTAGCTGTTGAATGAGACTGTCTCTTACCCTCTTCTTTAAAGGACCCTAATTACACTCAGTTAAGGGCCCATCTTACTCCAATATGACTCATCTTAACTAATTCCATCTGCAATGACCCTATTTCCAAATAGGTCACATTCTGAGATACTAGAGGGATAGGACTTATATGTATCTATGTATTTTGGTGGGGAGCACAATTCAACCCATACCATCTGCTAAAATTAAAGATCCTGGAAGGGAGAGTCAGCCTTCTACTCCACCTCCTTTATAACTCAGTGATTCTCACGTTTTCCCTAGTATGAGCAAACTCCAGTGCAGTAATAGTTGTCATGTAGAACTCCAGAAGCCTGGCATGTAAAAGTTCATTTAATATTGGTATGTAAATGACTGTGGCAGCAATTTTTCCTGCTTTTGCTTATCTTCCAGCCACAGGCTTGAAGTCTTCTCCAATGAGACTGCCTTCTTTAGCCACCAGATAATTACTTATTTCTACACCCACACCCATACAACTATACATTGGACACATCAGTTACAATGCCAGGTGCTGGAGACAAGCGGCGAAGACTGTATCAGCTCTGAAGCTGTAACACAGACCTAAAATGACAGTAGCTTGAACAAGATAGAATTTCTCTTTCACTTCACATTCCTAGGGTGGGAGTCCAGGGCTAGCATAGCAGGCTCGTCCTAATGCTTTGCTCTTCTAGCCCCTAGAGCAGGCAAACTTTTTCTATCAAGGGTCAGATGGTAAATATTTTGGGCTTTGCGGGCCTTGTGGAGTCTGCCACAATTCTGCCAAGGTAGGTAAAAGAGCAATCAGTGGCTAAGTTCCAGCACAACTTTATTTACAAAAACAGGCCCCAAGCCATTAAGTTTGCTGATCCCTGCCCTAGAGAAAGGCTTCTTACACTTTGGAAGAAAATTCTGATTCAGTGAGTCTGGGGTAGGGAGTGATTCTGCATTTCTGACAGACTTTCAGGTGATGTCAGTGCTGCCAACTCTTTGGAGTAGCAAGGCTCCAAGGTGTGCTAGCTGAAGATCACTCATCACCAATGCACTGAATATTCGTGCCAGTGGGCAAGGGGAAGGAAAGAAGGGGCACACCCCAGAGTTGACGTGCAAAACAGCCGTACCTAGGTCAGGGGAGGATGGAAAAGGCGGTCTTCAGCTGTGCTGCAGGTACTCAGTGTCATGGCCCAAGGGGGTTTTTGCAGCCAAAGGACTAAAGAAAGCACCTGACACGTTCTGAGGCATGAGCTTTTATTCTGGGCTTACTTACAAGGAAATGGAAGTCAGTCATGCTGCTCTGAACGGCGGCTGATCCAGGGCTTAGTGTGAGTACTCCGTGCTTTGGGGGACACTGGTCAAGCCACTTATAGGGGCTTGAGACAAAGACACTCCAATGGCTATGAGAGCATTAAGTGCAGGAACACGGGTCTTGTGACACAATGGTGATTGATTACATTGTGCAGCAAAGAGAGGAGAATTATGGGAGCTCAGGGAGGAGGTAAGCTATAGATCAACATTTGACGCAGGAGGCCTGGTTTTACAAGGATAGTAGGTTAAAACTTAACTGACCTAGGTCACGCAAGCTGCTCTGTGCACAGTCTTCAAGGCCCTTAGGGAAGGCCCTGGGCCCGGGGCTCCCAGTCAGTAAAACTTGAGAGTTCTATTACTTCCCTTCCCCCTATAAAATGTATTTAATTGCATTTCTTTTTGAGTCTCTGCTGGACAACGCATTCCTGCTCCTGTCCATGGTGTGATCTCCACTTGTCCTTGGCTCCCAGCCCCACCTGCCTTCTCAGAGACTTGGTGTTTGCATCAGATGTCTGCAGATAACCCACAGATAAAAAGGTGCAGACTTCTCCCTCTCCACTCCATCATTCCCATCAACACATGAACATGGCCTCGAATCTTCCAACTTAGAAAAACCAAGCAGCCCTTCCTTAACCAGAACCCCTTAGAGCAACTGCCCCGTTCCACAGCTCCCTTTCATAGCCCACTCACTCTGCCTCCACTTCACTCCTATTCTCACTTCAACTTAGACTCACTCCAATGCAGTGGGCACACTCCCCTGAAACAGCTCAAAGGGCAACTGTGACCATCGTTTGCTAAATCCAGAGTTTACATTCTCTATTCCTCTTCCTTGGTCCCACAGCGTTTGATGGGATCAATCCGTCTTGGTTTCCTCCAACATCAGCAGCATTTCTCTCTGCTGCCTCTTCTGCTCCATGTCTAAACACAGGGGTCCCAGGCTCAGTCCTCCATGCTTCTCCCTAGCGGTCTTGTTCACTGCCATTGCTTTATATACCATCCAGAGGCTGGTGATGCCCCAATTTATGTCTCAAGCCCCCAAATTCACTCAGCTTCAGATGTGTAGGTGCAACTGCCTGCTTGCCTCTTCCACTTGAGTACAACAGGCCACTCATACTCAACATTTGAAATGCAGAACTCTCAACCCCCTGGCTCCATCCTGACCCTCCCCAAAGGCTCATCTCAGTTGATGGCATCACCACAAGACCCAAACAGGGTTTCTGTCCTCCCTAGCCCCAGGCCCCACCATGTTTCACATATGACAAAGCCATCCTCCTCCATCCACCTGCACTGCTCTGGGCCTAGTCCAAGCCACTGCCACTGCTCCCGGGACTACTGCAAGACTTCTAATCGGTGTTAGTGCTACTCCTGTCCTCCTAGAAGCCATTCTCCACTCAACTGCCATTGATGTCTTTGCAAACATAAATCAGGAAACATTTCTTTCCTCTTGAAATGATCCAATGCTTCTCACTGCACTCTGACTAAAACCCATCCCCTTTCCAGTAGCCTACAAGGCCTTCTGGGTGCTGACCTCTCTTACCTCTTGGGCTTTACCTCCTTCCATTTTCACCCTCCAGCCACACCAGCCTCCTGTCTAAAGGTCTCTGCACTTGTCACAACACTGCTGGAAAGCTTTGCCCACTGATCCTGGAATGGCTGGCTCCCTTGTCATTCAAGTTTTACCTCAAATTACCTCTTCAGACAGACACTCCCTGAGCACCTTGAAGTATCCACTGCCTTTCCCCTAGTTTATCAGTCACTATTTAACTGCCCTCACTGCACCCTCAGTATCTGAAATGCTAAGTCCTTGCTTGGTTCTTTTCTGTCCCCTCTTCTAGAATGTAAGTGACTGGGTAGCAGGAACTTGTCTGACTTGTTCTTTACTATAGCCACAGCATCTGGGTCAGATCCTAGCTCCTAGTTGGCACTCAGTAGATAAATTTTTAAATGCATGGAAACTAACTTTCAGTTTTCCTATCACTGATTTTAGTCCTATGCCTGAAAATGATATATCAATTAAGATGAAAACGTTTAGTTTCTTTTATCTAGTGGAATAGAAGTTTATCTTAGTTCTTCCTATTTTCCTGATAGGGAAGTTAAGGGACCCATGAAAATAGAAAAATAAATTAGATTCACAATAGTATTGAGCAGAACTTACCTCTAAACAGGTCAGACTCTCTCCAATGGGAGTTTTGAATTTCATACTGAAAATGTTTGGGGGCTTCTGTCATCATTCTAACTTATTCAATATTTGTGTGTGTGTGTGTGTGTGTGTGTAATATGCTTCACCCAGATCAGGTTGCCACCTTGGCAACCTCAGGATTTTCTCGGAGGCATGCATGCTAGGTGGCTCGCCCTGCAGTAAAGCATTCCTGTTTTCAGCATCCCAGGCACCACACAATCATAGCAACAACTCAAAGCAAGCAAACCCAGCATTCCATTAAAAAAAATTTCCCCTACTGATTTTCCAATAAAGACAAACAAAGTGTAAAAATAAGAAATCTTTATTAAAAGTTAAAAATAGTCTCAACGTTTACACATGCAGAGAGATAATTCCACCATAATATGGACTTGTAAAATCACTGACAAGCAGAGATACAAACAGGTCTGCAAAACATGCATCAGCTACCTAACCTCCCTAAGTACTTGTGCTCATGGTAAACCTGATCACTGGGAGGGAAAACAAACACTTACCAGATGGCCCCAGCTGCTGTGGCTGCAGGGACTCACATAGTGGAGGGGATGGAGCAGGGCTAGGAGGAACAGTGCTGGGCTATAGCCCAGGAGCCAGGTTGCCACCAGACCTGAGCAGAGTCAACCCAGGTGAGTGGCTGTCTGCTAAGATGGGCTTCCTAGCCAGTTCTCAACACAGGCTGCACATTATCATGAATGGAGAACTTAAAAAAAAAAAAGCAACCTGATGCCTGAGCCCTGACCCACTAAATGAGAATGTCTGGGAATGGAGCCTGAGCAGTGTCATTTTTTAAAAGCTCCCCCAGCTGATTCTGATGCTCAGGGCAGTGAGAGTACAGCAGCAATTTCTTTCTCAATTCTTACCTTCTTAGAAGTCTCGTGGGTTCTAATTTAAAACATTTGTCATGTTTGACAGTCTTCTTGAATTATGACATATGGATGCTTCGTTTCTACCACTGATTTGTGAAGGCTTAAAAAAATAGAGCACCCAGATTTCATTAAAAAAATTTATTTTCATATAAAAGTGCCAAAATATCCACCAATGTCATAACCTATCTCAACAGCCAGTTTACACTAGTAATCAAAACACAAGCATCTTTATTCACATTGTTTAAAACTCAAATTCCGTTCACACATTCCCACAGTAACTCGAGTCTCTAGACAGTGGGAAATTTGCATTCCTATTTGCTGTGGTAGTCCATATGTCCAGATTCATATAGGCACGAAACGGGTTGAACCCTGGGTAATATTCCTTGCACATGACTGCCTGGTTTTCCATGTGAGTCGAATGCTCCATGGCGGGACTGATGGGGCAGCAATTTTCATACACGTCGCTTTGTGGGGCCCAGATGGAACCAAAAAGTCCAGACATTGGAGACAAGCTTCGGGTGCTTGTGAGGTAGGGCTGATACGTAAAAGGAGAGGAAAAGAAAGAAAAAAATGTTTAAAAAAACAAACAAATAAAAAGCCCAAAACTGACAATGTGGAGGTTGAATATATACCAATGGATATCACAATGTTACCAATCCAAGTCGCGTGGAAGTTATTAAACTACTGTCAACAATTGGGGATGCTTTCACTCTGTTTTCCTCAAATACAGAGTTCTGAAATTCTCCTCTGACTGGATAAATTTATTTTCAACCCCAGGAAAGATCTACAGGTCAACTTCCCACTACCTGTGACAAAAAATTGTTGAATGGATGTGAAAGGGGGCAGGGGCTGGGCTTTGTAGGATAAAGGGTTTGTGCACAGCCAATCATGACCCAATCAATCTTTGACCACTGACCTTCCCTGGACTTTCATTTCATTTACCATCACAGAAGAAAAGATCAGCAAAGCCACATAAAGACAGCAGTGTCACACAGAGAAGTTCCTAGCCCTTAATTTAATCTACAAAAGATCACTCCTCTGTAGTCTGAGATGCGTTTTTCATTCAGGGGTGACTAGAATGTCAAAGCCTGCAAACCCCCACCAGTCTGATTACATGCTGGGTTCTCCAGTGGGCAGCCAGCCTTAGCTTCTGTGAGCTAAAAGAAATAAACCAGGGTTTGGCTGATCCAGACCCAACTTCAAAAATGAATTGAGACCAGCATTAAAGAAATACCAGAAACAACTCAGAACCGCCCAGGGTGGGTCCACGGCACAGGATGGGGGAACACTGACCGAGGAGCTGATGAAATTGGCATGTTCCCACGCAGTAGGCATGTTGTGTGGGGCATTCCAGGTAGGTTGGGGGTTGTGATCAATGAAGTCTGTCTGAATGTCGGCAGGACAGGGGAAGCCATTGGGGTAATTCATGTTTTCTACAAAGAATGGGAGACATCAGCATAGGTAAACATTTTTATGGAGAGAACTGAATTGTCACTCCCAGGCACACAAGTTTTACAAGGCCTTAATATATTGACAAGTTAAAGACATACATGGAAAACTCAGTGTGAATCAGGAGGATCATTTCCTTATTACTCTCAAGGTTCAGAGTGTTTATCAGATAAAGCTTAGTGAGAAAGGTCTTTCTCTGGGTTTGTTTTTCTGATATGTGATAATCTGATAGGAGTCTTTCTAATACTACTAAAGATTTTAATACTGTCAAGAATGTTATCTTTTATTTCCTGTCATGTCACCCTCAGCCACCTGCACAAACACCATATGGAATGATAAAAGCAATCTGAGACTAAGCACACTGCTGAGATCCATAAGAAGATGGCAAACACGTCGTCTCACAATTATGTACGGAAGAAAGTTACTTAGGCACCCTCTGGTGGTTAGCACAGAGCGACACATATACCAAAGGCCAATAAGTATAACTCCTACTAACTGCTTACCCCCTTTCCCTGAAGCTTGAACCAGGGCCATGAGAAATAATCACGTACAACCTACCCAGTAAAGAACTGCACAAGGAACATTTTCCAGCTTATCAGGGAAATCCTATATCTCTTATTTAGTGTATTATAGATGCTTGAACCCCTCCAAACTCCTTTCCTTCCTTTTGGAGCTCCACCAGGGGAAACAGAATCAGTATTTGCTGAGGAACAAAGAGGTAAATGTTTCTACTTTGCATGGGATTTGTCTGAACTAAAGCCCCAGATCCCCAACAGATAATCCAGAATGTCAGATCCAAGTAAATCCAAATGACCCAGTTCCACCTGATTTCAAGAAATAAATGGGTTAGGGTAATTTGCAGAAGCCCCCGACACCCAATTGAGAGCTTTCTGAGAGCCACATTAAAGCTGTATACAGCAGGCATGCACAAGTGGGTCCTCGTCAAGCCACTGAGCAGCATTCTGTGAGCGCTCAATCCCAAAGCCAACTCCCATTCTTCTTCAGATTAGTGCCTTAAGTCCACATCCTTTTACTTTAGCTATCTGAGAATAAAAGAATGGCACTGGGGTTGTTCAAACAGCTTTTACCTTCGGGAAAGGCATTGTAATCGTTCAATTCCAATGGACAGTACACGCTGGGAAACTGGCCTTCGCAAGTTGTGCCCCAATCAACGAAACCACTACAAAAAACAACAGGTCTGGTTTCAGAAACAGGATGTCAAGAGATCAAGTAAAGGAGGAGGAAAACAATTTTTAAAGAGTGCAGGATTTGGGGGGAAATCATCACGTTTCAAGAGTTTGTTCTCTTTTCCAACTTTTGAGTCATTATGCATCTTCACACTATATTGCCCAGAAGCTTACTCGCTGCTAATTCCCCAATTTTGGAAAATAAAAAACATGCATTCTCAAGCCGCTGATTCAAAGACTTCCTAATTAAATGCTCAGGACCAGTGACACAGCCAGTCTTCAGCAGGGATGGATGGGGCTGGCTGCCCACTTTACTCATAGCTGTGCTTGTTACGCCTAACAGCTAGAGGCAGAATCCAAGGCCTCGGCTTTATTCACATATGGAAGAAAAACTGGACTACTTTTAAGAGCCGTAGCACACACCTGAAGGACTTTTAAAGGTTCTGCTACTGAAATGTCCATCTCTCACTCAGAGATCAAGACCAGCATCCATCTTAGGTAAACTACAATTATAAAATCTATGCTTCATGATACTCTGATCACTATTGCAATCTAGATTCTCATTATGGAAAAGTAAAAATAAGAAAGTAAATACTGCTGTAATGACTGGAACCAAAAAACCTTCAAACAGAATCTGTGATTAGACAAAGTTATTAACATTTTCTCTGATTTCTTTAATTGAATGATATATTAATATCAAATAGTGAATTTAAGAAACTGTCATCTTAGAACTATTTTTCAATACTCAAACTATTTGACCTTTTAAATTTTCAAATATGTTGAAGATTAATGCCACAGAAAAATGGAAATAAATCCTTGCTCTGTTAGGGGTAGGAATTATGAGTGACTACTTTTCTCAAATTTGCCTCTAATATATTAGCATACCATCTTTTCAATTTAAAAAGGTAAAGTAATGACAAGATAAACCAGTTATAATTACTTTGATTTCCTTTCACGTTTCTCTCAATGTCTAGTTTGTTGTCTTCTAAAACGTTACAATACAACTCCAAAAGGCAGGTAGAAACACATAGCTACTGTACACTGAAGTAAGGAAGCTTGGCCCTAATTTTCATAAGGACTACTAAACAAATGAATTCCAATTCCTCCTGCACGCCCTTCTGCTAAGCAAGGCGCAAGTAAGAGACGTGACGCTGTACCTATTGTGAACCAAGGGAGCCTCCTGCATCACACAAGGCACGCCGTTCTCGAGACTGCAGTTTAGGCTGCTTGTCAGACACACTGGCTGGGTGGGCCACAGGTCTCCAGGTGGGTAAAGACCTAAGGAAGAGAACAAGGCCTCTCAGTCCACCTCCTTCCCCGCTGAGCCCTCACCCTACCGCTCCTGCAAAGCCCAGCTCAGCTTCTCTTTCCTCCAGAAAACTCTACCTTGTGTTACCCCCCACACACACACACTGACTTCCTCTGCCTTCTCTGACTCCTTTTAGGACATGATTTCAGGATATAATGTTGCAGCAGAGCATTCTGCTTTGACCTTTACTTCTGACAGCGTACAACTTGTCTCCTGTCCTGGACTGTATGATTAGTTCACTCAACAAATATACGAGGACCTGCTTTATGGAAGGCACTGCTACAGACACCAAGGACACTGCAGGGAACAAGTTTTACAGTCAAGTGAGTAGAAACAACAAACAAAATAAGTCAGAAGTATAGCAGGACAGGTGGCAGTAAGCCGCCATGATGACAGAGTGATTCCAACTAGGGCCTCAGTAAGGTAGCATCTGATCAAAGATGTGAACGAAGGAGGAAGTGGGCACGTGGGTACCTGGGAAGTGCTGCAGGTGGAGGAAAGAGGCCCTGCAGCGACGGCATGCCTGCTGAGTTCAGAACAGCAAAGACACTGCACGGCCAGAGAGGAGTGGGGAGATGGGAACAGTACGGGAGGGACGGTCACAGAGCGGACTGGGAGCCAGAGGGAAGAGCCTGCAGGCCACTTCAAGGGCTTTGGCATTTACTGTCAACCAGATGGGAAGCCACTGGAAGGTTTTTAGCAGATAAGTCTTTCTGAATTTCTCACATTTTTGTACTTCTTATGAGCAGAGGCACTCTCTGCCTTTGTTCTGGGCTATCTTTTTAAGGATTTTATTAAGCGAAAGCCTTAGAAAATATAGTGTCTCCCTCCAGAGCAAAGGGCAGGCATGCTTACCTTTACCAATTCTCCCCCTGATGATCTGTCATGTTTTTCCTGACTCTTGAGCTATTATCAGTGGCCTATCTGTCTGGTCTGCCACTTGAAAAAGTACAGACTGGAACATTAAAGACATCCCTCTTTGGGACCGGGAGATGTAGAAACATCCTGGCTTCTGATTAACTCTTCTGAGTTGTGGCCCATGGTGAGGGCTGTTCTCTGATGATACCAATTGGAATCTAGCTCCTGAGTAAGCCTCACCACCCCAGTGGCAACCACCGCTGCCTGGACATGACGACACTTCCAGCATCAGAGAGGGGGCAGAGTTCAGGAGAGTAGGTTCCTGATGCAGAGGCTACCACTGCCTCCCACACTTGTGACTTCAGCCAAAGTTGGCCCATTTGTCTTGAGGCAAAGGAGGCCCCATGACACAGGGCACTGCCCAACTCACTCCTGGCATACAGACAGCCTTGGCCCTATGACCCCTCTCTGGGCTCCCAGTGGTGCCGCTGTTAACACATTTTCAGATTAAGAAGTTGCTATTCTGGTCCAACCAGCCAACTGAGCCACACCATTGCAGCCCTTAGACATAAGCTGTATCATGCTTTTTTGGTTTTCTAGGCCAAAAGTCACTCAACAGTGGGCTGACAGCCAAGGTATTCAATGCACCTTCCATACTCCCTGCCATCCTCAGGCTGCTGGTATTGCTAAGTGTTGGCACAAAAAATTGATTCAAAACGATTTCTGACTCTACCATCTCAACTCCCCTGGTACCTCAGTGAGGCAGTTTGGTCAATGAATGCAGCTGTCCCCAGAAAGGGGATACTCTCCTCAGCTACTTCCTGGGCAATGATCAGGACCAAATGGGTGTGTGGGATATGAGTGTGGGGGGGTGATGTAGGCCTATCTTGAATTCTGAAATTCTGCCCCGACCATTCCCTGAGACACGAAGCTGTTCCTTGTCCCTAACAGCAATCCAGGCCAACCTGGTTGGGACACCTTCTGGTAACGTTAAAGCCCAAAGAGTGCCGAGCCCTTCTGACTTCTGGGTGAGCCACCTGGAGCCTCTCTGCACTGACAGCGTCCTAGATCAAAAGGATGACAACCTCTTGGTTGAGTACAATGCCCACTGGCTCCCCTACAGTGCTCACTCAGACCAAGTGGAGGACAGAATGGGTCTCTGTAAGTTTCATAAAAACACCCTTATCTCTCTTGCATGTGACCTTCCAGATAAAAGGTGGTGCAAATAGGATTTGAGTGAAAAAAAACAGTGAAATTCTAGCTACTGGAATAAGACACAAGGATTTTGTGGTAGTGGAAGGGGAGGAAACACCTCAGATGTCAGGAGATAAGGAACGGCATGGGGTGGGGGGAGGGGGTGGGTGCCGCAAATCTGCTAAAAGTCCGCTTTAAAGTCCTTCGTTTCTGAGGAGTCTCCTGTCTCTGCCAGTATCTACTATATTGTGGCAGGCTAACTTATCAGCTTGCAAGTAGGGCTGCAGACACTCCCTAGTTCTTGACTGTGACATGATCCAACTTGCATTTTAACACAACCTCTCTGGCTGCTGTGTTAAAAATAAACTGCAAATAGAGTAAGGGCAGAAGCAAGGACACCTGTTAGGAAGTTACTGTGAGAATTCAAGTGAGAGATGATGATGGCTTGGACTAGGGTAATTATGGTGAAAGTGGTGAAAAGTGACCAGATTCTGGATATATTCGAAAGGCAGAAGGCTAAAAGAGTAAGACAAAGGTCAGATATGAGGTATACGATTAAAAAAAGTCAAGGATAACTCCTAGATTTTTGGCTTGAGCAGTCAGAAAGACTGAATGGGAAGAAGACTGTAAGAGGTGCAGGTCTGAAGGAGGAGAAGAAGCATTCAGCCTGGGAAACTGTTAGACACCCAAGTAAAAATGTCAAATTGGCAGTTGGCTGTAAGATACCAGAGCTCAGGAAAGAGGCTCAGGCTGAAGATATACACTTGGGAGTTGTGAGTTAAGATTTAAAGCGTTGAAACTGGATGAGACCAGTTAGAGAAGATAAGAGCATCAGGGATGGCAGTCAGGGGACGCGAATGTTATGAGAGGAAGGGGAGGTGAGGAGGAACTGAATCGAGAGGCAGATGATCAGAATGTCCAGTGGCTGTAACAGGTCAACTCACACACTGAAGACTGAGCGATGACCATGAATTTAACAACATGGTGACTCTCACAGGTACAGTTTCAGTGGGGCGGGGGCAGTAAAAGCCAGAATAGAGTGATTTCGAGGCAGAATCGTAGGAAGGGAATTTGAATCAGCAAGCAGAGATTATCTGTCTAAGGAGTTTCCCTAAACAGAGGAGTAGGGATACAGAGCAACAGCTGGAGAAGTGAGTCAAGGGATGGTGGATTCGGCTGTTTTTGTTCTTTAAGATGGGAGGTATTATAAAATGTTGTATGCTGACAGGAATGACCCAATAGAGGAAACCTGACGATAGAGGAGGGACACGGAAATGTGCTGAAATAATATCCTTGGAGAGAAGGGCTGTACTGAAGATTGGGCAGGTTGGGAGCAGAGAATGGCACCCGGTGGAAGGAGAGTGGATGGGGTGGGGGTGGGGGGGCTTTCTAAAGGTTTCTAACTGCTTCTCTTTTTTTCATTAAAATAGGAAGCAAGACCAGCTAAGAGAGAGAAAGAAGTAGAAGGCGCAGGAAAAGTCAGGCTAGAGGAGGAGAGTGGGACAAGGAAGGAGCAGGGCAATGCAGCAGCAGCAGAGCCCAAACACGAATTTGCAGAGATGCCAGGCAGCATGCCCTTGGGCGCTTCTCCAGCTCCCTTTATCTGCAAGGGAGCAGAGAACGGTGGAGAAGCAGAACACCACGACTGTGGTTTTGCTGGGTGAACAGGAAACGACCACAGGGATAGATCAGGGAATTTAAGCTGCACAAGAACGAAAGTCAAATATGAGGGAGGTGGGGGCAGTAAAGAGGTGATGGAACCAGCACTTTGTAGAAAACTACTTCTTTAGTGGCTTTAGTACCTAACCAAATATTGTAACCGGTGATCAAAAATACTTGCAGATTATTAACTAGAACGAGGTAAAAGGCACTTAAGCGCACACGCACACACACAAACGTGAATTAGAACACTAGATTACATGTAATTCTCTCTCCAATTGGCAACAAAAACAGAATAACATATTAAATGGTATCTGCTTTGACAATTTTTATATTTTCCCATTATTAGTTAAGTCCTATCTCTATTACTTGAAAGAAAAAAAGGCTGTACCATTTAAACCTCCCCCAAACCTCGTCTTAGCAAATTAGTGATTACTGAATGTAAGAGACTTTACTGAAAACACTTAGCTCCAACTTGCAAATAATTTATTTCCATTGATAATTTGATAGCAAGTCCAAAATTTACCCAAGGAACAGCACAGAAGCCTTATGCTTTCAAAGTAAAAATAATCTAATGTGTTCTGTAGCTGGTAAGTCCAGCTACATTTAATTTATATGACCAAAAAAGCAAATATATATATCGATGCTAAATGATACCACGGAGAGTAAAAATCAGGCTTATCCTGCCACAATTCCTGACCGTAATCAGATGGGAAAGAGATGCTAGAGTAATAGAGGAGACCAAAAAAAACAAGACAAAGAGAGGTAGAAGAGGAGGAGAAAAGGACAAGAAAACACGAGAGAGAACCAGGGTCATTCATCTCACATCCAAGAGGGCCCAGGAGTGGGGTTCCCTTCTGACCCACTCCTGCATCCATGCTCTCGGGCCGCTGTCTCCCCCACCTGGAAGAAGGTCTGCGGGACCTCAGCCCTCAGTGTCAGTCCTGGTCACCGGGGCCACTGGGCAGGACTAGCAGCCTTCTGAGCCTCAGCCTGGGCTTGCTCTCTGACCGGCCTCTGTTCTCTCGGGCCATGCCACTGTCTTTCTATTTTGTTTCCATCATCTCGGACTAGGAAAGGTCTACTAAATGCAGTGGTAGCCCGCTGTGGCCGAGGCAGAGGGGTCAGGAAGGACCACAGCAAGCCAGAGTCAGAGGTCCCAGGTGATCCTTCATACCGCACAAAGCCCTGGCATGGCCTGGAGAAGAGGGCACAGGGGACATGGCCCAGCCCCACCTACCCGCTTTTTTCTTCTCAAGCTCACCGGCCAGGAAAACAGTACACATGCAGGTGCCTATAGTGCAAGCCACGCCCCTTACCTTTATCTTCATCAATACCTGCAGGTACATCAGGAAGACTGCGACAGGGGGTTCCTGCATCTTGTGGGAGGTTATTCACATCTCTGCAGGGAAAGTGAAAAAATGAGGACTACTGATTATTTCTGATCAAGGAAATAGTAAAATTGCATTTACAGGAATTCTTCCCCCAAGAAACAAAGATAGTAGAGACATAAAGGTCTGTGGCCAGAAAAGGGTTGAGAAATATCAAATTCCCAAGAATCAGCAAAGTCTAGTTTTCACAAACAACAAAACAATTTTAATCGCCTGTTTTACGGAATTAACCTAAGGCAACTAAAGTAAAACGCAGTTTCAAATCTGCCTACCACCGGTTACCAGCAATTCTTAAATCCCTGGTTCCCATCCACCCCTAAGAAAAACAGTTCACAGAGAGCCTTCACTATTCACTAGCTGAGCTGCCTTTCTCCACAAATTCACCAATTCAATTACATCTTCCTGCCCTCCTCACAACACGGTGGGTGCCCAAAAAACCCACTTACATGTCTTACCCTGCAGCTCTCTCCTTGCTTACTCTCCCCTCCCTCTTCTCCCTCTCAACGAAAAAGACGTGTTTATCTTGTCCAATGCTGTGGAAATCTTCATACACTGGAACTGTAAATGTCTGGGTATCTACTAGGTTCTTGCAAACTTTCTCTATCATCAAAGCTCAGTTTTATTTCAAGTTCTAGCAAAGGGTAGGTTGTTCCCATCCTTATAAAAATTACTGCCTCTTCTTTCTCCTTTCAGAAATGAGGTATTTTCTAACCTAGCTATGTAACAGAAAAGACAAGTGATACCAGAGATACTCCCCCATAAACCAAGGTTACTCTGAAGATCACTCTTGCTGAATTATTAGTAAAAGTATATTTTCCTTTCATGCATCCTTAAAATATAAAAACTTTTCATGTTTTTAACCCTGCAGAGCCAAGTACAAAGAAGAAACAATGATTTACAGAAAAAGCAGTACATAAGTTATAAAAGTTGGAAAATTAAAAACTTACGTGGGATTGCAGATGTTATGAGAAAGATTCGAGGAGATGGGAGTTTCAGAAGGAAAGTCATTTTGTGAAACCTTGTCTCCTGCATAAAAAAGTTACCATAAGGTTTTACAAATGTAAATCAACTGTATAGATTCTGTATTAAAATGAACAGATTGTTAATATCATTAACCTCAAATGATGGATTTATTTCACTATAAACTGACAGTCATATATTCAGTAATTTAATTTTTAAAAGCTTTTATAATTTATCTTTTCATTGAAAACAACAAAACTCAACATTTAAATTTACTGATTTTTTAATTACTTATGTATAATATTGAAAACTTCATCAATATTACAGATACAGACAAAAGCTATACAAATTTCTTAACAGAATTTTTTCTTCTGATAAAGGACATTGGCTATATAATTACAATGCCTATGCCCACCCCCATTACCAAAGTAATGTACGTTCATTGTAGGAAATCTATAAAAAGAAATAAAAGTTCAAAGAAGAAAAACATAAATCACAGTTTGAAGAAAAATATTTCTTCACAGTTTCTTTTGTGTGTATGTGTATCAAACTCATAAAATAAAATTGGGATCATACTCCATAAACACATTGGTCTTTTACTCCATCTATTTAACTGGGGACATTTTCCTGCTACTGTATAACTTTCAAGCACAACTTAAAGACTGCACACCAGGTCACTATATAGCAATACTATCAATAATATTTATCATTGTTCTACTGCTGCTCTTTCCCCTCAAGCAACAGCTCTACTTCTATTTTGTTAATGTGAAGTACCGATTAAAAAAAAATCTGGTATTAGCATTGTCAGGCAACCTTAGCCTTCAGTGGTAGATGGAGCTGTGCTGGTACAGGCTGTGAAAACTAAGCTTCCTCTGGCCTAAATAACGATCCCTGTTATCAAACAAAACACTATGTACCTTCCTCTAAGTCCATGCATTCCCACTGGGGGCAATATTGTCCCCAAGGGGGTGAAACTGGTTTGTTTCTAGATATATAAAGCACAATATACAGCAATAAAAAAAAAAAATACAGTATATTACTGGCATTAAAAACTAATGGGGAGAACAGGGAGGTTAGGGAAAAAATATCTAAAAAGGCTTGGGAGGAGCAACAATAAGAAGGTAGGGAAACACTGATTTTTTAATTAGTAATGTATTATATTATTTCTGTAATATTTCAATATTATAGAAAACCATCAATATTATAGATATAGACCAAGTGCTATATTAATAGCCCTTCTGGGTACTTTCTCTAGGGTTTTCTGGATACTTCTACACTGGTCTCTCAGACAAGATCTTTTTTTATGGTAACCTCGCCGGTAGGAGAGAGAAAAGAAAGAGTACAGCCCCAAGGCTGCGGAGGGAAACCCTGCAACTTGCTGACCTCACATCCGGCAGTCTGAGAAGCAGACGGAAGTGCTGAAAAGAGCCCTGGACCTTGAAGAAAGGAGACCCGGGCTCAAAGCTGAACTGCTGCAGATAAACCGTCTGTGGTGGACAAGACACACGACCACTGTGAGCCTGTGTCCTCAGCTATCTGTGCACCTGATCAGTCCTCCCACGTAAGATGGGAACAGGACCACCAGTCCAGCCCATCTCAGCGATGGGCAGAGTGTGCATGTGCCTAGAGACGCTGCAGGGCATCGCACAGACGTGCATTTCTGAACCTCACTGGCTGTTTCCTTTTATGAAGACTAAATGTTTACAATGCGGAAAGTAACAGTTAAGAAGGAACTACATCTTTCTATGACACGGAGCTACAGAAAACAATGTGGAGTGAAAAAAGCAAGATGCAGAATGTTATACTGAAGTATGATTTAATTTACGTAAGTTAAAAAAAGAATGATTCTGTATTAGAATGCAAGTCTGAAGCAAATACGTAGTACTGAAATCCTGGTTGCATCTGTTCTTCTCCAGGTGCTGGAAGGCAGATGCAGACTTGTTCTGGGGATGGGAGGGAGAGCAGAAAGAAGGGGCCATTCCAGAGACTTGGTTTCCTTCTCACACTCACCGGCTGGGAGGAAATGCTGAGGGTCCACCACAGCTTTCTTGTCCCCATCAGAGCTGCTGGTGCTACTCCAGCTACCCCAGCTGCCCCGGCTGGCACGCACACTTCCCAAGGAGCTTCCGCAGTCGGAGCTAGAGTCTGAGCAGAACTTTTCCACACACTTCTTCTCAGGCTTTTGGTAGTAAGTACCTGGAGAAAGTAAGAGAGAAGAGCTGACCCCAAACAGAGAAGTCAAGATTCACTTAAATAATTTTCAACTTGCTGCCATTTCTCATAAAAGGAGAAAGGTGAAATTACGAAGAAGGTAAGGTCCAACTTCAGAGTTTCCTATCTCTGGCTCATCCAACAAGGAGGAAGAAACTAATCATTAATAATTAGTGGAGGGCAAATGTTTGCCTACTCTGCTTGTGGGACAGGCAATCAAACTTGAGAGTCAATACCAATCATAATCTTGAGCTAAAAATGGTTCTGGAAATAATAATCACTTCTATCAAGAAAACTAAAGCTGTTCTGTAGAATTAGGGGTTTATAGATAATTTCCCCCATCTCTTTTACAAAGATGCCCACTAAGAGTTTCAAAATATTTATGTGTGGAAGGGAAGAACCTCTACTAAGACAAAAAGCAACATGAGAGCCAAGTGAATGAAAAAGAAGAGGAAGACAGAAACCAGTCAACTCTGCCAGCCTGGGGTGGGGGGGTTAGGTACTTGGGGAAAGTGGATGTTGGGAAGATCACAACCTCATCCCGCCGATACCCCACATGCACTACTAACATCAGTGG
This sequence comes from Choloepus didactylus, assembly GCF_015220235.1. NCBI lineage: Eukaryota > Metazoa > Chordata > Mammalia > Pilosa > Megalonychidae > Choloepus > Choloepus didactylus. Next base: position 167,033,420 of record NC_051309.1, on the reverse strand, counting down.
CCTGTGGCCTCCTGCTATCTTCTGTCCTATCCTGGACCCAGCATTTGATGCCCCTTGACCTCCCACTCCCAGGATACCACCTCGCAGTACTTGGGTGGGGCAGCAGCATAGTTCTGCAGGAACTACCTGGCTCAAGTGGTAGCACTATTCTCACCTGGCTATTTCTTTACATTCCTATCACCAACGGGGTGTGGACCTATCTAGACCAAGCAACCCTTGTTCCTGTCAGCATTATGTACAAGCATAATAGGGAATGGCCCTATTTTAGGGGTGTACAGTGGTGACATTGGAGTCCTGACCAGGCTCCAAAGAATCTCGGCTTTCTGTTTTGATCCTGATAACTTTCACAGCTCAGTGTCATTACATACCTGTTTCTCCCTGTGCAGCAGGTAAGCTTCCAATTTCAGCATTTGTTTTACAAATCTCCCCAGTATTTTCCCGTATACACCAGTTTCTTAGATCAATGTCACCACTTGGCTCAGCCCTTTCAAATTCATTGCACACAAGCTTTAATTCACTATGTTCAGAATGTCTGGAAGAGCACACAAAAATCAAAATCCGTATTTTATAGTGTATACATACATAACTTTTCCATGAGACTTATTAAGGTGAAAAGATGAATTTGGGACAACCTGGAGTCTCCTCTCATTTTCTCTGGGTGGAGAATATGATAAGTATAAGGGGGGAGAGTAATAAGATAAAGATTTTGCAATTTTAGGACTAGAATTAATTTAGAGCTCACTTAATCTTTTTTCTTGTTTTACAATGAAAGGAATAAGACTATGCAAGTTTAGGTAAGTCACTTGTGGTCAAACTCCAGAAACAGAACTTAGGATGCTGGACTTATTTTATTTCTTTTTTAATGCAAAATATGAGTTTCAATAGATGAAACTGCTCTTTGGTGTATGGAGGAAGATACTGAGCAGTGATTTAAATACATTTCCATTCATTCATTTGGCAAACAGGAGTGAATATGACGTGCAACATATTTTTATTAAAGGTGCAGGGGCCACAGAGAAGAGCAATAAAATTCTTCTCTAAGGAGTTCACTGTCTAACAATACCTTTCTTATTAGATTGTGAATTCTTTGAGGAAAGAAATATAATAAAATTTCCTAGGAAGGCAATATAGAGATGTGTAGGTAGGTAATGCTACGGGAGAGACTTAGATGATTATTTTTTACATTTCAGATTCAGCACCTAATGTTGGGCTTGTAGGGTTACAGGTTAGAAGATCAAATACATGAGATACAGCAAATGACTGCATGGGTTTCTGATTGGGTAAAAAGAGTAAATAGAAACAAGAGCCAAGGAAACAATCTAACAACACATTTGTTAAAGCATCATGCTCTCAAAATATCCTGATTAGCTATAAGCTACTATAAGCTATTTTTTTACAATTTTAAATTATTTCTTCAGCATGTCAGTGGAATGTCAGGAATCTGCTTTTAAAAATAATCAGTGTTTAACTGGTTAAATTCCGCTTTAATTTTATGTCTTTCCATATGCTCACATCAGGAAACTATAATACCTTAAAGTTACCTCAGAGTCCATCAAATTTTTATGAAAATACATGTAAAAGAATACAAGGTTTGATTTTTTTTCCTTTCTACAGTACGCTGCATTGCAGCTTTCAAATGATTCAGCCTAGTTAAGGATAACCACCAATCAGTAGTAAGGATTTAGTATTAAAATAAACTAATAATAGGTATTTTTTTTTCTATTTGTATTCTCATTATCTCTCAGTGGGTGTAGAACTAGAACCTGAAGAACCCTTGGAGCTGCCTAAGAATTTCCCAGCAGAGTGTCTATGAGAATTGCTGGGGAGCTTATTACAATGCTGAATGACGGGCTCTGAGTGCAAGATTACCACTCAAGGGCCCAGGGGCAGACATTGCAAACAAGCCCCAGGTGGTCCCTGTCACAGTGGGGGCTGCCATGCCAGCGTCCCCTTCCAACAACACGCTCAACTGCAGCAGGGTAGAGAGCTGTTTCCCCATAGAAATTTGGAACTGCTAGAGAAAAGTCTAACAGAAGCCTTTAAATACCTAGCTGAGCTCACAAGAAAGAAACCCCAGATGCCAGCACTCAGAAGAAGAAAACAGAAGCCACAGTGGGGAGGACAGATGGGTTATAGGGCAGGAAGTAGGCCTTAATGGCCAGGGGTTGGGTTTTAATCCCACCCCTACCCCAGGACAGCCTCACATGGGAGTCAGGGAGCCCGAAGTGAGTCTGCTATGAAAAACAGCCCTGAAAGGTGGCATCCTCAGTGCAAGGAGGACCCAAAAAACTCATCCATGGACACAGGGAAGAAGCAGCAAGCAGGAAGCATGTCCTGCTGGAGGCCCTGGGCATGTGTGCAGGTGGTGTTGTAAGGCTCACATATGAAACCAAAACCCAAAGACTACACCACTCAAGCAGAACACCCTACTAACCTGGCAAAAAAAAATCCTCAAGCTGAGAAAATTTACATAAAATTTTAGTTTGGCGGATATTTATGGAAACCCAGCAATATGGAATTTCCATACAAACAATGTCCAGCTCTTTTATTCTATAGATAAGAAAATGGAAGCTCAGAAAGATTAAGTGTCTGGAGGAAGCAAGGCTTCCAAAGGAGAATACCAAACTGCCTGGGTTCCATTCTGGCCCTGCCCCTTACAAACTCTGTGGCTTTAAAAGCAAACCACTGGGCGCCTCAATTTCCAAAGCTGTTTGGCAACTACCTTCTGCAGCACTAAATGGGGGTTACCTGAAGGTTGCCTACTGTATTTCATTATTATTGCTCCATATTGCCTGGATGGGTCAGCTGAGACCAGGATGTCTGCTTGTGGCCAGTAGTTTTCTACAGTGCTTGCTCCACACTGTGGAGAAGCGAGCCACACACACTTCTGCATTTCATGGGCAGAATGAAGGTCTGGCATGGAGGATGTCATATGATTTTTCCCTAAAACCTTCTATAGATTTTAGCATTTTATAAAGAAAAGATGAAAAAAATTTTTTCATGCTTAGATATTTTTAACAAAATAAATACACATAAGAATCTACTTTGATTTCAAACAGCTATGCTTTTGTATTATCTGTATATCAACAAAACTGAAATAAGATTAAAAAACATCAATTGCAAAATTAGAAAGTGAAAAAATAGGTCAAAATTTTTAAAAGGTTGTAAAAATTACACACCTCAAGACTTGAGTAACACTCCTTTTCTTGTTTTTTCTATACGTTCGATTTTTATTCCAATTTAAATTTTGTAAATTTCCTTCCTTTTTCTCCTGAAGCTTCTTCTTCCTATAAGGATCTTCTCGCTAAAGAGGAAAAAGAAACCTTCAGTGGTTTAACCGACTAAACTTGAATAAAAAACTGCTCTGTGATTTTTTTTTTTTAACTTTTAAAGACCAGTTCCATTGGGGTTCAGAACTTTCTAGCACTGATGAAAACTGAGACTTAAGTTCCTCAATCTCCAGTTTGTTTTCATTTCCCTCCTTTCTCTACTTCCTTCAATCTCTGCAGAAAGAGAAGGAAAAAAAAAAAAAAAAAAGGTTGCCCATAAAATTCCTAAGGGGCTAAAAAGGAAAAACATCTGCTAGTAATTTATGGTCAACTTGCTGTTAACTTCAGCAGCAATAAAATCCTCCAACCTTCACTTGTTAATTTTGTTTGTGCGATTCACATGAATTACCACTGAAGAAAAATCAGTTAAAAATGCAATACAGGAGTCATTTTTATATTTATGTTCTGATTTGTTTATGGATAAATTTCAGGAGAATAGCCAAATCTTTATAGAATGTTCCAACCTAGTTTAAGCTTTATGGGTAGACAGAGCAAGAATATGATTGATGTTTTTAAAATGTGGTTCTAAAAAACTTAATTCAGCGTGAGTTACATATAAACAAAATAGGTATGTATATATAAATCATATATAATTGGGGGAGGGGGTTTCTCCTCTTCTAAATGTTGAGCACGCTCCTTCCTTCGTGGGACATGACTCCCGGGGATATAAATCTCCCTGGCAACATGCGACATGATTTCTGGGGATAATAAGTCTGACCCTGGCATTGTGGGACAGGGAAAGCCTTCTGGACCAAAAGCGGGAAGAGAAATGAAACACAATAAAGTTTCAGTGGCTGAGAGATTTCAAACAGAGTCAAGAGGTCATTCTGGAGGTTATTCTTATGTATTATACAGGTATCTGTTATTAGTGTATTGGAATAGCTAGAAGGAAATACCTGACACTGCTGAACTGCAACCCAGTAGCCTTGATTCTTGAAGACGACTGTGTAACTATATAGTTTATATGGTGTGATGGTGTGATTATTAAAACCTTGTGGCTCACACTCCCTTTATCCAGTGTATGGACAGAAGAGTAAAAAAAGGGAGACAAAAAGTAAATAAACAATATGGAGCGATAAAGGGTATGGGAAGTTTTGGCTGTTCTTTTTTACTTTTATTTTTATTCTTTTTTCTTTTTTAATGAAAAGTTTCAATAATTGATTGTGGTGATGAATGCACAACTATATGATTACACTGTAAAGAACTGATTGTACACTTTGGATGACTGTATGGTATATGAATATATCTCAATTTAAAAAAATGTTGGGCATGGCCTATTTACAGGCCCATGGTGGAGGAACCTTGTGCCCTTTTAAATTTTAAAGTAGCTCATGTCTTCAATATCTCCTCTTACTCTTTATCTTCTTTCTACCACAATGCTCCCTAAAAGCAGAGGCCTTGTCTGAATGTGGGAGGTAGAGGGAGCTCACAATGAAATCCTATCGCTTAGAAAACTCTTAAGTGTGTTAGGTCATCTTGGGAGGAAAATGCCTCCTCCACTGAACTTATAGTGGCTGTGCCACTTTGAACGTATGATGTCCCCCAAAATGCCATTATCTTTGATGCAGTCTTCTGTAGGTAGACATGTTAGTGTTGATTAGATTGTAATTCTTTGAGTGTTTTCATGGAGAAGTGACCCACCCAACTGTAGGTGATAACTCTGACTAGATAATTTCCATGGAGTTGTGGACCCACCCATTTAGCATGGGCCTTGATTAGTTTACTGGGGCACTATATAAGCTCAGACAGAGGGAGCGAGCTTGCTACAGCCAAGAGAGATACTTTGAAGAACACACAGGAGCTGAGAGAGGAGCTGCAGATGAGAGACTGTTTGAAGACAGCTGGTGAAAGCAGACTCTTGCTCTGGAGAAGCTAAGAGAGGAACATCCTGGGAGAAAGCCATTTTGAAACCAGAACTTGGAGCAGACGCCAGCCACGTGCCTTCCCAGCTAACAGAGGTTTTTTTGGACACCATTGGCCATTCTCCAGTGAAGGTACCTGATTGTTGATGCATTACTTTGGACACTTTATGGCCTTAAGACTGTGACTGTGTAACCAAATAAACCCCTTTTATAAAAGCCAATCCATATCTGGTGTTTTGCATCCCAGCAGCATTAGCAGACTGAAACAGTGGCAAATCTCCTCGTTGTCCAGAAAGTCCTCATTCTACTGAACCTCAGGATTCCCATTTCAAGAAGAGCAACAATTAACTCATTTTACCTTCTTTTTCAGAAGGTTGGTCCAGAAATCAGAATAGGAATCCATGAGGTTCTAACATATGCTAAAAAAATGACTTGGAAAAGGAAAAATAAAAAGTCATAGATGCCCACATTTAAGAGTCTTAAATACAGAAAGCCTCATGTACCTATTAAAGCAACATGCTTACCAAGATAAACAAATGCTAGAAAGAAAATAAAATTCTAACTGTATATGTGATACTATGGGATTTTTGCTTTCTTCTTTATACTCCTTTAATTTTTTTCCTCAATAAGTAGGTATTAAACTCCTTTTTTATGATTCTGAAGGAATTTTAATAACATGACAAGGTAAACACACAAAGCCTATCTTACAGGACTTTATGCTACTTGCTTAAGTTTGATATATTAAATAAAGACTTATATACATATGAACCAATGTTAAACACTAGATACACACAATATTTGCTCATGTACTGTTTCTTTGTATATTTCCAACTTTTAGGGAGACAAAAGTTTTCTGTGAAAAAAATCCCCTGCCTTGCTCAACCTAAGGGCTACCAAAAGGCTTTTTAACACAGAAAGAACTTGAGCCTTTCTGTCTGTTCTAGAGTCATGTACAAATAAAGGATCAGTATCTAATTGGAGTCAGAGAAAGAGTGAACCGGTCGGCAGCCACTCTGACAGTGGCTGCCCTTCTCAAACCAGTCTGGTTAGAATCACCCTTGTATGCAAGCCCAGGGGTAGGTGTATTTAGGACTGCCACAGGATGGCATCTGCAGATCAGAAGCACCACTTTCTCTGTGAGTTAGTGAGGAAGGAAAGGAGGGTGCTGGACCAGCAGGTGTCAGAGGTGTGAGTGGAATGACCCAGAAGCAGGGTCAATGAGCAAACCCAGCCAGCAGGGAGCAGGAAAGGGGGTTTGGAAAAGAGAGGAAAATGTAGAAGTCATAGTGAGGAATGAAAAACTACCAAATGGCCTTTCTCTTTGGTGGGGAGGGAGAAACAACATCATCCAAAGCAACGGGCATGAAGAGGCACATGGCAGGAGCTTAGAAGGCTCCCCCTTACTGTGGGGTTTGGCAGGAGTCACGCCGGAAGATGAACAGGGCTGTGTGGGAGCCAGTAAGGGGGCAGCAGACCGGAGAACCAAAGCAACCGACTTGTCAAAATGGTGAGGAAAAGTAGTATGGAGACAATTTAGCTCTTTGCTGTTGGGTGCAGAGGATCTCACATACAGGCAGACAGGACTAGACTGGCCATGGAACTGAAAGAAAATTATTTTCTATTTGAAGGAAGTCCATGTAGAGTCACAATTAAGAGCACAGGCTCTGAGCAACCAAACTGCCTGGTTTGAATCTCACTCCTTGTTTATTACTAGGCTGCATAATCTTGGCCTCCGCTTCCTGAGTGACGGTATGTCTTCCTCATAGGGTTGTTGGGAGTATTAAATTACCTGGCACACAGTGAACACGTCATATAAAATGAGTTGCCTATTATCATTATTATTATTGAACTATGTGAACTAGTTAAGTTTTCTAATCTCCCTGGTAGGGGAGGCAATTTAACTGATCCCAGGGTGGAGAAGGCTTTCCTAAGCTTTAATAAAAACAAAAGAAAAAATCAAAGAAAAATCACAGCTTATACAAAACATTCCTAAAATCACTATTGTATATAAATAAAAACAAATAAAAATGAAAGGGAAAGGGCAAACAGAAAAAAATCTGACAGAAAAGAGTTAATACCTTTACATACAAAGTGTTCTTAAAGAAAATTTAGAAAGCCATATATGTTTACACACACAGTGTTCTTAAAGAAAATGAAAAAAGCCATTAGCATTCAACAGAGAAGCAGGCAAAGGACATGAAATGCAAATACACAAATACAAAAGGCAAAAATCATGAAGAGCTCATCCAAAATATTTCAGAATAAAATGTTTTTATGAAAGGCAAGTTACAGACCAGCTTGCATCTCATCATTCCATTTTAGTTTTTAAAAAGTACAAATGTGTTTACATGCATGTTTATGTCTACAAAGACTAAAAAATAGCTGGGAAAATATAGTACTGATAGCAGTGTCTGCCTGTAAACACTGGAAGTGGAAGTGGGTTGGACATTTACTTCTTAATTTATAGAACTTTTCTTAAATGGAAGGATTTTAGATAGATGATTTTTCCTTTTTTGTTTTTCATTAACTGTGCAAAAAATGAAAGGAGGAATATACTTGCCTTTCTCTGGTGTTATATGGATTGAGTTGTGCCCCCCAAAAAGATATGGTGAAGTCCAAATCCCTAGTCCTTCAGAATGTAACTTTATTTTGAAAAAGGGTGCGGTCTGTGTGTATGGAATCAGCAAGTTAAAAAGAAGTCATACTTGAGTAGAGTGGGCCCTTACCCAATAGGACTGGTATCCTCCTATGAAGGGGAGAGAGATACAGACAGGCACAGGGGAGAAGGCACGTGATGACAGAGGCAGAGAACACCATGAGTGTCCAAGCCACCGCCAAAAGCCAGGAGGGAGACAAGGAGCAGTCTCCCCTACAGCCTAGAAGTGCCGCCTGCCAACACCTTGATTTCATTTCTGTCCTCCAGAACTGTGAGACAATTGATTTCTGTTAACAGAAATGTTAAGCCATCCAGTTTGTGGTATTTTGTACAGCCCAAGGAAACTAAGACACCTAGTAAGAGATCCAAATCGAAATAAAAAACAAAACACTATTTTTCACCTAGCATACTGCTCAAGATTTTGCAAACAAAAATTGATGCTTGGTGAGAGGAGACTGAAACTTGCTTTCTCAAATACCTAGGATGTGAATGTAAATCAGTACCACCTTTCTGGAAAGCAATTTGGCAACAGGCATGAGGAGCTGCCTTAATTTATACTCTTTAATTCTATTTCTCAAAATCTGTAACAAGGGCATGACTTATGAAAAAAATTGTTCATCACAGGGATGAATGAATGTAAAGAGGTGGAAACAATCTTAACGTCCAACTTGTAGGACAATGGTTTAAATTATGGCATAAACAATGGAATATTATGCAACCACTGAAAGCAAAGTTCCTCAGTAATTTTTAACGATGTGAGAAAATGTAATATAATAACATTATAACAAAGTTGTATATATATAAGAATCTAATTTTTAAGATTTGCATAGAAACGAAATAGAAAATAAAACAAAAGTAGTTCATTTTCCAATGGGATCTTTTTTCTTCCTTATGTTCCTATAATAATTATGTATTACTTTTCTAACAAAAAAAATCTGCCATGACTAGGATTAAAATTTAGTCTTTGGCTTTCAAACCTGGGCTTCAACCTTCCTTGCCAATAAATCTAGAGGAATGCCGCCTTTGTACTAAAGACAGATTTATACCATTTTCTAAGCTGCTAAGTTAGGCCCTAAGAATTCTCAAGAAAAACAAACATTGAGCACCGCACTGGGAATGTGTGTACTGAGAACGATTTTCTCCAAACTAACAATGAAATGGAAAGTACACACATGGGATTTTAAAGAACAGTTTTACAGAACAGGGAGTGAGTTACAGAGACAGCAAGAAATGACTACTCACAGCCCCCAAATCTGCACCTGGCACAGGCTGAACTGGCCACTAGTACAGGCGGAATCCCCCAAATTCCTCGGACTCGCACTCTCCCTGCCAATCTGGCTGCCACCGTTGGGGGCAAGAGTTTGTCCCACAGGGGCTTGCAGACCAGAAAAGGAAGGAGGAAGGGGCAGGTCTGCCTGGCTCACCAGTCGTGAATGGTCTGGCCTGCGTCCCTGCCTTCTCACAGGCGCTCCTTTATTTAGCCAATAACCACTGGATCGGAGCACTGGGACTTTCTGTGCTCCAGGGACAGAGATCAAAGACAAGGACCATGCTCTCAAGGATCTAATGATGAAGACGCACAGATAAGAAAATAACTTTAATAAATTAACAAAACTGCCCTCGCTAAAGGCACAAACATAGAGGGCTAAGTCTGGCTCAGGGAGTCAGGGAAGACTTCGGGGTGAGGGCAGAGTTTGGAGAGGGGAAGGGCACACACACCTGGAGATGGGGGCCAGCGTCAGCACCCCATGGTGCCGCCCCTCGGGGCCATCTCGCCCTTGCGGCCCCCAGACCAAGGGGACCCTAGAGTAGTCACAACTCCTCCTCCAAGCAGACAAGTGTGGGGCTGGTGGAATGCGCATCTCGGTGTCTGTTTCTATTTCACTGCAGGGCAGTATGTAAGACTCCAAAGCCCTTATCAAAAGGTTGTTAGTTAGGTTCCACTTCCTTCAGTACCTCCTATCCCCAATGCACTGGCTTTATTTCTGCTCCTGAATGCATGCTGTCTTCATCTTTTGGCCTAGCTTTTGTTCATTTGCTGTACCTGCTCCACAACATCAACACTGCTCAGGACTCAGACTTAGGCCCCCGAGCTTCTCTCTGTACACACCTCAGGGGACTCCATGGCACAATTCCATTTTAACCTCCTCAGAAAATACCTCACTTGTCACGGCAAGTTCTGGCTCTTAGATCCCAATGCCTACTATACTCATTTCAGCCATCCCTCTCTGATGATAATGATCATGATCATACTTACCATTTCTTTGGTACTTACTACTGTCAGTACTTAATAAATGCTGTTATTCTAAGCACCTATTGCATTAACTCATGTAGTCCTCACAACCCTATGAAGTAGGTATACAATTATTATCTCCATTTTACAGATGAGGAAACTCAAGAAGTTGGGCTGCAACTCCGTGTTCTCTTAACTCCATGCTCTTAACCTATGCAACTTTGCTTCGAGGGACACAAATTTGAACTCATCACACAAATCAGAATTCTCTATCTTCAATCACTGCAGTCTAAGTTGATTTTTCATCCTCTGAAATACTGTGCATTCATCTTGGTGCTTGTTTATAGAAATAACATCTTCATAGGGAATGTCTGTGACAGACTTATTGTGCATCACTTCCATGTTATTTAAATGAAAGACCGATGTTTGTTAGAAAGTTTAAGTGAAACAGAGCATACAAAGAATGGAAAAAGAAATCACTCAGAAATAACCAGGGTTTCCCACTAATGCTATCTATGGCAAATCTTATTTTTGGATATCTCTCTATGCACCTACACACACATAACATGTGTGAGATATTATGGTAGGACAGATGAGATGGAAATAATTTATAACACTGGGACACAGATTATTTTAAATAAAATTATTTTAAAATAAAAATTATTTTAAAATTAAAATGCTAATGTTCAATTTTATTTGAATTTAACATAAGAAAAAGAAATTGAAGTGGAACCAAACGAATTACTAACTTTAATAACTGTTTCTTCTCCACATGTAATGTTAATTCCTTAAAGATCTAAGATTAAGAACAAGATTGACACTTTTTTTCAACGTTTTCTACCCTTTTGAACTATGTGTTTCAATTTTATAATATTGATTCTCTACTAAGAAAGATAAAACTGAAACATATTCTTTTTGCCTCTCTCTCAATTCCACCTCCCAGTTTTGCAGATTACTATTTTAACTTTGTTGAAGTTATAATATTTATATTCTGTTCTTCAATTATAATTATGCATTGCTAAGTCTTATTTCTAGATATGAAATGAATTGAAATCTCATCTGTAGACCTTTTAACATGGCTTCTTCAATCTTGAGTCTTTTTTATATCTGCCTTGGTTCTGTTAACTTGATTTCTCAAGAAGGGCTCATCAGTTCATTTGTGTTTAAAGATGCCCAAGATATTGCCTTTGTACTTAAGTGTCAGCTTGACTAGAAATAATTGTCTTTGTTCACTTTTTCCATCTCGCAACAATATTGTTCTACTGTTTGCTGGTATTAAATGTTCCTATGAAGAAGTCTAAGGCCAGCCTAAGTTTGTGTTTCTTGATTTCCTGTCCTTTCTGTGCACGGTATTTTATGCTTTAAATTCAATAATTTAACTAGGGTGTGACTACGTCTATTATATGTATCAATTTTCCTGGGGTGCACAGTATGCCCTTTTGATCTGTAGATTCAGTTCTTCCCTCATATCAGGAAAATTTTCATTTATTACAATCTCTGAATACTTTTCTAATCTATTTGTTAGGGTATTTACTTACACAATCATTATTCTCATGTTGGATTGTCTTTTTCTTTCTTTGTCCCATCTATCATCTTCTCTCTAAATATTTTAATCTCTTAAATATTTTTCTTTCACATTCACACTGATTATCTCAAAGCATTTCCTTCATATAAATAATTCAATTCTTGGCCATTACATATGTATTGTCATTTGGGTCTTCATTTACTTCCTTAGTATATCCATAATATCTCATACTCATGTATTCATTTGCCTTTGAAAGCTTTTATTTTATTGAATCCATTTTCTATAATGTGAAGTATTCTCAGTTTCCTCCAGGTGTTTAGACATGCTTTCTTCTAGACTTCTGCTAGGCAGGGTTCTTCATCTATGTTTTGCAGGTTCTAATGCTTTCGTTCATTTTTACTACAGTGTGTTTGCATAGTTGAAATGCTATTATTTTCATTATGTTTGTGCTAATATAGATCCCTCTGTTCTAACGTAAAGTAGGTAAATTCTCCTAAACACATTTTCCACCTTAATCTGGGACCTATTTGTTTTTCCCTATAAGCCATAGCTTCAGGGCTGGTTTCTGCTTTCTAGACACTTGTCAGTAGCCTGAGAGCACTGGTAGAAAGACAAAGAACTGGCTGTGACTGTGCAATCTTTGCTGGGAGACCTGGATCCTGCTCTCCTCCGGGATTCTATTAAAAATCCTGTACTCACCCCAGCTAGAGAGACCTCTTTCTCCTGTGGATTTTGAGTTATTCCTCCAACTGAGCAAGATTACGTCCTAAAAAGTGGATATTAGGTGCCAAATGGAGAGGTGAACTGTGATCTGGTTCAACTCCACCATCTTTACCCAGGAGGTGACCGATGTGTTTAAAAACAGCTTTTCTTGAGAGTAAAAGGTATCTGGTTTCATTTCATTTCATTTTAGTATCGTAAATATAATTAGGAGATGAATAAAACTTTTTCTGAACAATATATCGAACTCACCCTTTATCAATACGGATTCAAATGTATAACTATCCCCTTTGAAAGATATTAAATATACAGATGCACTGTTATTACATAAATATTTGTACTCTGAGCCGTAAAATGGGATTTGTTCTTTGTAACAAGCAAGAAAAAAAAATGAACACAAACCTCAACTGAAGATATGTCCTGTTTCTCAGAACATGTGTCTTCTTTAGATGCTTTGTGAATCTTCTTCTCTGAGGAAGATTTTATGTCAACTTGCTTTTTCAAAGTTTCACTATTGTCTACTTCATTCTTGACAGGCACTTGCTGGTTATTCCCTTGAATAAATAAAAATGATTCAATGTCTAGCTAATTGTTTCCATTCATATTGTACTCCCCCCCACAGGAAATCTCTTTCTCATACCAAACAGGTAACACTTTGCTTTAGTGAGATTTAGACCTGAGGACTTCTTATGACATCCACAACGCTCTAGAAATTTACTTTGCTTTCAGGTGAAAATGAACTTAAGAGTTCTACAAACAAACTTTATACAAGGTCAAGGAAAAAGTCAGAGGTAGAGGGGTAGAGACTTGGGTTCTGGTCGTGCCCCAGCTGCGGATTAATTTTATCATCAAAGTCAGTCTCTTAAAACTGTCCAAATTTGAGCCTCTGTGGATAAGATGAAAATAGATACCACCACTTCCCTGCCGCCTACCACAGACTGTTATAAAGGTTAAACCAGATATATACGTGAAGTGTCACCACCAAATGACACATGACCCGCTTCGGGGAAGGTGCTTCTACTGTAAACAGCAACCCTACCCCTGCAGCGAACAATGCCTGTGTGCTGAAAATGACTGGTAGATGAAGCATATGGCAAAGGCTGGGAGGGGACCTTCATCTGAAACATGTTTTTTCCATTTTCTCTCAAGTGATTTCATTCATAAGTATATTTCTTCTATCACTTATCTCACAATAGAGTCTTGATTAAATCAACTTCAATCCTACAATAACTAGCCTCAGTGTTCTAACTTAAAACAAAAAATATTTCAATACCATTTTCCTTTTTTCTTTAACTGAGAATCGCTAACAATACCTTTGAAATCTGAGACCGTTTAGACTGCCACAGTGCAAACATTTCATAGTAAAGCAGGGTGCAGGCTCCGGTGGTAGGATTGCTTGACCAGACATCCACAGAACAAATTCAAGGCTCCAATATAGCCCTGCCATGGGACTTGGGGCAAGGCTAGTCTAGCAAAAACACAAGGAGCTGTAAGGTTCCCTCTGACTCTGACATGCCAAAGCTACAAATTAAATTCAGTCAAAGTCAGATACATACATTTTAAAAATAACTCTTAAAAGACAAACATACTTTCATTCTGTTAACAGAAAATCTTTTAAATAGTATGTAAGTATAAAAATCCTGGATAAGCAAATGGCACACACCTTGTAATTTAATGCAATGCAGGTTTTTATGGTTTAAGCACAACTATGGCATATTAGATCTTATAATACTTTCAGAAAAAGAGATTCTACCTCAAAATTAATTTAAGGTTATGTTCTCTAGATGTCACAATGAGATGAATACAGAAAATCAGTCTTTTGGCTAGGATCACTAGCATAAAATAAAACAGCTTAGGATGTTTTAGTGCCTTTGGCTATGATGGGGCTTGAAGAATGGAATGACAAAAGTCTTTAACAGAGGCAAATCTGATCACTACCAAATTATTTCTTTAACAACCAGGAACAACTTTAACAGTAGGGTTTGTTAAGAATCTTAATCAAAGGCAATTAAGAAAAATCCCCCAGGAATTTCTGTCCTTATATAGACAACCATCTGCCGGGACTGGTTTAGATGTAGCTACTTAGAGGACAGCTGGGATACAGCTTTCATATCCCCTTCAAACTTGTACATATTTGAACTAAAAACCCCAACAGCAACCCTACAGAATTATCACTATATTCCCCCTTTAAATGCTGTCAAAATTAAAAATCATTCTTTTGCAGAGATCACTTTTGAAATTTAATTCCTTATGTGACACAGAATGGCTAGTAGATATCCACAAAGGAAAATATCCAGCACTGTGAACAAGTAAAAGAAACAACCAGGAGCAATGGAGACAGGGTATGTAACGTAAAAAGAAATTATAAGTTTCATTTTGGATTCTGGAAGCCATAAGAATGAAACAATACAGATACTCTCCTCAAAAGCTGTGCCATTACTTTCCTAGAGTCCTAATTCATGAGAAAATGATTTCCTTAAGTCTTCTTATGCCAAGAATACAGCAATGAAAATACTAGTCTTCAAAGTTTTCTTAGGAAGGATCCAAACTCAATACCCAATATTAAACCACCCCAAAAGAAGCAGTAAAACACAGGCTCTTAGAAAATTAGTAATGTACTCTGTGGGGCCAAGAATAGAACAAACAATAAAAATGAATGTTAATAATAAGTCTTTCATTGATTCTCTGAGACATTCTAACATGAAAATACTCAAGAGTTTGGAAATGCTGTGCACATATACATAATTTAAAAATGGTCCCAATCCGTGCCCCTCCTATTAAGCATGGCTTACATACAGTATTATGCAACTTTCCCACATTCACCTCACAAAGTAAGAGTGTTCATGCCATGGTTAAAGATCAAGAACATGGAATAAATGAACATTCCAGAATCCTGCTTTAAAGTTTTCTATACCAAATCTAATCATATGGTATATTTTGAATAACCTAATCTATCTCCATTTAAAGTTATTAGGATCCATAGTAAACGAAACATTTATTTCAGACATTTCGCAAGGATCTCATTCAGTGAACACTTTCACCTACTGTTAATTTTGAGGCTAAGGGTATTATTAAATTTAAAAAGTCTACTATCCTTTACATTAATATAAACAGAAAGCAATGAAATAATTTAACTACTTCTCTTTGGAAGTGCTGAGGCCAGCAGTCTGTCTTTAGCCATAATCTGAAATCTGTATTATTTTGAGCGCACAATTTAAAATAATAGTAATAAACATTTGAAAAGAGACATATTTCAAAAGACCATTTACATTACACATAAAGATGATCAAGAGATTCTGGAACATGTAACAAATGTTTGAAAAATTCAGCTGTTTCACAGTTGTTTGGCAGGTTGATGCCAAGGAAACAAGTGTGGGAAAACACAGCACTGGAGAATCTGTCAATAAACTTCATTTCTATCGGGAATTTTAATTATGATTCACTACAGGCCCCTTGGAAGGAGACGGGGGAAAATGGCAGGAAAGAGACGATGCACATTTTCCCTTATTCAGAAAATATTATGTGTTTCTCGACAACACCAACAATGAGTACGTAGTTAGGGGCAGCATTACACACTGTGGAACATTTTCTTCTCACAGGTAAAGTTATGCTTAGGGAAAAAAAGCCCCCTCAGAGGAGAATGCACAATTCTCAGGTGCCTCCAGGAGTTGTATTAGCTTAGAAAAACAAATTAAGGCACTCAGAAACTCCCCCGTTTCTGAAAGCTATCTTATCACTGGACTTGTTTGTACAGAACATGTGCGTGGCTTTGGGAGAAACAGCTGAAGTGCAGCAAACACATGAACTGTTAGTTCTTGACTCTTCTGGGCCACACAGGAAACAAAGTGCCAAGAGCTTAGAATCGCCAACGTCAAGTGGGCTAAGTTTAGCTCAGAGAGGCTGAATCTGTTTTCCTCAGATTCTAGAAAGGACCATAACATGGAAACATCAGGATTTCCACAAAGTAAAATACTTTTAAAATAGAAAACAACTAATGTTCAAAGCTGGAAGTGAAAACTCAGAAAATCTTTACAAGCACAGTTCTTAAGCAGTATTTACACATTAAGGTTTCTTTGCAGATAATGCCCGCTCACCATCTGCCAATTTATTATTATGTCTTCCTCCCAAATTTGTTTAAAGAACCCCAAACTTATAATATACTACCTTCAAACTACATTTATCTTGCCCTAGATTTCTCAGTCCTTATGTTTATACCCACCATATTTCTTATTGAAAAATTAATACTTGGGAGAACCTAAGATGGCAGCTAGGTGAGACACGGCAAAAAAACACCTCCGTGAAAAATACTAGATAAAAACCAGAAAGTGACCCAGAATACCACTTCCAGCGATGCACCAGCCGGACAAGTTCTGCTAAATCCACAGGGGCTGTGTGTGCACTTGGTGAAACCGGGAGTCTGCATTCCGAAACGAGTGAGTAAGCCAGCTGAAAGTCCCATGGCTGCGCTGTGATGTGGGGAAACTGCAGGTTGGCATTTGAAGACAGACTAGTTCTTTTAAAAAAAAAAAACAAACAAAAACCCAGGAGTGGCTGCAGATACGGCAGTGAGAACTGCACAGTGAAGCACTGCAGGAGCGGGCTGTAGCCAATGCCTCAGTGTCTCGCATGGAGGACAGCCCTCCCCACACCTGCTGCTGATTGTCCCGGGGCCAGAGGGACAGAGGGGAGAGCCAAAAGGAGAAAGAAACCGCACCCCTTGCAGCCGGCTTCCCGGCGTGCTGGCGACAATCCTGCCCGGGGCCGTACCCACAGCCCAGACCCGCACCAGGAAACCCAGTCTGACAAGGAGTGTATCCCACAGCACCCCGCACACGCCACAATACTGGCCGTGGACAGTGGCCTTGGGTGCCACCACAGCTAGTTGTCCCGGAGCTGGGAAGGCGGAGCTGTGCAAAAAGGGGGGGTTGAGACGCCCCATTCAGCCATTTTTGCATCAGGCTGGGAGCGCCCCTGCACGGCCCAGCGGCCTGGGGCTTCCCTTGAGGGAAGGCGCGCACTTGTGATGTAGCACAGCCTTCCCTCAGCAGAGGTCCTGGAAGATCACAGCTATCAAGCAAAGCAAATGCCAGGAGGCCAAAAAAAAACAGAAAATCCTAAAGCATTTGCTAAAACCAGACGATATGGAGACCCCAATCCCAAACACCCAAATCAAACGATCGGAGGAGACACAGACTTGGCACAATTAATCAAAGGACCAGTCAAAGAATGAGAGCATGGCACAGGATATAAAGAACATAAAGACGACCCTAGAAGAACATAAAGAAGAAATTGCAAGAGTAAATAAAAAAATAGAAGATCTTATGGAAATAAAAGAAACAGTTGGCCAAATTAAAAAGACTCTGGATACTCATAATACAAGATTAGAGGAAGTTGAACAATAACTCAGCATCCTAGAAGACCACAGAACAGAAAATGAAAGAACAAAAGAAAGAATGGAGAAAAAAATTGAAAAAATTGAAATGGATCTCAGGAATGTGATAGATAGAATAAAACGTCAACATTTAAGACGCATTGGTGTCCCAGAAGGGGAAGAGAAGGGTAAAGGTCTAGAAAGAGTATTCAAAGAAATTGTTGGGGAAAACTTCCCAAACCTTTGACACAATATAAATACACAAAGCATAAATGCCCAGCGAACTCCAAACAGAATAAATCCAAACAAACCCACTCCAAGACATATTCTGATCAGACTGTCAAATACTGAAGAGAAGGAGCAAGTTCTGAAAGCAGCAAGAGAAAAGCAACTCACCACATACAAAGGAAACAACATAAGACTAAGTAGTGACTACTCAGTGACCACCATGGAGGTCAGAAGGCAGTAGCATGACATATTTAAAATTCTCAGAGAGAAAATTTTCCAACCAAGAATACTTTATCCAGCAAAACTCTCCTTCAAAATTGAGAGCTTAAATTCTTCACAGACAAACAAATGCTGAGAGATTTTGCTAACAAATGACCTGCCCTACTTCAGATACTAAAGGGAGCCCTACCCACAGAGAAACAAAGAAAGGAAAGAGAGATATAGAGAATTTTAACAGACATATATAGAACCTTACATCCCAAATCACCAGGACACACATTTTTCTCTAGTGATCATGGATCTTTCTCCAGAATAGACCATATGCTGGGACATAAATCAAGCCTCAATAAATTAAAAAAAAAAAAAAGAACAATTGAATATATTCAAAGCACATTCTCTGACCACAATGGAATACAAATAGAAGCCAATAATTTTTGATTTGTAACTCCATTATTTACTTCCTACAGGATATAAAATACATGAACTCTAACGACAAATCAGTGGTTTTGGACTCAATGTAAAATATGTAATATTTGACAAGAACTATATAAAGGTGGGGGAATGGAGGTGTATAGGAACATAGTTTACGGGTCCTATTGAAGTTAAGTTGGTATCAAAGAAAACAAAGATTGTTATGGATTTAAGAGGTTAAATTTAAGCCCCACAGTCAACACAAAGAAATTATCAGAGAATATGACCATAGAGATGAAAAGTAGAGTATGGGTTATGAGAAGTGGGGGATGGCGCAATGGGGAGTTAAGAAATGAGTGTGGAGTTGCTGTTTGAGGTGAAGGGAAATTTCTAGTAATGGATGGTGGGAAGGTGATAGCATTACAACATTCTAAATGTGATTAATCCCACTAATGGAATGCTAGGGAGAGGGTGGAGTGGGAAGATTTAGGCTGTATATATGTTTCCACAATTGAAAAAAAAAAAAAGTCTAAATAGATGACAATTGAGTGCCAAGGATGATCCTGGATGGGATCTGAGGATGGAGGACAGGAGGCTCAAAGGGACACAGTTGGGACATAAGGAAAAAAAAAAAGGAAATACAGAATGTAAGCTTTGTATCAATATTGAATTTCTTGAATTTCTTAGCCATGCTTAACAGGATTGCATAAAAGAATGTTCTTGTTCATGGGAATTGTATATGTGAATTACAGTGTTTGTTCAAGGATGTGTGCAGCTTGCTCTCATATGTTCAGAAGACAGCAATAGATGACGGATGATAGGGAGGGAGGGAGGGAGGGATGGAGGGAAAGAAAGAAACGGTGGCGTGACAGGATGTTAAAGTTCGTGGATCAGGGTATCGGGAGAGGGGGTCAGGGTATGCTGTGTATGGGGTTTGTATTGTTTTTGCAACTGTTCCTGCAACCTTGAATTTATTTCAAAATAAAATTTAAAAAAAATTTAAAAAATTAATACTTAAAATTTTTAAATTATAAATCAATAGCAGGCATTTAAGAAAACTTTTTAAAATCTTCATTACTTTCCTAGAATAGTTCTATAAATGTAAAACAGCCAAAACAAAATGTAAGTGACAATGAATGGAGCACATCAAGAGCAATCTCCTGCCGAAATACTAACTCAGTAGAAAAATACAGGACTATGAATTAGCATCTGTGAATTTGCTGGTCTGGACATGATGGAAAGTCAAAGTTCTTTCATCAACTCTTATTTGATCTGATCAATAATTACCCTGATACCAGTTAACATGCTGTTCAACCAAAACTAGTAAAAGCAAAAACCAAAAAAAAAAAAAACAAATAAAAACAATGGAACAATATTATAGGAAGATATCTGTTGCCACTTAAATCATTAAAAACATGCTAGCAATCTAACCTGCAGAGGAAGGAAAGATTCTAGGCAGGTTTATATCTATATGATAGAGGCAAACCCCATGTTTCTGGACTCCCATATTAAATTTAGTCATACTTGCTGAAGTGTTCTTACATGACAACATTAAATTGACTACTGGCATTAAACATCAAGTGTTGCAGAAGGATTTTAAAGCACAAACTCAAATCCTCTGGTCCACTCTGGCACTACATTTCTGATTCATGCCACCATGGTACAACCACTTCAAAGTACTATGATGTTGTGGCAGAAGGTCCCTCCTACCAACCCATGATGCCACAGTAAAGGCATTTTGTAGGTACATTTATTTGGAGATCTGGTGGGCACAACTGACCACAAGAAAAGCACTGCTAGGGGGATGACTCCCTCCAATAGCTATTATTTCCAATTTGCATCAACTCAACCTATTGCAAATACTGTGCTCAGGCCTAAGGACTCACAAAAACAAGGAAAAGGCCCAGGAGGACTGGCTCCCTAAGTTTCATAAGCGTTCTGTCATCTGGGCCCTAGAGTATCTGGAAAGAAAATAGAACAACACAGATAAGGTATGCTATGATTTTATTTAAGGATATGGTCAAATGGCACTCTTCCAGAGGACACATTTACATGCCAGGTGAGAAGACACCAGGGTACAGTGTCCACATGAAGCACGTGCACTGCTGGCAAGGGAAACGTGGAGATTAGGTGTGCCAGGAATGTGCATGCAGACGCCCAAACCGCATCCCACTTAGAGGACGCAAGTGCCTTTCTTTTAAATTAAAAATGTCCTTTTATGGAACACTTAAAATTCAGTTTGGGTTTTTACTAAACACATAAAAACTGAATAGGATTAGCCAATCCATAACATTTCTGTACTGTCTCTACAATATCAAGGAGAGAAAAATATGAAGTTATTTTAGATTTAGACATTTCAAGTCATACCCAAGCAACTGATTTTTTCCAATTAAAAAGTATCAAAAATCTGGCTTTAACAGGTACGGAAATGTGCATATTAAAATGGTCAGGATGGACAGAAAAAAATAAGCACAGGTCTTTATGCCAGAGGTCAATCGAATCAGCTTAACGAAAATATTAAGTCCAGTTTCGCTTGCGTTTTCATTGACTGTTATCGGCTACAAGAGAATATCTGTTTTCTTTAAAACAAGGGAGAAAATTAGCAGAAAAACCAGGGCCAGGGAACATGAGGTGAGAGCATTTGCTAAATAAAGTTGCTGAAGTTTGGTTCAGCCAAACACATTTCATGAGCTGATTAATTTTTACAAATAGTCTAAAAAGCCGAGCTGAAGAATAATTAGGAAAAAGTATCCATATTCACCCAACAATACAATATTCACACACCTCAATACTTAAGCACTAAATTAAGCTTCTTAGCCACGACATTCTAAAAATTTGGTGTCTTTCCTTAAACTTTTCCTTTTACGACTCTTACTACAATATTTGTATCTTTGGTAAAACTCTCTGCATGAACTAAAAATTTCAGCAACCACAAAACTAAAAGCTACAGGTGAGAACAGATTTCATTAAAAACAGGTTGAGAACAAACAGGAAAGAAGAATCACCAAGGAGGATGAAAAGTTTACCATTATTTTTCCTGGAAATTTCTGGCAAATCTGACTGGTACTGAGGTGAATTTCTCGACAAATGATTTTCAGGTAGTTTCTTAGAGGTCTTCAGAGGACTGAACTCTCGCTCCTTGAGCTCAGCTACATTTTCTGAAGTTTTAATATCCGTTTCCTTAGGAAACATGTATGTCTGTATTCCTTCTTTCATATTACATTCTAAAGAAGTATTATTGACAACAATTGTGTTTTTCAGTGTGTTTTCTTCTTTATTCAATAAGTTTTTGGGAAGGGTTAAATTCTTTTGCAGGTTGACACTTATGCCACTTGCATATTTGAGGTTTATCCAGTTCTCACCCACAACTTCAGTGCAAACATCCCCTTTAAGAGCAGACGGGGAGCCCAGAGTTGAAGTCTGTTTATCCTCAGTAGTAGTGTTGGCAGTGCTGGTGACAGATGTGCTGGTTTTGTGTTTACTGTAATATACTGAGCACTTATGCTTCTTCTGAGAATGGCCATAGGTTGCTGGGCTCCTCTTTGTAGCATTCTGGATCCTGCTTTGGGGAGTGTTTATCGGAAGGCAGCTTTTCCCCCTGCCTTTATCAGAGGAGCCATAGGCTTCGAGAAAGTTCTTGCAATTGCTTCTAAATTTAAGAAGAAAAATATTTAACATAAAGGCAAACCAAATAAAACTACTTATTTGTTTCTAAGTCCATGAGAACGAGACAGAAATTGTTATTGTGCATATTAAGAAGTTCTACCTTTCCATCTTCTGATTTTCCATGAGTTTTCTGCCAGTGGGGACAATACACTAAGTCCTTACAGGCAAACTATAACAAAAGCAATACTGTGGCTGTTCACACAATGACTTAAAAGAAACTTGAAATAAAAATTTATATTACCCTAAAACAAAATCAGAAATGAATAACAAAGGTGAGAACCCTCACCACCCCCCCACAAGAATTCTTACTTGTGAGAATGGGAGCTGATTACATCCATTGGACTGTTGTTTTGCTGTGAAGAAGAGCTAGAATTTTGCCTTTGTCTGGTTTTCATGAATTCCATAAGAATGTATTGGGCTTGTTGGAAGGCTATTAATATCACACCCAACAGGGACAAACTGAGGGAGAAAGCAACAAGGTTCATTACTGCATGGGTCTGACTGCCATTAAAAAAGCTAACTTCAATCTAGGGGAGTGGTAAATGATGGATGGGAACCATCTAAAGATATGGCATTAAAATTCCAAAAGATGGGGTGGGTATAGAGAACAGGGATTTGTGGAATGATGGAAATGTTTTGGTAATGGATGGTGGTGATGATGGCAGAAAATTGTGAATGTAATTAACAGTACTGAAATATATACCTGAATGTGGTTAATGGAGAAACTTTAGGTCATATTTATGCCAACAGAATAAAAATTAAAAAAAAAATCTGTGAAACTGGACTACACAATGATACCTAAGTGATACCATGGATACAGTTACTAGCACAATTATAAGGGGAATGTGCTTTTATCAATTGTAACAAATGTACCACATCAATGCAAGGTGTTAATAATGGAGTGGTATATGAAAGTCTTGTATTTTATGCATGATTGTTCTGTAAACCCACTTTTCTGTAAAAAAAAAGAATCACTGGGATGTATGACACCATAATTTTTGACATTTCTTAAAGATTAAAAACCCTAAGTTTTAAAAAATGTATATACTTACAAGTTTGACATTATAATTCAATGTCAATTTTTTAAATTAGAGAAGTTGGTTTACAGAAAAATCATGCATAAAATATAAAGTTTCCATATACCACCCTACTATTAACACCTTGCATTAGTGTTGTAAATTTGTTACAATTAATGAAAAAGCATTTTTATAATTTTACCATTAACTATATAGTACATGGTTTACATGAGGGTTCATGTTTGTATTATACAGCCTTATGGGGTTTTTTTTTTCTTAAATTTTATTTTAGTAACATATATACAACCAAAAATTTACTCTTTTAACCACATTCACATTAAAATTCAGTCCTATTAATTACGTTCACAACGCTGTGCTATCATCACCACCATCCATTACTCAAACATTTCCATCATCCAAATAGAACTCCGTACAATTTAATCATTAATTTCCCATTCCTACCCCCACCCTGGCCCCCAGAAACCTATATTCTAGTTTCTGACTCCCATGAGTTTGCTTATTCTAATTACTTCATATCAAGGAGATAGTACTGCATTTGTCCTTCTGTATCTGGCTTATTTTACTCAACATGATGTCTTCCACATTCATCCATGTTGTTGCATGAATCAGAACTTCATTCTTTTTCATGGCTGAGTAATATTCCATTGTGTATATATATCACATTTTGTTTATCTATTCATTCGTTGATGGACACTTGGGTTGCTACCATCTTTTGGCAATTGTGAATAACACTGCTACAAACACCAATGTGTAAATATCTGTTCAAGTCCCTACTTTCAATTATTTTGGGTATATACCTGTAAGCGGGATTGCTGGGTCATACAGTAATTCTATACTTAACTTCCTGAAGAACAAACAGTCTTTCACAGCTGCTGCACCATTTTACATTCTCACTAACAATGAATGAGTGCTTCTATTTTTCCACATCCTCTCCAACACTTGTAACTTTCTGTTTTATTAATAGTAGCCATTCTGGTAGATGTCAAATGGTACCTTATTGTCGTTTTGCTTTGCATTTCCCTATTGGCTAATGATGAGCATCTTTTCATGTGTGTTTTGGTCATTTATATATCTTCTTTGGAGAAATATCTATTCAAGTCTCTCTGATTTTTTAATTGGGTTGTTCCAATTCAATTTTTAAAGACGTTTTTAGGATAAAACCACTCTAGGAGGCTCATTCTAGTCTTCTCATCTCAAATCACCAGTGCACTGAGCTACTAATAGTTACATACATTTCTTCCACCATGACTTCCAATGAACATTTATGGAACACAATTTTCTTCTGTAGTTCTATGTCCTATGAATCTCTTGCAATAAGTCTACTATTATTTTAAAGCTTACCAGTTACTACTTTACCTACTTCACATACATAAGGGTTCCCAAAGCCATATAAATTCCATTCAGTTCACATGCTTAAACTACTTGCAGGGAATTTACATTTTCATGCTGACTTCTTTACTCAGCGAGAGAAGAACAGTGGAGAAGGTGGTGGTTTACCTGACAAAGAAAACAGTGAGCCTCCAAAATGACTCCTCCCAGCTGGGTCCTGGAACCACGTCAGCACATAAGGGCAACAGGTGATGAGGGAGGGTCACATTGAGAGTGAAGTGAAATTCTAGGTCTGCTGCAGTTACAAACGTCAGTTCACGGATGACCCAGGAAGAGGTGAAGTCTGGAGTAAACCTGGCAACACAGGATTCATCTGTTTGTACTTTAATTGTCTTAATTTTAGGTACAGAACAAAATAATCATAATGACAGCAAAATTTCTTACTTCTACAATATAAATACTTATACATAAAGAACTTAAAACCTCTCACCAATGAAAAAAGTTTATTCCCCACATCTTAAAAATGAAATAAGATTAAAACCCAAAGCTTACACAATACTGATATCACGGGATGTGTTTGGATCCAGGGAAAACTGATGACAATCCAGCACTTCAAATCCATAACCTTGGCAATTATACCCATTAATTTTCAGAGATGACACAGTTATAGGAAGAGGTCCGATATTCTCAACTTTAAAGTTCTTTGTGATAGATAAAATTTGCTTGCTGTCTTTCAGTTCTAGTGAGGACCAAAAGTGATATTTAGTTTATACGAACTGCAGAATTTATTTAACATCTCTGTTTACTGAATCAACAAACCATAATCCACATTATTAAAATGTGAAAAAAATCAATATGAGGTCTAAGTAAGATTTTTATTTAATTTGTAAAATTATAGATTTTGTTAGACAACCAAAATACAACACAAATACTTAAATAGTTAAGGTCTTTCTTAAGTTAAATGCTCCGTCTAGGTATCAAAAGTAATCAAAATTGGTTGCTGATGTTCTCACAAACACTGGGGACTGACGGCTTGACATGCTGATCCCTCTGTCTTGGTGCTTGCCCCTATGAAGCTTGTTACTGCAAAGGAGAGGCTAAACCTGCTTATAATTGTGCCTAAGAGTCTTCCCCTGAGTACCTCTTTGTTGCTCAGATGTAGCCCTCTCTCTAACTAAGCCACCTTTGTGGGTGAACTCACTGCCCTCCCCCCTACATGGGACCTGACTCCCAGAGGTGTGAATTTCCCTGGCAACGCAGGATACGACTCCCGGGGATGAATCCGGACCTGGCATCATGGGATTGAGAGCATCTTCTTGACCAAAAGAGGGAAGCAAAATGAAACAAAATAAAGCTTCAGTGCCTGAGAGATTTCAAATGGAGTTGAGAGGTCACTTTGGTGAACATTCTTATGCACTATATAGATAACACCTCTGAGGTTTTAATGTATTGGAATAGCTAGAAGTAAATACCTGAAACTACCAAACTCCAACCCAGTAGCCTTGACTCCTGAAGACGATTGTGTAACAATGTAGATTACAAGGGTGACAGTGTGATTGTGAAAACCTTGTGGATCACACTCCCTTTGTCCAGTGTATGGATGGATGAGTAGAAAAAAGGGGACAAAAACAAAATGAAAAATAGGGTGGGATGGGGGGGTGATGTGGGTGTTCTTTTTTATTTTTGTTTTTTATTCTTATTCTGATTCTTTCTGGCATAAGGAGGGTGTTCAAAAATGGATTGGGGTGATGTATGCACAGCTATACGATGACATTGTGAACAGCTGATTGTACACCATGAATGACTGTGTGGTATGTGAGTATTTCTCAATAAAACTGATTTTTAAAAAAAAAGTTATCAAATACCTTTCTTTGGTTCTTTACTTATCAAAGTCTAAGGTTAAAAGTGTATTCTTATCCGAAGCCAAATTATTTGGCTTTACCAATAATCACCATGTAGTCCATGCCCCTGCCAGTTCTCTTACAAATGTGGTCCTCACTCTCATTAACCAAGAGCCATTTAAGAGGGTATATATGTGCTTCCGTGTAAATTCATCACAGCTACTAGAAACACAGCTCAAAACACTAGTAACATTAAAAGGAAATAAGCAGTTAAGCCCTTACAAATAAATGAAAGCATATTTTATATTGGGGATTAAAAAAAGGAGATACAATTTAAAAATATTTCTACAAATTTCATAATCCAAAATCTATTTCATAAAAGGGACTAATATTTTTTGTTCCATAAGTTTTTACATTACTCCTTAATTCTATCTTTCTAGGCCAGTTCCAAATAATGCAAGAAATGAATACCCTGATGAATGATTCTGAATGCAAAATGGCTAACAAATTTTTTCAAACCCAGTGCTTATTTAGCATAGCTTTCTAAAAATAAAAAACATTCTACCTAGACATTAAAACAGTGCTACAAATAATCCAACAGTTTCACCTACCAGCTTTCTCTGTAGAAAACATATTGTTAAACTAAAATGCTGTGTTTTTATGAAATTAAAAATACTAACAGGAAAATAAGACAGAATTTACCCAAAATATTTTATATCTATTGTTCAATTTTGTTTTAGTTCCTGAGGAAGTTCTTAAACCTAATTTAAATAATTTGAAGACATTTAAATGTACAACGTTTTTGGAAATTTCTAACAGAACATTTAAATAAATTTCTAAACCTGCACTGTCTCATAGAGTAGCCACTGGGATACATATGGCTGTTTAAATTTAAGTTAATGATTAAGTTAACTTAAATTTAAAATGTGCTTCCTCAGTCACACTAGTTACATTCCAAGTGCTCATTAGACCCTGTGGCTAGTGGCTACTGTACCATTTGACACAGACATGGAACATTTCACCCATCACAACAAGTCCTACTGGTCAGCACATGTTTAGTCCTCTCACTCTCCATCATCTTGGTGTGATTTTCTATGTTTAAGTAACTGATAACCAAATTAACCGCCTCATAATATTTACCTTAAAGATTCGACAGTACACTGGCAATTTAGCAATTAAACTTTATTTTTCTCTCCAGATCTATTATTTAAGTTGGATTAAATATCTGAGGTCATTGTTCTAATCCAAGGGGCACCAGTCTATATGTTAAAATGTTTGCCTGCTTTAATTATTTACATGACTACTACAGAATCCTTTTGCCCCCGGCTGTGGCTCCACGCCGTCCCCGCAGAGTGCCAAGCATGAGGACTCACGTCGATGACAGTCCATCAGAGTGGACTCGGGCACCTTAAATCGCAGCGACCCTCCCGTGCCAGGAAGTCGTCCACCCACTTTCAGTAACTCTCTTGCTCCAAATCCTTCCACACCAAGCATGTCGATAACAGTCAAGTTATTCCTATAGTGAAAGGACACACAAATAAAAAGGCTTTATAACAGAGACACAAGACTTCATCAATAGTCCCAGTTAGCAAAGATACTTTTAAAGTTTTAAAAAAGAAAATCAATTTAAATATGTGGCATCTTCTGCCGTCTCAGAGGATAAGGATGAGTCCACAGGCCAGAGAAGCTGCCAAGGCTTTTTGGAAAAGTCAAAGCCAGCTGACTACAGTAAAGATGAAAGAGTGATCATGATCATCCTTAACCCACGGACCAAGAATGTAAACCCATTGTTTTCTGATAACCAGTCAAAAGGGTGGTGACCAGACATCCATGATAAAACAACAACAACAACAACAACAAAAACCTTAAGAAATGAATTGGGAGCCACAGAGAACCTCTAACAGATTTAGACAAATTGATAAAAATGGTTTCCAGGGTGAATGAAGGGGTCTTAACAGTAATTGTGGCTATAAGAAATTCTGCCGTAGGAATACTCCTAGAAAGCAGAATTCTACTATTTCTTATGAACCAAAGAATTTAAAGTAGCCCCACAAATAACATACATATAGTCACTGGGCTGGAAGCTGGTCATCATTACTGTATACACTATAGAAGCAGAGAGAGAATTCATTTTACTTTTCTAGTTATGCAAAATACACTGAAATATCTTTACATCTTCATCTAAAGTTTAAATACCTTAACTGAATTGTTTAAAAGTCTTAATAAGCTGTTAGATGACTGATACTGTTTACAGAAAAATACTGTATGTCTATCAATATGGAAACCATCAAAACTAAACTAGCTATTATAAAAATTCAGACTTTATTTTCAAGTCTGGAGATATCTTAACCTGGGGTGAGGTAAAGTTTATCTCTGCATTTGCTACACCTTGGCTCTTCTAACAAGAATGGTTTAAAATGAAACACATCACTCAATGGGGCATTAGGGAATATCAGTTAAAATGCTTAAGAGGACAAACTCTTTGAAGAGCTTTATTTTACCACATTTTATTACTAGTAGCATTCACTTACAGAAAAACAAACTCTTACATATTAAACAAACTCATATATTAATGGAAGTTCAGAATAATATCTTTGCCAGTTAATCCAATACTAGAAAGACTTTAAAAATTACAAAAATGTCATTTATTAGAAATTAAACGTGTTATACTTTTCTCCAAGGCAGAGGCTTCAACATGGATCTGAATTTACTGTAAGTTTTGAAAGAAGACTCTCAATAAAGACAAAGAAAATTTCAGAATGAAAAACATTTAGCTACTTAAAGTTAGTAATAATTGCAATTTAAAAAGAAGAACAAGTAAAAAGCATCAATGGGCCCAAAGAAGCACTTTTTCTACTGTCATTAGGGGCAATGGAAAATTCCAGGGGCCAGATAGAGATATGAGAGTGGCGTAAGTTCAAACCACTGCGGACTGAAAATATTTACAACAGTGTTTCAATTATTTTTCTAAGGACAAAGAAGTAGGTAGTGTGTGTTCTGCCTTCTGTGACAGCGAGAGAAGAGGTGCTTTGGGAAATGCACGCTGCCTTTAATAGATGAACACACTTCCCTATTGTACGGGGGAGGAAATTGAGGTACAGGGAGATTGTGTGTCACTGAAGGCCTGACTGAGAAATAATCAACTATTAGTTAGAGAGACAGGTATTCTTGAGGAAGACATCTAGACAGATGAGTTAGGGGAGAAGAAATTAACAGACCCTGTGATGGAGACATACCTACCTGATTAGTATAAGTGAGGCTACTTTTCCAAAGTCAGTTGGTGTGAAAACTACACCAACCCTTTTCATTTCTAAAGGCTGCAAATGTAAGTGGAGGATGCCAAACCTGGATTCTTCAGAATGCATACCCTGAAAATTATTAATAAATATAATTAAACAAATCCTGTAAAACAAGTTTCCATGTCCATTAAGTGCATCTTAGACTACAAACATGATTACTTTTCTTTTAATGTCCAGATTTGAAACAACCCCACCCCCCACCCCCCACAAGCAACCTGTTGAGCTTGTTTATCCTCAAAGTTCACAGCAACAGTTCCCAAGCCACAGCTGAGAAGTATCAGCAGAGGCTGCAGGACAGCCTGACAGGGATACTGAAACGATTTACTCCAGGCTTGGGAGTTGGGGCTTGAACTAGCCTTCTATGTAAAGATGCTTTGAGTGTGAACCTCAGTTAGAAAACAGAATAAATGGCCTCTGTCTGAATGCTGCAGGGATCTGCCAAGACTGTCCACCCACTGTTGGACAACCTTAAGTTCTCCTAATCTGGGATTTAAGTCTATACAGAAATCATCTTTATTATACTTAAGTGTCTCCAGTCAGAAGAAAGATGTTTATATATAAACACTGTCCTTTATTCTTAACAAGATTTTTATAACTTTCTCTGAATAACTCTATCTTCCAAATTTAATATTCAAGATTTAATTCTTTATCATTGTGGTAAAAAGACTTTTCCCTCTTCCCACTGCTTTTCCTAGTTCCCTGTCACTAAAACAATGTATTAATTTCTTAGAGCTATACCCATGTAATCTGCAGGGTAATATTTCACTTTCCTATGTTTTCAATTTTAAGAATTCTTTTGATTTTTGTTTGCATTTCCCATACTATATGAAAGAAGAATGGTGATGGTATTTGATTTATTAGAATTATAAACTTCATGAGGGGAGAAACTCTGCTTTATATAAAATATTCATGTTGAAGAAAAAGCTGATGGCTTTTGGTATTAAAATTGTAACAACAGCACCATTTATTAAGTGGTTCTTACATGCCAGGTACTGGCATATAATAAGGTATATAAAATAATTGCCCAGAGGCTTAAGAATTGTACAGAAATCCTGTTTCTACAGAAGGGGTGAATAACACAGAAATTGGGTAGCTCACTAGAGCCATAAAGCCAGTTTAATAAAAGTAGACCTTTTTAAAATGTATTGGTTTTAACCTTCTCTTGCCCTAAAAAGAACTTGAGGGGATCAGGAATCTTCAGAGAATTATAAAATTCAGGGGTTTCAAGTGTATGGTTTTTTTAATATAGCTTTGCTTCAACTGTTATTTCTTCACTCATATGAATCTAAGACCTCAAATTAAAATAATTTACAACTAATGTGAACCATCACTCCTGTTGCATTAGTTAACTGGGAAAATCTCCTATGTATACTTAATACCTAGAGAATAAAAATAAGAGCGCCACATAAAGTCGGTGCTTTAAATATAAATAGTGAAGCCCATATGTTATCTAGTTTGTCAGCATTCTTTTTCCTGTCTAAAGATGACATCTACCTGGTAAGGGCAAGCTTTGGTGAGCTGAAATTCACCAGTGGTAAAATTAATCATCTGCATATCAGCACCAAACCTATGAAGAAAGAAACAAATGGTTAAAATTGCATTCAGATCTGTCAGTAAAGAAAAAACATAAGAATGTGTGTGTATATATATATTTATATACATATGAGCACATTTAATATACACGTGAGCACACACGTCAGTACTATATCGCAGGCCCCTGCACCATACCTGGCATATTGTAGGGGCTCAATAAACACTGTTGAATGAATGACTTTTGTAGTCAATAATATAAAGCAGCATATGGTGACAAACGAAACATGAAGCAAGTTTTTTTCCTCAAAATGGTTCATAGCTATGGAACCTGAAAGGCAGTGATTATTAACTGAAGGTAATTTTTCCTCCAAGGAATTTGGCAATGTCTGGAAACATTTCTGGTGGTCACATCTGAGGAAGTGCTACTGGTACCGAGTGGGTAGAGGCCAAGGATGCTGCTAAACATGACTTCAATGCACAGGCCAGTCCTTCCCTGGCCCCCACACAAAAAAATTATCCAATCCAAAATGTTAACAGTGCCAAGGCTGATGAACCCTGGGGTAAGGTAGCTCTTCCAAAACCATGATAGTATGAAAATAAATTAATTTATAACAGACATGAACTAATACTATTATAATCTTACCTTTTTAAACCCTAGATTTAGAAAATATGGAAATAATAAACTCATTTCTTGTGTTGCCCAGTGATAAACATGATTTAGATTCTAAATTTTAGGAGCACAGATGAAAAATCATGATGATAAAAGTTCCCTAACAAAAGGAAAGAATATTCTGCGGGGAAATGGACTTGAGGAAGTACCACTGAAGATTTCACGTAACAGTACCAATAATTCTCAGCAGATTACATGTACCAAGGGGCTTGGTGATCAAGGCCCACAGATTAATGGCTAAATACTCTGTACATCCACATACAAGTCTTGGGTGAAAAAAGCGAAGGACTCTAAATAATTCTGGATTGTAACAGTATTTCCAAAACAGCCCACCATCAGAAAGTCTTCATATGACCAGGTAAATTACCATTTGTGGAGCAGGCGCACTGCAGCTTCAGGTTTAGGATATAAGGAGACAGGCAGGAGCTGCAAGGAGACTGGCAAAGAAGAAGGGTTCTTCACCATAAAGTACTTCACCTAGAGATGGGGAAAGGAAAAGGGAAATGAAAACCCTGAGAAAGATACAACATCTCTCCTGAGGTATTCTTGCCAAAAAAACACATGACCTGAATCTAATCACAAAGAACCATCACACAACTCAAATTGAGGGGTATTCTGCAAAATAATGGCTTATACACTTCAAAAAGGTGCATCAAGAAAGACAAAGAAAGGCTAGGAAGATGAAAGGAGACCTGACAAAGAAATGCAAAGTGAGATCCAGGACCAAAAGAAAAGATGCTATAAAGTAATCAGTGCAATAATTGGAAAAATTTGAATATGAGCTGCAGATCAGATAACAGTATTATAATTTATGTTACATTTTCTGATTTTGATAATTATACTCTGGTTATATAAGATGTCCTTGTTCTTAGGAAATTCACACCTAACTATTTAGAGGTAAGATGGCATAATGTCTGACACATATCCTCAAATGGCTTATAAAAAATGTATGTGTAGAAAGAGAAAGAGAATGATAAGGTGAATTTGGCAAGACATAAAACTGATGAATCTTTGTGAAGGGTAACTGGGAGTTCTTGGTACCATTCTTGAAACTTTTTTGTAAGTTTAAAATTATTTCAAAATAAGAAGTTGAAAAAAAAATCTTAGGGTGTCTTCCCTGAGAAGTTTAATGAGCACCTGATGAGGTATAAATTATAACTCAGATCATTTTTACTAATCATTATTTTGGGATCTATGAATAATATAGGCAAGGCTATTATAGTCCTGAATCACGGGACAAAAGAAACTCTTATTTTTTTTAATCAAATTTTAATTATCTGAAGAATCCCTTCTAATAACTGTTAAAGTTTGTGACTCAAGTGAAACTCCTGGAAAGCACATATTTAATTCACAGGAATGACCACATTTCCACATAAACTCCCAACAGTTTCCAGGGAGAGGCAGACAAAAGTCATCATATCTCATCCCAAGAGAAAAGCACCACATTTTCTCAAGAGTCCTGATACCATGATGCAAGGCAAGCATAAGCATAAAAATCTATCAAGGTAGAACCTTTTAAGAAACAGCTCATTTTCAATTTTGTTTCCAAAAATAGAGGAAGAAAAAAATGATCTTGGTTAATTTAGTACTAAAATTAGTTGAAAATGGAGTCACTAAGTATACATGTATTTTCTATAACCAAGTTATTAAAACAAATAATCCACTCATGAGTTTTAAGGGTCTAAAGAGTAAAATTATTTTAGAACTAAGGCCTTTCAGTCTAATAATGATTTGTCCAACATACTCGACAAGATAGTTATAGGAATAAGAACTCAATAACTCGTCAAATGCTGGATCAGTATTTTAAGAAAAATTTATCTAGATTACGAAACAATGATATCTGGAATCATAAGAGAAAATAAATTTCATAAATATTCCTGAACAAGTGTTCATTAAAAATTAAATATAAAAATAAACAAAAGTAACTAACATCAGGGCACTGTGGCAGACAGTTAAATGACCTGACCTCCACTTCTAGCCCTCTTCTTTTCCAGCCTCTTAAACTCAGGGGTGTCTGTGTGATATAGTTCTTGCCAGTGAGAAGTAAGTGGAAGTCTGCTGCTGTCACCTCTTTCCCTTGGCCTTCTTCCTGCCACTCTTACTTGACAGAAGCAGCACACACAAAAAGGAAGGCAACACACAAAGAACAGAGAATAAACAGACAGAAAGCCTCAGTCCCCGGTAGCATAACAGAGCCACCACACCAGCTTTGGACTTCTCTTCTCTGAGCTTCTTGTTACAAAACAAATTCCCCTGTACGCCAGTGTTAGTCAAGATTTTCATTGCTGTCTTCAGTTGAACTGAACATAAACTTCACAAGCAAAATGCACTTGCAATGCAGCACACACAACAATGACTTTTGGTCTATTTAGAGTTTCACTTCTTACTGTGATCTTTTGACACCTCCCTACTATGTCAAATAGCATATGGGTGTCGCTTAAAGTGAATATAAATTAATTAATATTGGCTAAAACTATATCCCAAAGTGAAAATACCCTGGTACACTGAAAAAACAAGAGTTTGTTGGTCCCTGACAAAGAGGTTAAAAGACACATTATCCTCACCACGCTCTTCCTAAGGGCAGTTGCACTGAAGTTTAACACAAGGCCAGGCTCTGCGATTAAACGAGGCAAAAAGGAAACAAAAGATTCTGACTCCTTGGATTTCTTCAAGTGGGAAAACCGAGTCATTCCTAAAACATTCCTCCTGTTTAATTGATAAAGAAAGAAATTATTACAAAAAATAACTTTGACATTAAAAAAAAGGAAAATCTCTAAATACCACTCCCACTAAAAGGAACAAGGGCTTCTTAGAGGGGAAAATGGCTTATTCTATGTTTGGGGAAAGGGAAAGTACCAGATAAGCCTAGAACATCCTATTGTACAACAAAGCAAGGAAGTGCTCAATGATTGAGGGAAACATGTCAAAAGGACATAGAAGCTTGAAGAGGTGCCCACCAGTCAAAGCTGGGACTAGAGCATCAAATACGAAATTTGGCATTGCAAGTAACAACAGTAAAGCTATTACAACACACTGACTAAAGAATCCATGAATCCACAGTTATGCTAAAAAAAAAAAAAAAAGTAGAGAGAGAGGTTCTTTTTTAAGAATATCTTTTAATAATTACAGAATGAACAAAATAATAACAAAAATCACCATTTAGTAGCCACTGATCTAGTAACTGATTCAGGCAAACATTATCAATGGATGCTAAAAACCACTGGGTAAAACAATCTTAGGAAACAAGACATTTATACAATCTCAAATTATCACCCCAAATATTACTTATTGATTGCAAAGGGAAAAAGTTATCTTTATAATGGAGAGATCTGTCACACATCCCCTAAACCAAATGATTAAACTTAGCAATGCCAGTAATGGGACAAATTGATATTATGTCCCTCCTGATATGATGTAATGATGCAACTAGACTGCAATTCTTGCCAAAATTGTAAATTTAAGGAAATAATCAGAAAATATCAGACTATGGGACATTCTATAAAACAACTGACCTACACTCACAAAAACGTCAACATCATGAAAGATGAATAAAGGTGGGCACCCTAGTTAAAGAAACTAAGGAAATATGCATGTTCTCTGAGTGGATCCAAGATTTTTTAAAAGGGGAAAAAAACACAATAACTATAATGGATGATTTCGGAGTCAACTAGGGAAATTTTAATATGGACTGCATATTACAGAACACAACTGCATCAATGTTAAGTTTTGGGATATAATAATGATGGTGCAGTTATATGTAGTAGAATATCCTTCTCAGGAAATAAATACTAAAGTATTGAGGGATGAAGTATCAGGATATCTACAGCTTATTTTCAAATAATCCTAAAAAAGTGTATGTGTTCATATATA
Organism: Choloepus didactylus; assembly: GCF_015220235.1. NCBI lineage: Eukaryota > Metazoa > Chordata > Mammalia > Pilosa > Megalonychidae > Choloepus > Choloepus didactylus. The sequence goes on along the minus strand of NC_051309.1, from coordinate 166,997,621 downwards.
TAGATAGATAGATATAGATGTATGTAGAGAGATAACAAGCAAAGGTGGTACAATGTGAACTGGTGAATCTAGATGAGGAATAGATAAGTATTCACTGCACTATTTTACTGAGCCTGAAATCTGTCAAAATAAAAAGCAGGGGAGAAATATCAATTATTAAGAATCCAGTACTGCAAGTTTAGTCAAATACTATGTAATTGAGTCTCCCCATTGCTGAATAAAGGAAATGAAGAAACTTGAAGACCTACCTGCAGACGTCACCATTTTTTAATTTCTTCCATCTTTCATACAATTTATTTGCAAGTTCGGAATCTACATCCCAGGTAGACCGATCCAGAGAAAGGCTCCCTTGCCAATTAGGAATTTCTAAAAGTCAGATCAGATTTAGTATTTAGATTTACAGAAAATACAATTCAATTAGTGACTAATGCCAAGCACTGACTATAAAACTGTTCAAAGCGAGAGGACTATAGGGTAAATAAATGCCCCTTCTTCCTCTGATTGCTTTACTAAAAGTCCCCTCTAACTCAATGGCAAATGATAAACCAAATCAAACAAACATGTGTAAAACAAAATTAAATCAATTTATGTAAAGGTAACGTAAAAGACACGTGGCTCATGAATACAGCCTGAAACAAGTTACAACTATATCTGGATCATTTTTAACAGCTCAGAATCGAAAACATGTAAATGCTAATTATCTGAGTCTTTCAGGTAACTCCGTAGAGTGCTGATGAACACACAGTGATTCTCAAAAGATGGGGCACAGACGAGACACTGAGCCGATATGAGGTGCGTATTTATAAACCGGTCTGTGTTCACCTCACCCTCTCTACTTATCTGTTCTGTCTTGTCTGTGCTAAAGAAGGTATCAGGAAGAAAAAATAAGAATCCCAATCAAGAAATCTCTGTATTTTAGCAATCAAATATTTTAATCAATCAAAAGTTGGAAAGAAGACCAGAAACTGCTTTTATATCAACACTACGACCTTCCGCTTCACACAATGACCAGCATCCCCACTGCCAGGATGTTTATGTTCCTGTACCTGAACTGTTCTAGCTTAACTCAATGCAATTCCAAATTGTTTTTAACCTCTAGTCTGCAGTTTTATAAAAGAAATCAGAGCCTTTGAATTTTTCTAGGCAACAAGGATGCCATGATGATCAAGGAAATAATGTATATGAAAAAATCCTTTATGAAAGTATAAGCTACTAAATAATAAAGGGGCATTAATTATAAAAGTACCTCATGTTTTTGGAGGACTCAACAAAAACAATCATGCCCTCTAATCATAGAATGTGATACAATTACTTATAGAACTAACTATTCCATCTACTAATGCTGATTTTTTCCTCACTACTTTTCCCCCCAAATCACACAGTTCTTCAAAAAGCCTAAGGGTAAAATACTTACCTGCTTTTGATTTTCCCATGAAATAATGCATGCCACAATGTGCTATCACTTCAAAACCCAGACTCCCTTCCTAGATTGAAAAGTAATATATGAATAACTTAAAACACAACACTAAACATAAAAATCCTAATGCACTAAAATGAGCAGACATTGGCCTCCACTCAGTGAACTTCCCTTTAACCAGATGCCAACCAACTAGAACTTAAAAATTTCCTGGTTTCCCTTATCCTCTATGGAGGGATACGAGCTGTCTCTGACAGGAAGGATGACTACAGTGGATTCTGTTCAATAATAATGACCATAATGATGACTTGGGGGCTCATGAGACACAGAGCTGCCTTCTGAATTGAAGATTAAATTAGTGTCGGGACATTTTTAGTGCTATTTTTATAACTGTACTCTAATCCTCTGAAAATTGGTAAGTCAATCAATAGTAACTTCTAGCTGATCAGAACATTTAAATGAAATGTCTCATTTCCTACAAGTTGGAGAGCACAGACTTGCTAGTTCTACACATACCTGAAACCTGTCTGCTCCCTCCCATACTCACTCTTCTTATATGCATCTCTTGATTAGAAAAAGGAACTTTCTAAGAAATTGCCCCTGCTCAAAATACAGATGAATGGAATTAACCTTATGTTTTTTCACCTTAATTGCAGAAGTCCTATCCTTAAGCTTATCGTTAAACGTGAGGCATTTCTAACTATGAAACACCAAGGCTAGCGAGAAAAATCATAAAGATGGTTGCATGAATGTCTCAGTGAAAAATTAGAATCCAGTGTTATACATAATAGCTTGGATCAAAAAACAAGCAATAATAATAACTAACTGAAAATAAATAAACATTAAGGAAAAAAATGAGACATGTTTAAGATAAGATCTAAGCTAAACAGAATTTGCCCAGATTTTAGAAAGTACTTTTTTAGGCTTTAGATTTGGCCCACTAAGGAAATTCAAAGAATACAAGCAACTGAGAGTCACTTAACAGAGGTCTAAATAAAGCATTTAACCATCTGATTTATTTGAAGGCATGGCAACTATCTATTAACATCTCAACTGTTTTTTACAGCAAGCACATATTCCTTGCTCTGCAAATTCTGGAAATAAATGAAAGTGAGATTTACTAATCTACTTGTATTGTGTTACTTGAGTCAAGAAACGCAAATTACTTTTTGAAAAATATAAACTCTTTCCGAATACAGATTATGGTGTCTAAGATTGGCCTGGTAAATCCTTCAATTTCTTAAATAGGCTTGAAGAACATGCACTTAATCCAGTTAGTAAAACCCAAACACCATAAGTTTTTAAAAGAAACATTAGTTATTAAGAAAATTACACGTATAGTGTTGTAAACAATACCTTGGTTGGTGCTGAGTAAATCTGTAGAGGTATTGTAAAAATGGCACCTATGTTTGTAGTCAAAAATACATTGGTGAATATATTTATGGCAATGTCTTTAACAGCAAGTTTCAAAGAAAATATATTCCAACAGCCTGGAGGTAGAAATAAAGGGCCAGTGAAATTCAGAATCTAAAAAGAAAAGAAGCAAGAAAAATTACTTTCCTAACACTAATTATGATTACAATTATTATAAAGTATGATGTTAAAGTTCCCTAGAAAATATAAAATTCTTTAGAAACATGTAATTTTACTCAATTATTTTCAGGTCAAGGATTGAAATACTTTTCATGAATAACAGGTTTCAAATTGTTTAACTTGCTACTGTTTTTAAATTCCACAAAAGTAATGTAGAAATTTTTATAGGTGGTATTTTGCAAAAACCTACAATTTTTTCATGAGCAGACTTAATTTTACTAAATACAATCCTTCCAGTATAAATTACACAATAAAATGCTTCAGAATAATAGTAAAAGCAAGTACACAAAGGATATATTCTGATCCCTTTGAACTCCTTGAACAATAGTTAAAAACAGAACAAGCAAAACCCAAAAGAGTTCCTAAGTAATGCTGAAAACGTTAAAAGAAAAATGTTTGCTTTACAATCATGATAGAAGACTGAATTTTTTAAATACTTAATTCCATAGCATCTGATCTTAAAGCTTAAAATATGCTAAATAAAACTGGAAGAAAAATGCTATATATACCTTTAAAATGTGCTTGGTCTCCTTGGAAACAAACACATCCTTTAATACAATACTATGGTCAAAATGATTGAGATACCACATTGACCAAACTCCCGATGTGTTCTCGTGGGTCTCTATGTGAAACTGGGTTGTGGAAGAGTCCATTCTAAAATACCTGTGGACAGAGGACACGCATGCTGTCAGCCCTGGTGCATGACACCGTCAGCACACTGGTGAACACAAGGAAGGGCACCCCGTTCAACCTTCTTGCTCACACGTGGAACCACTGGAGGCCGGAGGGGAAGCAAGTGGGCTGTGACCAGGCCAGCACACAGAAGCCCCCTAGGCAAGACCAGGACCAAAGGCAATGCAGACACAACAACTAAGCTTCTTCCCCACCTGCCTGGCCGCCTGGCTAGGCTGGCTGGGGAAACCTAATTTAGGAACTGAATTATTCAGCTTCCTCTTCCCCATCCTGCTAATAGCCCTTTCAGCGCTGGTTATCAATGCTAATGGATGGGAAGGAAAGTCCAGAAAAAAAAAAATTGAACAAGTCACACAGGTTATATTTTTAAATCATCTCTAGAGGAAAAAAAAAAATCATACGATTTCAGGAAAAAGAGAATTAACCTACCCTTGACCCACAGGAGAGAAGAGGCATGCTTTTAGTGTTGGAGTGTTTTTTATTTTCTTCACATCTTCTGCATAAATAATTCCACTGCCACATGACGTAGCTATTTTGAGGTATAAAGAAATAAATGTGAAGCATAAACACCTTTTCTTTAATTAGGTCTGAACAAAAGTAAGGTATATATAATTTTTTAATTACTTCACTCTTTTTGTCTCCAGTTTCACTCAGTTAAAATAACATATCACATAGAAATGGTAAAATCTTTTTCAAAAGCTCCCATCTACCTTTCTTCTTTACTAGTTTGTTGCCAATTAAATGGAAATTGCTATCTGTCTGTCTTTCCTCTTTTTGTTGTTGTTTTTTTAAACTAAACCTCTCATTTCTTCTCTTGGGAAAAAATAAGTTAAGAGTCAAGACTTTGCATGTTTTCCTTTACAAAGATCTGTCTTCACCATAAATAAGAGGAAATTCTTTAGATCTGCCAGAAATGACAAAAGTGAAAAACAAAGCTCAACTGGGTGGGGTGGAAAGGAGCATGTCTCCACATGAGTAAGAAAGGAATAAAACCTAAATAGTAAAAAGGAGCTTTACAGTAAAAAGTGAGAATGCATTTCAAAACATTGCTGATTTATCAAAACAATACTTTAGCCATCTAGCTCTTAATATTAAATCAGTGGTACTGAATTTCTTAACTTTGATGCTAATACTAATTGTTGTTTTTAAAGCTATACATATGGTCCAAAATAAAAATTCAAACACTAACAAAAACAATGTGAAAATAAAGTGTACCTGTTTTCTAGCTTCCCGATTATCTTAGACAAAGGAAACAACTCTTAGCAGTTTCTGAGCACCCTTCCAGGAATTCTATGCATATACAAGTACACAGATACTCTTTTTAAGAAAACTAAATATACACACACAACTTGCATTACATGTCTGTGTGTGCTTTTTAATAGCTATAGAGTATACTGCCCTGTGGATGAACTACAATTTAATCAGTCACTTATTGATGGATGCGTAGCTGTTCTGCTATCACAAACAATGAACATTTCTGTACACCTTTGAATACATGTATGAGTATATATGTAGAATAAATTCCTATAATGGGAGTTAAGGATCAAAAGCCACATATGCACATTTTAAATTTTCAGAGACTGCTAATTTTCCCTCCAAAAAAGCCTATATCAATGTACACTCCTGTGGAAAATACATGTTTTTTTCCCCCAATTGTTACCAACCCCAAATATTAGCAACCTTTTTGATCTTTATTAATCTAAAGAAAGAAAAAAAAACTGTATCTCACTTGTTGCTTTAATCTACGTTTCTTTAAATATGAGTGAGGCTGGACCTGTTTTCATTGTTTAAAAGCCATCAGTATTTCTTTACCTATATGAAATTCTTGTTCTAATGTAAGAACCTAAAGACAGGGTTGGGTTGTATTCATCAGACATCCTGCATCACATTCTACACAAAGAAACAAAACTGAGGCAGTACAATCACCTTATCTGTGAAAGCAGCACCTCCACCTTACTTATTCTGGCCTTTCAAATCAACTGAGTTAAGCTTTAAACTGGAAATCCTCATTTGCAGCAGAGTAAGAGTGGCATCAACCATTGTTTTTACCATCATACTACCTCTTACAACAACTAAGGCAGTGACATTGAAACCAAACCCATTTATTTTCTTAAATCCATGCCTAATCTGTAGTTATAACTCATTTTATAGAAAGAACTGCCATCATAACAGCTAGATAATGAAAATAAAAAGACAATTTCAAATATTTTTAAAATCTGTACCTTTGCAAGTGAGAGAGGCAATTTTTGTAAAGTTTGTTGTAGAAGTAGGGAGGAATACTGGTTCAAACTGCAGAGACAGAGCATCTGTCTGTGAGAAATGATGTACATCCTACAACAAAAAAGGATCCACATTACTAGTTTCAGCTGTCAGAGTATTTGATCCAATTCGGATCAACTCTACCAAAATACCAAGTAGCAAAGACTGACCCATGTAGCAACTGCTCAGCAGATGTGTCTGTAGCAGCACTGAGAAGATGCTGACAAATGGCATACGAATATGGGGTCAAGCAAGGGAAAACAGGTTTAAGTTAAAACAAAAGGGTACAGAAACAAGTGTTGCTGTACCTGGTCCTGAAAAACCCTTAAGTACTGCAATTAAATTCACAGCTGTAATTTCAAAATGTACTTTACTTAAGCATGTACAATTACCTGTATCCATATAAGGTTGTTTCCTGAATGTAATATATACATATTTACTGCAGAATCATCTGTCCGAAAGAATCAGAGCAATGAGATTAAAACAGAGCATTTCATTCTCACACCTTAATGTAGTAATTAAAATATCACATGACACATCTCTATATTTCAACACTAAAAATGAAACTAAGCTGTTTTTTTGGTTTGTATTCTTTTAAGTTACAGGAATAAGTATACTTGCTAAAAGATTTACCTCTCCACATAAACCATCTAAATAATGAAGAATTACCAGGAGAGAAATGCTGACTTTAGGCCACACTACCACTCCTCTGGGTGAAACTAACCAACTAGGCCTCTTCAAATAAAGCTGTCTTCCTGTTGGTTAGACAGCCCCTTATTTCTTTATTTAGACAGACACATTAGAGAAGATCAAAACCCTGGGATCCAAAAATACAGGTTTCCTTTTGACCCTCACCAAAGAAAAAAAAAAGTTCCCCTACAAGGGTCTTCCCTACATCAATGTCCTCCTAACCATTATGGGAATCACATATATAATAAAAATCTGAGGACAGGAAAGCTCTACTGCTGATCCATCACTACTACAGCCAATTGTAAGCACTGGAAAATAAACCAAGTTTGACTGACAATTAACACTGCCAGTATAAAGCTATACTGTGGTACCATTTCTTTCTCTCTGTGTGTATGTATACACACATACAATATATATTCACACACACATTAACATCCCAGAATCATATTTATGATAGATTAAAAAACAATAAATCCTACATGATAAACTTCATGGTTCATACACTGCATCTCCCACAAAAGTCCTAAAAAAGCTAAATCAATGTACGTTATTTCTGTCAAGTAGGGCATGCATTCTCAAGACAAAATTTACAGAAATGAACACTAAAATTCATTCATCTTGTTGGGCATCCAGGAACAACCAATATCTAATAAACTATTAAAAATAAAAACAACATGATTTGTTCAACTGAATTTCTACAAATCAGTAAAACTTGGACCAGAGACACAGACTTCAAATATTTTGTGGATGCTTATATTAACTGTCATGCCCTTTTAATTTTTCTACTATGTCCCAAAGGCTAGAAAAATTATTCCAGAATAAACTCAGAATAGTTTACAGCTGCCATTTACTTCCCCCCAAATCATAAGCAGTTGCAGATTGAGAACCAATAATTAAAAAGAACAAAGGCTCTTTGTCTTGTTTGCTCTGATACCACTATCCATAATAAATGTTACCGAACGATGATGCAGTTTAGCATAAATACGTTGTAAAAAAAATTTCAAAAGTTCACCTTACCTGAAGTCTCCGATTTATCTGTAGCTACATAAACAACAGAGAGATGATCTAACAAATCTTGTGTGTTCTCTTGAAATTCTTTTGAGGAGTTTAACATTGTTATAATTATGCTCATTTGTAGCCGTAAAACATCATCAGATTCCAGATAACAACTCTGAGATCCAAGGGAGGAGGCAAAAAAAAAAAAAAGGAACAACTTAAAAAAAATAATTTGATCTTTGTGGTTTCAAATTTTAGAAAAAAGTACTTAAGGAAAGGGCATGTGTATCTAGGAACAGAATGTTCTGTTTTATTTTTGTTTTTAAGCAAAGAAGCAGCAAGGAAGGCAAGGAGAAAACACTAAAATATTTTACCTTTAATTGGTGGCACACTTTATTATGTAAACTACATTCCAGTTGCACCTGCAAGAGGCTAGTATTAGTGGTTCCTGCCTAAAAGAAGAAAAAAAGGGGGGGGGGGCACTTAAAAGAGAAGCAAAAGGCTTGATCTTGTATTTAACAGTAAACAATCTATAATTTATTTGTTCATAAACTATGTTTATTCTCTCACTCATTTATTCATTGAACACATACTTGAGTATCTACTAACTACTGGCATTATCCTATTTACTGGAAATACACCAGCAAATAAAACAGACAAAAATCTGAACTGTCACTGAGCTTACAGTCTAATAGAAATCATAAGCTCTTTCTTGGGTAACATGAATATTCCTGTTATGGCAATAAGCAGGCAAATATGTTCTAAATATACTCAAGAACTCTGTAGTTTGGCATTTCTTATATTTGTTGAACATTTTGTTTAAACACAGAGGAATCCCCTTTTATTTGACCCCGAAGACAAACAAAGCCATAAGAGAGGTCCAAAATTCAACTGGGTATCATTTTTAATATCTGGAATAGCCACGGATATGAGAAAGTATATAAGACGCATACAGGCTCCCGCCAAGTTCAAAGATCTTAGTCACATGAGATGATACTCACGTACCTTAAAGACAAAGAAATACAAAATCCAATTAAGGGATAGTCATTGGGTGGGAGGCTGGAGGCTAGACGCTACACATGTGTAAATGCACAGAAAAGCTAGGTAGTGCAGCATGTGAATCAAACGGACCTGGCCATGAGATAACTTCTAAGAGTCATGTCACTATCAAAGTGATTATAAAAAGGTGCTCAGCCTGGCAGCCACAGTCAGAACAACAAGTAACTCCAGCAAGGTAAGAAGGCATTCCCAAATCCTGGAATGACATAGCTGTGGGTAAGCATTTGTTGACCCCAGGAAGGTTTATTAAGTAGAATCGCCACAATTATGTTTAATTTATTAGATGTATAAGAATTATCTAAGTACCTTACCATTTTTAACTGCTTTAATCGTCATTCAGGCAATGAAAATACAAAAAGGAATAAAACAGAATACCATTTTTAGAAGCAGTTAAAATATTTAAGGTGTTTAAACTTAGAAATGGGACCATACATTCATCAAGGCTCTTTTAAAAATTGTATTGTTCACATATTGAATGATTCCTTTCTTATGAAATACCCAGAAAAGGTAAATCCAGAGAGACAGAAAGCAGATTAGTGACTCCAGGGGCTGTGACAAGGGTGGAACACAGACCAATGCTTAATGGGCATGGGGTTTCCTTCTGGAGGATGAAAATGTTTTGGAACCAGACAGAGGTGAAGGCTGCACAACTTAGTGTATGTACTAAATGCCACTTGACTGTACAGTTTCTGTAAACTGAACCTAAGGTCTTAAGGAATAATCAGACTTCTTAAGTATTCCTTGTGCATAAATCTCAGCAGCAAAGACAAACAAAAAGAGTCCACCATTCTCTGAAACTGCTTTAACCAAAGTTAAAATGACCTTTACGTTGCCAAATCCAACAGAAACTTCTCATTTTGCTTACCACTTTCCCCTTAACACCATTAACCACTCCTCCTCTTGTTTTTTCTCCTTCCTCTTTGGCTCCTTTGCTGGCTCTTCCTTCTCTTGACCACTAGACTCTGGAGTTACTCTAGATTCTATCTTGTATCCACTTTCCCCACTTTCTCCCCAGGGGTGCTCTCTGACACACTGAAGTCTTCCACAGTTATATCTCCAGCTCAGTCCTCTTTGTAGACCCATATGCCCAGTAGACAACTTGGCATCCACCTGAATCCTCACATACTCCAAGCCAGCTACCCTTGCTGTGTGCCTCATCTTGGGAAACGTCACCCTTATTTGTACACATGTTTAAGCCAGAAAACAGGCTTCTCTTACCCTCCTCCAGCAAATCCATAATCAAGTTATATTTACACTAATTGTGTCTCCTTAATTGCTCTTGAATCCATTCACTTTTCACCATTTCTAATATCCTAGAGAGTTCAGAGGTCAACAAGCCACAGCCAGGACAAAAACCCAGCCTGCTACCTGTTTTATAAATAAAGTTTTATTAGCATACAGTCACCCTCATTCCTTTATGGATCATCTATGACTGCTTTCGAGCTACAACCATGCTGAGCAGTTGCAACGGAAACCGTATAGCCCAAACAGCCAAAAGTAACAGAAAAAGTTTCTGGATCCCTGCCTTAGCTCATGAAAAAAAAAACAAGCAAACAAACAAACAAACAAAAATACTAACAACAACAACAACAACAACCTGGTGCAATAACTCCCTCCTAGTGTCTCTGTTGCTCCTGCCCTCTCTACTCCATTCTCCGCTCTCCAACAAGAGGGAGTTTACAAATATGCAAATGTGGTCATGCCAGTAACTGCTTAAAACACTTTTTCAAAGGCTTCCCACAGCCCTTGGCAAAAGTCTCAAATCATTTACAATAGCTACAAAAGTCAGGCACCTGCCTGGTCTTCAGCTCGTTTGTGCTCCAGCCTCACTGATCTACTTTCAATTCTCTTTGGCCTCGAGCCTTTGAATTTGCTGTTCCTCTGCCCTGAAGCCTCTTCCCCAACCTCAACCGCAACCTCACCCCTGCACCTAGCTGAATCTGATTCATCTCCATGTCCCTGCCTAAAAGCACTCTCAGGGAGGGCTTCCCTTACACCACAGCCGTGGGAGCAGCCCAATTACTCATACCTAGAGCTCCCTTTACTTGACCTTCTGTAATACTCGTAATTATACACCTAACAACTTTTCCCACATTTGTCTTCTCTGGTAGATATCAGCACTTCGTCAGGTTTATTGTAGTATTCAGCTTTACCACATGCCTACCACTTAATGGGCACTCAAACACAGAGTTGTTGAATGAATGGACATGTGCACACAGCCACATACACTATGAAATGGGGCAAGCTTGAAAAAGCGCAAAAGGAAAACAGAAGCTACTGAAAAAAATATCAAAACCTGACATTCTGTGTGTGCTTCTGATCTGAAACTTTCAAGAAAGTTTGAAGGAGAAAACCCACATATTCGCACTTTCAAAGGATACATTTATAATTAAGATTTTTTAAAAATCTACTATAGACGTTAACATGACAAGGCCATTCTCTTCTTCAAAGCATTTCTTCAAATATTGACATAATGTTAAAATTTCAAAATTATGATTTTGAAGAGATTAAAACTCCTATTTGCTCAGTGACTTGATGTGATTTAGAGCCTAATATTTTGTCATTCTGGATGGAAAAAATTTATAATTTATCATTTTAAATAAGATTGTACTAGCTGGAAGCACAAGAAAAATAAACCACTGCTTTGTCTCATTTGCTGTGGAACATATTTCAGAATCCCACAAGGGGGAGTTCCAGCACCTCCAAACTGCCTTTGTTGCAGTACGCTAATTTATCTAAATGAGAAAATTTTAAAGTTCATGATTTTTTCAAAAGAACAACACTTACTGCTGCAACCTTGACTTTAAAAAAGGAAACTCTACCCAAAAAAAATGAGACACTTGGAACAACCACACACAATGGATTACAAGTTAGCCCTCAAGGACACCAACTGAGCACATCTGTTATGACAGTAGGACATTTCCCTTATCCATCAGTGTGTCTGAGCAGATTATAAAAGAGAAACAAACAAGAAAACTAATTCTCTACCTTTGAAACTGTCCACATTCCTTTAACAAATTATTTCATAAATTTTATAGATAAAAGAAAATGTAACTTAATAAATAATTCCTTAGTTGTTTTCATGTGAAGAATTGGAAGATGGGAAAAATGTGACTTGGGGGGATTAAATGATTTATCATAGGTGCTGGGGTTAATAAGTGGAGGAACAGAAATAAATAGGAACTCTTTTAACCTGTCAGTACTTTTACCAAATCAGAATAGACCTGGTCTAGTCCTCCTAGCTATCCAAGGGTCTAAATTTCATGAACATGGGAGATACACCTTAGAAAATCATATCAAGAGGTAATGCAACAGTCAAGAAAATAGAAATGTTAAACCCCTTTGGTATGGGTGTGTGTTTCCATGGCTTTGTGGTGAACAGGTATGAGTTTAGGGAATTGGATGTCAGAGAGAAAGAATCCTCTTCCTTCATTTGTGCACTGGGCCAAGGGCTTATGTGCAATTAAACAGGAAAGAAAAGGATAGACTTAAAGTGCTCAGTCATTTTAGATGACTTTCATTAACAAGAATAAACCATATCCTAATAAAAGTAAACAAGAAGTCTGTAATGTAAGAAGTTAATCCAAACAGAATGGACAAGAGACTTGTGGAAATTATGACATTCTTAGTAATAACCACACAGAAGAACTTTTCATTTAATGAATATAAGGTATGAAATATAAAATACTTAGATAAAAACCAATCTTAGATTCTTATTTTTCTCCCCTTTTACTATTTTGAATGTTAAATTTCAGCAGTCCTTATAAAAGTAAATCTCTTGTGCCAATGTGTTTACCATCAATAGCATCACGGGTTATGTATAAGCTGTCAACCATTCCAATGGCCACACATACAGCGCTACGTACAGTACGTTCTATGCAGTGATATTATATAAAAATAAATATATAAATAAGTGCTTTCTTGGGCCCCCACCACACAACTCATGCTCTATAACCAAAGTCTTAACATTTCCTACAGAACAGATGAGCCAGATACATTATTATTAAGCACCATACCACTGTTTTACCCTGATATCAAAAAGTCAATGTATTCCAAAATCCACTAACACTACCCTCCTATTTCACACACAGTCACTGGAAAATGTTGCCAAACCCACTCACTAAAATATTTGCAAAAACCTAGGACCTGGTTGAAGTGAGTATTTTTGTTTTAAAGAAAAAAGGGGTTAATGCATATGCGTGGCATTTTTCATTATGCATATCGTTTTAGAAAAGGCAGTGAGACCGAGTGGCTTTGCAGTCAAGAGAGAATTCTTATAAAACCTTGGGGATATTCCCTAATCTCTCCAAGACTTAGTGTCCTCTTCTATAAAATGGAGTCAATGAATTCATGGTGATGTTATAAGCATTAAATCAGATACATGTGCAAAATGTCTGGCACAGAGCAGACCCTCAAAGGGGAGCATTATTTTTACTTGCTCATTCACTATTAATGCACTTACTTAGTAAAATTCCATGACAAATAATTTATATGCTTCCAGGAAGCACTTTTTCTCACATAAAAGTTATTAGAAGGAAAATCCTCTTCCCCACTCCTTTGGTTTCCAAGAAAAGAGATTTTTTTTTTCCTTAAACACTTCAGATTCTTTTTGTCTTATTTCATAATAGGTTCAGAACCCAAGGAGAGAAGGAAGTAATTACTGCGCGCGTGCACACACATACACACAACCAAAATTTGTGCCAGAAACCCTGAAAGATAGTTAAAAAGCATTTGGGGAACAAGTTAGCAATTAGAAATGGAGACTTTTGATAGAACAAAGTAGCAGCAGTCTACCTTGTACAAAAGACTGGTTTTTAACACTTGGTAGTTGGCTTTTAGCTACTACAACCTGGGCTGGCAGTTCCAGGTTAGTCGAGTAAGATTTTCACCTTGGGAGGTCATGCAGCACAGGCTAGCTCTGTCCAAAAACAAGCAGCTATTTTTATACAACTGGATGATGCCGGGCCTTAAGCAAATGGCAAGTAGATCCACAGGCCTGGCTCAGGCCTTGAACCAGGGCCCAGAGCTTTACAAAGGTTTGGCTTTATGATGCAAGCTGCTGTAGCCTGACCTTGAACTTAAGCTTTTACTTAAGTAGGAGGGGCATGGCCAGGATTAGGCTATAAAAGAAAAGGTATTGCTGTCCTCAAAATAAAGTAAGCGCTTCCAGAATACTACCTGCTGCTTTTCTAACTGAGTCTTGAAGAAATTGTTGGAGCTAAGTCCAAGTAGGTAGTATAGCTAGGCTGCTCCAAATTCTATTCCTCATTTTATGTATCATTTTCATGGCTAAGAGATGAAACTGTGAAGAATATAATTTAAATTCACTTGGTTGGTCCAGACTCAAAAAAGTTACTCCTGAACTCATTGGTTCTAAATTAATAGATCACAAGAGTGCTAACCATGGCTTCAGATTTTCAAGATTCAAAATGATATATCCATAGAAGGGTGGAAGACCTTATAAATAAAAGGAAGTAAGTATGTTCTTATAAAGGAGATATGCTCTCATCTAGGGCTGAGTCAGAGAAACAATTTGAGAAAATTACTGCACACCCCAAAGAAGTCAACTACAAAGGCCTGCCCTTGGAACAATCAGGATCACTCAAAATCAAAGAGGTGCTAGAAGGTTAGAGAAGTATGCTTCAGTCTTCCTATCAGATAAAGAAAAACAAAAACAATGCATGAGGAAGAAAGGACAAACCTTAGGAGAAGGGATGACATCTTAGAGAATAGCTAGAGATGAAATAGAAAAGGAGACCCTGAAGGCCAGAGAAAACAGATACAAAGAAAAGAAATGGAAATACACTGGGATCTAATTGAGAGGTATTAGAAATGGGGGAAGATATATCTTTGTGTTGACTGGGACACAGAAAGAATGCTTAATAAAGGAAGACAGGCAACATCTCAGTGAACTGGCCTTGCTCCCCTAAAATGAACCAGGATCCAGTTCCAGGAACTATGACGTGCACACTTCCAAAAGCAAGAACAGAACGCACAGAGGAGCAATTGAGGAGCTGCTGCTTCAAAGACTGAGACAGCTATAGCAAGAGTTACATAAAATTTGGGCAGGATGGAGGAAGGGAGAGCCAGGAAGATCAGTGTAGAATGCTCCAAGCATTATTAGTTAGAGATAGTTATTTCTTGTGCCCTGAGGGAACATATTTCAGAAATTTATGGAATTAGGACTCATCTAAGCGAAGGCACAGCAAAGAGGACACCCAGTAAAGAGGAACTAGACAGGACAAGACAGATTGAGCCCAGGTCTGGTTTAGATGTATCTCCTATGTACAATTATCTGACACAGGGAAGAGAAGGAAAATTTGTATAAACAATAGATGTTTTCAGCAGACCCAGAACTTACTGATTTTATGTCTCTGGCTTTGCGACAGCTCGCAAGGAAACATCTAGAGGAATATGTCAGGGGGGAGAAAATCTAAACCAGAAAGTAAGGAAAAGAGAAAGGAAAGGGAAGCCCTAATTCCAGCAAAGAGTGTTAGCCTACAAATGTTAAGAGGAAGAAAAAAACCAACAAAAGAAACTGCTAGAAACTCAAGTGAGCTTTCTTGAGAGGAAAAGGGGAACAGGAGGCATAGCTCAACACTGCAGGAAAAGAAGGTGAACACTTAAAAACCTGGAGAAACACAATGAGTGGCACAAAGCCAAGGTACATCCCCATGAGGCCTCTAAGGACACGCAAACTTCCAAAGTGTCAACAACAGCCCCAGGAATCTGGTGAAAACAATTTTCTAGCTGGAATAAATGGGGCAAAAAGGCAGAAACCTTTCCTAAGGAGTAGGCTCCGTGAGCCTAGCAAGTCCATGGTGCGAGGCAATGGAAAGCACCTCGGGCACAGGGCTCCAGGTCCCTGCCCCAGGAGCGCCACACCGAGCACAGCTCAGACCACTCAGCACAGGACTGCCAGAAACAAGGGCTCAGAGGACTGAGGGAAGCCCAGACACGTGGGAAGGAGAAAGTGAGGCCTCGTGAAGGGGCTGCCACCACTGCAAATTCCTAAACTCTGAGAGGAGGCCAGGGTGTCTCAGGTGCCACTTCCTGCCAGAGGAGACAGCAGGCACAGGTGGCTCTTCCCCAACCCCCAAAATACCAAAATTAGCCTTCTAACGGGAAGATTTCTCCCTAATAAATTCAAAAGTCTTGACTCTGAAGCTGAAACCAAGATGACACTCTCTCTCCATCCTGCTCCTCTTTCTTTCTGTTGCAAACATGAAGCACTGGAAACACTTGTGTTCAGAATTAGTGCCTTGGGGGCTGTGGTGGGAGCATGTTTTCCAAATTTGCTGGATGTTAGGCTGATGATCCGATGTTGTGCATCCTACTGATTCTGGACTCAACTACAGCTCAAGAGAGACTTAGTATGGAAAACCAATACAACTTCTGAAACCCTAGGAAACTACACACATTCTGGTGAGAAACAGACCAGGCTGTCACTGCTGAGGTTCCCCGGCTCCACAGAGGCACTGAGAAACTCTCTGGATTAGACTTAAAGAAAATAAGGAATGGGGAGGACTTTAAATTCTTTGAATGTTACTCATGAGACCAAGGTATTTGGATATGGGACCAGAGCCTTGAATTTTAATGTCTTGCCAGGGAACTTAATCTCTGAATTTTAAATTTCTCCTTCAGGGAGTTCCATAGGAAGAAAGGGTTTATATTAAAAATTTTTTTCTAACTAAAGCTAAATGAATACATTTTAGCTATGTGTCAGGTACTAGTTCTAAGCTCTTTACAGTTATTCATTTAATAGCCGTAACAATCCTATGAGGCAGGACTATTATTAGCTGTTTTACAATTAAGCTCAGACACAGGGAAGTTGAGTAACTTGGCCAAGATCATTTAAAACCAAGCGTTTTCCCAGGGCGGTTGATTTTAGAACTCATCTTTTTATTCAATACACTATGCATCTCTATTGGGGGCATCTTGATATGGCTGGTAGTTTTTACTGGCGTATCTTAACGTTATTTGATCTCATTGCAAAATCTCTGAAAAGCTATAGATATCATAGTTGAAGAGAGTTTGGCATGGGAAACATAAGAAAGCTAATTTTCAGCCTTGGGTATAGTGTGGACTTGATTGGATTATTTATGAGTTATTCTAATCCATTTCAGAGCTTTCTAGGGGCAATCTCAACAGTGTGCTGAGGAGGGGGGAGGTCAACAAAGGAGTCAGGGGCCTGGCATGAGGATGGGGGTGGGGGTACTGGCTTAGGAAATCCCATGGCATCCACCGTGGTAAGTCTGCTCACCTTCCCAGAGAGACCAGGTAGACCAATGGGTGAAGAGAACATAAATTGGGAAATGTTATTAAGGAAAGGATTCCTTCCCCACTATTCTAGCTTCTTCAAGGAGGGATTTTTCTCCCCTAAACACTCCTGTCCTATTGCCCCAAGCCTTCCTCTTCCCTTAGTGGTAGAGTGAGTTTGTGGGCAAGAGACAGTGATCCTGTGCTGTGGTGAGAAGCGGGGGCAAGGGGGGGAATGGAGGAGATGGTTTCTTTTCTCCTCCTCTCCATACCCTGGGTAAAAGTGTCTGCTCTGCAAACTTGCCCTCCAGTGGGCCACTCCAAGGTCTAACCTAGGGGATACGGAGTTGGTCACTCTAGCTCTCTTACCTCATGTTACAGGAAAATGTGGCTTCTCAGTAAGATAAAGGTGAGTTTTTTAGTTCTTTTACTATCAATGCTTATATATCAACTGGTTCAGAACTTTGACAGGAAGAGAGTTATGTTTATTGGGCATCTTCAAATCTTCCAAAAAAAGTTTCTGGAATATGCTAACATAATGAGTGTTTGAAAGAAGTCAAAGATTTGCATCTCACAACTTCATAAAGAGTTGAGCTTATAATAATTTCTTCATTTTTAAGATTCACGTATTCAATTATCAAGCATTTATTTCCTACCTGTTACACTGCCAGAAATTGTGCCAAGTGACAGGAATACAAATACTGATTTGGGCAATAACTCCTGCTCTTAAGGAGCTTGTAATCTAGTAAAGGAAAACACATACATAAAAACAAGAGCTTCTGAGTCTTGAACTTGCTACAATAGGGATCTCTCAGGGTTTTCAGTAAGGAGCTACTCAATTCTCCTGGGAGGTTAAAAAAAAAAAAAAAAAAAAAAGAGTAAACATTGAGTTAAAATAGGAACCAGGAAACAGTGTTCTCACAGTAGCCAAGAGAGCAGCAGAGATTTTAAAGAAACAAATGGGAGAAAGATGGTGAGTGAAGAACTCAGTTGACTCTGGCAATCAGAAGGCCGCTTAATCATGGGGATGATGGGGATAAGGAGCTGACTATCAGGCACTACTGTAGAGTAAAAAAGAGGAAAGAGAAATGCCCATACCCAAACATCTTGGCATTTTTCTCTTTTTAGAGCCTTCACCATGTTTCCTTCCTTCCTTTCACTCATCAACCTGCTTCCATATCCCTTCTTCCTAAGTTCCCATTCCATTAAATCATTCTCACTTGAGGCTCTAATGAAAAAAAGGAAATTAAAAATTTTTTAAATTAATTTCCTTGCTTTTAAAAGCTATATTCAAAGGTAGAGAAACTGTATAATAGGATGTATTTACCTAACATCCAGTAATAATTTTCCAGAGTCTGACTGCCTATCCTTTTTATGTAAATAAGATCAAACAGCTTTTATCATGCAAAGATGTTATTAAATACATTATGACAACACAGGTATTTGTAGGAATTCTCAGCTATGACACTCAGAAAAATCTATTTATGCCCTCTAATTCTGGAAGACTATCAGGAAAAGAGGACAACTACAGAGGCCTTTACTCTTTCCCTGTTCTCTATTTTCCATCTCCAAATTGTAGATCAGACCTTTGCAACTTTAGGGAGGGATCTGTCCTTTTTCCATTTCTCTTCTGTCCAACTGCTATTGAAAAAAAAATCCCTTAAGCCCTTCCCTACACTTATTTTACACCTTCCCTTCCAGACTGCCACATTTAAATAACAGGGATCAGCACCTAAGAAGGCAAATAGCAAGTAAGCGCCCCAGGCCCCCTCCCCCCAGCCTCGCAGGCACCAGGCTCCACACAGGCCCAGCCACAGCCCTTGCCCAACACCTGTCAGTGGCATTAGACACACAGGCTTGACATCACCACACCAAAAGGAAAGGCTGTGCCAGTGTTAAAGGTTAGGAACTCCTGGTTTGAAACGTATTAGATATCACACCAAGACCCAGAGAAAATCTCTCCTTTGCACAATCCAACAATATGATCCGGGGGAGGGGAGGGGGGCCTCATACACAGACACACATGGAAACAAAACATTACTCATGGTTACCTTTGCTTTACTGTGACTGACTATGCTCTCAGGTTTTACTTCTAATTTTTTACTTCTTTGGGTTTTCATGTTTTCTTATAATCACATTACAATTTCCTACAACCAAGGAATATCCTGAAGAGACAGTCTCTTCTTTAGATAATCCAATAATATAACATGGGGGATTGGGGGAATACGAACACACACACACCAAACTACTTTTACTTGGTGGGATTGTGGGTCCTGGTTTTACTTCCAACTTAAAACTTTTCTGAGTTTCTCACATTGTTCTTATAATTACATTTTTAACCATAAACACTATCGTACAATGAATCCAATAGTTAATTTCTTTTAAATCTTTTGAGAAAAGCTTAATCACTGAGACACTCTCCAAATCTCAGTGGTTGGGACCCAAAACAGCATTGAAGAAAGCATCAAAAAATAAAATCTCTGGCTTTCTCATGAGCCTAACAACTACAGTATTTACACACTATATCCCACCATATATTTAACAGTCATAATCATTGGCTATAGTCTAGCTTATACTCTGCTATTCACTTATCAGACATTTTGACATAATCATCAAAATTACAATTTGGAAGAACTACTGAATATTGTACTATGTTTGTATACTCAAATTTATCAAATCCTTTTTCTACTATTGTACCTTTAAGCTGTTTCTACGTTTTTGTCATAAAAAAATGCTACAAAGAACATTTACTTGCCTTTATCTTTGTTGGATCCTAAATTACTAAGTCAACACATATGAAAATCATTATGACACTTACTATACATGGGAAAAATTTAAAGCACACTGTGCTAGTACTGCCAATTCTGGCTCTGTTGTCAACCTTCACCGCGTAACTTAAACTCTAAGTTCATTCTACAATTTCTAAAATAAGAATGATATCACCTGCTCTGGTAGTAAATCTGCTGAAAGTCAAATGGGTTGATGGCATGGAAAGGTGAAGTTATAACAAATCTTAGCTGTTACACCTGGTAGAAATGCTATTTGGGGATCTCAACTCAGATTCCCATTGACTCATCTATCTATTTAAAAACTCTGGGGGCCCCTCCATATACTGAACACTGAGCTGGATGTTGAGATTATAAAAATGAAAAAGAAACAGGCCCTATCCCACAGCACATCATGGGTGAGCAGAGCAGAAAGACAACAGGATACACCAAATGAAATGTTACCGTGTGCTGCAAACCAAGTGCTGTGAGCCCCTAAGCTCAGAATCCTGGGGACCTGGAGAGATTCCAGAGGATGTGATATGTGAGCTGGGTCTTGATGAAGGATGAGAAACTTGCCAGGCAAAGAAAGGGGCAAAAACATATCAGGGTGGGACAGCTTATAAAAAGGAGTGGCATGTTCTGGGAATGGTGAGGGGTCTGTGAGGCTGGAGGTCCGAGGAGACGGATGGAATGGTGAGACTAGAGAGAGAAGCTGGACCCAGGTGATGATGCATCTTGTGTCCAGGCTAAGGAGCTTAGATGTCATCCTGCAAACAAAAGGGGATCCAGCTAATACAGTGACCAGGGAAATAACGAGCAGGTTTAAGAAGAAATCTCTAGCCATGGTGTGACACATGGACTAATAGAGAGAAACTGACTGGGAGAATACCCAGTGACAAATGATGACAAGAACGTCAACAAAAGCAGAGGAACCTTAGCTTCTCATTGAGACCCAGTAATAGTAATTTCTTATCTGCTAGGAACTCTCTTCACAAAGGTCAAAACATATAAAAGGATCAAATGAAAAGGTTTAAAAAGAAAAAAGAAATCCTAATTTTCCATGTTTCCCTTACTTTGTTCCCAATAGCAGATACACACATACTACAAAGAGACAGAAAATGTACACCCTCCTCCCCCCTGAACTTGGCAATTCCTAGAGTAAAATCAGGACCAGCAAGAATTTAAACAGAAGACTAATCACATGTGCTTTTATTTTCTGCAGAAGATAATCACAGTAAACCACTTAAAGGAATTCAAATGAGCAGGAAAAAAATGCAAAAATCAAATACCAATGGGTGATAAAAACAGATTTAAAGGACCATAATGAGTACACACTACAAAAAAATGAGTGTTTCTTAAAAATAATTATTCATTGGACAGACATTTTGTTATTGTGAAAAAAAAAATAAATTTAAGATTCACATTAAGAGGGCACAACCAAAGTCAATCTAATGTAATATCAGAAACAGTTAACACTACTTTCCCCCATTAGTGAAAATAAGAGCAAATAACATTATTTTGTTTGGCCGGTTTTCTAAATTTATGCTATTTCAGAAAATAAGGCCAAAATATCTAATAAGGTGCTTTTCAGACTGCTTTAATAAAGTTATACTTTCTTAACTTTGTGCTAAGCTCTGCACTGGTTTGTTTTACATGCGCTCATTTAATCCCTTTAAAGAGAAGCAGTGTTGCTCGATGGAAAGAACACATACTTGGAACCAGACAGAAAATAGGTATGAAATTGGCTTTTTGACCTCATGCAAGTGAATTTACTTTTTCTTCCAGGATGTATCACTGGAAAAACACAGGATTTTTTCTGAGCATTATTTAACCTGATTTGGTCATAGCTAACCAAATGTTTTAATAGCTTAGGAAAGAATAAGACCAGCTGCTGCCACAGAAAACCCATTCTGAGGTAATGCACAGTAAGCTGCAAGAATAAGAGGGCCAGGGTATTGTGACCACATCAAGTTTCTAGCTGCTACCTTAGAAGTAATTTTAGGGAAGTGTGGGAGAAGGTCTGGCACAATACCCTACAACAGAAAAATGCAACATAGCTAGCTAATACCCATGAAAAAGAGTTCTCTGGCCTCTATCAATACTTACTTCTTCATATGAATATTAAAAGTTCATGCTCATGCAATTCAAACTGAAGGTTCGAGAATGTCCCCTGGGTAGACTTAGCTCCCACCCAATGACCTATTTACACACCTTCCTCTAACAATCTTCCTAAAGCCTCCTTGAAACTTCGATTTATATTTTTGTGCTGTATAATCTTAATTGATAGGAATTGTTCTGCTTATCCCAGCATGCGTAAAAATAATAACTTTAATTCATCCATGCCAACACATACTAACTGAGCAGCTACAAAATGCTAGTCGGTGAATATAACAAAGCAAAGCTCTTTGCCTTTGCACAGCTGGTATTTAGTGGGGGCAGGCAATAAACAGCGTTCATTCCGAGCATTTATGTGCCAGGCAGTGTTAAGAGTTCCATCTCCAATCATCCTGTCACATAATCAGAACCCAGTTCAGCATCTTTATGTCTGTGTATGAAGACAAGAGTGCCAAGACAATTTAATAAGGAAAGAAAGGCCTTTTTGATAAATGTTGCAGGGACTATTGGATATTCACATGAATTTGGACCCCTACCTTACACAACACACAAAAATTAAATAAAAATGAATCATAGACTAATTGCATGAGCTATTATAAAACTCTGAGAAGAAAGCACAGGATTAAATCTTTGTGACCTTGGATTAGGCAAAGCATTCTTTAGATATAACACCAAAAGCATAAGTGACAAAGGAAAATACAGACAAATTAGCATCAAAATTAAAAATTTTTGTGCATCATACAAATTATCTGAACTCACTCAAAAAGAAATAGAAAAATCTCAAAAGACCTATAAAATGAGATTGAATCAGAAATCAAAAACCTCCCAACAAAGAAGTCTATTCAGCATATGGCTTCACTGCTGAATTCTACAAACATTTAAAGAGGATTTCAAACCCTTCCAAATAAGAGGAGGAAACACCTCCTACTCATTCTATGAGGACAGCATCACCCTAATAACAAAGCCAGATAAAGACAACACGAGAAAGAAAATTACAGATCAATATCCTTTACGAATATAGATGTAAAAACCCTCAACAAAGTACTGGCAAACCAAATCCAACAGTATTAAAAGGATTATAACACCATGAGCAAGTGGGATTTATTCCAGGAATGCAAGAGTGGTTTAACATATGAAAGTCTATCACTATAATATAGCACCTTAACAGAATGAAGGCAAAAACCACATCATCATTTCTATTAATGCAGAAAACAGTATTTGACAAAATCCAACATCCTTTCATAATAAAAATACTGAGAAAACCTAGAATAGAAGGAAATTTCCTCAACACGATAAAGGGCATTCATGAGAAACCCACAGCTAACATCATATTCAACAGTAAAAGACTTAAAACTTTCCCCCTAAGATCAGGAACAAGACAAGGATGTCACTACCAGCATTGTTTTGTTTTTCAACGTCGTACTGGAAGTCCTAGCCAGAGCAGTTAGTCAAGAAAAAGAAAGAAAAGGTATCCAAATTGGAAAGGAAGAAAAACTATCTCTATTCACAGATAACGTGATCCTATATACTGAAAATCCCATGAAATTCACAAGAAAGCTAGTAAAGATAATAGATGAATTCTGAAAAGTTGCAGGTACAAGATCAACACACAAAAATCAGTTGCATTTCCATACACTAGTAATGAACAATATGAAATGGAAATTTAGAAAACAATCCCATTTACAACAGCATCTAAAGGCTTATAAATACCTAGGAATAAATTTAGCCATGGAGGTGAAAGACTTGTACAATGAAAACCACACAACATTGCTGAAAGAAATTAAAGAACTCAAATAAATAGAAAGATACCTTGTGTTCACGGGTTGGAAAACTTAATATTGTCAATACTATCCAAATCAATCTTCAGATTCATAACAATTCCTATCAGAATTCCCAAAGAGCTTTTTGCAGAGATGCAAAAGCTAATCCTCAAATTCATATGGAATTGCAAGGGGCCCTAAATAGCTAAAAACATCTTGAAAAAGAACAAAATGGCAGGACTCACATTTCTCAATTTCGTAACTTACTATAAAACCACAGTTATTAAAACAATATGGTAATGGCAAAACAGGTAAGGAGACAAATGGAATCATGAAAAACCTATAGCTAACATCATATTCAATGAGAGAACAGAAATAAACCCATACATATGTGGCCAGTTGATTTTCAACAAGGCCACTAAGTCTATCTGAAGGGGAAAGAATAGTGTCCTCAAAATGTTGCTGGGACAACTGGAAATCTGCATGCAAAAGAATGAAGTTGGACCCCTACCTCTCACCATATAGAAAAATTAACTCCAAATTGATCAACAGCCAAAATATAAGAGCTAAAATCATAAAACTCTTAGAAGAAAATCTAGGGATAAATCATCATGATCTTTTATTAGGTAATGGATTCTTTGATAGGACACCAAAAGCACAAGTGACAAAAGAAACAATAAATAAGCTGAATTCATTAAAATTAAAATTTTTGTGCAAAGGACGTTATCAACAAAGTGAAAAAGACAACAGAATGAAAGAAAATATTTGGAAACCGTATATCTGATAAAGGCTTAATATTCAGAATATACAAAGAAATGCTACTCAACAACAAAAAGATAAAGAACCCAATGTAAAAATGGACAAAGGAACAGACAGACATTTCTCCAAAGAGGAAATACAAATGGACAAAACATACATGAAAAGAGGCTCAACATCATTAGTTATTAAGGAAATGACAATAGTTAACAGTACTATTTTAATAATCTTTCAAAAATTGTAACAAAGGCAAGTACTGTTAAAAAAATAGTACAATTATTTTAAAAACTGTTATCATCAATTGTAACGAATGTTCCACACCAATGGAAGTTGTCGTTGGTAGGGTGGTATATGGGAATCCTGTATTTTACGCATGCTTGTTCTGTAAACCACCAACTATTCTAAAACAAAAATTAAAAAATTAAAAAAAACAAATATAAGAAACCACTTCATGCCCACTAGGATGGCCATTTAAAAAAAAAAAGAACAAGCGGTGAGGGGATGTCAAGTGCTAGTGAGGTGACGTAGAAATCAAAATCTTCACATATTGCCATTGGGGTTGTAAAATGGCAGTCACTTGGGAAAATGGTTTGTTGGTTCCTCAAAATCTTAAACATAGAATTACCATATGCCTGTGCAATTGTACTCCTAGGTGTATATCCAAGAAAATATGAAACATATACTACACAAACTTGTACACAAATATTCATAGTAACATTATTCATAATAGCCAAAAAGTAGAAACAACCTAGATGTCACCAATTGATGAATGGATAAACAAAATATGGTATTATCTGTATAACGGAATATTATTTGGTAATAAAAAGGAATGACGATTTGATAAATGCTACAACATCTAATGAACCTTGAAAACATTATGTTAAGTAAAAGAAGTCAATCACAAAACATCACATATTATATGATTCCATTTATATGAAATGTCCAGAATAGGCAAATACATAAAGACAGAAAATGGACTGGTGGTTGTCAGAGGCTTGAGGGCAGGGGAGGTGGGGAGAAGAGGAAGTTACTACTAATAGCACAGGGTTTCTTTCTGGGTGATAAAAATGTTCTAAAATTAGATTGTGGTAACAGTTGCACAATTCTGTGAACACAGTATTAAAACCATTATTAAATAAGTCAACTGTATGTGAACTATATCTCAAACTGTTAAAATATAATTAAAAGAAAAAAACCTGAGAGATGACACAAAGCAGTGAGGAAGAGATGAAGAGGAGCCAGAGCTTGGTATTAGCTAAAGGAGAAGCAAAGGTCATGAAGATCCAAGCCACCACCATGGTGGGACACAGCGGATAGCTACCAAACTACCTTAGGGCCAAAACTTCACTCAACAAAAGTCTAATGTTGTAGACATCTACCCTCAATTGCAGGCACTGGGATAGGTGCAGGAAATACAAATCAGACCTACCCCCGGTTTCGTGGAGTTTAAAGTACATGGAGTGAAGAAGAAAAGTTGGGAGGAGAGGGCTTTGAAGAAACTGCAGGCACAAAGGACCCATGGCAGGATGGAACGTGGCATATGTAAGAAACCAGAGGATGGCTGGAATAACTGAAACACAGAGATCAGTGTAGAGTGGAGGGATACAGCAGCTAGACTAGAGGCCCTACAGCCATGGCAAGGATTTGGTTTAAATCCTAAAATGGATAGGAATGCATTGAAAAGTTTTAAGCAGTGGACTGATGTGATTCAACTCGCATTTTTGGGAAAAGGACTGGAAAGGGCCGAAAGCAGATGCTGATAGACCAACTAAGGGACTTGTGCAGTAGTCCAGGAGATGATGGTGGTCAGGATGCAGGAGGGGCAGTGGGCTTCCTGGGAAATAGACCACCTCTGCCAGGTAGAGGGGATAAAGGGCAAGATGCTCCAACTCTCTATGAGGCCTGCAGGGTCAGTTTCCACTCTCCCTTTATTCCACATATCTTTAAATTAACTGTATTAACTAAGATAACCTGAACACTCATCTCTGTTTCAGTATTTCTATCACCACTAAAATGGCACCTGGAATGCACAGCTCCCAATTTCAGCCATCAGAGAATCAGCCACTCTTACCTGCCCCTTTTTGCTGAAGGGCAGCCCTGAGATAATGCTACAAATGTTCAAAGCTGAAATCCATGCTGTCAGAATACACAAATTAAACTTACTCCAGCCCTTTCTAACCCCTTTTCCAAATTTCAAGGCAGATCACATCAGTCCCCAGCTTAAAACTTTTCAACGCATTCCCACTGGTTGAAGGATCTAAACCAAATCCATATTTGCAAATTGAAAGAAATTTTCCTCAAAATCCCGGTAGGAGGGGCTATTCAAATTTATAAAAATGAAAGTTAATATTAAAAATCCTTATGAACTACCTATTTGGAGGCAAAGGTTTCAAGACATTACATTGCTGGTAAATTAAGTTTGTGTGTCTCCTGCACTGGAAAGCAAGTCCCATGAAGACAGGAACTCTAGAATAACACTTGGCACACAGCAGAGACTCAATAAAACTACTGAATAAATGAAAGCTCTAGGTACTACTACAACTACTGACTAAAAATTCAAGTGATGTTTTTTATTACCACTCAGAAACAAAGATGAGGAAAGATTCTTAATATACTTTGGAGAGTTTTCCAAATTTCACTAGTTATCCACAGTTACAAGGAAATATGGATAAGCCAAAGGGGAAAAAATGATTAACCCTATAAGCTACCAACAAGATGCATGTCAACGATATATCTACTAGAACATCAAAAACACTTCTTTCCTTTAAGACACACCCAGACTGAACCAGGAGCAGGGAGAGGGGAAAGACAGACATTCCTGGGGGCACATCATTACTGGTGAGCATGGTGGTTTTGTCTTCCTGAAAAGCAACCTGGCAAGATTTAATAAGCTCTATAAAACAGCTCATAGTCTTTTAACTACAGAATCTCCTTCATGAAATATACCCCAAGGAAACAGAAAATCCAAAAGAGGAAAAAAGAAACTTATAAAATGCATGTATAGCTTAATGGTACTAATTAATGAAAAACTGGAAACATTTCAAATAACCAAAAATAGGACAAAGCAAACTATGGAATATCAACACCTTGGAATGTACTGTCATTAAAAATAAGTACATGGATTCTGCTGGCACTTTACGAATTGGGTTTTTTTTTTTAAGTACAAAATAGTAAGATAGTAAAAAAAAAAATAGTAAAAACTCAAGTCAGACTATGTAAAAAGGGTTGTATGTACTATGCAAAATAAATTTAGAGGGCTACAAAATTTGGTGTTCACAGGCATTCAAAATACATCTACTATTAAATTACCTGTGTTTGTGAAAGCTGAATACTATGGATCTGTGGAAGCAGGAAATAAGTATTTGGAAGCTGTTTTGCAGACCTTTCTGTAGAGATTTTGCGAGTACCAATTCCAGATACCTGCAGTGAAAACAGAGAGAGAGAAAGAGCATTACTCCTCTGTTAATGTTTTAAAACACATTTACTAGAGTGCTAAAACACCTTTCCAAAGGAAATCTTGATTCATCACACTGGTCTTCAAGACTCTGTTAATCCAACTTTTATAATTATCTTTGTCTCTCCAGAAAATACAAGGAATATTGCTGTATTTCAGATTAATGTTCCTTTCTGTAGCAAAACTTTTGACCAATAGACAACTTTTCTGACATGGGGCCGTGTGGCCAATAGAATCCAATAAGACTGGACAAAATTAATTGACCTTAGCACATAAATTACTTGATGCCATGTCCTGTTAAAGATGTCACAGACACCACTTAAGGTAAAGAATCCTAACTATTTTTATGAACAACAACAAAATTCTTCATGCTCCCTTCCTAGTGCTTCATGCTCCCCTTATTAATAGTGAACTCCATGGAACCGGCTCCCAATCTCACAATCAATGCCTCCTAATCAGGAATATTCCTAAGCTAAGGAGGGGAAGTAGGCAAAATCACTAGAGTTTGTCCCTCTAGCTCCCTCTCTCTGAATTGTACATGCAGTGACAGCTATGAGTTTTGAAAACCTGTGATAAACTGAGTATGAGAGATTTCTTTCTTTTGTTCTAATATCCTTCAAAAATCTCTGGTGAGGGTTATAGTTCTGTACTCTGTATAGAAGACAGTAAACTGCAGCATGTGAAGGAGAAGAAGGGTAAAAAATGGTGAGCTAAATATCACTTGCAATCTTATATATGCATGCAGCTGACATCTCCAAAGGTCTTTTTTAAGACATCCAAACCTCTTAAATTCAATAACCACATTATGTGAAAAAAGGAAAAGGTTACTTACATGATAGGAAAGGACTCCATATGAGGATGTATTAATAAATAAAGAACTTTCAATGCTTCCTTCTTCAGTAGGCAAGAAAATAATTCTAAAGGAAGTTTTTCCCATTGCTGGAATTATCTGAAAGAAAGGTAAATAATTGGCTATTTGGAATGACCTCTCTTTGATAAGTTATCTTTCACAGACTCTCTTTTTGACAATTCCTGTTAACAGATTTTTGCATACCACACGCCCTTGATTTATAAGCATGATGAATCCCTGAGACACCCCAAATTGATAAACATCCAACATCTAAGAGAGTATTTCAAAGAAAGTATACGGCCAGATTTATGGCCAGATAACTGCTAAGTCCTTTTACACTTCAGATAGTGCCTCACATCTTTTCTTTCCCTTCCTTTTTTATACCCAAATGTTCGAGAGCCTTTATCTAATCCAGTCTATCTTTACTTAAATACAGAGAACACCCATGCACAAACATGTGAATGCATAATAAAAATCAGAGACAAACGTTCAGACAGACTGTCATAAACAAAAGGCCTCCCCTTTACACCATTACCTTATTCTCAGTATTAGGGGGTAAAAGTGTAACATCAGGCAGACATAAGTAAGCAAAATAAATAAAAGTCTAAGAGAAATTATGATCTTCATTAAAGGTTAAAAGACCCCTAAAATTAAAACCATAAGAAGACCAGTGTTTTCAGCACCAGGTTATGGTGCAAATTAGCTTTATTAAGGAGGCATCAGCAACACTGCAACCCTACATTTACAAAGGAGTCCTAGCTTTGTTAGTAGGTTTGGAAGTAGAAGAAAAAATGACTATAAACTTGTATCAGCTACTGAATATGTCAGCATTTGTACTAATTTCAAGACAAATAATATAAAGTCTACTTAGCCATGAAAAAGTCATTTTACATATACATACATTTCTACCTAGTTTAGACTCCTTAAACTTTCCTTTTCCCCACGTATCCCAGGTAGGTATCAAAAGCCACCAAAACTAAGAAAATGAACAACTGAAAAAAAAAAAATACTAAAGCAAACAGAGAAGGAAGGAATATGGAGTAGCAGAACAAAGGGCAAGGGGAATAGAAAGTAAAAATTTCAGGCCAAAGAAAGCAAGAAAGCCTGGCAGCCTGCCACAACATAGTTTCCAAGAGTACATCAACACTCACCCTGCAATGAACAGGAGGCACATGAAAATGTCTAGCAGCTGTAAACACTGAATTCACCACAACCTCACTATCCCTACTAGGGTTGTATGCATACAGAATCTTTGCTGCAGGATGTCCAAGGAACCTAGCAGGGAAAACAAGGAGAGAAAGCAATGCATTGTATGACTTTAAATACAATTATACATATACACATGTATTTTTTAACCTAGAAAGCTGTTGACATTCATTACAAATTTAAAGGCAACAGGTATCAAATTCTGTTGGTGATAAAAAATTTAATCCTCAACAGTCAAAGAAACAAAAAAACAAAACAAAACAAAACTCACTCTTTTACAAAGTTTATGCCACAACCCGCAGCTCCCAATAGATTTTTGTATTACAGAAGTTTAACCCATCTGGGCCATTAAATGCTTGCAAAAAAAACACATATTGGGCTCTAGGCACTTCTCTGACTTAGGTCTCTAATTCAAATGAAAATATGTTTAGATAAGAAACTGTACTCAAAAAAAAAATCCAATTTTCTTTGGGTTTGTTTTCTGAGTAATAAATTTAAAGAAATGTTTTTAAAGACATTCACTGGTTTGGGGGAATAGATTTTCAACTCACAAAGAGACTATTTTACTAGGTCAAAAAAAAAAAGGAAAAATTAATTGCTGCTAAAGGCCACCAGTCTTCTGAGAAAAATGAAAGCCCTGCAGCACTCTCTAGCAGTGGTTCTTCTCCATTTAACGAATGGCATTTCAGAAAACTCTGATGAAAACTCTGGCTTCTCCCTCCACAAACAGGCACACATTTAAAAGTTTAATATATAACTGCCAAACTTTCCTTGAACCTCAGAGAAAGAATCCCTGCTCAACAGAAATATATTGATGATGACTTTAACGTTCATCATTACATGTTCCACCTACATCATCAGCTCAGACCAAGGAATCACAAGAGAAAAGTTACTGGTTGTGTCTGGGCCACGTACCTGCAATGTTCCTGCTAGTCATTTATTTCTGAGTGCTATACCTAATGCCAAATTCACTCTAGTTAAATTATGTTGTAATAAACAGAGTAGGGAAAAATTTCACTCAAGTAATTTTTCTAGCGTTGATATCCTCACTCATTAGTATGGCCCAAAAATAAAATTATATTTCTAAATTCAGAAAAACCTCATATATGTTATACCAGTATTCTTGAATTTTATTATGATTTCTCTGATTTTAAAAATATGTGCTTCAGGAAAAATGAAATGTGTATCATTTCTCTTGTATACAGTGAGATTTCCAAAATACTCTACAACCACCGAGTCCTTGGAACTTTCTTCTCGTATATCCTCCTACTCTTAATCACAAGTCTTATTTGAAGGTTTAAAATGGTCAATGTGTAGTTTTAAAAAATAAGTCCCTTACAGACAGTTGCAAATAAAATACCCATCAGTGTGGTTAAAACTTGACTTTTTGTGTTTTTAACTAATATAATTGATGAAAACATTTTTACACTACCCTAAGCATAAAGGATCACCTCAGAAAGGTCTACTTCAGAGCACTGGGCTCACATTTCCTTTTTCCCTCAATTAAATTAAATAAATAAGGACTTCTGTGGTTTTAGGTTTTAAGTAAATAATACAAATCAATCAGCAAAGTTACAGTCATGCTCAAAACTTTATATTCTGTTCCTTTATACTGCATTCCTAATTGGAATGCAAGGTTTTTGGTTTTAAAAGATACAAATGTCTCCCACAGAAACATGTTAGAAAGTAAGACTGAAAAACTATAACGCTACAGGGCTCAGTCGCCTCTGCATCTACCAGAACCTCACCAGACCTAACAGAGAATGCTGGCTGAAACCACTGTGCTATTTTTATTCTATTTTTTAAATTCTATTTTTAAAAGTGTTATGAGGATATGAATTTCCTTCACTGGTAACAACTGGAGGATATTGTATTAATTTAATACTACTAAAAGAATGATTAAAATCTCTTATGAATGATTAGTACCTTGAGTCTCAGGACAGCAGAATATTAACCCTTAAAATAAGCCCTAAGATGGCAACTGAATAACATGCTCCTGATTTTGTGTCCTAGAAGGAAACCAAAGCAATGAAACTTGGGGGTATGCCCAAGGTCAACGTCAAAACAAGCCTTAAGAGCAAAAGCTGAATTCAGGGCAGTGAAGAAATCAGGAGGCAAACTCTCCATTTAAAATCTTAATCTAATGCCTACAAATTACGCCATTTGTAAGAGGTAAGGTAAAATGACTAATTCAAAGTATGTGCTAATTTAGACTAAATATTTTGCTCTTATTGAGATATTTTAAAACTTTAAAATAATTTATTAGCATAATCATAGCCTGGATTTCACCTATAAGAAATATAGCACGTTGACTACTGGTTTAGAAATCAGAAGATTAACTGTAACTTCAAGTGAAATGACCTTGAGCAAACTGTCTTACTTCTCAGCAACAAATGTTCAAACATTTGTATTACATACTAACACATGCATAACTGAAAATGACACACACACACACACACACACACACACACACACACACACACACACACACACACACACGGATAAAACCAGCCTTTATTATCCTTCCAGAACTGATACAAAGCTCAAATGGCATGACATGATTGCACTTTGTAACTGTGAAGTACTATATAAATGTAACTAAATCATCAAAAGGTGATTCAAATCTAAAAATTAATCTTTTCAAATCAAAGACTTTAAACATTCTTTAATATGTTTCCAGCTACCAGGATCAGCAACTTTTGTACATACCTAATTAACACAGGTAGCTAATATACACATACACACATGTGCACTGATTATAGGATGTTTATGTTATAGAAAAGTAAAGAGATTATAGACAGCCAGGATCCTATGAACTGGAATTGTCTTAACCTAACTGTACCTACTACTATCCATCTTATTTTATCAATCTATAATATACACTCTTTAAAGTAGGTCCTGCATTAATTTTTTTATAATAGACTTTTCACAAAAGCAAAGTATTCTCTCATAATTTGAAATCCGTGAGGTTTTATTAAAATTCACCCTCTAATAAAGTTTCTTAACTAAGAGTAAAAATGTAAACATTAAGAAACAAAAAAGCAGTCGTCTAGAACCTTGTAAAGTGAGCAAACTCCACAGATTTCTCTCTTCTGCTTTTCAGAGAATCTCCTTAAAAAGCTCAAAAAAGTACTTTCAAATTTAATGCTCATTCTCCTCACTGCAGTTCTAATCTTTCGCTGGTCAGGGAGAAGGTCATCCAGAGGAATACAGGAGCTCATACCAGCACGCCTCACTAACCCAGCCCAGACGTTCTGTCACCATGGCTACTTCATGCACAGAACTTCTCCTGTAACTGAAAAAAGCTCTTCGTAAAATTAAACTGATGTACCAGGCTGCTAAAACAAGCAGAGTTTTTACACCTGAGACACTCTTACATCCCACCCTGAAAACTCGACTAATTTAGAATTATATTTCTTTCAATGCTGCATTGATCTGCTTCCAGGGAGTTGAACACTTTTAAGTCCCAAACTTTGTCACAGCCAAGAAGACTTCTTGTTTCCTCTCCTCCATGGCGTCACCCCTCTCCTTCAGGGTTCCCAGATGAGACCCTCAACACTCCAGATCACACTGCTTTCATTTCATGGTACTTAACACAATACACTGTAATTACTAGCTTATCTTTTGTCTTTCCCACTTGACCTGAGTTCCCTTCAAAGGTAAAGACTATGTCTTAATCATAACAATAACTACAGTTTGTTCAGTGCAATTTAGAATCCACAAGGCATAGCAAGCAGTAATAACAAATAACAGAGTGAATCTAGCTTTAAAAAATTCAGAAAGCATTAATATTTGACATTATTTGTTATAAAATAACCTTATTTGTTTAAAAAAAACAAAGAATATTGACTTCTTACCCTTTAAATTCCCATTACTATAAAATCTTACAGGGTATATTTAGTAAAAACAGAAAATGGATCTGAAAACAAATCTTACAGCTTCCTTTTTTCAAAGATGTTTCTAGGATCGATATTCCTTAGTATTATTAATATAGTTATATATAATTAACTACAATTATATTAATATAGTTTAAATGGTATTTAACAGTAAACATATATAAGATATTCTGAACATAAATAATAAAATAAAATCAGTTATTAAAAATTATAAAGAAAAAGACACTTACTGCATTCCAAAATCTAGAACCGATGGCTGAAAATGTAAGCCCTTTCCACTAAATAGCTTGTCTGAGAAGCTAAAAAAGAAAAGAAAATAGAAACTGAATTTCGTTATAGCTTTATAATTTAGATGCTGAGTTAAGATGATATACTTATGCCAATGGCTCTCAAAGCACAAAATATAATTTTATTCCTGTATAAATGAGACTTAACTAGATTTTAAATGTCAAAACTGAATTATTAGAGTAGAGAGATACAAAAATTAAAGTTATACATGGTTAGTATAACTTCCTATCAAATGTACAGATCCTATAAGCATTCAGACAGAAATGGAGATGGATTTAATTTTCAAAAGGCTTTAGTTCTGGATGAATTCAGGTAACGTGAAAATTTTCATAAAATCCAAATCAAGAAAAGGCATACAAGTAAGGTGGGGTTTAGGGGGATGGTTGGTCTCAAAATCTGTTAAGATTTATAACAGGGAAAGGATGGTAAAACCCAGTCAGGGTATCGTAAAGGCTGAAACCCTATGGCCAAGGGTTTATTTTTAAGAATAACAATCGCAAATTCTCACATGGCAGGTCCAGCAGTTGTTAGTCATTATTATGATTTCTTTTTTCTTCTGAATCAAAAGCCACAAATGAATAGCACAGAAAAACATATCAAAAAAAACAAGTAAGGAAAACTCGCAAAAGAAAAACATAATAAAGATATGACAAAACTCATAAACCTCAATATTTAAAGACATTAAAGACATAAAATACAAAAACATATATATCAGGAAACTGCTAAATGCTATGAGACATTTAAAAAGCCAGGTAATCTAAAAATGTTTAATAGGAAGAAGCTCTGAAAGTTAACAGCTGTAAGTGTTTTCAAAGATTTGAGCAAGCCTTCCAAAATCCAACCTCTCCATTTTGTCTTCCCACCAAGTAATCCTCGACCAGTGTGGTTCACAGGCTGGCTTGGGAGTGGACATCCGAGTTTTAAACCTACTGGCCAAAAAGAAGCTTTGTGACTTTCAGCAAGTCCCTCTCCAAGGTCCCATTTTTCTTTCATGAAAGCGCAAACAATGTAGACAACAGAGGACCCTCCCCAAAGTCCTCACCTCTTAGGAAAGAACTCTATCTGCATTCTTCCACCCTGCGCCTTTCTGCCTCTATTCAAGCTTCCCTTCCTCTACCCTCCCTCCTAAAAATCCTTTCTCCGTGATCTGGTATCTACATCTCCTTCATTCTTTCTCCAATAACAGCCTTATTCATGATAAAGATGACACTGTGGGCCCCATCCGCCTAACTTCTGTCAACCTCTCCACATGGTTTGGGGGTGGGCAAAGAGAAAGCACACTATGCTATTTATTGGACTCCCTCAAGTCCCAAAAGACCAGGACTAATTCCTTTCCAAAGAAGACCACTAATACCACACGCCTCCAGAAATGATTTGAAGAGCCACAGGAGGCAACAGATGTAAAGCAGGTGTCAAGAAGATCCACCCTGGCCACCCCACTCCAGACCAAGCTTGGCCAGGCTCAGCATTCCAAAACAAACGCAAAGCAGGCAACTTCACATACCAAAAATTAGCTTTAGAGAAGTTAGGCTACTGCGTAAGTAATACATAAAATAATTAATGATGGTCTTTTTCCTTGTACACTGAAGAGTAAGTTTACCATCAAATCTGGTTTAAGTATTTTACACAAGATCACATAGCTATGCAGCGGCGGAGCCAAAATTCCAATCCAGATCTGTCGAAGTTGGAAACGTGAAGCCTGTATCGAGTTCAGGCAGGCATTGCCTGACCTATCCCAGTAACCAATGCAGTCTGCCTTCTGGGTGATGGCCTGGTCTTCAGGTCCACACAACCTGGATTCTAAGCTCAACGCCATCACTTTCCAGTCCTGTGAGTGTGAGCAGCCACATTCCGGATTAGGCCTAGTAGACAAGCTGCAGCCTGCCCTTGAGTTCCCCCCGCCCATCGAGTGGTGCAAAGATGGCGCCCACATCCTGCTTCCGCTTTGTGATGTATGTGACAACCCTCTGTATTCACCAATCATGCTTGTATGCGTGGCGTTTGCCCATTGGATATACGTAAGGTTTATAAGAAAGTTCCCGGGCAGAGCTCGGGGAGACAGCCCACAAGGAGCCGCGCCTGACGGCCGCATCGAGGTTGTTCTCCCCCGAGGCGTCTTGCCCCGGGCGGAACCTGTAAAGAGGATGATTGCCTAGTTCCATTAAAAGCCTACATGCTTCACTGCTGCGAGTCCAGAGTGATCACGAGTGCGTCGGGTAAGACATTGTCCGCACCCTCTCTCCCCTTATCTCTCTGGTCCCCATCGCCGGCCGACCGAGGACTCGAGGCGGGGCGGAGAGAGCGCCGGACAAGTGGTGGCCCGTACGGGGACCCTCATTCGCGTTCCCCTCGACCCGACGGAGACGTGCTCCCGGGATCCGTGGCTTGACTTCCGCGACTGATCACCGCGAGAAGGTAAGCACCCCTTTTTTTTCGTGCGAGGACTAGGGCCCGTGGGCGTTCAGGTAGCCCCGGGGACTCGGAAGAGCTCTCCGAGTGATTAAGAGATAGTGCCGACTGCAAGCATGGGGCAGTCTGAAAGCTCACCCCTATTAACCCCCTTAAAGACCCTTTTGAAGCAGCGGGGTATCTCAGTTAAGAAAAGTTCTCTCCAACGATTCCTTGATGATGTGGCCACTTTTGCCCCCTGGTTTCCCTGCTCTGGCAGCCTCAACCTGCCCTCTTGGATGAAACTTGGCCGTGATATAGACCGAGCGCGCCAAACGGGCATTTGTCTGGACCCAGTCCTGGTCCTTATATGGGAGACTGTTCGTGCTGTACTTGAGCTGGAATCGGCCATGGGCCTGACCACGCCTGCTGCCTTGTTGCAGGTGCGACATGCGCTCCAAGAAACTCAGTCCGTTTCATCCGCGGAGGGCACCCATAAGGGCAAGCCGCCAGAGTCGAGTACTAGTTCTGATAGTTCTGACTCAGATTCTGAAAGCGAGGCAGACGAGGGACCGGAAGCGCCTCCGCTGATTGATCTAGAGGCACCCCCTATCTCACCCACGCGGCCCTCTGCCCCACCGGCAACGACCGTTGCGCCCCTAAGGAAGCACCTGCATCCGGTGGACGGTTTAACCGACTCCGCAAGGGGCCCTTGTACAGGACTCCCTCTAGTGGCCATGACGAGTAGAGACCATGACCCCCCCTCGCAACACCCAGAACCCCCGCCCGACTACGTGGACCCTCCGGGCCCTTCACCCTCAAATGACAATAGGAGGCATTTTGGGCGGCTATCAACCGCTCGAGCCCGAACCGGTCTCCGAAATGTTCCCAGTCATCATCAATCACCAAGGTCGTAATCTGCATGAATCCTATGATTACAAGCTCTTGAAGGAGCTGAGGCAAGCCGTACATCAGTACGGCCCTAACGCCCCTTACACCCTGAATATGGTTGAAAACCTCTCCGCCCTAAATCATACACCTGCAGATATCCTTCAGCTGGCTCGCTCTTGCTTGCCTCCTGGCAGGTTTATCGATTGGAAGGCGTGGTTTGAGGAGTTAGCTGAGGAACAAGCCGCAAGAAACGCTGTGGCAAGGCACGGCGGGTGGAATGCGGATATGCTTTTAGGGAAAGGTGCTCACGCCCAGAATCAGACAGGATACCCCCAGGAGGTTTATGCCCAAATTTTTCGCTGTTTCATAGGGGCTTGGAAAAAATTGACAGGGGAAGGAGAGGCGCAGGCTTCGCTTAGCGGCATACACCAGGGTCCCACAGAACCTTTTGTAGATTTTGTAGCGAAAATGCAGACTGCGGCTGAGAGGATTTTCTCAGATCCAATGGTTGCAGAAACTGTGGTTAAGCAGATGATTTTTGAGCAATGCAATAAGGAGTGCAAGGTTATCCTGGCACAGAATAAGGGAAAGAGCTTGACAGAGTGGGTTCGGCTTTGCAGGGACGCTGGCAGCCCGTTAACTAATGCGGGGCTGGCTGCTATGTTAGCCAGCTCCTTACAAGTAAACACAAAGGACCCCAGAGCTTTAGAGGTAAAGCCAAAAAGATGCTATGGCTGTGGCCAGCCCGGTCATTTTAAGAGAGACTGCCCCAATAAAGATCAACCGCCTGCCGTTCAGCACCTCCGCGGGCCACGTGCAGTCACTAGGCTGTGTGGCCGCTGCCACAAGGGGCCTCACCGCGCCGAGGACTGTAAGTCAGTCTTCAATGCGCAAGGAGTACGCCTTTCTGGTCGTCCTGAGCAAGATTCAAAAAACGGGCAGGGGGGGTCCACCCTTGCGGTGGGCCCCCAAACACACCAACGGACGATGCGGCCCCCATCCAGACCCGCGCATCTCCCGGATCAGCAGGATTGGACCTCCGTGCCACCTCCGGGCTCGTACTAACCCCAGCTATGGGAGTCCAATTGGTGGGGACCTCTTTCAGGGGGCCCCTTCCAGTAGGAACCGTGGGGCTTATATTAGGGAGAGCATCCATAGCGTTAAGAGGATTAACAATTGTGCCAGGTGTTGTAGACTCAGATTTCACGGGTAATGTCCAGGTTATGGTGCAGTCTCTGCAGGGCACTCTGGTCATTGCAGAGGGCGATAGGTTGGCACAGCTTCTGCTCTTGCCCAGCCTGCATTCAGTCTTTCCAAGCAAGCCAGGACAGAGGGGGAATAAAAGATTTGGGTCCTCCGGAGAAGTTTTTGAGGGTCTTCAGATGTCCCTAGAGTCTCGACCCATGCTGACTCTTAAAGTACAAGGCCGAGCCTTCCTAGGTCTGTTAGATACTGGAGCCGATAGGTCGATTATAAGACAGCAAGATTGGCCCCCCGCTTGGCCAACGAACCAAGCGGAAGACACCATCAGAGGGATCGGCCAAATCTCAGCGCCCATGGTGAGCGCCATTACTCTCCATTGGGAGGATGAGGAAGGGCATCAAGGCAGTTTTCAGCCTTATGTGCTGGCCCTGCCTGTTTCGTTATGGGGAAGAGATATTCTAGCTCAAATGGACGTGACTTTAACCACTGGTTACTCTCCAACTTCTAAACAGTTGCTGAATAGAATGGGATATGTCCCGGGCAGGGGGCTGGGAGCCTCCTTGCAAGGGCGCGTGAAGCCCGTTCAGACTGACCCTAACCCCGGTAGACGAGGCTTGGGTTTTTCCTAGGGGCCACTGAGGGTGCATACCCGCCTACACCCATAAAGTTAACATGGAAAGTTAAGGTCCCAGTCTGGGTACCTCAGTGGCCCTTACCTCAGGAAAAACTTTCAGCGTTGCACGCTGTGGTGTCAGATCAGTTGGAGAAGGGGCACATCGTTCCTTCCACGTCTCCCTGGAACACCCCTATCTTTGTCATTAAGAAAAAATCAGGTGCGTGGAGGCTATTACATGATCTGAGGGCCATCAATAGTTGCATGGAGCCTCTAGGACCTGTCCAGATGGGGTTGCCCCTCCTCTCAACTCTGCCAGAGCGGTGGCCTATTGTAGTCATAGACATTAGAGATTGCTTCTTTTCTATCCCACTTCACCCCGAGGATACCTCAAAATTTGCTTTCACAGTGCCCTCCCTAAATCAGGGGGAGCCCTGCCGTCGTTTTGAATGGACGGTTCTGCCTCAAGGTATGGCTAATAGCCCTACTATGTGTCAGCTGTACGTGGCCGAAAAACTAGTCAGTACCCGTCAGCTTTTTCCCCATGTGAGGATCCTCCATTACATGGATGACATCCTGTTGACCCATGGAAAGGTAGACCTCCTCAAGACCGCATTAGCACATTTAATTCTAACACTCCGAGAGGCCAACTTAGTAGTGGCCCCGGAAAAAATACAAATGACCGAGCTTGTCACCTTTTTAGGAGCAAGACTCACCCCTACCCACATTTCACCCCAGAAGGTTACACTCAGAGTAGATAGGATTCATACCCTAAATGATATGCAGAAGCTTATGGGGGACATAACCTGGATCCGCCCGTATTTGAAATTACCCAATGCAGATTTAATGCCCTTATTCGACTTGCTGAAAGGGGACCCGGATCTAACCTCGCCTAGACACCTCACCCCTGCGGCGAAGCAGTCCTTGTACCGAGTAGAGCAAGCGCTCAGTAGTGCTGCATTGAAAAGAGTGAACCCCAGTGAGCCCTTTGATGCCTGTCTTCTACCGACAGAATCACAGCCCACCGCAGTGCTATGGCAACGGGGACCATTACTCTGGATTCACCCCGGAGTTTCCCCTAAAAGGATTTTAGAACATTATCCCACTGCAGTCGCTGAACTGGCCCTACAGGCCATTAAACAGGCAGTACAACATTTTGGTCTGCAGCCCAAAAACCTCAGGGTGCCTTACTCTTCTCAGCAACTTGAGGTGCTTACTGGGTGTATAGATCAATGGGCCATTCTCCGATGCACCTTTTCGGGATGTATCAATAATCAGTACCCCAAAGACCCCCTTCTACAGTTTGTCACCCGACACCCGGTGATTTTTCCCAGGGTCACGTCGCCTAGACCGATTAAGGGCGCCCTCACTGTGTACACTGATGGTTCCAGCTCCGGTGTAGGAGCATATTGTGTGGAAGGAGATGCTCCCAAAACTGTTCTTTTTCAGCCACTCAAACCTCAGTGGGTCGAACTGCAGGTCGTCACCACGGTCTTGAAAGAGTTTCCAGACCCTCTGAATATTATCTCTGATTCCATCTACGTTGTTAACTCTCTGCGAATTTTGGAAGCTGTGGGCATTATAAAGGGTTCCTCCACAGTGAGCACCCTCTTTCACGAGCTTCAAACGGTGATTCTCGCGAGACGGCATCCCTTTCACATAGTTCATATTAGGGCTCATACGGGCTTACCTGGCCCCATGGCACGCGGTAACCATTTAGTAGATATGGCTACTCGGCAGCCACATGTCTTTCCTGCACTGACGCCTTGCCAACTAGCCCGAGAATTCCATCACAGGTTCCACATCAACGCGGGTACCCTGGCTAGGCGGTTTAAGATACCACGAGCAATAGCTAGAGACATAGTCCGAGCCTGTGGAAATTGTGTCACTCGAAAAGCTATCCCCTCAATAGGAGTAAACCCTAGGGGTCTCATCCCGGGAGACATTTGGCAGATGGATGTTACTCATTTTGCCGAGTTTGGTAGGGTCAAGTACTTGCATGTGTCAATTGATACCTGTTCTCAGGTGATGTTTGCCTCTGCCGAGACAGGGGAAAAGGTCCATCAGGTTATTGCGCATTGCCTTGCAGCTTGGGCAACATGGGGTAAGCCAAAAATTTTGAAGACAGACAACGGCCCGGCTTACGTTAGCAAAGCTTTTCAAAAATTTTGTGATGTTATGGAAGTTCACCTAAAACATGGCATCCCATACAACCCTCAGGGGCAGGGTATCATCGAGAGAGCGCATAGAACCATTAAAGAATTATTACAAAAGCAAAAGGGGGGAATAGGTCATGGTCTGTCCCCCAGGGCCCAATTGTCTGCCGCCCTATTTACATACAATTATTTAAATGAAAACGCCTCAACCATGACGCCTGCCCTACAACATACCACCCCAGGTCCTCCGCATAGAGGCCTGGTCCGTTGGAGGGATGTTCTGTCGGGGCAATGGAAAGGTCCTGACCCAGTGCTCAGCTGGGCCAGAGGCTCTGTTTGTGTCTTTCCCCAGGAACCAGGACACCAACCAGTGTGGGTACCGGAGAGATTGGTGAGAACCGTGCAGTCGCCTGAGAACACCAAAGAACTGCAGCCTGACGGGTCGTTAAACCCCCAACGTGACCTGTTGGATCCAGTCCTCAACTCGCGTGATGAGCGGTCAAATGATGTCGACGGTGTCGACCACTCCCCAGCAGACCGGGAAGAGGGCCAGGAATATTGACCTTTTTTCCCTCCTGGTTCTCTTGGCCTAATCTGACCAACTGGGTTCTTCTTGCTGTGGGGTTATTAGTAGGTTTGATCATTGTTAAGAGTTTGCTGGAGCGTTTGTTTCAAAGACAACAGCAATTACGTGTTACCGCCATGATGGCCATGTCCTCTGCCTGTAACCCTCCTGATGACTATAGTCCCTCTGCCCAGCACCCATCCCAACCACTCGAAGCGGGGCATTTGGGGGCAAGGTTCG
Source organism: Choloepus didactylus (assembly GCF_015220235.1). Classification (NCBI taxonomy): domain Eukaryota; kingdom Metazoa; phylum Chordata; class Mammalia; order Pilosa; family Megalonychidae; genus Choloepus; species Choloepus didactylus. The sequence goes on along the minus strand of NC_051309.1, from coordinate 166,955,506 downwards.
CAGCTAAGTATTTGGCAAAATCCCGGATATAAATAATCGGCACCAGTGGTCCTATTTTTGTCTCAGGTAGATCTCTTGGGCAGAGTCCTAGTTGTGGCCAGACGGGACCCCTGCCATTGCACAGAGACACCTAGTGACGCCCTCGACACTGGCTACCGTTCTCCTAACCCTCTTGTCCCCCAGTTGCGAGACTGAGTACTGCAAGGAGAGCCACATGGTTTCCAGCTCATGGGCTCTCCGGTCTCTATATGAAGTGAGCATTCTGGTCGGTGCCAGAGGCCCCGCCGCAGTATGGCCGGGACCTAGTCCAGACTCCCCAAAGCACCAAAACATACGTTGTGGGCCATCTAGGTCCACGGGAGCACATTCATCACTGGAGACACTGGGGCATCAAAATAAAAACAAAAAGGGGGAGATGTGAGCAGCCACATTCCGGATTAGGCCTAGTAGACAAGCTGCAGCCTGCCCTTGAGTTCCCCCCGCCCATCGAGTGGTGCAAAGATGGCGCCCACATCCTGCTTCCGCTTTGTGATGTATGTGACAACCCTCTGTATTCACCAATCATGCTTGTGTGCGTGGCGTTTGCCCATTGGATATACGTAAGGTTTATAAGAAAGTTCCCGGGCAGAGCTCGGGGAGACAGCCCACAAGGAGCCGCGCCTGACGGCCGCATCGAGGTTGTTCTCCCCCGAGGCGTCTTGCCCCGGGCGGAACCTGTAAAGAGGATGATTGCCTAGTTCCATTAAAAGCCTACATGCTTCACTGCTGCGAGTCCAGAGTGATCACGAGTGCGTCGGGTAAGACATTGTCCGCACCCTCTCTCCCCTTATCTCTCTGGTCCCCATCGCCGGCCGACCGAGGACTCGAGGCGGGGCGGAGAGAGCGCCGGACATGTGAGGGCAAGCCACTTAACTTCGCTTAAGTCCCAGCCTTATTATCTGCAAAATGGAAATGACAACAGTATCTCTCTTGTAGCTGTCGTGAGGATAAAATGAAATAATGCCCTTGTTTCATGCCTGGCACGCAGTTAAGTGCAGTAAATATTAGCTCATGTTACCACTAAGGATGATACTCATCTAAAAGCCCTGAGTACAGATGTAGAAGCCAATTGAGCTGAGAGTCCGTTAACCTTTGGATTTAAGAGTCCCAAGCAAGGCAGGAGTTATCTCTGAACAGGATGAATGAAATATAAACCTGGACCATCTCATATCATATCAGAGGTTTTTAAATCCCCCAACCAGGAAGTTTTAGACACCCAACAAAACCCAGACATTTAAGACCCAAGCTAAACTAAAAAAATAGAAATGGCCGGAATTTCAAATAAAACTGTTAACCCCACAATGGAAAAATGAAACCATGTCAATATTTTCTCCTAAAAGTCATAAAACAGATTCATTTTTCTCACTGGTTGGTTTTGACCCCTCTTGATTTACAATTTGGAAAATACATTGTTACAAGGAGGTTTTAAACATCACTACATAAATTTAAAAGTTAGTTCTTATAGATAAAATAATTTTAGACACAGGTATTGACCTGACGAGGACTCACACGCATACCCTCAAATATTTGTTTAAGTCCAAGGGGGTGGGGGGGAGGCAGCAAACCACCAAAATTTAGTCAACTGTGGACAGCAACAATTATCCTCAAATATCAGTACTAGCTAAGAAATTACATTGTTTGAAGATGCCAAAGTTTTCATTTCTGAACCAATGGTTTCAAAGAAATACCTTAAGCCACAACAACAAAAGAAAAAATCTCCCTCTTCCTCCAACCAATCTCTCAAAAGTCAGCATTTACCTTGTCACATCTCTACCCTCAGTACAGATATGTCAAAGTCCACCTCACCTCTCTAATACTTAGAAGTCCCCACATCTGGCATCAAATAAACAAATGTTATCTTATAAAAATAAATGATAAACACATGCTACATAATTCTAATTTTCTCCCTTTCTTCATCTGTATTAAAATTCCATCTTTATTAAAACAGAAAAATAAAAGAGAGGCCATTTTGCTCCTGTAACAGGAGATAAGCATAGGGATTTAAGAAATAAAAGTAAAGTAAAATGAGGTAAGGGGAGCTCTTGTTGAAAAAGGCCCTGTTCTTAGCTCTCACTCTGAAGTTATCTAGCTTCTACAAGGAGCTGAGTCTTCCCTCAGCAAGAAATTCCACGTGTGTTATTTTGAAAGATTATTTATCTTTGAATAAGATCACCTGACTTTTTTTTGTTTTAATCTCTCTGTTTGTTTTTTTCCCTTAACTTTGGTCACATTTTTTGCCTGTCTATATAAAACCAAGAAGCACAATTTGAAAAAGCAGCTATCAAGAGAAAAGAATTTCACTGCAAAAGGGAAGACCTTGGTTCAGGTCCCAGCTATGATATCAGCTTTCCATGTGACACAGGACTTCAGTTTCCTCTTTAGCAAATGAGGGAGCTGGACTGAATCATTCTGAGGTGCTTAGAAAAATGTTTGGATGCCCAGACTCCTTCTTCCTAGGAAAATTAAATCTGTTGACACTGGACACACCCTTTAAAAAATCAGTCCAGTAACTTAGATAGGGAAATGTATTAGCCATTACCAGTTATTCTGGCTGTTGGGAAATGTTATCTGACTAAAATATATCATTTCAAACCCAATGTTCCATCTCTCCAGATAAAGCAACACGGCCCAGTGACTCACAATCCAGCCTCGGAGGTCTTGGCAATTTAATGAGGCTCAGCCGCACTGGGGCAAGTAGCCAGCTCAAGAAAGACTCTCCCCTCAAAGTTACATTCTAGGGAATGTGACGAGGCTCATACGCCAACAAGCAAAACTCAAAGATCAAGACAGTTTAAAGAAAGAAGAGGGGAACTCCACCTGAGGAAGTCAGGAAAGGCTTCAAAGAGGGAAATATTTGAGATGGCCTCAAAGAATGGCTAGAATTCATAGAAACTGAATGGAGGCTACTTTCAGCAAAGCTAAAAGCATGAGAAAAGATGCAGAGGCTTAGAAAAGTGCAGGCCACATCTGAAGAACACAGTCTGAGCACACTAGAAGGTTAGCCTGTTATCTCTGAGCATTGGAGGGGCGCATAAAGCTGAGTGGAAACAGTGAGGAAACAAAGAGAAAGCAGAAAAGAGGGTAGTCCTGAGTCAGCACTGCAGCTCTTTACTGGACTGTAAGAACAGTGGAATAAAGGAAAGGTCACCAGACACTCACCATGACAATCCATTAGACAGTCTTACGTACTATGGGTCTGCGATGGACCTTACTTCAAGTGTTTGAACTAATTTCTGGAGAACAGTGTTTCAGGAGAGTCTGCAGAGACATGAGGCCTTTCTGAACAAGTGAAAAATAACTTCATCTTGTAACAGGGATTTGAGACACAACAGCAACTGCCTACAGGGAGGGTAGAACTGCCTGGTTTTCCATATTCCTAAATGTTCTGGTTTGCATGCAAGAATCTGTCTCTTGACACCCTAACAGCTACAGCTAGTTGTCTTTTATATGCAAATTCTCCCAATTGTGGAAAGAGCACAATATTTTTCCAAAAAAATCTTTAAGGCTATGACAATAGTTTTAGCCACTGGACTAGAAAAAAGGCTGCATGGACAAGAGGAAGTTTCCTTCCCATCTCACAAACCCCCTCTGCCTCAGAAAAGTGGCAAAGCAGACCACACCAAATAAGCTATCTAGACTGAAGTGTTCCAGGAAAGAAATGTTATGCTAATGAGACAAACTTCCTGAGCTGTAAGCATTATGGTCACAAGAATGCAAGTGCCTATTAAATCTCAATGATGGAAATGCTGTAAGAGACCTGTACACTCCATGGAGGGAGGGATTCGTGTATAATCCCCTTAGTATTCTTTCTTCCAAAAAGTTGTGTCCAGTGGAATCCTCAGGCATTCACCATCTTCCCCTGAGCAGGAAACTGGATTATTTCTAGGACTCAGCTGCTATCCCTAGGGAGGAATTTAGTACTTTTTAATACTTTGTAGAGGAATTTAGTACTTTTCCACTAGGCAATCAGAATTCAACTCAATCCCTGCACAGATATAAAAAGACCCAGCCTGGGGCAACCCTTACTGATGCTTGCCCAGCAGTTCGACTGGCCCCTCCATGGCGTGGCCCTCCCCAGGCTCCAATCCACAGTTTTGGCAATGATGGTGCCATAAATACTCCTGGGATGTGCAGCAAGGCCCTGAGCTTTAGGGCCTTCATCTGAAAAACAAATGGCTTGAACTACATGATTTATAAAATTACTTATGTAACTACATGAGTTAAAAAATTCCAAATCATAATCTTAGTAAAACAAGTTGGCTTCTATTTTTATTTTTAATTTTAAAAGCTTCTCTCAGGAAGTTAATTGTCAGGAAAATATGATATACATAGGCATTTCTACTTAAGTTAGAGGTGCCCTTCTTTCTGGTAAATTAACTACTTGCCAAGAACCACTTAATGGAGGCAAAAACCAGTATTTTTCCCCATTGAAATCCTAGAGAGGGGGTGGAAAAAGTCATTCAGTAGAACATGATTTCCCTATAGTTTCTTCCACTGTAGAAAACTTCCAGTTTCAAGGTCAAAGCATTAGCCCAACAAACTGAAAGGGGGAACAAAGGAAGAAGTTCTTGGAGCAATATCAAGAATGGTCTATTAGGGGCTGTGCTGGTTTAGATGTATTATGTTCCCCAAAACACCATTATCTTTGATGCAGTCTTGTGTGGGCAGGAAATGTATTGGTGTTGACTGGGTTAGAGACTTTTGATTGTATGTTTCCATGGAAATGTGATCACTCAACTGTGGGTGAGATCTTTCATTGGATAGTTTCCATGGAGTGTGGCCCTGCCCATTCAGCGTGGGCCTTGATTAGTTTACTGGAGCACTATATAAGCTCAGCCAGAAGGAGTGAGCCTGCTACAGCCAAGAGGGACACTTTGAAGAACACACAGGAGCTGAGAGAGGAGCTCCAAATGAGAGACAGTTTGAAAATGGCCATTGAAAGCAGACTCTTGCTCCTGAGAAGCTAAAAGGACAAACGCCCCAAGAGCAACTGAGGGTGACATTTTGAAGAGGAGTTGTGGCCTAGAGAGGAACGTCCTGGAAGAACGCCATTTTGAAACCAGAAGTTGGAGCAGATGCCAACCACATGCTTTACCAGCTAACAGAGGTTTTCCGGATGCCACTGGCCATCCTCCAGTGAAGATACCCGATTGTTGATGTGTTACCTTGGACACTTTATGGCCTTAAGACTGTAACTGTGTAACCAAATAAACCCCCTTTTATAAAAGCCAATCCATTTCTGGTGTTTTGCATTCCAGCAGCATTAGCAAACTAGAACAGGGGCGCTATCTGTAGTTAAGCCAACCCAGTATGTTGACACCGGGGTGTTCCTAAGGCTACAACAAAAGTCCTTCACACTCATCTGCCCCTCGGGTTGCTGAGGACTTTCTCTGCATTCATATCACCCATGGAAACGGTGCTTCTTTTCTCACAGACGAACCCCCAGCCCTTCTTCTCTGGAGGATCCTGGGCGGATTCTTCAAGAACCTCCAGGCTCCATCCTGCCCTCTCCAGGATCTTCAACATCTCCCTCCCTTCTCCATCTTTCTCCTCCACTTAGAGATGTGAAGAGGTTCATGAACCTCCTGCTTGAAAAGACCCTATGACTCTCTAGCTGCTTCAAACTCTCTTCTTCCTTTCAGTCAAGTAGTTGATAAAAGTAACAACAACAAGTAAATTTACTAAGTACTAACAGTGTATCAGATGCTGTGCCAAGCACTTTATTTTCACATTTAATCCTAAGAACCCTGTGTGGATACTATTATCCCCATTTTAACACACACACAAAAGAGAAGCTTTGAGACTGTAAACAACTTTCCAAAGCCCACTCAACTGTCAAGTGGTTGAATGAGAAGCAGAAAGCACATTCTGAACTGCTAGGCTACATTGCCTTCCATCCCACTTTTCTATGGCTCCCAGTCCTATCACTACCAAAACTGCTCTTGCTGAGGCCATCAATGACTACAAACTGTGAAATCAAGTAGACGGTCTACTACCTATCTTACTCAATCTCTCCACTGGCCACTCTCTCCTGAAATGTCCACCTTGGTTTCTAGGAAACCTCTCCCAGTTTCCCTCCTACCTCTATGGCTACTCCTTCTCAAGTTCCTCTTCCTCTGCCCATTTCTTCCACGTTACTGTTTCCAAGGCTCTTCCTCAACCCTCTTTCTCACTCTTACTGGCCAACTCTACCTACTCCCTAAGTTCACCTACAACAAGATGAGGTTTTCTATACAGACCTTTGTCATTTCTTTGGCTGTTCAGCATCTAAGCTCCCTTACTACATTTGTAGATGTCCCATTCTGTCACCCCTTCTGGATTCCGAAAGGGCCAAACTGGTTTTACCAGCCCTGCTTGCAGCCAGGGAGCTGACACGTGACTTGGCCTCATTCAACTACCTGAGAGAAGGTGTCAGGAGCCGATGCCACCAACAAGGGAGAAAGGTGGAGAATTTGTTCTGGGGGTAACCACAGCTATTGGAAAGCATGGTAAGAAGCAGGGGTGGCAGTGTCCCCAGAAGTCTGCCTCCATGGCACAATTATGGCTGTGGTCCTAGCTGCTAAGCCTCCTTTTTGCTTGCTTGTTTTTCTGAGCCTGGTTCTTAAGTCTTCCTAGAGTTTCTGCAAGCTGCCCAACATCTTTTCAATAAATTCCTTTTCTGTTTAAATCAGTCAGAGATGGTTTCTGTGGTTTGACTGATTCATTTCCCAAACCTGTGAATCTGTGGCCTAGACCCCTCTGCCAAGCTCCTGACTTGGGTTTCCATCTATGCCAGGCGCCTCCCCGTGGATGGCCCACAGACAGCTCCAAATGGAATTCGACATCTTGATTACAACTCCCCATTGGTTTGCAGTTTCCCATCTGGTGAGTGACTCAGCCTAGTTACCCAGCAGGAAGCCCGGCTGATACCCTGACTCCTGAGCCTTTCTTACAGCCCACATGCAATGGACGCTGAGGGCTCTCCTGGGATTCTATGCTTTTACCCACTCTCAAATCTGTCCCTCCCTCCCCATTCTCACTACTAGGATCTCACATTCAAAAGGTATTATATTGGCATTTTAGAGAATTTTAAAATAGATTACTACATTCACACATTTAATCATACCTTAGACCTTAAGCGAAGTGGCTAAATGACTTTGCAAAAACCTATAAAAGAACAGGCCAGCAATTAAGCTATGCTTCCTAAATCCTATTTCAATTTTCTCCCTACTACTACTGATGGCTTCTCCTCAGTGGTTAAAGAATTAGACATCTTTCCTAAGGTCACGTACTATGCTACATGTTATATATGTTATAACATGTTATTAGTTAATATATGTTATAACATATGTGTTAAAATAACTAAATATAATATTAAATTTTAAAATTTGCAAGATACAAAATCCATTTTGCGTTACCTTTCAGCTCTAAGACAAGTTAACACAAAAAAGTAATTAATTCAGTATTGGATGCCACCCATCTGTAACAGAGTTGACCAGATGTTACACATAGGAAAGAAGAGGCCAAAGCAGAAATTCACATGAACCAGTGCAAATAAGTGAATCAGAGAAACTAAGGATTGAAGGGCATTTTCCTCCTCGATCATAAGTGGATAATACAAATTCAGGCAATGATGTAGCTATTTTTGGAAAACCAACTTTGAGTTCTTAAAGTGTTCATATAAGCTGAGATATTAGTTCCCTGAATGTGAGCCAGTCATTTTTTAAAGCTCATCTATAACCCTTTGTGCAACCTGGTAGCTAAACTTACTCATGCTGTAAAAGCAGGAAAGCCATATCCCACTGACATTAATTTCTTCACTACATCTGCATCAAGGTATTACCAGGGCCAAGGAGTTTTTAAGAATACAAAGACAAAAGGCTTCCTAACTTTCACGGGCTTATAATATCATGAACACACTCTGTACTTTAATTGTTCACAGGAGGAAAAGATCATCTGGTTTAGATCAGGTTAAGAAAAGTGTTTTGAAAGAGGAGGCATTTGAGTAGGGCCTAGAAGGCTGGATATGCTGTCCTCAGGTGAAGATGGAGGAGGGAGTTCCAGACAAAGGAAAAAACACAAATTAAGATGTGAAGATGCAGAGGTTAAATCAAATAAAAACTGAAGTATATAAGCAATTTCTTAGGGGTTCTTAAGAGGTTGAAAGAATAATGCTACATAACTTCATGTCCCAGAAGAATATTTTAATTCAAACATAATGAGCTGATTATTTTTTTTAAATCTGATATCAGCAAATATATCAAAACAATCCTCAGACAATTACAGAGAACGTAAGCAACACTGCTGGAAAAACCTAAACTTTTTAACTTGAAGGGCCACCAGCTTTCTTGCCCACTGAGAGTGAAGGAGCCCTGGAGCTCAGCTTAATGGGGAGAAGGCAGCAATTATTATAGTCTTATACATTACTAACGCATGTATCAACGTTTCACACCACACCTCTGCCCACACAGCATAACTCACTACTGCCAAGCTCACTCCTTATATATGATATAATCCTCACTGTCAGAATGACTTAAGTTGACTTTTCTCATGCTGAAACCCAAGGAATACTGATGTTGAAGAAACCTGTCTGAAGTTTGCTCAGAAAATCAAGTACTCGTTGTTTTTTACCAGAAAGGGTGATTTTGGGGGTGGAAAGTGTTTAACTTGAAAATGTGTATGTCAAAAGCAATTCTTCCTTGAGAAATAATGATAACAGTTTCACTGTTTCTTTCCCGGGGTTCTGTGGCAAGGATTGCTATCTGTCCCTGATATCACTCTCTCTTTCTTCCATATAACAGAATTTTAAGGTGGGCACAATTCCCAGGCTCCCTTACAGCTCCATATGACCACAGGACTGAGTTTCATCAAATGGGATGAAAGCTGAAGCATCTTGTGGCAGCTTCCAGAACCTTTTGGCCCTCTTCTCCATCCCTTCCCCCAGTTTGCTACACTGAACACAAATGCTGCCATCTTGCACCATGAGTACAAAACTTCCTGGAGCCAGAGGCTACGTATAGCTAGACTTAAGAAGAAAACACAATCTTGCTTAAAACACTGTTTTGGTTTTTTTTTCAAATTAACTTATTTTTAGTTGTGGTAAAATATACATAACATAAAATTCATTCCAACCACTTAAAATAGACAATTCTTAGATATTAAGTATACTTTTACTGTATACTGACTTTACTGTAGAACTTTTACCATCTATTTCAAAACTATTTTCATCATCCAAAACTCATATTCATTTGGCAATAACTATTCCCTCCCCCCGCCCTTAGCCCCCCATAACCACTGTTATTTTCTATCTCTGTTACAACCAAACTTAATTCTAACTGAACTATATTCTCACTCTTGTTTAAGACCAGCAGCTGCCAGTGGCCACCACTCAACAGAATTAAACTATGCAAAACTACCCCACCATCCCAGCCTTCACTTGCCCTGGGGGTTGCACATACCAGCACACTATCTTCCGGGTCTTCCAGAACCAGAGCTTCCCAATAAATAAGGTAAAGTGGCTTAAGCAATGAAAGTAACCCATATGTAGCCCAACTTTGACAGAAAAACAAGGAAAACTCTAAGGAAGGATGACTCCTGCTGCCATTTACTGGGAAATGCCACTGACTGTGATAGTGGCATTATGGTGGCTTTGGTCACATATTGTGCAAACAGAAATGTCTATCAACTGCCTTTAGGACTAGGCACACAGAAACTACTTCCACCTCATAAGTAGATGTGCAGGGACATGTGAGACGCTTCAAGGAGCCAAGGGTGGGAGGGTATTCCAGACTGATGTGACCACACCAGAAATAAAAGAGGTACAAGAAGGCACCCACAAATGACATCCCGACCTGGTCTTCTAGAAACGAAGTCCTGGAAGGGGCCTCACCAATAAGAACCTATCACCATTCACATTTCAGTAAACACAAAGGATGAAAATTACTGTACTTTTTAGAAGACTGCTTGAAACTTCCTCAGTTATTGACATACATTACCTCTTTCCCCTAGGGTGGCTAGCAGGAACCTTACAGTGGAAAAGGATTGCATTCCTGCTCCATTTACAGTTATCTAACAAGTGTGTCAAACTGCAGAGCCCTTGCAAAACAGAAGAGGAAAAATGTTGGAAAACTGTATCCTGCCTCCTAGTCAGGCTTGGGAGAAAGGCGTCCACAGGCTGTGAAGGTTGCAGCAGTGAAAGAACATGGCTACATTCCCAGGGCCTACAGGCTCACTGGGCCCCCCATCAGGGACCAACTCGCAAAGACAGAATTAACTAGAAAGGTGAGTACCAGAGATCATCTAATGTTCTTGTGACCAGAATTTCAGCTTGCACTAGTATAAAATGGAGGTAACACCCACAAGTCTATTTAAGGATTAAATGAAATTTTGTAGGTAAAGAGATTTGCAAAGTGCCCAGAAGACTACGCAAGGGAGGTGTAGGGAGAGGAGGTGTGAAGTTTGTCCTCAGTTCACAGAAAAGCAAAATATTAAGGGTTCATATTCTGATTTCTGAGACTCTACAGAAGCAAATTCTGCTTCTCCCCTCAAACACAGGACAAGGCTACAAGTGTCTGAGAATTTCATTTACTGGGAAAGGCGAATGCCCACCACTGAATTCAAGTCAACTACAAGCTGCCTTCCATAGCAACAGCAGCCACTGTGGCAGGAGACTCCCTTTCATATCTGAACCAGGGAATTTAATTGTTCTGAATTATACACACGCCACTCATGCAAAATAGTGTGTTAAGGGTTTTCTTTTAAAATTTTAATTTTTCTTTCAAACTTGAGGCACTGAAGTGTTACTGGTGAATGTGACACTAAGGAAAGAATGGCTCCGCAGTCTCTCACTCCCTTTGTCCTACCCTGCAGGCCTGTTACCCTCCCACTGGCCAGGTCTGCTCCTGGGTCTCTTCTTTCAGCCCAGTTCTTCTGTAACATCTTTCCCTCTCCTTCCACCTGCTCACCCCCAGAAAGGACATAGTAAGAAATCCTCGCTGGCATGAGGAGGAATCTGCCAGGAAGGGAGGGACAAGCAAAGACCAGCTGCTGCCAGCACTGTTTCATCATTCTGATCCTTCTAAGGATAAACACCAATTCCAAAAGTAGAGCCCTTCAATAAAAATTGTGTTTTCGAGATTATAATAGCAACATGAAAAAAAAAAAACGCTGCCATGACAAGTAAATAAACTATAACAATTCTGCCCTATGCATCATGATTACAATTAAAAAGTATACAAAAGAAAATGAGAAGGCAATTACCAAAATGTTAACGGCAATACTGTGAGGATGGGTGGAATATCAGTGACAATTCCCTTATATTTCAAAATTAAGTGGGTCAATATCTTTGATAATATTAAAAACTCTAAAGTGGCATGCTTTTGGAAAACTCAGCAAAAGGAAGTTAGTCTTCTTTAATACAGGGTGTAATTATTTCCTTATATCTATCAAAAAAACATCCTGCCATGTTGATACATTCTTTAAAAGCTAAGCAAAGTTTCAATTCCAAAACACTTGGTTTTGTGGTTATTTTGCTCTGCTTTCCCTCCTCCTCTCCCCACCCCCCAAACAGAGGGCACCCAGGCTCCAGCCCCTCGCCTTCTCCCTGTCCCCATGTATTCTCATTTCCTGATCTCACCTAGTCTAAAGGCTTTAAATATCACCCCAAATTTACATCTCTAGCTCAGTCGTCTCCCCAGCTCCAGCACTCCAGCAGCCTATCTGACACATCCACTGGGCTGTCTAAAAGACCTCTCAAAAGCAACAAGTCCAAGCCCACTCCAGCCACAGCCATCCCGCACCCCCACCCCCAGCTCAGCTGATGCTAACTCTAGGTGCTCAAACCAATAACCTTGGAGTTACCCCTGTCTGGTCTCTGCCACACACCCCACATCCAATCCATAGGAAAACCTGTGGGCTCTGCTTTCCAATCACATCCAGGTCACCATCTCCATGGCTACAATCCAGTCCCGTACACCATCACCTCTCGCCTGGATTGATGATGGCCATGACCTCAACTGGTCTTTCTACAACTTAAGTGCAATACCAGCTAGGACGACCCTTTTTATTTTTTTTAGTTCTATTTTACTGAGATATGTTCACATACCATACAATCATCCAAAGCATACAATCGTTCACAGTACCATCATGTAGTTGTGCATTCAACACCCCAATCTATTTTTGAACACTTTCCTTGTACCAGAAAAAGTGAAAATAAGAATAAAAAATAAAAGTAAAGAAGAACACTCAAAATACACCCCCTCCCACCCTATTTTTCATTTAGTTTTTTGTCCCCATTATTCTACTCATCCATCCATACACTGGATAAAGGAGGTGTGATCCATAAGGCTTTCACAATCTCATTGTCACCCCTTGTAAGCTACATTGCTATACAATCATCTTCAACAGTCAAGGCTACTGGGTTGCAGTTTGATAGTTTCAGGTATTTACTTCTAGCTATTCCAGTGCATTAAAACCTAAAAAGAGTTATCTATATAGTGCATAAGAATGTCCACCAGAGTGACTTCTCAACTTCATTTGGAATGTCTCAGCCCCTGAAACTTTATTTTGTTTCATTTTGCATCTCCCTTTTGGTCAAGAAGATGTTCTCAATACCACGATGCCGGGAGTCATATCCTGTGTTGCCAGGGATTTACACCCCCGGGAGTCAGGTCCCACATAGGGAGAAAGGCAGTGAGTTCACCCGCCAAGTTGGCTTAGCTAGAGAGAGAGGGCCACATCTGAGCAACAAAGAGGTACTCAGGGGGAGACTCTTAGGCACACTTATAAGCAGATTTAGCCTCTCCTTTGCAGTAATGAGCTTCATAAGGGCAAGTCCCATCAAGTCCTGTGATAGAGGGCTTGGCACATCAAACCACCAGTCCTCAAACCTTTGTGAGAATATCAGCAACAATCCAGGTGAGGAAGCCCAACCCCTCTGCAGTCTCCCCCAGTTCCTCAGGAGGGCCCTGCATACATATTCTTATTCTCTGCAGGACAGCCCTTTTTAAAATGGAAATTCAGATGGTGTCACTCCTCTGCTCACACAAACCACCCCCTACCCCACCAATAAATCCCATTTCAAAGGACTCACATGATCTTCACCTCAAACTCCTCCAAACACCTGCCCCCCACCCATGGCTCTCTGACCCCACCATCCACTCCCTTCCCTCTTTGGTGGGCATCCACTATCTGCTTGAGCATAAAGTTCTGCTGGATACTCTCTAAATGCTCCAGGCATAAGTTCCCACCTAAAGGCCTCTTCACTAGTTGTTCTCTTCTGGAATACTCCTCATGGCTAACTTCTTCACCTCCTTCAATTCTTGTAAAATCTCTTCTCTCAGTGAGCCTCAATACCTTGTTTATAATTACAGCCTCCACCCCATAATCCTCATCCTCTTTTACCTGGCTCTATGTTTTCAATTTTTTCATATACCATCTATTACAACCTAACACTCATAAAACTTATTTACTATATTTAGATTTGTTTTCTCTTCCCTATAACCTATTAATTTGCAAGTTCCACTAGGACTGTGATTTTGGTCTGTTTTGTTTGCTAAGGTGTTTCACTCACTTAGAGAACAGTTACTCAATAACATCTGTTGAATGAAATAAAATCTTTCAAAGGGTGTAAATTATTATAAAATCGTAATTCAGGCCTCAGAATATTTTTAATTATGCAGTATGAAACAAGCCTCACCATGACATGTCAGAAACCACACGAACATAAAAAAATGCTTCCCAAATGTAATTTTTTTAAAAAATGAAACAATGTGGAGAATATCTTTCAAAAACAATGTCAAATAAGTCCGATTTTTTTATTCAGCTCTTTTTAAAAGTCAGGTCTAGTCATGTCAAGGGTATACAAGCTAGACTGAATTACTAAACTATAAATGCTCTGATCATTAATAAAAGGGTGAAACAAGAAATTTAAAAATACACAAGACAGAGAATCTGAGGAAAATCAGGCATTGTAAAGTTATGAGAGAGATTAAGCTAGGAACTATGATCAGGAAGAGCAGGATTATAAGAAGAGATCCAGTTTGGATCCCCTCTGCTTGGGAAGAATTATTTTGAAAGTAGCACCCAGGGCCTGGGTCAAGTTCAAAACCTTTGACTAATCATCTGAATCAGTAATTTTGGTTAGTGCAGCCTGAGAAGGTTATTTTGGTCCCACTGCTTGAATGAGTAGATACAAAATAAATTAAAACCCATAGTCTTTAAACCCCAGGTACACAGAAATAATGGCAGGGTGAGGTGAGGCTCAGCACTTGGCCCTTGGCACCTGTCCTTTGCTTCACTGAGGCCACCTCTGCTCAGCTGTGTACATCATTCCCGTGGCTCGACCCCCCACCCCATGCCTCCCAGCTAAAAGGGGGTGAATGATATGAGAGATGGAGAGACAATCCCTGAATCCACTTGAGCCTAAAGCCAAAACCCCAGCTTCTTCCAGGTTACAAGAGCTAATAAATTCCTTTTACTGCTTATGCTAGATGAGTGGAATCTGTCACATGAAACTGAAAAGGTCTCAACTAGTAGACAAATGAAGCCAGTAACCAAAACATAATTCATGAGGTTGGGTCCAAAAGTCAGGAAAGCAGATAACCTTGGGAACATTACATACATTTTATCACTATTCATGAAAACAAATGCTTTCTGCAAAATAGGATGATTCTGCAAAAGGCCTAAAATAATCTGCATCCTTGCCAAAAAAAAAAAAAAGTCTCTTTAAAAAGCCAACAGCTTCTTTTATGGTGGACAAAAATGTTCTAAAAATTAGAAGTGGGGTGATGGATGCACAACCCCATGAATATACTAAAAACACTGAATTACACCCTTTTAACGGGTGAATTAATTGGTATGTGAATTACATATTGATAAAGCTGTTTAAAAAAAAAAAAGAACAGTATACGTGCCAGCCTCCTAATTCAATCATCAGGTCAGGATTGAAAGCAGGAAAGGAAAAAGGAAGACATTTATGCAGATGCCTCTTTTCAAACGTGTACCCACACAAGCTCACAGGCCTCTTACGCATAATGAAAATACCATATGCAGATGCATTTGATTAGCACCGTCCACATCTCCCGTCATTATATAGCACTTTGTAAGCGCTAGTTAATTCCCATCTATTATCCAAATGCAAAATCATTCTGCCTAATTTTGAGCAGCCTGGCAGCTGCAGAGGAATAATAACAGCCTTGCCCTTCAGTGGAAGCCCATCTGACACATAACCCCCGCTGCTACAAGGACTCCAATCATCAAGAAATCATAACTTTCAGTCAAGCAGGCACTACTGGACTTGAGAACAACGATGACTTCCTTCTTCCCCTGCAAGCATGTACCTCAAAAAAGAGCCAGCATGAGAAGATGAAGAGAAGGGCAAAAATCAGGACTGGAGCTGCAGGGAGGAACTAAAGTGCAGCAGGAACAAGTTCTTACCTGAACATGAAGACCTGTTCTCCCTCTCTGCTACCTCCATCACCACATCCATAAGGTGGATGTAGGAGCCCTTAAGCCACCTGGGCCTCCACGCTCGATGAACTCCAAAACTACTAAATTATTCTGACGTCACCAGTTCTCCAAATAATCCCTTGACCTCTCCTCTTAGGGAGTATTTCCGTATTTTAAATAACTTCCATTGTGTTTTTCCTTTAACTATAAACAGAGATAAGAAAATACACAAACACTTCACACAATGAAATAAGGTATTATACTGTAAAATGCCACAGTTGCACAATAAAATGCTGTCTAATAAAGTAAGCTGTTCAAGTTTTAACTCTCATTACAAACACTCAGTTTTTATTCTGTATCCAATTACACTGTTGAAATATATATTTTGTTCCTCTAAATAACAAAAGAGGGAAATCCTGTATACTCCACACTAGAAATACTGCTACATTCTGACAGTAACAGAATCAATCCCTTTAAATGTAGGAACAGGTAATTCTTCTGTAGTGGAATCTTTAAAAATGTGTAGTTCCTAAACATTTCCTCCCTTTTAAAAAACAATCATCAAAAAACAAAAAACAATCAGCAGCAGTACAAACTCACAGGATCAAGAAATAATTGTAGTCCACTGGTATCCAATCTGGTCATGTCTCAGGATAACCAGGGGAAATGTTTTTAAAATATGGATCCCCCTGAATCAGAATCTCTGGTAACAGAGCCTGGAAATCTGTTTGGAGAGTAGCTCCCCCAAGCAATTCCATTGTACCTACATCCATTAGGAGAGCAGGAGTCAGAAGACGTACATTTGGGAACCACTGATCTACTTATTTATCTATCTGCTGCTCATTCTGGGATACTCCTAATGATACTTCTGTATCCAAGACAGCTCATTCCCATTATAAAATTGTTCAATATGAGGTTGCAAGAAACAGGTTTGCTATTTTAAGTAGAAAGGGATCCTTTCTACAGGGAATTAGGTGCTTGCAAGATAGTTTGAGGGTTTGAGAGAGCAGGCTCTATGCTGGGCCTCCAGAAAAGACCCCAGAACAAAATGGAACTGGCCCACTCAGGTACAGATGCTTCTGCTACATGGGGAAGGTGGGGTGTCAGTCAGGAAGCTTCCCTGGAACTAACAAGCCAGGAACTGTGGTTTCAGGACCCAGGACGCAGGAGCTGCCTCTGCTACCATGGGTGGCCCTTGGTCAGATATCCACTAAATGGTGGGAAGAATTACTTTTTGCTATGCTCCTGGGGTTGAATTTGCATGAGTTTAATGTACTTTTGATGCTACTCCACTGGCTATCATTTAAAGGTGGTTGCCAGAAAGGATTCCAGCATGCCAGCTTACCCTGAACACAGCAAACTGGGACCATCAACTCAACTGCAGTTGACGCAGCATTCCCTTTTTCGGCAATCTCTAAAATCCCCGAGACGTCCTCACTTGTATTACTTCCTCCATCCTTTTTCTATTTCCCCATCCTGTGGAGACAATTGCTAATTTGGAGCCCAGAGCTGTACCTAGGAAATTATCTGAATTTCTTCTTTGATTCAGCTCATAATGCAGCCTTGTCTAATCCTTAGAGTCCTGATTTTTATCATCCAATAAACTGGCTGTTTTCTCCCAAAACTGTGTCACCAAATTAATGACACTTGAACTAATCCACTGATGAAATTAATAAAAATACACCAACACAGCACCACTGGAAAATTACAATAATCACATTATCAAGATCTGCCCAAATTCAATAAGCATTTTTTACACAGTATTTTCTGGACCCATATCCAGCACAGCATTAGGTGCTGTGAATGGATGTAAGTGTAAAACACAGCCCCTGCCCATAAAGAGTTGGTAACTCATAGGGTAGCAGAGACCTAAACAGAGAGCAGCTAATCTTATAGTCTTATAAGTACAAAAAGAACAGTAAAGACAACAAGAATTTCAGATGCTGCAAATACTAGAATATTTGACCGCAATATAAACTATTAACCACTTAAATGAAATAATAACATTTCTTTTTGTTAAAATGTGTGAAGTGTTGAGAAATGAACATATGGTAATATCTTGTGTAACAGCCCACAGAGTCCTTTTCTGTAATCAGATACTAATAAAGTATACCATGTGACTTAAAAACATGGGCATATGTCAAATACTTAGAATTTCCCACAAGTTACATAGGAGGTGGAAAGTGAAGGGAGGCTTTTAAAGCAAATGAAATCATTCGTGAATCAGGCCAGAGAACATACCACAGTGTAAAATAAAAGGTACACTTAATTTTTTATATTTATTTTCTCCTGTGAGCAAACTACTTTTGCTCCTAGATTTAATTTGGTACCATATCTGGTGTTTGCATTAAGATTTCTCGTTTATTCTGATGATTCAATTTTCTTTCCTCATTGGTTTTCCATCACTGTTTCAGCCCATTCTCTTCCAAAGAAGCACATCTATTTCTAAATAAATAGTCCCCGTAGATCTCTTTACTTTACATATTTGCTTTCAGTAAGTGGAAATGTATACATTGAGTAAGTTTCTCTTTGAGTTGTGCTGAGGGTGGAAAAGACACACCCACAAAATTTTGCTAAATTATTTTAAATGGAAATTTTACTTTCATTTCTTTGGTAAAGTGGTTCCTTCCCATCCGCCACATTTTAGAAACATGCTGTGTACAATTTTCTTAAATAGAAAGCTCAAAGTAATCAATCATTTATTTTACTACTGCAAGTACAACTGACAATCTATATGGAACAGAGTATTTCCATCTTCCCAAGATGAAAGTCCAAGTTTCCAGACACTAGGTTAAGTGCTATTTCTCCATAAGCAGCAAGATAAGATTAATCACAAAACAGTTCAGAAATCACTGCAACCGGAGAACAGGCAAAAGATGAGTGGTTTCTGGAGCCCTCAGGACAGTGGAGGCAAAAGGTAGAGGGTTCTTCCCCAATTCACTGGATTCTGTCTCCTTAATCCAGAGGCTATAACCCTCCCAGACCAGACACCAAAGGAAAGTTCCTCTACAGACATGGAGCAAAAATTCAAAGCTGGTATGGCCTACAACATGCATTATCAGATAAGAAACCACTGCTGATGTTTCTCTTGAGTTTCAGAGTCTACCCTATGTCTACAGTCCACCATCTCCCAAGAGAACGTGGCTCCCCCAACCAAATCCCTTTTGTCCCCTATAGTATTTTTATTAGTCTTGGGAACTCTAAAACTGACGCACATGTTATAACTGCTTTGTTTGTTAAACAACTTTGACACAAATATATTATGAGACAGGCCTAGGAAGGGAACCTAAAAAAGACCCTTTATCTTACAGAAAGTAGGAGGACTTGAAAATGGAAGTGAGAAAGGTATTTCCTCCTAAGTTCTAAAGTATTCTCTCCTTTAACTGCTCTTAAATTTATACGGTTTTGTTTTTTTTTTTTGGCTTATAAACCTAGGGGTTTCCCCAAGTTTCCATAGGTGAATGGTTTAGCTGCATTACTGCAACCAGACTGTATGCTCAATTTTAAAAGCAGTACTTTTCTTCAATATTTTAAAGTATGCCACATAGTTTTCTCCAGTCATTGGGGAAAGACTCACCAAACATAAGACTTAGGTCTTTTCAGCCCACACAAACCTACCAATGCCACCTGCTAGGAGTTCAAATGCAGTCTTGGAATTAGTTTTCATTTTTACAACTAAAAAAACCCTCTTGAAGTAGTAAGCTATAGCCTGTTTTACATTATACAACGCCAAAATCTGGAAGCAAGCCACAGGCTACAATACTTCACCTCCAGTTTTAAAAATCTATATGTTTCACAGAGATGGGTGAATTCAATGAGTTAACGCATGTAAAGAGCATAGCAGGCAATGTCTTTCAGCACACCAAGGAAATCCAAATCATACCATGGGAAAAAGCAGCTGCTCAATTTAATAGTATAACTAAAGCTCTAAAACAAACAGGACCAACAATCAAAAGAAGCAATCTCAAAATTCTAAAAATATGGTTCCAAAAAGATAAAACTGAAGAGGAACAAATGCAAGGTCACCCATTCAGGCATGAAAACTTAACAAGAGAGCAGTGAAAGGATGTGACTAGGTCCAAATGTTGCAGAAAGAGCCTTCATTCAGGAGTCAGGGGTCCAAGATTTAGAGTCCAGGCTCTGCTACAGACTTTCTAAGTCATCAAGTCAGTTATCCTTTCTGGGGCTCGATTTCCTCAGACAATACAGGAAGACCACCCAATTCTGATTCTTTAAACTGGCTATAAATTATGAAACTATGGAGAAAAGTCTAGATGGGGAGAGGGTAAACATTAAAATGAAGGAGAATGAGGATGGGAGTAATTCCTTCACATAAACTCTATAACTGGTCAGGTCTTGCAAGTCATCAGCTTGGTTTTGATCACTCACTGCACTTCAGAAAGAAATGTGAAGACTACCCACCCCTCTATGTGGGACCTGACTCCCAGGGGTGTAAATCTCCCTGGCAACACAGGATATGACTCCCGGGGATGAATCTGGACCCAGCATCATGACATTGAGAACATCTTCGTGACAAAAGGGGGAAATGAAATGAAACTAAATAAAGTTTCAGTGGCTGAGAGATTCCAAATGGAGTTGAGAGGTCACTCTGATGGACATTCTTACATCCTATACAGATATCCCTTTTTAGGTTTTAGTGTATTGGAACAACTAGAAGTAAATACCTGAAACTATCAAAGTGCAACCCAGTAGCCTTGACTCTTGAAGACGATTGTATAACTATGTAGCTTACAAGGGGTGACAGTGTGATTGTGAAAACCTTGTGGATAACACTCCCTTTATCCACTGTACAGATGGATAACTGGAAAAATGGGGACAAAAACTAAATGAAAAATAGGGTGGGATGGGGGGGATGATTTGGGTGTTCTTTTTTATTTTTTTATTTTTTTCTTATTTTTATTCTTTCTGTTGTAAGGAAAATGTTCAAAAATAGACTGGGGTGATGAATGTACAACTATATGATGGTACTGTGAACAGCTGATTGTATACCATGGATGACTTATGGTATGTGAATATATCTCAATAAAACTGAACTAAAAAAAGGATGTGAGGAAGCTGAGAATTCTGAAAAGCAATTACTCTTATTAAGGTAGCAATTACTCCTATCTCCCATTGTGGAATTCATTTACTATTGTCACAACTAGCTGCCTAGAAGTATGCAAAATCCTAAAAGGATCAAATGAACCGTGTCCCGCAAATGAACTTTATGCCAGAGGTGTCACCTGAAAACAAAAGAAAAGAAATTGTGATTTGAGGTCCAAAAAAAGGATTTTTGACCTTTCTATGATGGTTAAATAACCTCATTCATTCATTAAGCACTCAGCATGTCTCAGGCATTGTCCCAGATGAAAGGGACACAAGGATCTATATAAATAATTAAACATAAGCTTTCTCTCAAGAGCCCAGAACCAACAAACACTCTCAATACAACAGACATCATGTGAAACATTCCTTAACAGAACTTCTTCCCCTATAACAATTCCTCCTTGGTCTGTTTATCTGCCACATTTTACACCTACCTCTAGTATAGCTCATTTCACAATATTACAGTAGATTTACAAGTCCCTCTGGCCTCGCCACAAGATTACAAGCTTCCTGAAGGCAAGGAGTGTGCCTCATCCCTGCATCCAATACAGCAGTGCCTGCAGAGGGAAGTGCTGAAAAACATGTGCTGGATAGCTGAATGAAGATATGCAAATAATTGTGAGCAGTAGGAGAGAGTCCTATGGGCTGAAAGACAGGTAGGATTGGGACTGGCCTAGCTACACTCTATGCCCTTGCTACTCAAAGTGTGGTCCACAGACCAGTGGCACCCACACTATCTGGGAGCTGGTTAGAAATGCAGAATCCCAGGCCCCACCCCAGACCTACTGAATCAGGAACACCCCTAGGTGATCAATTTGCACCATATTTGAGAAATACTGATCCAGAGAAGACCTAAGTGGGAAGGCAATTAAACAAATGAAGACTGGTTGCACTACGGCAGCAGCAGTAGGAATAAAAAGAAATAAAAGAAACTGAATTGAAAAGCTTTATTTATGAGTCTGTTGAAATCTGTGCTAAAACAATATATGCTGGCTCTAGAGGTGATGTAAGAACCACTCTATTTCAAATTCAGTAAAACTAGGGAAAAAAAATCCTTTAAAAAAATAAAAACAAACTCTCAAATATATGCCCATATGATTTGTTTACATCACTCACATATTCTTGAGAGAAAGAGAATGTCGTGGTGTGTGCCTAAAAACCAGACCAGACACCTGTCAAATACTTGCACTGTGTGCTATTTAACACACTTAGCATCAAGTATGCTTCACTATCCAAACAATACTGTGGTCTTAAAAGCAAGAGCCATCCAATGAAGGTACTTAAGCAGACAACCTCTGCTATACCTCCACAACACATTCCTAGAAACCATGACCTAAAGCCAATTGTATCCTCCCACAGGAATATGTTATAATTGAAGGCTTACCTTCAGGCCAAAGGCATCAAATAAATCACAATAGCAACAATGCTGAACAAAATCTATGACATAGCTACAAACTCTCTAAACATTATAGAAAGATAAAATCAGGCTTCAAGCAATAACATTAGAGCTCTATGTTAGAAGTGACCTTATAGACCATCGAGTCTAAATCTCTCCTCTCCGGGTCAGGAAATGGAAATCCAGAGGAACAACTGCCCAAGGTCACGGATTTGGTTGTTAACAGTTGAGCTGAAAAGCAAACCCAAGCCTCCTACCAAGCAATCCAATGCACTATTGGTCAAGCCTACCCTCTTTACAAAAGTCTCTTAAAACAGTCAAAAAAGGTACACACCATAATTATATAAGCTGTCTCCAAATAAGGAATACATAAAACACGTAAAAATATGATTCTCGCATGGACTACCCTTTACCTACAAAAGATGCCAGTCATTTAAAAATATCTATGTATCTGTGTGTTTGTTAATAGCAACCATTTTTCTCTTTGGCCTTTTGAAAATTCACAAAACATTGCGGGAGAAGAAATGGACTTACCCATAGGTAGTACCCACGGCTTTTAGCCACCACAAACATGGCCATGTGCCACCCGCTCCTTCCGCAAGAGTCTCCACCTCCAGCAGAGAGCAAGCAGAGCCCTTCCTGAGGACCATGGGCACAAGGAAACTCCAGAAGCAAGAAACTACAAGAATGGCAATCTAGAGCAGCCAGTAGCCAAACTCCCCAGTAGACTTTCTATAGGAGAGACTGAAACCAACAGAAATGGGGAAGATATAGCACAGCATATCTAAAGTGAGATGTGCTGGTCAAAGAGTTTCAGTAAGGACAGTGGGATAATGGCGAATTTTATTCTCTTTGTTCTTTTCTGAATTGTCTAATAATCCTACAACAAACACGAATACATTTTGTAATGAGAAAAGCATGTTATGAACTAAGGCCAGGGCTGATATTCAACTTGAACATCCTCCCTTTTCTGATTGTTTAAGGCCTCTTCTGATTGGCTGGAACCTTGGCTAGCCCCCTGAGTACGGGGTAAAAAACAAAATAAAGCTTTCTGTATAATCCATGTGGCTGACTACAGGGGCAAGGGTGAGATCTTTTCAGGGTGTGGCCCGGATTTGGAAATAAATTTTCTTTTACCACTAGCTGACTGTAGACTTTTCTCCACAATTCCATCAGTAATATGATAATCGATGATTACATGAAAATTCACCTGCAAAATTGGAGGCTGACTAGAATCACACAACCTCCTTTCTGTTTTTCACCTGCACACCCTTCAAAAGTTAGCCAACCAACCCTGCAAATGTCAGTCTTCGCCTTCATCTTCCTCAAAAACTTCCCCTTCACTTCACCCCGTCTTACCTCCAAACTTGAATCACTGATTCAGTTTCCTCCTACACAATGCAATGCTGTTTTCCTTCAGAAATTTAATTTTTTGTTCTTATGCTTCTCTCCCCTCCTCCATTTCCTCCAAAGACAACTAACTGCCCCCTTCTCTACATTTAAGCAAACTACCTAACCTCATGTCTGATAAAAGGTATTTCATTCAACAGCGAGCAATGGAGACAGATTTAAGGAAATTCTCAAGTTTCACAAATACTTCTAATTAAAAAGCAACATAATCCTAGAAGTTGTACATAACAAGGTTTTCCAATGTTTGACAGCATTGGGAAATTGTATTCACAAAAAACTATATTTCAGGTTTTATTCTGACATAAAATGTTAAAGGTTTCACAAAAATTAAAAATGCAGAGAATCCTACAGTCACAAAGCCCTTGGGTATGTCTTTCTAGAACTAAGAAACACAGTACCATAGAAATATTACACAATGGTTAAGTGAAGAGACTAAGCCACAAAAACCTACTCAGTCCTTAAGTCCTATAAAGTCTAACCACCATGTATCAGAGTGGGGCTAAGGGAAAACCCAAGTGCTCTGCAGCCCTGGCAAAGGCCACTGGGGATTTCCTCCGCCTTATCTAAATTACCTCGCAGGACTTCAAGTAAAACCAGTGCTGCAAGTGTGGTGGTGGTGGGGGGGGGGCGATGGGGCTGGAATGGGAGGCCTATAGGGACGGGGAATAAAGAACAGAGTAAACAAGGGGACAGAAGAATTGAAGCAAGAAAGGAAATGGGCTGATGCAGCATCAGACATAAGAATGACCAGCTCCTTAGCAGGTTTCTCATGCGCTTACTCATGACCCTCTAGGGCCAGAACAATGGGCACAGTGCTGGAGGTACAAAAAAAAAAAAAAAAAAAAAACAGAAGGATCCTGCTCCTGAAGAACTCCACCCCAGAGTGGACATGAACAAGTGAACAGAGAATTAGGCAAGGCACTGACCACCAAGGCAACAGCACAGTGGCTAGGGGGCAGGGGGTGTCTGACTTCCTGAAAGAGCCATACCCAGCCTGAGTCTCAAGGCACCCAGCAAGCCACCTCTCTTGCATTTACTTTTACTTCCATCCTGGGCCTCTTCCTTCTCCAGCTCTTAGCATACAGCTTCCCCTCAACTCACCCATCTTGGAAGGAAAGAGGTGACTCTTTTGAGGTTTCCTAAATATGTGCATATAATGCATATAATGAAAGCCAGGACACTTATCTACTACAAACTTATGAACTTAGAGAGTTGAAATTAAAAGGGCACAAAACAGGAACTCAAAACCCACAAGCTCAAGCTTCAAAGGTGAGAATGTCCCATTTCATAAAAGGCAGTTGAGGGTTCCCACTTCACTGCTACACATTTCTTCCCTCAGCTCCTTCACCACAACTTAATACAGATGCACACCTGATTTCTCACTGCCTTTCAAAACTTAGTCAACAGTTTCCCTCATGTCCACAGTAACCAGAGGCCCTAGCATATAGAGGATTCCACACTAAGTCATTCTGCTTCAAGACAGTCTCAGTAGAAGCACATACACCAAACAGGAGTTATTTGGGTGGAGGGGATTATGGAATCTTCTTATTCTTCTCTGTACTATTGAAAGACTATATAAAATAAACATGTACTCCTTCTGTAACAAGAACAAGATATAATAAACAAAGAGCAGTCTTCAGGAATGTGTTTAAACTAGAGTCTATCTGTATTGAAGAATGCCCACCTTTTTCTGAAGTAATTAATGCAAAAGGTTTTAGAAATTACAATAGAGAGACATCCAGTTCCCTAACTAGACCATCAAGGAAGGTCATATACTGAAGGAGTCCTGTGTGGAAGGCCAGGGCCCAGAATTTTACCTGCAAAAATAACCAATGGAACCAACGCCATTATCCTCAACACAGTCACCACACCATTAGCTGAATCTGATACATGTTCTCAGTCTTCACAATAACCCTAGAAAAGCAAGCATCATCCCCTATCTACACACAAGGAAACGAGACCCAAGATTACAGAGCTGGAGAGCAGTCAAAGTCTGTAACATCACCAACCTGTGGGTAATGCTGCGTCCCAATGTGGACTCCCATTACCACCTTTTCCCCCAAAAGCAAACTTTCTTTTTAATAATCACACAAAGAACTGGCTTCCCAAGGTGGGCTCTCAATCACTTTACCCGTTTGTTCCTTAACACATACACATTGAACATCTGCTCTATAAACTCAGGGCGCTATTCTAAGTGCTGTGTCTGAGGACCTTAACCCAAAAAAGTAGAAGCTACAACTACCACCATGAAAAAGTCTGCAGTCCTTCCCATTAGCTAAGTCTAAAGAGAAAACTATTTTAAGTAGTACTCTGAGTTTCCACATTTAATTATTAATCCATTCAAATCATGAAACCCTGGCACATCCCCTTGTCCAGTTCACCTAACTGAAAATGCATCTCACTAAACCTGCTCAGGCATTTGAGAAAGGAGAGGAAAACCACATGGCACAGCTAGCCTTCCTAATCTCATCAGTGCTTCTCAAACTCTTCCTCCTAAATTCCCCTGACAGAGGAGAATGAACCGCACTGGGGTTCTAGGGCCTTCCCAGATTCCTGACTAAAGCATGAAAAATATTTAAAGGCTACCCTTTTATTTTTAAAATGTATGCAAATTTAGCACTCCAATTTTTTAGTTTAATTTAACATAAAAATCCTCCTCCCAAATATCAAGTAAAATTGGCACCCACAAAGAGGGACCATGTTTGTTCAAAGACTTCAGGGACCCCAGACACTCAAAGTTAGCCCAGATAAAAAGCAGGTCCCGTTGTCCCAGCACAGGGGGCTCCCCACTACAGGCACCCAGGTGAATATCTCAGAGTTCTTAGCCTGAGCAACTGAGGCATTATTCACTCAGCATTTATGTACCGGCCTTTACCCTTTGCCTGGGTAATTTTGTTTTCATACGTAGAAAAAGTGTCAACTCCCTGTGGTCAAGGGCTGTCGAACCTCCCTACTCGTCCACATCTAATCCTGGTTTTCTGCACATAGTAAGACACCTGATATATTAACAGGTTCCTCATATGAATCCTTGTGTAAAAGACTAAGTGTGAAAGGAGCAGCAGGCCTTCTTCCGAGAAATGCATGGTGACGTCTCAAAGCCTGGTGTGCCCCTCAATTCTGATGGCGATAGTAGCAATTTATCCCTACTGCCTGCAGGAGTAAGTTTTCCTTTTCCTGCCTCTGAAATTGACCAAATTATATATATATATATATATATATAATAAATTCATACATCTGCCTTAAAATTATATTTGCCTGTTGTTTCCCTCCTACCTATACCTAAGTATTAAGGTTTTAAATTGCACCAAGTCATTTTTCATATTCTAACTCTGTTGACTGATAAGAGATAAACAGGGAAATATATTCAGACTCCTTCCACAACAATTTAAAATTCTCCACTCTTTAATCTCAGCTTCTTTTCTCCTTCTATGATTTAAATGTAGTCTGGATTTTAAGTAAAACTTCAGAATATCTGTGGCAAGAAAAAAAAGCAAGAGAACTATCCATTTGGATTTGGATATAAAATCTTCAACTTCAGAAATAAGTATGCTATGTCACTAAATAATTTTCTTTCACAGTTTTTATTACTTCAGCAACTTTCCCTGAAAGCTTGGCCCCAAGTAGGCAATTAAAAAAGACAATATTTACATATGACATCAGAACAACTGCTGTCGAAATCCTAGGAATTTTCCCTACCAAATCTCTAGGTAAAGAACAAAAAGTACCCCACATGGGCTCCCCACATCTCTAGTTAACCAGTAGGTTTAGAATGCTTAGACCTACTTCTCATTTTTCCTAAGGCTGTTTGATCTTGTCATCCATTTAACAAGTCTTTTACAGGTAAAATTTCTGCCCAGGATGGTGGGGTGAAAAGTATTACACATAAAGACTACAAACTAATCACAGGAAATGTAGGAAAGGTATTCAAAAGTTTAGAACACAGCAACTAAACCACAGGTTAGTCTCTCAATGTCTTTAAGGCCCCAACAACAAAAAATTCCAGGTGCCTGCAGTGCTATAGAGCAAACAGGAAAGAGCAAGCACCATTAGGAAACTGCTAAGAAATGTGCCCATGTGTCTTCGCTCATCTGATGAGCATCACCCCCAGAGTCAATATTCCACCAAAAAGCCCAAAATTGGTTTTGCTATAGCCTAGGGATATAGGGATACAGAAAATAGAGCCTGAGTGCCAAGTTAGGCTATGGATTTTAATAAACATGTACCAAAGCCTGTCACTGTATCTTAAACTGTCACACATGATTTCAATCAATAGGAAATTTCTCAATAACTTACCCAATTTTTCCTTTCCACGTATATGCTAGAGTCTCCCCATTCTACACCCCTACCCTGCAATGTCACACATGTCACATACACTTTTCATCCAGGATGACTTAGTGCTCAGAGGAAAACTAATTTATTCACTACCTTTCCAAGCTTTTCTATTCTGTTCATAGTTTCTTGGCTAATTATGTCTGTTTCTTACATTCACAGGCCTCGACACTGGGCCCAAACTCTTCTATTTTCTCTTTGGATCTGCTCTTGTATGCCCCACCTCACCTCTCGCTGCCACCGCTTTCTATTAGACCAAAAGCATTATCTTCTGAAATCTCTAGCAGCATCCACCAGTGCTAACAAAAGGTGCTCAGGAAATGGAGAGACACTTTAATATTGAGGTGTCCAACCCCACCATCACAGAGCCTAGGATGGTCCTAGGAAATCTGTGAGAACTCAAACACCTGCTGACTGACCTCAGTTCTAAATGTGAACCTGGCCGGAGTCCTTTAAAGCCCTGCGCGTTCTTCCCATTCTCCAAGCCTCACCTCCCACTAAACCCAACTGAGAAATGTTCTGTTCAACAATGAGTTCATTGGGTTTTTTCACCCCATTAGAAAATTCACACTCATAGTACTAGTAAATTAAATAAACACATCATCTCTAAGCCCCATCATTCAACTTGGGTAAATTTTCAAGTCATAAAAAACAGGGTCCCAAAAGACTCCTACTCTGTGGAAGCTTTTAAAAGAAGTGAATCACAGAGTGAGTTAAGAAAGAGGCTACACGGGCACTGAATAACTTCACTGGGATATAGATCACAGGAAGTCAGAAATGTACCAAAATAGATATTTTGGCTTCTGGTTAATAAGATTTGGGAGTACTTGCATGCATAAATACGCACACTGCACACAAACTAATCACAACTGTTAAAAACTTTGAAAGAGTATTTCCTTCGTTGCTACCTTTTTTCATGAGCCTTCTAGGAACAAAGCTCCTAGAAAAGGGGATCATGGCCTAAATGCTAAGAAAGCTAATGAGCTCTAAATTTAATTTAATTTAATTTTGGCTACTTAGCTTGGGAGAAAAAAAAAGATTAACAGTAATGCTGGTAACCAGCACTAAGAAGTCTGTGGGAAAACTGACAATCTCAAGACAGTGGCATGAGAGTGTAAAGTGGAACAACCATTCTAAAGGGCAATATGGGAATATTTTTCAAAAGCCTTAGACATGCCCACTTTCTGACCCAGCAATTCCAATCCTACTAATGTATTATAAAGAAATGATTGCACAAATGTTCAAAGACATATGCAGTGTGTTGGGTTTTATTTTTCATTCTTAAAAACAAAATCCCATAAAGAATTGGCTTTTTAAAATTATGGAACATTCATATAATGAATTACAGGGCAGTCATTGAAAGTTATATAATTAGATACAGACATGAAAATATAGTCACATATATTAAGTTTCAAAAGCAAGTTACAAAATCATGTGTTACATATTCCCATTTAAAAATATATAGTAAAAACAACAGTATACTGTATTAATGCAAAGAAAAAATTCTGGTAGGACACATTAAAACCTCACAGTATGCAACTCACCAAGAAAACTGCAAATAATCCAATTTATAAATGGGCAAAGGATTTAAATAGACATTTCTCTGAAGAATAAATAAAAATGGCAAATAAGCAAATGAAAAGAGGCTTAACAGCATTAGTCATTAGGGAAATGCAAATCAGAACCATAACAGGATACCACTTTATATCCACTATCATGGCTAAAATAAAAAACACAGTAACAAGTGTTGGTGAGGATGTGGAGAAATCAGAACCCTCTTAAATAGCTGGAGGGAATGTAAAATGATTAGTCACTTTGGAAAGAAAACAGTTTGGCAGTTCCTCAAAATGTTACCATATGACCCAACAATTCCACTCTAACCCTACTGAAAACATATGTCCACACAAAAACCTGTACACAAATGTTCATAGCAGCATTATTCGTATTAGCCAAGAAATGGAAAAACCTCAATGTTCATCAACCAATGAATGGATAAACAAAATGTCATAAATCCATACAATGGAATGTTACTTGGCAACAGAAAGGAATGAAATACAGATATATGCTATGTTATGGATATACCTTGAAAACATCATGCTAAGTG
Organism: Choloepus didactylus; assembly: GCF_015220235.1. Taxonomy (NCBI): domain Eukaryota; kingdom Metazoa; phylum Chordata; class Mammalia; order Pilosa; family Megalonychidae; genus Choloepus; species Choloepus didactylus. The sequence goes on along the minus strand of NC_051309.1, from coordinate 166,925,696 downwards.
AAAGAAACTGTCACAAAAAAAGCGTATATGGTATGATTCCATTTACACGAAATGTTCAGAATGGGTAAATCTATAGAAACGGAAAATAATTTAGTGGTTACCAAGGGTTGGGGCAAGGAGAGGAAGAAGGATGGGAAGTGACTGCTGATGAGTACAGTTTCTTTCTGGGGTAATGAAAATGTTCTGAAATTAGGCAGTGGCAATGGTTTCACAACTCTGTGACTATACTAGAAACCACCGAATTTGTATACTTTAAAAGGGAGACTCATATGGTATGTGAACTGTGAATTATATCTCAATAAAGCTGTTATTTTAAAAAAACTACTTTACATTAGTTATCTCTAAGTAATGAATTCGTAATAGCTTAATTTTCTTCTTTGTACCTTATAGTATTTCTTAAGAAACTACCTTACTGGCTAGAACCACACTACACTTGCTGGCAAGAAGAAGCACTCAAAAATTAGCTAATATGATTATAACCTTTGTAATATTAATAATAAAAAAGCTATGTCCATTTTGAAAATCAAAACATGCCATCCCACTTGCATCACTACACACTCTTGACTCATTTCTCATCATTTAAAAAGCAATTCTCTTCTCAGCTGAGACAACGGCCAAGTAAAAAAGCAACTGAGATCCAAGAGTAACATGACAAATAATTAATGACACCCTCTGGTCTTATCATGGAACTTTTACTATTTATTGTAGAGGCCCCACACTACATGCTTCACCATGTCATTAAACCTTCTCAAAAAGCACCATTAGTCCCATTTTATAGAGGAAGAGATCACAACTTACAGAGATTCATTTGTCCAAGGTTGCCCAAGGTAAGAGACCAAACCAGGATTCAAACCCACATTTACAATTCCAAAGACTGTGTTGTGCAGTGTTTGAGGGAAAACTGGTACCTGGGAAGGGAAAAGGCTGCTCCAGGTAACCTACTTAAAATCCACAATAGTGGGAGGAGAGGAGAACAAACTTAGTTGAGACTTCATTTTAAAAAAATAAAAACTAACATATGAAAGTTATAATCCAAACCATGACCTAAGTCTTAATGGGGACAACAAATGAGTCAGAGGTTGAGTTTTAGCATAATTCTAGGCAAAATTGTAAGCTAGCACAATATGGCAGAGAAAGGGTCAGAGAGAAGTAATTTTTGCTAAAATATTTAACGGCCACATCAATTTTCACAAGGGCATCTCTTCAAGTTATGACATTTAAACCACCATCTTTTGAAGCATCTAGTACTTCATCCTTGTCAATTTTCTTCAATTGCCAACATAAGGCACTGGCTATCAACCAAATGGGAAATGGGTAGAACAGAAAGACATGTTTGAATGGAAACTGTTTTCATTTCCTTGGTTGCTCAAGCAAATACCATGCAACGAGTTGGCTTCAACAATGGGAATTTATTAGCTCACAGTTTTGAGGCTAATAGAATGTCCAAATCAAAGCAATGCTTTCTTTCTGAAGACTGGCTTCCTAGGGCTGGCTGCCGGTGATCCTTGGTCCTTAGCTCCTCTGTCACATGGCTCTGCAAATGGCGGCCTCTCCTGGCCTTGCCGTTCTCTTCCAGGTTCCACTGAATTTCAGCTTCTTGCTTCCCATGGCTTTCTCTTCCTCTGTCTGAATTTCATTTTGCTAAAGGACTCCAGTAATAGGATTAAGACCCACCTTGATTGTGTTGGGCCACACTTTCACTGAAGTAATCTCATCAAAAAAGGTCCTCCTTACAATGGGTTCACACCCACAAGAGTGGATTAAATATGAGAACATGTTTTCCTAGGGTACATATAGCGCCAAATGACCACAGAGACCAATTTTAAAGTGTTACATATATTACCCAATATTTTCAAGTTATGACAGCTTCTGCATCCCTATGCAACCTCAGAACTGGAACTCAGAATAAATAAGAAAACAAAAATACCTATGCTGTTTCTCTAATACTTAATCTGCTCAAGAAATGTGAAAAGCAAACTGAACCCCTTCTGCCCCATAACAATCTTCAGTTTACATCATTTGATAAATACCTTTAACGGCTATATCTTCTCAAAACTGTCAACTAGAAAATCAAAGAACTGCCATCCCGCCTAGAAGGGACCGAGAGCCAGCAGAAATAAGCCCTTCGTAGTCAAGTCTCACAGTTTTCTCTAGTAAGTTCACAAATGTGCTCTGGCAAAGGCAGCAAATAAGGCAAATGTCAGCTTCCTTTCCCCATTAGGCTAACATGACAGTCTGCAAAGTACTCTGTAAATTCCAACTTCCTTTCCTCATTAGGCTAACATGACAGTCTGCAAAGTACTCTGTAAATGCCAACAGCTTGCTAGCCATAGAGCCAAGACCAGACCACATCTCCAAACCCTACCCCGGGCTCCTTCTACTACTTTACGTCTCCCTAGTCTAAAAACTCCTTGATAACTAAAAACATCAGGTTTAAAAAAGAAAATCAGCAACAGATGAAGGCATACCTGAGCATGATAGAAAGATGAGTTAAGATCCCATTAACATCTACGGATAATGCAAAAGGCCTGCATAGCTAAAATAACACCTTTAAAAAAGAAGGGAATTCTGAGCAGAAGGAAGGAAGAAGACAAGAGATGTCAGGAGTGGCAGACAAAGGCTCAGGAAACGGGAATGGGCTAGTGAAGGAGTGTGCATTTTTGGATGTCATATTAAAGTTCGACAACTATGCTTTTCTTGTTAAAATATTGCTAAGAGGCTTAAAATTACCTTTCCAGGTATTTTAACTAAGGAAAAATAACATGACCACTGTCTTCCTAATCACCCCAGTCCCCATGACAGGCTTTGGCCAGGGTTCAACCTGACATGAGTCAGAGCTCTTCACATTTTTGTTTACATGGCCCTAAAATGATTTGAAAAAAACCATGTACTACTTCACACCTTTTTAAGTTAACACTCAAAATTCTACACTGTAATTTTAAATGGTTGCAAAGAATACACTTTCTGGCATATTGTAAACATAACTACTACATCACTTTTAAATGTATGCATTCTAGTCTAAATGCCATAACCATTTCTGACACACCCCTACATCCATTTTTAAAAAAATAATGGACAAAACTCTTTAATAGTTGGAATTTTACATGCCCCTTTCTCCTTGATCTCATCTTTCCATTCCACTTCTCCCACAGCATTCAATCCTAATACAATATAATTTTATGCTTGGAAGTCTATCAAACTGTAAACAAATTGAAAATTATGTATTTAACCATAAAACTCAGTGTTAACATTTCTTAAACTAAGTTATATATATTTATTATTGTTAAGGACAAAACTGTCCAAAAGAAATATTACAAATTTCTATAATTATCCAAAATAAATGAATTTTAATGAAAATGCATTTATGGTGGGTGGAACTTTCCGATTATTTCATTCTTTGTGGAAGATTCTAACTTATTGCTGGAATGAGAAGATTCAGCATAAAATCTATTATTATATTTAGTTCTTATAGATGTAGGCACTGAGAAAATGTGCTCACCTAAGTAGGTAGATGGAAATGGGAAAAGATTTTTCTAATAAAAAGCAAATGCATCCATGGGTGGAATATTTAATAATGTACCAGCTGACTCCTCAATTAAGTCTTCTTTCAATTTCACTGAAAACAAAGAATGGGAAACCAACTTGTTTGTAAAAAGATAGTTTACCCAGTCGTGGGAGTCATTCACTTCTCAGCAGCCACACTAATATTTTAATTATCTCTGCATGGCACCCTGAAGATTAGGGCTAACTGAAAGGTGTGCCTTCAGGGAACCAAGAGACCACCAGACCCCACAGGCTCAGGTAGGTCAATTTTAGGAATGATTATACACAAGGTCTAAGAATCTGACATTGATTCCCTTTAAATTATCACTGCAGGCATATTTCTTGGAAAGTCTTCAAGTACCCCCAGGTATTCATTCTTCAGTTTGAAGTCCCCTTGCTCTAAGTCACCTGTGGACAAACCTCAAGTTCAAAGGCAGATGAGGATGATAAGGAAGCACAGGACAAAGATTAAGAAAAAATTATCCAAAAGTCTGATCCTAATTTGATCAGTTTCATATAGTCTCTGACAAATGAATCAGGTATCAAAATTAATATAAAGATGAGTGTTTTTATACCCTTTGACATCATCAGATGTGCTTTTGTTCTAAAATGAAGATATGAAGATTTAGCTTTCTACGAAATGAACATGTTCCTTTCCTAAGAGATCACATTCCAGTTAGCAAGATTAAAATAAGGGCAACTAAAGCAGCCGCCATTCTATTACAAAAGCAATTCCAATGCAACAGAATCAAAGCAAAGTTTTCAACTTTGGATGCAGTATTCTATTACTTTAGGGTATGGGCAGTGGCATCAGTACCTTTTTTAAAAGCTCCCCAGGTGATTTTACAGTGTGGCTAGGGACTGAGGGCCACTGAACTAATTAATACCTAAACATTAAAAACAATGTTAATTGTGGAGGGGTGATGTATAATATCTAATTAATAGATTAATTCAAGGTTAACCTATATTCACAACTAAAAAGCATTATAGGTGGTGGAGTTCTATGCAGATAAAAATTCACTATCTTTTTAACTTATTTAAAAGAGGCCTTTTAAAGCAAAACACTAAATCACATCCTTGATTCAAGGAAACCTATTAGATACATCATTAAGTAATTCTTTTGGGAATCCATATATTGAATGACATCATCTACAATACAGTTATGAGAAGAAAGCATGAAATAAGAAAACGTGTAAGGAACCAAGTATATAGCTTGGTACACAGCAGGAACTCAGTAATTGTTTTTTAAAAGTTCTGAATTTAGGATTCAGATGGAACAGGTATATAATTTTCTAACTATAATTTTGGTCTTCACAGTCTTCATTCATTTCATTTATTATGATTAGTCAGCTTAGAAAAAAGCAGTATGTTCAAATGCAGGTACAATACACATCCTAAAATACGCCGTTTGGACACCATGATTTTTCTAGTTATCCTGATTCAAACCTTACAGGTACCTTTTTTTTAAATCATGAAAATAGTATAAGTATATAATAAACACAACATATTTAAGTGTATAAATTGAAGTCGGCCTTCCTATCACTCACATACACCCATACATCCAATACTCATCCCTACATCACACCCAGATCCATTCACCAAAGGTAAATGCTGAATGATGTTTGGTTTTTTTCTTCATTTCCTTATTCTAACTATCCTTCTTTCATCTTCTCCTTCAATCTATTCTTTTGTTCTACTAAGTCCATCTTAGTGCAGGTCTTCTCCAGTTCTCACCTGGACTACGCAATGACCTTTTAATTGATCTCCCTAGCTCCAGCCCCCCTAACACACAAAACCCATCCTTTGCATGTTGTCAGGGATTTTACTGCCAACCACAAAATTCACTCTTCATATTTTACAGGAATTTATTGCAGCAGGTTCATTCCCAGTACTAGGATCTGGGCTGAATCATACTGTAGAACTGGTCTGGTAAGGAAGCAGCTACCATCACTGTCACCAGAACCACCCTAGCTCTACCATACTCAGGAAGCTGTTTCTGCAGCCACCAGCACCAAAAGCCCTGCCTGTTTTTTTTCACATTTCACGTTTCACTTCCAAATCCAAGTCTTGCCAGGTGGTCTCACTCCAAGCAGCAGAACTTAAATCATCTGTCTGTACCCCAATAACAAAAGAGTCTGGTTAATACAGTATGATGGGTTCCTATGTTTTTGTTTCTTGTTTTATATTTTCTGTTGGAAGTAAGGATCCACAATATAAAGAACTATCCAAACATGGAAAGGAAGTTCAAATCATCCTAAGAAGTCATAAAATAATAGAAGTCTACAACAATGAGAAGAAACTCACCTTCCTAAATCATCACTTTACCACAGCTTTCCACTAAAGAAAAAGCAAGTATGGTGGATATGCCACCTAGATCCCCTTAAGGAAGGACCTCCTTCAGGATGTGCCTTAGCTACAAATAGCCACCCACCCAAAAAACATGCCCTCCAAAAGGGCAGTCCATATCCAGTGGATCAAGGAAGGGGTAGAAAAGCCTGGCTACTTAGCCCAACACTGGAACTTTCTGCTGGGCCATAAACACTCCAAAGCTTCCAATGGTGCTGGCAAGGCTTTGCAGACCTACATTGCACTCTGACTCCCCCCTCTGCCCAATCTTGTTCCTTCCCCCTCCCTTCCACAGGCATTAATCCTTAATAAGTACCCTGCACACTGAACTGTCTCAGCATCTGCTACTAGAGAACCCAAACTGTGATGGCAAACATCCTCCAAGAGTTTCCAATTATGACTATAGGGAAGGTTTTTATTCTTCCAATCTTGTCCTCAGCTTCATTTTGGCCTTACACCTGGAAATAAAATATTAAATGATCACCATCAGTCACTTTGCTAAAGTTTATTCAGTCACTTATTGGTTGAATGAAGCTTGTTCTCTAACAGATTCCTCAACAAAGGCTCAAAGGTACAGAATTCCCTGAGTTTGTATATGTTTAAAATTGTGTTTCTAGTCTTGATACTTGAAGGACAGCTTGGCTGGATATGAAATCCTTGGCTGTCACTTTCTTTAAGATATTTGAAAAATGCTGCTCCATGGTTGTTTTGTTTTGTGTCGTTTTGAGAAATGCTGCTGGTCAAATTCTTTTGCCCTGTTAAGTTATCCACTCTTTTTGCATGGAGTTCTCGAGAAAATTTTTTTTTTATTTATCTTTGAAGTTTAATAGTTATACTAGAAAATCTCAGAGTTAGTCATTTTTGGTCAATTTTCACAGATACCTGGTAGGCTCCTCCAATATACAGATTCAGGTCTCCCTGAGTTTCAGGAAGTCATCTTGGATTTCGGTTTTAAATATTTGTTCTACTCCACTATTTTTTTCTTCTTCACAGTCCAATTATACATAAGTTGTTTTTTCTTTGTTTTCTACTTCAAACACTTTCTCTCACATTCTTTTTACTTCAGGGAAAAATTCTCATCCAGCAGGCAAGAATTCAAGCCCTCAAAATCTGGCATAACACATCTATGAAAACTGTATTTGACACACCAAAATAAGTCCTCTACTCTGGCTAGGCAGTCTCCTCACTGATTCCTGGGCACACCAAACTCACTTCCAATTTTCCGTCTCTGGTTCCTCTCAAGTCCTTTCCTGATTATTTCATGAGTCCCTTTCTCACCATTTTGACCCCAAGTGAACTCCCTTTTTCTGAATTTTTATAATTTTATTGCCTGACTCATTTAGTATCAGACATTTTAGTTGGGAAATAAAATCATAGTACTATCGTATACCATTAATGTGTGATGGGCTTGTAACTCATCTCCCAAACAAAATGAGATGCTTTCAAATTCTAATTCAAATGATAACACAAACGTGCACACTCACATTATGGTAAAAGGATGAATTTACAGTTTTGGAGTTCACTCCAGACTGATATTACGCTTTAAATATTTTAGACACAAAACACACGTAAGTTGTCATTACCATCCCAGCAAAGCCCCCAGGTGCCTGCTCTACACTCCCACTGTTTGCATCCGACCAACCCTATCCTCTCCTCCCATATAACCCCATGGAACCCTAACGTCTGTTTCTACTCAGCAAGGCTGGCCACTCTGGGAAAACAAGATGAGATAAAGATAAATGCATTCATCCTTGACAGTGACATGTTGTCAGCGGTAAATGGGATGAAGAGGCAAAAAGTCAAGGAGACTATTTTTCATTAGTTTGTGGAAAAAAGTCCTTCTGTGGAAGCAAATCTGTCAACCTACTTAAAAGAAAGTTAACTTTCACTATTTTTTTTTTTTTGGAAGAAATGAGAAAAATCATGTATAAGAACATTTATTATACAACCCAGATTTTTCAAGCAGCAAAATAATCATCATTCTAATAGGCCAATTTTTCTCTTGCTTAAGATAAGACACAAAGAACAAATGCATTTAGGATTTGGTAAACATTTAAAAGCAAAACCTTCAGTATATATTGAAAACTTGTGGTACAGTGAGATTTTCTAATTTTTTTTCTTTGCGTATTAAAGATTTGCTTCTAGTCCCAGACACAACTTTTATATAACATAACCTTACATCTTCATGACCCTTGATCATTTTCAAAGCAGTTTCATAACCAGTATCTCATCACATTCTTGAAACAAGCCTGGCAAGGCAGACATTAGTCTCATTTTGCTTGTGGTGAAACAGACTCAAAGGTTAAATGTCTTACACCAAATCACGTCACTAGTAAGTTGCAGGACCCAGAATTCAGGCATTAATTTAAAATACACTCCATGTTTTTTCTTGATTATTAATATTTCAGTTTATTCACTAGTATATCCTAACAGATTTTTCAAAGCCACATCATAACTGCTTAAAACAAAATTTAATATAAATTATGTCTGAATCTGAAAATAACAATAATTCATACACAGAATCTACTCATTTTGCTATATTTTAAACAGCTCTCCATGTCATGCCACTTAACCTTACCATAGCCCATCCAATCTTTTATGGTTAATCCTGTCCTAGTTTACGTACAATTTTAAAAGTTATGTTATGCTCTAAGGGCAAGAAAGAATAACCAAATCTCTGAAATGTGAAAATTCCCTTACATTCTAAAAATGAATAAGGGAAACATAAAAAAGAGAGAGAGAGAGAGTTATAGCAATGGAAAACGTTACATACTGATAAGTGTTGAGGTTCTTGAGAAATTTCCAAAGTGAGAAAATACTCTTCAAGTTAAGTGTGAGAAACTAAAATTACCGTCTATTTGTCTTATTGCACATTTTATAGAGTTTAAGATTAACCTTTAGGCATCTCTTGAGTTTTTCCAACTAAAAATAAATCTCAAGTATACTGATCAACAGAAATAAACACTGTCAGGAAGAGTGGGGAAAAAAAAAAAGATCATCCAGCTGAGACTTTGCAGCAACTGACCTTCTAGGAACAGGGTCATGGACCCATCATTAAACTCCTAGCAGAAGGAAATAATGTGAAAAATCTAAGATGCGTATTTCCCAGGAATAACAATCAAGAGTACTATAAGCCCAGAGCAGAAAGACCAAATAACAAGTTACAAGCAACAAATGCTGTAAGCGTCCACTAATAGTTGATTAATCTGCATGAATTGTCTCCGTACCAAAAGGATAATGTGTTACTAATACCAGTCTCACAATATAGTCTCAGTCCCCTCCAATTTTCTCCTAATCTGCAGATCTTTTCAAAAGTATTGTTAAATTAAACTTTTTCAGAAGAGGCCATTCAAATGCACTTTCAGTTTCTGTGGTTTATGCCTAGTTTAACATATAATAATTCATATGTCAACCAAAGTATAAGTTAATATGTCAGTGGACCCTTGCATTAACTCCCAAATAGTTAAACAAATCTTAGATCCCAGAAGCTTGGGATCTAGTGGACTAATAACTTAAGGATTTTTGTGACAAAGAATGCTAGCTGCCAACCCCAATAGCTGTTTTTCCCTTCCTTCCTCCTTAGGAAAAAAATTCTTGGCTAGACACACAGCTGCCCAGAATACAGTCTCCTTTTCCCAGACTACCCTGAAGCTGAGATGCAACTATGTAACTAAGTTCTGCAACTGAAAAATATAGAGAAATTTTATAGGCTACAACCAGGAAGTGACATTAAAAAGGAGTGGGCCAACTTCTGTGTGAGACCAAAGGAAAAGTGGTTTATTTGGCACAAAATTTATATTTTCTGTAGCACACTATCTAATTTAACCTGTCTGGTCAGTTTATTTAAACAACGTAATTACACGGAACCTAGACTAGGGAATGAGCTCTTGTTATTCTGTACAGGCTAACGTAATATCCTATATCCCAGAATATTTTGGACAGAAGATAAAAAAGTATTTGCAAAATCCCTTTGAGGGACTGGGGGAAATATATGTAGAACTATTAAACTTCTCCACCTGGGGAATTCCTGCTATTCTCTTAAGCAATAGGGGCTCCCAATTTAATAAGCCAAGCCCTCAATCTAGAGGCTTACCCTTATGAAACTTATCCCTACAATGACAAAACTAAGCCTACAAATAAGTATGCCTATGAGTAACCCTCAGAAAACCTCTTCTTTGCTCAGATGTAGCCTGTATTTCTAAGCCAATTCTGCTAATTAACTCACTGCCCTCCCCACTATGTGGGACAAGACTCCCAGGGATGTAGGTCTCCCCAGCAATGTGGGACATGAATCCCAGGGATGAGTCTGGCCCTGGCATCGTGGGATTGAAAATGTCTGCTTGACCAAAAGAGGAAAAAGAAAAGTAACAAAATAAAGTTTCAGTGGCTAAGAGATTTCAGAGTCAACAGGTCATTTCAGAGGTTATTCTTATGCACTATATAAACATTCCTTTTTAGTTTCTAGCGTACTAGAATAGCTAGAAAGAAATACCTGAAACTGTTGAACTGTAACGCAGTAGCCTTGAGTCTCAATGATGACTGTTTAACTATATAGCTTTTATTGTGTGACCATGACTGTGAAAACCCTGTGACTGACACTCCCTGGATCCAGTGTATGGGTAGATGAAGTAACAAAATAAAGGCAAAAAATATATAAATAATAGGGGAGGATAAAGGGTATGGGATGTTTTGGGTGTTCTTTTTTATTTTTATTATTTTTTATTTTTATTATTCTTGGGGGGAGTAATGAAAACGTTCTAAAATTGTGGTGATAAAAGCACAACTATATGACGATACTGTGAGCCAATGATTGTACACTTCGGATGGATTATAGGGGTTATATGGGTTGTACAGTCATATTAAATGGAGTTGTGGGAGAAAGAGAAGACTAACTCATAAGGCCATTCTGGAATCAATTTTCACAACTGGAGGTGGGGTAGGGGGAATGGTGTGTGTATTTTTCCTGTATCTCAAAGGCTGATAGTTCCAAGCCAACAAATGCACTGCATTCTCCAGTGCTTTTCTCTATGAGCATCTTTTCATTTCATAAAATTGCAGTTAAAAAAAAAGGGGAGTGGGGATACATCCTAGTTCATCTCCTTGGTCTTTTCTGGAGGGGATATGAACATGATCCTGCAGGTGGAGCAGTCATCTGGACTAGGAGGCAGCTAAGAACAGTGGAACAGCAAGACAGAAGCAACAACAATGATCACAGAGCAATCACACAAGCAGTATACAGGTAAATTTCTATCTAGCTCACTCCACTTATATCTTATTTATGCCACTCGGTTTTCTATCCCATGAAGCTGATACTAATCCTGATACCTTTCTTAATGTCACAGTAATAGCAGTGATGGTAAGGAAAGCAATGGTAACACCTGCACACACACCCCTAAGAGTTGTGTGTGCCAGATAATACATGTTGCTTTACACACACTATTTACACTAGTACAAAGGTAGGTATTATAAGACTCATTTTCTCAGTTAAAGCATCCAATGTGGTCAATGAGAAGTCCCATCATGGTCTCTGTATTAGTGACCTATTCCCCACCACCATCCTTTCCCCTTCCCAAAATGAGAATCTTCTTATCTTCGGTAAGCTGGAATTTCACAATATACTTGTTTTTGTCTGCTGAAGTTGACGAAATGCAATATACCAGAAATGGACTGCCTTTTAACAACGGGGATTTATTATCTTACAAGTTTACAATTCTAAGGTTGAGAAAATGTCCAAATTAAGGCATCAACAGGATGATACCTTATCTGAAGATAGGCTGTTGGCATCAGACTCCTCTGCCACATGGGAAGGCACATGGCTGGCATCTATCTGTTAGTCCTTCTCTCCTGGGTTTCGTTGCTTTCAGCTTCTGGTTCCAGTGGCTTCCTCTCCGGGCTTCTGAGGGTCCTCTCTTAGCTTCTCCAGCGCTTTTCTCTATGAGCACCCCTTAGTTTCATCTCTTAGCTTCTGTATGTGTTTTGTCCTCTTATAAAGGACTCCAGCCAGATGCTTCAGACCCACCTTGAATGAGGCGGGTCACATCTCAATTGAAATAACCTAATCGAAAGGTCCCACCTTGATAGGTCTACACCCAAGGAACAGATTAAAAGAACATGGCTTTTTCTGGGGTACATAATAGCTTCAAACCAGCACAATGCTTGATGTGAGTCTTTAAATCCACTGTGCAGGGTACCTGATGCTCCCTCCTAATCATCCTCTTTCAGGCTGCAGGTTTTTCTCTGCCTCCTTCATTATTAACCATCTCCATCCATTTTCTATCTTCCAAAATTTTTTTGAAATCACTTATCAGCTGATAGCTCCTCTCCCAAATGTTTCTTCATAATGGGCTTTCTCCTACCTTTTTAAAATTCTTGTACGGTCATATTAAATGGAGTCATGGGACAGCTGCTGCAAAGGAGAGGCTAGGCCTCCCTATGGTTGTGCCTAAGAGCCTCCTCCCGAATGCCTCTTTGTTGCTCAGATGTGGCCCTGTCTCTCTAGCTAAGCCAACTTGAAAGGTGAAATCACTGCCCTCCCCCCTACGTGGGATCAGACACCCAGGGGAGTGAATCTCCCTGGCAACGTGGAATACGACTCCCGGGGAGGAATGTAGACCTGGCATCGTGGGACGGAGCACATCTTCTTGACCAAAAGGGGGATGTGAAAGGAAATGAAATAAGCTTCAGTGGCAGAGAGATTCCAAAAGGAGCCAAGAGGTCACTCTGGTGGGTACTCTTATGCACACTTTAGACAACCCTTTTTAGGTTCCAAAGAATTGGGGTAGCTGGTGGTGGATACCTGAAACTATCAAACTACAACCCAGAACCCATGAATCTCGAAGACAGTTGTATAAAAATGTAGCTTATGAGGGGTGACAATGGGATTGGGAAAGCCATAAGGACCACACTCCACTTTGTCTAGTTTATGGATGGATGAGTAGAAAAATAGGGGAAGGAAACAAACAGACAAAGGTACCCAGTGTTCTTTTTTACTTCAATTGCTCTTTTTCACTCTAATTATTATTCTTGTTATTTTTGTGTGTGTGCTAATGAAGGTGCCAGGGATTGATTTGGGTGATGAATGTACCACTATGTAATGGTACTGTAAACAATCGAAAGTACGATTTGTTTTGTATGACTACGTGGTATGTGAATATATCTCAATAAAATGAAGATTAAAAAAATAAATAAAAATAAATGGAGTCATGGGAGAAAGAGAAGAGTTAAGTCATAAGGCCATTCTGGAATCAATTTTCACAATTGGGGGTGAGGTAGGGAGAATGTTGTGTGTATTTTTCCTGTATCTCAAAAGCTGATAGTTCCAAGCCAACAAGAAGAAACTTGAACAAGACTAAACGTAAACACTTGCAGTTAAGTTTGAGGAAGAAAAAAAAAGGTAATTAATTACCTAAGTGTATAGTGAGAAAGAGAATTTAACAACAGGTCCTATAAAAAAAGAAGGAAAACAAACAGAAAGACCTAAGATTTTCATTAGCCATAAAATCAACATGCTCCAAGTAGGAAGAGACGGCTAAAAATGCTAATGAAATAAATATTAGGCTTCAATAAAGTAAATAAGAGTCCAAAGAAAGAAAGAAATGTATTCACCACATACAACACAATTCAGATCACAGCTGAATGACTGTATTCAATATTGGCCAAACTTAAACTGAAAAAAAAAGTTCTGACAAAGTCAATACTAGAACTGAGAAAAATGAGGTATAATTTATCCTGAAGTTTTTAAAAATTAAACAGAACCAATCTAGAGATGAGATGTAATAACTGTCTCTAAATCTATCAAGAGCTTTACTGTGGCAAAGGGAGTGGACTTGCTCTCTTGCTCTGTTTTGCTTCACAAGGCAGAACCAGGATCAAGAGGTGGAGAAGTAACTGCCCAAAACTAGTGCTCATAAGATGCAAGTCTCAGAGCCTTGAAATCATAAATTCAGTTCTGGCCTATGTCACACCCCTAAATACAAAGAGAAAGAAAAAAAATGGGTTTGGCTAGGATAAGCCAGATCTACAGGTTCCAGAAAATCAGAGGTAGCCCAAGTTCTCTACATAAGAATAAATTCAGGGAGAAAGACAATAAAAATAAACATTAATACTAAAGCTCTACTAAGGGACAACTTCCAGCTTTCCACAACTCCAGGCTTAAATATGAGAAATGCAGAATTGGCTATGCTGTGTAGTGTTGTGAGGTTTCTCTTTAATTCCAGTGGGGTTTTTTTTCCAGAAAAGTTGCCAAAAGCTCCAAGTTGATATAACTGCAAAGTTTGGAACAGAGTCTCCTTTGCATATGTTGCATAAACTTCTAAATGATAAATTCTTAACTTCCAGCTCTCAACTACAAGTTTCCAAAATGACTGAGGTGGTAAAAGATGAGGGTAAATGGAAAGCCAGCCTCACTAACTAAGACGGGCAGAGCTAGAAGACCCTGGGGACCCAGAAGGTTATAGGATCTCAGCTCCTCATTGTTCACACTCTGCCAAGAGTGCAGGGATAAATACCAAGGCAAGAAACATTCTGCATATTGTGAAGAGACAGCTTTAAAAAACTGTACTCACCCTCTACTTCCCTACCCACCTCCAAAAACAAACACATTCACTCACATAGTGCAATTATTCATGTATGTTGTACTAAAGAATGTGCAGCCTCTATTCCAGAATCCTGCAAAAAACATTCTTTATGAACCAATTCACTAAAACACATGTTCCAGGATTTCAAATTAAACAGTGAGCCGGAAATGAGTGGGAGAGCAGGGAAAGCTGGCCCTGGTCCTCCTTGGCTCTGTTGCTACAATCCTGGCTTCTCTCCCCTAAGTGCACTTTCAGGAAAAGTTCTCAGCAGGCAAGGGCCCCTCACAATCGCTTCACCCTTACAGGGTGCAGGAGCAGGAAAACAGCACCCTGCACAGGACTCCTCAAAATCCCTGGCTCTGTCCAGGACCTACCAAGCAATGATGTGTGAATAACAAAAGATGCTCATTTTCCATCCTCCTACATCTTCTCCCATCCACCTCCTCAAACTTACATAAACTCGGAGAATGGCAAGCAGGCCGAAAAGGAGTTGTGCATTAAATCTGACAAAATAAAAAGAGAAGGCAACATAGCCTTCTTCTATATTTAGTTGAAAACATCAAAATGCTTACATGCTGGCCTCTGTTATCAAAAACTTTAGAGACAGCAAAAGAAGTAGAATCTAGATGTATATCTGAGTGTTCACCATACCATTCTTTCAACTTTTCTTTACTTCTGAAATTGTTCATAACAAAAAGGAAAAAATATATAGGTATTCTTTAATTCTGAAATACATGATACAGATGAAATAGTGAAGAATGAAAAAGAGCACACAGTCTATGATAAAAAGTGACAGCCAGCATTGTTTGTCATCACTCTCTGATTTCAAGTCTGTGGAGTTCAGCACACAAATAACTTTTTTTCCCAGAACAGGACAGAGCAGCACCAACAGACACATGAACCTCATGTGATTCAAACTAGTACATGGATAATGCTTTACCTAAGATGCAGACTACAAAAATATGTCTTTAAAAATATGAATAACATGGAGTAGGAAGTTTCAAACTGGGCCACAGAGTCACAGGTTTCCTTGGAGGTTCATCTCAGGGGCCAGAGGAGGAGGTGCCTAAAACAAAGGTGAATAACA
This sequence comes from Choloepus didactylus, assembly GCF_015220235.1. Lineage (NCBI taxonomy): Eukaryota > Metazoa > Chordata > Mammalia > Pilosa > Megalonychidae > Choloepus > Choloepus didactylus. The sequence continues at coordinate 166,910,144 of NC_051309.1, read as the reverse complement.
GGAAGTTTTCAGCATCAAGTTGCATGAGGTCTAACTCAGAACAACTTAAGTAAGAGTATTTCTTGCACAGGACCTGAATTCTAGAGGCAGATGGTTCCAGGACTGGTTGATTCAGCAGCTCAATGATGTATCAAGGCTGTGGAGCCTTCCCTCTGCCATTTGGCCCTCCCCTCAGCATCACATCCTCACTGATGTTCTCACAATCCTCAAACAACATTCCCTTCAAAAATGTTGTTATAAACAGCCAATCCTAAATCAGTTACTGGCGTTGGAGTGGGCCAGGTCTTCCCTGTAGTGCACAGCTGCCCCAGCTGAACAACCCTAACCTGGGTTTTTTTTTAAAACCCAAATGGACTTTAATGAGAAGCTAACATTTAAAAAAAAAAAAAAAATCTCAATGCAGGGGATAAGGATCTGGGCACAGTGTAGCATCTCTCTAGACCCTCCATTCAGGTCCCTCAAAGGGCAGCTACACTGACCAAGCACCCCTCTCTGGAGTCCATTCCTGTGAGGAGGGGGAGGTTAGGGGTGCCAATGGGAGAGGGAAGACTGCTGAAAGGCAACTACCCCTCTGCCTCAGTGGGCAGCCTCCCAACCCCCGATGCAACAGGGCAGCCCTGCACTTATCTTTTGTATACCAGGCTTCCACAGAAAATTCTGTTCAAATAGCGTGTTCAGTGGATTTTTTTTTTTTAAGTTGTTTTGCTTTCCAAAAACTGTAGTTTAGGGCAACCTTTTGGAAGTAGTATTTAGACAGGTACAGTCTGATAACTTTCTAAATAATTTCTATCCTTTAAATCCATTTTGGTACCCTAACTCTACATGTAATTCTCTTAAATCAACCACCTTTTTGATTTTCAGTTACACCACCCTAGAGTGAGACTGGCCTGGCACTCCAGGGCCTTGCTGGCACTCTAGGAATCTGACTTCAGACTTCTTTTCTGGGCAGGGCTGACATCCAGTCACAAAGCCCTCGTACTGCCACATCCTTCCTAACATGCCGAATAAGTTCCAGACTTGTTTGGTAAGTAGCACAGCTGCTGCCTCCTCCCCAGGACTCCTCTCATGTCCCCAGCATTGACCAACTACAGGGAACCACCAGGCAGAGCAGGGGCCCCGAGGACGCCCACTCCACCCGTCTCAGGACAGATGTTTAGAATACCACCCTAACCAAGCCCCACCGGGGTCAGCTCTCCCAGCGTCCCCCCTCTCCTATGAAGAACAGTGGGGCTGGAGGGCGGAGGGAGAGCTCCACTGGCTGCATCCACACCAACCATTGCAAACTCCTGTTAACTGAATTCTCTTCAAGGAAAACAGCATTTCACACTGTTCTCTTCCTGTTCTCACACTTTACAATCACTCCTCATTTGCAAAAAGACAACCTCCCTGTCTTTGGGTGCGACAGCCTATTATCATTAGTTGTTTCTGTATGTCTGTTTCTTCTCTTCACTGAGAGTTTCCCCAAGCAAAGATGTCTTATTTTTTTAAATGTACCTCATTAACACAATAAGCCAAAATACGAGAGCAACTACCAAACAAAAACACTAAATGTTTTGGAGTGTTTTCTTGCGGACTGCACAGTGATTTTTTTTCTTTTTTAAAACAAAAATTCCATATCATGAACATCTTTCTCTACCAACTGCCATACTACATTTTCTTTATGGATGTGTTGTTGGACATTTAGACTGTTTCTAACTTTATATAAACAGATGAACACCTTGTAAATACATCTTTGTGAACCTGTCCTGTTTCCTTAAGAAACTCTTAACAGTGGAATTTCTGGGTCAAAGCAAACACACACTTTGATATGGACTGCTAACTGCAAATTCCACTTTTAAGAGTTCCTTTTACATGTATTAACTCCTTTAACCCTCACAACAATCCTGTGAGGTAGGTATTATCCTTGTCCTGATTTGACAGATAAGAAAAAACTGAGGCTCAAGATCACAGAGCTAGCAAGCAACAAAAAACAGGATTCAAACCCAAAGCCCTGGACCTTACACTAGTTCTGGCTTCTCAGATGCAACAATTCCTAAAGAGGATTCTTCCCTGGAAGCCAGGGAAGGGTGCAGGCCACACAGGGGCACCTTGCTGTCACGTGGCAGTCACAACCAGAACAACAACAGACTTCTAAACTCCACAGTAGTTAATATTAGAGCACTTACGTGCCAGGCCGTTTGTTCTAATTGCCAGGTATTTGCTTAATCCTCACAAACGTGAGGTAGGTGCTATTCATAACACCTATTTTACAGAGGGGGAAACCAAGGCACAGAGAGGTTTGGCAACTTACCAAAAGTCGTCAACTAATAAGTGAGAACACAGATTCAAACCCGGACAGTCTGGCTCCAAACACTGAGCTACTACCCTACCGTGAAGCTAGAAAAGAATTCTCTGCCCCAGGTAATGACCATATATCTTGCCATCTTACCACAACCATCTTAGTTCCTGCCAGAAAGAACCCTGGCTTTGGCTCATTTCTTAACTCCCTTCCTTTTCCTACTCCTCATCAACTGTCGAGAAGATCAACTTAACAGTCTTAACTCAGACTGCTGCTCTCTTACTACTACTCAACACACCCATTTTGTCCTCACTTTCCATTCTATTCTTTCCATCCCCCTCCAGCCCTAAATCAAATTACAGAAAGCCAGAAAAGACATTAAGTAAAAAAAAGAACTAAACTTAAACACTCAGCTCATAAACACACCTTACTGTATGTATAGCCAAATTCATGTGTTCTTTCTCCTGAAACTATATACATTGATAGTAAGGAGTGTTTGTAAATAAATTTAACAATAAATAAATAGAATAAAAAAATTTTTTAATAAATAAAAGGACAAAAATATTTTTAGAATCCCCTTCCTCACCCCTCCCCACCCCCAAAAAATATTCCTTGAGATCACACACTGCGTTTATATCCTACTAGTTTAACCAACATGCTTCAGGGGCTTTCTAATAACCACGCTTATGTCAGTTTCTTATTACCAGTATATTGTCTTCTAATCATCGATTACAACAGAAGATTCATTTCCACAGGTCCAATTTGGAAATTTTGAGATGTTTTATGCATAATTTTGAGACTCAGACTATGGTTAAAACAAAGTTTTGCACTTAATTATTAATATATTATAGATTCAAACTATTCTTTGAAAATGCCTCTAGTCGAAACCTCATCAATTCGGAAAATATAATGATTTGGTTAAGGGCCAGCTAAAATTCAAAATTTCAACCAACTCCCTCTATTTTTAATCCAGGGCGAAATAAAGAGGAAAAAAAAAATACTAAGCATTTAACTATTAAGCATTATCTACACATAAACTGATGTTACTTACAAGTCACCATTATCGTAAATGTTTTAATCAGTCCCTTTGAGCTAAATTATATATTTTTATTTCAACTGTCCTTTTAAATAATCTTTAAATCAAAGTTTCCAAAACTCAATACTGCATTTTCACAGTTTACATGTAAATAATTGATACTATTCTATCTTGCTTTTCTTTATCTCCTCATCTTAGGATAGCAAGTGAAAATTCCCAAATCATTTCAATTGGCATCATGCCTGTAAATGTGAGAAACAAACTCTGGTGGCCTGTCATCTGGCTCCCGTCTCAGTTCTCACACTTCTCAGCTGTGGCAAGAACTAAACCCTTAAGAATCAGAGGAGCAATGACTATAAAGTAGTTACTGCTCATCTGAGTCTCCACAGTCACAAGTAAAATGGGAGAGAAAATTACTTTCTTGTGGGAGGTTCTACAAATTAAATAAGCTAATACTTGTAAAGGCAAACAAAAATGTTGTGTTTGATAAATGTCAGTTCTCTACACCCAGAATCTTGGTTTCAATATGCCCATTTTCAAACAAGATCCATTTTACAAGTTATGATCAAATGAGAATAGAAAGCAATGTGCTTTAAACTAAATAATGTGATGCGACATCAGCAATTACAAAGAAAAACCAGCATGCTTAAAGTATACTTAGTTTTAAAGATTAACATTTTAATCTTAAATTTTTTTTTAGGTTACAGAAAAAAAAAAAAACATGCTCATTATAATAAAAACATTCAAACTGTCAAAAGCAGAGTCAAGTTCAGGACTTGCCCATATGGTGCTTTTGTACAAATATGAATAAGGCACCCCACCCCCACCCCCAACCCTGGGAGGACACAGCTCCGAGTTCATCCAGGCAAGCCTGCATGGAATGGAGCGGCTTAACTCAAAACGCTCAAGTCTGCTAACCCCTTCTAGGCCCACTCCCCAAAGGCCACCGAAGATTTAACTCTTAATAGATCTTCAATTTCCAAGAATACCTTAACAGCTAAGTATTTATTAACTGCAATAAGAAGAATGCTAAGGCATCTTAATTAGATTTCTAGTTTTTAGTGGGAATAGCATAAGCTGAAAGCTGCCAAATATAGCCAAAACTGACATTCCTCTAAAATCTCTTACCAAAAAAAAACAAAAAACAAAAGACTCCAAAAGTGAGAAGTTTAGAAAACTAACAACAAAATATAACAGCCTAAAGAATTTTTGGATTCTCTAATGGTTAGGTTCATGTGTCAACTTGGTCAGGTGATGGTACCCAGGTGTCTGGTCAAGCAAGCACTGTCCTAACTGTTACTGCAAGGACATCTGTGGCTGGTTAATAAACCAGAAGGCTGATTTATTAAATCATCAATCGGCTGCAGCTGTGACTGATTACATCAGCATGTCTTCCACAATGAGAGAATACAATCAGCCGGATTTAATCTAATCAGTTGAAGACTTTTAGGCGAGACAGATAAAGGATCTTCACCACTTTTTCAGCTACCCAGCGAAGAGTTTCCTGAGGAGTTCATCAAATACCTTCACTGGAGTTGCCAGTTTGCTGCCTGCCCTATGGAATTTGGACTCATGCACACCCAAAGTTGCGTGAGACACTTTTATAAAATCTATATTTAGATATCTCTTGTTGGTTCTATTTCCATAGAGAACCCTAACTAATACAGATGCTAAGAGTTTTTTTTTTTTAAATCTCTACAAAAGGTCCATTAAAAAGTAATCGAAAGAATAACTATATTAAATGTATATATAGAGGACCTTTATGATTCAATAATGTTAAAAATATATATACAAACCATACAAATTGGAATAAAATTACTATGTGGCAAAATATTTAGAGTTGTCCCTCAACAGACTTACATGAAAAAAACTGATTTCTACTGATGACATGGATGATTACAAAAGGACAAAAAACTGACATGGATCACTGAGAAAACACTAATACAAAAGACCGGCGATTTCGTTTCGTATGATAAATACCTATAATCATTATCCACCTGATCAAAAATCCCTAAAGGGAAGAGGAGGTGCGTAGAAAAAAACACAAACAAACAAAAACCCACACTCATAATTCACATTTTCTAGGTGATGTTTTTTCTCTTCTACTTTTCTTTACCAGTTTCCTATTCTAGTAACTGGAGTGTTACAGGTGTTCAGTCCTCTTGGAACATCTCTCTCTTTCTCTGGTTTCCCCTTTCATCCGCAATTCAAATACAGAATAAGAAGAAAATGTAAATGATGTCCACTCTGTGTGCAACAGAGGGGCCTTAAACTCAGCAAGAGCCCAGGTTACTTGATACCAGTGCATCCAAAAGCCCTATTCCATAAACCCCAAATATATTCTGAACTTGACAAGGACAATATCCAAGACACAAGCTCTGAACTGAGAGCTTGTTTGGTTTGGGTTTTAAGCTCAATTTTTAGATCTAGAATTTTGGCCTTCACTGAGGAGCAAGCTAACCTCAATAGACCCTGAACAGACCCAAACTTGAAGAAGTTGGTTCCACTAGGCAATTAGGGACAACCTTACTCCCCCTTAGCTATGGCCTAAGTGTGATAAAACTTCCCATCTATCTAAACATACCTTCAAATTGAAATGAAGTTTGAATTTACTAGCCAGGTTAAATGGAGTAAAAGATCAAGGAATAAAAAGCAAGTGCTTTCTCCACCTCATGCTCTCTAATGAGTGGAGAAGTCACTGAGAAGGAGCCTAATTACCGCCAATTTATACCAACCTTAACCAATTTCAGGAACACAGGTGAGATTTTCCCAAAACATGAATCTGCTAATTAAGTTACATTAAAGTCAAACTAACAAACAACTTGGGTGCAACATTTATCCACCTGAAAGGAGACTTATAGGTGTAGTATTAAAATTCACAATAACAGCAGAATTCCTTATGGATAGCACTATTACATACCTGGATAACTCGAGTTAAAAACATGCAGACTCCCTCACAAGAGGACAATTTGGGTTAAAATATTTGAAGCAGAAAGAGACTCATCTTGACTCAAGGATTTCACAAAATTCCAGGAAGGAAAAGGATTCTCCTGCCTTAACCCATGGGGATTTGCTTTCACATGTGCATCAACCCACACATGCATTGGCTAAGTTTAAATTGGTAACAAAACAAGTTTAAGATATTTACACACATAGCCACACCACAGCACATGCAACCTGGTAGCAGTTTCAGTAGCTGTATTTATGTGAATCCTAATCAAAGGAATGGGGTTTGATTTCTTGGCTATGTCTATTTGCTCATTTAAGCTCCAGGATATACCTAAATATCCTTGAAAGAAATCTTCCCATTGATTTCCCACAAGGAAAAAAAAATCACAAAAGGAAAAAACGCTTGGTCTCAGTGCTCACAACTTGTGTAAACAAAATAAAGAATTCCCTTGGATATGCTCCTACAGATACAATCAGAAATAATTTAGAAATAAAATCTGTTCGCCCAAAAGTCAAAGTTCAATGTGCCATTAAGAAAATCGTGGCTGCTGGGGCACTGGAATCCAGAGCTGCAGGAGAGCTCTAAGAAAGAACTTTGAAGACCCTCTAAGAAGTGTACCCCTAAGAAAGAAACATTCACAACCTATCACTTAACAGCACCAGCCTAATAACATAAAATTTACATCCTGGGAGCCCTAAAGTTAGGAGAGAAGGGGAGGAGACCCTCACAAGGTTCACAAATGGGCCTCACTGGTCACTACAGTTAAACTCGGGTTTCTTCCTCTTGCTCCTCCATCCAGCAACCTCTGCCAGCAAAGGCTCCCCCTGCACCACCAAGAAGCAGCAGAGAAGCCCCAACCCAACAGGTTTGACCATCCCAGGCCATTATCACGACACACCTCAATTTTATTCTTCCTCTCCTCCTCCCAGGAGCCTCCTATGGGCCCCACCCTGCTCCTCCTTCCACAATATCTGCAGCACAACACCTACCACTCAGGTTCTTGGGCCCCAGAGGTACCAAAGCTCCCGGAAGCAGGCCACGGAAGTCCCCTCAGTGTGGGAAGTGCCGGTGCTCCTTCCATCCACCTCAGTTTCTTGCAGAATTTTTAGTAGCACACAGGAGGGCTGGGCCAGCAGACAGATGTCAGTACACACACCACCCTGTACTATGAATGGCCACTCCCATCCAATAACTGAGGCTTTGTTTCTGGGCCAAGGTTTTCTGCCAGACTCACTTCCCTTACAATGAATGAATGATGCCTGAGAAAATTCCTCAGTTTTCCCTTGGAAACTGACCTGTGATGGCCTAATCCACCTGTTTGCCAGATGTGCTCAAGTGCTTTGGACCCCAAGAGTTGGACACAAGACTCAACCTGGAACCTCCCTTTGAATAAACTATGACAGGACTATTAGAAAAAGTGGATCAGTTGGCTGAAATCTGATACCACATGAGGAGAATATTTATGTTTTTTAGGTTTGCTAAAATCCTGGGCCAGTATCATCAGTGAGCAAGGATAAAAAACAACTTTCATCTCCCAACTTCCACCCCAAGGTTTTACCTATAAGACCGTTTCTGCCTCCCATTAATCAATCTTCAATGCAAAGTATATTTTGAAATGTGATTCCTTAGATGTCCAACAGTTCACAGACTTGAGCATGCATCAGAATCCCAAGGAGGGCTTGTTAAAACAGACTGCTGGGCCCCTCCCCTAGAGCTTCAGATCCAGGAGTTCTGGGGTGGGGTCTGGGAACTTGCCTGTCTAACAAGTTCCCAGGTGATGCTGACTCTGCTAGTCCTGGGACTGCACTGTGAGAAACACTGCCCTACACCTCTCACTCCTCATTTAGCTCCAGTGACTAACTCAGCGTAGCACACACTGCCCTTGGTCTTCCCACTGCCCATTTCCCCTTCTCCCACACAGGCAAAGCCCTGTGTTCCAGAGGCCACAACTCCCCTTGTAATGTGGGTAAACACTGCTGGGCAAAGCCGCTCACAGTGGTCCCACACTCCCAAGGTCAAGGATTGGTTCAAGATGAAAACAAAACCTATTTTTGACCTGTGAGATATAAGGGGAAGACTGTTGGGGGGGGGGGTTACTTCTGAGAAGGAGGCACAAAGAAGGTGCTTTTAACCTGCCCCTGGATGTTCAAGTGGGAGGCTATGAGGCCAGCAGCCTTCCTGCAACCTTGAGGGGAGCTGGGCAGCACACTGAGCACAGCAGGACAGACAGGTAGACAGAACCTGGCTCCCTGATGATGACGCTCACCTGCTGAATAAACCTACCCTGGAACCACCCTGCCTCTGGGCTTCTTATTAGGTGACCTAACACATTCTTTATTGTTTGAGCTGGTTGAGTCAGGGTTTTCTGCTAGCTGCAGCTGACAATATCTTGTTAGCAAAGCAAAACAAGCCAACAAGAGAGCACGTCTGAGGACTAAAAGCTTGCAGCACAAATTACAAAGGCATGTGTTCCACAAAGTCATCTTAGAATTCCAGATTTCAATATTCCAGATTTTCAAAAGCTATGCAACTGAATGTCAGTGAATGATCAACACTTAGAAATAATGTAAAATTAAAATTAAGAGTCTATCTAATATGCAGTAAAGTATTATGGAAAGTCTAGAACATAAATTTCTTTTCTTCTAAGGGCCATGCTCAATTTTTTTTCAGGGATTTGCTAAGAATTACCAAAGAATTCAATTGTTACCATACATCAACCTTAGACTTAGTCTCCTTCTACAGAGAGCTATCAGTACATCTAACAGGAAAAATGGTTTTCCAACCTGTACATATTTCACTGTACATGTTATCTAGAGAGTGGACACTGAGGATTATGTGCCAGTTCTGTCACTTCAGAGCTCTGAATCTTGAACAATCTGTTTTACCTTTAAGAATGTGTTTCCTCATCTATAAAACTGGAATACAACTACATATCCACCTGGTTATTTAAGGATAACACATGTGAAAGTACTTTGTAACCCATAAGGTCCAATAAAAGGATAACTACTTAAATCCAATTTTAAATGGATTAACTGGATTAACATAGCCTGAGGTTAAAAGATAAAGATTAAACATGATCCCAGAAGAAAAACTTCACTATAAAATCTTCCAAAACTATTAATTGGAACTTTGCACTGTTATCCAAACTCGACTTCACCTATTGTAAACTTAAGTGGCAGCTAAAGGAACCGATATCCACAAAGTACAACCCTAAAAACCAATGCTGTACAAGTCATGACATCAGCATGGTGAATTATTTACCATGTGTATTTTCACAGTAGTCATCTTGGGAGGCCATTTCCAAGGTCTTTGTTTTTACTGGAGCTATTCTCTAGCAACTACCTTCAAATGCATCAGTGGGTTCCTTCAGACATTTCACAAGTGGAAAAGCATTTTTCCTATTGAAGTTTAATTTTAGCCCAACAGCCAGATGTCATTCAGTCATGATTTCTGAATGACACACTTGAATAAACCAGGGTAAACACAAAAGGAATTGGAGAGTAGGGGTGGCAGAAGCAGGCAATGGCACTAAATCCATGTTTCTCAAACTGGTGTATGTACACATGTATTAGAGAAATCAATACCATGAGATAAATGAAGCCATCTTCCTGGAGCAAAAATTTTACTAGAAGATTTTTGGAAAGAAAAAAAGAAACAATCAGTGAGTAATTTTTAAATGACTGAAAATTCTCAATATATATTCTTTTTTAATTTAAAGAATGTTCATACTTATAGCCGACAGCTTCAAAATACATCCCACTGTAAAGGAAAATCTTGGGAAAGACTACAACAAAGCAAACAAGATGTTTTTCTTGTATCATTTATAAACTGGTTACAAATGCAATTCTAAAACAATGGTTCCAAGAACGTATTTATTGAGGACCACAACATCTTTGAAATACTGTCTAGAACACCATGGCAATTATTTGTAAAGTGACATTTTTTTCATTACATTTAATGGGGGGAAATCAATATTACTCTAGAGTCCTATCTTATATATGGCAGACTCTAACAACCTACTAATAATCTGATGACAATTCATTTAAAACTAAGTAACAAGCTCCCAGGAGACCCCATTATCTTAATATTAGTTTTCCTAGACAGAGAATATTGCCTTGGGAAATTACGTTTCTCCTTTAAACCTTGAAATCCTAAGCTCTGCCACCTTTTTAAGCAATAGGAAGCATGGTGTCACAACACATCTAGAGTGGCTTTACAGAACTAACCAATACTGAGCAGGTACCTTTTTTCCTCATCAACCCACCATGGCAAGACCATAACAATTCAAAGCACAAAAGAAGCCTAAAAAACAAGGAAAATGCCATCATCTATGCTGTCAGCTCATCTGTGACTATAAGTATCTCTAAAGATACAAGTTGGGTCCCAATAGCAAACTCCCAACTTTCTGTCCTGCATACAGTCATTCCTTTACTCTTGCCTGAAATCAACTTCTCACAAGTCTTTTATGTACTTTTTAGCCATGTTATAATTTCCATGGGCAAGTCTTCCTGGGTTATCGAATCTGCCTAGCTCTTTCCTCATAATGCACATCTGACTGAATGGGTTCCATAAAATTATTTTACCATTAAATATTGTCACATGTAGCAATAAATAATCAGTCAAGCCCCTGAGTGGCTTAAGGAAGGGAACCAGTGCAGTCAGGTTTCAGTGGTGGGTTAAAACCACTACTCCCAAAAGTCATTCCTAGTCTAAAATAACTAATGCCAAGGTTCTGGTGCTGGCTTTACCACATATACCTACAATATCCAACCTCTCCAGACTTCAATTCCACTTTTTTGTTTCAGAAATGCTGACATTAATGAAGTGATTTGCTTATTTTTATTCTAGATTAATCCTTCAAAATGTACCTTGAATTATGAAGGGGACAAATATCTTTGTCAACATAAAGAGAGAAATTAGTAAAAACCTAATCTCTCCAGAGTGTGGAAAAAGATTTATCTAAGACATGTAAAAATTTCAATGAAAACCAAAATTAGGATTCTGGTCCTATTGTACTAATACTACTTTTCTAATCAACTGCAATTGAGGGTTAAGCAAAGATATAAATAAATGTCAAAAGCTTTGTGAAACATTTCACAACCTAAAAAAGCTAAAATGCGCTTGGTGGCTTGAAAACAATTCTAATATATATCAAGAACCCTGTTTAAACACCTGTACTGTGTTAAGAAAACACCAAAATTATGAGATCTATTACAGTCAAAGAAAATTCCCTTTACATTGTTACAGCCACGAAGACCATGACTGTACGTACTCACTCTGCAGACTTCTCAGGGCCCGCACAACCCTGGACAAAGTACCACAGGCACCCATGGTTAAAAACAATAACCCTTTCTCTTAAAAGACAAACAAAATGCAAGATATTGAGAGAAAGAGACAATGACAGCACTGTTAAAAAAGCGTTTATGAAAATGCTTTTTTATTTTTCGCTAATGTTGACCTGACTTAAAAACTACAACGTCTAACACCAATACTGTGGTTTCAATGACAACTAAGGTTGGGGAGCTTCGATATGAAAGAAATGTGATGCATAACAAGTAATTAAAAAGGCATTTAAAAATATGAGCTTGGTCTGGTACTCCTGGGGAATCAAAAGATGAATGAGACTCAGGGCAGGACCTTGGGTATTCTGAGAAAGGCAATTTCACAGAGGTTAAGTGCCCTGTGCTAGGGTAAATGACCAGGGTGCTACATGAAGTCAGGCCAAGGGAGTTAGCCAGGGGAGGGGTTTTCAGGGAAAAGAAGAGTGGGAGAAACACATGGGGTGGAGAGCTGAAGAGGGGAGCAGGGCCTACATCACAAAAGGACAAGCTGAGTCTGCACTTTATCCTGAAACTAACGTAGTCCACCAGGGCTGCCTTTAAGAGGAAAGACTGGACAGGATGTATGTTTCAGACACATCACTCTCTGGTGGGACTGTGGAGAAGAGGTAGGGTGGCTATAAGACAGAGGCAGAGAGACCACTGGAAGAAGATCCATGGGCATGCAAGGGTCTGAAAGGAGTCAAGGGCGGCATCCCGATTTCTGGCTTATGCAAACGAATGCATGGTGCTACCGTTCACCAAGAGGGGCCATGCTAGAGGCAGAGCAGTTTGGAGGAGGTGGAGAGAGACAGGCAGGGAGCCGGAAGCAAAGCTCAGGACACACCAGCTTTGGGAACACCCGAAGGCTAGTCAAAGGGCAGTCTCTGTAGACAACTGAACCATCTGGCACCACACAAGATTCCTGGGGAGAAAGCACAATCCACGTCCAACTTTCTTATATAGCTAAAAACCCAACAAAGCAGGTGAGCTTACCCAGGGAGATGACCTAGTGGGAAGAGAAGAGAGCCTAGATGGACCCCTGCGGAGCCCGTGTTCAGGTTAAGCAGTGTAAGGTCATATCAACAGGTAAGGAACTGTGGGATTTTGTTAAAAGCACGGCCTTCAAGTGCTGAAGGAGAATAAAGAAAAGGGAAAAGGGGCTCCATCCCCTGTGAGGGCTCCAGGATCCCCTTCACTGCCAAGAAGTAGTTTCCCTAAAGATTAAGTCATTTATTGTGAGCAATTGTATCTTTCAGTATGTTGTTACTGAAAGGGTAATGAGATTTTCTTCGTGTTCTTACTCCTAGGATCTGTTGTAAATGGTTTTAGGAGAACGACTTTTTCTGCTGTTACTAATCAGATAAAAGTACATTAAAAAAAAAAAAAGCTTTCACAGACACTCTCCTTAGCCAGTCAGTATTTATGATTTTTATGACCATTTTAAAAAGAAATAACTGTACTAGTCATACTTCACCACTGATTAAACTTTTCTTATTCTAACAAATATACCAGGCTGGGGGACTGGGGGGAAGGCTGATTAGAGATATACACACAGAAAGCCACACAAGCTTCCCAGAGTGTATTCAATTCTAGTGAGAGCTAAAGTCAGCTCGCATTTGCTCTCACCACTGAACCCCCAACAGCAATCTTTCTTTTTCAGCAAAGCAATAGTTTACTGCTGATATCTGAGAACACCCAGGAGAAATATGGTGAGGGAGAAGGAAGGTTTTTCAAATATTGCTTTTCTGGCTTTCAACCAAATACAATTACACAGCATCCGCAGAATATGAAGTCAAGGTAATATAAACAATAACTTGAATGAGGCCAATTACCCTGAGAGCCTTCCCAAACTGTGCCTGAGATAACAAGCAAGCTGCTCTAGAACCCTCCATCCTAGAATTAATGGAGGTCTGGTGCTGGACCTACCTAGGGCAGTCTTGAGGGTAAAACGCAGAACCCTCTTCACAGTCGCTTTCTGTCCAGTGAGAGAGATCAGCACCACTTACACTTTTCCTGGAACATACTGAGATTCTGTTTTTATGATCAAGTTTATTTCTCACATCCTAACTTAACAACTACTCCTCTTTATTGGTTCTTGCCAAGAAAATGCACTCATTTTCAACACTTAAGTGTTGCTCTATTGACTTCAAGCCCAGCTTAACATCAGTAAGACTTGGCATCATGAGGTAGAAATTGAAATTAAAATCACCAAAAGGTTGGAAAAATGTATAGAGATACAAACAACTTCATAAATGCAATTAAGAACAAATGACTTTAAAATTGCAGGGCAAACCTAGCATACTAGATGATAACCCAAAGTATAAAATATCCATGAGTTCATACTGATATAAATAAATGATTGAATAAATAAATGAGAGAGAATAGACAAATTCTAAATAATTTACATAGCTACTCCGCTCTCAAGGTGCTGGAGTGTTAACTCCCCACATCCTGAGTGTGGGTTGCACTCAGTGACTTGCTTAAAGAGTATGGTAAGGAATGAGGGAGGAAAAGAGCAACTTTACAATGGAGAACACTGACAGGCATGACCTCAGCCAGACCAAGGACAACCATCAAAAGTCACAAGTGATGTTGCCATAGATACTCCTAATAGGATGTTATGAAAATGGCACTACATCTCTGTGACCTTCCTCCCCAAGGAGTCATATAACTCCAATCTAAGCATGAGCAAAACATCAAGACAAACCCAAACTAAGGGACATTTTACAAAATGCCTGACCAGTACTCCTTATGACTGTCAAAGTCACCAAAAACAAGGAAAGGCCGAAAAATTGTATCAGCCAAGAGGAACCTAAGGAGACAAGAAGACCAAATGTAAAGTAGTATCCCGGATGGGATCCTGGGGCAGAAACAAGACATTTGGGAAAAACTAGTGAGATCTAAATAAAGTGTGAAGCTCGGTTCACAGTACTGTACCAATGTTGGTTTCTTAGTTGTAACAAATGTACCACAGTAATGTGAGATGTTCACTCTACAGGAAACTGGATGAGGGGTGTATGGGACTCTGCACTATCTCTACAAGTTCTCTATAAATCTAAAACTATTCTAAAGTAAAAAAATAGCAACACATTATATGGATTTTTGGGAGACTGAAAATTAATTTTAAAAAATTCTCAACAGTGCAGGAGAAGAAAGTACTTGAGTTGGCTGATTTAACAATCCCAGAGCATTACACTTACAGAGTTTTCTCTGACAGAACTCCAGAACCTGCATTTTCAGAAAATGGAAACAAAGGTTTTCTAATAGCAGCATCCCATTCATGTTATAATCTTGTCTTTAGATACAAGGAACAAATCTCAACCAAAAAAAAAAAAAAAAGTCAAAACAAAGAGGCTTGGAAGTCAAGTTAAATTAAAGTATCTAGGGATACAATAACAGCAAAATACTGGAATATTTGGTATTAGAAAGGAAAAAAACGTATACATCAGTGTTGACCAAACTGTGAGCTAGGATCCATTAAGGAGTTTAAAAATCAATCCAGAGGGTAGCAACCAGTAGTTTCCAATGAAATGAAAAGGAAGAGAAAATAGAGTATATCACAGGTAGTAAGGGTAAGCACTATTTTGTGAAGCTTTAGTTCAATTTTTATAAATATAGAGAGGCACATATTCATACATCCATAAATATATACCTGCATGTAAGTACACAGAGGTGTGATGTAAAATTTATTTCTTAGTGTGAGTTGCTGTCAGTAAGTGTGAAAGCCACTGTTCACAATTCCCCCTCACCCCGCACTTTCCATTCTGAAAACCTTGGCCCTGTGTTAAAAGACCATTAAGGATAAAAACACTTGTAATACCTCTTTATTTTAGAAAATTGGTGAAACAAAACTGGGTCTAATGAATAAGAATGGAGAGTGATGCATCTGCAAAAGAAGAGATCAAGTAGAAAGGCACAGGCAGGGACTATCTACAGGCTCAGGCCACCCACACCTGGATCTGCAGCCCAGGCCTCTCTGAGCTCCACTCACATACTCAACTGCCCACTTGGACGTGTCATGTCAAGTCTGAGATTCCTAGGAAACAACCAGAGTGATTTCCTCCCATTAACTCCCTTGCCATCACAGCCACCATCAACTCCCCAGACGCTCAAACCAAATTCTAAAAAAATTCTCTACAATGTTCCTCTTTCCCTCACACTCCACAACTAATTCGAACAGTAATACATCTGTTCCACCCAAAAAATATATCTCAACATTTTCCATGTCCCTCCATCACCACTGTCACCACCCTAATCCAAACCACCAAGATTCCTCACCTTTTTTTTGCTTCCATAGATCCAAAAAGGATTTTAACAAATTTTAAACCCTGTCCCAAATGTTTAAGTTGTCCCACACTTCAAAATTTTACACTTTGAGTTTAAATGATGGCAAAGAATATCATTTCTAGCACATTATAAATATTGACTTTTTAAAAGAAAACTCACAATCATTCTTTTAAATATATCCAATGGAATCTAAATACCACAGCAATGAGATCTACCATTATTCATTTTTTAAAATACATGAATTTGTTTTTATTTCCTGTGACCATCAGGAGATAAACCCGCCCTCCAAAACTGGTTCATGTATCTGTGAAAGAACATTACTTACTGCTAGAATGAGAAAGAGTTAGCATCACTGGAAAAACTTGTTCACTTAAGATGTGAATGGAAGAAGTTTTGTTATAGCACTGTCCCTAAATTCTCTAATATCCCTCAGTGTTTTCTCCAAAAAAAAAAAAAAAATTACACAATGATTTACCATTAAAAATAACTTCTGTTGATCTATCAGCTGCCAATTTGATTGGGTCATCTTTCAATTATTTTTTATCTTTTTTTACTGTAGAATATAACATATATACATATAAGTGATAACTTTCCAAGTTAGCAAATTTCAAAGAATATTATAGGTTAGATTATAGTTCCACAGTTTCACTTATTTCCTTATTATGAAATATATATATATAAAGGTAATATCTTTCAAAGTATGATTTAACAAGTAGATATATAGGGTCATCCTTCAATTTTGATGAAAATAAGATCTGAAAACTACCAGAGTTACAAAAGAATCTGTCATCAATCAGCGTTAATCACTTTCTCCTAACCAACACCAGTATTTCAAACCATACCTTTGTTTGCCCAAGATAAGCACATAGTAAGATTAGGGATGTGGGAGAGAGACGCCTTCCTTTTGTAAAGTGGAGAAGTGAGATTACGAAAGGAGACGTGGCAAAGCAAAGAGGATATATGGACACTGGGGATCTGGGGGCTGATTCCCTGAAAGCACGCACCATGCCCAGATACCACTTAGAGAGTCTTCATGCACCTCCCCGGGACCACATAACCCAGTGTGACAACAACCAACCAAGAATGCCCCCACGACCAAGGAATTCTCTTAAAAATGCAATTTACATTTTTTGATTTGCTGGTCCCCTGCTTAAAATCCTTTCACAACTCATAACGCACTTAAAAATAAAACGGCCTCTGAGGTCCTACCTCTCCTACCTCATCTCCCTATCCTACAAACCACACTGGCCATCTCCAAGTCCCTGGACTGTTGTCAGCACGTCCTGCCTCTGAGCCTTTGCACCTGCCCTTCCCTCTGCCCACAGCAGTCTTCTCCGCTTGCTGCACGGCCGCCAATGGCACATCCTCCAGACTTCAGCTGGAGTGTCACCTTCTAGGAGTCTGATTCTTGATCTTCTCATCACAAGCACTGTGATTTTATCTGCTTACGGGAAAGTCCAACTCTCCCACCACACACAATGCAGATCTTGTTCAATGCTTTACATCCAGCACCCAGCACAGTGCCTGACGCTCGGAAGATGTTCATGAATGAGAGGGAGGGCATGAGCATGTCATGGGACAGAAGAATTTGGAAGGGGGAGGGTCAAAAAGTTTTCTGTATAACCTTATTTTAAAACCAAAGTAATATTAATTATTAGAGTACAGCTACCACAAATGCCAAAGAGAAGGGCCTATTACCAAGAATATTAGAAACATGAGCAAAGACATATACTAAGACTTCAGGCAGCATCTAAAGTGGCAGGGCCATCAAGCAGGTAGGCATTTGCTCCCATTTTTTTTCCTTACCTCTGTTCTTGAGAATGCTCCTCCACATCCTCTTCGGAATCACCCTATCGAAAAGAACACACTTTAACAGTTGTTTCAAAGGAACACAAAATGTCCAAAACAAACAGTTCTTCGAATCTTACAGGGGTGATGAACTTGAAATGCACAAAGTGGGCATTCAAGAAGTATTAACTGAAAGACTGACAGTAGTAATGACACCAGTAAAAAGTCACAAACTGCTAGCTGATCCCTTAGATGTTCACCATAAGTAAATATTCCACCCATTTCCACAACCTACACATAACCTCAAAATAAGTTTAACACCACTTCTCTTCAAGAGCCTTTTTTACTGTTTAATAGTAACTAAAATCCCCCCTAAAAATTCAAAATGTATTCTGTTTAACTCAGAATCTCCTAAGTGAACATCTGTTATATCTTGCCCTCAATATAAACGGACTGATTATCTTATAAATGGCATGAATATCACACCTGAAAACTTTTCCAAAACTTTCTCCCAAGCTTACTGGGCCCAAATCTAACCATGTTTAATGTACTGTGAGGATAAAAAGAAGAGGTACTTGAAACAGAAGCAAAAGCACAGATCCAATCAGCCACAGCATTTTGTGATTTGCCTGATGGACACACTCTTCCATATCAGATGGCATATTAGTCCTTCCAGAAGCTCGCCACTGGCTCAGGGATACTGACCCTTCCGGTTCCCCCAGCTCTGCCCAATCACTGCCCCTGTCCTGCCTCGATGCCCTGCTCCTCCCACCTGCCACCAGCACAGCAGGATCTCTTCAGCCTCCTCTACACTAATGCCCTCACAAGGTTAACCTCTGGGGGTCACCACGAGGCCCAAATCCCGATCTCCAGCCCCAACTTCTCACCCAATGAGCACATGCCAATACCTGATAAATGCCTATCTTTCCACAAAAGCCAGCACTCAATGGCGTTTTGTGCAGCACAGCATCAAACCCACTGACCAGCACATGGAGGTACTCCAAAATTCTACTTCCAAAAGCCGCCAGGATACATGCACTGTGACCCTGGGCTCTTCAGAAACAATTTTAGCCAACAGCAGACTTATCAATGTCAAGGGTCCCAGCCAGCTGGCTTCTGTTTTAAATAAACCACCACCCACTTCTGTCAACACCACCTGGGGCAAACCTTAGGGTCATCTCTCACTGCTCTCCTCCCTTCACCTCCAACATAAAGACCTACCCCACTCATCTGAAATGCAGCTCAGGGCTATCCATTCTTCTCCATCCCTCCTGCCAGCAAACCAACCTTTACCAACAGCACCCCAGCCTTAATTATCACAACAAACAGGGCTTTCCACTCTGGTTTAAGGCTCTTCTGCTTCGATCCATCCTGCACGTCACTGTCACTGTGAGAGCAATCTTCCTTCACATTTACCCCTCTCCACTAGTCAGATAGGCTCCAAACTCCTTGGAGTTTGTTCAGCACAGTTCAACACAGTGCTTGACATACCCATCCCCAACCTCTACAATCACATTCAGCAGATGCTCTGGGATCCCACGGAAAATGTTAGCAACAAAACACTGAACTCTACCACTCAAAACATCGAACTCTATGAGCCTCTGGTCTAGGTAGGCCCCTCACACGTGTCTGCTAGTGTAATCTCTTAGGCCCCCTTCCTCCCCTAGCCTTAACTGATACACACTGCTCCTCTGCTTTCATTTCCTACATTTCACCACTTGAATACATTATCTCAGAGTATTACCAGTCTTATCTCACCAATAACACTAACCTCTCAAAGGGTGAGAACCAAATCCTGAAATTCCTCCACCCACTCTTGGCAGTGCCTCGGGGCCTTTGCACCTGCTGTTCTAACTTTCTCACGTAACTTTCAAGGGTTGGCTCAAACACTGCCTTCTCAAAGAATCCTGCTTTCGCCACTGAAGTTAAAACTGCAGCTCCCACCATGATCCCACCTCTGAAATCTTCCTCCACTCTGCCACATAGTGTTTATCATCTTATAACAGACCAAATAAATTACAATTTATTATTAATGTTTATTTTATTATCTATATGCCTCCATTAGATTGCAAGCTTTACAAGGGCAGGTATCTTCTGTTTTTCTCACCGTCATATCCCCAGCACCTGAAAGCAGTGCTTGGCCCATAACAGATGCTCAATAAATATGTGTGGAGCGAAATACAACTAAGTTATTTCTTAAATGTGAGAGGCTGTGACTATTTTTTAAAACTTCATGAAGCAACATTTTCTAAATCTAAACAGAACATGAAATTATTTGTCTCAGACATAGAACTTCATCACCACAAAACTACTACTCTGGTCAGACTGTCCTAAAATTCACACAACATAGTGGCTAAAAGCATAGGCTCTGGAGCCAGTTGCTTCTTGGTTTCAAATCCCACTATTACTACTTTCTTATTACCTTGGACAAGTTATTTAACCTCTCTGTGCCTCAAAAGCCTCATCTGTAAAACCAGTTAATAATACTTCATAGACTTTAGTGTATTAGCATGAGTTAATATTCCTCAAGCACTTAAAATGATGCCAGTAGTGCACAACCCATGTTAGTTATTATTCTTTGATGCTGACAGCAGATTACACAAAAAATAAATCTCTGTAACAAAAAGATATCCAAATACTAGTCAATGATTCACTGACTGGAACAAGATGCTATTACACAATACAGTACCTGAGATGATAAAGGGAGCTCAGATGCTCATTGTACCATTTCCTGTTTCATTTTCCACCAATTTCCGTTATCTACTCTCAGGCTTAAGAGGAAGAACATAAAGGAGACATGCCATTTTTAAAGGCAGAGGCTAGTTTATTCATCGCTGTAAGGCAGAGGGCCTAACTGGGCCAGGTCCATGGTATTTGACAAATGAATAAATGAGGCCAGGAGCCTACCTATCCCAGACCTGAATCAACACAATTCTCTATCAGGTGGGAGCTGCTCCTACTCAGCATGCTTGTGTACAAAATTTGCTAACTAGATGTAAGACTTCTTGGCAACATCTGAATGGATTAAAAGAACAAATTCTAGACAGCCCTCCTGTCTGCTAGAACTAATACAAAAACGTGATTATTAACAATAAAAGGGATCTGACCACTAATGCATTCTGTCTGCCATCTTAAGAAATAACCTCATGAGAGGAAACTGGGCAGGATACTTGGACAACTGCCCCTCATCCACTAAGAAGACTACTGAATGCCTACTCTATGCAGAACATTGAAGCCCCAATGGGGCCACCGAGCCTTAGAAGCCCAGACCCTCTCAAGGGGATCACAGTTAGGGAAAATAATGCACACACAAAACAAACGAAAAAATCCAGAGGCAAGATACTATGAGAAACTCAAAGGAGGAGAAATGATGATGATGCCACTGCAAGTTAGAAGCCAGGAAGGACTGACTGGCACTGAACAAACAGCAGGGCAACATCTGTTCTTTCATTCAACAGAATGAACGGACCTTGGGCCTGCTTGGCCAAGGGTCAGTCTGGAGCAAGCCTCCCCAAGGACTAACCAGAGCAGTAGAAGAGGGTAAGATTGCAGAAGGCCCTGAAGGCCAGAGCAGGTCAAAAAAAGGTCACCCTGCACATAACAGGGAATCACAGAAGCTTTTGACCTTGAAAGTGAGGTAAGAAGGTACCCAACACAGTATCTTACGCACACACAAATTACTTCTTGACAATAAGCCAATGCAAACACTTATTTGGTTTCCACACCATCACCACTCTGGATTCCGTGTATTGAAATATAGTTGAAGTATAGTCAGAAGAGACGAAAAAGCCTATAAATCTAAGAAAAAAGCGACCAACAAGTTGTTTCATTCCTTCCTCTCATTATCAGTTCATTATCATTTTGTGGAGAAATACAGTTATTTTCCTACACCAGAATATAACATAAAAAAAAAAGAGTATATAACAAAAATACATGAATACTAAACATTATATAATTGTAAAGCACTTAATAACACTAAGCTCTCTACTCTGATTAAGCCCCTTCAAAGCAGGAAAGCTGCTCCATGCTCTAGGGTGGTCAAGTCTAGGGGTCAAATTGAGGTACTGCCAAAATAGAAGGTAACGTTTATTAGGTACTTAATAAATTGGAGGCACTTAAACCTCACAAAACTCTCTGAGACTAGCGATACTATTACCCCCACTCTGTGGATGAGAAAACTGAGGACCAAGAGGTGAATTATAACAGACCAAAAAAGGATGGAGCCAAGATTCAAACCTAGGCAGCCTGGCTGAGGATCCAGCAGTGTTTAACAATGAATTATTTTATCTGATTTTACTAATGATGTTCTCTATGACTTAGAGACCCATTTAAAAAAAGAAAGGGAAAAGAAACCTAATTCAACAGAAAATATTTCCAAAACAAATAACTGTATAAACAATTAGTGCTGACAAATACTTCAGTATTCTTTTCCATTTATTCAATGCCACATCTTCTGATCCTCTCTTTAGGTACTAAATTCATCTTCCGGAATGAAAGGAGCCCAACCTCCTGGCTAATTAAACCAGAAAACTCTCATATTTAAATAGCACCTATAAAATACTCCCTTTTCAACAGACTCTACATGACACACATGAAGGAACTTTTTCTGAAAAAAAAAATTCAAAATACTTTGAAAAGAATTTCTTAAAAATAACTTTCCTCAGAACCCTCTGCAGCTTATGTCAGGTATATGCAGGGCAAAACAGTCCCCAAAAGGTATATATAGAGAGAAGAAATATTTAGAAAATTATTTTGAATACCAGTTTCACTTTCATTATAGCTATGATTAAAATAACCCAGCTATAAACACTTCCACAGGGAGTATTCTATAGAGCAGCTTCTAAATTCCAGTTATTTTACCAAAATAAACTGTATTATATATATAAATGAAACCAGAAATTAAGAATTTTACAAAGTAGCTTTTGAAGCTATAAATAAAATAACTAAATCATATCATAGGACTTGACATTTCCATATCTGAGCACTGTGAGTAAATCTTCAACTGCTGTAACTAATGAGAGTCTATAATTTACTTTCCTTTTAGTCTGGGTTGGCTTCCAACACTAACCAGTAAGTTGGAGGCTACAGCTGAGTAAAAATGCAAATACATATAGATACAAACCAGTGGTTTGCAACCGGGGCAGTTTTGTCCCCCAGGGACATCTGGTGATGTCTGGAGAAAGTTTCAGTGCCACAAGAAAGGCGAGAGTGCCACTAGCAACTAGCTGGCAGAGGCCATGGATGCTGCTAAGTATCCTAAAATGCACAAGACCGCGCACAACAAACAATTATCCAGCCAAAAATTTCAAGAGTGCCGCTGTTGAGCAACCCTGATATGCACAAATATAATGATTTTTTTTTTTAAGTAAATACCTCAAGTGTTGAGTGTGGTCTGGTAGGATTAGGAATGATTTTTATTTTCTTCTTTGTATCTTTCATATTTTCCATACCTTCTACAACACACCTGTAACATTTACTATCAGGAAAAAAATCTGTTTAGGAATAACTTTTAAGAGAAGGAAGACTATTTGCTCCCCATTCTTATGGGGTATTTTCTCAAAGGACTGGCCTCATTCAGCCTGGCCTTCAGAGAAGATTCAGGAAATTTTTCCTCTAAAATCACCTCTTCCTTGTGAAGCTGTTATTCATTAGCCCTGGTTAAAATGAATATGCCAAATAGCTCAAAACCAGCACTCTCAATGATTCACATAGGAGAGAGAAAACCAAAGTGCAAAATTCACAGCCTCTCCAGTGAGGTTACAGCTAGACATCCTGCTTTTCTAAACAGCCACAATAGATAAAGTAGCATTAAGTAGATGACACCAATGTGGGAAGTAATTTATATATTAGAAAATCACTGCATACAAACTAGATATTCCCTTATTAATTAAAAAAAGCTGCCCCCAAATGCATTTTAAAAAGTTCTACATTTGCAGTCAATGAGAATTTCTCATAAAAGGTAAACGTTAAAATAAACATGAAAGCTAGGCAGTGCTGTCTCTGTTGTGGCAGCAAAAAGCCTGTATGATGCAGCAGATTCCCAATAAAACGTTAGTAATTATTTTTCCACATGCAATCATTATCTCATATAGAAAAAACAAACAAACAAACCTGAAATTCAAGTTTTCAAGAGGGTGTATTCTAACACGAATTAAAGGCACTTGGAAGAAATCCAAGATTACAATCCTTTTAAAGTCACATCTTCATCCCAAAGCTACTTAACGCTAATGGCAAATACCACTCACTAACGTCAGTACATTTATGAAATCAATATTCCCGTGGTCCCCAACCCTCCATCCTACAGTCCCATTCACAAAGCACCGGCGCATTCTGAGAGACGACAGTGCACACGTCCCTCGCCCACCCGGGGCCACACGCCGGCGACCGGAGAACACGCCCTTCCCTCACAGCCGCTGGCCGCGGCCCTGCTGAGGTGGCCTGGGTTCCCACCTCCTGAACTTGGGGGCCGGCGTGACTCACGCCCTGTCACATGGCGCGGGAGGAGGCTGGGAAGGCCACCGTTGCCAGGTGTTTGGGCTCGGCCCGACCGTTTATTTGCCTTGCAAAGCGGCCCGAGCGCCGAGGCCGCGGGAGGGGGGTGGGGGCGGGAGCTGGGAGGCCCGCAGCCTCCGGCCTCTCCTCCTCACACACCCACCCTCCCTGTCACCTGGTCGTCCTCACCTGAGTGGGCAGCAGAAGTTCCCCTTCTTCTGCCTGCCACAGCTCCACCACGTTCGGCAAGGGTTCAATCGCTACACGAACACCAAAAAAAAAAAAAAAAAACTGAATTTTTAACGCATGGAAAAGAAACGCTTCCTGTTCCACTATCGTCCCCCAATGCCACCCGCCTCACACAAAACAAGTCTCATTTTCCTTCTAAACGCTGAGGCCACCAGAGGAGCGTGACTGTGGATAAAAACACAATGGACTGGGTTGTAAGTCTGCAGCCCCTCTGACAGAAAGGCAAAAGCGTGTCTCTGCGCTCCGCCCTCGGCATCGTGGGGGTCTAACGCGCCGAGGGTAGGATGAAGCCACCCCACCGGGAATCTCAGCTCCGTATCCCGCAGCATCTGGGGGCGGGCGTTTGCGAGTCTGGCTGCTGGGCAGCCAGGCTCCGGGGAACAAAGCTGCAGGACGCCCTGCAAGCGAGCGCGGAGCCCGGGCCGCGGCGGGGAACCAGCGCGCGCCATACAAAGCGGGGGCTGCGCCGGGGGGCGCCCAGGGCCCGCGCACAAAGACTCCCGGACGCGCGCGGCTAGCGGTCTACGCTGCTCGCCCCGAGCCCCGCGAGTTCCCTTCTTTCTGTTTTTACGGGGGGGAGGGGAGGGGTGGACAGGGATGATGTGGTTAGAAAATGTTATCAGCCGAGAATTGCAACAGCTTTCCTTCCTCCTCCTACCCCTTTCCCTTTCCTCCCCTCGCTTTCTTATAGATTTCAGCAGTTCCTTAAAAGAACGAGGGGGGGGGCGGGGTGGAGAGGGAAATCAAGCAAAGAGGCGCAAGGCTGACCTTGTCCCTGAGCCCCTCCCGGGCGACAGCAGGGCAGAAGGACCTGGAAGACGCCTAGAAGAAGGTTCATGGCCGCGGCGGTGCGGCAGTAGCAGCCGGGCTGCGGGCGTCGGAGCCCCGCCATGCTGGTGCTTGCGCTCCTCTCGGGTGCTCGCTGCGCTCGCCGCTCTCTGGCGCCCGGGCTTCCTCGCCCCGGGCCCGCCCCCGCGCCGCCCCGCCCCGCCCCTCGCCGCCCCCGCCGCCGCCGCCACCGCCGCTGCTGCTGCAGCTTTAGCTTCGGGCGCGCCGCTCGCTTTGAGCGCGTGTGCGCCACAGATAGGGAGGGATGGAACGCCGAGGGGTGCGGGGAACGTCGACAATGCGAACGCTGCAGCCGCGTGCGCCCCGCCCAGACGCGCCGAGCACATGGCCGCTGGTCTGCCCCGCATCTCAAGTTGGATTTTTTCTCCAAACCTGAGGCGTGGAGGCACTGTCTGCCTCTTACAGTTGCCGGAGACAATACCAGGCCCCTTTCGCCAAGTGCATTTTAATGAACTTTCGGGTGGTTTCCGCTTTGTTTGGACACACTGGCCATGGTCGGGTTATTACTCCTCGGGTGGGAGGTGGAGGATAGGGGGTGGGAGGCGGCGGTGGTGGTGGGATGAGGAGTCGCGCAGCGAGAGGAGGTAGACAGGATATTAATGGAAATAATGCAGTGGTTGTCAGGAAACTCGAGTGCAGCCACATGGCTACTGCCAGTTATGCAGCGAGGATATCCGGTGGCTGCAAAGTCTGTAATTTAGAATAAAAAGAGCTCTCCCAAAACCCGGGAGGCTGACCTCAGCGCCGCGTGGCGGTGGTGCGCTCGGCACCCTTGGTGGAGACGGTCCAGGTTGTGACAGGTGGGAAATCTTCCTACGGGATTTATAGCTTCAAAGACCTTGGAAATACCCTCCTTCGGAATCTTATTTGGAATCAGTCAGCTTCCTCTGAAACATGATTGGGATCGAGGACGTGGTCAGTTGCTTGTTTCCAACATTCACAGGATAAGAGTAATACTTGGTAATATATAGTCTAGCTCCTTTTCTTGATGCCTATTCCCAAAAAAAGATGCATCTAAGATCTGAGATCTCTTTTAATGAAAAATCGCACCTTTGCCAACGATTTGCATAACCTGGAAGTACTGGCAATCCTAATTAATTTTTAGTGAATTTGCTGCTTCCAGAGTAGCTTGTATGAAATTCAGAGAATATGAGCAATCTAGTATAGAGAAGGGAAGTGACCGGGGCACACCTGTCTGCTTACATTGATCCTTTATTTAATTGCTTGTGGTGCCTTACAGTCTAGACAATGGAAAAGCGGTGGTTGCGTAGCAGGACAGATGCCTGAGAAGGACTAAACGAATTATGGATCCCATCGCTCCTAAGGACAGCACTTTGAACGGATTCAAAGTGAGAATCCGTTCAAAGTGCTGTCTGGAAATAACAGTAAATAAAGTAAATAAAGTGTGTCTGGAAATAACAGTAAATAAAGTTAAATGCCTTAATTGTTTAACCAGAACTTGACATTTAAGATTAGCATATAAATCCTCCATGTGGGAAAAAAGTTCAATTTTGCATTAGCCAACTTGACCACCTCTAGTATATTCTCTGTTCCTTGCTTTTTTTTTTTTCTTCCTATTTTTCTGTATTCCCTGCCAACATTTTCATTACCTTACCAAGGACCTCCAGCCCTATCGCAATGTGTCCTTTTTTTCTTCTCATTATTTCATCCCTTCAGGTTTGTATTCATCCCTTGAACTCTGAGGGTCCCCCACTGTGTTAAAGGGACCTAAAATGACAAGAATACTTGCACAGCCCACTTAGGCAGTAGCCTTCGAAATTTGTTTTTAAATGGAAGTTCATCTCAGTGGCTATTTATTTACAATATGTATTTTCAAGTCCTCTTGTAACTATACTCCTTAAAAAGGAAAGCAAGCAAGCATCAATAACCTAATGGGTTTCATTAGACAGGTTTAATAAAAAGTTGTGATGCAAAACTTTACTAATAAAGTCTTTCCCACACTGGTATTACAGCATTAATGGAAAGGACAAAAAAGAGAGAGAGAAATATTGCTGTGAACCATATGTAAATTCAGCTCTATTTTGTTCTCTTAAGGAAGCTTTTTAAGGCCAGCTTGATTTTTCAAGTTGTGGTCTTGTGGACTTTACAAAGTGGGTAATGCTATTTGACTGTTGTTCAGAAAGCCAGAAGCTTGTATCTACAGTGCCATGGGGTTGGAGAGGGATACAGGATTACACATCTGTCTTCTTAGATAAATCTGACCTACTTAAGCCTTCTCTGGAGGTATTTTTGATGCTGACTCATGAACAACAGGAAAGTTATGGCTCATTAAACAGCATCCACGTTTTGGAGTAAACTTGTTCTCCAAAGAAGACTCTTATGTCATTTGTATATATTTCCATTATTCCTCTGTAGACAGTAGACATTATGTCTCAAAATGTTAAAACTGGGAAAAGTTTTTGAAATCATTTAGTAGTGCATTTGCCTCATTTTACAGATGAAGAAACTGAAATCCCAGGAGGATGAGAGATATCCAAGTTGTAGCATTCCAAAGTAGATTTGAAATAATGTTAACAGAAAAAAAGATTAAATGAGGTAATGTATGTTAAGCATCTAAGTATAGGTGCTGAATGATATTATCCTGTATTCACATTGTAGGGACATGCCAGACCTTTCTTTAAAATAGTAAATTTGATTTTGCTATTAAATTAGTTGAATTACCCACTCATTATCATTCATTATCATATCATTTATCACTTAGACACACTGGAAATGGGAATGATTAATGAAAATGTATATGGAACAGCTGTTTGCTGGGCCTCACCCCAATCAAGACACCAAACCAAGTGTTTCACCAAACTGCAACCCCCATCCCCCAACAATGATGGGAGCCAAGCGTCATCATTGCCTGGGAAGAAATGCCCAGAAGGGATCATTCTGGAGCAGGGCAGAAACCTAGTGATCATGGTTATGTATTCTTGAGCCACAAACTGCATCATTTCATCTCATCTCTGGAAGCTTCTGATTAAGTATATTGCATAAGGATTCTCTCCTTTCTCAAACTACTCTGTTACATTGAATAATTGTCTTTTTCCATTACGGGAACATAGGCAAATCTGGGGAGGCAGCAGTATTGATGGTTAAAAATAGTCATCTTTCTCTGTGCTAGTTTCAAAACTCACAGAACTGTACGATAAAAAGCAAATTTTTCTGAATGTACATTCGAAAATAGCAGACCTTAAAAAGTGTTTGAAGGGAGGTTAGAATGTGGTTTATATAGGATACTTTGGGTATGGTCCTACTAAATGTTTATATATGATTAGACGAATGACACATGAATGAAAAATCAGCTTCCCAGCCTCCCTTGCAACATGCCATGACCATTTGGCCTAGTTCTGGTCAATGAGATATAAGCAGACATCTATTGGTTTAACTTCAAGAAAAGCTATTGTTTTCCTGATGAAAAGTAATAGATTCAACTAGTGCAGCCTTTTGCTCTGTGTCCTTCTTCCTACTGGAACACGGATGTGATGTCCAGAAGTTCAGCAGCCATCAGCCAAGCCTGAGGAAGAAAGCTGCATGCTGAGGATGATGGCTTGGAAAAGTAGAAAAAGTCTGGATCATTGACGGAATTAAGACATTGCTGGATTGTCTACTTTCTGACATCTTGTTTTGTAAGCAAAATTAACCCCATCTTCCTGTAGTCAGGTTTTTCTGTTACTTGCCACCAAAAGCAATCCCAAACTGTATGACATAGTGAACCCTGTTGTGGACAATGACTGTGGTTAATAGTACAAATATAAGAATGTTCTTCCATGAACTAGAACAAATGTACATCACTATTCAAGGTGTTAATAATAGGGTGGTACATGGGAAAAAATAATACAACTAATGCAAACTATGGACTACAGTTAACAGTAATATTGTAATATTCTTTCATAAGTTATAACAAAGGTACTATACCAATGCTAAGTCTCAGTAATGGGGGGTATAAAGGGTATGGGATTTTTCTTTTTGGAACAATGAAAATCTTCTCAAATTGGTTATTGTAATGAATGCCAACAGTGTGATTATACTGAGAGCCACTGATTGTACACTTTGGATGGATTGTATGGTATGTGAATAAAACTCTTTTTTTTAAAAAAAGTAATCCTAAATGTAAAAAAGTAAAACAGGAAACCAATACAAAAATAAAAGCAAGCAAGAGTCATTATCAATAACCATTCTCAAAACCAGATTGCCCATGTAAAGAAGGAACAATAGCAAACTAGTACTTGGTTTAGTTTACAAGTACAAATTAAAACAACTATCATGCATCATTTGATATCAAATTAGAAAAATAAAAGTTAAAAAAAAACAATGTTACTTTTGTTTCTCTGGCTACAGAGAAACAATGCTTATCACTTAGTAAATTAGTTTGTTCTCCAAAGGACAATCGGCTATCACCAAGACCAACACTGTAAGTCTGTGTGGATGGCACTCCTGGCTTGGGCAACATACAACTGTGGGTACCACCTATATTTTCCCCCTACTTCCTCAGTGTATGCCCAGCCTCTGAACATAAGGGTATCCCAAGGCTGGTCCCAGATACTTTTTATATTTTCTTTCTCTAGGTGAACTCATCCAGTCTGTGTCTACCCAGTTGCTCAAGCCAAAAGCCAAGGAGTCGTATTTGATTCCTCTTTCCTTGTCACACATCAAGTAATCAGTAAGTCCTGTGATCTCACCTCCATATTTTCCATTTCTATCCTGTTTTTTCTCTACAGCTGCTCTGATCTAAGAAATTCTTCCTTCATGTAGACTTGTACAATTGATTTCAACTGATCTTTTTTGCTTCTACTCTTGCCCTCTGTATCTCAGTTAAACAACAGCCAAGATTATCTTTTAAAATAGAATTTAGATTTTGCATAAAATCCACAAACGATTTCCTATACAATTAGAATAAAATGCAAATTCCTTTCCTTCCCTGCAAGGAACTGTGAGATCTGGCCCCCACCTACATTTCTGATCTCGTCTCCTACCAGTCTTCCCCTTGGTACATGTTCTTCAGCTCAATGACCTTTTTATTCCTCAAGCCTACTAGCCTTGGCCCCATCTTGGGGCCTTTGCACTTGCTGTTTTCTCTACCTGGGGAGCCCTTCTTCCTGACTGTCACATATCTGGCTCCTTCTCATTATTTAAGCAGGGCTGCATGTGTGATTGTGCATGGAGTGCACAAGGAGTAGGGGCTGAAATCCAGCTCTTCTGACTCACCAGCCTGGGTCCTGGCTTGAGGCTGCCTGAGCAAGAGGAGCTTCTTTTAATTTCACAAAGGCACCAACCAATGACCAAGCTATTTTCCCACGATGCCATGTCCTCCTAGAGCAAGTACAGATTTCTGATAAAAAAAAAATTATGTCTTGTATCTCAGGAGAAGGGAGAATTGACAACCACTGGGCCTTTACTTTAAATGCATATCTTATGTAAACCTCAAAATAAACCAATGGGATTAGTATTATTGTCCTTATGTTACATGTTAGAAGCTGAGGTTGAGAGAGTGAAGTTGCCAATCCAGAGTTAAAATTAAACTCTAATATCATTGCATCATACTATCTCTAAAGGTGAAGAAACAAGAACTCTCTTGGAAACTTCCGCATTTAAAATATTTTAATTTCTACTTTTTCTTTTAGAATGCGTATAGGGAAATTAGAAAAACCTATGAAGGCTCAGCTATAGTCATTAAGAATAAATTACTATTGCTATTTATAGCCACAAAATTTCCCACACCTATATGTCTTCTGGGTGACAAGTTAAGGTCAATACAAAATCCAGTAAAATTTGTCATTTTTCCTTTGAACCACTGTACTTTTGGACATGCAGATCTTGTCCTTCTACCAACTTTTGTCCACACTAGCTTACAGTCAACCAGAAAAGTTAATTGTGTAAACCTCTAAAAGAGTGACTGCACTGACTTATTTGATAGCTTGCACTTATTATTAAAATCTTCCACTTGGGGATTCAAGATGCCTACCAGGGAACAGAACTTATTTTTCATTTCCTTTCCTCCCTCCCTCCCTCCCTTCCTTCCTTTCTTCCCCTCTCCCTCCCCCTCCCTCTCTCTCTCTTTTTCCATCTATCCTTCCTTCCTTGCTGCCTTCCTTTCATTATTTCTCTCTTCCTTTCTTCCTTTTGTAAAAGATACCGAAGTAGACTTCAGAAGGTTAGTGGGAACTGTAATGATATACATTTAGTCATTTTCTTTGTAGATGATCTTAGAAAACTGTTACTTAAAAGTTCCACTTAAGCTATGCAGCAAGGCCTAGCCCTAGTCTGGGAGGCAGAATTGCTAAGTATTTTTCAGCTTCATCACCATTTTACAGTCTGAAGTGATTCCATTGTAATTCAACTTCCTCTTCGGGAAATAATGGCAGATTACCCTTATATTGTATTTTTGACATGCCAAGCCTTGTTGTAAGTGCTTTGCATATATTAAGTGATTTGATCCTTCCAACAACCCCATGGGGTATAGGTACTATTATGATCCCAATTTTACAAATGGTATAACTACATAATGTCATAAACCGGTATAGAACAGAGCTGGAATTCAAACCCAGCAAATTGGCTTCAAGGCCCAAATTCTTGACCAGCTCTATACATTCTCTATATCCTCTATATGAATGGAAGGCTAATGCTGACCACTGTTGTAAGAATAATGATTAGAAATATGTGCAAAGCACACTGAAATTGTAAACACTGAATAAGGCCAGAATGGTACCCAGAAAAACCTAACAAATTGTTTTTAAGATGATAATACTGCATAACCAACTTCTAGGCATTGACTATGTCATGGTTTAAGAAACAATGGCAAGTTCAGTATTAGAAATTGGAATTTTCTGTCGAGTAAGTTAACCTTGATATATGAATTAAGACATGAAATAAGAAACCATGTTTTTGTAGGAGCTCCCTAAACTAATACCATTTATCAATTTCCTTAACTAGATAGGATCATAATAGTGGTATTTCAACAACCCTTGCCTGACTTATCCCTCTGAACAATTTTACAGCAACTTTTGAAAATATGCTTCACAACTTTGAACAGGACACTTCACCTCCCTGGGCCTTTTCTCTTGCCTACGAAATGAAGCCATAAAACAATATGACCTCTAAGGTCCCTTCCAGATCTGATATCCTATGGTTTTTCTGCCCTGACCTGATAGCTTGAAAGCAGGAAGGCTAAACTTTTTAATTCATCATCTCTTACTACTTCAAAATCCACTGAGTATGGCAACTTCACAGCTTCCTGAATCTGCGTGCTTTCAAATTACAGTCATGTTAACTTTGGCACTTAAAGTTCAAATAAAAAGCTGCCAGGTCAGCAGCAGGGAGCCAGATGTTATGGAACAGGAGTGAAAAAGGGGGATCTGTTCTTTCCTTAAGTGCAGACCTGGAGTGCTAGTCCAGGGCCACTTGGCAAAGTTTACAATTGGTAGAATCTAGTGTCTTCTCTGTGGGACCAATGCAAGTGACTCAACCTCTCTGTGACTTAGTTTCTCATCTATAAATTGGGTATAGTACTAAAGTCTGCCTCATAGGTTGTGCAATGAAATGTTAGTCAGTGTAAAACAGATAGAGCAGTGCCTAGCTCATAGTAAGAGCTATAAAATGCTGCTGTTATTTCACATGTTAAGAAAACCAATATGAGAACTCAAAGAATGTAAAGCCTAAGGACTACGAGGTGCACTGCAGGAGAGGAGCTCAGGCAGTATGCCAGGTCAATGTAAAACTAATGCCTCCATCTTGTGAAAACGCCCCTGTGGCTCCATGTAGAGGCATATTTAAATTCCAGACTCGCAAGCGAAGATTTCAGATTTTCCTCCAACTGCAAAATAAATTGACCTCCAATTGAAAAGGGAGCATCTTGTGTGAGATGTCTTTCCTCCTCTAATATCCCTTCCTCTTCAAGTAATAACTATAATAGAAGCAATTGGAAGCAAACACTCATATAGGCAGAGGTTAAGTTAGCGTCCCAAGGTCACAGAACTAAGTGACAGAGTCACGATTCAAACCTGGGCAGTCGGTTGCAGAGTATGCCAGCAACCACTACATTCTGCAGCAATACAAACTATGTGTGGGGGTGTTTGAAGAAGAGGAGGACCAAGCATATCTTTAAAAAATTTGAGAGGAATGCCTGCTGGATTATTGAAAAATACCCTCTCACTGTGTACAAAACATGACATCGGATGCCACATCATACTAACGTAGACCTGCCTATATACACCTCCCTCAGGAGAGAAACTGCAGAGAGGGATCAGAAAGGGCCTCCATCAGAACAGATAAAGAAGTTCAATGCCACAATCCTCACCGTCCCCTGGCTGGCCGTGGCAGACGTACGGGAGAGCAGAACCTATCAGCTCAGGAAGAAGAACAGTGCGGGAGGCAAACAGGGCATGAGGATCACAACCTGATGTGAGGCAACTGCCAACAATAGCTTGCAGGTAAACAGCTAGAAGCATCTCGAACTGTAGCGCTAGCTAGCGCCTCTGTTAGAGGTGTGCAGCTCTGGGCCGGCAGGAGGTAAAAGGGCAGAATCACAAACAGCGGGAGTGTGAACTTCACGCCGTGGCTGCTGCTACTGCAGCCAGAGGGCTGTAAGCAGGGGCTTCAAAGCTCTTCTTTGACAGCTGAATCCCCAGAAAGGAGTGAGAGGTGCAAGATAGAGAAAGAACACCAGCCTGGGACCAGGGAGCCGTGAGTCACTGTCCTAACTGGCTGCAGGCCTTGTCCCCTCCCTCGGCGCCCTTGCCCGCCTCTCTAGGATGCTGACAGTGACTTTACAAAACAGCAGTCAATGCCCCCTCGCCCCATGTGTAAACAAATTCTTCTGAGTCAGCCCAAGAGATTTGAAAGAATGATGCCCCCACCCCAACCTCACCTTGGAAATGATTTTTGCTGTATGATAAAGATTATCTCAGTCCCGAAATTGTATATGGCTAGGTCAGCCTCACTAGAGATACAGAAATACAAATCAAGGCAACTCTGAAGTTTCATTTTATAATGATTAAATTTACAGAAAAAAAGTAAATCATTTTAAAAGCCAGCGTTGGGAAGGATTCAGAAAAAGAAGCTCAATCTTATAGCACCAAGGACAGAAAAATTGATGTTTTTCTTCAAGGCAAACTAAATATGGAATAAGAGCCATAAAAATGACCATACTTTTTGAAACAGTAATATTTTTGGAAATTTATTTCAAGAAAATACTTTTAAAGGAAGGATATCTTACAAGATATTCACGGCAATGCTATTTATAATAGCTCCAAATTGGAAACACCCCAAATAAGCCTCCTAACTGGAAAAGGGCAAAGATTCAGTGGAAAAACCATCTACTCAATAAAATGGCAAGCATATATAAAGGGCTTGAGAAATACTGTAAAGAGAACAAAGTGAAAGGGAATGTTACATGCACCCATGATTGTTGGGGCAGAAAGGACTTCTAGGCAATAAAATCGGGAAAAGTAGAGGAAAGTGTTTCAATTTGGGCAGAACATGGGGTTGGTGAAGGAGAGGAAGGTAGATGCAGCTCCCCTTGGAAGGGCTGTGAGTGCCAGGATCCACATGAATGAGGCATGTGGATTTAAACACAGAAACTTGGGTGGCCATAGGAATAAGCAAATAGTTTGCACATTTTTCTATCAAATTATTTTAAATATTCAACTGAAAGGGGGGTGAAACTTTTACGTGATTTAATAGGAAACTGACTGGATACTGACTAGAAGAATGGGTCATTAAAGAGAAGAGTGAGAGGGTAGCATTGGTAAGCTAAATAGGAACGGAAATCAATGATTGGACTTCTTTGCTCTTCAAATGAGTGGGGAACTAGAGACATCTCTGAAGGAAGAAGCTGGTACTCAGGTCAGTGGCTCAAAGGGAGCAGGGCTCTGAGCAGGAAATGGCTAAGACAGTCTTTCTAGCTGTCAGAGGAAATTGACGTAATGAAGACAGAACTCTGAAAAAACCTTACTCAAATACGAAGACCCAATACTTCAGACCTCCTCTGAAGAAGCAGCGCAGATGGTATCTCAGAATAAAAGGTAAGAGGTCAGGAGGATTAGGTGAAACAATTTGCCAACTAAGAATAGTTTTATAAATGCTTGCTCTTAAGACCAGTGCTTCACCCTTAAAAAAAAAGACTGCAAATTAACCAGTGTATCCATTAACTATAATCTTAAATCAGTGGATGATATCCCAAAAAGTTTACAGTTTTAATTTTTGAACCAGTGATGGTAAAACTGTTTAGCAGATGTAATCTTTTTTCTATCTGAAGCCATAATTTTATCTTTGCTCTTTAGGCTGACTGTCTTCAGTAGATTTTTGGTGATCTGTAGGCTGTAATTGAATTGTATTGTGAATTAGTGAAATAGTTTAAAAACACCTAATCAGCCATAATTGGCTCAGTGACTTTTATGGTCTGAATATTTAAAATCACACGCACACTCATTCATTCACTCACAATAATCACAAGAGAAGCACTGTGTCTGTGTAACAAAGTTAAAAGTGGTAAGCCCATTAGAAAGGGACAGAACACTACAGACTTAAGGAAAAGAGAAATATAAAAGTAGGGCCACAATACATAAACCGTTTTCTCTGCTGATCTCAGTGTGCAAGTAACTTACATCTTTTCAGAGAAGAAATTAAGATTTCTTGCCTAAGCTTAGCATTTGGCCTCATGAAGACTTCTGAATTATGCTAGCTACATGCTTGCACTTACACGCATTTACATGTTTCCTTAATGTTTGGCTCATTGGAGCCAAGAGTCAGCTTTTACCTCAGGGATATCTGGTTTCAATTCACGTTGTTTGAAACTTGTCTACCTCAACTTGTGCCTTATTAGAGCAACACTTTCCATTTGATTCTCTTCTTGTCACCACTGGGTCTAGGGTGGTTTCTTTCTCTTGCATTGTTAAACATCACCTGTAACTTTAAGCCCATATGTTTGAAGGTGTAGATCAATACTTCTAGCCGAGAAAGGTAGTCAGTTTGATCAGATACACCAGTTTATCCTTGTGATGAAAGTACCATTTCATTTTTAATGACCTTAACTTAGTATTTATCCCTGGGGGTGGGCTTAGTGTTGTCTTTATAAACACACTCACACACACAAAAGCCTAGTTCTTTTCAGGCCCTTCCCCAGCTGTGAGTTTAGCAAGGCTTCTTGATAATGGGCAGACAGAATTACAGCTCCAAACATTCCCCTGCCACTGATCCAGAACATGTGTTATCATATCACACGCTGTAAATTGATTCCAAATCCCTGCCAACAGGGCAAAGTTTGCATTCCAAATATCCAAGGACCTGGGATAGTTAATTGTAAAACAGAAATATGCCATGCTTCCCTTTAATTTGGTGTAAGTGTAGACATGTTTGCTAAACATTTTAGATTCTTAGAATATTTTTATCTGAAAACATAGAACCACCTATGAAATCTTTTTACCTTAGTGAATAGACTTTATCTTGAAGATCCCAGTCCCCTTAGATGTTAGGTTACTTCCAGTTTCTTGGTGGAGGTTGGGTGTCAGGAAGTAGGGCAAGATGGAAAGGAGCTCACATTTAAGATAATAGAGACCCTCATTCAACCCATGAGAGACGTAAACAGTCTGACTATGATAGTCTCCTGGGAGTAGAAGTCTAGGATTTCAAGTGCTATATAAACAGTTGCAAAAGCTCTGAAATTACTCTAGAAACAAACTCCTAGCACAGATGACAGTGAAAGGAATAAACATATTTTCAGTTCTGGGTTATTCCATATTGACCACCTGGGTTTTCTGTTAATTTATTCCTCATCTGAAATAAGAGTGATTAGCAAACACACAGAGCCAAAACTTGTCTTAATTTTTGTGACTTTTGAGTACTGAGGAGTGGGAGGAAAGAGACAAGAGAATAAGTGCACGAGCAAACTGGCATTGGGAACATCTTGGCGTTAACCAGGGAGATTGATAGAATCTCCTCAGAAGTCCCCAGTCCCAGAATGTCTGAGGAACCCCAAACTGGTTACCATGGTGGTGACATTCCTTTCCAATTAACTCACCTGACAAGGTCACCATCGTATGTTCGTATGGTGAACGCTAGCCCATCCCTTTCGATCCAACTCTTCTTCAATGGATCCTAAGAAATGGTCACCTACCCGTGTAGGAACAGGGAGGTAGTTAATACTTTGTGATGAATGGGCTAATACCAGAGGGCAATTGCCAGAGCAAACACTCAAACTTTATAGAATAGGGTTCTGCATAGTTTCGAATGAAATCTCATTATTTATGGAAAGGGCTAGCATAATGGTGGTTTGCCTGGTTTCCCCCTAATTTATTAGCAAGTGCTAGCTAATAAACGAATAAAATCTGGCTAACTGCATGCTTATCCCAAGCTATTTTGATAGAAGGTGGTCTGGGGTAATGAAGACGTTACTTCATCAGCCTTCAGGAGGCCTGGCTTCCAGGACCAGGTTATCACCAACCAAGTGACTTCAGGCAAGGTGCTTAATGCTGTCCAGGTCTCTAATTCTTTAACAGCAAAGTTTCGGAGGTGGACTGGTGGTGCATCTGCAGTGGTTCTTTTCCTTATTGATCCTTTATTCTCTGCAATGAAAGATCTTAATTCCTAAGTTAATTTGTTTGAAATTGCTAATTAATAATCTCTGGGAAATGAAGACAGTAATATTTGAAGGAGGACTGTATGTTATCAAAATAAAGGAACTCTAACCTTACATAATTTTTAAAAGAGGTAATTATGTCTTTTGGGGGGAAGCAATACATAAGATTATAATAGGAAAGAATAATTCAAGTCTGTGTAAGTATAATAGGTGTTTTCGTTTCTGGAAAAGTCAAATTATGAACAATGGCTGTAAAATTAGATTTAGATTATATAAAAATAACAGTAGATTGTTTTTAAATATCAAGGTTTAAGTCTATATATTAAAAGTCCCTCTTGAGAAATGTTCTCCCATGTCTATTTCTATTTGTTCTATTGTGACAGATACTGTGGTCAGCATTCTGTTGTAAAAGCCACCGGTACATGCAGTTGGATTCTCAGGATACCGTCGCAGTAGAACATTGGGACTCTATGGAAGGAAAGAGGTCTGCTCCAACTGGTTGTGAGAAGAGGTATCTTAGCAACACTTTGTAGAAGGACTGGAGAGATTTCTCCCGCATAACTTCAGGGGTTGAGGAGTGGGGTTAGCGGTGGTGCAAGGAGCAGAGAAGGGCAGGCTAAATTTTAAATACGGAGGTCAAGGTAAGCCTCATTAAAGAGATGAAACCTAAGCAGGAGTTAGTCTTGCAGCAATCTGGGGGAAGAGCACTCCAGGCAGAGCAGAGCCTGGGCTCTGGGGCAGGAGTGCATCTATAAGAGGCCAATGTGGCTGGAGTAGTGTAGGGGGAGAAGAGAGAAAATGAGATCAAAGAGGAAACTGTGGGGTGTGTGTCAGGCGGATTGTACAGTGCCCCACAGGCCATTGTGAATACTTTGGCTTTTACTCTGTAGTAAAACGAGGAGTCAATGAACAGTTTTAAGCAGTGACACGATCTAACATATATTTCATCAGGTCACTCTGGCTGCAGTGTTAAGAGTAGACTGTAGGAAGACAGATGAAACTCGGAGACCAGTTTGGAGGGTGATAAGTAATCCAGGCTAGAAACTGTAGTGACTTGGACCAGGTGTTAGCAGTGGAGGGGCTGAGAAGTGGTCGGATTCCAGATGTGCTTTTAAAAGTAGAGCCAACAAGATTTCCTGACAGAGATTGGATGTGGGGTGTGAAAAAAAAAAAAAAAAGTCAAGGATGTCTCCAAGGTTATTGGCCTCAGCAATTGTAAGAGTGGTGCTGTCATTGACTACACTGGCAATAAAATGAAATATACGATGCATCAGCAAATCTGTATTTTTCCTTGTTTTAAAAAATAATCAATTGACTAAAACATCCACTGTGTCATTTCAGTTTGTACACAAGCTTGTTGTCTTGTGTTCACACCATTCTTCATGCCCATAATAATGGATCCCCCATCCTTCTCTCTCTGCTCGTTTGAAATTTACCTTTCACTGAAGGGCAAGGATTAGTTCAAGTTCCACACCCCCCAGAAACCTGCCCTGAGCATATTCCCAACAATATAGTTTTTTTAAATTGTGAAATATAACATATATACAGAAAAGTGATAACATTCAAAGTATGATTTAACAAGTAGTTAAAGAGCAAATTTCAAAGAACATTATGGGTTGCAGTTCCACCATTTCAGTTATCTCCTTATTGTGAAGTATAACATATGTACCAAAAGGTGATAACTTTCAAAGTACGATTTAACAAATAGTTATAGAGCAAATTTCAAAGAATATTATGGGTTACGTTTCCACAATCCCAGCAATATACTTTTGCTGTTTCCTCTATTGTGCTATCTGTAATGATTTATTTTAATCAAATAATATTATTCATGGGATCACTGAGGAGTTTGGTTCCACAATGATATTTTTCCTAAGTGCTTCCATTCTTCAACTTCTCACACTCATCTTCTTCCCCGAGAATTCACTCAAAAATGAGTACCTCTACATGAATTCCCAGGGACGTTACTACTGCTGTGTTCCAGACTGTGTTGTGCCTTCAGGCCCTTCCTGCTCCCCTTCCGGTGGCCTGTCTTCTTAGGTCACCACCAGAAACTGCTTAGAAGGCTTGCTATCACGGAGTCGTCCAACATTTCAACAGTTAATAAGAAAAGGGATTTAAAGGCCCTATTGTTTTGATGCTCTGACTCAAGCTTTCCCTCAGTGTTGGGCTGGCTCCTGCACCTGGGATTTCGTGTGCAGGCATTTCAGTGGCTATTGATAAACTCCTGGATGAGCTGACTCCGTGAAAGGGCTTGCCTTAACCTAACTCTACACTGCAGTCAACTTCCAGAGAATAATCCTCACCAGCACTCCTGAATGTTAACATGCCAGTTCACCTCTTACAGTGCCAGAAAATAAAGAACTTATGGAAAAAAAAAAACAACGTTAATATGCTCTCCACTTAATGCAGCCAGTTGTGGGTTTTTAGATTTTTTTCTGACAGGGAGGAAGGCGTTGAACTTTAAAAGGGGGAGATTGGGATCTCAATCTCCTCCCCCTTGTCCTCATTTTTCTCTTCTCTTTCCATATGATCTTTCAATTGGCTCCAACTACCACATCCCAACTACATCTCTGACTCCAGTTGCCCTCTGGGCTCCATGTTACTGACCACATAGTCAACATTTCTCCGTAGACATATGTAGGCTCTTCAAACTCAAAATAGTCAAAATTGAATTAATAATCTTTTTTCTACCCCTCACCAGCTTCCCTTGTTCTGTTTCCTATCTTGGTTTCTTGGACAATTCTCAAATCCAAACTAGCTACTTGATATCGTCTTCTCTTTCCATTCTCTAATACTAATAATGCTACTCTGAATTTTCTCTTAAATGCCTGCCCTCCCCTCCCCATTCACACAAAGACTGATGGTTGCTGCTTCTAACCTATCTGTACTCCAATCTATTTCTATGTTGCTGCCAGTGAGCCCTCTAAAGCATAAATTTGATCCAATTATTTCCCTGCTTTAAAATTTTGAATGGTCTCTTCAAGAAATGGTGCTGGGAAAACTCGATAGTCATAAGCAAATGAATGAATCTGCACACTTAACCTCACAGCATATACAAAAATTAACTCAAAATGGATCAAAGACCTAAATATAAGAGCTAAAAACTATAAGACTCTTAGAAGAAAACATTGGGAAATATCTTTAGGAACTTGTAATAGACAATGGATTCTTAGACTTTATGCAAAAAACACAAACCACAAAAGAAAAAATAGATAAATTGGACTTCATCAAAATTAAAAACTTTTGTGCTTCAAAGGACATAATGGGAGAAAATATTTGGAAAACTAAACATAAGGGTTTAATACACGGAATATAAAAAGAACCCTTGTAATTCAACAACAAAAAGACAAAAAAAAATTTTTTTTAATGGGCCAAAGACTTGATAGACATTTCGATGAAGAAGATATACAGATGGCCGATAAGCTCATCAAAAGATGCTCCACTTCATTAGACGATAGGTAACATACAAATCAAAACCACAATGAGATACCATTTCACGCTCACTAGAATACCTATTATGAAAAAAAAACAGAAATAATGTGTTGGTGAGGATGCAGAAAAATAGGAACCCTTGTAAATTGTTGAAGGGAATGCAAAATGGTGCAGCCACTGTGGAAAACAATTTGGCGGTTCCTCAAAAAGCTAAACATAGAATTACCATATGACCCAGCAATCCAACTTCTAGGAATATACCCCAAAGAACTGAAAGCTGAACTCAAACATATATTTGTAAACCAATGTTTACAGCAGCATAATTCACAATAATCAAAAGATGGAAGCTACCTGTGGCAGCTTGAGTTATGTGCCCCAGGGAAAAATAAAATGTTCTTAATTTTAGTCCCATTCCTTATACCAAGTGGGTTCACACCCACTGTAAGTAGTGCCTTTTGATGATGTTATTTTTAGTTAAAGTGTGGCTAACTCAATCAGGATGGGTCTTAACTCTATTACAGGAGGCCTTATAAAAGAGATGGCCACAGAGAGGAGCTGGAAGTGGGAAGTCAGTGCTAACCTGGAGGAGAAGGAGGAGGACAGTGCCATGTGATGGGAAAGCCAAAGAACCTCAAGGACTGCGGTAAGCCAGCACCAGAATGCTACCAAACCCAGGAGGAGGCAAGTCATCTAGTCTCTGAAACAGTGAGGCAATAAATTCCCATTGTTTTAGCCAGTCCATTGTGGAGTATTTCTCATAGCAGCCTGGAAAACTAAGACACAAGCCAAGTGTCCAAAAACAAATGAATGGTTAAACAAAATGTACATACAATGGAATATTATTCATTCATAAAAAGGAATGAAGTTCTGATACATGCGACAACATGGATGAATCTTGAAGACATCAGACCAAATGAAATAAGCCAGACACAAAAGGACAAACAGCCAGACACAGCTGTTTCAAATCACATATTCAATCAAAATAAAATATGACTTATTCCGACTGCTGAAGTTGTCTTGATGTTTGAAAGACTTGAAATCCATGAAGCAATTTGAATAGGTTACCTTTTATAAAAATAGTAGCAGACTTTAAGTATAGAATACTGCCTATCTCTGGAAATTTAGGACAAGTCAGCATTCTTTAGGTTCAATATATTAATTTTAAACAGCAGCTGAATACGGCCTTATGGCAAAGCATAAAGGCCTTTTTTTCCCTTGGAAAGGAATTTCAGAATTGCCCTTTCCTCTTCACAGTATGACTTCACTTATATGAAATAAATAAAATATTCAAACTTATAGAGGCAGAAAGTAGATTACAGGTTACCAAAGGAGTAGGAGGGAGCAATGGGGCATTAATGTTTGATGGGTTTCAGTTTGGGGTGAAGGAAAAGTTTTGGTAATGGATGGTGATGATGGTAGCACAACATTGTGAATGTAATTAATACCACTGAATTGCTTACTTGAAAGTGGTTCAAATGGGAAATTTTATGTTGTATATGTTAGCATAATAAAATTTTTAAAAAATCCTTTAAATGAATTCCTACTGCTTACAAGATGTAGTCCAAATTTTTAGCCGAGCCTAGAAAGATGCCCACACTCTAATTCTTGGCCACACTTCCCTTAACTCCCATTCCTCTCTCCCAGTTACCCCAAGCTCCACGAATGAACTAACTGCGATCCCAGAAAATTTCACTGAGTTTCCCAGCTCCATGTTTGTTTTTTTAATTCAGTTCTATTGATTATTCACATACCATATAATCATCCACAGTGTACAATCAACTATTCACAGTACCATCACACTGTTGTGCATTCATCACCACAATCAATTTCTGAACATTTTCCTTACTATAAAAATAAGAATAAAAATAAAAGTAAAAAAGAACACCCGAATCATTCCCCCCCATCCCACTCTATTT
Organism: Choloepus didactylus; assembly: GCF_015220235.1. NCBI lineage: Eukaryota > Metazoa > Chordata > Mammalia > Pilosa > Megalonychidae > Choloepus > Choloepus didactylus. The sequence goes on along the minus strand of NC_051309.1, from coordinate 166,866,966 downwards.
TTCATTTTGTTTTTGTCCCCATTTTTCAACTCATCTGTCCATAACTGGATAAAGGGAGTGTGAGCCACAAAGTTTTCACAATCACACTGTCAGACCATGTAAGCTACATAGTTATGCAATCATCTTCAAGAGTCAAGGCTACTGGGTTGCAGTTTGATGGTTTCAGATATTTACTTCTAGCTATTCCAGTACACTAAAACCAAAAAAAGGATATCTATCTAATGCATAAGAATGCCCTCTGGAGTGACCTCTTGACTCCGTTTGAGATTTCTCAGCCACTGAAGCTATATTTTGTTTCATTTCTCTTCCCTCTTTTGGTCCAAGAAGCCTTTCTCAATCCCATGATCCAGGCTCATCCACGGGAGTCATGTCCCACATTGCCGGGGAGATTTACACCCCTGGGAGTCATGTCCCACGTGGGGGGAGGGCAGTGAGTTCACCTGCCGAGTCCCAACTCCATGTTTTTGCTATGCTGTTCTCTCTCCACACGTAGTATCTTTCCCTTTCCTTCCAATGCATCTCTCTCTATTCATAATTTTGAGTTATCACAGCCTGGCTAATATGGTCAAATTCAAACCCATTCAGGCTTGCTTCTCATTCCCCACCTATTATTCCCACTCTAACTTGCCTTACTTGCTCCTGCTTCTACTTTTTGATTATTCTGTTTACCAGGGGCTAGTATATTACCTTTCTAAAACCTACTTTTCCTTCATTCCTTTATTCAGTCAATAAATATTCATTGGGGACCCACATTTAAGGGACCATGCTGGGAGGGGGCACAGGCATGGGGAAGCACCACACTGGTGCTGACACAAACCTTGTTCTAGGGGTGCTTGAGTGCCATTTCCTCCACTAAAGCCTCCATCAACAGATTGGTCAACATTAACATAACAAGAAAGCACATCTCACCAACTGACAGGAGGCATGATAGTGGTCAGAATATTTAAATTCAGGTCTGCTTTAGAAAATTTAGTTTAATATTTCCATTTCTGTATCATAGTGCCATACGGTTTCAACTGAAGGGAACTAACAAAAGAAGTGTTTGAGTCTGGACTGGAGTTTTAAGAGAAGACCAGACCTTTGGTGACAGAGGGACATTGGGGCTAAGAGTGAGAAAGTCACAGGGAGTGAGAGGGTGATATTCAGTGGTCCAACTGGAACAGTAACACCTTCTCACACTAGTGACTCTAACCCAGAACCTATTCCAGTAAACCCTCAGAGAGATTTGTTTTGTTTTATTTTTGGTAGAGTTTACAGACACTGTTATTACATTTTAAAACTAAGGTAATATAAATAACTTGGACAGGGTTCAGAGAAGAACCACTGTGAGAAGCACCATAGCTAGAGCGTGGGCAAGGTATCTATTAATAGACAAGGAATTGAAATCAGTTTCAGGGACAGAAAGATTAGGGTCAACCTAATAGTGGTGCTTAGTGGATGAGAGGTCACAGAAGAGTAATGAACCAGTAAGAGGAATACATTGTTCTTGAGCCACTCCATTTTAGAATCTTTATTTTTAAAAAGGGGCAATAGAATTACTCATAATTTTCTTAAAGCAAACTTGAGAAATGAAGGTCCCTAAATAGTATCTGCTGAATGTGGCTTATACAAAAAGTATAGAGGAGCCTCGGCACTGAGAGGTAAAGGATTTCTAAAGTACTCATAAAGGAAAGCTAGAGCGAACATGTTTTTAATTACTGAACAGTGTTGCTTTTAGGAAAATTCATATTTCATAGCATTCAAAATATACTAACCTGCCTGTTTGTTTGTTTGTTTGTTTGCAGACTCTAGTAATGTCATCAGCTTTCCTGTAAAACCAAAGGCTCTTAGAAGGAGAAATACAAACTGTCAGAAGATAGACTTCTGACTTGGAATCCAGATGCAGAGCAACAGGTACATAATGGTTCATCAATACATTCTCTTCTTGACTACCTCTGTGTAGAATTTCAGTCATGACTGGGGATGGGGGAATGGTATATCAGCGGAATTGGCTGGGTGGAACAAGGATTTTTATACTAGGCAAAAAGGTCCATGAGAATAGCAACTAAAAGAATCAAATATCTACAAATGAATCTAACCAAGGATGTAAAGGACTTGTACAGAAAACTACAAAACTTTACTAAAAGAAATCAAAGAAGACAAATAAATGGAAGGCATTCCATGTTCATGGATTGGAAGACTAAATATTGTTAAGATGTCAACAATAAACCTACAAGTTCTCTAATTAAAAAAATGTCCAGGAGAGTCACCTCCTGTAGCCATCTTGAGTCTAGAAATATAAATTCCTGGAACTTTTCATCCTCCAGTTTTCCCCTTTCTGGATACTCTTCCCTTCACTCCCAAAGCCAGATCTCCCAGCTTTATTCATGGAGCAATCAGTGGATAACTAATTTATAAAGGGAAACTGTTTCCTTTCCTTCAACTATCTTGGAGAGGAAGAAGCGACACTTTCTTGCCTTGCTTCCCTGATCTCAGTCTTATGGAAGATGTCTGAAAATAATTTTAAATTAAAACAATTCTGATGACTTGTAAGAAACTTGAAAGGGTACCCTCAAAAAATATATCTAACAATCTTTTGAAAATTAAAAAGGCATAAAAACTGTAGTATCTACCATTTCCTTTTCCTCATTCCTTTGAGTCATTTCTGTGCGATTAGTATCTGTGTATTGGCTGTAAGTAAATGCTCATATTTTCTTGGACTCTGCTCTGAGGAGGGTTGGATGGGCCAGTGGGTTATTGATAAACCCTGGTACTGCTTGGGTGCTGTATGTAATTATAGAAATTTCAGAGCCTAATGAATTCTGGAGACCATTTTCAGGACTGGCTAGCCATTTCAAAATTCAAGGTGAGAATGAACATCCTTTGCCATCTGCCATTACAGCACATGGCCTGCCACAAATTGAAGAAAAAGAAACTTTTCTTAATGAAAGCCACCACTATGGCAATTTTACAGTTGATAAGAATTTTATTTTAGTAAAAGGAATCAACATTTTTTTTTTTTACAGTAGAAAAATATTGTTCACTGGTTTATTTTTCCAAATGAGCAATAGGCTATTTACAAATAAGCAGATCCTTAAAGCCATGTAATAAAATGGTAATCCTATCATTGTTTGAAATCTAAATGAAATAAAAAAAATCATTAAGGCACATTTGATCTGTGAATTTAAAAACTTTCTGATACAGTGACAGATTCATTTTACTTTTGTGCTCCACCCCCCCCAAACACATGAGCACCAAAATTGTCAAAAAACACTTAATATTTAGTAAAATGGTAAGGAATGTAAAAATTAAGGAGGGGAACATTTTCAAAAGGAAATCTTTGGAAATCAGTTTACTGCAAATAAAACATACTGAAAAGTGAGTGCACAGTCCTGATACACATAAATACTAATAGCTAACAGGTACTACAGAAATGGCAGAGCTCGAAACAATGGATATTAAATAAATTAAAGGTACTTCAGATACAAGGGAGAAAACAAAACCATAACTAAAGAATGAAATAACCATCACCATCAACGTAACACAGACAGGAAGGATGAAGTGAACAAAACCAGGTTCAAATTTTTCGCCCGTGTTTTCATCAGGGTGTTTTTTGTTTTTTCTTTAAACTTTTGTACATTAGATTTATTACAATAATTCTTCTTTGAAAAGGAATGACTTTTTAAAAATTCAATTTTATTGAGATATATTCACAGACCATACAGTCATCCACAGTGTACAATAAGCTGTTCACAGTACCATCATATAGTTTTGCATTCATCACCCCAATCTATTTTTGAACATTTTCCTTACATCAGAAAGAATCAGAATAAGAACAAAAATTAAAGTAAAAAAGAATGCCCAAATCATCCCCACCCATCCCACCCTATTTTTCATTTAGTTTTTGTCCCCATTTTTCTACTCACCCATCCATACACTGGATAAAGGGAGTGTGATCCACAAGGCTTTCACAATCACACTGTCACCCCTTGTAAGCTACATTGCTATACAATCATCTTCAAAAGTCAAGGCTACTGGGTTGGAGTTTGATAGTTTCAGGTATTTACTTCTAGCTATTCTAATGCATTAAAACCTAAAAAGGATTATCTATATAGTGCATAAGAATGCCCACAACAGTGACTTCTCAACTCTATTTGGAATCTCTCAGCCACTGAAACTTTATTTTGTTTCATTTTGCATCCCCCTTTTGGTCAAGAAGATGTTCTCAATCCCATGATGTCGGGTCCAGATTCATCCCCTAGAGTCATATTCTGCATTGCCAGGGAGATTCACACCCCTGGGAGTCAGGTCCCATGTAGAGGGGAGGGCAGTGAGTTCACCCACCGAGCTGGCTTAGCTAGAGAGAGAGGGCCACATCTGAGTAACAAGATGAGACTCTTCAGCACAATTATAAGCATGTTTAGCCTCTCCTTTCAGTGACGAGCTTCATAAGGGCAAGTCTTGTGATAGAGGGCTCGGCATACCAAACCACCAGTCCTCAATGTTTGTGAGAACATCAGCAACAATCTAGGTGAGGAAGCCCTACACTCTGCATTTTCCCCCAGCTCCTCATGGAGGCCCTGCATATATATTTTTATTCTCTGTCCAAATTACTTTGGGATGTGGTACTGTTTCACATTAACCTGTGCAAACCTACCAGGTCTCAGTTCCTATTAAAATTTCCATGTAATTATGGTATTTGAACGAACTGTATGAGTTAAATTGTTTAGAAAATATAGATCCTGCACCAACTAAACATCTCTTCCCTTGGTCTCACATAGAATTTGAAGTTTTAAAACACAGTCACTATCGTCCTTTACCCTTTGGCCCAATTTGCCCTAGTCCTAAGCACATCTGCTTCATTCATATCTCTAATTGAAGTCTGGACTCTTTTTCAGCTTTGTTGACAGTTGCCATATGTGCTAATACTGACATTCTTACCTACCGAGTACTAGCTCTGAATTTCAGGTGTCACACAGAATCCAAAGTTCCAGGGACCAATCAGGTTATACACAAAGAGATCAGCATCTCAGAATCTGGAGATAGCCATTACAGTTCAGGAATAGATGTGACTACTGTAAGAGCTTACAGTCTGGGGACTGTTACAATAAGCATTCCCAGGATAAGCTGTGCTCTAAGATTCAATTCTGAGTTTGCACATCGTAGTTAGTCCATATTGGTGAGGTATTATAGTGTTTGGAAAAGGCATAGACTTTTATTTTTTTTTTTTAATCATCATTTTATTGAGATATATTCACATACCACGCAGTCATACAAAACAAATTGTACAGGCATAGACTTTTAAGCTTAAGGTTAGAGTTGAAAGGAGAAAAGTTATCAATTTGTCTTAATTCTCTTTATCTAAAGACCAAAATTCAGTTCAATACTCAGAATAGAAATTTCCAAAATTTGAGTTCAGGAAAGGAATTCCTGTGTAAAGAATTCTACTTAAAATAATAGTGGCATGCCTCTTCCTAGTTTTGCTTCCATATAATCTACTCAGAAAACTGTTCTGGGGGTAGAATTTTGGGGAGAAAAGGGAGAAGGGAAGCAGAGATCACAGGGGAGTTGAGTATTAGCTAAGTGCTCAGTCTCATCCACTAACAGAGAAAAATATTTGGAATTAGTCTCTTTGTTTGTGAGATTAGATACAGCCCATCTCAGAAACTAAGACAATCTTGAACAATCCTACCTCAAAGTGTAGCTCCAGCCTCCTTTTCTAACTTAATAAAAACATTCATTGCTGTGGCAGTCATTAAAGAGTGATATAGATATGCATATCTTTTATTATTATTAGAAAAAGAAGATTCTTTGTTTCATACCTCTCCCTTAAAAAGTATAGATTTTCATCTGCCACAGTTCACATTGCTGGCTCATTTCTCGATGTTTTAAGGTTTGGTAATCTATGTCTCATTCCCAAAACATAGGGTGAGACTCATAAATTTGGTTTAGCTATTAGGAAATGTTGATCAAATCGCAACTGGGAAGTTAACTGACTTTCTCCAATCGCCCTGCAGTTAGTGAGCTGTCTGCTGCAGGTAGTGGTGCACAATTTATTTTCACGATTAGCCATGAGCAAGAGTTGATCAAACACTTCATAAAATAACTTCTTGGAAGACTTGATTTTGTTGCTTTCCTCCTGTTTTCCCATTCACTTTCCCTCCCTCATGAACACTACATAAAAAGTGAGTTTGTCATTTTTTCCCTTTTTTTTTTCAAGTATTGCATCAAAGCAGGATGGGAACTTCTACCTCTTTTGAATGCAAACAGGCAGCATTTCACTCTGGGAACATCCATACCGTCCCCACCTACGCAATAACCTATTAAAGAGATGACGTCTTACCCAGATACAAAATGAGAGTCCAAGGGCAAAAGGATATTTCCTTTGTGTCTTTCCCCTAATACGGTTGCTTCTTCAGGGGATGGGCAGGGTTGGGGAGCTTGGCAGGAAATGAAGTCTTCAGGTCGCCAAGTTCCTCTTTCCATTTTTGTTGTTTTCACTTCCCCTCCTTCAGAAAACCCCATGCCATGGTAATGCTTTCCCCTCCCTTCTGTCTTTTCCCTTTCATTCCACCCCCACCCACCACCCCCAACCATGCCTCTCCTGGGTTTGTCTCCCTCTCCCCACTACTGCTACTTTCTCTTTTTACTGTGTTCATATCTTGAATCCCATTCCCCACCCCACCCCCCACCCCAAGGTGTTGACAAGCAGTTTCTGTACCGAATCCAACTCTCTACTTTCAATATCACCCTTCATATTTGCAGTCCCAGTTGGCTATTCCTGGCACATTTTCACCTTCTCACTGTTTTCCTTTGCTAACTACCATCAGATATCTGGGTAAGAGGGAAATAACCTCTCTATCTCCTCTGTGGGTATGAAATTCTCTGGAGCTCTCTGGCTAATCAAAGAAGGATTTCTTGGGGAAGGCTTTACCTCCCATTGTTTCTCTGGAGCTGTCAGTCCCTATTTCACCTCAGTGGTGTTTTTTTGGAAAAGTAGAAATGAAATAGAGCTTTAATGGTAAGCTGTTTCTGAAGCCTAAAATCACCAAGACCTCTGCCACCTATCAAAAATTCCAGTCCTGCCCAAGCTTCTAAATCCCATTTCGGTTGACTCTGTTTAAGTGACTCTGACTTGGCACAAAGAACACTTTCCATGTTTTTTCATTTTAGCAAGTGGGCATGGTTAAACCTCATTCATTCATACCCCACTATTCCAGAACATGTGCACTTATCCGGACATGCTAAATTAGAGTTTATTTCTACCCTGTATATGAAAAAATGTTTGCCCTGTGCAGTAGTTAGAATTCTCAGTCCACAAACTGTTTGCAAGAAATATAACTTTATTTTCTATATCAAGTTATTTTCCATTTCAAGTCCCAATTCTACCTGGTGGGAGACTTAACTTGGGCCCTTCTCGAGGCTCTCCCCTCCTCATTTCCCAGCTCTGGGGTCCTCCATTTGATAGACATAAACTACTGTAAAGATGGCCACTCAGGTCTAGAAGCTCTTGGCTGCTTCAGTGCCATGTTTAGGCATCTTTGCCCATCTCCACACCTCATGTTCCCATCTTCCCAGGCACACCTCGTAGCCATTTCTCTCTGGGTTTGCCTTCTCCTTTGCAGTGCAGTTAAGAAGCAGTGCACTGGTTCCCTCAACTCTTAGGACCCCCAAATTGCCCTCTCTTTCCTCTTCTGGTCTAGGCGAATTTCTTTCTAGCATTGAGGAAATCTCCCTTGAGGTTGCTGGCCAAGATGTATTGACACTGACCATTCATACCCTCCCCCTTGCTCTAAAGCACTTGGTTTATCATAACCACAAATCCACTACCCTTTCTAGGGCTCAGGCCTTTAAAACAACAGCTGGGACGTCTGCTTCCCAGGGTGGCCACTGAAACAGCAAGCACCAGGCCACACCTGAAAAGTGAGAAACAGACAACCCCGATGATAACTTCAGGTCACTTTTTCAGCAACAGTGTTTGAATACAAACAAGGAATGTGAAAGTTACAAATAATTTTTAGGTATCTAAAGGATTAAGAAAATCCTTCTTTCCCCAAAGTAGTTGTCAAATCTTTATACAAACATGTATATGTAGAGCAATAAACTTGCATTTTTCTAAAGTTAGCTCAAGAGTTACTCAAACTATCTTTTCTGATGAAAATTAGCAAGTTATTTCTAAGTTTATAGTTAATATTCCTCTGACATGTAGGGTCACTGAACAGGTCCAAATCTGTGGTTTGCTTACTAATTTTTATAACCAAGAAAGTGAAGCAAAAGTAATTAGGAACATCCAACAAGGCATAGATAACTTACTTTTCCTCAATATGCATCTAGGAGAATCATCCTGCTCCCATCCTAAATATTATTCCAAATTCAAAATCTCAAGGAGACTTTTAATTATAGCACAAATCTGTGCTATGATAGATTTTCAGATTTTGTTTATTGATTTATTCAGTTCCTCTATAACTTGCTTCTCCAAGAGCACTTAAAAATAATTGCGTTTTAAAGATATGAACATATGAATATTCATTTATGCACTTACATTTCAAGAATTTTTATATCCATTTTCTTTTTGGATTCTCATAATCACTATAAGTGATAACCAGTTTTTAAAAGGATTTGTAAAATATTAAATGTAGCTGACATTTGTCTATAGGTAAGTACTGAGCCAAGGGCTTACTGAATGAGGAGATTCCCAGGGAGTTCTCCAGAAACATGCAAAATATGCCTGCTGTCTATATATTATAATAACCATAAGTCCTTCTGTTTTTTAAATATTTGTGGAAATAAATGAATAACATTAATTTCAATGTAGTACGTGCTGAGAAATAGACTGAAGTGGTTTTGAAACCTACCAAGAAAAAGATAAAAAAAAAATGAATCACTGAGAGAATGACTACCATTTAAAAAATGAAAATTAAGTATTGTGGAGGATGGAAAAACAGGAACAATCATTCATTGATGGTAAAATGTTGCAACCACTGTGGAAAACAGTTTGGCGGCTCCTCAGAAAATGAAGTACAAATTACCGTATGACTAGGCTCTCCCACTTGTAGGTATATACCTAAAAGAATTGAAAGCAAGGACTTGAACAAGTATTTGTGCACCAGTTTTCATAGTGGCATTATTCATAATTGCCAAAAGATGGAAGCAACTCAAGTATCCATCAACAGATGAATGGATAAGCAAAATGTGGTACATACATACAATGGAATATTATGAAGCTGTGAAAAGGAATTGAAGTTCTGATTCATGCGACAACATGGGTAAACCTTGAAGACATAATGTTGAGTGAAAAAAGTCAGATACAAAAGGACAAATACTGTATGGTCTCACTGATATGAAATAACTAGAAGAAGCAAATTCATAGAGTCAGAAACTAGAATACAGGTTATCAGGGGTTGGGAAGTGGGTAGGGAGTGAGAGTGTACAGAGTTTCCATTTGGGATATTAGAAAAGTTTTGAAAATGGATGGTGGTGATGATAGCACAACATTGTGAATGTCATTAACAGCATTGAATTATGTATATAAATATGGTTAAAGCAGGAAATTTAGGTTGTATCTATAGTACTGGAAGACAAATTTTAAAAACAAACAAAACATAGGACTGTACATCACAAACAGTGAACCCTAATGTAAACTATGAATATAGTTAATAGAGCAATTACAATAATATTCTTTCATCAATTGCAACAAAGGTACAATTTGTTAGTACCTCAGTATTTTCCACATGATTTATCTGTAAACCTACAACTTCTCTAATAAAAAAATTATTTAGAAAATGAACCCGTGGGGAAAAGGAAGATTCACGATATGTTAAGCACAATCAAAATTGCAAATAATAAAAGTATTCCTGTAATTTTACAACCCTTGAGGTGCTCAGTAGCTGAGAAAGAGGGAGAGAAGGAGGAAGGAAGGAAGGAAGGAAGGAGGGAAGGAAGGAAGAAAGGAGAGAAGGAGGGAAGGAAGGAAGGAAGTCTTAGATATTGGCTTTCTTTGGGAATTTCCTAGCCTGAGAGTCCTCAGGGGATAGATGAAAACACAAGAACAGAAAATTTGAGGGTTAGAGGTAATCAGTCTCATGAAAATTAAAAATTAAAAAAAAAACAGTATTAAAGTGACAGATTTTTTTTTGTTTTAACATGTAAATGACAGATTTTTATTTAACTGCATTTAAAAGGTAAGTTGATGCCATTAACTGAGAAATTACTCAAGCCAGAAACTTGGAGTCATCTTTAACATTTCTTCCTTACCTCCAGCTCCACCTCACCCAATCATCAAATCGTCTCCATTCAATCTGCAAAATACGTTTAAAAAAATCTGTCTACTTCTCTCCTTCCTTGCCCTAATCTAAGCCCTCACAACTTGTTACCTAGATTGTTGCAGTAAATATAACTGGTCTCCCCACTCTCAATCTTGTTTTCCCTCCATACTCCATACCAGTAGCCTCCCAAATGGGGCCCATACACAGGAGGTGCACAAGATAAGCCAATACACTGTGGGAAGAAATATTAGGACTTCACCAGTTAAAATATGTATTTTTTTTTGTATTTTATAATATACATAATATTATGTAATGATAAACAAACATTCCTCTATTGGTGTGCAGATTTAAAATGTTTTATTGATAGAGGTAAACAATTTAAAAACTTTTGTGGCCAGATGCCTTCAATGGCTTCCTATAGTCCACAAAACCCAAATTCATGACAGTTCCTACAAGCTCTGAGGGATCTGTCTACTTCTCTGGTCTCCCCCACAATCTACTTCCCTATTCCCAGGCATGGGACTCTGTCCCATCCCCTTCCCCTCTGTTCAAAGGCAGTTTTTTTTCCCATGCGAAGGGCTCATGCATCCTCTTCCCTCTGCATCACAGAACCTTAGATCTCAGTTTCAATGCCATTTCCTTCCCTGACACATCCCCACAAACCCTCTGCAATACCTGATTCTAATACAGAAGGTCTTTCAGTTAAAATCTCTCTTAGCACCCTGCATTTTCCATCAGGTACAACATCTTCCACACTAAGCCATAATGTCTACGAGAATTTGTTCACCACTGTAACCCCCAGAACCTAATAAGTGCCCAATAAATATCTGCTGAATGATAGTTGAATGAAGATACTAATGTTCACCTCACATTCACTTCCTTAAAGTAAGGGAGTCTGGGAGGACCCTCAGAGCACCTCATGGGGCCTCTGGCCTTTTTCCTGTTGGTCTGCCCTGCTCCAGAACACCCTTGCCTTTAAGACTCAGCCCAAGTAGCCATCTGTTCTTCTAAGAGGCCTTCTGAAACTTTCTCAGACACTTAGTCTCTCTCTCCTTGCTCCCCAGCACCCTCTGAAAATCTTTATTACAGCATTTATTGATATGTAACTACCTATTTCCATTTCTTATTCTTCAATAAGACTTATTTCGCCAGTACTTAGACCTTGTCAATCATCTTTGTGAATAGTATGAAGGAGGCATTTCATAAATGACTGGAGATCTTGGAAATGGTGTTCCAAGAATTTCTTTTGGGGAAAAAAAGTTTCAGCTTGCTTAATTTCCATAAATTTTGAAAAAAAATGTACAACTATCCCTTAGAGAAAAGCAAACACTCTGGGTGAGGTATTTTATTAAGCCTTATCATGATACATTAAATAATGCTTTTATCCTACCATTTTTCAGAGCTGCCTTTGACAACGGGGTGGAAAGAGAGAACTAATGCTCTACTAGTTCTGCTTTTTGCTTTTCCCTCTTAGAGCAACTAATTTAAATAGAGAGAATGAGTAACACAGAGACTAAAAGTAAACCTGCCATAAATAGTAAAGGGCACATAGAAGTTACTTTTCTCCACATACAGGACACAAGACTTGTCTCTTGTCCTTTTAAAAAAAAATAAAATTATTTCAAAAAAAGAAGAAAAAGGGAAGAAAATACATAGCTGATGCTTTGTAGTAATTAGACAAAATAGAAATGAAAGAGCATTAGAAAAACACTTTCTTTGGGACTTATGACAGGATGAATTTAAAACAGGGCAAGATTGGTTTTTGTTAGGACACCAACCTCATACAGATCATTCATATTCATACTGCTTCCTCTCTCTTTGAAAATCTTTGTCCCAATCCATAGAGTCTGCCTAGGAGATTTTTAATCTTAGCCCCTGAGCTGTTTAACTCTTAAGCTTAAATCCTAATAAGGGTTCAACTGCTAACTTCACTACCCAGAACTGCTGTGGAACCATTACCATACATGGGCAGAGAAGCCTCTGAGGGCAGAGGGAGGGGACAGTTCTCCACCACAGCAGTTATACAGCCACAAGGGGAGCTGCAAAAGTGAAAGGCTCTCTCTGCTTCCCTTTAAAAATGTTAAATTCTAAAAGCATCTAAAAGACACCCAAAAAGCACATCTGAGTTGTTGGAGTTAGTAGCTCAAATATAACTAGACCCGGAATATTGATTCAACCTGATAGGTTTCTATGGCTGCTATTTTAAGTACCTTCAGATACACAAGTGTCCTCAAGGAACAGTTACAGAAATACATGTGCAGTAAGCTTCAATAATGGAAGAATAAATGTCGTTTCCTTTTCCATTGGCAATGAGTTATGAATGTTGACCTGCAGACAGTCCCTAAACAAGCTGCATTCCAATAGTTCATTTCTAAGTCAGTTGTTAGGAACTTAGAACATAGTTTCCCATAGAAACAATTTTAGACATGGTTGTTTAGATTTCCAGATATGGCCAAAGGAGCCCATTTGCCCATAAGTAATTTTACTAAAGACCCTAATCACCAAATATAACAATGTTTTTCTCTAAGAAAATATTTTCCTGACTTCCGAATTGGGATTCCTGTAATGTATCTTCACTTGCTCTGGAAGATGGGGGGTCCTGAAATGCAGAGGCTGGTTGGGAGATGGTGGTGGTGAAAGTAGGGAGGGTGGTGAAAGTAGGCTCCCCCCACAGCAACAGAAAGGGCTCCAAGATGGCAGAGAGGGCTGGTGGTGTCCGGACCCTGGAGGGCAGTGACCTCCATCACCCTACTTGCATTGAGGAGGATTTATTTTCTCCTAGCAAAAACTCCCTAAATGTTCAGAATGCTCTACTTTCTATTTAGCATATACTCTATGTTAAGGCACAGTGTTAATTGCTGGGTCTAGATTATTTCACTTATTTCTTCAAACAGTCTCAACATCTGTGAGGGCAAGTGTTGTGTCTGCATTTAAGAAAGAAAAAAGGCTTAGAGATGTTAAGTAACTCACCTAAAGTCACACAGTTAGTCAGGACCTGAACCCAAGCCTGCTTGACTCTATACCGTTCCATACTGTTTCCCAAGGACTTAGGGGACAACTCCTACAGCTTATTGTTTACTTTTCTGGTTTTAATTAAGGCATTAAGTATCCCCCTCAGTGAACAGATTGGATTAACTGATTCATTACTAAATGCCTTCTATGTGGAGGATGCAAGATGGAGATATGTCCTTGAAATCTAGTGGACACAAGACATTCAAGCACAAGCATTCAGGTAACTTTACCAAGCAGTACATGACCAGTACCAGATGAACCACCAAAGCTGAAATGTCACATAGTTCAGAGCAGCAGTCTAGGGGAAGGGGGTTACCCTGAGTTGACATTATCATGGAAGTTCCCACGAAGGATGGTGGACTTGAGCTGGCCATTGAGGAAATGGATTTAGATAGAGGGCAAGACTGAGGAAGGGCTCAGATCAGCAACATTTGCAGGCTAATGATTCTTTAATTAAGAAATGAGACTAGCTTGAGCCATTTGATATTGGAAAGCAGCGAAGAATAAGATTGGGAAAATTGAGGCCTGGAGGTGCAGAGATTGCTAGGATTTCTTTGTTATAATTTGATTAAATGAGGAAGGGGTAGCAACAGACAAGATAAGATTTAACAAAGGGTTATGAATACTGAATTTTCATATAAATATATTTTTTTAGATGCTAGGGTATTAGAATAGCTAGAAGAAAATAACTGAAATGATTGAACTGTAACCCGTAACATTTTTTGAAATTTGCTCTACAGCTACTCATTAAATTGTACTTTGAAAGTTATCACCTTTCTGTATATTTGTTATATTTCACAATAAGGAAACAACTGAGACTGTGGAACTGTAATCCATAACATTCTTTGAAATTTGCTATATGACTACTTGTTAAATCTTACTTTGAAAGTTGTCACTTTTCTGAATATATGTTATATTTCACAATAAAAAAATGTAAAAAAAAGATAAAAAAAAGGAATGGAGGACCTCCCCTCCTTCACGTAGGTCACCGCTGTTAGTTTCCTGTGCATCCTACCAGAGTTTTTGTGCGTATACAAGCAATTATAAATATTCCTATTCCCCTTTATTAAAATGTAGCGAATGTTTCTTATTACTTAAAATGATTAAGCTTAGTTGTTAAAATATAATGGTGTCTCTCAATGTGGTTTTATTAAAAAAATATCAAGAATTGGGGTCCAGAATAGGGACAGTAACCTCCAGAGGTCAACAAAACCAGAGTCAATTTTATAAAATTGGTCTTTCCTGAGGAGTGTGGTCTTAGGTTGGATGCTCCTATTTAGTGCTACTATAATACCTTATATTCACCTCTCCCGGTTTTCTACATGGTTGTATGATTACCTGTTTATGTGTCTGTTTCATTCACTTCATGGTGAATTCTTTGAGACAAGGACTATATAAAGCTTATTTATTTTTGCATCACCAACATGGACTGTAATTACTAGTAAATACTGGATATTAAATAAATGTTTGAAAGATTTAATGAATGGAGAAAAAAGTCTGATGAATGAATGTGAATAACAGGTACAACTTAGCTGATCCCATCAACAAATCTAGGGTATCAGAATGTAAGGGGAGGGGATGACATTTTATTCGAACTGGTACTATAGTTCAGAGAAATACTGTGGAGATGTGTTAAGAAAGATCAGGTAGTAGAGGGGGAGGGAGTGAAGATATGAGGGAGGGGAGGAGAAAACTGAAGCAAGGTCTTGGAGCAACCAGGAAGGGTTGTCAGGGGCAACAGTGGAGAGGTTTGCCTGAACGGGAAGTATGGGTGTGAAGACAATTGTAGGTAGGAGGATTAGGAAGTTGAGATAGTTTTTGCCTAAAGGGCTAAAACAAAACAAAACAAAAAACTGAGAGAAAACTGAGGAAAGGGGAGCTTGGTAGAGGTAGTAGAGGAGGCTTGAGAAGATTGGCAAATGTTTGACATAGTTGTTGTAAGGGCTGAGAGGAAAAGCTGATTGAAAGTAACAGCTGCCATATGGACTTTCTAGAATAAGGCCAATTAAAGTTTAGGTAAAAGTAAAAGCATTGATAAGCAATGCTGAAAGTCCGTTTGGGGCTGGAGATTATGAATTTGCAATTCTTCTGTTTCAAGTACTAAGTGAGGTGCTGTGGGCCTACAGAGATGAAAAATCAACACACCCTCAAAAAGGATCTGTTTAGTTGGGAGACAGGCATCTGACTTTTCAAAATATTTTTAGTTCCAATATTAAGATTGTAAAATCATCTTATTGTGACATAGTCAACATTGCAATATAACATGGCTGTCATTGCTTGTACGTACTCTGTCCATATATGTGAGAAAAGTGAAGGTAACCTGTTAGACACTTTCATTTATGGTTATGCAAAAAAAAAAAAGGATATCCAGGCACTTTATTCCTGAAGCTGTGCTACTCATATGTTGGTATATCGCATAAAAAGAAATTATCTTTCTGGACTCATTAAGGGGAACATTGTCATAAACAGTATATTTTTGTCTGTTAAAAAAAACAAATAGCTTTGTTGTGCGCGTTGGCTACCCTGGCAGCTGGCCGGTTTCGCCACCGCCTTGGAATCCGCTGTATGATTAGGTCACAATCTTCAGTGAGTCAACGTATTCCTTTCTGTGGTGTTCTTAGTCACACATTTCTAAAGGGTGGTGGCAATTACTGCCAGGCATTGCACGACTTCTGTGCAGAAAAGTGAACTGTAGAAATTCATTACTACTCCAAGAAGCCCCTTAAGAATGGTTTACCTGGGTACTGAAGTGTTGAATTGAAATCCACAACAGAGCACTGGCCAACAGTTCTCACCTGGATGGGTAAACCTCAGTGCACTTATTTGTATTGCCTCTGAACTACTGGATTGAAGAATCACTGCTTTTTTTAGGAGCTTCACATCATTTCCCATTACTCCCAACTTTATACTCAAAGCACTGAGAATTATGAGTGGAGTATACTGAAGACTTCAGTTTCTTTACATCATTTCTGGATTTGATATTTTTAATTCTTTCATAACCCTTTTGAGCGTTTTTATTAACTAAATTGACATGGTTTGAATGAACCGCCCAGCTCCTGTGGAAATCACACACAAGAAAATGAGATTTCTTGTCACACACAATCCAACCATTGTAACCTTAAGCAAATCTATAGAGGGACTTAGGAAGTATGGTGTTACCACAATAGTAAGAGTATGTGAAGCAACTTACAACGCTGCTCTTGTGGAGAAAGAAGACATCCATGTTCTCTATTGGCTCTCCAATGATGGCATACCACCTTCCAACCAGATTGTAGATGACTGGTTAAGTCTTATAAAAATTAAACTTCGTGAAAATCTGGTTGCTGTGTTGCTGTTCATTGTATTGCAGGTCCTGGGAGAGCTCCAGTGCTCGTTGTGCTATCATTGATTGCAGATGGAATGAAATATGAAGATGCAGTGCAGTTCATAAGAGAAAAGCCATGTGATGCTTTTAACAGCAAGCCACTTTTGTATTAGGAGAAGTATTGTTCTAAAATGCAGCTGCTCTTCAAAGATTCCAGTGGTCATAGAGACAAACTGTTGCATTCAATAAAACGGGTGCCTTGGAAGTGGAACTTGAGAGAGGACCTAATTGGTAATACATATTAGCCAACATGTTGGAGAATAAGTCTAATGAAGCTTCCATAGGAAGTTTTTATTGAAAAGCAGTTTTACCACACTACAAGTTTGACAGATTTGCATCCTCTGTGTTTGGCTTACCATCAGCCTATTTGGACACTTAGAGAAAGATTGTTGCTGCTCAGCATTTAAAATGTGCTTATTTTTGTAAAAATTGACCTTTCCTGAAATAATGCAGTGACGGGTTATGTCTTCTTTAAATCTACTCCCATGCCAAAATCTTTCAATATTTAAGAAATTTAGGGAGTTTAGGTGCCAAAATACCCAGCACAATACTTGTATATTTTTAGTATAATTCAGAACTTAAAATCCCAGGACCTATGAACACTGTAGACCTTATGTGGTTTATTCCTTCATTCATTTAAAACACTAATAGTAGGGGCTATATGGTTATTTGCCTGTTCAATTTATGTTTACATCGCCCACATTTGTACCAGTATACATCAGATTTGTGCAACCATTGAATTTTGGTGGATTTTTACAGTTTTAAGGTGATTACCTAAAGTCTATCTATAAATCTCATTTTGTGACATTAGAGAAAACCTCCATTCTGAAAATCTACATTGTACAAAAGCACATGTCTTTAATGTCTCCAGACAAAAAGCCTTACAGCTAATTTACTGTTTGCACTTTGGGGTGCAACTTAACCCGGAGAGCCTGCCAAATGAATCAGAGGGGCTATTAAATATTTTTAGTAAAAAGTTGCTTTTGTCTTGTACAGAACTTGTAAAATATGCTCTTTAATTTAGTAAACAATTTTTAGTAGAAATGCTTTGTTATGGTAGCTACAATAATTCTTAATCAAAAAATTTTTGATATTCTTGTAATATTTTTTTGTATCTATTGGAAGTTGTTTACCAACTATTATTTTTGTTTGATGCTTTTCTTTCCTCATCTCTTGCAAAAAAAAAAAGAATTAGGTTTCTGTTAATGAATTTAGCAGACATCTAATATTTTATATGCCTTTTGAGTTGTGTAATTTAATATTTGGATACTTGATCATTTGTTTATTATATAATTGATAAAATGGTGATGTGTATTAGTGTTAGTTCAACCATATATTTGTACTGTCTGGAAATGTGTGGTTATAGTTCTGTGAGAGAAATAATTTGTCAGTGTTCACCAGCTTGTAAAAACCTAGCGTGAGAGCCTAAACATCTAAATTAATAATGAAATTCACTTATCATCAAAAATTAATTAATTACTAAGTAATTTCAATTCCTGTGGATATAAACTGATTTTACTAGGGTACTTAAAGTCAAAATATTTGTTCCAGTTGACCTAAGAATCAAACCAAATCTCCTTGGAGGGAAACTAAACAAGTTAAGCTCAATCAGGTGTGGGTCCCCAGAGTTCACATAACACAGGAAACACATGCAAGCAAGAAGTACATTTATTTAAACATAGTAACAACCACAACCAGACCAAAAAAAAAAAAAATATATCCATCTGCTCAATTTAAATATGTAAAAAGTTCTCATAGTTACTTTTCAAAATGTTATGAGAAATAACTTACCCTTTCTGCATCAGAGCTAGTCTCCACATTGGTAAGGTATATTTTAAAGAGGTTTTTCAGAAAGCACTTGGGGCTTTAACTTTTGAAAACCAAGAACAATCTTTAACCTAAAGGCATGTGAACATTAATTGTAAATCTTTCTTTTTTCATTTATAAATCTCAGCTAAAAGTAGTACTTTTTTTACAAATCTGCTTTTGATAATAGATTCTCAGCTTATTTTATACACTCATTTTAAAAGAATAATTTCTGAAACCCATGGGAATAACAATTTTAAAAGTTCTTAAAGTTCTTACTCTTCATCTTCTTTTCTATCAAATTCAGCTCTGCCTTTTATTTCTCACATTCCTTTTTGAGGATCAGTTCTTCATTAGTAGGTACTATTCTTTTCCTTTTCTCTTAGTCAAGGAATTCATCCTCAAAACATCCACAAATGTGCAAGCAGATATGTTCAGAAATACTCTTTGAAAGCATTGTCTGAAACAGCACAAAACTGGAAACAAACCAAATGTCTATTCATCTTGATTAAATATGGCATATCTTTACAAAGAAATGCCCCATAGCTAGTATACGACTGACATGTAAAGATGTTCAATAATAGTTTCAAATGAAAGAAAACAGTTGTTGACTATTGTTTTAAAAATATGGTTGAGTATCTTTAGAGATCAGAAAGACCCAATGTTACTTAAATTGTTTCAGAGCATAGACAATAAAGAAAAACTTCCAAAACTTTTTTTATGAAGCAAGTATAACATTGATACTCAAATCTGTAACAATAACACATAAAAAGAAAATTATAGACCAATATTACATATGAATATTGGTGCAAAAAGTCTAGATAAAATATTAGCAAATAGACTCCAAACCACATTAAGAAAATAACTAACCATGACCAAGAGAGATTTATGCCAGGAATGTATGGATGGTTCAATATGAGGAAACATATAGATATAATTCACTTATTAGTCAGTCTAAGGAGACAGATTGTATGATTATTTCCACAGATGCTGAAAAAGGCTTTTACAAGATTCAACAACCATTCCTTATAAAAATTCCTGAGGAAATAGTACTTGATAAATACTTCCTTAACATTATAAATTGGATATTATAAGAAGCCAGCATTTTACTTAATGCAGAAATATTAAATGAATTCCTACTGAGGGCAGGAGCATGGCAAAGATGGTCACTTTCTCCACTCTAGCATCATGGGCAGTAATAGCTAATGCAATTTGATGACAAGAAACAATTAGAAGCAAAAGAATTGAAAAAGAATTAAAACTATGTATATTTGAAGATGATTTGAGAGTATGCCTGAAAACTCCAGCAGATTAATTATAAAATGAATTTTGACAAAAAAGAATTAAGCAAGACAGCAGGATATAAAATTAATATATTTTATATATTATATAAAATCAAAAACCTTTAGAAATTAAAAATTAAAAACCAGCTAGAAGATAAAATGGAAGAGAAAACTCCATTTACAAAGGCAACCAAAAAAGATAGACTACTTAAGAATACACCTAAGAAGAAATGTGAAAAATTTATGTGAGGAAAACAAAAACCATTGGAGTGACACGAAAGTAGACTCAAGCAAATGGAAAGCTATCCTTGTTCTTAGATATGATGCTTCATCATCATCAAGATATTCTCCCTAATTTATATATTTAATACAATCTTTAAGAAAAATCTACCATACTCTTTTTCTGGAATTAGAAAAGTTGAAATGAAAGATGAAAAATAAATATGCTAGAATTACTAGGAAAACTCTTAAAAGAAAGGGCTATGAGGGAGGACTACCCCCAACAGATATTAAAACATCCTAGACTCCAAGGGAATAGGAAGCTCTAGGATTCAGTTTGTCCTGCAAGGCAGCTGGTAAACAGCCAGAAACTGTGTGAAACAACCCTTTGGGTGGGGGTAGGGGTGGGGATGGGGGCTCCAGAGACCAGAAGAACACTGCACACGATCCAGGGAAGAGCAGAAGAAAGAGACTGATAAACTGAGGTGAAGATCTGTGAGTAGATCTCTCCACACTGCAGAGGTTGGTGCCTGTCCGGTTCCGGAGTGGCAGGCTGCCTCAGGAGCCACTTCCTGGCTGGAAATAGAAGCCCTTTCTCCCAGGAACAGGGGTGGGGGGACACAGGCAGGTACTGATTGTGACTTCTGATTAGGGAATTCGGACTGCTGGGTGCCAGCTCTGGGCATAGCTGAATTTACAGCCCACAAAGGACAGAGAGTAGCCAGCAGACTGCTTTAACCCTGCCCCTGGGAGAGGATGAAGCAGGACAGATTGAGAGACATAGTAACCGCTCAGGGCGGTGGGGATCAGGTTGCTGAAGAGTAGCTCTGCCCCAAGAAAAGCTGGGGGTGGGGGGAACTGGGCATTGCCTTCAGCTTTTGATTAGCAAATTTGGAGTGTTGGAGTCCAGCTCCTAGAACAACTACAGATGCAACCCGCCTAGGTCAAAGCAGCCGGCAGCCTCTGTTTCAAGCCCTACCCTGGAAGGGGTGAAGTGAGGCTGATTGAGAAACACTGTAACTTCTCAGGATGGTGGGAAACAGGTTGCTGAAGGGCAGCTCTTCCCCCAAAATAGGGAGGGACTTGGCCCAGTGCTGTTTGCAGCTTTTGGTTACAGAATTCAGATCCTAGGGCCTGGGATCTGAGCAACAGTTTCAATCTGCCCTGGCCAAAAGCAGCTGGCAACCTCTGTCTCAACCACGCCCCTGGAAGGTGCAGAATCAGTTGAGAAAGGCACAGTATCACCTTAGAACTGCAGAGAATAGGTGGCAGAAGAGTGCCATCTACTGGGCACGCCTGGAAACAAAGAATTGGGGAGATAGAGAAGATTGGGGTCCTTCTGGGCTTGCTCTCCAGGGTACTTCAGAACTGATCTACACTCCGTTTGTGGACCACTGGTCCTGTTTTGACTGGAAAAAACTGACTTGGGAATATCCTTTCCAGGGGGGTCCCTCCTTCTAGAATTAGTCCTGCAGGTAAAAGCAGCTAGAGATAATAAAAGGAGTGTTAAAAACATTTAGAGGCAAGTAAAAAACAAACAAAACAGATCAATATTCCTGAAGGAGGAATGGGGGAAAAATAAAACGCTTTCTCCTGGGGGTGAAATAATTGCATAAATAGTGCAGTCTCAAAAACTGTATCCAATATCCAGGGCAAGAATCAGATGGATAAGGGATGAAAACATTCTGACCAGTTAAACATGAGCTATTCTAAAGGTCTAAAACAAGTTGAAACAAGTGTCAAAGAAGAGCTTTTGCACAAAGCCAATCAACAAGAAAACCATTGACAAATAAAGAGAAACTGATTTCCAGAACAAACTCACCAAGAAAATTAAATGCCTAGACACCAGCAAAAAAGTAAAAGCCATATTAAGAAACAGGGAGATATAGCCTAGTCAAAGGAACAAACTAAAACTTCAGACAAGATACAGGATTTGAAACAACTAATCAATGATGTTCAAACAAATCTCCTAAATCAATTCAAGGAGATGAAGGAAAATATGGCAAAAGAAATAAAAGATATTAAGAAGACATTAGGTGAGTATAAAGAAGAATTTGAAAGCACGCCAAAACAAACAAACAAACAAACAAACCCAACAACAAAAACAAACAAACAAAAAACTAAGAGAATTTATGGGAATGAAAGGTAAAATAGAAGAGATGTATAATAGACTAGAGGCTTACAACAGCAGATCTGAACAGGCAGAAGAAAGGATCAGTGAATTAGAGGACAGAACATCTGAAATATTACAGACAAAGGAACAGGCAGAGAATAGAATGGAAAAAATGGAGTAGAGTCTCAGGGAATTGAAGGACAGCATGAAGGGCACAAATGTACACATTATGGGTATTCCAGATGGAGAAGAGAGGGGAAAAGGGATAGAAAGAGTGCTTGAGGAAATAATGGCAGACAATTTCCCAAATTTTAGGGAAGACACAAAGGTACGTGTCCAAAAAATGCAACATACTACAAAGAGAATAATTCCTAAAAGACCTACTCTAAGACACATACTAATCAAAATGGCAAATGCCAAAGACAAAGAGAGAATTCTGAAAACAGCAAGAGAAAAGTGATTAATCACTTACAAGGGATACAGGATAAGACTAAGTTCTGATTTCTCATTGGAAACCATAGAGTTGAGAAGGCAGTGGTAAGATAAAGTACTAAAAGAGAAAAACTGCTAGCTAAGAATTCTCTATCCAGAAAAACTGTCCTTCAAAAATGAGGGAGGAGGAAAATGTGGTTGCTCCTCCAACCACATTCCAGCTCCCCACTCCTTCTGACTCACTGCTGTTTACTCTTGCCAAGAAACAAGTCAGTCAGGAAGCCACACTGCAGCCATGGCTTTTAAGAACACCAGAAAGATGCCCTTGGAGCCAGAGGTGGAGATTTGCTGCATTAGAATCACCCTGACCAGCTGTAACATGAAGTCTCTGGAAAACATGTGTGTTGACTTGATTAGAGGCACAAAGGAAAAGAACCTCAAAATGAAGGGACTGGTTCAGATTCTTACCAAGACTGAGAATCACAACAAAGGGAAAACTCATTGTGGTGAAGGCTCGAAAACTGGGATTGTTTCCAGATGAGGCACAGTCATTCTGAGATTGTTAAGCAGATTATTTGCATCAGTATTGAGCCAGGAATAAAGGTTGAAGTCACCATTGCAGATGCTTAAGTCAGCTATTTTTAATAAACTGACTGTCAGTTGCTAAATCTTGCTGAGTTTTATTCAGAAAGCCAACAGATTTAGGAGTGTACAGGTGTGCTGTGAAATGTACTTCATTTTTCAAGAGGTGGATATTCTGTGCTGGCCTACAACGTTTATTATATTTCCTAGAGGCCACTAAACCATTTTATTCAAAACTTTTGATCCAATCACTTAAGAAGGCAGATTCTATTAACTAAATTATTTAATATGTAAGACCCTATCATTTAGTTATTATTCATAGCTGGCTGCATATTTGAGATGTTCCAAAGAAAACATAATGATGTCTTGGCATCTGAACAGAAATATGATTTAGTTGGTGTGAGGAGCTACAAGTTTTGGGAAAGGGTATACAAAATGTATTTTGTATATGGTCCTAGGAAATACTTTTTACTTAATGTACACAGAGCTCTTTCCATGTCAATAAGAAATTATGTTGGAAGATGGCGGAGTAAGTGAGGCAGAACAGGCTTCCCCTCCATGAAAGAAATTAGAGAGGGGCTGGATGATGCCCAGGACCACATTTTTGGGGTGTGACCAGCCATAGAGGGTTCCCTACAGTACAGGGAGGGGATGTGGACAAAAACTTGAGAGAGACAATGGCTCAAAGGATGGGGTGAGTTTGTTCAGGCTAGGACTGCCTCCCAGGCTGGCAGCAGCAGGCAGCTGCTGGACAAGAGAGTGAGCAGCAGCTTCCCACTCCCATACTCCTACATTGGCAGTTAGCTAGGGAAGTGATCCAGAGTCAGATAGCTGGGAGCTCCCATGAAGGAACCAGGAAGGTAGCATTGGCTCTATTCCCCAGAAGTTCGAGCAGAGTATCGCTGAGAGGTGGGGAAAGAAGAGGGCATCATAACAATGATCGGGGCCCTTCTCATACCCCAGAGATTCGCAGGCACACTGCAGGCAGGGAGTGAAGCATGTGTGATCTGCCTAACTGCTCAGGGCCCACATCATGGCCCCAGGACAGATAGTCCCCAGTGCACACAGAGAACCAATGCATTGATTTGTTCCCCACCTATTTGGACTCCACCCACCACACAGGAGAAATTTGAGGAAGACCAACTTGAGAGATAGGGAAACTGCACTCCAGCAAGCTGTAGCTAAAGAGCACCACCTGATGGTATGATTGGGAACCTGCTCTCCAGGAGGCTGTAGCTCCCAAAATTATATACAAATCCTCAAATAATCCTGCATTTCCAAAAATAACTTTATCAAGACAAGCAAATGCCGCAAAGCCGATAGAAAATTACAAACCACTTGAAGAATCTAGAAGATATGGACAAGCCAAATGAACAAATTAACAAGCTGGAAGAGACACAAAATTTGGAGCAATTAATCAAAGAAGTGCAAACAAATCTCAAAACAACTTCAATGAGATGGCTAAAGACATAAAGGAAATCAAGAAGATTCTAGAAAAGCATAAAAAAAATTTGAAAGTCTAAACAAAAAAAGCATATCTCATGGCAATAAAAGACACTGTGGGTCAAATTAAAAATATACTACAGACACACATCAGCAGATTTGAAGAGGCAGAACAAAGAATAGGTGAACTAGAAGACAGGACAATCAAATGCAAATGCACAAAAGAACAAATGGTGAAAAAAATGAAAAATTTGAAATAGATCTCTGAGAAATGATGGACAACATGAACCAAACAAACATAAGAACCATTGGTGTCCCAGAAGGAGAAGGGTAGAAGGCTAGGAAGACTGTTTCAAGACATAGTTGAGGAATACTTCCCAACCCTTCTAAATGACATAAATATGCAAATCAAAGATGCCCAATGAATTCCAAATAGAATAAATCCAAATAAATCCACTCTGAGACATATACTGATTAGATTGTCAAATGCTGAAGAGGAGAAAGTTCTGGAAGCAGCAAGAGAGAAGCAATTCACCACATACAAGGGAAACAACAGAAGACCAAGTACTGACTACTAACTAGGCACTATGGAGGCAAGAAGGCAGTGGTATGACATATTTCAGATTCTGAAAGAGAAAAATTGCCAGCCAAGAATTCTTTATCCAGCAAAGCTCTCCTTCAAAATTGAAGGAGAGTTTAAAATTTTCACAGACAAACAAATGCTGAGAGAATTTGTTAACAAGAGACCTGCCCTGCAAGAAATAATAAAGGGAGCTCCACCAGCTGAGAAAAAAAGAAAAGAGAGAGAGGTCTGGAGAAGGGCACAGAACTGAAGTGTATTGGTAAGGGAAACTTAAAGGAATAAAAGAGAGGGAAAAAATAGATCTAACAATTAAAAACCAAAGGATAGCAAGGCTGGTTCAAGAACTCCTTTCCCAATAAAAAATTTGAATGTGAAAGGATTATACTCTCCAATTAAAAGATACAGACTGGTAGAATGGATTAAAAAGTATGACTCATGGATATGCTGTTTACAAAAGACTCATTTAGACCCTGCAACACAAAGAGACTGAAAGTGAAAGGATGGGAAAAAATATTCTATGCACGCTGTAACCAAAAGAAAGCTGGGGTAGCTATACTAATATCAGACAAAATAGACTTTAAATAGAAAGAGATCATAAGAGAGAAAGAATGACACTTATGTTAATAAAAGGGACTATTCACCAAGAAGAAATAACAATCATAAATGTTTATGCACCCAATCAAGGAGCTCCAAAACTACATGAGACAAACATTGGCTAAACTGAAGGGAGCAATAGACACATCTATACCACTCAATACACCACTCTATACACCACTCTCTTCTATAGGGAGAACACGCAGACAGAGGAGCAACAAGGAAACTGAGAATCTAAACAATATGATAACTGAATTAGACTTAACAGAGTTATATAGATCATTACATCCCAAAGTACCAGAATATACATTCTTTTCTAGTGCCCATGGAATGTTCTCCAGGATACATCATATGTTGGGGCACAAAACAAGTCTTAATAAATTTAAAAAGATTGAAATTATTCAAATCATATTCTCTGATCATAATCGATTGCAACTAGAAATTAATAACCACCAAAGACCCAGCTTTTTTGCAATTATATGAAGGCTAAACAACTCACTCTTAAACAAACAGTGGGTCGAAGAAGAAATTGCAAGAGAAATAGGTAAATATATAGAGATGAATAAAATGGGAACACAACATATCAAAACCTATGGGATGCAGTGAAGGTGGTGCTGAGAGAGAAATTTATGGCTCTAAATTCATATACCAAAAAGCAAGAAAAAGCTAAAATGACAGATATAACTCAACAACTGGAAAGGCTAGAGAATGATCATCAAACTAACCCTAAAGTATGTAGAAGAAAAGAAACAACAAAGATTAAAGCAGAAATAAATGAACTGGAGAACAAAAAATAAATAGAATACATAAAACCAAAAATTTGTTATTTCAGAAGATCAACAAGATTGACAGAACCTTAGCTAGACTGACAAAATCAAAGAGAGAGAAGACCCAAATAAATAGAATCAGAAATTAGATGGGGATAATTACTATGGATCCTGAAGATATTTTTAAAAATCATAAGAGGATACTATGAACAACTGTATGCCAACAAGGTAGACAATTTAGAGGAAATGGACGATTTCCTGGAAAGACATGAGCAAAATATACTAACCCAAAAAGAAACAGAAGACCTCAACAAACCAATCACAAGCAAAGAGATCCAATCAGTCATCAAAAATCTACCTACAAATAAAAGCCCAGGGCCAGATGACCTCACAGGGGAATTTTACCAAGCTTTCCAAAAAGAATTGACACCATTCTGGTTCAAACTCTTTCAAAAAATTGAAGAAAAAGGAGCACTACCTAACTCATTTTATGAAGCTAATATCATTCTGATACCAAAACCATATGAAGATACTACAAAAAAAGGAAAACTATAGGTCAATCTTCCTAATGAATATAGATGGAAAAGTCCTAAACAAAATGCTTGCAAATCAAATCCAAAGGCACATTAAAAGAATTATACACCACGACCAAGTGGGCTTCATTTTCTGGTGGTTCAACATAAGAAAATCAATTAATGTAATACAACATATGTTGGAAGCAATGTAGTTATTTTAGGTTATTTGTTTTTCTTATTCCTTTGTTTTGGTTTTGTTTGAAATGGTATTTCTTTTATTGTTTGTTTTTTAATTTTTTGATAAATAAAAATTTTTATAAAAGAGCAGACTCTTGGAGCTGAAATCTAGAGTGCAGATGAACAGGAGATAGGAAAAGGATAGAGAGTGGGGAGCTGATGCTTAATTTGTATAGAATTTTTAATAAGGATGATTGTAAATGTTTGCAAATGGATAGAGGTGATGGTAGCACATTACTGTAAGGATAACTATCAAAGCACTGAATTATGAGTGTGGTTATGGTTGAAAGGGGAAGTTTAGGGTTGTGTATGTCACCAGAAGGAAAGCTAGAGGTAAAACATTGGACTGTATAACACAATGAACCCTGTTGTGGATGATGTCTGTAGCTAATTGTACAAATATAAGAAGGTTTTTTCATGAGCTAGAACAAATGTAGGTCACTATTACCAGGTGTTAATAATAGGGTGGTATGTGGGGGGAAATACAACTAATGCACACTATGGACTGTAGTTAACAGTAACATTGCAATAGTCTTGCATCAATTGTAATAAAGATACTATACCAATGCTAAGTGTCAATAATAGAGGGTATAAGGGATTGTGTTGTTGAGCAAGGAAAATGTTTTCAGATAGGTTGTGGTGATGAATGCACAACTCTGTGATTATACCAAGAGTCAAAGATTGTACACTTTGGATGGATTGTATGGTGTGTGAATAAAACTATTAAAAAAATACTACAAAGCCTCTATAATTAAAAGAGTGTGGTTCTGGTGCATTACTAGACTAATGGACTAGAATAGAAAGTTCAGAAACAGACTCTAGTACATACAGAAATTTAGTATATGATAAAGGTGGTTATCTCCAGTTACTGGGACAAACACAGACTTCGAAATAAATGGTGGGGCCTCCGCCTCCGCTCGTGGTTGTCCCGCCAAGGCACTGTCGCAGGGGCTTCCCCGGGAGACGGCCGAGGCCTTGGCCTGAGGCTTAGGTGCTTGCTGTGGGCGCCAGTCGCGCTGCGAGCTCAAGAACCTCATACTCACCGGCTTCTCCCACATCGACCTGATTGATCTGGGTACTATTGATGTCAGCAACCTCAACAGGCAGTTTTTGTTTCAAAAGAAACATGTTGGAAGATCAAAGGCACAGCCCCGACTATAATGTGGAATTTTTTCGACAATTTATATTGGTTATGAATGCTTTAGAAAACAGAGCTGCCCACAACCATGTAAATAGGATGTGTCTAGCAGCTGATTTCCCTCTTATTGAGAGTGGACCTATCACTTATCTTGGACAAGTAACTATTATTAA
This sequence comes from Choloepus didactylus, assembly GCF_015220235.1. Classification (NCBI taxonomy): domain Eukaryota; kingdom Metazoa; phylum Chordata; class Mammalia; order Pilosa; family Megalonychidae; genus Choloepus; species Choloepus didactylus. The sequence goes on along the minus strand of NC_051309.1, from coordinate 166,838,461 downwards.
AAAGGGTGTGACTGACTATTATGAATCTCATCCTAAACCAACCCAGAGAACTTTTCCTGGCTGTTCAATTCGTAACACACCTTCAGAACCTATTCATTGCATTGTTTGAGCGAAGTGTTTGTTCAAACAATTGTCTGGGGAAGAAGATGCTGATCAAGAAGCATCTCCTGGCAGAGCTGACCCTGAAGCTGCCTGGGAACCACTGGAAGCTGAAGCCAGAGCTAGAACATCTAATGAAGATGGTGACAGTAAATGTATTTCCAGTAAGGAATAAGAAAAATCAACTGGATATGATCCAGTTAAACTTTTTACCAAGCTTTTTAAAGATGATATCAGGTATCTGTTGACAATGGACAAACTTTGGCGGAAAAGGAAACCTCCAGTTCTGTTGGACTGAGCTGAAGTACAAAGTCAAGGTGAAGAAACCAATTCATCAGATCAATAAAATGAACCCCAGTTAGGTCTGAAAGATGAGCAGGTTCTAGATGTATGGAGCTATGCAAGTCTTTTTTCAAAGAACATTGAGACTTTGAGAGTTCATGTAGCAGAAAAAGGGGATGGAGCTGAGCTCATATGGGACAAGGATGACTCATCTGCAATGGATTTTGTCACTTTGCTGCAAACTTCAGGATGCACATTTTCAGTATGAATATGAAAAACAGATTCGATATAAAATAAATGTCAGGAAATATTATTCCTGCTATTGCTAATACTAATGCAGTGATTGCTGGGTTGATAGTATTGAAAGGATTGAAGATTCTATCAGGAAAAATAGAGTGTAGAACAATTTTTTTGAATAAACAACCAAACCCAAGAAAGAAGCTCCTTGTGCCTTGTACACTGGATCCTCCCAACCCCAAATGTTATGTCTGTGCCAGCAAGCCAGAGGTGACTGTATGACTGAACGTCCATAAAGTGACGGTTCTCACATTACAAGATAAGATAGTGAAAGAAAAATTTGCTAGGGTAGCACCAGATGTCTCAATCGAAGATGGGAAAGCAACAATCCTAACATCTTCAGAAGAGGGACAATCAGAAGCTAATAATCATAAGAAGTTGTCAGAATTTGGAATTAGAAATGGCAGCCAACTTCAAGCAGATGACTTTCTTCAGGATTATACTGTATCGATCAACATCCTTCATAGTGAAGACCTAGGGAAGGCTGTTGAATTTGAAGTTGTTTGTGATGCCTCAGAAAAAGTGGAGCCCAAACAAGCAGAAGGTGCTGCCAAAAGTATAACCAATGACAGCCATGATGGAGCTCAGCCTTCCACATTCACAGCACAAGAACAAGACGACATGTTTATAGTTGATTCAGATGAAGAAGGCCCTTCAAATAATGCTGACATCAGTGAAGAGAGAAGTCGCAAGAGGAAATTAGATGAGAAAGAGAATGTTAGTGCAAAGAGGTCATGTACAGAACAGACAGAACTTGATGATGTTATAGCATTAGCTTGAACAGAAATGCCTCTGAACAGAAACTTCTGATTGCATTAGGTCATCTGGGCAGAACCAGAGTGTTTGTTGGGTGCTTTGTTCCAAAGGGGAAAAAAAAATACTACACCAATGACTTGAAAACAATTCTGCTCCCTTTGGAAGCATTCATTTTGCTAGAACTATTAAAAACATTGCAGTATGTTGTATAAAAGTAGGAAAACAGTTTTCAAACCCTTTGAACAAAGTGTGTGCATAAACAGTGATGAAATGAAACAACACCTGCATGTTGCCTTTTAATGTAAATACCCTTAGGTATCATTTAATAGTTTTAAAATATGTGGTTTAGTAAGGTTGATACCAGTTATAAATATTATGCCTTTATTTCTGGTTAGAAGAATTATTTTTAGCCTAGATCTAACCATTTTCCTACTCTCAACTGACTGAAACAGAGTTCAAAAAAGTATCAAGTACTATGCATTGAAACATTTTTAAATGTTAACTGGCACTATGTATATTACTGTAAAAAATGTTAATTTACTCATGTTTTCAGCTTGTACTGCCTGGTATGTCTATGTAAGAAGCTAATTTTTGTGTATTGTTACAGTTTTAGGTTATTTATATTTGATGTTTTGTAAAACTCAAATACAACTCTAGTGTACTTATGGACCAAATAAACAGTATCTACATACTTGTTATAAATAAATAAATAAATAAATGGTGTTGGAACAACTGGATAGCCATTTGGAAAAATGATAAAATTAGATCTATTTCTCATACCATATACAAGAATAAACTCCAAAATGGATCAGAGATCTAAATGCAAAAAATGAAATCATGGAAGTACTAGAAGAAACAGGTAAATCCTCTCTAATCTGGGAGTAGGGAAAGAGTTTCTAAATATTACTCGAAGTCCACATGCAATTTAAAAATCAATAAAATTGACTACATAAAATTTTTTTAAAACTTCTGCATGGCAAAATATACATCATAAGTAAAGTCAAAGACAATTGATGGGTTAGGAAAAAATGTTTGCTAAAAAACCAAAATTCCTATAGAACAATAGATAAAATACATGAACAGACAATTCATACACACATACAAATTTTAAAAATAGCCCTTAAACATGGAAAAATATGCTCAACACATAAAATACATTCATAACATAAAATAAAAGAAATACAAATTAAAACTACACTGATAGAAGATAAAACAAGGGACTGTATACCATAGTGAACCCTGTGGTGGGTGATGTCTGTGGTGAATAGTACAAATATAAGAATGCTCTTTCATGAATTATAACAAATGTATGTCACTAGTACAAGGTGCTAATAATAGGGTGGTATATAGGAAAAATACACCTAATGCAAACTATGGACTGTAGTTAATAGTAATATTTTAGTATTCTTTAAATATAAATAAATCTATAGGGAGAGAATTAGATTAGGGGTTATAGTGCTGGGGAAGGGTAGAGGGATTGAGAGGTGACTGCTAAAAGGAATGGGGTTTTCCTTTTTGGAGTAATGAAATGTTCTAAAATTGAGGTGATGAACGCACAACTCTGTAATTATATTAAAAGTGACCATACACCTTGGATGGATTGCATGGTATGGGAATATATCTCAAAAAAAATTGCTAAGTAAAAAAAACTATACTGAGACACCTTTTCTCACCCATCAGATAGGCAAAAATTTAAAAAATTAATTATATACTCTGCCAGCAAATCTTCGAGGAAATAGGCATTCATACTCAACTGGAATGCAAAATGTTACAACTTCTATGGAGAGTAATTTGACAATATATAACAAATCAACATATACATTTATCTTCGACAGAGCAATACCACTTCTAGGAATTTACCCTGAAGATACACTTCCAACAATATTAAAAGGCAAATGCACAGCATTATTCATTGCAACGTTATCTGCAAATGCAAAATAATTGAAATAACTAAATATTTAAACGTAGGAGATTGATTAAATAAAGTTTGGACGTACACAAGTGGAGTTCTAAATAGCTAAAAATGAATTAGAAAGAGCTCTATTAACTGATTTAATGCAATTATCAGGAGTATATCTTTTTGTACATTTTTGACCTTTGGGATAATATTAATGTTGTACATATTAAAAATAAAATTAAGTCAACCAGATTGTGTGTGTGTTGAGGGGGATGTGCAAAATATAAAACTGAATGCAAACAGAAACAAATGAACCCAGTTCTAGTTTAACTGAAGGAAGGAAAACAACCTAATCCAAGTAACTTTTGCAAACCATATACTCTCAACTAAAGAAAAGACTTGCAAAAAGACTCTTCATAATAGGTTTATTTTTCAGTGGTATAGGTTTAGCAGTGTTGGGACAACATTATGTATACTGTAGGATTGAGAACATGAGTAAACATATTACTGTTGTTGGGAGCCAGGTTTCTCACTATGGAAGAAAATATAAAGTGGGGAAAGGTGAGGAAGAACGGAGGGGGTAGGGTGGGGGGAAGGTGATTTATATTGGGATTAGAGGTATCAGTATACATTCAAGATGCCTAGAAGCAGTGATACCCCAAAAGCAAGGAGCACACCTAGCTCCCAGACCTTGGTTTCCAAATACCTTACTCAACTAAAAGGAATCCAGGACTTCTTGCAGCAGTGGTTGATTTCAGGGCTGAGGCAGGGAAGGTACAAACTGAATCAGAAACATCTTACTTTGCCAGAATGTAAGGAAAAATAAAAAAACAAACAAAAACAATGATGAGGGCTTGTAAAAAGGACAAAAACCAGCTTAAAAGGAGTCTAATTAGACAAATCTGGGACAATTTATAAAGAAAGAAAGTAATGGATTATAAGCCACCGAAAAAAAAAAGAACCCATGAGTTCCTACTAATAGTAAATGGACAAATAAGGAGAAAGGAAAGATCCTTTTTTTTAGACAATAGAATGTTAATGTTGACATGTCGACTAACAAATAAGGAATGATGGAAGTCCAAAATCAGCATTTTGTTCCCATCATAGTAAATATTGATTCAGGCAAGCAGCATCACTGTATGCTAAATCTAGGGGGAAAAGGGAATTTGATGTGTAACAGAATAAAGAAAGAGTTTAAATTAATCCAAATTGTACAAATAAGTTGTATTAGCAGGTGGTTTAGTATCCTTGAACACCTCTTCCTACTGCATTGCTGCCCCTCCCTCAGTTCCAACCTATGGCTTCCTGGAGGAAGGAGTAGGGAGGGTGTCCATGTGACAAAAAAGCCAAGGAACCCCAAAGATTGACAGCCAGAAGATACCAACCCCAGGAGAAAGCAAGCCTTCTAGCCTCTGAAAGAGTGAGCCAATAAACTCCTGTTGTTAAGCCAACCCATTGTGTGATATTTGTTTTAGCAGCTAGGAAATTAAAACACCTCCCTGCTGGAGGATCCCTGGAAAGTATGTTTCTACTGGTATCACTATACACAGACTTTGGGTATGCCTCATTTACTGTTAAAATATTCTATAGAACATTGTTTCTTACCAAGAAACTAATTTCACAGAAAAAAAAAGGAGAATGATTAATGCTCATGGAACTCACTGGACTTATCAAATGTCCTATCATCCAGAAGTAGCTGGGTCTGATTGAACTCTGCAATATTCTACTGAAGACTCAATTATGGTGCCTGTTGGGAAACAATACCTTGAGAAATTAGATTTCCTAATTACATCTGTGATATATACTTACTGTCAGTATCTAATATATGTATAATGTATCACACTGTTTCAACCATTGACAGAATACATGGGACCGAAAATCAAGGCACGGAAGAGAAAGTGAATCGTTTTGCTTCTATTCACAACTTTGGGCTCGATTGGTTGAGAGGTCTTAGTATCTAAAGGTGGAATGCTTTTCATCAGGGGACAAAGCAACAGTTCCACTGAATTGGAAGTTTAGACTGCCTTCCGGTTATTTAGGCTCCTCATATCAGTGAACTAATAGGCAAAGAAGAGGTTATTGTACCAACAAATTGTGTTGCTGCCTCATAATAGGAGCAGGGAGAACTGTCTGGAAATGAGTGAATTTTCTAAATTGCCTTTTATTATTTTGATGTCCAATAGAAAATTAGAGCTACTAAAAAAAAGAACCAGTGAGGATTCAGACTCTTCAGGAATGACAGTTTGGTCACTCCAAACCTATAAGGACCTCGTTAGCTGAGGTCAGTGGTGAGAGCAAAAGAAACATGGAGTAGGTACAAGAATAAGTGTACTAATTATCTGTTGCTGCATAACAAATCACCCCGAAAATTTGGCTTTAACCAAAACACATTATCTTACCGTTTCTGTGGGTCAGGAATCTGGGCATGACTTAGCTGGGTCTTCTACTTCAGTGGCTTTCATAGGTTGCCATCAAGGTGTTGGCTGAGCTGTAGTCGCCTTAAGTCTCAACTGGGGAAGGATCTACTTCCAACCTCACATTCTTGGCAGGATTCAATTCATCATGGGTTGTTGAACTGAGAGCCTCAGTTCCTCACTGGCAGTTGACCACCCTTAGTACTTTGACATTAAAGTGCACAAACTGAGAAAGCGTTCAAGTTTGTTGGTAACATGGAAGTCATAATCTTTTGTAACCTAATGATGGGATTGATATCCCATCATCTTTGCCATAATATTTTGGTTAGAAGCAAGTCTGAAGGTTCATCACACACTCAAGGGAAGGGGATTACAGAAGGGTGGGAATACCAGGTGGGAATCATTAAAGACCATTTGCCTATCATAAGGACTTTACATAGCAGCTGTATATATTTTTCATACACATATACAAATGTACATATGTACACACACATACATACATAAATGTGTATTAACATATTTTGTCATTTCTTTCCCCTTATTCTATGCATACATTTAAAAATATGTATATATTTTTATTGGTATTAGCATTATAATTCATCTTTAAGTAACTATTACTGAATTAAAAGAGAAATTAACATCACCAGAGATGGGTATGTTACTGTCACTAGAGATACATGCCATGAATGTTGTATCTTTTTAGGTAGAAGCATAAAGTTATTATTATCTTTGAGTTCAAATAAATGAAGAAGGCTGCTTTTAAATACATAGGGATGCTAAGTGGTGAAAAGGGTAGGCTGGGCCAGTTATTAAGTTACTGTCTCTCAGTTCCATATCTACCCTTCTCCATGCTGCTTTGGGTTGGTGAGGCTGGGAGTCTAAGCCACGTTTATCCCTTACTAAGTGCTCCCTGTTAGGTACTGCCGAAAGGAGGCACTGGAGGGAACCTGGAAGGCAGAGGGGGGAGAAAGAACCTGTTGGTTCCTCTTCTGCCAGAGCCACCCCAGCAATGGTGTGGTGGCCCAGCAGCAGCACTTGACTGCAGCCCGTTGGCACTCTCAGAACCAGCCTCTTTGTGGCCCTTCAGAGGTCCCAGCAGTGGCTGGACACTGCCTTAACTCAAAGGTCTGAGCCTCGGCTATGTGAGGTCCCTCCTCTGTGGCTCTAGATGCTGATAATCTTAACCTCTTCCTTCTGTGGGAGTGGTAACTACTTCCTGCATTACTATCTCTGGGTTACTTTAAGTGTTCCCTTTTGCTCTTTCAGCTCTTCTAATACCTGTGACCAATTCCCTATGTTAAATTCCCATTATTGAAATACTTTGTATGGTTTCCATTTTCCTGATTGGGCTCTGACTGAATCAACATGTTAGTATATGTAGAAGTGTAAAAACTTTATAGACTAGGGAACATATTCCTAGGAGGGATATATGAAAAATGGGATTTCAGAGGACTTAAACCATGAACACATATATTTTAGTATTGTTTTGTGTTGCATAATTTTATATTACTTTTTTAAATAAAAAATATATTTCATAAAATACTCATTGGAAAAAATGTAATAACATGCTTATCAAACTGCACAGTAGGTAATTGCGTGCCAGAGTACCTTAAAGCTATGGAAGAAAAATGGCTTCTTTTCCTAAAATGTGAATTTTCCTCAAAAGGTGAAAAAAAGTCAGTTTTAAATTTTAAAAACGGATAAATTATGAACCAGAATACAAAATTCCATAAATTTAAAAAATAGAACTTCCAAAAATATTTGGTTTATAATCAATTGCTTAAAGTTATAGCACCCTAGACTCCTAGCTGGGAATGGGAGTGGGAGGTCAGGCATTTTATTCTGTTGCTAATAGCGCTTCAGTGGAGATTTTGAGAAGCACTATGGTAGCAGATGCTCAATTTACCATTGCTGTATGAAAAATAAAAACTTGGTGCAATCATCAGAATACCAATTTATTCTGATTGACTCATTTGTAAATGAGAACTGTCTGGTGCACAGATTATCTCAGGTATAGATGCAAACTGTCTGTGTGAGGAGCTAACACACGTGTTTTAAGAGGAAGTAACATGTTTATTGACTACTTGTTATTCAGCCATAGGGCTAGTCATTTTACACATACTACCTCAGTACTACATGATACAAAATTAAGTTGAGGAAGACCAATCCCAAGAGATGTGTTAGATTTTTAAAAAATTGTAATAACATATATACAACATAACATTTCTCATTTTAACCAACTTCAAGCATTCAATTCAGCGAAATTAATTACATTCACAATGTTGTGCTGTTATCACTACCATCCATTACTACTGATAATGTAGGACTTTCTTCTGCCATTTTGCTATTTGGTCTCTGTAAGTTTTTTACCTTTTTTGTCCCTCAATTCTTTCATTAATGCTTACTTTTATATTTATTTGATTTTTTTGTAGTGTACCACTATGTTCTCATTTCTTTCTGTATATATTTTTCATATATTTTCTTTGTGGTTATGTTGGAGCTTAAATTTAACATCCTATAACTTCAATAGCACACTGTCCCTATTCCCTGCCATGCCCCCACCTTTTTGTTGTTGCTTGTTACAAACGATATCTCTATACATTGTATGTCCAAAATTATAGATATATCATTACTTTTTTTGCATTTGCATTTTAGAACCCATAAGAAGTAAAAAAAAAAAAAAAAAAAAGGGAGAGAGAGAGAGAGAGAGAGAGAGAGAGAGAGAGAGAGAGAGAGAGAGAGAGAGAGTTAGAGTTACATACCAAACACTACAATAGAATAGTACTAGCATTTATAACTACTGATATGGATAGTTTTGCCAGAGATCTTTACTTCTTTATGTCATCTTTGATCCACTGTCCAGTATCCTTTCCTTTCAGACAGAAGAACTCCTTTTAGCATTGTTTAAGTGTAGTTTTAGTGGTAATGAATTTCTTCAGTTTCTATTTATCTGGAAAAGCTTTTATCTCCCTCTTATTTTTGAAAGATGGTTGGCAATTTTTTCCCTTTAGCAAAAATTCAAATATTTCATCCCACTGCCTTCTTGCCTCTGTGGTTTCTGATGAGAAATTGGCACATAATCTTATTGGGACTTCTTTTTACATGACATGTTGCTTTTCTATTGCTTTTAGAACACTTTCCTTGACCCTGGCTTTCCACAGTTTGACTATTATAAGTCTACACGTTGTTCTCTTCAAGTTTATCCTGTTTGGGGTTTGTTTACCTCGAATGTGCATTATCATGTCTTTTGATAAACTTGGGAAGTTTTCTGCCACAATTTCTCTGAATATTCCTTTTGTCCCCTTCTCTTTTACTTCTCATTCTCGGACTCCCAAAAGGCATATACTGGTAATGCTTTCTGGTGTACCACAGGTCTCTTAGGCTATGTTTGCTTTATAGCCCGAATCATTTCATTTGCCTTGTCTTCAAGTTCACTGATTCTTTCTTCTGTCAGTTCCAATCTGCTGTTGAAATCCTCTAGGGGATTTTTCATTTCAGTTGCTGTGGTATTCAACTGCAGTATTTCTGCTTGGTTCTTTATTAAAAATTTCTATCTCTTTATTGAGCTCCTCATACTGTTTATTCATTATTTTCCTGATATCCTATAGTTCTTTCTGTTTGTTTCCTTTATCTCCTTGAGCACACTGAGGATAATTTTTTAAACCTTTTTCTGGTATGTCCAAAATCTTCACTGACGGTTTCTGGATTTTTATCTTGTTCCTTTGGATGGGCCATCATTTCCTGTTTTTTTGTTTGTCTTCTAATCTTTTGTTGCACATTGTACATTTTATTTTATTTATTTTTTTTTTTCCAACTATACTGCTTTTATTTTTCTATGTGCTTCCTTTTTGCTCATTTTAAAAACATAATTTAAAATTATTGAATCATGGTGTATGTATACATATGTGTCCTTGTAACTTCAAGTAATATTACCCCATAGCTGTTTACCAAGTTGCTTCATAGTTTTCATATTTATCATTTTTATTGATTGCAGAATAATCCATATTTACTTCTCCCTTTTGCTATTGTTAGTATTTAGGCTGTTTTTTAACCTATCACTATTTTAGTGGGGCTGTGATCTCATGCATTTACAATTGTTTTTCCTCCTAGAAAATATTGCCTAGAGCAGGATTATTGGGTCAAAGGATATGAACATTTTTATAATTCTCAGTATACAGTGCCAAATTGTGGAAAGAGTGGATCCAATTTACAATGCCAAAGATTGGATCTTTTCATAAGGAAAAACAAAACAGTAAAATCAAATATGTCAATATAAGTCATTTACAAAATAGATTTCCTAATTCCATTTTAATGAAACTCTACCCATAGACGTGTTTAGCTGGGCTACCCAGCCTCAGCTCATTTTTCTAGCCTATTTGGGCTCTATGTAACACTTAAATTTTAGCCTGAGTTAGATTTAGACTTGCTTGTTGCCAGGTATGGTGAATACTCTGATATAATCTTTTTGCTGAGAATCAATTTTAAAAATCATTTCATAATTTAAAAACTCGTATTTTCCTCTTTACATTGTTACTCTCTTATCCAAATATTCTAGTTTCATGTCCAATTCCAGCCCTTTTAATGTACCAGAAGGTAATCAGTGATTTAACCTGGCCCCACCCCAACTCCCCAGATTAGGTTAACTATTCAAATATGTTAAGAGGTAGAATTAACCGGCCTTGGTGAATTGAATGTCTAGTCCATCTCTTCTTTAGAAGTAAAGAGAGCAGTCGCAGTAGAAGCAAGTATATCAATTAATTCAGGCTGCATTAATGTTGCTTAACAAAGTACTACCAAAATCAGTGGTTAAATTCCCAATTGTTTCTCTTCCTCTTCCCTTCTCTTCCTTTCCTGATCAGTTCAGTCCTAAAGCTGTTAAGCAGAGCTGAGCCAGGTAGGCATCTATGCCTGGCCGGGCTGGGGGAGCCACTTTGATCCACTCTTTAGTGTCCTTTCCTTTCCTTCTGAAGAAGTCTCTTCAGTGTTGCTTGTAGGGCAGGTCCAGTGATGACAGCCTCCCACAGCTTTTGCTCATCTGGGAATGTAACCTTGCCCTCATTTTAAAAGAAAGTCTTGCCGGATATAAATTCTTGGTTGGCAATTCTTTTCTTTCAGGACTTTAAATATTTTTGTACCACTGCTCTCTTGCCTCCATGTTTCTGATGAGAAATAAGCACTTAATCTTATTGAGATTCCCTTGTATATAACTTGATGATTTTCTCTTGCAGGTTTCAGGAGTCCAAGTAGGGTGAAGGAGTGTGTCTGCTTGGGGTGCAATGTGGTATAGGGAATCAGTCCCTGAGCCAGAGAAGAGCGCAATGGGTTGGCTCGGAGGCTAGAAGGCTTTCTTCCTCCCAGGGTTGGTAGCGTTCTGGTCAATGGGCAATCCTGGGGTTCCTTGGCATTACCATCCCATGGTGACATCCTCTCCTTTCTCTTCCAGGTTCTCTTAACTTCCAGCTTGCACATTGTACATTTTAATATTTTAATGTGTTAACCCTGGGAATCAGTTCCTGAGTTGTCTGTTCTTTAAGTTTGTGTATAACTAGTAATATGGCAGATTTCCTTGAGTTCCAGAAGCTAACAAAAACAAAGGCAAAAAACTACTTTCACAGTGTTTGCATATTGGCTCTGCACTGGCTGGTGTTCTTCTTCAAAATTTAGCCCTCCTATCAAAAAGATCAGCTCGAGACAAAAGTGAAGAACAGGGACCTCTCCTTCTTTTCTGACCCCGAGTCCTGTTCTGGACTTGCACTTGCTCATGCATGGCCTTACAAATTCCGCCATTTACAGAAATTTGAATGCCCTCTCTACTCTCTATTAGGTTCTCTCTCCCTCCTGAGTGGTCTGTTATATAATTTAAAGCAGGTATCCTTTGCCCCAGACTGCTTCAACTTAATTGTTTCTTACACTGTTTTAGCTATCTGCAAGCTGCTTCTGCCTGCAGGGCAAGTTCTGGGAGGGTGTGTCCTAGACGAGTTTCCTGGTTCAGTCTTTCAGGCTGCCACCTGATAGACTGGCACTGACAGGCATCCCCGTATGTGCATAGGGATTACTCTGCTCCCTCCATAGCAGGGCTAGGGATCCACAATGGGAGTGCAGGCTGGCTTCACACTGTGCCAAGGGAGGGTTGAGGGTGGAGTCCCACCAAGCATGCCAGGAGCTTCTCCTACCATTTTAAAAGGTGTGTTTTCTTGTTTCAACACTTGCCCAGTTACTGCAATCCTTTAACTGTTTTGCAGAGTTTTGAGGAAGATGACTTTCACAGTTTTTGCTAATTGTTCAAATATTCTTTGGGGGTACAGTACTCTGGAGTGTCTTATCCTACTATCTTTAAGGATCAAGAATTTGCATTTCTAATAAGTTCCCAGTGATGCTGGTGCCACTGGACTTTGAGCATCATTGTTACAATACATCTGGTGGGCAATCTGTAGAAAATAGGAGGCTCCCAAGGTGTTGTTCCTTCCTTAAATATGACTCCAACCTATTTGTATAAAATGAATGAGCACAGCTGCAAAGCCTACTACATATCAAGTCACCTTTGACATTTTGAGCAGTACTTCCACGTGGAAGAGCTCAAAAGGCTGTAACTTGCAAAGGCTTTTGTGGCAAGAATTCATCAAAGCCATGTAAAATCTCTTACAGGAAGATCATTAGAATCTCAACAATAGAAAATATACCTTTGATAAAATATTATCATCTATGGGTTGGAAACAAATTTCACTAATTTTATATAAAAACCACAGATCTTCCCAGATAATCTGGGTCAGGCAGGCAAACACTTGACTACGAGGCCTTATCTACAGATTAAATAGAGAAAAATGGCAATTACCCATGCTAAGTTAAATCCACTTTCTTTACTTCCGCTTCCCTCAAAACAAAAAATTATCCTCCATTATACTGGGTGAAATAGGGTAATGGTTAAGAATACGGGCTCTGGCGTCAGACTACCTTGAGCAAAATCTTGGCTCCAGCACTTACCCACTTCCTCATAATGGGCAAGTTGCTCAACTTCCTATGTCTCAGTGTTCTCATCTCTAAAATTAGTACAATGGTTGTACCTGTCTCACTGAATTGTTATTAGGAGAAGACACAGGTTAGGCACTTAGAAAAATGCCTGAAAGATTAAAAGAGCTCAGTGTCTCAGTAAAGAATATGATGCTCAGCAAGTAGTATCTATATTTATCTATCTATATACACACATAATATTATGTGTATAGATACACAAATGGTGATTTTTTTACTGAGCTCTTATATGCACTACATGTACACATGCAAAATTATACTTTTCACTGCCTCTTTGCCTGCATTTCTCCCTTCTGAACAGGCACCCTCAGGGCAGCAACCATGTCTTTCTTTGAACCCCTCATGAAAGTCATAATAATTGACTTATTTACCAGTCTAAGTGAAGGTACCAAGGACTGTCACCAAAGGCAAGTGTCTGGCCCTTCTGGTTGTAAACTAAGGGGAATAAACTACAATGATCACCTAGATTTTTTTCCAGCTCTATCATTTTATGATGAAAACTTTACCAGCAATGACAAAAATGGTGGGGCCTCAGTACTCATGTTCCTCATATTGAGCTGGCACTAATTCAAGGACTATACTGTTTTCTTTTGTGCAGTCTCAGAGTCATTCTTTCAAACCTAAAAATTTGTTATAAGAGAAAGCAAAAATCAACTGAGAATTAAATTTGTTTAAAAATCGAGTCAGTGAACATAGTAAATTCTATTTTCCCCCCAAGTAATTCTGTAACTTTGATGCTTAGGCCACATCATCATGCATATGCTAAGTTAACAATATTTTTATTTGGGATTGATGTAAGTAAATTTGATTAATAAATACACTACTCTTTGTTAATTATCTATGATGGAATTCTGGTAGATATGTTATATATTGTACATAAATAATGAGGACTGAAATAGTCAAAGTCATCAAATGGGAAAAACATCTTAAAAGTAAAAAACTTGCTGCTTTTTTTTAAAGTGTTATTGAACTCAATTCAGTTTGTCAACTTGGAATGAAACAAATGAACTCATTACCTTACAAATCTATTTAACTAGTCCTACTCACCTCTAGCTAATTTGCTGCCATGTGAAATGAGATTTAGGATTGCTAAATCTTTCAATTTCCAATAGAAAGTGAAAATCTCAATTTGCAAGTGACATTTTAGCCTGAATGTTGGCAACTAATTAAAAAACAAAATGCAGTTCAGGTAAAATAAAATACACCTTGCAGGTCATATCTGGCCCACAGGCTCCCAGTTTTTGACCTTTCAGGGGTTGGTAACTTTTACTGTGAAGGGCTAAATGACAAAAACTTTAGGATTTGTGGACCACATATGGTCTCTGCTGTATATTCTCTTTTTTTATTTTTCACAATTCAAAAGTGTAAAAACATTATTAAAAAAACAGGCCTTGGATTTGGGCCTCAGGGTGGGGTATTGTTTGCCAGTCTCTGTTAAAAGAAACCATTAATTAGCCTTGAGTTTCAACAAGTACTTTGGAAGACAGCCATATTGCTTGACCTCTCTTTCTCTCACACAAATACATTTTTTAAAAAATGAAGCCTGCTTACTGAAGTATAATATGTATAAATTCACTACAATGGGTCATTTCATAATGCAGTACATTTTTCTCCTGGCATATGCACAATATCTAGAAATAATAGCCTGAGAGGCAGTTAATGTATAACTTTAAGACAACATGCCACTGTCAGTCACATTTAACTGCTCTTACAAAGGATACCATATTAGCTGAAAAATTTTTTTCAAGTATTTTATGTCAATCATGTTCTCAAAAAGCCAGAATACAGATTTTAAAGAAAACTAGTGTTTTCTGCTTAAGAAATATGAGGGTGGTTCTTGTTTCTTGGCTAGCAACTGTATTAATTTCCTTTCTAATCCTTTGAAGAGAATCATGTTTGATAAAGTGAAGGATATACCATCTATTTCTCAGACAGGCCAAGAACTTTATAAACCCATTAGACTAATGAGGTGAAGTGGCAAACATCAGAGGAAAAGTTATACCCAATTCCATCCTTACAGGGTTCTTTGGTCCTGTCCAAACCTCCAAAGTGACTTGTAAGACTCTGATTTGGTCCTGGATCACTTGTAATTTGATTCTGAGTGTATCCAAATTGTACTAAATTCTCAGACTAGTAACAAAACCAATCCAGGATTAAAGATTACCTTGAGCATGGCCGAAGCACAAGCCCCATGAAATGGAGGTCCAATGTTGCTGGGCTTATTAATCAGTATCTCTAATTTCAGGCAAGAACAAACCCAAAGGCAGCTCTTAAAGATTAATTTAAGAACAGTGGTATGCTAGAGCACTGGCTTGCCAAAGCTGACTGTTACCTTTAAAAGCAAGCCAACTGTTAAACACAGCCATAATTAAATTATATAAATTTATGGTTAACTATATTAAAAACAAAAGTACTTAATACTTAAAACTCATTACTTCCCTATTATTTTACTACACTTTACTATCACCTACTTCTTTAGGCTATTTATATCTATTTTATCTATATCTGCATGGTAGAAATACTATAAAATGGTGTGCTACTGAGTATCTTTTCCTAACTCTGTGGTGTCTGAAATTGGCTTTGGTGGAAGTATTTGAATGATGCAAACAGGTAAATACCAAAAGTTAGGGCCCCGTCTTCATCACTCCCACCCTTTTCAAGAGGGTCTGTTGGTAAACATTTACCAGCACAACTAACGGTTTAGGAGAGTGCCATAACCTCTAATTAGCTCACATAGAGACCCCATCTCACTCATTCTAGCACAAGCCCCATGAAATGGAGATCCAAATTAAAAAAAAAAAAAAAAAAAAAGTTGACTATAAACAGCAAATTTTAGGGATCTTTAGAAATGGCTCCCTTTTTGAACATATATACCCTCTCTCTAAACAAGGAAGCATCTTCACTAATAAATATTAAACTGCTCTGAGAAATTTTGGAAATCCCACAATTAGTGTTTTAGGGAAAGGTTTATGGTGTTTTATTTTGTTTTGTATTTTTTGTCCTTTGTCTCTTACATCAAATACTTTCTTGTACGAGAAGATGTGTTGCCCTAAGACAATATCAACTGGCCTCAAGAACAAAGATGGACCAATCTGCTCCCACCTACCTCCAGGAAGTGATTAAGCAGCCCCAGAGCAACCCATGCAATACAAAGGGTAGATTCACTGACAAATGTTTTGGATGCCATTTGGGTCATTTCAGACATATGGAGTATTTCATTCAACTTACTAAAAAGAATATCTAATTAGGCAGTGTAGACAAAAATTAAGGCAGTAAATGGTATTACACATAATAGTTTTGACTTTTTCTAACTATAAGTTTGTTTTGTAGTGACTGTAACTACTAAAATGGCTAAACTGAACTGGAAAAATATACATGGGATATGTTATTTTTAACTTACTCTCCTTTTAGGTAGTTGCAAAAAAAAAATCCCTGAATACTATATAGTTATGATGAGTGCTATCATAACACCAGTCAAACATAACATCTTATAAGTAGTACTAAATAAGAGTAAAAGGCCACATTCTTGTTCTTTTCAGTAGAAAGGCATCAAAACTCAAAAGAATCAATTAGTCTTCATGTCTGAGGAATTAATACCTACTCTAAATTTAAGAAACACCAATTTTTAAAAAAATTTTTTAGTAGAAAACCTGCAATATGATACAGTACACTGAGTATCAATCACACTTATTTCCCACCAAACACTGGGAAGCAGTAAAGCAGCCATTAGGCTTTTAAAGGCTATTTCCAAACATTTATGTGTATGTTCATGTGCATGATAGAGTCTTCAAATACATACTTAGTTGTTCTTAATATTTAATATTTGGATGAAACTAAAAAACATTATCATGACATGGCTTCAATCTCTGAAAAATCATTTACAAACCTGACTTTACTTAGGTAGACAGCTGAACTTGCATTGTTGTACTTTGCTGAACACTGTAAACATGGCTATTATCCTGCTTTTCATCTATCAAAAATGGTGAAGAACATATGTCCTTTAGTTTATTTAAATTAATAAAATGACAAGCACAATTACAGGCAAATGACATTTCAGTACATTTTGTTGGATACTATAAAATAATTTACATTTTCACAAGCACATAGTTCCTTCATCATTGAACACTTTAGTCCACATAATCAAAATCTTCTGGAATTCCAAAGGTTTTATCAATTTTATTTTCTTCAAACCCAAATTTTCTTTTGGCCCAAGATTTTATTGCAAAGATGTTATCTATAAAGAAAATTGAGAAATATTTTTGAGAACTGAAAACACAATCATAAAACATGTCAAATATAATTATCATCATAGTTTTTTTACCTCCTATTACTTCCAGAAGAGTCAAAACAAAGAATCATCTGTATTATTAAGATTAATGGCAATTTTAAAAAAAGCGTTGTTAACAAGCATTTTGAACAAGTAAACAGATTCTGTATTTTAAAATTTAGCATGTTAATTGACACTGAAAAACATTTGAGTTAGGAATAACCCAAACAAAGGAGAAGGTCAATGGTGCTTTTTCCCCATTTCCACAGCAGAGGTCAGGACTCTGTTACCTCAGGAATTAGTTTTGCTCCCAGAGGGATCCCATTCTCTCCAGGTCAGCCCTCCCTGCACTCTACCCCCACCCAGAGTAACAGCATCCAGACAATCAGGCCAGAGGGAGGGAGCGGGTGCAGAGGAGAAAGGGGTCCTCTGCTCTTAAGACTGACAAGAACAGATGTGTCTTCAGCATCCCTGGGGGGAATTTAACATACAAAAAAAAAAAGTTTTTTTATCTACTTAAAGGAATTTATCCTAAAGAAATAAAACAAACTGTGTACAAAAAATTTATGACCAAGTGTTTTATTCCAGTGTAATAATAGAAAAAAGAAAAGCAATATAAAAGTCTAATAATAGGGAAAGGGCATTTTACATTTTCTTTAATATACATATGCCTCTTTTATAATGAAAATGTAGGATAAACATGGAAAAATAATGGTATAATAGTTTATAGTCTGTCAGAGTATTTCATAAAATGTCAGCCACTGAATTAGCAGTGACATGAAGTAACGGGTTAAAACAGGTTCTTCTGGAGTTTGAGTATCCTTTTTAAAGACAAATTTATTTCAAAATTCCAGGATTTCCAAAAATTCTGTACCCATCAAACAACAAATGATTATCCTCTTTCATATTATTTCTATGGAAGTTTAACTCCAAGTATCAAATAACAATAAATAAATGTCTGGAATAAGGTTCAATTATAAAGTGAACACTGCTGCAATAAATAGAACAGTTTTAACAAAACATCCTCATTTCTTTTAATTAAAGAATTATGGAATGTCAACTGATGCTAAAATGAATCTTTACCTTTTCTTAACAATCTAAGAATACTAAAATAATACCATGAGGTACAGGATGATCTATTTAGTTTTATCGGTGTATGCTCAAACAGTACAGTCTTATCAGTCACTGTCAAATATTTACAGAGGACTCACTGTATATAAGACAGGTTATTATGTGTATTACAAGTATTGTAGAGTGTGAAAAGCCTATGAGTTCAAGTTGACATGAAAGAGAAAAATCATTGCTTTATTACTAAACAATTCCAAAGTGATGTGTGTTAAAAAAGATGAAGTATTTTGTGTACAGCTTCCAGATAGGCTCCATGAATATAAAATTTCCAGCAAATAAAAGAAAACATACAAGAGAAGGAAGTAGTACATGGCTTGGGAAAAGGTTTGGAGAGAACAGACTTCAAACCTGGATCAGGAGAGGAGAGAAGAAAATGAGGCATCATAGTAAAACTATTGAATAGCCTCTGTGGGAAAGATTTCCTAGTTCACATGAGAACAAGAAAACATTTTATCATAAATCTTCAAAGATTAAAAACAAAAGAACAAACAAATAATACTGCCTAATGGACCAATTCAAAGAAGACTGATTAAACATTTCCTTTGGCCACTCGATGTGTGCCTTCAAGATGTTACCCACAATCTTGTTAGTTCATTACCTGTCAAATAATTTTCTATTAATAGACATTTTTAAAGATGGAAAAAAGTTAAAAAAAATAACCTCAAGACTGGTAGAATTATTGTTAATTTATATGGCAGCACACTCAAGATATATATATATAAATAGGATTCTACCATCATTGGTAATGAGTCCATGTTAGGACTTCAAAACATCCTCTTCCCCCTTACTCATTAAGATTGTTCCCATAAACATTTATAAAAACTCCACTATCTATCTTAATTATTAAACATGTTTTCACATGATGTAATTTATTAGCTTATATTTAAAGTACACTTAATGTCACAAAACATTTAGACATGATATTGATAGTTATGTTTCCTTAGGTAATCTCTCTTCTATAAAACTGAGAACCTGAACTACTGATGGCAGAAAATATTCTAAATTATAGATAAATTTTAGGGACTTTTTAAGTAAAAAGAAACCAAACCTTAATTAATAATTATATGATAATTTTTAGTTCTAAGCATTACTGTTGTTTTGTTTGTTTTGAAGACAGGGAGGTGTTCTGAAGGTGTACTTTGCTTCATCTCTTATCTCCATCTTTTCATAACACTTGTTTATGGAGAAGGAGTAAATTATAACCTCAAAATGGAAATACAGTTCTTAGCAGCTATTTCAGCTTCTCTAAAAATTTCTTCCTTCCTATATGATTTTAAAAGTTCCAGTTTCTTTTTCAAAAGCTAATAAAATAGAAAGAATAAAAAGAGCTGTCAAATCTGTTTTTCTAATTATAACTTTGGAAATTTATGATCATCAAGTGGAAACATAGAAGGATTTTTTAAGAGGAAAAAGAGAAAAGGGGAATATTTGTTTATCTGTGTCTAACACTGTGCTAGAGGGTTTACAAACTGTCTTATTTAATCCTCCCCAAATGCTATGAGGTAGCTATTATTATCCACATGAACAGATGAGGAAACAGGTTCAGAGAAGTTCAATAGGTCACACAGCAAATAAGGAACACAGCCTGGATTCCTTCCCAAACTAAGTTCCTCCCCCCAAACACACATGCTGCCTCTTCCTCTTGTTTGCTGAGGGGCTCTGTTGAGAACTATTGGGGGAAATCACCTTATGACTCTTAACTTATTTTTAACCTAAAAGTTCACTTGCTTCTTTTTTCCTGTTCAAAGTTTTATATTTCTCAAACCCATACAAGGTCATTGTACTTTATTGGGCACACATTTTGTTATTCCCTTTTCCTTAAGGTTAGTTTGCTATTTTTATACCTGTCTGTTCTTATCACTAAAGCATCATATTATTTAGGAAATGACTTCGTAATAATACTGCAATTTGATAGGAACCAAAGGCCAATTATATTGACTTAACCAGAATATTTAATTCTAACATAGACACAGAGAAAAAATTCTTCAGCTTCTGGTGAGTATAGAGAAGAAGAGAGGAAACCTGGCTCAAATCTCTGTTCTTCCAATGACCAATCATCTTTCACTTACGGAGTCACTTCAAGCTTTTTGCATCTCTCTGTCAATGCAATCTTTTCCACGCTCTCCAAAGGAAACAGGATGAGGATAAGTGATACATGTGAAGGCATTATAGACTCTCCCAGGATGGAGAAGTTCAATTATTGTTATTTTATAATCAAATACTAGAAAAATGTCAGTGTAATTTTCTGACAGGTTTTAACAATACTAGTCATAAATGTACATAAATCACAGCAATTATTTTTTATTAAATTTCTCCTAAACTTTAAGATACTAAGTAGATAGTACCTTATTAATTCCTACTTCTTAGAATATCTCTGGTATAGACCAGAAAGTGTAACCATTTGCAAAAAGCTAGGCATAAAAGCACCTGCATTTCACATTATTAATAAGTGTGATGGGAGTTTACCCATAGTTAAGAGGCAATTTGATACATACCAGTCCATCTGTTAGCAGCTTCTTTGGCTACTTTATTTGCTTGACCTGAAAAACAAAATAGATTTCATCCATCTATAAATTCACACCTTTTCATATGAACAAAAGGTTATACAAATAAAAAGGCTATTAAAAATGCTCAAATAGTGACATAAAATTATATTTCACAAACCTGCTCAACATCCCAGGGAAATTTTTGCAAGTTGTAGTTATATAGTTATGAATATTAAGTCAGTGTGAACAATTTTCCTTTCCTAAATGTCCATCATCATTGTATTCACTCTTTTAAAGACAACATATAAGTTTAAATGAGATGGGTGTTGAAGAAAACATAGGCAGAGAGAACCTAAGATGGCTGCTAGGAGAGACAGGGAAAAAAAACACCTCCATGAAAAATACCAGATAAAAGCCAGAAAGTGACCCAGAACACCAATTCCAGCAATGCACCAGCGGGACAAGGTCTGCTAAATCCACAGGGACTGTGCACTCAGTGAAACCGGGAATCTGCATTCTGAAACCAGTGAGTGAGCCGGCTGAATGTCCGGCAGCCACGCTGCGGTGTGGGGAAACTGTGGGTTGGTGTTTGGAGGCGGACTAGTTCATTTTTAAAAAACCCAAAAACAGCTGCAGATACTGCAGTGAGAACCACACAGTGAAGCACGGCAGGAACGAGCTGTGTGAACACCTAAATATCTGGCATAGAAGATAGCCTTTCGCACACGCGCTGCTAATTGTCTGAGAGAGGAAGGCAGAGGTTAGCTAAAAGGGGAAAAAACCACGCCCCTTGCAGCCATCTTCCCAGAGGGCTGGGAATGCTCCTGCCTGGTGCAGGCGCCACAGCCCAGAGCCACGCCAAAAAATCCAGTGTGACAGGAAGTGTTTCCAGCAACACACGCACACGCTACAACATCAGGTGCGGACAATAGCCTTTCTCACACCCACAGCTAATTGCCCTGGAGCTGGGAAGGTGGAGCTATGCGAAAAGGGGAAGATTAGCAGGCCCCATTCAGCCATCCTTGCAGCGGGCTGGGAATGCCCACACATAGCCTGGTAGCCCAGAACTTCACTTGTGACGTAGCACAACCTTCCCTCAGTAGAGGCCCTAGAAGGGCATGGCTTGGAAGAAGGACCCACTTGGAAATCCCAGGGTCCATATGCCAATACCAAGGACTTGTGGCGAGACTGAAATGAAGGTTTAGACTCTTGAAACAGCCTTAAATCTCCAGGAACACCTGGGAGGTTTGATTATTAAAGCTGCCCTGCCTCCCTAACCACTCAGACACACACCCCACATTCGAGGCGGACAGCACCAGCAACACACCCAAACTTGGTGCACCAATTGGACCCCACAAGAATCAGACCTTCATACACCACAAAGACAAAGTTGGGGAGAACTGACTTGAGGGGAACAGGTGACTCATGGATGCCATCTGCTGGTTAGTTAGAGAAAGTGTAAGCCACCAATCTGTAGATCTGACAAATTAGAGACTGGTATTTTACAGACCCTGAAAGAACCCTATTAAGTAAAGCAAATGCCAAGAGGCCAATAACAACAGAAAATCTTAAAGCATATGATAAAAAGAGATGATATGGAGAACCCAAACCCAAACACCCAAATCAAAAGATCAGAAGAGAACAGTACTTGGCGCAATTAATCAAAGAACTAAAGTCAAAAAACAAGAGCATGGCACAGGATATAAAGGATATGAAGAAGAGCATGACACAGGATATAAAGGACATAAAGAAGACCCTAGAAGAGCATAAAGAAGAAATTGCAAGAGTAAATAAAAAAATAGAAGATCTTATGGAAATGAAAGAAACTGCTGGCCAAATTAAAAAGACACCTGATACTCATAATACAAGATTAGAGGAAGCTGACAATGACTCAGAGTCCTCGAGGACCACAGAATGGAAAATGAAAGAACAAAAGAAAGAATGGGGGAAAAAAACGAAAAAAATTGAAATGGACCACAGGGATACAATAGACAAAATAAAACGTCCAAATTTAAAACTCATTGGTGTCCCAGAAGGAGAAGAGAAGGGTAAAGATCTAGAAAGAGTTGAAAGAAATTGTTGGGGAAAACTTCCCCAACCTTCTACACAATATAAATACACAAAGCATAAATGCCCAGTGAACTCCAAATAGAATAAATCCAAATAAACCCACTCCAAGACATATTCTGATCAGACTGTCAAATACTGAAGAGAAGGAGCAAGTTCTGAAAGCAGCAAGAGAAAAGCAATTCATCACATACAAAGGAAACAACATAAGACTAAGTAGTGACTACTCAGTGGCCACCATGGAGGCGAAAAGGCAGGGGCATGACATATTTAAAATTCTGAGAGAGAAAAATTTCCAACCAAGAATACTTTATCCAGCAAAACTCTCCTTCAAATTTGAGGGAGAGCTTAAATTTTTCACAGACAAACAAATGCTGAGAGATTTTGCTAATAAAAGACCTGCCCTACTTCAGATACTAAAGGGAGCCCTACCAACAGAGAAACAAAGAAAGGAGAGAGAGAAAGAGAAATTTAACAGACATCTATGGAACATTACATCCCAAATCACCAGGACACACATTCTTCTCTAGTGATCACGAATCTTTCTCCAGAATAGACCATATGTTGGGACATAAATCAAGCCTCAATAAATTAAAAAAAAAAAAATTGAATTTATTCAAAGCACATTCTCTGACCACAATGGAATACAAATAGAAGTCAATAACCATCAGAGACTTAGAAAATTCACAAACACCTGGAGGGTAAAAATGAGGGAGAGATGAAAACATTCCTGGATAATCAAAAACTGAAGGACTTCATCACCAGTAGATCAGTCCTATAAGAAATGCTAAAGGGAACTGTGCAGGCTGAAAGGAAGGGAAACTAAACAATTGACTGAAACCACATGAAGAAATAAAGAGTTCCAGTAAAGATCACCTGGTAAATATACATACCAATACTACTGTATTTTTAATTTGTAACTCCACTATTTACTTCCTACAGGATCTAAAATACATGAAGTGTAATGATAAATCAGTGGTTTTAGACTCAATGTAAAATATGTAATTTTTGACAAGAACTACATAACGGTGGGGGAATGGAGGTGTATAGGAACATAGTTTATGTGTCCTATTGAAGTTAAGTTGGTATCAAAGAAAACAAGATTGTTATAGATTTAGGATGTTAAATTTAAGCCCCACGGTGAACACAAAGAAACTATCAGAGAATATGATCATAGAGATGAAAAGTAGAGTATGGGTTAGGAGAAGTGGGGGAAGGGACAATGGGGAGTTAGTAAGAAATGAGTGTAGGGTTTCTGTTTGGGGTGAAGGGAAATTTCTAGTAATGGATTGTGGGAAGGTGATGGCATTGCAACACTGTGAATGTGATTAATCCCACTAAATGAAATGCTTGGGAGGGGCTGGAATGGGAAGATTTATGCTGTATATATGTTTCCACAATTAAAAAAAAAGAGTCTAAATAGATAACAACATTTAAATGCCATAGATGATCCTGGATGAGTTCTAAGAATAGAGGAGAAAAGGCTCAAAAGGACACAACTGGGACATGAGAAAAAAATGAAATACAGAATGTAAGCTTTATATCAATGTTAAATTTCTTGAACTTCTTAACTACACTTAATGTAATCATTAAGTGGGGCTTAAATTTAACATCCTAAATCTATAACAATCTTGTTTTCTTTGCTACTAACTTAACTTCAGTAGGACACATAAACTATGTTCCTTTATTCACATAAATGAATATTCTTGTTCATAGGAAATGTATATGTGAATTATATTATTTGTTCAAGGATGTGTGCAACTTGCTCTCATATGTTCAGAAGACAGAGCAATAGATGATGGATGATAGATAGGGAGGGAGGGAGGAAAAGAAAGAAATGGTAAAGTGACAAAATATTAAAGTTGGTAGATCTGGGTATCGGTGGAGGGGGATTGCGGTAGGCTGGAGTTCTGTGTATGGGGTTTATATTATTTTTGCAACTGTCCTGTAAGTTTGAATTTATTTCAAAATAAAAAGTAAAAAAAAAAAAAAAAAATGAGATGGGTCTCTCGAATAATTTACCACACCAAAAGAGAACAAAATAATTTAAAATTTTAACCAATATAATCAAATTTTAACCAAAAGTATAGATTATCAGAGCAGGGTTCGAGAACGGAGAGTTCATGCCTAGTAGGTACAGGGTTTCTATTTGGTTTGATGGGAAAGTTCTGGTAACAGATGGTATTCAGAGGGATATTAATCCCATGGAATTGTATGCATGGGAGTGACTGAGATGGGAAAGTTCAAATTGTATATATGTTTCCACAGTTAAAGGTGGGAGGGAAAGAGAGAGAGAGAAAAGACACAGTAACAACTAAAGGCAATGTATGACCCTGGACTGGATCTAATAATGGAGGAGAAAATGCCCAATAGGGCATTATCGGGACATATGAGAAAAATGGAGTACAGACTGAAAACTTTGTATCGGTGTTAAATTTCTTGAATTTGATAACTGTATTTAAAGTGGTTACATAAATGATTATCTTGTTCTTAGGAAATGTACATGGTAATATATAAGTGTTCAAGGAGCATGATGCATACACCCTACTGTCAAATGTTTAGAAAATAGAAAGATAGGTGATACAGCAAATGTGGTAAACCATTAAAAGTGGGTGGATCTGAGTTTCTGGATGGAGGGTATGTTGGAGTTCTCTGTATGGGATTTGTATCATTTTTGCAATTGTCCTGTAAGTTTGAAATTATTTCAAAATAAAAGGTTATTTTTTTTTAATTTAATGGTAAGAAATTTATTGTAAATATATTAGAACTCAATAAACCTGACCATTAAGAAAAAAATTAATGGTTAAGTACATAAAGTAGCCCTGTAGAAGAAAATACTTGCTTTGTATTTAGTTATATATCTTGCTATTAAATGTACCTATATTATGTCTTTCAAGTTAATCTACAAAGCACATAATTTTAAGTTACTAATACAGCCACAAACAAAAGCAACAATCACTTTTTAAATTGAAATAAAATTCACATAACATAAAATTCACCATACTAAAGTGTACAATTCAGTGGTTTCTAGTATATTTGCAAGGTTGTACAACCATCACCACTATCTAATATCAGAATATTTTCATCACCCCAAAAAGACACTTATTGGTAATCACTCTCTATTCTCTCCTCCTGCCAGCTCCTGCCAACCACTAATCTATTTTCTGTCTCTAAGGATGTGCTTATTCTGGATGTTTCATATAAATGGAATCATACTGTGATAGAATGAATTATATACCTCAACACAGACATATTCTTAATCATAATCTGCATCGCTATAGGGGTGAACCCTGTGTAAATAGGACCTTTGAAAATGCTATCTTAGGGTTAAGGTTTAAAGTTAAGGTGTGACCAATTAAAAGCAGGGTGGGCTTTGATGCAGGTTACTGGAAGCTGGGATCAGAGATGGCCACAGGAAGAAGCTGGAAGTCAGCAGGAACCCAGAAGAGAAAGGAGACAACATTGCCATGTGATGGAAGAGCCAAGGAACCCCAAGGATTGCCCACAGCCAGCGCCAGGATGCTACAGTCTTCATGGAGAAAGCAAGCATTGCAGATATCTGTATCTTGGGATCTTCTAGCCTCAAAACCGTAAGCCAGTAAATTCCCACTGTTTAAACCAACCCATTGTGTGATATTTGTAATAACAGCTAGGGCTAACCAAGACACAAATGTGATATGTAATTTTTTGTGTCTGCCTTTTCTCATTTATCATGTTTTTCAAGGTTTATCCATGTTGTAGTATGTATCAGTATTTCATTCTTTTTATGGCTGAATAATATTCCATTGTATGGATACACCACATTTTGCATATCCATTCATTATTTGATGGGCATTTGAGTTGTTTTCACTTCTTGGCTAATATGAATAATGCTGCTATGTAGAAGGAAATACCTAAAACTGTTGAACTGCAACCCAGTATCCTTGATTCTTGAAGACAACTGTGTAACTATATTGCTTACACGATGTGATCATGTGATTGTGAATACCTTGTGGCTTATACTCCCTTTAGCCAATGTACGGACACATGAGTAGAAAAATGGGGATAAAAAGTAAATGAATAATGGGGGGGAGGAGAGGTATAATATTTTGGGGTGTTCTTTTTTACTTTTATTTTTATTCTTATTTTTATTCTGAGTAATGAAAAATTTCAAAAATTGTGATGAACACACAACTATATGATGATATTGTGAACAACTGATTGTACACTTTGGATGATTGTATGGTATGTGAATCTATTTCAATAAAATTGCATTAAAAAATAATGCCACTACGAA
Source organism: Choloepus didactylus (assembly GCF_015220235.1). NCBI lineage: Eukaryota > Metazoa > Chordata > Mammalia > Pilosa > Megalonychidae > Choloepus > Choloepus didactylus. Next base: position 166,811,466 of record NC_051309.1, on the reverse strand, counting down.
TATTCACGTTCAAGTTTTTGTGTGGACATGTGTGCTCACTTCTCTTGGGTATAGACCTAGGAATGGAATTGCTGGATCATATAGTAACTCTATATTTAACATTTTGAGGAACTAACAAACTGTTTTCATAAGGAAATGCAACCAAGAATAGCCAAAACAATGTTGAAAAAGAACAGCACTGGAGAACTCACACTTCTTGATTTCAAAAGTTATTACAAAAGTACAGTAATCAAGACAGTGGTACTGGCAAAACAAGGGAGTCATTATACAATCCCATCAGCAAAGGAAGAGGGTCCTAATTTCTCCACATCTTCACCAAAACTTTTATTTTCCATTAAAAAAATTATAGTCATGCCTGTGGGTATGAATGGTATCTCACTGTGGTTTTGATTTGCATTTCTCTAAGGCCTAATGATGTTGAGCAGTCTTATCAGCACTTTTTGGCCAGTTTTACATCTTTGAAGAAATTTCTATTCAAATCTGTTATCTATTTTAAAAACTTGATTTTTTTTTTAAATTGGTGAGTTTTAAGAGTTTTTTTATATATTTTGGATACTACACCTTTATCAGATATATGATTTTTCTCCCATTCTTTCAGTTTTCTTCACACTTTCTTGATATTGTACAGTGATACATAAAAGTTTTTAGTTTTTATAGAGCCCAGTTTATCTATTAATTTGGTTGCTTGTATTTTGCTGTCATATCTAAGAAACTGTTGCCTAATCCAAGTTCACATAGATTTACACCTACTTTTTTCCTAAAAGTTTTATAGTTTTAGCTTATATATTTAGTTTTTGATCCATTTGAGTTCATTTTTGTATGTGGTGTGAGGTAGGGGTGTAGATTCACTTATTTGCAAGTGTCTAGCCAGTTGTGCCCAGTACTAGAGAAAAGAATATTCTTTCTTGATTGAATGGTTTGAGCAAACTTGTTGAAAATCAGTTGGATTTATTTCTGGACTCTATTGCTTTGCCAGTACTACACTGTCTTGATTACTATACCTTTGTAGTAAGTTTTGAAATCAAGAAGTGTGAGTTCTCCAATGCTGTTTTTTTCAAGATTGTTTTGGCTATTCTTGGTTGCTTGCATTTCCATATGAATTTTAAGATCAGGTTGTCAATTTCTACAAAAAAGGCAGCTGGATTTTTGAGAGGATTCCACTGAATCTGTAGATCAATTTGGGGAGTGTTTCCATCTTAACAATATTAAATCTTCCAATCCATGAACATGGGATGCTGTGCTTGTTTGAATCTGTTATGCTCCCACAAAAGCCATGTTCTTTAATGTAATCTTGCGGAGGCAGACTTATTAGTTTTTTGATTAGGATGGGACCTTTTGATTAGATTGTTTCCATGGAGATGTGAACCACCCAACTATAGGTGAAATCAAAAGTGATTTAGATCATTCCCAATGAGATGTGACCATGCCCATTCTGGGTGGGTCTTAATTAGATCACTGGAGTCCTGAAAGAGAGCTCACAGAGAGAAGGAGCTCAGAGAAGCTGAGAGAGACATTTTGGAGAGAAGCTAAGATATGTTTGCCCCTGGGAGAAGCTAAGAGCTGACACAGACCTAGATGCTTGGAGATGCTGGGAGATGCAGACAGAAGGACACTGACATGCTATGCTAAGAGATGAAGCCCAGAGTTTGTCCTGGAGAAGCTAAGAGAGGACTCCCAGATGCTTAGAGAGAAATGCCCCGGAAGAACCAGGCAGAGAGCTGAGAATAGTTAAGAGAGATAGAAGCCCAGAGACATTTTGGAGAAAGCCATTTTGAAACCAGAGCCCAGGAGCAAAGGACCAGCAAATGCCAGCCATGTGCCTTCCCAGATGACAGAGGTGTTCTGAATGCCATTGGCCTTTCTTCAATGAAGGTATCCTCTTGTTGATGCCTTAGTTTGGACATTTTTATGGCCTTAGAACTGTAAATTTGTAACCTAATAAATCCCCTTTATAAAAGCCAATCCATTTCTGGTATTTTGCATAACGGCAGCTTGAGCAAACTGGAACAGATACCTTTCCATTTATTTAGGCCTTCCTTAATTTCTTTCAAAATGTTTTATGGTTTTCAGTGTACAATTCTTTACTGGTGTTCTCTATTTGATGAGATATCATCCTTATAGTTCCTTTAGTTCTTTAGACATGCTTTCCTTCAGCTGACAGAGCATATATAAAATAAAGTTTTGTCTAAGTAACTCCAAAGTCTGGGCTTCCTCAGGTACAGATCTACTAATTTCTTCTTTCCTTTAATGTTTTATTTTAAAACTGGACATTTAAAATAATATAATATCAGATTCTCCTCCCCTGGGTTTGCTGTTGCTGCTACTTGTTGAAGTGGTTGCTGTCCGATTAGGAATTTTTCTGAACCATTTCTGTTAAGTCTGCATTATTTGTTGCATGTGGCATTGAAATCTTTACTCAGTTAAATAAATGGTTAGCTGTTAATGATTATACAGAGATTTCCTTAAACACCTCCTAGTCTTTGCTCTGTGTGTGTTTTGGACCACGCCTTCAACACACAGATTACAACTTTACACTAGCCTTCACTTCCTGCTTGCATAGAGTATCAAAGTCAGTCAAAGGTGGGAGCTTTGGACCTTCTCAGGGGGTTCCTGGCATGCATGTCAGAGTCCTATGCATGTGAGTGGTCTTCTAGATTCCCAAGAAAATGTTAGAGGTTTTCAAAGGCCCTATGGCCATCTCATTGTTCAGCTTCTCCTTTAAAGCTGCTGTTTGCCCAAACTGCTATCCATTGTCTTAGGGAGCAGTGAAGTTAATACTCTTACCTGTAACTGTTTTAGACAAATGTGCCCTGGGTAGAGGCTTTTAACACTGGACAAATAAATAAAAGTCTTTGTATTCATGTCTTCCATGGACACCAATAATGACAATTCTTTGGGAAAAAGGCTTTGAAAGAACTCAGCCCTGTTCTGCTTCCTCTGGTACCAGGAATGTGGGCTGTTATTTTCAAGTTTACCATTAAGTTGGAGAGAGGGGATTCGAGCTAGGACAAGGTAAAACATCGCAGACCTTATTGTTCCTATTCAACATTCTTGAACAAACACTCTGTGAACTGCTGTAAACTTTTGGTTAATTTCCAGAGTTCTGAAAAAGTTGATTGTGACAATTTCTGGGGATGTTTTGTTGCTGCTTTTATGGAGGGGCATATTTTCAGAGGTACTTACTCTGCCGTTTTCACTGACATTCTGGCAGGTCTTTGTAAGAAAATTTCTTAATTTCTAAGACTCTGAAGTATTTTTTATGGGAATTTAATTTCTTCTATAATTTGTTTTACCTGGTCTCATTCAAGTAACAGAGTAGCTAAATTAAATTATAAAAAAATTAAATTATTGCCTTTATGTCTCACTTTTTGGATATGTACAATTAATCTTGTTAGTACTTGCTTAATGATATTAATAATTCAACCAGCATGATGAAACATAAGTATTTCCTGCAGGCAGTATTGAGAAATAGGTAACAGATAACATATAGCCATATCTACATGAACATAAGGATTATGGCTTTTACCAGCAGATAAATTGCATTCCAAAATAAGCCAATGGCAAATTCAAGATTAGGCTGATTGTTTTTAATATGGGTGCTACAGTAAAGCTATTAAGAAATGAATCCTATTAAAGTTAATTTTTGAAACTCCTAATTCTTTAATCTAGTATAATCTGCTTTGATAGCTGAAATCCTATGAAACTCCTCACTATCAAAAAGCACATTTTAAAAACAATTTTATTGGGGAAAGGGGGTTTTAGAGTGAGTAGAAGGTACAAAATGGTGGCTCACAAACCAGTTTTGCATAATTTAAGAAATCTGAATGCTCTTGGTTCTCCCTATTCTCACACTCAGAAGCTTCACTCATTCATGTGTCTGCCTGACCCCTGAAGGCAACTGAGTCTGCAACCCTCGTGAGTTTCAGTCTTGCAATAATCTAATCTGATTTTTCCCTCTAATGTTTTAAATTATAAAGATGCTTTTACAACTATTAAGTATATTTTCTAATGATAAATTAAAAATAATAAATTGGTTTAGCAGACTAATATAAACAAAATTAAACATCATTAACTATATGTAAGAAGAGACCAAAACCAATGCATTCCTACCAGGACTGTCTAATAGGACTTTCTGCAGTGATGGGAATGTTCTATATCTACACTGTTCAAAATGGTAGCTGCTAGCCACATGCGGCCATTGAACACTTGAAATGTGGCTAGTGCGACTGACGAACTGAATTTTTAATTTTAATACATTTAAAGTTAAATAGCTACATGTGGCTAGTAGCTACTATACTGGACAGTCCAATCTAGACCACCAAGATAAACTGTACCTCATTTGTTTACTGAAGGTAGTTGTGAAGAGAATACAGGCACCCAATTTTGTGATCCATTGAAGCCCAATAAATAGCTTTCTCTCAATCACAGTCATTATTCCCATTATGATCAGATTATAACCCATAGTACTCCATCGGAAGCAAGTACTATTCCCCAAGTAGTCAACTATTTTATATCTAATTAAAACTATGGTAATGCTATAATGTGGCCCAGAAATGAAATCTTGCTACTAACTAGCCAGCTAAAATTTCTCATGTCTTTCTGTCCTTAAAGTTCTTTTATAGTTCTCAAATATTCACATTCCCCAGAGGTGGCAAAACTTTCTACCAGGTATAAGAGTAAAGAATCTCAATGACCAGAAAGAATACAGGGTTTACTGAAAATTAATTTCATTCGTGCCCAAGTCTCTTATAACCTCTGCTACCCTGTTTCTCAAAAGATGGCTCTCCCATTCATTTTACTCACCAAAAAAGAGGCCACTAATTATTTCTTCAGCTTTTAAAACCCCACTCCACAGTTCTATAAATCCTTACCTGCCCTATCTACCACCCAGGTCTAATCCCTTAAATTGTATTTGATCCTCTTCCCTTAAAGTGTCCTCTGGGGTCCTGCTCCCTACTTCTTCAATCCCTTTGTTAATAACGATTCCTTGTTAGCCTAAAAATATGCTCAAATTAAAAAAACAACAACGTATAAAAAGTCACTCAAACTTGTATTTCTCCCTACCACTCTTCTCCCTCCTTTAAGAGCTACATTTCTTGAAGAAGAAATCTACAATAGCTATACTCACTTCTTCACCTCCCATTAACAACGTGGCATCAATACTCATCATCACACTGAAACTACACTAATTCACTATTCACATTCTGTCAAATCTTGCAGCTACTTCTCAGCCCTTTCCTTACTTAACTTCTCTGCAGTATGGTGACAACCCTGACCATTCTCTTCCTTGTAATTCTCTCTTTCAGAGATTTTTTGGAAACTCTTCTCTCAGAATTATAATTCTTCCCATCATACTTTATCTACAAGTTTTCTTAAATCAGACTTCTGTATTCTTGCAAGAGACTACTACTTTTATTTCCCATAGGCATCTCAAGATCAGTCTCTTCTCTCATAAATATGCTCTATACCTAATTAAGAAATCTTTGCGTCAACCTAGAATCTTCCCTGTTTCTCTGTCCAAATGGCCATTTAGTATTATTGATTCTACTTCCTAAGCACTCCTATAATCTGTGATCCTTGCCACTAGTCATTGCCATTGAAGAGAAAGGGAAGTTTAAGGTCAGAACCTTGATGAATATCTGTATTAGGGAGAAAAGGCAGCCAGCAAAAAAGCCCAAGACGACTGAATGGTCAAAGTAATAGGAAATTAGATCAATGGTACAGATACCAAAAGAAGATAGTTTTAAGAAGGAGACAGTTGCTAACTCTTGCAGAAATTGAGGCGGTTAAAGCTTTAAAAAGCTCTCTAAATTCAGTAATAATGACATCACTGGAATTTACTATTTAAATATTTGTTTGTTTTAATTTATTTATTGCCTGCCTAGATTCCAAAAGATTTTGAAACAGCTTACAACATGAATGTACAATGAAATAATAAAACATATACAACTAAAAATGTAGAACCATGGAAAAGTAGAATAACAATATTTCAGACATGGTTGGGAGGCTGTAACAGGTTGGGTGGGGAGGCAAAAAATTCCAGAATGGAGGTGAGTGATAGATTTATAGAAAAGGAATTCTTAAGTGACTATTGGATATATAAAGACAAAGTAGAGGTTAAAGAGAAGCATGGGAGTGAGATAGATAACTAAAAGGCTGTGGTCAGAGAGGTTTGTTTCAAAGCTTGAGATCTTGGGGTCCCTGATAAGATTTAAGATATGGCCAGGCTGAGAGAGAGCTGTAATGAAAATTATCGTTAATAAAGAGACTAAGAAACCACGAATCCATATTAATGAAAGGCTTATAAGAGAGGAGAGGCGTTATATGAGATTATGACAAATATTTCAGAACACATCAGGTAATGAAGTGTTCACAGCAGAACACTGAAAGCAGTAATGGAGGAAGGGTTCTCTGTCTGATTCACCGAGTTCTAAGGAATGGTGAAATTGATCTTCTTCAGAGAAGGTTTTAAGTGACATGATATCATCAGGAGAAAGCTACCTTAGAGTTAACATAGAAACCTAAAAGGAGGATTCAAACAAAAGATCAAGGAGAGGCAATGTATAACTGGAGGTACAATGAAGATTTGTGCGTCAGGAGGTGGGCTGGACTGGATAACCTCGAAGAGCACTTCTAGCTCAGTGCTAAGATAGTATAATTCAGTGAAAGAGAAAGGGAGTGGTAGAAAAGACACTGATTTTCTCTGTTGTTTCTCTGTTTTCTATTTCTTTGATTTATGTTTTGATCTTTATTATTTCCTTTTTTCTGCTTATTTTTTTGAGTTTAATTCACCACCCCCACACCAGTTTCTCAGCATAAAAGCTGAAGTTATTAATTTGAGACTTCTTCTTTTCTAATACAGGCATGTGTTATAAAACTTCCCTTAGGTCCTGCTTTAGTGGCATCCTGCAAATCTTATGTGTTGTTTCTATTTTCAGTCTGTTCAAAATACTTTCTAATTTCTTTTTTTGACTTCTTTTAACCATGGATTATTTGAAGAAGTGTGCTACTGTTTCCAAATATTTATGGGTTTTCCAGTTATCTTTCTCTTTTTTATTTCTAATTCCATTGTAGTCATACAACAGACTTTTTATGATTTAAATACTATAAAATCGATTGGAATTTGATTTATAAACCAGAATGTATATTTGGCTCTTGTTGGGTAGAGAGTTTAAAAAATGCCAATTAGGTCAATGTGATAGAGTTGTTGATTTCTACTACAGCATGTTGGTTTTCTTTCTACTTGTTCTATCAATCTTTAAGAAAGAAAGGCATTAAAATTTCTGACTATATTCTTGATTTGTTTATTTATTCTTACAGTTTTATTAGTTTTTATTTCATGTACTTTGAAGCTCTGTTATTAGGTGCATAAATGTCTAGACCTGTTAAATCTTTTTATAAATTGACCGCTTTATCGTTATGAAATGACATACTTTATCACTGGTAATAATTTTGCTTTGATATCTACTTTGATATCAGCACATCTATTCCGGCTTTTTTTTCACTAATGTTAATATATCATTTCCCATTTACTTTTAACTTTTTGTGTCTTTATATTTCTAGTGTGCTACTTGTAGACAGCATATAGTTGGGTCTTGCTTCTTTATCCAATCTGACAATCTTTTTCTTTTAATTGGGATATTTAGGCCATTTATTTTTAATGTGATTAATTCAGATGGCTCAGTTTAAGTCTACCATTCTACTCTTTATTTTCTATTTGTCCCATCTATTCTCTGTCCCCCTTTTATTCTTTTACTGCCTTCTTTTGGATTTAATATTGTTTACGATGACCTCTTGCGGTCGCGGTTACTGCTTCTAGGGGGAGTGGCGGCCGGTAGCTGAGCCCTCAGCTCTCGGGGCTGCTTAAAGGGTACCGGCGGCGGGGGCTCTTTCCCGGAGGCGAGGGCGAGGCGGAGGACTTGGCCGGGTCCTCGGCGGGAGGCGTGCAAGGTGTGGAGGGCGGCGATAAGGACAAGACACTCTTCATCCAGTAGGAGTATGCGCCAAAGAGGCTTTATTCAGGGGTGATCACAGGTTATATCGGCTGGTAAGAAGGGCAGGGCTGGAAAGGAGGTGAAGTAGCCTTAAATGGCAATATTGAAGGGAGAGGGGCTAGGATTGGTTCTGAGAGGACGCAGGAGCCGTTGCAGCGGGCGGGAGTTGTTCTGGCCACGGTGCATGCGCGCTGGCGGTGGCAGGAGTTGCCTTGGCACAGGGGAGTGTGCGGGTAAGATAAGGAAGTGAGGAAAGGGCGGTTGGGAGAAAGGCGGTTTCTTCCGGCAAGCCTCCTCTGCCAGTGGCATTTTGGGTGAGGAAAAGGGAGCTGCCTTGACCTCGCTCCCCAGGCTCGGGGGGGCTGCAGAGGGCACTAACGCCCGTACCTACTACCCTCCCCAGGGGGTGATATCAGGTCCCCTGGCCCAGGCCTGGTAAGTCGAGGTACAAGCTCAGTCACCCGCAATTCCCCTTTCTTTTCTAATTAGAGGAAGAGGCTTTACCGGAGAGGTCCGCTAAGGGTGAGGGAAGGGGGAGGTTAGGGAAGGGAAAAAGGGGTTGACGGTGGCTCAGCGAGGCTGGAGCTCAGTGTTGGTGTGGTGCCCGGGCGCTTGACAAGGGCTTCGCTGCAGCAGGCTGGGCGAAGGTGAGGGGTTTAAAGTTCAGGGGTTCAGAGAAGCTGGAACTCGAGGTGAGAGCGATGTTCAGGTGATTGAGAAGGGCCTCGCGGTCGGCGGGTTGACCGGTGGCGTTGAGGTCGCGGAGGGTTGGCTGTCATCTTGGAGTGGGGGGCGTTAGAGGTGGCGAGTCGCTGATACTGGATTTGCACGAATGAGGAAAAAATGGCATCCGTTTGTTTTCTTACAAGCTGGACAATTTTGCGGATGAGGCAGGGTCCTAAGATGAGAGCTAGAATAATTATTAATAAGGGGCCAAGAAAAGGAAGGATGAATGGGAGGATGGGAGTGAAAAAACTGGACCAATAACTGGTGGCTTCACGATCTCTTTTGCGCTTTTCCAGTCCCTCTCGGACCCTTTTCAGGCTGTCCTCGACGAGACCTGTGGAATTGGCATATACACAGCACTCTTCTCCTAGGGCGGCGCAGAGGCCTCCTTCTTTGAGGAGGAGAAGGTCAAGACCTCGGCGGTTTTGGAGCACTACCTCAGAGAGGGAATTGACAGAATTTTTTAGATGGTAAATAGCGTTTTGTAAGTGACGAATGTCCTCGTCAACAGCCGCCCTGAGGTGAGTTAGGGCGGAGCCTTGACTGGCTAGTGCAGCGATTCCGGTGCCAATGCCGGCAAGACCTAGGAGGGAGGCAATTGTGAGGGCGGTGATGGGCTCTCGCTTTTGCAGAAGGGCAGGAGCTGCAGTTCTTTCCAGACGGAGGAAGAAGTCTTCTTCGCTGTGGTATAAGACCCTAGGGATAAGGACAATTAGGAGGCAAGTTTCTTTATATTCACTGATGATATTCGTGCTGAGACAGGGGGTAAGTCCTGTAGAGGAGCAGAGCCATTGGGAGGAGTTATGAGGAATGAGAAATTTTGCTGAGCTGCTGGGAGATGAGTAGCTGGCACAGGCAGTGAGGTCGGGAGAGTTACTGGAGCGAGGGCGGACGCACTTTCCCGTATAGGAGACTGAATGAAAGGTCAGGGGGACGGCAGAGGTATTCCAATTGCATTCTAAGGGGCTGTTTTCTGTGCTTTCTGAAAAGGAGAGGTTGGAGGCAACGGGCTCGTACAGTGAGGAAGAGGTAGAGAGGCAGAGCCAGCAGGATGAGGTAAAATTGGGGTTGGAGGAGTTCACTGAGGTAAAGGCGGCTTGGATGAGGCTGAGGAGGGGAGAGGAATAACGAGAAGGGGGCAGAGGAAGCTGGGGTGGTGGGGTTTGAGATGTAGTTGAAGTGCGTTTAGTCGGAGCTAAGGTGCGGCTGGAGGGCTGTGGAAAAAGAGGGTTAATGACTCTGTTGGGACCAATATTAAAGGGCCTTTTTATAACAGTATTTTTCTTTGGTTGGTTTATAGCCTCCTTTCTTATGAATATAAGGGTTCCCCGATCGAACCCCGATAGCCAAATTCGGAAGCCCCAAGTTTTACCCAAGAGCCAAGACGTATCGGCAGGGTTTTGTATGGTGAGCATTAGTTTTTTAGGACAAAGGTACCTGTTGAAATAGCGATAGCCTGAATTTTGGCAAGTATACGGGATTACTGCGAGGTTTAGAAATTTGTCAGGGACAGAAGGTTTCCAGCCAGTGGCTAATGTTTCACACCCCCAGTACGGGCAGTAATAGTTTGTTGGGGATTTGCAGTATGATTTTCCAGGATTTGAAGCTGGACACATATAATAATCCTGAATATTTAGGCTGCCTGGATAACCAGGAGGTTTTGGATTAGGAGGGACAAACAGATCAATGGCATAAAAGACGAAGGAGGGAGATCCCGCTGTGGTGTTGGAAAAAATTATTGTGGAGTCTTTCCAACGCGCAAGGGTCCACTTCCAAGGCTGGTGGGGATCGCCCTGGGTAGAAGAGGCAAGAACTAACATGACCATTAGAAGGGAGGTTATGCTTGGGTGAGGGTTGAGAGGGTGTATGACATTGGTTTTTGCCTGTTTATAGAGGCGTATAATTTCTCTAATTTCTCGCCGCTGCTGCGCTCTGCTCGGACTGGGGTCTAGGCCCAGGTGTACTGTTGTCATCTGGTGCACCAGGCTGCGGAGACGACGGCGTTCCCGTCTCGTTGGACGCGTGGTTGCTGGTGGCGGGCCGGATTGCCCTTCCTGGGATCCATATTGGTTGTGCTGCATCATCTGGGAAAACACAAGCAAACCCGCGCCCCTGGGCGAGAAGTGGGGAGGGACCTTTCCAGGTATTATTCTCCGGGTCCTTCCAGTAAACCATCGGGGCCTGGGTGGGCCTATACGAGGGCCCCCAATGTCTATGTAGGGGCGAAAGCCCTTCCTTATTGAATGTGAGTAGATTAAGGTGAATAAGGGCTGCTATAACAAGGTCCCCTGGAGTTGCCTGGGGGAGCATTGCCCTTTCTTTTTCAATTTGTATTTTTAAGCGGCGATGGACTGCTTCTACAATGGCTTGCCCCTGTGGATTATAGGGGATGCTGAAATGATGGGTGATGTTATATAACTGAAGAAAAGCCGCAAAAGAGGCACTGCGATAGGCAGGCCCATTGTCCGTTTTTAGGTCCCAGGGGACTCCCATGAAGAGAATTCCTTGTCTCAGGGCTTTGATACAGTATTTGGCCGTTTCTCCGACGAGGGGGACCGCATAACACATAGCTGAAAAGGTGTCAATCATTACATGTACATACTTGAGGCGCCCAAAGGACGGAACATGAGTTACATCCATTTGCCATCTAGAATTTGGTTTTAAGCCTCGTGGGTTGACTCCTTGAGGTTGTAAGGGGCCAAGTGGCGCAAAGGGCGCACAAGTTGTACAATTGCGGACAAGATGTTTACAGGTATTTAAGGGGAGGTCACATAGATGATGTAACGACGTAGCCGAAAAGTGAAACCTGGAATGCAATAACTTGGCCTGGTTAACAGCGTCCCCCGGAGGGGCCGCTGTGTGAGTTAGCATAGCTTGGGTAGTCTGAGCTGAGACCGCTTGGTCTACTATACTGTTGCCATTAGCCAAGGGCCCCGGAAGGCCTGAGTGACTACGAATGTGGCTAACGAACCAAGGATCCTGTCTATGCTCTAAGATGCTTCTGAGGTTAGAAAGTGCTTTATCGATGGCCGAGTTCCCAGGGAAAAAGGTGGAAAATGCAAGGACTCGGCAGACCTGATAAGTGTAGAGACTGTCAGTGAAAATGTTTACTGGGTGGTTGCAGTGGGCGTTTAGTGCGTATGACAGTGCCAGAATTTCCCCCACTTGGACCGAATGAAGGTTGACATAACTGAATAGGCGGGGTTCTGGATGGTCCTGCGAATAAGAGAGGAAGGCGAAACGGGTTTTGGAGGCGTCAGTAAAGACGGTAGTGGCACCCGGGATGGGTGCAGAGGAGGGGAAAGGATGGAAGGGGCTGCGGAAGGGAAGCTTGGCGAGTCCTTGTAACAGCCGATGGCTAGGATAGTGGCAGCTGAATTCCCCCTGAAATCCTTCTAAAAGGATTTGCATGTCCGGGTTGTCACGTATAAGCAGGCGGGTTTGGCCTGTGTCTAGGGGCCAAACAATTTTTTCTGGCGGCTCTCCGAATACATGAACAGCCAAGGTAACTAGATCTGAAGCTAGGCTGATCCAGAGCCGCACTGCAGGGCAAATTTTCCTAAGTCGACTTTTAGCGGGATGCGCCCAAAGTAGAGGGCCTTCCTGCCACAGGCAGCCCATAGGTGTGCCGGGCGTAGGGAGGATGAGTGCTATAAGATTGCCCTCTTTAGTGCTGAACCTGTTGAGACAGCAGGCAGCGAGTGCCTTGTTAATTGCGGCAATGGCTTCTTTTGCCTCTTGGGTGAGCTTAATGCGCCGGGAGATTGCTAGCGGCGGGGCTTCAGGGACACTCAGCAGCATAAAGAGTGGTTGTAGCTGCGCTGTGGTGATCGGCAACGCAGAGCGGAGCCAATTGATTTGACCGCAGAGCTGTTGAAGCTCAGTGATAGTGACCCGGTCTGGTATGTCCAGCTGGGGAGCGGACGGAGCAATGGTTTTATCAATACTAAACCCTAAGAAGGCTAATGGTGGCACAATTTGAACTTTATCGAGTTGAATCGTAAGGCCGAGGTCAGCTAAATTAGTGGTGAGGTCTTTGAGGATTAGAGGAAGCGTCTCGGCGTCTTCAGAGGCCACTAAGATGTCATCCATGTAATGGATGAGCATGGCCCGCTTTCGCAGGGGGGCCACTGCGTGATTAACATACATCTGGCAGATGGCCGGACTGTTACGCATCCCTTGAGGGAGGACTTTCCATTGGTACCTATTAGCCGCGCCTGCGTGATTGGGGACGGGAACTGTAAAGGCAAAGCGCGGGCGGTCTCGCTCATGTAGCGGGATGGAAAAGAAACAGTCTTTGATGTCAATGATGGCTACGTGATAGTGAGCCGGGATGGCTACCGGATGGGGAAGGCCAGGCTGCGGGGAACCCATGGGAAGAATATGCTTATTGATTTCCCGCAGATCATTGAGGAGCCTAAATTTCCCTGTGGTTTTTTTATGAATAACAAATACTGGCGAATTATTGGGACTAGTAGAAGGTTCTATGTGGCCAGCATTCAATTGTTCTTGTACGAGGGCTTGGAGTACTACCAATTTATGCGTGGGAAGGGGCCACTGCTCCACCCATATAGGTTCCTCAGTATCCCACTGCAGAGGAACGGGCGCTGGAGGTGTTAAACGAGCAGTGGCGCACATTATTGGGGGGGCTGCGTGGTAAGCACTGCCCCAGAGGCGGCGAGGATGTCACGGCCCCATAAAATTTGGTCTATGGTGTGTAGAAATAACGGGCGGAAGGTACCTGAGTGGCCTTCTCCATCCTCCCACTTAATGGGTCTTATGGCCTGAAGAGAAGTAGAGGTACCAGTGGCTCCCACTACCGAGGGACCATCAAGAACCATGCACATGGTGGCATACTGAGCGGGCATGCAAGAGACTTCTGCCCCTGAATCGAGCGTGCCTGTGTACCATTGCCCCTCTATTTTTAACTTACGAGTAGGTTTTTCTGGAGTGAGGGGGACTGTCCAGAGAAGTGTTTTATTGTTGGAGCATTGATTAGTTTTATTGGAACCGGCCGGCATGCTGCCTCTTAGGGGCGGGGCTGAGGCTTGCCCCGCTTGGAGTTTAAAGCCTGCTCAGTGCTTTGGTGTTGACTACCGCCAGGGCACCAGGGATAGCAGAATTTTTTTAAATCTTTCTCATTAAGGTCTCTGTGGCTGCTTTTGCAATCGCGCGCCCAGTGATAACCACGTTGGCAGCGCGGGCATGGAGTGGGAGGGGGGCGCCCATTGCGTTGCATGGGAGGCGGGCATTTGACCTCCGTATTGGGGCATTCCCTGGCAAAATGACCGCTTTGCCCGCATTTAAAGCAGCCGGTGGTGGCGGCTAAGGCGGCAGTGACGGCGCCAGAGACAGCCTGGGCTAGGGACGTGGCAGCTGGATCAAAGGCGCTGCAGGCGAGAACCCAGTCATCTATCCTTTTTTCCCGCAAGGGGAGAATGGCTTGCTTACAGGGGGGGTTAGCCCCTTCTAGAATGAGTTCGCGGGTGAGCGCTAACTGGGCTTGGGGGTCGGTAACTTTTCTAGCACAGGCTTCTTCAACCCTGGAAACGAAGGTGGCAAAAGGTTCGTTTGGCTCCTGGAGGAGCTTGGTAAATTTGTCAGGTCGACGGGCAGAGCAATTGGCAAACGCGCGTAAGGCGATGCCTCTGAGGACAGTCCAGAAGGTAGCAGGGACATTAATATAAGCAGACGCACTTAGAAACGCTCCAGTGCCCAAATAGGCTTCGGGGGGATGATAGACTCCAAGGGCTGAGTCTTGCTCACTTTGCTTAGCTGCTTCCGCCTGGAAGTGAGCACGCCAGTCAACAAACTGACCGGGGTTAAGAATGGAACGGGCAAGCGAGGCCCAGTCTTGGGGGAGGCAATAGTTCATGGCGAGATCCTGCAGTATTTGGGAAGCATATGGGCTACCTAACCCGTCCTCCTTGATGGCCCTGCGAAGCTGCTTGATAGTATCTAAGTCAATGGGATACCAGTCATACGGTTTCTGTGGGGTGGGGGCAAGGTTAAGAGGAAAGCAGCGAAAAGCACGAGAGAAAGGAGGACGCGCTTGCAGAGGGCTTGGCGCGGGAGTGGGGGTAGGGGGAGCGTTGCCCCAAGGGTTGCCTTGAGGTGTAGAAGGCAGCCAGGGGTTGTTAGTCGGCAGGGTGGGAGGAGCGGCGGCAGCTGCCAGTAGCGGCTCCGAGGGGGAGCTCGCCGAAGGGGGAGGCGGGAGTGGGAGGCTCCAAGCGTCGCAAGATGGCGGCGCGGTGGGCGTGGCTAAGACACAAGATGGTGGATCAGCCCCGCCCTGTGAAAGGGCGGGGTTCAAGGCACAAGATGGCGGACTAGCTCCGCCCTGTGGAAGGGCGGGGTAAAGCGTATGTGGTTTCCGGCCCAGCTTAGGGCTGACGTTATCGCCGGAGCATTTCCTCCCCTCGATGGAAGAAGAAGGAGGAAGTTCGCCATTTTGGCGTGGCGCAGTGTTATTTTGCTTTTTGGGAGTCACCTCGAGCGCGTTGTTAATCTGCTCGACTAAGGACTCCGTGTCCGAGTCATGATTTGAATTAGTATCGCTATCTGAATCTGTTGGCTGGGTCGATAGGGTCTCCTTGGATTTAACGGGGCCTCGATCAGGGGGGAGGGAGCCTTGAAGGCAGGAGCGGATGGTTATCAAGGTGGGGAGCAAGCCGGGAGGGAAGCGCTTGCTCTCATGTTCCATGGCGTTGGTGACTCGATCAATAAGACGATCATAAGTAACAGGGTCCCAAAGATGGCAAGTGGTGAGCCATGGGTTAAAGGGCAGCAGGAGGTCCCAGTATACCTGCAGCTGCCGGACAGACACTTTACAGCGATGCGTGTCTAGGAGACCCGCTAAAGCACGAACTTGAGGTGCCTGGCACGTAGATAGACGATTACCCATAGCTGAGGGGGGAGGAGGGGGGGTTGTTTACCGAGCAGAGAGAATGAGATAAACCGTGGCCGCGAGGCCGAAGGAGATGGCGAGAGCGGAAAGCAGTGCCCTTTGGCAACGGGAGCAGTCGGGGGGGGGCGGTTGCAAAGAGGCACACGGCGCCAAATGAGGAAACAAAGACACAAAGAACCACGGCAAAGTAATGGAGGGGAAGAGGGAGAGCGTTAGGAGGAACGGGGGTCATAGAAGTGCGCATACAAGAGGACGAAGAGAGCGTGGGGGAAGGGAGGAGCGGCTTCGGAGCGGTGAACCTCACACGGCTCCGGAAGCGGCGAAGGAGAGGCGGCCCTTACCTTGCAGGCGAGGAAACGGGAAGCTGGAGAGGCGTCCGGGCGAGCGGGCGACCTGCCGAACTGTTGTGTGGAGACGTTCCTCACACGGGGCACCAGTTGCGGTCGGGGTTACTGCTTCTGGGGGGAGGGGCGGCCGGTAGCTGAGCCCTCAGCTCTCGGGGCTGCTTAAAGGGTACCGGCGGCGGGGGCTCTTTCCCGGAGGCGAGGGCGAGGCGGAGGACTTGGCCGGGTCCTCGGCGGGAGGCGTGCAAGGTGTGGAGGGCGGCGATAAGGACAAGACACTCTTCATCCAGTAGGAGTATGCGCCAAAGAGGCTTTATTCAGGGGTGATCACAGGTTATATCGGCTGGTAAGAAGGGCAGGGCTGGAAAGGAGGTGAAGTAGCCTTAAATGGCAATATTGAAGGGAGAGGGGCTAGGATTGGTTCTGAGAGGACGCAGGAGCCGTTGCAGCGGGCGGGAGTTGTTCTGGCCACGGTGCATGCGCGCTGGCGGTGGCAGGAGTTGCCTTGGCACAGGGGAGTGTGCGGGTAAGATAAGGAAGTGAGGAAAGGGCGGTTGGGAGAAAGGCGGTTTCTTCCGGCAAGCCTCCTCTGCCAGTGGCATTTTGGGTGAGGAAAAGGGAGCTGCCTTGACCTCGCTCCCCAGGCTCGGGGGGGCTGCAGAGGGCACTAACGCCCATACCTACTACCCTCCCCAGGGGGTGATATCAGGTCCCCTGGCCCAGGCCTGGTAAGTCGAGGTACAAGCTCAGTCACCCGCAACCTCTTATCTCCTTTTTGTTTTGTTTTAGAGGTTGCTATGGTGTTTATAGTAATGGTGGGCAAAGTATGGCTTGTGGGTAAAATTGGGCCACTGCTGGTGTTTGTAAATAAAATTTCATAGGAACACATTCATTTACACATTGTCTAAGATTGCTGTTGTGCTATAATTGTAGAGTTAAGTAGTTGTGACAGAGAACATAGGGCATTCAAAACCTAAAATACTTATTCTGTGGCTTTTTACAGAAAAAGTTTGCTGACCTCTGGCTTATAGAATACATGATTAATTTTTCACAATCTACTTTCAAATGTCATTATACCACTTCAAGGATAGTATAAGAACCTTATATCAGTATACTTCATTTCTCCTACCCCAGTCATTTTCTACTACTGTCAGACTTTCACTTCTATACGTTATAAACCCTGTATTATGTTATTTTTATTATTGTTTGTAAGCAGTCAATTATCATTTACAGAGATTTACATAATAAGAAAAAAGTCTTATATATTTACCCATGGAGTTAATATTTCTGGTGCCTTTCATTCCTTTGTGTAGATCTGTATTTCCTTCTGGTATCATTTTACTTCTACCTGAAGGACTTCCTTTAACATTTCTTACAGTGCAGGTCTACTGGTGATGAATACTTAGCTTTTGCATGCCTGAAAAAGTCTTTATGTTTTAAAGATATTTTCCCTGGATATAGATTCTAGGTTGATAGTTTTTTTTGTCCATTCAGTAATTTTCATATACTGCTCTAGTATAATCCTGTTTGTATTCTTTCTGATAAGAAATCTGCTATTATTCTTACCTTTGTTCCTCTATATATGCATCTATTTTCCCTGGTTACTTTTATAATTTTCTATTTATAGCTGCTTGTGAGCACTTTGATTTTGATGTGCCTTGGCATGGCTTTCTTCATGTTTTTGTGCTTAGGGTTTGTTCAGTTTCTCAGATCTGTGAGTTTATAGTTCCATCCAGTATATTTTTCACCACAAACACTGCAATTTTCATCTGCAGAAGTCTGATTTGGGTCTCTTTTATATCTTCCACATATACTCCTAACTTTTTGGACATATGGGATACAGTTATAACTGTTTTAGTGTTTTTGTCTGCTAATGCTAATAGCTGTGTCAGTTCTGGATTAGATTTTGATTGATTATTCTCCTCATTATGGCTTTTGCTTCCTACCTCCTTGAATGCCTGGTAATTGATGATTGGATGGCACATATTATGATTTTACCTTGTTGGGTGCTGGATATTTTTAGTATTCCTAAAAATATTGAATTTTGTTTTGAGATGCATTTAAATTACTTGGAAATAGTTTGATGCTTTAACGTATTTCATAGTTTTCAAAATGTTGAGAACAGGGCAGAGCTCAATCTACGGCTGGTTTATTTGCCTCTACTGAAGAAACACCTTATTTAGTACTCTACCCAACTACATTACGAATTATGAGTTTTTTTCAGTCTGGCTGGTGAAAACACACAGTATTTGTGGTCTGCATGTGAGTGCCTGGCACTATCCCTCCTAATCCCTCCAGGTGATTGATTCTCCAGCCTTCGATAGTTTCCTCATATGCATGCACTTAGTACTTTGGGGAACCCTCTGCAGATCCCCAGGGTTCTCTTTCTGTACCTCTCTCTCCTTCTAGAACTCTGTCCTGTGAACCTTAGCCACATTGACTTCTGATTCTCAGCTCCATCCCCTCACTTGGTAAAGTTCCCTAAATAAAAGACAAGCTTAGACAGAAAAGTGGGAAGAAAATTATGCATATCTTCTTAAGCAATTAAATGCTGTGGCTTTTATTTTCCATTTCCTCAAATATCCAAATTTCTGTCTTGACATAAGTATAGACAAGTTATTCAAAATAAAGCTTTGGATACACTGATTTAAAACTAAGATTAAAAAAAAACTTTGGTATATTCAAAAAGCAAGTCAACACACAAACTGATTTTCAACAACTGACAAACTTTTATACTTTTGGTATCATTTTTTCTAGAAGACAACAGTGGATTTCTTTCTACAAAGTATTCGGTGTTAACTTAGCTCCTTCTCTGACTCCTCACTTTCCTAAGGTTACATTTTCCATCCTTATCCTCCCACCCACCTTCCTTATAATTTCAAAGTTGCCACTGTTCAATGCCCTAACATTAAGACTCCTCAATGAAAATATTAATGCAACATTTTTCCTTTACGTTACAAATACAAAATTAAAGCACTGTATCAGAATACTATTTTAACTGGTTTTATTTTCACATAGGCATGGAGAATGATTACTAGGCAACAAGAAGTATAAAGTCTCTTTCATTTGCAAAGCCTCAAGTTGTAGTATAAACTTACGTATTTCTTCCACAACTTGTGGGTCACATTCTTTGTATTTTTCTACTTCTGCCTTTAGTTGTTCCCTTTGGGCCTGAAGTGAAGAAAGCTCCTTTGCTAGCATGGTTCGCTCTTCCTGCATTCAAAATAATTTTATGTACAATTAAGACAAATAAAACACCATGCTTTATAAAGTTAATACATTTTATAAATAGTTTTTTCTCACAAATGCTGTGCAGTAGGCTTTTGACATTAATAGCACATATATACACACATATATTCACAGTATAAGAACAAAGACAATTGACATTCTTCTTGAAATCTCAAGCATCTTTTATAATATTGAATAGTGTAATGAGAACTAAGTAGAATGGAATGTTTATAATCAGGAACAGTTACTGAAAATGCCTGTTTGAACTCAAAGATTACTGTCATATGTTAGGAAAAAAAATTATACTATCTCTTGTGTAGTTTCACAAGATTGTGTCTTTCTATGTATGTAATATCTTATGGCAAAATCCCCTCATTAAATAATTTTTATTAAAATTGTTCTTAAAAGTGTTCTAGGCAATTTTCCAACATTTAAGGATGATTAACCTTTATAAATAAGGATGGCAGCTATAGTGCTTTTCTTTAAAGGTGAACAGAATAAAGCTTTTAAAAAATATGTTCTAATAAATACCATTGGAAATTTCTAGTCATGTATCTCTTTAACAGGTAGAAGTCATATCATTATTCGATTCATAGTGGTATGCAATTCACGTTTCTGAAACCTGAAAAATAAGTCCTCTGATTTAAAAGTAAGATTAAAAAAATCATTGGTATATTCAAAAAGCAAGTTCACTGAACAAAAATTAAATGCTGGTAAATGCTATGGTACACTATTATAGGATAATCTAAGGCAAAACCAAGTAAAATTCTAACTGCCTAATGGGACTTGACTAAGGTTCCTTCTTGGCTTTTATTTTTCTACTTTTGCCTTTAGCTGTTCCCTTTGGTCCTGAAGTGATAAAAGCTCCTTTGTTAGCATTTGTACAGAGAATGCACATATAGTGAAGCATGCTCTGAATCAGCACTGTCCAAAAGAACTCTGTAATGATTGAAATGGTCTGTGTTCTCAAAATATGGCTCTCCAGGAACCACTAGCTACATGTGATTGCTGAGTGCTTCAAATCTGGCTACTGTGCCTGACGAACTGGATTTATGTATGTATGATGTATGTATGCATGCATGTATCTATTTATAGAAGTTGTAGGTTTACAAAAATCAT
This sequence comes from Choloepus didactylus, assembly GCF_015220235.1. Classification (NCBI taxonomy): domain Eukaryota; kingdom Metazoa; phylum Chordata; class Mammalia; order Pilosa; family Megalonychidae; genus Choloepus; species Choloepus didactylus. Next base: position 166,791,148 of record NC_051309.1, on the reverse strand, counting down.
GCAGAAATCAATTTCCATAAATCCTCCTATTATTAACATTTTGTGTTAGTGGGGTACCTTTGTTATAATTAATGAAAGAATATTATTCTAACTGTACTGTTAACTTTAGTCCATAGTTTGTATTAGGGTTCACTGTTTGTGTTGTACAGCCCTGTGTTTTGTTTTTTTAAAAAAAATTTTATTCTAGTAACATACAACCTAAAATTTATCCTTTTAACCACATTCAAATACATAATTTAGTGATGTGCATTATAGTCACAATCTTGTGCTACTATTACTGCTATCCACGATCAAAACTTTTCCATCACCCCAAACAGAAATTCTGCACCAATTAAGCATTAACTTTCCAATTCCTGGTATCCTGTACTCTAGTTTCTGACTTTATGAATTTGCTTATTCTAATTATTTCATTTTGGTGAGATTATATAAAATTTGTCCTTTTTTGTCTGGCTTATTTCACTCAATATGATGTCTTCAAGGTTCATTCATCCCTTGCATGGGTCAGAACTTCAAGGAACTGTATTTTTAATTTTACTTAATTTTAATTGAAGTGTCAATTGTCGCATATGGCAACCGTGTACTATATTAGACAGCACAGCTCAGGAGAGATTTAAGAGTAACTACACTACAAGAAAATGGCCATTATTACCAACACCCAAATTATTCATGCTCCATAAGGAAAAATGAGAGGGGACAGAGTTAATGAAGAAAGGAGAAGCAAAGTGAAGAACATATATGAGAATGCAATGATAGCTATATAGACAGCCTGAATTAGAAGCTACCTCAAATAGTTACTAGCACTGAAATCTTGGCCAAATTACTTAGCCTGCTTGTGCCTCCAGTTTGAGATAGTAATAGTAGCAACATCCTTGGATTACTGGCAGGATTCAGTGGAAAAAAAATTACATTTATGTATATAAATTACATACATATATATTATATATATAACGTATTTAGAACAGTGCCTGCCTGGTTCATAGTAGGCAGATTATACGTGTTAGCTATTTCATCATCACCATCACCATCAAGATGAACAATATTTGGGATAGGAGGTAGATATTTCTGAAAATCCCAATAAATGAGCTCTGAATGAGCACAAGAGGTCATTCTCAGGTACCTTTCTGAACTACTGCATTGTTCTCACAGTAGCAAACTAGGTTTTTGCTGGTGGTGATTTTTCCTAGTTGCACTGACTCTGATGGACTGAGTATCAGTAGGTGGCTGACAACTTTTGGACATAGGTACATCACTATTAGTTGAAGGTGCTTCTAGTTATTGCCAGTATTAAAGAAAAAAGAGAATCAAGTCAAGAAGTGGCCAATGCTGCTGTCAGCAGCAGAAGAAATGTAACAGATTTAGGTTATGTACTGAGCTTAACTTCCCTTGAATATTCTTCAGCAATTACCATACTCTAATTCTTATCTGTGACTGTGCTAACTACTCATGTGAAAGAATGCATGTGAAATAACTTTGAAAAGCATAAAGTCACTGTAAAGCTATGATTTATTATTATTCCTTTCTTCAGTGTGGTAAGTCTTAGTCACTTCTTTCACAATCAAGTAATACAAAGAAGTTAGATCCTGAATATTTCTAGAATAGAGGCCTAAATGGTATATAGTTAGTGGTTTATGTTGACCCTCAATATTTTTAAAGTAAAAAATCCAAACGTGAGATAATGATGAAACTAGAAAGTGTTCTTTTAAAATCCCTAACATAATACTCTAGAAAAACTTTACACTTCTAAAAATAAAATAACTCAATATTCATTTAAATAATTTAAAAATATTGTGAGGACACAGGTATATTAGGTTGATAGTTTTCAGTTTGTTCCATTTAAAAAAAAAAAAAGACAAAAAAATTTATGTAAACATTTATATAGTGCTATCATGCACCAGGTCATCTTTTAACTACTTTACAAGTATTAACTAGTTTAATCCTTGTAATAACCTCATGAGGTAGATTTTATTATTTCCCATTTTGCAACTGGGAAAAGTGAGAAACAAAGAGTTTAGATTTTTGAATCAAGGCAGTCTGCCTCCAGGGTTTATGTTATGCTGCCATATTACAATACAACAACAACAATAAATTTGGATTCACAATTAGTAATATTACCAGGTCAAATGTTCACATCCTTTCCTGGGATCCACTTCTCATGAAGTAGGAATGGCACCCTCCTCACAGAACTCTCTGTGTCCTTACTTAGAATTGACATTATGAAAGAATCTAAAGACACATACTTACTGTCTCGTGTCGGCCAACTTTAGCTTTATCAATGCTCTTCTGTAGGTCTGAGTGCTTTTGGCTTCCCTCAGACAGCTATAGAACAAAAACAAATAAAACGGCTTTCTAAGATAAACTTTCTTATTTGGTCAAGGTAACAAAAAAGTCAGATTATGTTAGAAGCTTGTGTAATTTGGAAATAACCAAGAGACAATGAATCATTAGGGTAGACGGAAAAAAAGTTTTAAAAATAACTTCTTACTCCATGCAGAGAAATAAATAATATGCTCTCACTTTTCTACAGTCATCATTTATCAGGTTTCCCCAACCCTATCCCAATTAAGTTGAGATCTACTATTTAGTTAGAAATTGAATCTAAAAATCTATGTTTTATATAAATTACCTCTACAATTGCAATTTACTTCTGACTAAAGTCTTTTCAAAATACCCTGGATTGACCTTTTCTTGTAGACTTATAGTACTGTGACCTGTTTCACTAACAGAGTCAATGAACAAATCACTTATTCTTAATATCCTTTATGAAGAATTGCATACTTCACATACTAAATTCTCACAGAGGGAAAAAACCTGCTAGCCTGTTGTCATGAGTTTTATGAATCTTAAAAGAGATCAATCTAAGCATTTTATTCAGTTTAGAAAATAGGTAAGTTATATGTGGATATGGATTAAATGATACCAGCGTAAAGGCACCACATATATGGAATACTCATTAGCATGTGGCAGGGCCCATACCAAAAAGAACTTATTAATTTCAGAAAATTGCTTCCCATTCTTGACTTTATTACTTGCCCCTGTCCTTATGACTATATAAATAATTACGGGAAATTCCCAATGCTAAATTAGTCCCCACATCTTTTTCTATAAACCAGTTAGAAGTTTCAGACTTATTTGATTGGATAACGGCCTTCATGAGTCTGAAACTGCTCTCCCACTCCTGAGATGTAACACATTTAGAAAATAATTGACAACTGGATGAATTTAATCTCTTTTGACTGATTACAAGAAATGACATTTCACAATGTGACCTAGTTAAAAGTAATGGGTGAATAATACACAGATCCCCTTTTACTTAAAAAATGAAATATTATCTTTAAAAAGTTGGTAGCTTTATTCTGGCAAAAAATGAAATATTATCTTTAAAAAGTTGGTAGCTTTATTCTGGCTTTAAGAAATCTGCCACTTCCCAGTATGTATAAAGGGAGCACTGTAAACTTCCCTTTAATAGTTTTCTAGTCACTGATTCTAATCAGGAGCATGAATAGGATCTATTAGTGATGCCAAAAAGACACCACCACCAAACCAGTTGTACTTCTTGAGAGCAATTATCTTACTAAGTTAAAAAAAAAAGAAAATCTACTATGGAATTAAGAGCCAAAATAAGCTTTAAGCCCTTAAATTTAGCAAAGGGATCTAGTACTTTATAACACAGGTTCCCATTTATAAGATAAAGCATGTTTAAAAAGTTAATATTCTACTCTGAATGACCTACCTGAAATAATTAGTAAAGGTATGTAATATTTAAATTAAGGGGTAGAGGATTTTTTCCCTATTAAACACATTTATTAACATACCATTTTCTGTTTTAAAATGTTTTAAATATATAAAAAAACATGTCAAATACAACCAAATATAAATATTATCCAAAGAGTTAATAACTGCATAAAACAAATCAATAATGAAGGGATATATATCTTAATTATATTAATGAAGTATATTTCAGGTACTATATTATGTCTTTTTGTAATTACTTACAACTTAAAAGCATTTGAAAGAGAGCTCATTCAGGAATTTCTTACCTCTGAATGTAATATTAGTATATTAAATGTAGAGCACTGAATTTATGATTTGTCATTTGCAGTCTCTTTGCAATGGAGGGAGACAATCTAAATTATTTTATCAAATGAAAAGCTTCTGCTGATTACCCTAAGTACTGAAACAATTTGGTTCAGCTCAGTTTGGTTTGGCTCTCGATTTTCAAACTCTCAACTGCTGGAAACAATGATATGCAACTCTCAAGAGGTTGCCCGTCCTATCAGTTTTTCATCTACACCTGGTCTTAGAAGCAACACTGTCATAGTTCCTAACCTTGGAACTAAACCAAACAAACCCAGGCCTCAAGTGATAAGAGCTGAGATTTTTAGCCACCTTAAAGATATTATTTAACCGGTAGCTAACCAGTAGCTCTCAAACTTTGTGAATCACCTGTAGTACTTGTTAAAACACAGGTTGCTGGGCTCTGCCTCCTGAGTTTCTAAATAGGAGGTGTGGGTTGGGGCCCAAGAATTTGCATTTCTAATGTGTTCTCAGGTGATGCTGGTTGGGGCAACGTACTTTTGAGGACAACTGATCTATACAAAAACCTGTTTTCTTGCGGTGGCAAAACCAAATAAAATATACAAGATATTAACATATTAAGGGCTATCACCTGGTTCATCAGCAAAAATAAATTAATGCTAACTATTCTTGTCTGAACTAGAAACAAAATATCTTGATATTTCTGTTTTTTTTTTTTCTTTCAAAGAAAGAAATACCAAGTCCCACATTTACAAAAACAGAAAGGGGGTGACACCCTATATTTAAAATAGGTATTACCACAGAATTCCTTTAAAGGGCAAAATCTGATACATTTCTATAATATAAAATCAGAACCAACTATATACTGTAAGTCCATTTACAGCTTCCACTAAAGAAAAAAAAAATTATAATTCAAAAAACCCAATAACTCAGAACAAAAAATCCCAACTACTAATAATGAGTAAAAACTGGACCTCATCTTTAGATTTGAGGCTCTGACACAATGCTTCTCTGTAATGCATTCCAGGCCACCTATACAGACACTCAGGGCTGAGAAACATAATGCCACCATTTTCTAAATGGCTAATTCACAGCCTGGAGGAACTGCCTATTCATAAGAGGAACAGAAAGATTGATTCAAGCTGCCTTGCAGAGGAATTCTGATTTGTACTTTTTTAGAAGTAAAAAAATTTCAAATCATTAGGGGGAGGAATAGAGAGATTTTCATAGGTGGGAAAGAATGTCAAGGAATAGAGAGAGAATGGGGAAGAGATAATAAGCAAGAGCAAAACAAGATGAATCCACTGTTGATGTGCTGTGTTGTGGAAAAATAGGCTCAATGTCTTTTGTTTATCCTTAAAAGAAAAAAGCCAGTATCATTTAAATTTTATATATTTAGAAGGTCTTTTTAGATTATCTACAGCTTTAAAATGTGTATCTTCTAAGCCAATATTTTCAATTAGGGATCTCTCATAGGGAAAAAAGGAAAACCGTAAAGATGTATTTAGTAACATAGATGGGAGCAATATACATGTTAAATCAATATTTCATGGTATAGATGTGTTACACTGTGCAGCCAAAGGATGTATTTTAGAAGAATTTTTAATGCCACTGGAAAATGCTCAAGAATAAAGGTGAGTTAAAAGACAAGCTAGAAACAAAACTGTTAATACTCTGACAAAAAAAAAAAGCAAGAAAATGCACAAAATTTAGATAATGGTGATTTGGAACATACTTTAAATGCTTCTATATTAAAAACTTACATAACTATGATTTTAATTATTTTCCTGTTATGAGTAATATATGAATGTATTCTCAAAAGATGAAAGATAAAAGATTAAGACAAGAGCACATTCTTGTTTTCAAAGTCTCAAAAAACACATATGACAAAAACTAAATGACAAATAGGGTGGGATGAGGGGGATGGTTTGGGTGTTCTTTTTTTACTTTTATTTTTTATTCTTATTCTGATTCTTTCTGATGTAAGGAAAATGTTCAGAAATAGATTGTGATGAATGCATAACTATATGATCGTATTGTGAACAGTTGATTGTACACCATGGATGACTGTATGGTATGTGAATATATTTCAATAAAACTGAATTAAAAAAAAAAAACCACATATGCATTTAAGCATGAAAGTCCCTTTTTAGCGCTCTACTTCTGCACCATTGCCCCAACCCTTAGTCTAGTGTACATCCTCATCCTATTTTTTTTGCTTTATATTCATATATAAATTAATATAGATAACATTAAAAGACATATATAGATTTCCTTTATGTAATGTTCTGCAACTTGCTATTTTCAGAAATAACTCCATGTTAGCATACATATGTAGGTCTAGTTCATTTGGTTTTAAAATATCTACATACCATTATTTATTATTCTACTCCTTTATTTTTATTATAGCTATTTTATTTGTTTTCAGTTTTTCATTATTACAATGCTCCAATACCACCCATCATTTGATATATATCTCTGTTGTACACTCCTAGATATTTCTGTAGGGTAGATTAGAAGTAGAATTGCTGGATTAAAGGTTATGAACATTTAACATTTAATTTCATCATTTTGTACTTTAACAATAGTATATAACAGGATTATTCCCTGCAGGTTTCCCAAAGTAGATATTAGTAATAATTTAAAAGACTGATAATCTGATAGATGAAAAATGATATTCCATTATTTTTTTCATTTGTATGTCTTTGATATTTAGCATCTTTTCACATATCTACTGATCATGTATAACTCTTCAATGACTTGTTTACTAATATCCTTTGTTATTTTATTGAATTATTTATCTTTTTTCATAAATTTTTAAGAGTTTTTTTTACATGTAGTAGATGGTAATGCTTTGTTATAAATGTTTTTAAAATTTTTAATGTTATCTTTCAATGTACAAAAATTTTTATTTTTATGTAAATTCATTAATTCTTTATGCCTTCTAGGTTCCATGTCTTGTTTAGAAATGTCTCTCTTATCCTAACATTGTTTCCTTCCATTACTTTTATAGTATTCTTTTGATGTTTTCCTCTTTTAAAGACCTGTGGTTTATGTTGGAAACAGTGTGAAGTAGGACTCTAACTTCAAATTTATTTCAAATGCATATGCAATTATCCTAACACTTTTCCACTCAATTCAATAAAGATGAGATATGGCATCTGTATCATAAAGTAAATAAATATGGGGCTGCTTACAGCGTCTCTGTAATGTTCCACTTATCTGATTCTGTATTGCTGTACCAATAGCAAGTTTTAATTGCTATTGCACTTGTTTTGATATCTGACAGAGAAAAATCCCACCTCATTGCTCTTCCTTTTTAATACTTTCATGGCTGTTCTTGAACAGTTTCTCTACCATATGTACTTGCGAATCATCCTTAAAAATCTAGTGGGATTTTGGTTACCATTATTTAGTTATGTAGACATACATTGACATTTTACAATTGAGTTTTCCCATCTATGAATATATTGCCCCATTTATTTAGGAAATCTTTCATTCTTCAGTACAGTCTTGTATTTTTTTTTCATATATGTTAGAATTTAACATTGCTTTTGGTGCTAATTGAGAGACAGTCTATAACTGTATAAAATATGCATGGCCATGGTGATTGATTTCAGGTGTGACTGAGTCAGAATAAAGTCAGTCTTTTGTTCAATGGCTGTGGGAAACAACCCTCTCTTCCCACTCCCACAGGGAGAAGGAAGTAAATAGCTTAAATTATTGCTGGTAGCCATCTTACAGCCATGAAGAAAGTCAAACTGAGGACACAAGGCATTATATAAAAGGCAAAACCAAAATAAACGCAGAGAAATGAAGTCAGAATCTTGATCAAATGATGTCTGAAGTAAACTCTACCTTTGAAAAATTGAATAAAAAGAGCCATTAAATCAATTTACTTTATCCTTTAAATCAAGTAAACTTGGGTTTTCTACCATTACCACAGTAAATATCTTAACTATTACAACTGATGAGCTGCGAAAAATTTTGGAAGACATCAAATTCGAAACATTCTTATTCTTCTGTATTAGGTTATAGAACTGAGTCCCCAAGAACAGCAGTGGGTGAGATAAAGTGATATATGTGAAGAATGCTCTTCATTCAATAAGCATTTAAGAAGTGCTCACTATAAATAGTGACAATATTATTGCCTCAAATCTTTTAACTAAATTAACATAGCACAGTAATAATAACTCAAGCTATTCTTTACATGTAGTGAGCATTGACCGTTTGCTGAATATTTTAAATTAAATTGTTTCCTTATGTTTAAGGTAGTGTTCATTAAAGGATAAGACTGTGTGAAGCTAGTAAAAATATAGTAGACTATGAGATACCTTTTCACACCCACAGGATGCTTTAACAAAAAAGAAAAAGGGAAAATAAGAAGTCCTGAAGAGGATGTGGAGGAATTGGAATGCTAATACATTACTGATGGGAACATAAAATGGTGTAGCCACTGTGGAAAGCAATATGGTGGTTCAAAGTTAAACACAGAATTATCAAATTATCCAGCAATTCCACACCTAAGTATATATCCAAAGAAAGTAAAAACAGGCTCTCAAACAGATGCCTGTATACCAATATTTATAGCAGCATTGTTCACAATAGCCAAAATGTGGAAACAGCCCAAGTGCCCACCAACAAATGAATGGATAAACGAAATATGATACATACACAAAATGGAATATTATTTGGCCATAATAAGGAAAAAAATTCTGAAATATGCTACAATATGAATGAACCTTGAAAACATTATGCTCAATGAAATAAGCAAGGCACATAAGGACAAATACTTTATGATGTCACTTACATGAGACATCTAGAATTAGCAAATTCACAAAGACACAAAGTAGATTAGAGTTTACCAGGCGATACAGAGAAGAGGAAAGGGAGAGTTTTTGCTTGGTGAATATAATGTTTGTAAGTAAAAATTAATTAAAAAAAAAAAAAAGGCAGAGACAGGGCCCAGTGAATTAGAATCTCCATCATGACCCAAGGGGAACTTGCAGGCGGCCTGGTAATGATGGCGATCCCTTCCCCCCACCAAAAAAAGTAGATTAATACTCTACCAGATCAAATTTCCAGCAATCCAACATCGCAGAACAGTTAAGAACCTGAAAGAAAAGAATCTGAAATAACAGACATAGGAAAAGTGTGGGAATCCTATAAAGAAAGCAACATAAAGGGAAAGTGAAGACGCTCAATAATTACATGCCTGAAAACCCAAAGAGCTCGCAGATACTCACATATAAAACAACAACCACTTAAGATGAACTCACAATCAAGAATTACACTGTGAAGAAGCCTACCGAGAAGCAGAGGCAGAGAAGTTCACACAAACAAGAGATTATCATGACCTCAACTAGAAATACAAGGAATATGTTTAATATGATTAAAGTAATAAAAGAAGAGATACAAAACTAAGAAAGTATAAGAAGGAAAAAGCAGTCAGATTTGAAAAGGAACATTTTTAACTTCTAAAAAGACATAAAAAATACTAAAAAGTAGTTAGGAGATATGGATGATAGGAAAACAAAGTCCAACACAAACCTAATAGCATCATAAGAATGACATTGAAATGACCTTGAAGGTTGTAACTGCTGAGATGATAAATTCCTATTGTTTAAGCCAACCAGTTTATAGTGTTTGTTATAATAGCACTAGCAAACTAAGACAGCCTTTGGTACCAGGAAGTGGGGTGCTCCTGTCACAAATACCTAAAGATGTGGAAGTGGTTTGGCATTGTGCAATGGGTAGAGGCTGGAAAAATTTTGAGGCCCTTGATAGTAACAGCCTAGACTGCCTTAAAAAAACTATTGATAAAAATTTGAACATTAAAGGAAATTCTGGTGAGGCCTTGGAAAGAAATGATGACTGTGTTATTAGTAACTGGAAGAGAGGCAATCCTTCTTATAAAGTGGCAGAGAGCTTGGTGAAATTGTGTTCTGATGTCAGATGGAAGGTAGAACTTGTAAGTGATGAACTTGGATATTTAACTGAAGAGATTTCCAAAGTGTAGAAGGTGCAGCCTGGTTTCTCCTTGCTACTTATAGTACAATACGAGAGGACAAGTGATAAATTGAGGGTTGAACTGTTAAGCAAAAAGGAACCAGAAGTTAGAGATATGAATGAAGCGTATCTGGTTACGACTAAGGCAAATCAGGCCAAAGGGTAAAGGACAATACTGACTATGTTTTAAAACTTACATGTGAGACCAAGGGAAGAGATGTTTATTTGGTGTACAAGCTATATTTTTTGTAGCAAACAAAATAATTTAACTTGTACAGTCAGTTTATTTAAACACCATAATTACATGTAATTTAGAATAGGAAGGGAGATCTGGTAGGTTTGTAAAGGTTAGTGTGAAACCCTGATAATCCCAAAGTAATTTGGGCAGGAATAAAAACGTATTTGCAGCCCCCCCCCGCCAAGGAACTGGGAGAAAATCCAGAAATATTAAACTTCCCCACCTGGGGAGTTATTGAAATTCTCACAAGCACTGAGGACTACCCATTTAAGTAGGCCAAGCCCTTGATCTTGGGGCTTGCCCTTATGAAGCTTATTACTGCAAAGAGAGGCTAAGCCTACTTATAATTGTGCCTAAGAGTTACCCCAGAGAACCTCTTTTGTTGCTCAGATGTGGCCTCTCTCTCTCTAAGCCCACTCAGCAAGTAAATTCACTGTCTTCCCACTACATGGGACTTGACTCCCAGGAGTGTAAATCTCCCCGGCAATGTGGGACACAGCTCCCGGGGATGAGCCTGGACCTGGCGTTGTGGGACTGAGAAAGTCTTCTTGACCAAAAGGGGGAAGTGAAATGAAACAATAAAGTTTCAGTGGCTGAGAGATTTCAGATGGAGTTGAGAGGTCATTCTGGAGGGTATTCTTTTGTACTCTATAGATATATCTTTGTACTTTTTAGGGTATTGGAATAGCTAAAAGGAAATACCTGAATCTGCCAAACTGCAACCCAGTAGTCTTGATTCTTGAAGACAACTATATAACTATATAGCTTACATGGTGTGACTGTGTGATTGTGAAAACCTTGTGGCTCACACTCCCTTTATCCATTGTATGGATAGATGAGTAGAAAAATGGGGACAAAAATTAAATGAAAAAATAGGGTGGGATGGAGGGGAGGGGATGTTTCAGGTGTTCTTTTTTACTTTTATCTTTACTCTTATTTTAACTTTTTTTTTTTGAAGTAATGAAAATGTTCAAAAATTGATTGTGGTGATGAATATACAATTACATGATGATATTATGAACAACTGATTGTACACTGTGCCGGTCTGGATGTATTATGTCCCCCAAAATGCCATGTTCTTTGATGCAATCTTGTGGGGGCAGATGTATTAGTGCTGATTAGATTAGAATCCTTTGATTGTTTCCATGGAGATGTGACTCAATCAACTATGGGTGAAATGTTTGGTTGAATAATTTCCATGGAGGTGTTGCCCCGTCCATTCAGGGTGGTGGTTAATTGGATCATTGGAGTCGTATAAAGGAGTTCACAGACAGAAGGACCAGAGAGCAGGTAAGAGTGACATTTTGGAGAGCAACTGAGAGTGACATTTTGAAGAGGACCTGCAGCTAAGGGAGGACAAAATGCCCCAAGAGCAACATTTTGGAGAACACCATTTTGAAACGCAACCTGGAAGCAAGCAGACACCAGCCACGTGCCTTCCCAGCTAACAGAGGTTTTCCGGACACCATTAGCCATCCTCCAGTGAAGGTACCTGATTATAGATGCCTTACCTTGGATACTTTGTGGTCTTAAGACTGTAACTGTGTAACCAGATAAAACAGCCAATCCATTTCTGGTGTTTTGCAATCCAGTAGCATTAGCTAACCAAAACATACACTGTAGATGATTGTATGGTATGTGAATAGATCTCAATAAAACTGAATTAAAAAAAAAAAATAAAGGAACCAGCACTTGATGATTTGGAGAATTCTCAACCTATCCAATGTGCTTTAAGACTAGGTCCAAAAGCATCCCTGTTAGGGACCACCTGAGTTCCTGGGCAGTGAGTTCTCAAAGAACGGCTCCAAATGAGAGTGTGGCTAAACAACCATTCACTAAAGTGATTAGGCCTTGGACTCATGGATCCAGTCAACTATCTCAGAGTAAGTCAGAAACGGAAATGCAATTATCCAGGAAAGATCTGGGAAAGATCTTTTTATCTGCTTGGACCCCTGTGAATTGCATGGAAGAACCACAAGGTTTTTTAGAATTTTCTATTAGCAGAAACACTGGAATGGAAAGGACAGAGTCAAGATGAAAAATGAAGGAAGAATGATCCCAAGGGTGGAATCATGGATGTAAAAGTTTGGGCCGAAGGACCCTCTTTGGGTCAAGAGAGAAGGGCCGCTGCCCTGGCATTTAGAGAGAGTAAGAACCCCTGTCTGGTGTTTGGAGAGGCTGGGGCTGCTACCCTACTGCTTGGAAAGGGTGGAGTGGCCACTCCAACATGCCCGAGGACAAAGCATTAAGCCATAGGTTCTTCTCAGGCCTTGAAATCTAATGGAATTTACCCTTCAGGGTTTCAGACTTGCTTAAAACCCTGACCCCTTTTTTCCTTTCAACTTCTCTCTTCTGGAGTGGAAATGTATATCCTTTTCCTGTCCTACTAATATATTTTGGAAGCAGATAACTTGTGTTCTAGGTTTCACAGGTCCACAGATGGACAGTAATTTTGTTCCAACACAGCCCACATCCACAACTTATTTAGATGTGATTTTTGACTCAGAGTTGTTAATGAAATGGCGTAAGGCTTTTACAATGTTGGCATGGGGTGAAAATATTTTGAACATCTTTTGAGGGTCCAGAAAGAGGACTCTTATGGACTGAATCATGTTCCCACAAAGATATGATCAAGTTCTAACCCCCAGTCCTGTGCATGTGAACCATTTTGTAAATAGGATTGTTAAAGATGCTATTAGTCACAGTAAAGCCAAATTGAATCAGAGTGGGTCTTAAACCAATATGAATATGTCTGTATAAGCAGAGGAAATTGGGACAGTCAGGAGGAGATAAACAGGGAGAGACAAAGTCATGTGACAGAGTCAGAGACCGAATTATGGACTGCAGGCAAGCCACACCAGAATACTACATACTTCAGAAACAGCATGGTACTCTGATTTTGGATTTATAGACTCCAAATCTGTGAGGTAACAAATTCCTGTTGTTTATAAGCCAACCAGTCTGTGATATCTGTTATAGCAGCTTGGCAACAAAGACATGATCATAGTCAGACAAAACATTAAGGGGTATGCAGAATCAAACTAGAAGTCATTCCGATATTTTCAAAAGCCAAAGATATGTAAAATACAACTGATTCAGTGAATGAAGTTAGATATGAACTTACAGAGGATTACCAACTCTTCAGATGTGAGAACTGGGTTCTAATATGACAAATCCAGGGATGAGGGCTAAGCAGCAGAGGCTGCTAGTTGTCCACCACTACGCATTATTTCCAGGTATAGGATCACAGAAAATAGGCCCAACTGGAAGGACCTATTTCTTTGCCTACTTTGAAATCAGGTATAACCATATGTCTAAGTTTTGTCCAATAACATGGATTTGGATGTTGTTGGAAAGGGGTATGATCCTTTGCCATTCCCTTTCTCCTTCCTGCTGCCTGTAATATAGACCTGAAGGCTGGAGTCCCAAGAGTCATATAAAATGAGACAACACTTAATAGGAGCTTGAGTTTCTAATGATTAGCCCCATCCAGACAACCTACTTCCAGACTTCTTTTATATCTGAGGGAAATGAACTCTTAGCTATTTAATTGCTTTGGGTTTTCTATTATATGTTTCTGTTATATCTAACTCTACCTGAATTATAGTTGAATAGTGACCAACCCCTTTAAGTTACAAAGTCCCAGTTACAGCAACAATAAAGAGGAATCATTATTTCTGTCACTGCTGTGGGCTATTTCCTAGATAAGGAACTCTGTTAAGAAGTCTCATCTACCTCAGAAGGTAAAGCCAAAACCCATTTGGAAGGGAAACCCTAAAGTTACTTGAATGACATAATTGTATCTTTCTTAGGAAAATGTTATTTTAATCCAGGGAAGATTTAGAATCAAGTATCAAGATGAGCAGAACTGTACTATTAATATGTTTGCATAAACAGGAAATTTATTATCTTTCACTGTACTCATGGAGTACAGTGGGTTAAGTTAGTACTCATGAGTTACTAACTTAAGCGTAAGTTAGTTTCATTAGAAGCCACCAATCTGAAATACAACAAACTTGTTAAGAAGCACCAATTAAGAGTTAAAGCTTAAATTTCCATTTAGACCAAATTATAATGAATTCCACATTAAATTGATAAAGCCAAAGAAAAACAGTTCTAAAGAAGCACAGTGCTGAGAAATATTCAGTGATTATTGTACCCGGCCATAAGGGCTTTTAATATTTTAAGAAAATAATACTATTCTTTATTTATGTCTCTTTTAATGAAAAGATTCAAGAGGACTTGGATTTCAAAGGATTAAAAGGGCAAACTAAAGCCTTCCCTTCCCTAGCCTAAATAGCTTAAGCAGTGTGAAGAGAGCAAACTAATACATTCTTATGGTAAATTGATTTACGAGTTGAGAGCAGCCAACCAAACTAAGATTTGAAGGAGGTTGAAGTGTTAAGAGATTATTGAAAAGATGAAATACATATAAAGCTTTTAAAAAATGTAAATAAAATTTAAAACTCAGGTGTTTAGTAACTAATCTAAAGTTAAATTACTTCATAAAAAGAAATATAGTATAGGAAATTTGTGGTTATAAATATTGGGGAGCCTGAACAAAGTCTCGTGTCTAAATCTGATGAAATGTAAATTTGAACCATGCCTGAGACTTCAAGCAAAATAAAATAATAAAAAAAAGCACTTAACAGAAGTGTTTCTTGAAACTTTTTAAACAAACAAGAGCAGCCAGAAACATTATGAATACTAAAGTCTCAAAATTTGTAAAATATTAGTATGTGTTTGGGGGAAAAACAAGTCAAGCAAATTGAAACTGTATCCCAGAAAACTAAAGCTATGCATGACTCTGACACTGTGCCACCACCTGGTGGCATGGCATCAAAATTGTAGGTTCAGTTTTCTGTGGGATAATTCTTTTCCAGGTGGGTTGATTTTGAAGGAGGAAAAGAGTTATGAAGAGATGGCTAATGTCATAAACCTATAACTCATATGAAGCATAAAAGAGGGTTTGGGGGTGCTATAAAAAGTTATATGGCTCTAGGCTCAGGTTTTACAAACTTATCCACCAAGTACTGCCAATAACAATGGAGAGTAATTTCTAGGAGAAGGTTTGGAAGCATAGCCCAAAGCTATCTACCATAAGCAAAACAGACAAACAAATATAAAAAAATAACCCTCTGATGTCTTAAGTTCTATTGAAAAGATTCATGCAAGTTTCATGGTTGTAATATTAACTGTTTTAATTTTTTATTTTAAATTACTTGCCAGTAAAAATACTTAGTTTATCTGCTCTCTCCGTCTTTGAGAAAAATGAGAAGTTGGGCTCTAAAAGAATTGATTCATTTCCATTGTTTCTTGTTTTTGCTAGTCTTCAGGCAGAGCTACCACATAGTCAAGCATAGGGAGCATGCCATCACACACTGTGCTCAATGGGAATGGTGCTCCCTGGGATTGGGTAGTACACAGACACTCTGACCACATTTCTACAGATTGGGATTAATTATAATTCATGGGTCATAAAACACAATTGTCACTGGCTGTGCTGGTTTGGATGTATTTTGTCACCCAAAATGCCATGTTCTTGATGCAATCTTGTGGGGGCAGACGTATTAGTGTTGATTAGGTTGGAACCTACTGATTGTTTCCATGGAGATGTGACTCAATCAACTGTGGGCAAGACCTTTGATTGGATGATTTCCATGGAGATGTTACCACACCCATTCAGATTGGGTCTTAATTAAATCACTGGAGCCATATAAAAGAGGTGACAAACAGAAGGAACTGAATGCAGCTGTAGCTGAGAGACAAATTTTGAAGATGGCTATTGAAAGCTGATGCTGACATTTTGGAGAATGCCATTTTGAAAAGCAACCTGGGAACAAGCAGATGCCAGCCACGTGCCTTCATAGACAACAGAGGTTTTCCGGATGCCATTCGCCTTCCTTTGGTGAAGGTATACTTGTGCTGATGCCTTAATTTGGACATTTTCATGGCCTTCAGACTGCAAATCTGTAACCAAATAAACCCCCTTTATAAAAGCCAATCCATTTCTGCTATCTTGCATAACAGCAGCATTAGCAAACTGGAACACTGGCCATGCATAATTTATGGCCCTCTGTAATTTATCTTTTCAAAACACCAGTAAATGCAACAAAAACTATAACTTTTCTAATAATTTACTATTAATTTTGTGTTCCTCGACTATCATTCACCTGTCTCAACCAATCTCTACCAAAGTCAAAATTATCGTAGATTCTGTGTTTAGTTTCCCAACATGATTTCAAGAGATTACAACTATAGACCAGGGTATCTTATCCTCAATGAAAGAATTAAATCATGGGTAGCAAAATTCCTTTCCTTCCTACACTAGTCAACAACTACAGAGGTAGCAGAAATCTAATAGACAGAACTTTTAAGCAAAAGAAAAATTGCTATAGGATTTTAAAATAGCAGAAACATTTCAAAAACAGCTACCACATCTTTGTGGTACACGACAAGCAAGAAGTGTTCATCCAAGGAATGATTAACATTAGAACATTAAATTTCAGAGGAACAATCAAATAAAATTTTCAAGAACTAGAACCAAGCTTCTAAATTAATTATGTATCATCCTGTATCTAACATGATGAGCAAACAGAAAGACACACTGACGTTTACATGAAATCCATTATGTTCAACATACCAAACTTTCTAAAAGCTGTAATGGTGGGGGTGGGGGTGGGACACTAAACAGAGTAAGAATCATGCTGGCCAAGGACTTTGTTGGCTACACTGATTGCTGAAAGACAGAGCAATGTTTCCAAATTTCTGAGGGAAAATTATTTTCAATCTAGGATTCTCTGGCTAAACCATTAATCAAGTGTAAGGACAGAATTACAGCATTTTGATTCATCAAATATACTTCTCATATATTCTAGCTTTTAGGAAGTAAAGATATGGGATACTGTAAATATATTTATATATCATATCAGAAAGTCAAGACACAGTGTCTATAATCGAGTAATCAGAAAAAAATGATAGAAACATATTTTGAGATACGGCATTAACTAAGTTAAAAGTGATTGCCTTTCAGGAATGGAAAGGAGGGGACAGAGGATGGGAAAACAGAGAACTATTCCTAAAAAAATTTTAATTCTCTTTAGTCTGGCTAACAATTAAACCCAAATACTCTAAAATCAAAAGCTGAAGTTGTTTGTCAATTATTTAATTCATTCACTGATAAATATTTATTGAGTACCAAATCTGTGCCAGGCACAGTGAACAAAGACATTTTTCCTACCCTTTTGGGGCTTAAATTCTATTTGAGGAGACACAAACATATGACGTCAAGAAATATTAATTGCCCTGAAGAAAAATAAAGTAGGGTAAGGAGACGGACAGTGGAATAATGGTTCAAAAGGAAGTACTAGTCTATAACTTTCAGTATGTGGTACTGAATGTGTTATAAATGAAATTATCATTTCCTCCAAAATACCTTTATAGAGATCAATCTGCAAAAACTTAATCTATCATTCATAGCTTGTTTCTCAAAACTACTGTACAAAATAGGTAACCTATGGAATCTATAAAGAATTGGTTTTTTAATTGTCTTATATAGACCTTGTATATTCCTTGCATAGGTTTATTACCAGTTAATGATTAATGATTTTTATTGCCATTATAAATAGAATTTTTTCCATATCATATTCTACTTATTGTAGTATATAAGAATGCTACTAATTAATGCTTTGTGCTTGTATACCTACTGGATTCTAATGTCAGTATTTCAGGTGAGTTGCTTGGCTTTCTTGGAGGATCATCAGAAAGAGGTAATAGTTCTGTGTTTTCCACAATTTATAACTCTTATTTCCTTCTTATTTTTTAAAAAACTATATTGCATTGGCTAAAATTTCTAGGACATTATTTTAAAGAGCTTTTCTTTGTCCTTTCCCAACTTTAAAGAGAATTTTCTAATGTATCACCATCAAGGATGATTTAGTTTTCTGAGCGACACCCTTTACTGGCTGTGGATGTTTTTCTTTTCCTATCTTACTGAGGGTTTTTAATTAGGAGAGGTGTTAGATTTTATTATGTGGCTTTTCTGCACCTGAGTTGCTTGTTTTACTATTTTATCTGTAAAACAGAAATTAAGTAATTATCACTATGAGAGAAATATGTTATTTTAGTGGTTTGAAAAGTTCACATTTGTTAATGTCATGTTAGAGTTACAAATCAAAAGTATTCTAAATGAGTGGAGAGAACTAATTTATAATTCATAAAGTAGACACATTCATGCACTAACAGAAAGCTGATTGCTACACTTAAGTGCCCTGTAATTAGGGAGTTGTTAAGGATAAGGAATATGGGCTGGGCTCTTTGAGAAACTCCACGCAGGTATATTTAATCTGGAAAGAAATCAAAGAGCAAGTGATTTTGAGCAGAGCTTTGAACATGTTGGGATGTGGTTTGCTAACTGGGGAGATTATTTCAGGAATCAACATAGAATACTTACTAGCTCTGGGGAGAAGAGGGTAGTCTAAGATAGTAAATAGTCTTATTTGTGAAGTGAATCCATAATCTTGAATGGCATTTACCAAAAATGTGTTCCATGGAACATAATCCCTTATGATAATGAGTCAGCTAAGAGTCACAATGCATACTGGCATATTACAGTCTCTGAGAGCTAAAAAAAAAAACTTAGTTTATCTTTGTTAACCCAGGATCCCCCGAACTCCTTTGATTACAGAATCCCCCTTTTAAGTAGCATCTATTATATATTCACTCCACAGAATTACTTTGGGTAATGCTCAGCTAGGGTCCAACAAAATACATTTCAGGTAAAATGGAAGAAAGAAGAAATAACGACATTTAAGTTTCATGCTGATTGGATGAAGAGAAAAGGGAGGGAAAAAAAATGAAGATAACTTACCGTTTTCTGGTTTGAGTGACTAAGTAAATAGTGTTTTCACAATCTAGAAGAAACAGAGGGAGGTTTTGGATAATAACTGAGTTGTGAACATACTGAGTGTGAGTCAGCCACTCAGGTAGAGCTGACTGCTTGGGTGTGAAATTTAGTCCAGAGGCATAGGCAGGAGATAAAAACTGGAGAATCATAAATATGTATGTAGATGGCAATGGGAGCCATAGGAGTAGATGCGACTGTCCAGAAAGAACACACAGAGTAAGAAGAGAAAGGGACTGAGGACAGAATGCCAGGTACTAGCCTGAGGACACCCAGTATGTCTAGGGTCACCCAGATCTGAGTTGTTTTTACACATTTCAAAAAGTTTTAATAGAAAACACACATTTACTTGAGATGGGGATACATAAGCTGACTAAAATGTCATGAATAGTAGAAGAAAATGAGACCCCAACAAAAGGAATAAACTAACCCTTCTGTACAATTAGGGAAACCAGAATATTATTTTGAAGCTTTAATTTATATCAACTCAGTATGTAAATGCAAGTTATTTCACATTAACTTTTAAAAGTTCTTTTTAGTGTTATACATGTTTCTGGTTTTAAAAAAAATGGGAAAGATCATTTAAAATATAATGGGAGTGAAGCCAGAGCGGTCAGAAATCTTAAAGTAGAGCCTTGATAATAGTTTGGAAGACACCAGACTAGGGTTATTACAGCAATGACACTGAAAATGAGACAAGTATAATAAACAGAACTTAAGAAAAACTGAGGATAATTGGTGATGTTTATATACAGGATGAGAAGAGCAGCTAAAGTTAATCTTTCCAACATGAAGATGGTATTTCAGAAGAGACAAACCTCTGGATGATCTCCATTAAAAAATGTATTCAGAAATATTTTTGCTATATTAAGTAGTAAGATAAAGGTTTGGAAAGAATAAGACTTTTCCTCTAAAGCTACAGATCTTACTCAGATATTAATAACAGATGGGAAGTATTCTCTAAGGGAGAAAGTATGAAAAACATAATCTTAAAAATGAATCTTGAAGGCCATGGAGGCAGAAGGAATAAAACAGTAGTAAATAAAAATAGAATGGCCAGAGAAAGATTAATTATCAAGAATAAAGTACCCTAGGAGCCAATAAATAGTGTCAAAACTGGTAGATGGAAAAGAGCAAGAGAGAGCAAGCCAGAAAGGGCACTGTAAGCATTAGTGTGTATGTCACTAGAAGCAGTGAAATCAAGGAGAAAAAATGCAGTGCAACTAGCAGGCATAATAAATAAACTGAGAATTTGGTACTCCCTCTCCCATCGATAATGGTGCCTGCTCATTTCTCTTTTACTGTATATATGATATTTAGTTGTAGTACGATTTGTTTACAGTCTAGGCTCCAGAACTAAAAATATAAATTCTCTGAAGGCCTGGATATGTCTTTCTCTTTTTATTTCCAGCACCTGGCACAGTGCCCCAGTATATAGCAAAGTATCTGCTGAGGGATTGTATGGCTTCCCATTTCACCTCGAGTTAAAAGCTTTGTGATGGCATGGAGTCTTACATTATCTGGCCATCTTCCCCCTTTGTCGTTCCGATCTCTGCTCCTACTACTCCCTATCACTCAGTCTACTGCAGTCACACTGGCCAAGTATGCTCCTATCTGAAGCTTTTGCGCTGGATGTTTTTTTCGGAACCCAAGATATTCACATCTCTTCTTTCAAGTCCTTGTTCAATAAAGTCTACACTGATAACCCTATTTAAATTGTAACCAGAACCCTGTCTCCCAACTCTAGCAATTTTTTTCCTTTTTTTCTCCATACACCAAACATCTTCTGGTACCATATATAGTTTGCTTAGTGATTATGTTTATTGTTTAACATCTGTCTCACTCAACTAGAATGTAAACTCCACAAGGGCAGGGACCATTGTCTGTTTTGTTCACTGATGCAAATTCCAAAGGCCTAGAACAGTGCCTGGCCTAGAATAGGAGCTTAATAAATATTTATTAGAAAATGACAGAAAATGAGAGTCTGCCAGAAGGTTATGGTGATATTTTTTTTAACACAGTGAGCATCTAAGAATATTTAAGTCGATACTGGAAAAATCTAGGAGAGGGAAAGAGATGTTAAGGAGGAAGCCAATGGAAAGCATAAGGACTTGCCATAGGGATGATTAAGGACTCTCAAACACAGGCAGCTTCGGTGAAAAAAAGAGGGATATAGACCAGTAAAAAAAAAAAGAGGGATATAGACAGTGGAAGAATAAACAGACATCTTGATGTGGGAGAGTTGGAAAAGCTAAGACCTGATGTTCTTAATCTTTCCCGTTAAGTAGAAGTGATATCAAAATTCCTAAAAGAAGAACTGGGAATTTTAATAAAGAACTGCAAATATGAAATAGTGTTGTAACCTGGTTTATTAAAAAGGAAAAATGAACAGTTGCAACTCCTTATGTTCTTGATATAGACAAGAGCTTAAAGATACCAAATTCCACAAAAAATAGAAATTTCTTATTGTGTGGAAGAGATCCTAAAATTATAAATCAAGAACACAGTTAAGAAAAATTCAAGTGGTGGTTTTTATTTCTTATTGAAAATTATTTAAAGAGTATTCCCGTTTAATAGGTTCACTGTAAATGTTCAGAAATGGATAGCACAACACTATGCAATACTAACACAATACAGTAAATGTAACTAACAATGCTGAGTGTGTGAGTATGGTTGTAAGGAGAAGGTTAGGGTATGCATGTCACTAGAAGGAAAGCCTGAGGATAAAACCTGGGACTATAACATAGCAAAACCTATAGTGGATGACAACTGTGGGTTAATTGTACAAATATAAGAAAGTTCTTACATGAACTAGAACAAATGTACGTCATTATTGCAAAGAATTAATATAGTGGTATATGGGAAAAATACAATTAATGCACACTAAGGACTATAGTTAACTGTAACATTGTAATATTCTTTTCTTAATTGTACCAAAGGTACTATACCAGAGCTAAGTGTCAATAATAGGGGGTATAAGGGGTATGGAATTTTTTTCTCAGAGAAATATTATTTTCTCATATGGATTGTGGTAGTGAATGCATCACTATGTGATTATACCAAGACTCACTGACTGTATACTTTAGATGTACTGTATGGTGTGTGAATAAAACTATTAAAAAAAAAAAGAGAGAGACATTATGCCCATACAAATAAGATTGAAAGAACTTCCACTGAGAAAAACTGGTTTGTTTTGATACATCATCTCTCAGGATTGTATTTCCTAAGAAAAGCCCATATTGGAACATTAATTAGGCATGGCCTACAACAACAACAATGAAATTATTCCTCTCTCCTGATTAACGAAGGGATGGGGGCTTTGAAATAGGAGAGGTAAATATAAATTTTACTAAGAGAGAAAATTGCATTATATTCTATAACACTAACATTTTAATAAACTGAACATGAAAATAAGCAAGAAATGTCACTCCAGAAAAAATTTTGAGTCCCATTCTTTAAACATTTTCTCTTGCTGCCCTCATATATTTAAAAACAATGACAAGAGCAACAAACTACAAATGCAGTGATCCCTATTGTCTCCCTGTACTCCCTAGTGTCAAAAGAGTTACTTGTTTTAATAATAACCACCACTAAGTGACTCCAGCAAGTCAGGCACTATAGAGTATGTAGGATACACATGATCTCATTTAAGGTTTTATTATTGCCATTTTACAGATGAAGAGACTGAGATGCAAGAAGAGTATTTTGGTTAGTGAGCAAATGGCAATATTGCTATTTGAACCCAGATCACCTGGGTACCAAAGCCTATCTTTTCCACTGCGAAATTAGCCTCTCTAGGCATATTAATATGCTAAATTTGTCAATATTCTAAATACTAATACACACATATCCAGAACAATTTCAAATGAGAATCTTCAAGAAAAAAATAAACTATATTCTGGGCTAAATAGTACAAGCTTACCTAGGATTATTACTTTGAAGCAGTATATAGGAATAAAACAATATCTTTGATCAAGAAGAACCTTTCCATGAAGAAAGCAAAACTCTTGAAATAAATAAGAATATTTGGCAGGTAAAAACGTGGAAAAATCTCAGGCAGACAATATTTATAGAATTATAAAATATTTTGATGAAAATGTATTTATATAGCAAAACTGGCAAGTAAAGAAATGATCTAAACAACAAATAGGCAATGTATCACCATCGTTATTTGGTATAGTACTTTATCACACCAAATTGCAATGATTTGTTGACATGTGTATCTCCTCACTAGACTGCAAGGTCCTGGAGAACAGGAACCACCTATTTCATCTTTATGTCCTCACACAATCACAAGTCTTGCCATAGAAAGCATTCGCTAAACATTTACTTAACTGAAAGAATTTCAATGGACGTAATGCCTATTTTAATTCAAAAAACAGTTCAAGTTATCCACACAGTCCAATAGTGGATCTGCTCTTTATTCACTCACGCTTGGCTGTAAAGAATTCTATATGCTCATTTTTAAACAAAAATTGGTAAATAATAAATCCATAAATTATTCTGAGAGTATCTCTTAGGGTCTCCAAAAACAAATGTACTGTGTCTGAAATCCAGATCAGTGTGGATTTCATATTTTAATGTTTATCATAAAATGCCTCCTGGAAAATCTGACCCCCAAACCACGTTCTAGTAGTAATAAATGGGTCACAAACCAGAACTTGGATGAATTACAGCAGAGTTCAGCAAAGCAAGCAAAACAAAAGAAAGTGTGTGCTTTCCATAATTCTGCCCCTTTAGCTTTAAATAAAAATCAATTCAAGGCCACTATATAAACTTGCTGCTACACCAATGAAATTCTCTGAATCAGCGAGAGATTATCATTAGGAATAACTCATACCCTTTTGTCCTAATTCTCATTCGCTGATAATCAATGAGAGATTATCATTAGGACTAACTCATACACTTTTGTCCTAATTCTCGATCGCCAGTTAAATACTTGAATCTACTGAATGTCCTGAACTGTGCTAGGTACTGAGGAGACATGTTGATTAAGAGATGGGGTTGAATAAACCAACAACTGTAGGGCAACATGGTAGATTAGAATTACTCTCAGGGTGTCACAACAGCAAAGAAAAAGAATTTCCAAGCTGGAATGGAGGGTGTGGGAGAGATGGACAGGGGCATGAATACAAAAATAAAAGCAGACTGGAAATATTATTTCTTTTGGAAAAAAAAAAAGACTAAAAAACACCCATTTCAAATTAGTAGTGGTCTGTTATTTCCCACACTGCCGGGTGATCCCATACGACAGCATGCCAGACACAATAGTTATAAACTGCTCTTACCTAGTCATGTATATATTAAATGACACCATCCTACATCTGTCAATATAAACCCAAATACAAAGGAGGAAGTAATTTCCTTAAAGTTGAGATAATTTCTTCATTTTTAAAGCCAAACTATTTGGAAGAAGCAAAGAAAAGGACGGAACCGGAAGACGAGAATAATACTTTATTCTAACACCTTCTGTCCTACTTTTATTTTCAAAAAATATCGAGAGACCATAGACTATAAAAAAATTTTAAATGACTAAATCATTAACAACATAAGGAAAAATCAGCCAGTTTCAGCCAAAACTCTTAAAACAGCTGTCACGAAGAAAAAAAATCACCTCCTGACCTTTAATACATTCCATACATCCTTCAGGATACAGAAAACTACCATTTCACTTTGGAGTTTCCACAATAAAATTACATTTTCAGCTACATAAAAATTTACAACAAAGACTTAGGGAGAAAAGGACCTGGTCATTTCTACTTTCTGTTGAGCCAAAATAGCTGCTTCTACTATTACCAAAATACCAAAACATATTTACATATATTTCAGAAGAACTAGCAGATTAAAACATGCACTACCACTTTCATCAGCTCCACATAAAGCTATTCTTGCCCAGTCAAGTTATTAATTTATATGAAAAGGCTTCAGGAATGCATCTATGTCACAACTATTTAGAGAGGCTAGTTTAACAGCTATTTCTTCAGCTCAACCCAAATATTTATTTCAGCCTTGCAGAAATCAATTACTACAACTCAAATCATTCTCAGCAACATAATAGCAAGGTAATATCTTAATTAACAGCAAGATAAGATCTTACATATACAGATGGAAAAAAAAAGTTTTTGCTGCAATAATAGAATTTAACAATGCTATTTTCTAAGCTATAAACTCATTTTTTAAGCAATTAGGTAAGCAAAAAATTCATAAAATATTCCAACAGGAAAATTTTCAACTCTTTCTGCCAAGTGTACGCAATAAAACTCGATCACTAAGACACTCAATAATATGGCCTCAATCTAATTTTCCAACATTATTTTCCCACTGCTATACAATAAAAAAAACAACAACTGCATATTCTTTCCAAGCTGGTCACCAACCACCCACTGAATGTACTAAAAGTTTTGTTCATCTGTGATGATGAGCGTGGAGTCAGAATGCCTGTTTGAATCTTGCTTCACCATTCACTAATACTTGGGCAAGTCATTTAACTTCTTGGTGCCTCAGTTTTATCATATGTAAAATGGATGTAGATTTCTCATAAGTAAAATGGATATAATAACAATACCTACCTCACAAAGTTATAACAATCAAATGATATAAAACATGTAAAAGCTCTTAGAACTGTGCCTAAGTACTCAAAAACTATTAGCTGCCACTATCAATATCATCATCAGTGGCTCCCTCTGCTCCCCACTAGGAATCTTCCCCATCCATTTATCTAAACCTACCCAGCTTTCAGCTCAAAGTAACTGTTTCTAAAAAATTTCCCTTAACTGTATAAATTTACAAAATTCTGCCATCCTCTAAACTTATATAGCAATTAGAGCCCATAACAACTACAGTATTTGGCACTTATCATGTATTAAGTCTCATATAGTTTAACTTATTACAGATTTATCTTGTCTTACCAAGTGTAAATTTTCTGGACCAAGTATTCGCTCATGTTCATTTTGCCTAAAGAACATAGCACAATGCATACACAGCAGGCACAGAGTAAATATCTGTAGAAGCAGTTAACACAACCTATACACAGTTAATGGCTTGTTAGCTATCTTAGAAAACGTTAAAGGGAAACATAAATTATAACCCTGAGTCTTCTAGACTGTCTTTAATAATGATTAACACATACAGCCTAAAGGCAAAGGAGGAAAAAAAACGTGTTCCCTGATTTAATTTTCAGATCTACTATAAGAACGTCCATTCTCAAGAGACAAGTACATTCCTGCACATAATTGGAATCACTGGCAGAACCAAAGCTGAAAAGAATGATGAAGAAAATAAGAGAATTTCCCCCCTCCTGAATCTGGAAATAATTAGCAAGAAACTCAAAGGAACTTAATATTTTATTTTGGCAATATATTGAACAAGCTGATCATTTAGTGCAAATTTGAATTTGGAATCTGGTTCAATTAAACTTTACCTAAGTACTTTTTATCTTTATATAAATCCCACTGTCTCCTGTAGCATTTTTATCTCTACCACTCATTTAGGCATTGGGCCATATATCAATTTTTCACTCATTTCATTTTTTCAAGTTTATATATCTTACCTTCAGCACAGCTTTACTTATAAAGCATGGACCTTGATTTCTGCTTTTTGGAATTACCTTCTGTATCTCCCAAAATGTTTTGCACATGGTCAAATATCTGTTTTAACTGAACAGTATTTACTCCTAGGTAAGCGCTGATTTAGAGGAATTTGTGGTCACCATTTGTTGAGTGTCTAAGTACACCAGACACTGCATACTTATCACTTAATCTTCACCACAACCTTTAGAAGTATAATCTCGCTTTTATAAACTGGGAAACTGAGGCTTTAAGGAGGTTAAGAAAACTTTCTTAGATCCTACAGCTAGCAAGAAATGGATTTCTACAGCTAGTAGAAATCTATGTCTGATTTCTACTTTTCTTATCACTCAGCCATATTGCTTCTCTAAAATGACAAATAATCTTCAGAACCATGGTTGGCATAGTGTGATACTGACCTACCTTCTCAATTTGTAATGAAAGAATAAAGTAGGCTTAGGTCAGGGAAATGGTAGGTTTTTTTTTTTTTTTTAATATTTAAATTTTTGGAAAATTTATTTGTAGAGAATGGCATGGGTTATCAACCTATTACAAATGATGTATCCAAGTCCCTTTCTTCATTTACTGCTGGAGTGCTTAGGACAGGAGGTATATAGGTCCTGCTGTCTATGTGCTAATCTCTGATTTGACCTCTGACTCATAAGCAGGTCTGTGAGATTAAGTTTTGACCCCCAGCTTTTAAGCAGGGGTGGGGTGGGGGAAATGGGGGGTGGGTGAGGGGTATATCAGAAAATACATTCGATGACAATTCTCAGATCAGTAGGGAAAAGAGTGTATTGACAGTAACCAATTCATGTGATGTCTCTGGCAAGTTTGGCCTAGGTTGTCAACCTCTTACTTAAACAAGCTCGTTCCCAGAAATCCAGAGTAGTCTAAAAATTAGAACACTCTATTCCTCAGTCATTCAAAATAAATAAACATTGGCATTAAGTTGAATTTTTAAATAGTTACAGTCACTGTACCAGCAAGAAGCTCTTGTTTACTTTTATTAAGGTTCACCAAGCTGTCCCACTTGCTAAGTAGAAATACGCTAAATCCAGAAACCAGAAATAGAAATCATAAATTTTGCAATTTTTGTCAAAGGCAAACCACTTGCCTGGCTTACCAAAGTCAACCAGGAAATGTTTACTCAGCACCTGTTATGTCCAGTTGCAGGCACTGTAGATGATATAACAATTAAGTGCCTGGAATAAGGCAAGTGCTGAAAGGCACAATAATTAATTTTTAATGAACAAAATTATTTATCCTTGAATATCTTAAAAACTAATTAAGATGACAGAAAACAGACTTACATAACTATATATCAGTAATCACAATAAATGAAAATGGTCTCAACATCCCAATTAAAAGGCAGAAATTGTCAGATTACATAAAAAAGCAAGACCCAACTATATGCTCCTCATAAAAAACACACTTTATTTGTAAACACGAAGGGTTAAAAGTAAAAGGATGGAAAAAGATATACCATGCTAACACTAGTTAAAAGAAAGCTGGAGAAGCAGTCTGGACTCCTGAAGACAATTATATAATAATGTAGATTACAAGGGGTGACAGTGTGATTGTGAAGACCTTGTGGATCACACCCCCTTTATCTAGTGTATGGATGAGTAGAAAAATGGGGATAAAAACTAAAGGACAAATGGGGTGGGATGGGGGATGATTTGGGTGTTCCTTTTTTACTTTTATTTTTTATTCTTGTTCTGGTTCTTTCTGATGTAAGGAAAATGTTCAAAGATAGATTGTGGTGATGAACGCATAACTATGTGATCATACTGTGGACAGTGGATTGTATACCATGGATGATTGTATGGTGTGTGAATGTATTTCAATAAAACTGAATTTAATTAAAAAAAAAAATACTAACAAACCTTTTCAAACCCTTCTAGCTTTGCACCATGTCTGTCTTCTGTTTCACAGTCAGGCTTCTAAAAACTTAAAAGAAGGAGAAGACAGTGTGCCAGTTTGAATGTATTGTGTCCCCCAAATGCCATTATCTTTGATGTAATCTTGTGTGGGCAGATGTTATCAGTGTTGATCAGATTTGAGTGTTTCTTTGGCGAGGTGCCCCACCCAGCTGTGGGTGATGACTCTGGATAACTTCCATGGAGGTGTTGCTCCACCCATTCAGGGTGGATCTAAGTTGAGTCACTGGAGCCACATAAATGAGCTGATATAACAGAAGGAACTCAGTGCAGCTGTGAGTGACATTTTGAAGAGGAGCCAAGAGAGACACTTGGAAGAAAACAGATGAGCTGCAGATGAGAGACAGTTTGAAGATGGCCACTGAAAGCAGACTTGCTCTGGAGAAGCTGAGAGAGGACCAATATCCCAAGTGCAACTAAGAGTGACATTTTTGAGGAACTGCAGCCTAGAGAGGAACATCCTGGGAGAAAGCCATTTTGAAACCAGAACTTTGGAGCAGACGCCAGCCACGTGCCTTCCCAGCTAACAGAGGTTTCCCGGACATCATTGGCCATCCTCCAGTGAGGTACCCGATTGCTGACGTGCTACCTTGGACACTTGATGGCCTTAAGACTGAACTGTGTAACCAAATAAACCCCCTTTTATAAAAGCCAAAAAAAAAAAAAAAGAAAGAAAGCTGGAAAACCTTTATTAACATCAGACACACATTTCAGAACAAGGAATATTATCTGGGATAAAGAAAGTCACTTCATAATGATAAAGGGACAAATTTATCCAGGAAATTAATCCTAAACATTAACACAGCTTCAATATATATAAGGCAAAACTGATTAAATTTAAAAGGATTCGAGTCATACAAAGTGTGGTCTGACCAAAATAGAATTAAACTACAATTCAATAATAGAGAAATATCTGGAAAACCCCCAACTATCTGGATATTAAATCATATATTTCTTACCCAAGGGTCAAAGAATAAACCAAAAGGGAAATTAAAAAGTATGTCAAACTGAGTAGAAGTGGAAACAAAACATATCAGGATTACAGACGCCACTTAAATGTACCTTAGTGGAAATTTACAGCACTAAAGTCCTATATGAGACAAGAGGGTCTGAAATCTCTTACCTCAACTTTCACCTTAGGAAACTAGAAGAAAAAACTCAAAATCAGCAAAAAGGGAAATAATTAAGATTTTAATTAATTAGTTACTTAACAGCTTTCATTGGAAAATTAACAAAACAGAAAAAAAAAGAGAAAAATCAACGAAACCAAAAGTTGGTTCTTTGAGGAAATGAATAAAATTGATAAACTATGCAGACTGACTAAGATAAAAAGAAAGAAGACACAAATTACCAGTGTCAGGTATGAAGGAAGTGACATCATTACAGATTCTACAGATGCTGAAAGGATAATAACGAAATATTATGAAGAACTCTAATCTTATAAATTTGACAACTTCAATAGAATGAACAGATTACCTGAAAGACATACACTATCAAAGCTCACTTAGGAAAAAAAGAGATAATCCAAATAATCCTATAAACCTAAATAAATTGAATTTGTAGTTAAAAACTTTCCCACAGGAATTGTGCAGCCCCTCTGGAGAGCAATGAGGTGATTATTCAGGAAGCTGGGTATGGAGTTGCCATGTTATCTGGCAATCTTGTTACTAGGTATATGCCAGAAAAAACTGAAAGTAAGGGCATGAATAGCCTCTTGCACACTGGTGTTTATGGCAGCATTATTCACGATTACAAATGGATGGAGGTGGCCCAAGGGTACATTGACTGATGAGTGGAAGGGCGAACCGTGGTGTATACATATGATGGAATACAAAAAGGAATGAAGTCGTGAGACATGCAATGAGGTAAATGAACTTGGAAGACATTATGTTGAGCGAAATAAGCCAGAAACAAAAGGACAAATATTGTGTAGTCTTTGATATTGTCTGTGTGTTAAAATTTCAACATCTGTGTGAGACCAAAGGAAAAGATGTTTATTTGGTCCAAAATTTAAATTCTCTGTAGCACACTAAATAATTTAACCTGTCTGTTGAGCTTATTTAAATAACCTAATTACATGGAACCTAAAATAGGGAATAAGATCTTGTTATTCTGTATAGGTTTATGTAATACCCTAATACAATCCAGAGTATTCTGAACAGAAAATAAAAAAGCATTTGCAAAGTACCCCGAGGGACTGGAGAAAAAATGTGGTACTATTAAACTTCCACACCTGGGAAACTTCTGATATTCTCTTAAGCATTAGGGACTCCCAATTTAATAAGCCAAGCCCTTGATCTTGATGTTTGCCTTATGAGACTTATTTCTGTAATGGCAAAGCTAAGCCTACTTATAATTATGCTTAAGGGAGTCATCCCCAGAGAACCCCTTTTGTTTCTCAGAGGTGGCCTCTCTCTCTAAGCTAAACTCTGAAAATAAACTCACTACCCTCCTCCCTATCTCCTTAGCAACATGGGATATGACTCCCAGAGATGAGCCTGGCCCTGGTATTGTGGGATTGAGAAAGCCTTCTTGATCAGAAGGGGGAAAATAAATGAAACAAAATAAAGTTTCAGTGGCTAAGAGATTTCAAATAGAGTCGAGAGGTCATTCTGGAAGTTACTCTTATGCAAGCTTCAGCCAGATATTACAATTTGCCACAATATGCCAAGCTCCAATCAACAGTATTCCTGAAAACCCTAGAGAGTGCCCTGAGCTCTATCTAA
The DNA here is from genome assembly GCF_015220235.1 of Choloepus didactylus. NCBI lineage: Eukaryota > Metazoa > Chordata > Mammalia > Pilosa > Megalonychidae > Choloepus > Choloepus didactylus. The sequence continues at coordinate 166,759,730 of NC_051309.1, read as the reverse complement.
GTCTCTCTATAAAAGTTTTTCTTAGTAAGTTTATTCTTTCAGAAACTTTAGGCCTCCAGATTGATCCTATGCCAGATAAGCCCTGAAACCCAGAGGTACTAGTGTCTCCAAGAATATTAACCAGTTCCATTCCTCTATCCATAATATTGACATCCCTTTTCAGCATGAAGAAGTTAGAATGGTCATTGCCCAGATATCCCTTAAGATTGAGAGAATGATCAAATGAGAGGGAGGAGTTTTAACAGAAAAGTTAGGATTTAACAAATGATTATGACTATGATTCATTACATAGATATTTCTTTTTAGTTTCTAGTGTATTAGAGTAGCCAGAAAGGAAAAAACTGTCTGATAATGTTGAACTGTAATCCATTAGTCTTGATCTTTGATAATGATTATATAACTATATAGCTTTTATCTTGTGACCATGTGAATGTAAAAACCTTGGGACTGACACCTCCTTTATCCAGTGTATGGGCAGATGAGTAATAAAATAAAGACATGAATAAAAACAACAACAAACAATCAAACAAACAAAAAACAAAACAAAAACAACCTTTCCCTCAAAATAAACTCCAAGTCCAGATGGCTTTACTGGTGAATCCTATCAAGCATTTAAGAAAGAAATAATACCAGTTATACATAAAGTCTTCTAGAAAACTGAAGAAGTAAGAATACTTTTCCACTACTTTTATGAGGCAGCATTACACTTTACCAAAACCAGACAATGACATTACAAGAAAATAAAACTATAGACCGGTATCTCTCATGAACATAAAATTTTAGCAAATTGAATCCAAGAATATAAAATGGATAATGACCAATAACCAGACATGGTTTATCACAGGAATGCAAGGTTGGTTTAACATATGAAAATCAATCAATGCAATACACCATATCAATAGAATAAAAAAAAACATGATTATCTGAACAGTTGGAGAAAAGGCATTTAACAAAACCCAACATACATTCTTCATAAAAACCTCTGCAAACCAAGAACAGAAGGGAACTTCCTTTATCTGATAAAGAACATCTATAAAAAAACCTATAGCTAACATTATACTTAATGGAGAAAGTCTAAATGCTTTCCCACTAATATCAGGAACAAGACAAGGATGTCTACTCTCACCACTTCTATTTAACATTGTATTAGAGGCTGTAGTCAGTACAAAAGAAAGAAGAGTGAAAGTCATTCAAATTTTAAAATAAGAAGAAAATTGTCTTTATTCACAGATAACATGTTTGTCCAATGTAGAAAATCTGTTGGAATCTGCAAAAAAGCCACTTGAACTAGTAAGTGAGATTAGCAAGGTTTCAGGATCAACATATAAAAATCAATTGTATTTCTATTGCTAACAAGGAACATTTGGAAATTAAGATTTAAAAAACAATGACATTTATAGTTCTATCAAAAATGTGAAACATGTAGGCATTAATCTGATAAAATATATGAAAGAGATGAAGAATGAATACTACAAAACATTGCTGGGAGAAATTAAAGACCTAACTGAAGGGAAGTATACCATGCTCGGGGATCAGAAGACTCAACATTGTTGCAATGTCAATTCTCCCCAAATTGAAACTGATTTATAGATTAAATGTAATCCAATCAAAATCCCATCAGGTTTTTATTTGTAGAAGTGGACAAAACTGATTATAAAATTAGTTTGGAATTGCAAAAAACCTAGAATAGCTGAAACAACTTCACAAAAGAAAACAACGTTGCTCTAACACTAGCTGATTTCAAGACTTAAAAAGCTATAGTAGTTAATACCAATCTTTGGTATTAGCACAAAGATTGACAAATAGATCAATGGAACAGAATAGAGAGTCCAGAAATAGACCACACATACATAGATAACTGAATATCAACAAATGTACAAAGGCAATTCAGTGGAGTAAAGACAGTCTTTTAAATAAATGGTGCTCGGAACAATTGGATATCACAAGCAAAAAATAGAAATTCAATCTATATATGGCAACATATACAAAAATTAACTCAAAAGGGATCACAGACCTAAAAGTGAAACCTAAAATATAAAACTTCTAGAAGGAAACATTTGTGACCTTAGATTAGGCAAAGATTTCTTAGATATAACACCAAAAAGATAATCCATAAAGAAAAAAATTTATAATTTGGACTTCATCAAAATTGAAAACTTCTATTCTTGAACTACACTATTAAGAGAATGAAAAGACAAACCACAGCCTGAGGGAAAACATCAGCTATACATATATTTGATAAAGGACTTAAATCCACAATATATCAAGAAATGTCTAAACTCAATAATAAAAACAAAACAACCCAATAAAAAAATAGGCAAAAGATTTGAAGACTCTTCACCAATGAAGATATATGAACAACAAACACATGCAAAGAAGCTCAACATTATTAGTCACTGAGTAAATGGAAGTAAAAACCACAATGAGATACCACTACATACCTATTAGAATGGCTAAAATTAAGAAGCTGACCATACCAAGTGTTGCTGAGGACATGGAGAAACAAGAACTCTCATACATTGCTGGTGGTAATGTAAACAGTACAGTAACTTTGGAAAATAGTATGACAGTCTCTGAAAAAATTAAACATATATTGAATTAAACTATATGATCCAGTCATTCCATTCTTAGATATTTACCCAAGAGAAACAAAAATATGAATCCATACATAGACTTACACATGAATATTAACAGCAGCTTTATGTGTAACAGCCCCAAACTGGAAAAATCCAAATGTCCATCAACAGATGAACTGATGTATGTCCACACAATGGAATTGACTTAACAAAAAGGAATGAATATTAATACATAGAGCAACATGAATAAATCTCAAAACAATTATGGTGAATGAAAGAAACTAGGCAAAAAGACTCCATACTGTATGATTCCATTTATATAAAACTCTAGGAAACACAAACTAATATATGGTGACAGAAAACAAATCAGGGGTTGCCTTAGGACACAGGATAGGTTGCAGTGCAGGGAAGAGCAAGAGAGAGAGATCACAAAGGGGCAAGAGGAAACTTTTACGGGTGATGGATATGTTCACTGCTTGGATTCTGATGATGGTTTCATGGGTGTATACACACATCAATACTTAAAGGATTAAGTATACATTTTAAATATGAATTTTTGGTTCTATCAATTACTCCTCAATAAAGCTGTTCTAAAAAATTGACAAGATATATGCACATGAAAAGTTAAAGAACAGAAAATCTGTGGTAAGTATCCTCTCAGATGGCCCCACTGATCCTTGACTCCTGGTATTCATGCCCATGTGTAATCTCTTCTCTTTAAGCATGGGCTGGATTTAATGTCTTGCTTCTAGGGAAAAGAATGCAGGAGAGGTGATACAATGGGATGTCGCTTCCAATATTTAAATTACAAAAAAACTGTCTTCCTTCTTGGGCCCTCTCATGCTTTTGCTTTGAGGGAAGCCAACTGCCATATTGTGAGCTGTCCTACCAAAAGGCCTGTGTGGATAGGAACTAAGGGAGGCCTCTAGCCTTTAATCCAACTGAGGGAGGCCTCTAGCCTTTAATCCAACAGTTTTCAAGGAACTGACACCCTCAGTTCAACAGACTGCAGATTAAATCCAACAACTATGTGATCGGAGCTGGGAAGCAGATTCTCTTCCAGTTGAGCCTTCAGGTGAGAATGAAGCCTTGGCTAATAATGGTTTGACTGCAACCTCACGTGAGACCTTGAGCCAGATGGACCAAGCTAAGCCACAGCTGGGTTCTTGCCCCACAGAAACTGTCAGATATTAAAGTCTGCTTCTTTAAACCACTAATTTTTGGGGCAGGCAGTTTGGTTACAGAGCAACAGATAACACAAGATCTATGTCATATTTATAAAAAGGAAACCTATAAAGCAATTGTATCCATTTAGAATGCATGCAGCTACAAATAACAGAATACTTGACTAAAACTGGATTAAACAGATAGGAGCTGAATTTTCTCAAGTAATATGAAATCCACAGTTAAGGCAATTCAAGGCTAGTGTAGTGTTTTAAAATGCCATCAGGGACCAAAGCTCTCTATCTAAACTCTGCCACCCTTAAGGAATAGATCTTCTTCCTCATGTTTGTTACCTCAGGTTTGCAAGATGACCTTGTGTCAACATCACAGAAAAGAACAAAAGGAGAAAGCACTGCCTTTTTCAGAAAAGCAAAAATTTCCCCAGAAACCTTTAAGTCAGCCTTCCAATTACATTTCATTTACTAGAACTATTTCTTATGACCACCACTAGTTGCAAGGAAGTCTAGGAAAATTTTTTAGCAGAATGTACTGCTCCCACAACAAAGTAATTGTTTTTTAGTAAAGAAGACTAGGAGAATGTTTATTAGAAGGGCAACTACAAGTATATGTCAAAGCAATACATTTTATTTGTGGCAAAACCAAAAATATTACAGGAGATTAGAGAAGGACAAAAACACTGTGAGCTATGGGAATCCGAGGTTTCTGAAGAGATGCGTAGAATTTGAATAGGTGGAGGGGAAGGATAAGGGAATTCTCAAAAGGATAGAAGAACAAAAACTCATGAAGGCAGGAAAATGTAATAAAGCCCAAATGTAAATTACCCCATACAAAGTTTTTAATTGTATAGGTTTCAAAAAACTGCTGAGCAGTGAATATACATGTTGTTTCCTAGCAGGAGGAAAAAAAAAAAAAAGGCCACATTATGCTTCTAGAATGTCTGCCTAGCTACTGCCCTTTCAGAGGTTTCTCACATTCCACCTTACCCCAGCAGCCAAATGGGTGGTATGGAAGGGAGAGTGGAGAGACAGACTGCCTCGGTTCCTTGAAGCAGTGATTAAGAATGAGAATGCCAGAGGCAGAACACATGGGATCAAATCCCAATTCCACACTTATTATGTGACCTTGGACAAGTTAAGTAACTCTGTTTCCCCACCAATAAGCATAATGATAATACCACCTCATAACATTATTGTAGGGATTTCTATTAGTTTCCTGGCAGCTAAAACAAATACCATACAATGGGTTGGCTTAAATAGGAATTTACTGGCTAACAGTTTTGGGGCTAGGAGAAGTCCAAAATCAAGGCGATGCTTTCTCCCCAAGATGCTCCAAAAGTCTCCACAAGACGATGGTGTTCTGGGATTAGCTGCAGGCAATCCTTGGTGTTTGACTTTTCTGTCAGATGGCAATATATGTGGTGGTGTCTTCACCTTTCTCCTCTGGGTTCTGTTGACTTTTATTGACTTCCAGCTTCTCTATGTGGCTTTCTCTCTCTGCGGCCTTCTACATAAGGCTTCCAGTAATAGGATTAAGACCCATCCTGATTCAGTTGAACCACACGTTAACTGAAGTAATCTTACCAAAAGCCCCGATTTACAATGAGTTCGTATCTTTAGGAATGGATTAAAATCAAGAATATGTCTTTCTGGGGTACATAACTCCAAGCCACCACAGGATTAAATGGGATAATATGAAGAGCATGGTTCACTGCCAGGTACAAGTGTTCAATCAATATTAGCTATTACTATTATACCTGAATGTCTTCTCAGTCCTGTTTATAGGTCCTTAAAACAAACCCACCAGTGAGAAATATTTTAGTACTTATAGCCAATAACACTCTGAAAACAGACCTTCAGAGAAAATGTGGAACAAGCTGAGAGTGGGAATACAGGGAGGAATCTCCCATCTGCAGTGGGATTAATGAAGTAGTGGTTAAATTATTAAGACTTCTCTCTGAACTGCAGATTCATATATTTAATTGCTTACTTGACATTTCTACTTCAATAACCACTTGAACTTAACATGGTCAAATATGAACTTCTGATCTTCCTCCCAGAACTTGCTCCACCTATAATCTTTCCCATATCTGTTGGCAGTACCTCCATCTTATCAGCTGTTCAGTTACAAAACTTTGGATTCATCCATGACTCCTACAGTAGGCCAAATAATGTCCCCCAAAGATATCAGGTCCTAATCCCTGAAACCTGAGAATGTTAACTTATGTGGCAAAGACTCTGCAAATATAATTTTTTCCCATTTTTTTAATTGTGAACTTTAACATATATACATAACAGTAATAACTTTCAATGTACGATTTTGCGAGTAGTTAGCAAATCTCAAAGAATGTTATGAGTCACAGTTCATCAACTTCAGCCATTTCCATTATTGTAAAATATAACATACATACAGAAAGGTGTCTTCTCTCAACGTACAGCTCAACAAGCAGTCATATAGGTAATTTCAAAAACTGTTATGGGATACAGTTTCATAATTTCAGTTCTTTCCTTATTATGCAATACAAGGTATATACAGAAAGGTGAAGACCCTCAAGGCACAATTCAACGAGCAGTTACAGAGCAAATCCCAAGGGATGCTACAGGCTATAGTTCCACCATGTCATTTACCTCCTTCCAGCCATTCCAACACCCCAGCATCCAAAAATATACATATAATTATATAAAGTTTCAGTATTCATAGATCTTTGTTCAATCTTATTTGTTGCTACTCCTTCCTCTCACTAAATCTTTCTCCATCTTCAGCGGTGTCTAGACAGTGAGCACCGTAACTTGTTCATATTAAAAGGGGGTGTCAACAGTATGGGGAAGGGGGCCTGTTCTAGTTTGCTAATGCTGCAGAATGCAAAACACCAGAGATGGACTGGCTTTTATAAAAAGGGGGTTTATTTGGCTATACAGTTACAGTCTTAAGGCCATAAAGTGTCCAAGGTAACACATCAGTAATCAGGTACCTTCACTGGAGGATGGCAAATGGCGTCCAGAAAACCTCTGTTAGCTGGGAAGGCACATGGCTGGTGTCTGCTCCAAAGTTCTGGTTTCAAAATGGCTTTCTCCCAGGACATTCCTCTCTAGCAAGCTTGCTCTTCTTCAAAACATAACTCACAGCTGCACTCCGTTTCTTCTCTTTGAGTCACTTCATTTATATGGCTCCACTGATCAAGTCCCACCCTGAATGGGTGGGGCCACACCTCCATGGGAGTATCCCACCAGAGTCACCACCCACAGCTGGGTGGGGCACATCTCCATGCAAACAACCTAATCCAAAGTTCCAACTTAATCCCCACTATTATGCCTGCCCCACAAGACTGCATCAAAGAATATGGCTTTTTCTGGGGGACATAATACATTCAAACCAGCACAGGGCCACATCTGACAGTTGATCTTAAAGAAACTGCTGCCTCTGGGTTTTAGGATTTGTCTGGTATAGGAACACCCTAGTGGATTTAAGTTTCTGAAAGTTAAAACTTAGTGAGTGCATTCTGCAGATATAATTAAGAATCTTGAGATGGGGTGATTATTCTGGATTATCAGGGTAGATCCTAAATGCAATCACATGTATTCTTATAAGAGGGGGAGTAAACGCACGGAAGAGGAGAAGGTACTGTAACCATGAAGGCAGAGACTGGAGTGATGTGCCCAAAGGGCAAGGAATGCTAGCAGCCACTAGAAGCTGAAAGAGGCAAGGAACAGATTCTCCCCTAGAGTCAACGCCTTGATTTCACATCAGTGATACAGATTCCAGACTTGTCTTCCAGGACTGTGAGAGAATAAATTTTTGTTGTTTTAAGCCACTAAATTTGTAGTAATTTGTTACAGCAGCCAGGGAAAACTAATACAACTTCTTTCTTTCCCACATATTCTACATCCACTTCATAAGGAAATCCTGTTGGTTCTACCTTCAAAGTATATCCAAAATCCAACAACTTCTCACCAACCCACTGCTACCATCTTGGTTCAAACCACTATTACCTTAAATTGGATTATTCCAATAACTTAATCTATCTGGTATCCCTGCTTCCATCTTTTGTTTAATAATCAGTCCCAAGTGCCTGCAACGATATCTGGCACACAGAGGATAGCAGGTATTCGATGAACTGTTATTCTGAATCCAACTCCTGTGATCCTTTCCAGAGGTTTTTCTCTTGATTTATTTTGTGGACATCAATCATTTGGCAAGGGTTGGGTAGAGAGGTGAATGTTGCTCAGCATCTGAACTTCCTTCCTATTTGGGGGAATTTCTGATGCCAAGAGGCAGTTAGCTTCCCATAGAAACTGGAAGCCCCAATTATTCACTTTCCCACCTCCCTTGGCAACTAAAGTATGGGCATGTGATCTAGGCTTGACCAATCACATGCACTTCCCAGAATTGTGCCTGGGACAGATTTCTTTGGTTTTGGTTTTTTGGTGGCAGCAACATCTGGTTTTCAGCCAGTGCCAGGAGTGCCAGTGGAAACATCTGAAGCAAGCAATGTCAGTAGTGCTAACCGCAGTCTTCAGAATTCCAGGGCAGCAGTGTCCTCACACACAGACTTCACAGTGTGATTTTGACTGTGAACCTTCCCTTATTTCCTGCCTACTTTAGAACCGGGTTTGTAGCCTTCCCAGTGATTTTGTAAGTCCACCGAGTATCTTTCAATAAATACCTTTTCTGCTTCAGGAGAATGTTCCTGTGATAAAATGTAATCCCAGATAGCTCTCAAACAGAAGGAAATTCAATTACTTTATTTTTCTTGATTAACTTTTCCTGTTGTCTTCCAAAGAATCAGGATTCTTGTTCCCCTACCCCAAAAAAAGTCCACAGCCCTTGTCCCTGAAGTTCTGTTTCTTGACTATATGAGATTCAACATGACAATTCAGTCTGTCATCAAAAAGAATTTAAAAAACACTTCATTAAAATGTGATGGAATCTTATAGTATAGGTTATATATCAAATAAGATAGAACATATAACCACATGTTACTCAACTTAGTAGAGTGGAGGTTTACACACAGGCCAGGATTTTAGATCTTTTCTAAGTTCTTTCTCAGTTCCCTCACACTTTCATTTTCAGTAGAGGCCAGAGTCTCAAAAAGCTCAAAGTTCTTGTCATTTGTCGAGGGTTGAATCAACTCTCCCTACACCTATCTGAACCTCAACTTAGCAGCCTCCTTGTTTTTAGGACACTCAGCTCTTCTCTTCATCAGTATTGTGAGGAGCCTTTGTTCCTAGCTTCTTCCAAGTATCTTGCATCCTAATTTTTGCAATATTCACTTTTCTTCACAACTCCATTTTCCTTCCCCTTCCTAAGTCTTATCTGATCACAAGTTAATTACATGTGTAGACTATATGGTTCTCTAAATGGATATATTTTCATGCCCAAAACTGACTTCTGTCATTTAAGCCTCAAGACGGGTGTTACTTATGATCCATAAGATTTGGAAGGAGGGGCTTACTGCAGTGTAAGATGGGGAAGCTGGACCTGAGTTCCTGCATATAGCTTAACATACTAGAAAGTCCTAGAAAATCTCCATGGAAAATAGTAGGGAAGTTACCTTCTGTCTTGGGCAGAAGTTGTGGGTATGGTGGGGGTAGAAAACAAATTTCTAGACCCATGCCATATCCAGATGTGCACCCTGAATTTTATACTACCCATGTGGTACTGGAATTGCAAGTCAAGAAATTAATGTAAAAAAATTGCTCCAGAACCACTAATGTACCTGGAGTCTCTAAAAGAAGCAAGTCTGAAACTACTACTTTCGCAAACCAGAGTATCTGTGGCTCCCAGAGAATAAACACCAAAACTGAAAATGAGCTCACAAATAAAAAACAAAAAAGAAAATACAGGGAAACAAAACACCCCAAGAAGTAGCCAGCAGCTACACAAACCAAAATAGCCCCCTAAATTTGAGATATTTTAAGTAACCTGAAAATCTGAAATAAGTACATTTAAAATTATAAAAGAGATAAAAGTAATAAAAAGCCATAATGAGAGCAATTAAACAACATGGTGGAGAGAATGAGAAGGTCCAATTTATGCTAAGTAAGAGTCTCAGAAGGAAAAAACAGAGATAATAGGGAAGAAGAAATAGTTTAAGTGATACCACTTAGAATTGAACAGAAGACTTCAATCAGCAGACTGGAGAAGCAAGTGAAGAAGCAGCCTTAAGAAGTGTTAAGCAGAAGAAATAAAAACAAATGCAAACTCAGACTCATCGTGATAAAACATTATCAAAATGTAACCTCTAAGAGTAAGAAAATCTTAAAAGCAAACAGGAGAGATTATCAAGAAAAAAAAAAAGACAATTAGACTGACAATAATAGATGCCACCAGACAATGAAGTAATACTTTCAAAGTGCTGAGGAAAAATAACTGTCAAGATAGGATTCTATATGCAAGAAGGAATTGTAAGTTAGATATTTTCAAAGACTGAAAGAGTTTATCACTCTTAAACTCTGCCTGCACAATCTACTAAAGGATGTCCTTCAGTTTGGATGTGTTTGTGAAATTAGATTTTTTAAATCTATAATATAAAACACATAGGATTACAAAGTGAATAAATTCTATTGAAATATAGTTAAGTGATTTAAAAAATTTGTGATCTAGTAATATAGGCATTTTTTTCTTCATGTATTAAATAACAAAATGTAGCTACTAGAAATGCATAATTCTGAAGTGGTGGTGAGTATTAATACTTTCACTTTGTGCAACAATTGATATGTCAGGAAAACACTTTATTTCTATTGACGAAAAAGTTACTGGTTCTACTAATACTAACTATAGTCTTCCGCCTACATTCATAATTGAAGGAAATACAAATTTTTAGTCAGAATTGAGTTAAATAAAGATGTAGTATTTCCCCCCACAGAGTCAACCTTGGTGTCTATCAACCCCAGATTGAGAACCTATGAGTTACATACAGTGTGTTCAAATACCATAATTACATGGAACTTTGAAAAGGAAGTGAGACCTGGTAGGTTTGTCAGTTAGTGTGAAATACAGACACATCTCTAATTAATTTGAGCAGAGAATAAAGATATATATGCAGGGTCCCCCTGGGAGCCAGGGGAAAATGAGGAAGTGTTGGATTTCCTCACCTGGATTGTTGTTGATGTTCTCACAAACATTGAGGACTGGTGGTTTGGTATACCAAGCCCTCTATCTTGGTGCTTGCCCTTATGGAACTTGTTACGGCAAAGGAGAGGCTAAAACTGCTTTTAATGGTGCCTGAGTGTCTCCTCCTGAGTACCCTTTGTTGCTCAGATGTGGCCCTCTCTCTCTAACTAAGCCACCTTGGCAGGTGAACTCACTGCCCTCCCCCCTACATGGGACTTGACTCCCAGGGGTGTAAATCTCCCTGGCAACGCAGATTTTGACTCCCAAGGATGAATCTGGACCTGACATCATGGGATGTTCTCAAAACATCCAAAAGGGGGATGCAAAATGAAACAAAATAAAGTTTCAGTGGCTGAGAGATTTCAAATGGAGTCGAGAGGTCACTCTGGTGGGCACCCTTACGCACTATAGAGATAACCCTTCTTAGGTTTTAATGTATTGGAACAGCTAGAAGTAAGTACTTGAAACTATCACACTGCAACCTAGAAGCCTTGAGTCTTGAAGATGATTGTATAACAATGTAGCTTACAAGGGGTGACAATGTGATTGTGAAAGTCTTGTGGATCATACTCCCTTTATCCAGTGTATGGATGGATGATTAGAAAAATGGAAAAAAACTAAATGAAAAATAGGGTGGGGGGATGATATGGGTGTTATTTTTTATTTTTATTTTTTATTCTTGTTTTTACTTTTTCTGGTATAAGGAAAATGTTCAAAACATAGATTGGGGTGGTGAATGCACAGCTATATGATGGCACTGTAAACAGTTGATTGTACACCACAGATGACTGTATGATATGTGAATATATTTCAATAAAACTGAATTAAAAAAAAAAAAGAACCTACAAGTTAGAGGATAATTGAACCCAGAAGTGATATAAGAGGTGACAGTAAGCTAAAAAAATAAATTGAAATGCTAGTAAGTCTAAACACGCATTTTTCAAAAAATTATTATGATGAAGATGATGATGATGACGATGATAATGGGGGGTGTTAAAAACAAGACGGAACTAAAATACTAGAAAACAATATCTTGGCAGGTGGCAACATGAAAGTTAAAACAGTCTAAGGTCCTTTACTGTGTGAGATGATAGAGATACTGACTTTTGACTCAAATAATGCATGTTAAATTAAAGGAAGCCACTAAAACAAGAAGAGGGTTAAGTAAAATGAATCTCTTTGTCATAAAGCAAATCTGTTATTTTTAACAGTGGTGGCTTACCTGAGATTCCAGAATCTCCAACTTACGTTTCCTTGCATGAAGAGCTTTACTTGGAAAAGCCCAATAATAATTAGATGTTCCAATCCTCTCACAGTCAACCATACCATCATCAACCAAGCTTTGAAGAACTTCTTTTACTGACATAGCAGCTAAGAGGGATAATTTTAAAGACTCTATGTTAAGAAACACCATAAATAGAATTAAAAGGCAAATAATTGATTAAACACTTGCAATAAATACTACAGAAGAGGTGATATGTTAGTAAGTAAGGAGCTCTTAAAAATAAACAACAATAAAAAGGCAAATACTCCAACAGAAAAACAGTAACAGGATATCAATGGGCATCTATAAAATACATTTTCATGGCCAATAAACAAGAAAATGTTCAACTCTACTAATAAAAAAAATGCAAAACAAAGAAATGAGATATAGTTCCTTGACTACTAATTTGAAACACTCTAAAAAATATAATACAGGATTCAGGGAAATGGGTACTTTCACGCATGGATGAAGACTTTGCAAAATGTACCTAAAGTCTTAGACTTATGCATACCTTTTAATGTAGAAATTCCACTTTCATGAATTCAGCCCAAGAAAATAATGATGGATATACACAAGGATGCTTGTCAAATCACTGTTTTCAACAGCAAAAAATTGGAAATGACCAGTCCAATAACTGAATTTTTAAAAAATATTTTATTGCAATGGAATAGTAGGCAATCATTAAATGTGTAATAAAAGAATATCTGATGGCATGGAAATTTGTTCGTAATTATTATATGGGATTTATTATATAGAAAAATAAAGTTAAAAAATAGCAAGTGCTAATTTTTTTGAACAGTGAACATGGTTTTGCCAAGACAACTTTAAAACAACAAAAGCTATTGTGTCGGTTTGGATGTATTATGTCCCCCTAAATGCCATGTTTTTTGATGAGATCTTGTGTGGGCAGACGTATTAGTGTTGATTAGGTTGGAACCTTTGGATTAGGTTGTTTCCATGGAGATTTGACCCACACAACTGTAGGTGATAACTCTGATTAGATAATTTCAATAGAGGTGTGGCCCTGCTCATTCATGGGCCTTGATTATTTACTAGAGCCCTATATAAGAGCTCAGACAGAAAGAACTCACTGTTGCAGCCAAGAGAGACATTTTGAAGATGGCCATTGAAAGTAGACTTTTGCTACTCCAGAGTTTGCCTGGGAGAAACTAAAAGAATACTCCCAGATGCCTAGAGAGAAACATCCTGGGAGAAAGCCATTTTAAAGCACAACCTGGGAACAAAGGAAGAAGACACCAGCCCCACATTGAGCCAGATTTGGCCAGCAAAGTGAGGGCACAGGAATTCCACAGTTTCAGCCCCACCTGTTCAGATGTAACCTGTTCTTAGAGGTAAAACAGGTCTGAGGATGATTAATAGGTCTAAGGATGATTACATCACTGAACAGCACCATCTGATGGACAGACCAGAAAGTGCAAGGGAATTGAAGGGCTTTTAAAAGACTCTCCAGACTCTATCTTAGGACCACTGGAGGTGGTCTACACCCCCTGCATGGAAACCCGGCCCTGTTTTAGGTAAGAAATATGGATGACCCAACTGTTAAAGCAGGGCCCTAAAACAAACCCAAGTCTTACTGGCTGGCAAAAAACAGAGCACCACTGGAAGCCAGCAGACCTGTTTTACCGCATACAGAGACCTTGCTGTGGTACCCAGTGCCCACTCCCATCCCTAAGGCAGGTCACTATGGGCACCTGGTTTCTGGGGGAGACTGAGGGACAGAGCCAACCTGAAAACTGGCCACCAAGAGAGATGAACAGATAGAAAACAAAGCCATCCAACAAGAAACCCTAGGCAAAAGAGAGAGAATGAGCTACAGAATAAACTAATTTAAAAAATCAGATGCCTAGAATTCAGCAAAAAAAAGCACAACTCATACCAAAAAGTATGAAGATATGGCCCAATCAAAGGAACAAACTAACACCTCAATTGAGATACAGAAGATGAAACAACTAATTAAAGATGTTCAAACACATCTTCTAAACAAATAAGTTGAAAGAAAATGTGGCAAAAGACATGAAGGATATAAAGAAGACACAGGGTGCCCATACAGAAGAACTCGAAAGCTTGAAAAAATAAATGACAGAACTTATGGAAATGAAAGGCACAACAGAAGAGATGAAAAACACAATGGAGACATACAACAGGAGATTTGAAAAGGCAGAAGAAAGAATTATTGACCTACAAAACAGGACATCTGAAATCCTACATACAAAAGAGCAGATAGGGAAAAGAATGGAAAAGTACAAGTGGGGTCTCAGGGAACTGAATGAAAACACGAAGCATGTGAATATATGTTTTATGGGTGTCCCAAAAGGAGAAGAGAAGGGAAAAGGTTCAGAAAGAATAATGGAGGAAATAATCACTGAAATTTTCCCAACTCTTATGAAAGACAAAAAATTACAACTCCAAGAAGCACAGCATACCCCAAACAGAATAGACCCAAATAGACCTACTCCAAGATACTTACTAATCATATTGTCAAATGTCAAAAACAAAAAGAGAATTCTACAAGTAGCAAGAGAAAAGCAATCCAGAACAAGCAATCTGTACAAAGGAAGCTCGATAAGACAAAGTGTGGATCTCTCAGCAGAAACCACACAGGCAAGAAGGCAATGGTATGATATATTTAAGATACTGAAAGAGAAAAGCCGCCAATCAAGAATTCTACATCTCGAAAAACTGTCCTTCACAAATGAGGGAGAATTTAAAATATTTACAGATAAATAGACACAAGGAGACCTGATCTACAAGAAATATTAAAAGGAGTGCTATAGGTAGATAGGAAAAGACAGGAGAGAGAGGTTTGGAAAAGAGTGTACAAATGAAGGTTAACAGTAAGAATAACTAATAGAGTAAAAAAGAAATAAAAAAAAAACAAGATATGACATATAAGCCAAAAGAAAAAATGGTTAAAGAAAGTACTGCCTTTACAGCAATAACATTAAATGTTAATGGATTAAACTCTCCAATCAAAAGACACAGATTGGCAGAATGGATTTAAAAACAGGATCCATCAACATGCTGTCTACAAGAGACTCACTTAACACCCAAGGTTGGAAAAAGTTATTTCATGCAATCAACAATGAGAAAAGAACAGGGGTAGCTATACTAATATCAGACAAATTAGACTTCAAATTAAAACAATTAAGAGACAAAGAAAGCACCATGTATTAATAAAAGGGACAATCCATCAAGAAGACATACAGATATAAGAAAGTCTATACTTGAGAGAGAACAACTGAATGTCACTATTGCAAGGTGCTAAAAATGGGATGGTATATGGAAAAAAACACAATTAATGCAAATTAGGGTTTATGGTTAACATAGCATTGTAGTATTCTTTCATTAACTGTAACAAAGGCAATATACTGAAGCTAAAAGTTAATAAGAGGGGGATATAAGGGAGAGGAATGGGATTGGGATTCTTGTTGTTGTTCCTCCTTTTTTAATTTCTTTTTTTTTTTCTTTTCTATTTTTCTTTTCTCCTCCTCTTCTTGCTTTGTGGAAGAAATGAAAATGTTCTCATATAGATTGTGTTGGTGACTACACGATTATACCAGAAACCACTGAATGTATACTTAGGATGGATTGTATGGTGTGTGAATAAAACTGTTTAAAACATAAACAGAAGGATACAAGTGCTGGAAAAGATGTGAAGAGAGATACATACCTATTCACTGTTGGTAGGGAAGTAGAATGGTACAGACCCTCCGGAGGGTAGTGTGCCAGCTCCAAAGGAGGTTAAGAATAAGGTTGCTATATGATCCTACAACCCCATTATCAGGGAAAGACTTGGAAAAACTGAAAGCAGAGACAAGAATAGGTATTTGCACACTGGTGTTTATGGTGGCATTATTCACAATTGGCAACGGATGGAGGTGTCCTAAGGGTTTATCAACAGATGAACTGTAGGGTGAACTGTGGTGTATAAATACGACAGAATATAGAACAGCTGCAGAAAGGAATGAAGTTGTGTGGCATGCAACTATGTAAGTGAACCTTAAGGACATTATGTTAAGTGAAATAAGCCTGAAACAAAAGGACACATAATATATGGTTTCACTAATATAAACTAACTATAATGAGCAAACTCTGAGAATTGAATTCGAGAACATAGGTTATGAGGGGATTGAAAGTGGACAGAGATTGGGTAACTGATGATTAAGGAGTACAGAATGTACAAATAAGGTTCATTGTAAAGGTTCCTAGATTGTAAGCTCTTACAGCAGTCACATCTATTCCTGGGTTTTACTGTTATTTCTAAATTCTAAGATGCTGTCCTCTTTGTGTATAACCTGGTGGTTTCTTAGAAAGCTGGGTATCTGTATGACACCTGAGACTCAGAGTTAGAGTTCTGTAGCTCTGAAAGTCAGCATTACTCCACACAGCAACTGTAAAAGAAGCTGAACACGAGATCAGACTTCAATTAGAGATATGAATGAAATGGACTTGGTTGGGTTTAAGGTAAATCAGAATACAGGGCAAAGGATGATACTGTCTATGTTTTAAAGCTTTAATTTCTGTGTGAGACCAAAGGAAAAGATGTTTATTTCGTCCAAAATTTAAATTTTCTGTAACACATTATCTAATTTATCCTGTCTGGTCTATTTATATAAACAACCTAATTACATGGAACCTAGACTATGGAATGAGATCTTATTATTCTGTACAGGTAAATGTAATACCCAGATACATCCCAGAATATTTTGGGTGGAAAATAAAAAAGTATTTGCAAAGACCCCTTGAGGGACTGAAGATAAAATGTGGAACTATTAAACTTCCACACCTGGGGAATTCCTGATACTCTCTCAAGCATCAGGGACTCCCAATTTCATAAGCTAAGCCCTTGATCTTGTGGCTTGCCCTTATGAAAGATATTTCTGCAATGGCGAAACTAAGCCTACTTGTAATTTTGCTTAAGAGTCACCTCCAGAGAGCCTCTTTGGTTGCTCAGATGTGGCCTCTCTCTCTAAGCCAAACTCTGCTAATAAACTCACTACCCGCTACCTACCCCCCATGTGGGACATGACTTCCAGGGGTGTAAGTCTCCCTGGCAACATGGGACATGACTCCCAGAGATGAGCCTGGCCCTGGAATAGTGGGATTGACAATGCCTTCTTGACCAAAAGGGGAAAAAGAAATGAAACAAAGTTTCAGTGGCTAAGAGATTTCAAATAGAGTTGAGAGGTATTCTGGAAGTTACTCTTATGCAAGCTTCAGCCAGATATTACAATTTGCCACAATATGCCAAACTCCAACCAACAGTATTCCTGAAAACTCTAGGAAGTGTCCTGGGCTCTATCTAAGTCTCTATAAATGTTTTTCTTAATAAGTTTATTTTTTTTTTCAGAAACTTAAGGCCTCCAGATTGATCGAATGCCAGATAAGCCCTGAAACCCACAGGTACCAGAATCTTCAAGAATATCAACAAGTTTCATTCCTCTACCCCATAAGAACAACACCCCTTTCCAGCAAGAATAAGTTAAAATAGTCATTGCCCAGATATCCCTGAAAATTGACAGAATGATCAAATGAGAGGAAGGGGGTGTAACTGAGAAATTAGGAGTTCACCAATGACTGTGATCACTGACTCACTATATATATATACTTCTTTTTAGTGTCTATTGTTTTAGAAGGAAATACCTGAAGTTTTGAACTGTAATCCAGTAGCCCTGATCTTTGATAATGATGGCATAAGTATATAGCAAAAAAAAAAAAAAAAAGCCAGTTACCTGTGTTTGTATAGATCTACTTCTGGATGTTTTGCTCTGTTCCACTGATATATATACATATATATGTATATGTGTATATATACACACACACACACACGTATATGTAGTATATGTATACATATGTGTATATGTATATATACACATGTATATGTGTGTGTATATATATATATACCTGAACATACTACACTGTCTTAGTCTTACCTCTGTTGCCAGTCTGAAAATTGAGTAGAGTGCAATACTAGCGGTCAATGGGCAGGGTGAAGTGGAGTGGCTAAGGGGTACGGGTGGTTTGGGGTTTTTCTTTTTATTCTTTTTCTGGAATAATGCAAATGTTCTAAAAATGATCATGGTGATGAATGCACAATTATGTGATTATAATGTGAACCAAGGATTGTATATTTTGGATGGATTGTATTAAAAAAAAATCTATTAGACGTCAAAAAATTAAAAAATGAAAACAGTTCTGAGAAATGAATGTGAGTGTAATAAATTGGTACAATCTTTCTGAAAGGCAATTTAAGAATACATATAAAAAGCCTAGCAACTACACAAATATCTATTTTCTATTCTATTTCTGTGGACACTTCCTAATGAAGCTATATGAGATATGGAGAAAAATTTATGGACTGCATGTTAATTACAATATTATTTCAGCAGCAAAATTTGGAAACAACCTTGATGCTCAATAAAAGGTAAAGGGATATCCTTATGTGTCTTGCTTATTTCACGGAGCATAATGTTTTCAGAGTTATTCCATGATGCAGCATGTCTCACTACTTCAGTTTTTCTTATGGCCAAATAATATTCTACTGTGTGTAGGTAGTACATTTTGTTAATCCATTCATTTATTGATAGATGCTTGGGGTCTTTCCAGCTTTTGGCTATCATGAATATTGGTGCTATAAACACTGGCATACAAGTATCTGTAACCATGTTTTCACTCTCTTTGGGCCTCGAAGTGAGGTTGGTAGGTCAAATGTTAATTGTATATTTACCTTCTTGAGGAATTGCCATTTCACTTTCCATAGTGGCTACACCATTTCGCATTCACACCAACAATGCACTAGGGTGCCCCATCCTCACCAACACTTATTTTCCATTTAAAAAATAGTAGCCATCCTTGTGCGTGTGAAGTAGTATATCACTGTGATTTTAATTAGCATTTCCCTATTGGCTAATGATGTTGAGCATCCTTTCATGTGTTTGTTGGCCATTTGTATGTCTTTTCTGGAAAAATATCTATTAAAGTCCTTTGCCCATTAAAAAAAAATAAGGAAAAGGGATGAGCAAATTATGGTATGATGGGTAGTCATAGAATGAAATACGTAGGAGATGCAGATGTTGCAAAATTTTTTTATTCAAATAACATGGCTAAATATAGATGATATAATGTTACATGAAAAACTACAAGAACATAAAACTAAACCGAACTGTTTATGTAGCATGGTTCCCTCTCAGAGAGATGGATATATATATATACATACATATATATATATACACATACACACAAGGACAAATAAAACCTAGGAATAAGATACCAAAATACACCAAAATGTTAAGTGGCTATTTAAGAACAGAAGGATTATGAACGACTTTTATCTTCTTCATTATATTTTTTTATAGTTTCCAAATTTTCAAAAATAAACATATATAACTTAGTGAATAAGAATCAAAATTAAAAAAATAAATATACCATATATAGTGGGTTTACTAAAAGCCCTGAAAAGAAATATCCAAGTCCCAATACTCCAGAACCTGTGAATGTGACCTTATTTGGAAAAAGAGTCTTGCATGCATAATTAAGGATCTTGAGATGGGATCCTCCTTGCATTTAGGGTAGGTCACATGCAGTGTGTTGAATTATGTACCCCAGAAAAAAAACACGTTCTTAATCTTAATCCATTCCTTTGAGTGTGAACACATTGTAAATAGGATAGTTTAAAGATGTTAGTTTTAGTTAAGGTGTGGCCCAACTGAATGAGGTTGGGCCTTAAGCCTATTAATGGAGGCTTTAGGAAGAAAAAACCACAGGGACCAGTCAGAGAAAGCCATGAGGAAGAGTCAGAAGCTGAAAGTCAACAGAAAACCCAGAAGAGAAAGAAGAGGACACTGCCACATGACAGGAAGACCAAGGAACCCAAGGATTGCTGGCCAGCCAGAATTAAGGCTAAAAACTATGGGAGGAAGCCAGCCTTCTAGTCTCTGAAACTATGAGCCAATAAATTCCTGTTTTTAAGCCAACCCATTTTGTGGTACTTATCATAGCAGTTGGGAAACTAAGACACATATCCCTATCAGAGACAGAAGGGGAGAAGACACACAGACCTGGAGGGGAAGGTCAAGTGTAGAGGAGGCAGAGATTGTAATAATGCAGCTACAAGCGAAGGAACCTCCAGCTACTGCTGGCACCCACCAGCAGTAGAGGCATGAAATGGATTCCCCCTACGAGCCTCCAGAAGGAACCAACCCTGTCAATATCTTGATTTCAGACTTCTGGCTTCCAGAAATGAGAGAATAAATTTCTGTTGCTTTAAGCCACCAAGTTTGAGGTAATTTGTCACTGCAGTCCTAAGAAACTAACATACCACATAAATTCAACACCTTATTTAACAAATACTAGAACAATTCAGCATTAGTTTTTACTTCTTTTGAAGTAAACTATACCCACAAATAAATTAATGTGTTTATTGTATATGTATGTATATGTACGTGTATGTGTGTATATTCCATTTTAACATTCCTAGAGCAGATATTCCAAACACAAGAATTATGGTCGTGGCTTATAGACATCATGTAGGGACTTTTACAAACATTATCCATCTCTAGAAATTTGTTTCCCATAAAGTAAAAGATTGTCGCAGAAGACATGATTGATATTTCCCCAAATATTTCAGCACATCTTCCATACTTACTAATGCCTTTCTCTTTGGGAGCAATCTTCTCCATATCTTTCAATTGAAATACATCTTTCTGTTTAAAAGGTTAAAAAAAAGAGATCAAAACGACGTATTTATTCTCTACTGTATACTTATATGTACCATGTTCATAAAACAATTAAAAATACATTCATTATATTAAAACATTATATTAAATATAAAACACCATATAACATTAAACATAATATTTTGAAAACTATCCTGGAAATTAACAAAGCAATCTAAGCATTTTAGAGTGAGAAGAAACTTTGCAGTTGTCTAATTCAATATCTTCAATAGAACTTAAAATGGATAGACTTTTGCCTGAACCTACAATGCTTTAAAGTACTTGAAAATAGAGCATAAAGAACATCTTCCTACTGAAGTATAAAACTAGTGATGGTGCATCATTTTTTAACATGAAATAATCAGCTTTTCTGACAGTTTGGTTTAAAGAAAACACAAAAAATACTTCGCTTATCCTATATCATACTTAACAGATTTATTATTTCTAACTGAAGGCAATTACTTAGCCCAAACTCTTATTTTTTAGTCAAAGGGAGTGAAGCCTGGTGAAATAAAATGAACTGACCAAGGGAACTGAACTTCCAGGAGCAGCACAGAGTTCAGATTTATTTAACCCTTATTCTTTCCTCTCTAAACCACACTGTTGATGTACTTTTAATTGTTGAAGGACTTATATTTAATGTTTGTCATCTTATAACATCAGTTTGGATTACTGATACACCATATCCCATTCATGAAAGAAGAAAGTAATTATTTACTAATAAATAAGAAATCTCCATTATTTTCCCAAATCTGTTGTGCTTTTCAACTCCATTAAAAAACTGGCAGGCTAAATAAATAAATGTCAACTGATTAGGCTATAATATAGTAAAGGAAGCATACGAATTGACTTAAATTAATTAATTAATTAATACAATTAACCCCTAGCTTTACAAAAAAACTCACTGACTACTGAACTTCTTTAAGCTGTGGATACTCACTAGTGTCATAGTCATTACTGTTATAATGTTATTAATTGAAGGAAATCAGAAATAGTAAATTTTAATCTTTAAGAAAATGAACAATATTGTAAAAAATTAAAAAAAAAACAACCCACCACTATCCTTATCTTTCCTTTCTGTGGTAGAAATTCATTCTACTTTTCTTGCTCTGAAGCCATAAGAAAAATAATTCAGCTCAGCAGAACAATAAATTGTCATAATCCTCACATACAAACTTTATCAATTTATTTTCCTAATCATATCCTCACTATTAATATGATACCTCTGTTCTGAATTGCAATGACTTTTAAATATAGTAAGATTACTCCTAGAGGACAAATAGTTTAAAAGTTCCCAAGAATATTTTGCTATCTTTACTGAGAATCTACACTATTAAAATGAAAAGGGATTTTATTTATTTCATGTTCTATTTTACCAGTTTTCCCCATCTTCTTCACATTTATATATAACTAAAATAGCCAGTGTGTTGGGGCCAGACTGGGCTTGCAAGATCCTGTCAAGTATCAGGCTAAGTCATATGAAGTTAATCTTTTCTGTAGGTCAAAGATTTGTTTGGACTTTAACCTGGAGGCAAAGAAAAGCCACTATACAGCCACTAGATGAAGAGAATAGGCTCTAGAGCCAGGTGACTGGGTCTAAATCCTGGCTCTGCAATGAGAAGCTAAAACTTCAAACATATTTCCTGTTAACGGCAGGCACAATACCTGGACTTAATTAAAGGGAACTGTGTACCATCATATGTGTGTTACACAATAGAAAAATCTATAAATGCAAACAGGCACTATTTAGCACTGCCTCTAAAATCAGGTAATTCTCCCTAAGCTTCTATTTTTTGAGATCCAGGACAAGTTTTCTTTGGTCATCTGTGACTCAGGTGTCCTCACCTGTAAAATGGAGATAACAACAATAGTACCTACTTCACAGGGTTGATAAAAGAATGAAATGAGATAGTCTATGACAAGTGCTTAGAACAGTGCTTGGCACCTGGTAAGCACTCGGTAAATGTGACCTATTTTGATTATTATTATCAATATTTTAAGGTAGAGAGGGGATATAATCAAATATATGGTTCAGAAAGATAATTCTGAATCCAGAGTGTAGACAGCCTGGATAGAAGAGATTCTACATCAACCTATAGTGAGATATAATTCTTTATACTCGGTAGCTCACAAGAGCCACAAATGTTTGTGGAATTTTATCTGTTCTTGAGGAAATTGGTCAGTATTGATCTCTAATGAAGAAGGAAGGTGCGGTTAACAATGGAAGACATAACTAAACATGAAAATTGTGAAAAATATTAAAAATCTTAAGGAAAATGACCTACCGTCTCAAAAAATATTTCCATCATGCGGGCTCTCTTTTCCTCAGCACTCAGCCCTTTTTTCTTCGACTAAAGCACAAAAGTAAAAAAGTAAGCACTGAATTTTAAAACAACTTGGTCTGAAACATTATTCAAATTTTATGCATGGTCTTGACTCATCTCAGCAGAGGTTTGATACTATTAGAGCCAGGCCTGAAGACTCATTTAACTACTATACATCTACAAGCCAACCCTTGTGGTAGGTGTTGCCAATAGAAGAAGAATAGTGATTGAGATACAGTCTGGCATTTTGTAGAAATTCAATTATTTATCAAATGAACCAATGATAAGCCATTGCATTTACCTTCAAAAGGCTTACAACTTTTCAAAAAATATATATAGATATAACTACTTATAACTGATGAAGTGCTACATGCACAAATTGCTATAAAAATACCCAGGATAGTATGAACTGTTTTTACTCTGGGGAGGGAGAAGTATCACCTAGAAGTGCTTGAGATGAAGAGGATTTTAGCAAGTTGAGAGGTGGGGAGAACTGTGTCCTAGGCAGATCGCACAAAGCCAGAGTATTGTGGAAGAACATGGAATGCTCCAGAGTGACAAGCACTCTGGGATGGTTACTGTATAGGAAACATAGGAGGAGTGGCAGATGAGATGAGAAAAGTTGTCTGGGGTCAGATTATGGGAGGGTGACTGTCCCTGCAAGGAGAATGGACTTTATTCTAGACCAAGAGGAGTTAGATTCCTAAAGCAGGGGAGTGTCAAGATTAGAATTACATTTTGTAAGATAATTGTAGTAGCAATGTGGAGGGTAAACTGGAGGGAGGAAAAATCTATCCAAGTGGACAATGGAAGTCTATTTCAGATTACTACTATTCTACAACTACCCTTTAACCAATTTGAAATTAAGATAATTAATATGTAACTGAAATGTATGTTAATAAATTTGACTATATATTCCATATGGAATGTGTGTGTGTGTGTGTGTGTGTGTGTGTACACACACATAAATCTCAAGTCTAAATTAAAAAAACAAAAAAGACCCAAATATTCTCAATACAAAGATAGGCAGGAAAAGAAAGAGAGAAAGAGCAAAAACAATCATCTCTAGAACTCTAATAAAGGATTCTACACTAAAGTGTTTTAAGTGGTCTGTATCCTTCTCAAAAATTGCACAGAATTATAGGGAAACAAAAATTGTTTAGTAAGAACTTCGAAACACTTTATACCACTTAAAAACCAGATTTAGGGGTGGGATGGGGAGGATGATTTGGGTGTTCTTTTTTCACTTTTATTTTTTATTTTTGTTCTGGTTCTTTCTGATGTAAGGAAAATGTTCAGAGATAGATTGTGATGATGAACACATAACTATGTTATCATACTGTGGACAGTTGATTGTATACCATGGATGATTGTATGGTGTGTGAATGTATTTCAATAAAACTGAATTTAATAAAAAAAAACAAAAAAAAAACAGATTTAAGTAAAACAACAATTAAAGACTGATCCTATCTGATCAGAATATGTGAACTTACAAAAATGGGGAAAGGGATTTGAAATTGCCATTCTTAATACATACCAGAGTACCTGCAAATAGTCTTCATTCTACATGCAGAACACAAAAAAACTACTAAATCTTATTTCTATGGCAATAAAAATTATTAGGCATTTTTTTATGAGTTGTATGAGTAAAGAGCTTCTATGTTTATATTTTTCCTGCTGTTCCCCAGGCTTGATCCCCTTATTTCTTCACATCGTTTCTTTGATCTCATCTGCTTTCATGGTTTTAACTACACTTATACTCATACCTCCTATCTTTACATCCCTCCCTGAGTATGCTCCTCAACATCAAACTCATGTGTCTACCTGCCTGCTGGACAGGCTTCAAACTCAGTAGGACTGAAACTGAACTCTTCCACACCTACTCCCCAAAACTCTTGTACAATCTCAGTTAGATACCACCTGATTACCCAAGCCAGCGGTCCTGGCAGTCATCCTAAATTCCTTCATCTCTGATTCCACATTAAACCTATCACCAAGTCTTGCCAATTCTAGTGCATAACTATTTCTCGAATCTATCCTCTCTGCTCTAGCCTTACTAACACTACCTCATTTCAAGTCCTCGTTATCTCCTCTAACAAACTTCTAGTCCCCTAGCCCCATTTTCTGTCTCACCCTCTTAAATCCACATTCCACTCTGCCAAAGGGCAAATCTGATCATGTCTATATCCTGCTTAAAACCTTCTAGTAGCTCCCAATCACCCAAAAGTATCCAAGTACCCCTAGAAAGGTATATTAGGGCCCTTCACCTGACTTTCAACCTAACTCTCACAGCCTCTTCTACCACTCCCCACCTCACTTTACCACAGCAATATCAAAAACCAAGCAACTTGAGCTGTAATACAAAAACTGCTTATAATTTTCCATTCACAGCATACTCCTTCCTGTTTTGGTACCTTCTTTTTTTTTTTTTTAAATGAAAACATCACTTTTATTGACAGTGTAAAACCACAATAGACAGTTTCATAGAATGGAAATAAGACAGCCCCAAGACAATGGAGTGTGTAAAACTGCAGCACGTAGTTAATACTCTTCACCCTCATCCTGTCCCTCACAACTATCGGCTCCAACCTCCTCATAATCCTTCTCAAGGGCAGCCAAGTCCTCACGGGCCTCAGAGAACTCTCCTTCCTCCAACCCCTCACCCACGTACCAATGAACAAAGGCACGCTTGGCATACATCAGGTCAAACTTGTGGTCCAGGCAAGCCCAGGCTTCAGCCATGGCTGTGGTGTTTGCTCAGCATGCACACAGCTCACTGGACCTTGGCCAGGTCTCCACCAGGCACCACAGTGGGAGGCTGATAATTAATGCTGACCTTGAAGCCAGTGGGGCACCAGTCCACAAACTGGATGGTGCACTTGGTCTTGATG
Organism: Choloepus didactylus; assembly: GCF_015220235.1. Classification (NCBI taxonomy): domain Eukaryota; kingdom Metazoa; phylum Chordata; class Mammalia; order Pilosa; family Megalonychidae; genus Choloepus; species Choloepus didactylus. The sequence goes on along the minus strand of NC_051309.1, from coordinate 166,733,645 downwards.
GTGGCAATGGCAGTACTGACATCTTTGGGAACCATGTCACCACAGTACAACAGGCAGCAAGCCATGTATTTACCGTGGCGAGGGTCACATTTCACCATCTGGTTGGCTGGCTCAAAGCAAGCATTGGTGATCTCTGCTACAGTAAGTTGTTCATGGTAAGCAGAGATGACAGGGGCATATGTGGCCAGAGGAAAGTGGATGCGGGGGTAGAGCACCAGGTTTGTCTGGAATTCTGTCAGATCAACATTCAGGGCACCATCAAACCAGAGGGAAGCAGTGATGGAGGACACAATCTGGCAAATATGGCAGTTAAGGTTGGTGTAGGTTGGGCCAAGAAGACCTGAAGACCTGTGCACTGGTCAGCCAGCTTAAGAATTCTGTCCAGAACCAGGTCAATGATCTCCTTGCCAATGGTATAGTGCCCACAGGCATAGTTATTGGCAGCATCTTCCTTGCCTGTGATGAGCTGCTCATGGTGGAAGAGCTGGCAATAGGTGCCAGTGCAAACTTCTTCAATGACCGTGGTTTCTAGGTCTACAAACACTGCCCTGGGCACATGCTTGCTGACACTGGTCTCACTGAAGAAGGTGTTGAAGGAGTTATCTCCTCCCCCAATGGTCTTGTCACTTGGCATCTGGCCATCGGGCTGGATGCCGTGTTCCAGGAAGTAGAGCTCCCAGCAGGCATTGCCAATCTGGACACCAGTCTGGCCAACGTGAATGGAGATGCACTCACGCATGACAGGGTTTTGTAGGAATTTGCGAGACTGGAGGAGGCGAAGGGACAGCGACAAGAATCTCCCGCTGACAGACTACCAAGGAGTCCAGCGAAGTAGTGCTCGGTACCTTTTTAAAAAATGCTGTTCCCTCTGTCTAAAACACCTTTCTTCTCCTGCAAACACAAAACTACAAAATGTGTCCCTAGACTTGAGTTTAGGCATTCTTTCTCCAGGAAGACTTCCTTTAGGCTGTGTGCCAGTTTGAATATATTGTCTCCCCCAAACGCCATAATCTTTGATGTAATCTTGCGTGGGCAGACTATCGGTGTTGATTAGATTTCTTTGAGTGTTTCTTTGGAATGTGCCCCACCCAGCTGTGGGTGATGACTCTGATTGGATAATTTCCATGGAGGTGTTGCTCCGCTCATTCAGGGTGGGTCTGAGTCACTGGAGCCATATAAATGAGCTGACAGAGGGAACTCAGTACAGCTGTGAGTGAACATTTGAAGAGGAGACACAGCCAAGAGGGACTCTTTGAAGAATGCACAGGAACTTCAGATGAGAGACAGTTTGAGGACAGCTGTTGAAAGCAGACTTTTGCTCCAGAGAAGCTAAGAGAGAAAAAACGACCCAAGAGCAACCGAGAGTGACATTTTGGAGAGAAGCTGAAGCCTAGAGAGGAACGTCCCGGGAGAAAGCCATTTTGAAACCAGAACTCCAAAGCAGATGCCAACCATGTGCCTTCCCTGAGATACAATACCTAAATTAGGCCAATTAATAACCCTACAATGGCCTCTAAGTGTTCAAGTGAAAGGAAGAGTCCCATGACTCTTGCTTTAAATCAAAAGTTAGAAAGGATTAAGCTTAGTGAGGAAGGCATGTCAAAAGCCAAGACAGGCTGAAAGATAGGTTTCTTGTGCCAGTTAGCCAAGTTGTGAATGCAAAGGAAAAGTTCTTGAAGGAAATTAAAAGTACTACTTCAGAGAATACAAGAATGATAAGAAAGTGAAATAGACTTATTGCTGATATGAAGAAAGTTTGAATGGTCTGGATAGATCAAACAAGCAACATTTCCTTAAGCCAAAACCTGATCTAGAGTAAGGCTCTAACTCCCTTCAATTCTCTGAAGGCTGAGAGAGGTGAGGAAGCTGCAGCAGAAAAGTTTGAAGCTAGCAGAGGTTGATGCATGATGTTTAAGAAAAGAAGCGATTTCCATAACATAAAAGTGCAAGATGAGCGCAGAATTAAAGGTGTGATTGTGGCTGAAAGGCAAAATTTAGGGTCATGTTAGTCACTAGAAGGAAAGCTAAAGGATAAAACATGGGGCTGTATAACTTAGTGAACCCTGTTGTAGATGACGACTATGATTAATAGTACACACATAAGAATGTTCTTCCATGAACTAGAAGAAACATACGTCACTATTACAAGGTGTTAATAACAGGGTGGTATATGGGGAAAAAACACAACTAGTGCAAACTATGAACAATAGTTAACAGTGATATTGTAATATTCTTTCATCAACTGTTAACAAAGGCATTATACCAATGCTAAGTGTTAATATTCGGGTGGAATAAGGGGTATGGGATTTTTCTTTTTGGAGCAATGAAGAGGTTCTCAAATCAACTGCAGTGATGAATGTACAACTCTGATTATTCCAAGAGACACTGATTGTACACTTTGCATGGATTGTATGGTGTGTGAATAAAACTGTTTAAAAAAAATTAAGGGTCAAAGGATCAAAAACCCAACAGAAAAATAGTAAAAATAGATGCTAAGTATTCATAAGATACATATATACATATACATATATATGTCTAACATTTAAACATATGTAAACATGCTTAAACTAGTAATTAAAGAAATGCAAATTTTTTTTTAAAGTGCAAGGTGAAACAGCAAGTGCTAATGTAGACACTGCAACAAGGTAACCAGAAGAACTAGCTCAGATCATTGATGAAAGTGGCTACACTAAACAACAGATTTTCAGTTTAAGGCTAAACAGCTTTCTAATGGAAGAAGATGCCATCTAGGACTTTCATAGCTAGAGAGGAGAAGTCAATGCCTGACTTCAAACCTTCAAAGGACAGGCTGATTCTCTTGTGAAGGGCTAATGCAGCTGGTGATTTTAAGTTGAAGCCGATACTCATTTACCATTCTGAAAATCCTAAGGCCCTTAAGAATTATGTGAAATCTACTCTGCCTGTGTTCTATAAATGGAAAAACAAACCCTGGATGATAGCGCATCTGTTTACAACATGGTTTACTGAACATTTTAAGCCTACTCTTGAGACCTACTGAAAAAAAAAATCATTTCAAAAGGTGACTGTTAATTGACGATGTACCTGGTCACCCAAGAGCTCTGATGGAGACATAAATGAGATTAATGTTGTTTTCAGGCCTGCTAACGCAAGATCCATTTTGCAGCCAATGGATCAGGAGTCATTTCAACTTTCAACTTTTGAAAGTTGAAATGATTCAATGTATCTTATGAATAGTTAGCATCTATTTTTACTATTTTTACTATTTTTCTATTGGGTTAATGTATCTTATGAATAGTTAGCATCTATTTTTACTATTTTTACTATTTTTCTATTGGGTTAAGAAACATATTTTGTAAGGCTATAGCTACCATAAATAGCGATTGAGCTGATGGATGTGGGCAAAGTAAACCCTTTCTGTAAAGGAGTCACCATTCTAGATCCCGTTAAGAACATTCATAATTCATGGGAGATAAAAATATCAACAGGAATTTAGAAGTTGATTCCAATCCTCATAGATGACTTTGAGGGGTTCAAGACATCAGTAGAGAAAGTAATTGCAGATGTGGTAGAAATAACGAGAAAACTAGAATTAGAAGTAGAACCTGAAGATGTGACTGAATTGCTGCAATCTCGTGTAAAATCTGAAAGAATGAGGAGTTGCTTCTTATGGATGAGCAAAGAAAATAGTTTCTTGAGATGGAATCTACTCCTGGTAAAGATGCTGTGAACACTGTTGAAATGACAACAAAGGATTTAGAATATTATATAAACTTGGTCAATAAAACAGCCACAGTATTTGAGAGGACTGAATCCTGTTTTACTGTAGGCAAATGCTATCAAATAGCACTGCACGCTACAGAGAAATATTTCTTGAAGGGAAGATTCAATCAATGAACCAAACATCATTGTTTTCTTATTTTAAGTAATTGCCACAGCCACCCTTACCTTCAGCAACTTCCACCCTGATCAGCCATCAGCCTTCAACATCAAGGCAAGACCCTTCACCAACAAAAAGATTATGACTCGCTAAAGGCTCAGATGATAGCATTTTTTAGCAATAAAGTATTTTTAATTAAGGTATGTTTGTTGTTTCTTTAAGACAAGATGCTATTGCACATGGAATGGACAACTATATAATGAGTGTAAACATAACTTATACTTGCAGTGGGAAACAAATTTGTGTGACTTGCTTTATCTCCAAGGTAAATTCATATCAAAATTCTCCAACCCTAAAATCTGAGGATGCTCAAACTCTGAAGCCCAGCTGCCCCTCATAATAATAGGAATTCTATGATAACCATTGTTTCAGTTTGCAAATGCTGCCTTTTGCAAAATACCAGACATGGATTGGCTTTTATAAAGGGGGTTTATTTGATTACAGTTACAGTCTTAAGGCCATAAAGTGTCCAAGGTAAGGAATCAACAATCAATCCAATACCTTCACTGGAGGATAGCCAATGGCATCCGGAAAACCCATTAGCTGGGAAGGCACGTGGCCAGCGTCTGCTTTGGAGTTCTGGTTTCAAAATGGCTTTCTCCCACAACGTTCCTCTCTGGGTATCTGCCTCCTCCTGGGTTGTGTTCTTCAAAAGGTCAGTGTCAGCTTCCAAAGGGGGTCTTCAAAATGTGTCTCTCAGCTGCAGCTCCTCCTCTGTCTGTGAATTCCTTTATACAACTCCAGTGATCCAATTAACACCCACCCTGAATGGGTGGGGGAACACTTCCATGGAAATTATCCAATCAAACGTTTCACTCACAGTTGAATGAGTCACATCTCCATGGAAACACTCAATCAAAGGATTCCAATCTAATCAACACCAATTATATCTGCCGACACAAGATTGCATCAAAGAACATGGTGTTTTGGGGGACATAATACATCCAAACCAGCACAACAATGGATTGTCCTGCCTGGAGGGAACAATCAGGGTACTCTCAGGTAGGCAAGTTCCAGGAAACCTTACCAACCTGTTCACCAAACCCAGGGTGGAGAGCTAGAGTCCAACAATGCTTCATCATCCTCCCTTTACAGAGGACTCTGCAGTATCTGGATAAACCAAGCAAGAAATTCATACAATGATTAGAAGGCTGCTTCATCTCATTTCTCTAGTTCAGTGGTTCTCAAACCCAGCTATACAACAGAATCATCTGGGGAGTTTTGAAAAAATACCAATGCCCAGGCATATCCTGTGGAAACACAGAAGGTCCCCTGGCTCGATAGATTATACATAGGGCCCATTTCCCAAAATCTGGAAGCCTGAAGGCGGGCTCCAGAATGGGAAAAGGCCAAAGGTTTTGCATGCCTGAAAGCGGACTGCAGTTTAGATAGGGGAATAGTTTCTGAGCTCTTGCTGGGCTCCTTCTGTGCTCCAGTCTCCTGCCTCCTGCCCCCTGCCCCCTGCCCCTGCTGTTTCCTGTCTAGCCCCCAAAGAAACTGTCCTTTAAGACTAAAGATATGTAAATGCACCTCATGGCTTTAGAAAAAATGTACCCTCCCTGAAATGCCTGAGAGCAGTCACGTAGAAGACTACCTTGTATGCTATAAAAACCTGTAGAAATGAGAATAAAACTTTCTTTTGCATGGACACTGAAGACGGAGTTGTGCTCCCCTTCTTTCACAATATCCCAGAACCAAACCATTGAATCAGACTCTCTGGCATGGGGCCTGGGCATGCATATTTTACAAAACCCCTTCAGGTGCTTCAGTTGTGTCCCAGGGTTGACAACACTGCTTTTCTCAGCCTACACTCTGGAGGTCATGGCCGGGCAGCTATGAGGTATTTAGGGAATACCTAAAGTCTGTGTCTACATTAGCAGAAAATAGACCCTAAAGCTTCAAAGGCTCCTAACATCTTGGTATTATAGTCAGCTCCTTGGAGAGTCCTGCAGACTTCATAGGAATCTGAAAATCAGAGGCAGACAATGAGAATCTAGTTTCCTGGGGCACACACTTCCAGGAAAGCTCTTAACACTCAGCTCAAAACCTCTGAGTAATTAAGAAACGTGGAGGAGCTATATCATTCATTTACATTGTTTTCAGTCTAATTCATTCCTCTCCTTTATGACTAGAAATATTTATTAACCACAAGAGTATCACGGCCAGAATTAAAATAACTAATGTAAAAGGATGCCATATTAACATATTTATTTAGAAATTTCTCCAAAAAATTTAAGAGGCTCATTTAATACTTGAGACTAGGAAAAATCCCTTGGTAGTATAAGTAGAAATGCACACACAAATTAGTAAGGAGACTCAAAACTGGACCTTCAGATACATCCCAGAGTAATTTTGGCAGAGAATAAAAATATATATGCAGGGCCCCCTGAGGAGTTCGGGGGAAATGCGGAAATGTTGGACGTCTCCACCTAGGTTATTTCTAATATTCTCACAAACACTGAGGTCTGATAATCTGGTGTGCCAAGCCCTTGGTCTTGGGGTTTGCCCTTATGAAGCTTGTTGCTGCAAGGGAGAGGCTAAGCCTACTTGTGGTTGTGTCTAAGAGTCTACTCCAGAGTGCCTCTTTGTTGCTCAGATGTGGCCTTCTCTCTCTAGCTAAGCCTACTCCGCAGGTGAACCCACTGCCCTCCCCACTACGTAGAACCTGACTCCTAGGGGTGTAAATCTCCCTGGCAATGCAGGATATGACTCCCGAGGATGAGCCTGGACCTGGCACTGTGGGATTGAGAAAATTGTCTTGACCAAAAGGGAGAAGCAAAATGAAACAAAATAAAACTTTCAGTGGCCAAGAGATCTCAAATGGAGTGGAGAAGTCACTCTGGAGGGCATCCTTATGCACTATATACATATCCTTTTTAGATTTTAGCGTATTGGAATAGCTAGAAGTAAATTCCTGAAACTATCAAACTGCAACCCAGTAACCGTGATTCTTAAAGTTGACTGTATAACTATATGGCTTGCATGTGGTATGACTGTGTGACTGTGAAAACCTTGCGGCTCACACTCCCTTTATCCAGTATATGGATAGATGAGTAGAAAAATGGGGACAAAAACTAAATGAAAAATAGGGGTGATGAATGCACAACTATGTGATGGTACTGTGAACAGTTGATTGTACACCATGGATGACTGCATCCTGCATGGTATGTGAATATGTCTCAGTGAAACTGAAAAAAAAAAAAGAAAAGAAAAGAAAAAGAAAAAGAAAAAAAACTAGACCTTCAGAAAACTAAGCTTTCAGGGTCACCAAAACATTTCAAGATACTTATCATGTATCTAACGAACCTTCTCCAACAATAAGCTACAGAATTTCTAAATTCAACCCTGTTGATCAGTCACAGTAAAATTTTGAAAAATTAAAAAGTAAATGTCATCTGCTGCCCTTTAGAGTTGGCAGACTATATTGCACCTCTCCAATTCCAAAAATATGCCTGGACTTATAACTGGTTACCCAGCAAGCCCAACCAAATCAAAACAATTATTAATCCACAATCAGGAAAGAGTGAGAGAAGGAAAGTTTGATCAACATAACACTAAACTTATTTCTTGATCATACATAAAAAATATGATTTATCTTATGAAAATAATTTTATTCTAATTTATTTACATTCCTCCATTTCCAGAGGTAAGCATCCCAAAAGAGCTAATAATAGATTAAAACAGTTAGTATTAGAGGACAAATTATGTGTAAAGAGATTAGGTAAAAGGACAAAGTTAATGCCTTTGGGCTGCATAGTTCTCAGTAGTTAGCTATTTTAGGCTAAATTAAGCCAGTAACTCAATAGAGAAATATGATACCACAGAGTAACAGATTTAAATGTGGTCCTGTTTGGCCTCTTAGACCATTTTATGCCCAGGTGGTTGGGTTGTTAGTTTAACCACAAAGAGGCCGTTATGGGTTACAAATACATCTGGACAAGTATTTTCAAACAAATACTGTACAACCTAGATCTTTGTCCACGGACAGTTCAGCAAAATAACGGCCAGTTAACTAAATTAAGATGTTAAAATCATAGATTCACTTAATTAGATATTGATTTTCTGTCAACAGGAGCAGAAAAGAATAGCATGGGACTCTGAAAGTTTATTGAAACGATTTGATGAATAGAAAGACATTAAACTCGCAAACAGAAAGATGACTTGGAATCTTAGCAAACTTAACCCATCACGTCATGCAAGGAAGAGTAACTCCGTGCAGTGCAAACTCCCTATACAAACCAGCTGTTCGAAGCACAAAAGGACAGATTCCTGCCCTTCAGGAAATCAACGGATTGTCACAGAAACCAGGTAACTAGCATAATGTGAAGATCCATTCTGCTACTTCTGAAACTGTAAGTAATTCGGAAAAGTCGCACTACACATTGCAAAGTCATCAATTGTCACAAACCAAGAGCCTGCTTTTTGGGACATAGGCCGTTCCACCGCGTCCCGCAGTTCTTTTCCGCACCTGCCTGCCTTCCGGCTTGCACTTTCCGTCCCTGCTCTTTAGAAGGGGCTGCCCCTTTGGTGACAGAATCTGGAGGTTCGGACGTGATTCATGGTCTTTTTGACAAACTCTTTTAACCTGAGATACCCGAGTCGCGTTCGTGAACACTTCGGGTGTTTTAATCTAGCCCACCTCTGTGGGCTTGGGGGACAGACGTAGGATGCAGAAGAGCAGGGAGTTCCCTCCCGTGACCAACGGGAGCAGGGGCCGAGGGGCTCAGGACTCGGGCCTCCAGCGCCACGCCTCCCAAGGCCCGGGCTTCGGGGAGGTAACGCCGAGGCGGGCGGCGGAGACAGGTCTCAAGAGCGCGCTCCGGGGGCTGCCCCGCGCGTCCCGGAGGTGCCGAATGGCCGCGGCATTGCCCGGGCCGCCACCCCCCGGCAGCGCTCTGAAGGCCCGGACGCCCGTTCTCGCAGCCCAACTGGGCGGCCAACGCCAGGCGGGACCTGCACGCCGCCGAGGGGCTCTGAAATCCGCACACTGGGCAAGAAGGGACCCGGCAACGTGCCTTCTGCTCTTACCATGGCGCGCGCGGCTAGTCTTCCGGTGGCCGGGCTAGGGCTGGAGGCGAGGGCCGGGGCGGGCCAGGGCGGGTTTGATTTTGGCGCCGACAGCGCCCCAGAGGCGGAGCAGCGAAGAGTTGGAAGAGGGAGAGAAGGCTGACACTGGCCCGGACAGCGGACAGCGGCCCCTAGCGGCTCCGGCGGCCCCGCGAGCGCCCGACCGGGGCGGAGTCTCGTGCGAGGAACCCGCGCGCGGGGCGGGGCCTGCGTGGAGTGTAGGCGCCACGGCGCCCGTCTGTGTCTGCTGCGTCTCGCCTGTCTGCGTCTGGTGTCTTCGCCACGGTTCTGCAAACCTTGGCGCCGAGTCGCCTCCGCATCCTACCTCCTCGGTGTTGAATGTGGCTCTATTTTAAGGAAGGTCTTTGAGGGCTTGCTTTTACACGCGTTTTCTGGCGCAGCGGAAACCTGGCATCAGTTTATCTTGAAAAATAGAGGCACTTTGGCTGCGCAGGAAGGAAAGGTTGTCTCCTTCCGTCCGGATTTGCAAAGTCTGGGGCGGATTCCTTCGTTCCCTTTTCTGCTGTTTTATAATTTCCCAGCTTTCTCAACCACTGTCCACTGCATTTCCATCTTTTTCAAGTACGTTTGTTTGTTTGTATTTTTCCCCCTAGGTTTTTTGTTTTTGTCATTGTTTTTAAATTGAACAGTGCATTTCAAATAAAAACGGTCGAAAATAAGCCACTTCTTGACTTGACTGTAGGAATTCAGAGCAAAAGCTCGGGTCTCTTCACCTGAAGATGCTTGAAAATTCAGACTATTCACTTGTTTGGAAACAATAATAATCTTACCGAAAACATGAGTGACTTAGATCTAAAATAGGAATTGTAGATCTGTTGCTGCTTACGGTAGGGGGATGGGGTACACTGAATTGCTTAGAGCTCCGTGAATTCAATGTTTCCTAGAATATTTCTTAGCGTCATATTGCATTATTGTACAATGCAATAGGTGGTACATGAGATGATTTAAAAATAGTGAATGGGTAGCCATGTAATAAATATGCCTTAATATGTAATAGAAAAATACAATTAGCATGCCATACCTTATAGTTCTCAAATATTGCTCAAGATTTGAGTAAAATAGTATTCTAGTTTGCTAATGCTGCCAGAATGCAAAACACCAGAAATCGATTGGCTTTTATAAAAGGGGGTTTATTTGGTTACACAGTTACAGTCTTAAGGCCATAAAGTGTCCAAGGTAACACATCAGTAATCGGGTACCTTCACTGGAGGATGGCCAATGGTGTCCGGAAAACCTCTGTTAGCTGGGAAGGCATGTGGCTGGTGCCTGCTCCAGGTTCTGGTTTCAAAAAGGCTTTCTCCCAGCATGTTCCTCTCTAGGCTTCAGCTCCTCAAAAATGTCACTCTTAGTTGCTCTTGGGGCGTTTGTCCTCTCTTAGCTTTACCGGAGCAAAAGTCTGCTTTCAAAGGCCATCTCCAAAATGTCTCTGTAAGCTGAAGCTCCTCTCTCAGTTCCAGTGTGTTCTTAAAAGTGTCCCTTTTGGCTGTAGCTCCTCTTCAAAATCTCACTCTCAGCTGCACTGAGTTCCTTCTGTTTGTCAGTTCATTTATATGGCTCCAGTGATTTAATTTAGAACCACCCTGAATGGGTGGGGTAACACCTCCATGGAAATTATCCAATCAGAGTCATCACCCCAGTTGGGTGGGGCACATTTCCATGAAAACAACCTGATCCAGACATTCCAACTTAATCCCTTCTAATATGTCTGCCCCCACAAGATTGCATCAGAAAACATTGCTTTTTCTGGGGGATATAATGTATACAAACCTGTACAAATAGGTATGTAGGTTTTTTTTTAAATGTGATTTGAGAAAAATTAATTGTACTGATGATATATAGATGAGACAAAAATCATGAGGGTGACATTTGTGGGAATCCCTGCCTTAATCTCCCAGACTATGATACCTGTTCAACTGCATGAGAACAACCCTTCTTCACCTGGCTGACTCTTACCCATCCATTATACAACTCAGATGTTGCCTCTAAGAATCTTTTCCTCTCTGCCTCCCCATCCCAACCCCACAAACAGATCAGGTCCCTTCTGTAGTATAACAGCACTTTCTGTACAGTTTCATCATAGCACCTCTCATTCATTTTGTAATTGTTTACTTGGATGGCTTCCCTACAATATCAAGCTCCTTTCTTTGGCAAAGGCTAAGCCAACCATTTTGGTATCACCAAGATCTAGCACAGTGCCTAACACATGGTAAACACTAAGTAAATGCTAACCTTCAGTCTAGACAACTGGGGTCCTTACCTGAGGCCTGCCTTTTGGAAGACCACTTTGGCTGTCCTCCAGCCATCCCCTCCTTGTGTGCAAGGAGTCTGTAGGACCAAGGGGTCTTGCCTATCTGCTTCTCATGGCCACCCTTCTAGGCCTGGGACATGGGAACCAGGAATCCCTGCCTGTCTTTTTTGAGTTCCCTGAAAAACAGAACAGAGTCTTGTTGCTGGTAATTTATTTGGGAAATAAGAGTGAGGAAGCAGTGAGGGTGAGACAGTAAAGGAGGAAAAGTCACAAAAGATGTGTTATTGAGGTCATTGCTGAATAAGGGGAGTTCAACTCACCAGAACTTCCAGTTTGCTAATGCTACCAGAATGCAAAATACCAGAAATGGATTGGCTTTTATAAAGAGGGTTTATGGTTACAAAGTTACAGTCTTAAGGCTATAAAGTGTCCAAGGTAAGGCATCATCACTGGGGTACCTTCACTGAAGGATGGCCATTGGCATCTGGAAAACCTCTGTTTGCTTGGAAAGCACGTGGCTAGTGTCTGCTGATCCCAAATTGTGTTCCAGCTCCACTCTCAGCTCCTGTGTGTTCTTAAAAGCATCTCTCTTCGCTGAAGCACCTCCTTCTGTCTGTGAACACTTTTATAGGACTCCAGTGATTCAATTAAGACTCACCCTGAATGGGTGGGGTAACACCTCCATGAAAATGATCCAATCAAAAGTCTCACCCACAGTTGAGTCACATCTCCATGGAAATACTCAAAGGATTCCAACCTAATCAATACTAATATGTCTGCCCCCACAAGACTGCATCAAAAAACATGGAGTTTGGGGGGACATAATACATCCAAACTGGCACATCTGAGAAGCTTCCAGAACATCTTCCAGAACTACCAGTCCAAAGAACCAGAGGCACCTTAAGTGGGACCTGGAAGAAAGCTCAGAACTCCCAGTAGCTCCTGCTGAGTCATGCATAGGTAAGACAAGAGAAGGGTTTGTGGGCTGGCACCGTCTGAATGGTCCTGAGCCCTTTTCCAGGGCTGTGCAGACATTTCTGCAGGCTTTTCCTCCTGAAGGCAGGCTGCACCAACAGTGTACACATCCTGGGCCCAGGGAGTGACTCTTTGTGGAGGTGGAAGGGGCTTGGATAAGTGGGAGATCAGAGGAGGGATGTGGTCTCTTCCTCCCCTGAATCTCCATAGTTCTTGGTGCTCTATTTTATTGTATTACACCTGTCAATATACATTTTTATTGTCCACAAACCCTAATGTTTGTGGGGCCTGGAACAAGACTGCAAATGGAGGCCCCTGGCCTGGAGGAAGCTAGGGGGTGACTCGTTCAGTGTGGCAATTGAATAGCAGCTGACCCAGGCTGGTGGCAGAAAGGTTAAAAGGGAGGGAAATTATGAAATCTGCAGTTCTACAATGATTATATGTCAGGCCAGAGAGGAAAGGTGGAAAAAAGAACTAGTTAACAGCAAGGAGGAAATGGTTTGGGAAAGAAGAAGTATAGTTTTTGACATCCTGAGCTTGTGTTGTTAAGAAGGGTATCTGGGGGGATGATTTGGGTGTTGTTTTTTACTTTTATTTTTTATTCTTATTTTTATTCTTTCTGGTGTAAGGAAAATGTTCAAAAATTGATTGGGGTGATGACTGTGTGATTGTGAAAACCTTGTGGCTCACACTCCCTCTATCCAGTGTATGGATGGATGAGTAGAAAAATGGGGACAAAAACTAAATGAAAAAAGGGGGTGATGAATGCACAACTATATGATGGTACTGTGAACAGTTGATTGTACATCATGGATAATTGTATGGTATGTGACTATATCTCAATAAAATTGAATTTTTTAAAAAAGAAGGGCATTTGGGAAAGATCTTTAGAGAGCAGGAAATGAAGAATCAAACTCAGGAGTAAGAGCACAGAGAGAGAGTGTTTTGGAAGTCTATATAACTGATGTTTAGAGACAATTAAATTAATGTATGCTAAGGGATTTTGTAAATTGCAAATTTCTCCCACTAATATACATACCACACACCACTGCCACATTACTCTTCCTAAAGGACAATGCTGGTCCTAATAATCTTTGCTCAAAAACTTTCATTAGCCCTACCACCTACAAAATTCACGTTCGGGTATTTGAAAATCTTTACAAACCTATATTTCTTTGCCCAAGAGAATGGATGAATTTGTGGAAGGAGAGAACAGAGAGAGAGAAGAGACCTGAGGATAGAACTTCCCTTCAGAAGGTACCATGAAGCTCTAGTTACTTTCAGGCTCACAGCCTCTTCCTGTGAATCTCAGCTCCTAGCGTTCTTTCTGCACAAAGTTGCGGTTCTTGCCACATCCATCAAATGAGCTGTCTAGACGAGGGCTGGATGCTCAAGCCAAAGGCAACGTGCACAGAATGAGCAGCAGGCAGGCTCCCTGCCTCTGAGGTCACTTGATGCAAAACCATGCCCTTGGACAGTGACATAGTGACCCAAGCAGGCTTTCTCTTGGGAAGAATGAGTACTAAAAGGGTAGCACCACACAGAGAGGGTAGGTCATTTCAGCTGCGGCTCTACCCTAAAAATCACAAAACTGCTGTTTCAGTTCGAGATTCCTGGTGTGTTCTTCAGTTTCAGAATACCAATCCTCACAAGGACCCCCACCAAGGAGAAGGAGATGCCTCTGGTTACCTTGCATCCTTTGTAATAAACATCCCAAACTGAAGGTAACCTTTTCATAGCCCTTCTCTGAAGTTTTGAGAAGACCAACTCATAGAAGTAGCTTAGAGAAGATCTTCTCTAAAGAAGTAGGTAAATAAAGTAAAGCCATTCAAAAGGAAGATAGGGAGAGAAGGAGGAGACTGCAAAATCAAGTGAGGAGATTTCAGGGAAGAAATAGTCAACATTTTAAACTGTCAACCATGGCCCAGCTCCTGAGGTAGAAAGGATGATGCTATATTATGTCACTGGTGTAGAGCACTCATTCTCAATTGGGGCAGTATCAAAACTCGTTCTTGGGGGTGGGGGGGGGATGTTCTTAAATATTACAATGGTTTTTGGTACAATAGTTTGTGGCCCCTCCAACGGGCTATAGTATGTAAACAGATATACAATATATCTCTGGTATTAAAATTTCATAGGGAGGAGAGTTGATTGGAGAAAAAGAAAGTCTGAAATGACTCCTTAAGGGGATGGAAATGGAAGAAAGAAAAATATTGATAAACCTTGGTGTGCAGTGACTATGTAATTTATCATCCAAACTGGGACACTTCTGAGAATGAAAGAAGCTGCTATTTCTTCTTATGCTGGGACAACAGGTGTAAAGCAGGATTATCACCATCAATTATGTGATAACTTGGAATTTCCATAGTACTTCTCTTTCCATTCTTACCAAAAGGTACTCTGTATTATGGTTACTGATGCTCTTGTAACTTTTTCATCTGAGATGTAAACCCTTTGAGAGCAGACACAGTAACTTACTCTTCTTCGTCACCCTGCCTCATATCTCATTGTATCTTCTTAAGCATTCTCTGGTGTCACCGTATTGAACTGCTGTCATTCCCTGGCAACCCACGGTCTCTCACGTTGACACAGGCTGCCGTCACCCCAACCCTCCTTGGGCCCCACATGTACCTTTGCTCTGGCTGATTCTTTTTTTTCTGCTTAGAAAAGATTCAAGAATAAAGACATCTAATGTTTAGTTTTTTCCTCTAGTATTGTCAGAACAGAGATCAGACTTCTTTTATAGTTATAATGCCTATGTTCAGACTTTACTTCTTAATCAAATTTTGAAATGTTTCTTTATAAGGTTAATAACTATCTTTGAAATTAGATTAATAAAACTGTCTTTGAAATTGTTCACTGAGCAATTAAATATTTTTGTCCATACACATTCAAATTTAGTTACTGCTCTCAGTAAGATATTCATAATTTTCCCAGTTTCAGTCTGTTTAACTTGTAGTGAGAAGATGTGGGCTCTAGTACTATATCTTCTAATTAGTGGTATGGCCCTATACAAGCCATTTTATATCCCTGCCTTTACCCATAGCAAACAGGGATAATAATATCTTTTTCTTTCTCTTTTAGTCACTTTTTATTTACAGTTTGTGTTCAATGCAAATCAATTCCATGAGAAATTACTATGAATCAAAGCATAAATACACAAATGTAATATACAATCTAAAACAGATGTATAACTTTCAAACCTGAAGGGAGTTTTCATTCATACACAGAATAGCTTGAGATCTGTTGAATCTGATTGTTCCCATGTAGATTTCTAAAGATGGAAAAAAAAAATGACTGGCTATCAAGACTTCTGTGGTAATATTAGATACTGGATCATCTAAGCATCAGTGTGTGACCATGTAACAAAAAACTTCATGAGGAGTCTATTTTTAAAAAGGTTTCTGTGCATTAAGGCAGTTGTGAAAGATGTACTTTCCAGAGTTAAGCCAACTTTAAGGTTCGGACCAAGTTCTAACTATCTAAAAATAATAACTGATACAGAAAGTGTTCCAAATGTAGCTTTTCAGATGCATAAAGTTAAAAAAAAAAGTATTTACAGATAGAGTATGAAAGTTTTTGTGAATTTAATGCAGGATGGGTTCCAGTCTTCACTTCCCAAATACTGGATTTGCATTATTTTTGGCTCCTTTACATTTACCTTTTAATTTCAAGACCTGTAAATTTTACTTTCAAAACAGATCATTTATTAAATTGTAAAAAGTATTCAACATATGCAGAAACCAAAAAGCAGCATTTTGAAATTTGTTGAGGTCAATGCACTTCTACTCTTTGGAATCAGTTTAGCTAAATTAATCTGGTACTCTTGTTGGATGGGAATATGATGGGAAATGCCTACCATTTGATTTATTCATTATGCTTGCATTGGGGGTAGTTTCCAATATATCATTGCACTGGCACATGTCAATTACCACATAAAAAGTCAAATACAATGTCAAATCCAAAGCCTCAGAAATAGGAGTTCAGTTCCCAAAAGAACAGTGATAGCTTAACAATATAAAACCTTTATCTAGAGTTTATCATCGTTAAATTAGTATTGGTGAAACAATACATGGAGAATTTACAATAACACCTGGAGGGTTCTTCATATATAATGTACATATAAATAGAATCATGAAAGCTTTTTATTACCTAAACATTTCATGGCCCTATTTAATTAATGTACCAAATGAAAACTGAATCTCCTTTCTGCACCCATTGTTTCCTCTCTAGATAATACCTATTTTTTTTTCAAGGTAGGGTTTTAAGTGTCCATATTTCTTAAGTCATATTTAAGGAAATCATTTATTTTGGGTGTCTCTCTTTATCTTTTACATGAAACTCCAGCAGATTTAATATTGGCATTCATCATCTAGTCACATCCTTCACAAGTTCTTCAAACCAGTCAAATCTGGGTTTCTCAACATTTTCTGTATCAATAAGTTGTGGAACCAGTATATTTGAGGAACACCTGTTTTCTCCTTGTCACACTGGACTTGAGATGCCATTTGGATTGGGTTCAGAAGCTGGAGAAGCATAGGTGTTTCTTGCTCTGAGTCTCTTAACAGTAGAGATGCAAAAGGGAGAGCGAGACCAGGAGAAGGCTGGCTGTAGACTGCAGGGCACTGCCATCTTCTTGGGTGGTGGCACTAGCTGGACTTGGAACAGCTGAGGTATTCTGAGAGGAGTTAACCTGAAAGTGTTTGATTTGAATAGATCTGTGCGGATAAGAGCAGAACCAGAAGCAGCAGCCCCAGCCTGAGCCTGGCCACCATCACGTTGCCCTTGTCCACTCCGCAGGCACACTGCGTGATGCACTGGATGCTCGGTGCATGGAGAACCAATTGCAGCTTTTTAATCTACCTTTAGGTAAGCATACGTAAGATTTATATGAAAACATTTTGCTAATATCACTAAACAAATATAAGGTAAAATATGTTCGGTTTTATCATATTAACTATTTTCTTGACTATTTGGTTGACATTTTTATAATTTAACCAAAATAAAGATCACATACTTTCAGAACTACAAAATTAAGTAGTTATACAAGTTGAATTTAAATAGTAAAGCTGGTTATAATAAATCCATTCATCCATGTTCTTATTTAATTACATTAAGAAAATAATAATTATAAAAATAGGTAAAAATCCATGAAAATATTCCTATGTATTCTAGCTTAGGAGTTCTTCCCCATTATCAATGACTGTCTGGCAGCAGCCACTGCATCAGGTACTCGAACAGTTATATTGTCCCTAGACTTTATCACACATACTTGGCAGCCCAACTGTGTTGTCTTTTAGTCCATAAGATCAAGCATGTCATTCTTCTCATCAGTAATTTCTTGTAGCTTCTCAAATACATACTTGTCAAAGAGGAGGTGACACATAGAGCAAGCTAAGGTTCCCTCACATGCACCCAAACCATTAATATCTAGACTATTTTCAACCACAACACCTAGCAGAGAGTCACTAACTTTTCCTTTGGTTGTTAATGTTTCAGCATCATGGTTTATAAAGTGGACTATGGTTTTTATCTTCTGAGCTGCTCTGGTGCAGGTGCTGATATGCTCAGCAGCCAGCTGGCCCCGGAGCTCCCACCTGGCCTCTGGTCCCCAGGAGCTCGCAGGCTCCAGTGCAGGGTCCAGTGAGGAGCAGGGCTCTGGCTGATTCCTACTTGTCCTTTGGGGCTTGGTTCTGACATCCTCTGCTTTTTGAATCCCTCTCTGATCTCCCAAGGCTGGTTTAGATCCCTGTGCTTGCTCTAGAACTTCACTATCCAATAGAGTAGCCATTGGCCACATGTGGCTGCTAGCACTTGAAATGTAACTAGTCCAGACTGAGACGTGCTATCAGTGTAAAATACACACTGGATTTTGGAGACTTGGTATGAAAAAAAGAATGTAAAATGCCTCATTAATACTTTTTTATTCTGCTTACATGTTGAAATGACGATATTTTGGCTATGTTGGATTAAATCCATTGTTAAATTAATTTCACCTGTTTCTTTTTACTTTTTTATTGTAGCTACTACAAAATTTAAAAGTAAATCTGTAGTTTGCTTATATTTCTTTAGGGCAGCACTGTAGCATTTATCATACCCTTATCACACAAACAAACCTTTAACCTCTTTCTATGAATCCTCACTCCCTAGAAAATTTTAATCGGTTTTGAGTTTTAAATACCACCTATAAACTGACAACTCCATCATGGACCTGAATCTCAGTCTCATATCCAACTGTCTATCCAACATTTTCTCTTAAATAGATGTCTCAGACTTAATATGTCCAAAAAGCAAATTGTTTTCTTCCCCTAAATCTGTTCCTATCTTCCCTCTCACAGTAAATATCAATTAATTATTCTAGTATCTCAGGCCAAAAATCTTAATTTTGACTCCGTTCTTTTTCGTACAAATGGATCTGTGGTAGGTTGAAGTATGTACCCAAGGTGGGGGAAAAACCCATTCTTAATCTCAATCCATTCCTGTTATTTTAAGGTGTGGCCCAATCAAATGGGTTTGGGCCTTCATCCTGTTACTGGAGGCTTTACAAAGGGAAAGCCACGG
The DNA here is from genome assembly GCF_015220235.1 of Choloepus didactylus. NCBI lineage: Eukaryota > Metazoa > Chordata > Mammalia > Pilosa > Megalonychidae > Choloepus > Choloepus didactylus. The sequence continues at coordinate 166,714,854 of NC_051309.1, read as the reverse complement.
GGAAGAGCCAGAAGATGGAAGTCAATAGAACCTGGAACCTGGAGGAGAAAGGAGAGGATGTTGTCATGTGCCAGAGAAGCCAAGGAACCCAAGGGTCACTGGCCAGCCAGAGCACTACCAAACCTGGGAGGAAGCAAGCCTGCTAGCCTCTGAAACCAATAAACTCCTATCATAAGCCAAACCATTATGTGGTATTTGTCATAGCAGCCAGGAAACTAAGACAGCATCCATTCCATCAGGAAATTCTGTTGGATCTGCCTTCAGAATATATGCAGAATTTGACCACTTCTTGTCATTTCTCCTACAACCATTCTTGTCCAGGCCCCTGTCTTCTCTCCCCTGTATTACTGCAGCAGCCTCCCAGCTGGAATCCCTGCGTCAGCCCTTGCCCCATGAAGTCTTTCCCCCACATGGTGGACAGAATGATCCTTTCGAAACCAAGTCAGATCATCTCACTACTCTCCCTCAAAACCTTTTAGGAGTTTCCTGTCCCACCCAGAATAAAATCCTGACCATGGTTGACAGGTTCTAGGTAACCTGGGCCCCTGTTTCCTCTTTGATTCCATCTACCATGCTCCCTCAGCTTATTCTGCTCCCATCTCCAGGCCTGGACATGTGCTGTTCTCATGGTCTGGCACATCCTTCCCCAGATAAGATGGTTTGCTCTCTTGTCTCAGTAACTGCTAGCCTCTGAAACCACGTGCCAATAAGCTTTACACATCTTTAACTGCAAGAGCCCTTCCCACCCACATCTGTTCTTCTACCCTACTGATCTTCCTTTTCACTTACTCCACCACCTGATTCATGGGCTGGCTTCCTGGGCATATGACCAGTGCCATCACACAGGGACCTGTGCCTAGAAGGGACCTGAGCTTGGGGTTTGGTGCTTTGTGGTTGTTGCCTTGGAATTCTTACTAATTTTATCTTTGAATGTGTTTTGTAAGTGAAGTTTGATGAGACAGTGGAGAATATGCTGCAGGGGGTGAGGAGGCAGGGCTTGGAAAATAATTTAAGATAAATTTTAGTGCTCATCCCATCACTGGAAAATACAAATCAGAGACTTATTAATATAATAACTGAAAAGCCTATAACTATATCAGGAAAAAAAAAAGATTGTTCCAACTCCTATCTTCTCTTCACCTCCCGGGGTAAGCCCTCAGCTGCCTGCTCCCTCACCCAGTGTCCCCTGCCACCCTCTGCCCTGGCAGGGTCCTGGGCACAATGTGGGGAGGGTGAGTCATGGGGTGGGGCCCCAGGCACTTGTGACGAGCAAGTATCCCCATGCCCAAAGGAGTGACATTAAATAGCAAATTTAAAATGCCACGATAGATTGAGAGAGACCATAGAAGAAAAGAAAAAGCTTATTCACTGCTCTTTGAATGAGGGGCCCACATTTCATTTTGCACTGGGCTCCCCAAATTATGTAGGCAGCCCTGTATATATTTATTTATTTGTCTCATCTCAGTAAAATAAGGCTCCATGAGAACAGGAGTTTTTTTTTTTTTTCACTGCTATTCCCTACTGCCCAGAACAGTACCTGAACATACTAGACTCTCAATAAATATTTGCTATTGAAAGGATATAAAACCAGCTCATCACCTTTCTATATGTATGTTATATTTTACAACAATGGAAATGGCTGAAGTGGAACTGTGACCCATGACATTCTTTGAATTTGCTAATAATTTGGGAAATCGTACTTTGAAAGTTATCACTGTTATGTACATACGTTAAAGTTCACAATAAAAAAATTGGTTTGGGCTTAAAAAACAAATAAAAAAAAAACAAAACAAAACAGCTCATGGTGTTTTAATTACTTGGTCTGTTTCCCTACCAGACTGTAAGCTCTCTGGATACAGACTTTATTAGTCATCCATATATCCCTTACACCTGGCCCAAAGGCTGTGTACCACAGGTGCTTAGACATTTGTTAAATTATTATATTATAATGAAAAAGAGACAGTAGAGTCTCCTAATATAAAGAATAACAAGCTACAGCTTTAATTGAATTCCTTGTCTGCTCTGGGAAAAGGTACACCTGGCTTTATGTGACAAAAATTCCCAAAGGACAATGAGAGATGTGCTGAACTAGAACACAGGGGATGTGGCTTATATGAGGAATGTCCCATGTATCTCTTGCTGAGTCTGAAAACCTCTAAATAGTCTGCAATGACAACAATGCTTGCTTGCTTAAAAGAAAAAATAAGTAGAGAATGGAAGTAGATATTCTTCCAATTAACTATTGCCAGTCAGTAGTCATGTTTGGCCTTTTTTCAATTTCTATTATGTCATCTCTCCTTCCAAAACTAACTTTAGTGGCCTCTTCCAGAGAGTAACTCTATTTGGGATTTTTTAACACTCAAAAACCCCAAACCAAATGAATTTTTATTGTTTCGTTCTGTTGTTTCTCAGAAGATACTTAAAGCTAAGTCTCTAATTAAGATAAATTTTTGTGCTCATCCCATCACAGCAAAATACAAATCTGAGACTTATTAGTGAGTAACTGAAAAGCCTCTAACTGTATAAGGAAAAAGATTGTGTGTGAACATGTAAGTCAATGACGTTTATGACCAACAAAGAGACAAGGTCTCTTTACAGGAAAATGAAAGAACAAGCACTGAGTCCACTTGTGATTGATGACCTCATCTTCCTCAAACCTTGTGGGGAAGATACTGACGTAGATAAGGAGAGTTAAAATGACAAGTTTCAAATTATGAACAGAAAGCAATGTTTAACAAGACTGGCTCAAATGGGCTTCGCGGTTAAAGGGAAGGAGAGGGCCCCTGACTTAAGCCCAGAGTTGGCGCTATAATCAAAGGTGGGAACTCTCGGTGGGAAATTTAAACTGAATGAGCTCTCTTGGATAGGCTGTACAATTTAAAATCCCAAAGGCGAACTAGTTAGCTCTCTTGGATAGACTGTATCCTCTGGAGTATCCAGCCAATGGAGAAACAGGGGAGGGACTTGCCTGTTAGACTTAGGATATAAAATGTTGCTGTGGTCTATCGTTTGGCGTGCCTGCCACATTTCTTTGGTGATGTGCCCGCTCTTGCAAGATGGTGAATAAATTCTTTTCCCCTCCGCAAAAAAAAAAAGCGATGTTTAAGAAATGTTTTATTCAATTTAAGAAAGACTGTGGAAACTAACTCCTTTGACAGTATGACTTAGTGATACCCCGTTATTTGCGTGTTCACTGTCTGGCTTTATTACAACTGAATTGCCAGGGAACTGTCCACAGTTTTCCTTGGGTGACGATGTGAAATGAGTACTACTATTTATGTAATAAAAATTTTTATTTTAATGAATTTCAGTGGGACCTGAAGACAATGTTGGAAGTGAGGTCCTTTAGAAATATGCCTGCCATGACTGCTAGACCATTGCCTTTTCTTGTGATTCTTTGAGGGTTTTAAGGACAGAGATTTTGATTTATACTTATAATCTTCTAAATGTACATGCTATATATGTGTTCCAATTTTCCAAATCACTGTTAAAGATACATTCAAAAAGCTAACAAATCATTAGCATCATAACCAACAGATACTTTCCTAAGTTTTTCTTACTGGTATTAAAGATTCAATTGAGGTGTTGATCTCTCCCATGTATTCAAGAACATCCTTCCACTTCCCATCATTAAAAAAAGAGAATGATACGTTAAATTATAAAAATACACATTTACCCTGAAAATGGAGAAAACAAGCTTTATTATAATGATTTGAGATTTTGTGCATGGTGAAGTTATACACATGAATCTTGCTTCTCCTGTGTTTCAAGACAGAATTAATTTAAAGTTTTATTGTAGACTAAAGCATCCAAAATACTGTGGTACATATGTAGCTACGAATGTACAAACACCTTGATGCACAGTGTTCATTCTTTTCTTTAAATAGGCAATCATTATTTTGATTCTTAAAAGAACAAATAAAGAGAATATATCAGTATCAATGTCAGAGAGCACAAGACTTAGTGTTCTATGCACAAGACACATGAGACGGATCTATAAAGACGGAATGTACAAAATTAAAAAAAAGGAAGCAAAAACCTTCATACTCATACAGAGGATTGAATGGCTATAGAATTGAGATGATATAAAGAATTCTATTATAAGAATACACTCTGTTGATGACAGAACATTCCCATGTCATAAAGCAAAAGCACTGAGATTAAGGCTGTGTTGCTTTCAAAAGTTAATGGAAATGCTGTACATTCATTGGAACAATAGCCAATTTATTAAACTATTCTAGAATAGAAATTAATAACTTTCATACATTCTCCACCAACAGACCACACAATCACTGCCACACAGTTCATCTTCACAAAGTTTTTAAGATTAACATCATGATTTGTGGCTTACTGTCATTTAAAACAAAACAAAAAATTAGTTATTTATAACAAACAAATCTTTAATGGGCACTTAGTTTCCTTTATGGCAATACTAGATTCTTAGTTATCAAAAATATTAAAACAATTGTAAAGTTTCAAACCCTGCCTCATTTACAGAATGCAATAGTATTACGACTTCTGGTTTTAAGCAAAATTAGGTAATGTTTGCATCAAACAGCTGCAATTTTATCCTACCTGGAAATGTCTTGGTTTTAAATTATTAAACTGAAAACATTCCTCCTGTTTTAGAAACTAGTGAATAGAGAGGTTACTACAGAATTCGAATGTACAAAAAGATTTTTTTCCCATTTGGAATAATCTGATGTATATTTGCTGTTTCTTCCAATTGATTCATAGGTTTACCAAAAACATTTATGTTAACCTTCAATGTTAAGGATCCACGGATACATGCTAATGCACTGCTTTTCCAGTGAACTCTGTGTTAGGAAATACCCTGTATATTTAGTAAAAGCAAGTGTGTTCTAGTTGCATGGATCTGGAGTACTTGTTTGCCTCAAATCTAGTGGTTAATGAAAGTTTGATCAAAATATCAAGTACCCTTAAAAAAATAAGCAAACAGTACATAAAGGCTTTTTATTTATTTGTTTCTGAGTGGACAAGTGACTCCCTATCTCCCCATGTCCAGCAGGGAAGTCTGTATTGAGAGGGAATGCATTGTCACTGACCTTTAAATTCTAAGTGGCAATATTTTGCCATAAGTGCCCAGGGGAGGTGGGGATTTGAATGAGTACTTTTTCAGTGCTACTTACCATGAAGACTGACAGGTTCTGTACATTTCACAAAAAGAAATCGAACAATAATGGTAGCCCAGAAAAAAAGCCACTTCTTTTCATGTCCTTCTCAGTTTACCAGAAACCATTCTTAACAGGATGTGACAAAATTTCATTTACACTTTGTCTATTTGAATCTTAGCAGCAAGACATCTTCCCCAAAAATATGCTTACCGAGAAATACAGTAAATGCACATATGTATCCAAGTGTGAACTGTTATCTGTACTTTAACATTTATGATTAAATAATTTTGGGGGAGAAATAGTGTTTCTCAGAGTGCCCAGAACGTGGGTCTTAGAAACAGATGGTCAAACAGTTCTGAATCAGAGTATGTATTCTTTCATTCCAGTTTGTGCCAATATTGATATGTAAAACATTAAGTTTTGCATTCAATCTACTACCGAGATACCCAGCCTGATATGGTAGGACGGCTGGTTAGTTTATAAAAAGTTGGTTTCTAAGTTCACAACTATAACATAAATGTTGTGTAAAAAATCTCTTTAAATAAACTAGTCTTAAGATCAATAGCCTGTGACAGAATCTAATTAGGAAGCCATTTTTACTTGTGAAAATAACCTAAAATTAATTTAACCAATTTTTAAGTTTTCTTTTAAACGGTCTAAGAACTACCAACAGTCTAGCCTATCCTCTATGCAGAATGTAAGCTCCAAGGGGATGGGGATTTTTTCAGTGGCTACAACAGTGCCTGATGCCTAATAGGTACTCAGTAAATATGAATGGTTCAATTCATAGACTTACTTCACTGACGTTAGAAAAAATGTCTTAGTTTAACTTTCTAAAAATGTTATTGAAATTTTATCATTTTATCATAGGCCCAAATATTTTTTAAAACTCTAAGAAAATACTAAACATAAATGTAAATCTTCCTGAAAAAATTTTTTCAGAGGTTGATTCAGACACAATAAATTTAACAAACAATTGGAAGTAGCTAGAGAGTTCCTTTCTGAATTTAAAAAAATCCTATAAGAGAATGACTGAATTATATATTAACAAGCAATAAACATCACATTAATATAATTATACATATGGGAAATGTTTCCTTATAGTACAGTTCTAAGGTGCTTTCACTGAAAAGAGACCCCAAAGTCATCAAAAATGCCAAACCTGACATCCTATTTGGTAGAACTGAGTAGAAAATTAAACCAGTGGAAATGGACCGCATCTTAAAGCATCAATGACAGATAAACGATTGGCTAAATTATTCTTAAAATTTTTCAAGTTGCATTTATACTTAGTTTAAATTAAGTGAAACTCAAGTGGAACTTTTCTTCTGACCTACTGTTTTTTGAAAAGGACAGAGGCCATTTTTCTGACTAAAAGTCAGCCATCACCATCATTCCTGGAAAATGGCAAAAATGAATCTGCTTTAGGGCTTGCTCCACTGGGATGTCTTTAAGCTGCACAGGAAAGGAATGTGCTGAAGAATGGCTGGACAATGCTTGTCTGTCTTTCAGAGTGCTGCCTATTTCAATATACCAAAGATTCAGCTATATAGATATATATTTATATTATACAGTCTACCTTACCCTAAGCATGTATACATAGTCCCTTTAATGTCTCTACTATTCATTAGACAATGATAAATAACCATAACATGCCCTTACCTGTAATGCCTTCAAGATAACACAACTTTGGTAACACTTGCTTTCTAAGGGGAAACCATTAATCAATCACAAGCCTTTGGTTGACACCATCAGTCCTCCAAAGGGCTACTCATGGTGCTCTGTCCTCGGACACTGGTGTCCTTCTACATGTGCTGACAATCTGCAGGAGGTAAAGCTTTCGCTTTCATGAGGTGGAAGGAGAGAGACACGTGTGAACATGGCACATACAACGTGACTAACATTTTCTTGATTACATTCCAGTGCGTTAATCTGGAGTTATGGGGCTGTTTACCAAAAGGTAGCATTACTATTTTAATATGCTTTACAAAGCATTCAGAATTTCAGGTCTACCTGAAAATGGACTTTGTTTTCTGGTACAAGGTGAGTAGGAAAGAGAAGGTGAAAAGAAAACATCACAAAGATCTTTGATCTAACCCAGAAAGGTGGGGAAACTGGGATTGATTCTTAAGAGCTAAACTCAAAGCCCACCAATCAGACCTGGGAGGATTCTGCAAGACAGCCTTATTTATTCTAAAGCAACTTATATTATAGTTACTGATGACCAAAAAAATGTTGCACGAGTAATACCTATTACGAAAGTGTGGTTAGAAGATTCCCCAGGTCATGTGACCTAGGTTAAATAAAGTAAATAACTACAACACATTTTGTCTTTGTTTTGTTCCGTTTTTTTGGAAGCTCTGAGCCAAAGCTACCATTCACAGGATTAACAAACACCTTTAAATATTCTAGTTTTTTAAAAATGTTTGTTTCACTTGCAAAATTAGTTTAACTACATAAATTCTTGTCCTATAAGCCATAGTTCACAGGTGTAAAACTTGGCAGTTTTTATAATTCCATAGAAGAGATTTTTTTTTTAAACCCTAAAGGTGAATTGTGGAAGTTGGATATGCAGTCTTAAGGAAATTGTTACATTCAGAAATAACCTTGGAAAAGTTCACCAGTGATTCCTTCTAGCAAGAAAAGTCTAGACATAATCTGGTCCCGCGTAGAAAACATCCATTCCAGTTTATAGTGCAAGACCTTTGTAAGGGGGTGTCCAGTTGCCCACTGTTACTGCAAGTATCGATAGACCTTGAAACAGTGATTTCCAGAGTCTGCAACCACGACATGGCCATCAGAAGTTAGGGCCAGGCCCTGGGGGCCGTAGAGAGGGTCAGCAGATGTGTTAATGTAGGACAAAAACGATCCACTTCCATCAAAAACCTGTAAAAAATATAAAGGCAGAGCATAATAGGAAAAGTTACAGTAAACGCTGAAGTATGAGTTGGAAAACCTCAATGCTAATGTTGCCAGCATAAAGCATATATGCCACCCCCGAGGTCTGTTTAGGTCATACCACATATTCACACCCTCCCTCCACTTAGTTTATGTTTTCTCTTCTCTCTCCCTGTGCCCTGGAGTCACTGATATAGAAGGCGCCATTGGCTGCCAGATCTTGTTAAATTCCTACAGTTGTCAAAACAAGCATTTGGTGGAAATGGCCTTGGATGGTGCTTGAAAATGAACTACCTTTATTTCTCACTCGAAGTTTTCACTTCTTCCCCTTCCATCCTCACAGTCCCCTTTCATTCCTTTTCACCCCCAATCATAAGGGAGAAAAATCAGCAACTAGACCATAATAGAGTGATCCTAATCATAATTTACAATGAAACAATATAGAATTTTTTTTCCTTTTTCAGGAAAGAGACAATTGTTAGAAGGCAATGGTTTTACATGTACATTTCGATATGAAGTGTTCTTTTGATTTGGAAGCTTCTGCAATGACGAAATAAAAGAAATAAATCCAGGCCCTTACACTTCTCCTGCACAAGGCCCAGGCTGGTTTCTTTGGACCATTTTGCTTGGCCTGCATGGTGTTTTTAAAAGCAGTGTAACCAGGCAGGTCCTGTGCAGGGGCCACAAGACAAAGTTTAGCATCTGCTGTCCCACACAGAGCAGCTTCAAGAATTTAGCTCCCTGTCTGCCTTCTGTAGAAATGTCTATAGGCATCTGAGTTTGTGACCCCTGGTCTAATACACTTATCAGTTACAGAATGCCTCTTACAAATAATAATGTCTTTGGGATACTCTATCAAGATAAATACATTGGAGAAATAAAAGCATTTGGTGTTACAGTTGTAGCCTCAGTTGTTCTTCTGAACAGGAGAGGCCTAAATCACACTCAGACTGCTAACTTTTCCTGTCCTCACAGAGACATTTGAATGCTACTGACGTAACTGGTGCACGCTTGGTTCTCAGGTGCACTACACAGAGCCACATCAGCAGGGATGAAAAACCCTGTCTGTAGTTTGTTAATGCATGTTTAGATCCTTATACAGGTGTACACAGGGAAACTGGAGGAAAGAACACTCTTCACTTTGAGGATTTAAACTGGAATGGATTTCTTGACATGGAACCAGATTATAACTAGAAATAAACACTGGTGAACTTTCCAAGGTTATATCTGACTGCAACAATTTCCTTAATTTAGAGTAAAAACCAAATCTTTTTGTGCCATGACCTCTTTGGCAGTCTGGTAAAGACTACAGACCCCTTCTCAGAATAATATTTTAATGTTTCTTTTTTTTTTCCTTTCCAGAATATAACCATTTTATTATTTTTTAAGACTCATTCAAAATGGCAAATGCTATTATGATACCATCATTCCTGAACCACAAAAACATATTTAAATTCCTAATTATTATTACTTTGAGTTTATTTGATTTTGAAAACTTTTTATTTTGAAATGATTATAGAGTCATTGGAAGTTGCAAATATAGTACAGAAAGGTCCCATGTCCCTCTCACCCAGTTTCCCCCAATGGTTACATCTTACATAATTATAGTACAATATCAAAACCAACAAACAGGCATATCATATGCCATTTATCACATGTGTATATTGTGTAATCACCACTGGAATCAATACATAAAGCTATTCCATCACCATAAAGACCTCCCTTTATGGTCATCCCCCTCCCTTTTAACCCTTGTCTAGCCACAAATCTGTTTTCCATCTCTGTAATTTTGTCATTTCAGGAATGTTATATAAACATACATCTACTGTATGTGACCCTTTTGAAATTGGCTTTTTTTCCCACTCATTATAACGCCCTTGATATCCATCCAAGTTGTTGAATGTATCAAGTTTGTTCCTTTTTATTGCTGAGTAGTATTCCACAATATGAATGTACCGCTGTTTAGCCATTAATCTTGGAAGGACATGTGGGTTATTCCCACGTGGGGGAGTTTATGAATAAAGCTTTGATTAAAAATGATGTACAGGTTTCTGGGTGGACAAAAGTTTTCATTTCTCTGTGATAAATGCCCAGAAGTAGAATTTCTGGGGTGTGTGTGGTAGGTATATGTTTAGTTGTTTATGAAACTGCTAAACTATTTTCCAGTCTGGCAATTCTAGTTGACATCTAACCAGCAATGTATGCAAGATACAGTTTCTCCACATCTCAACCAGCATTCGGTATTAAAACTATTTTTGACATTAGCTATTCTAATAAGTAAACAGTAATATCTCTTGTGGTCTTAATTTGCATTTCCCTAATGTCTAATGATGTTAAATATCATTTCATGTGCTTATTTGCTGCCCATATAACCCCTTCATTGAAACTTCTCTTCATGTTTTTTGCCCATTTCCTAATTGGGTTTCCTTCATGGTCAGGTTTTGAGAGTTCTCTATATATTCTGAATATGAGTCCATTATCAGATATGCGGTTTATAAATATTTTCTCCCAGTCTGATGCTTGTCATTTCATCCTCTTTAACAGAGTCCGTTGCAGAGTAAAAGTTTTTCATTTTGATGAAGTCCAATTTATTCATTTTTCTTTTATAGACCATGGTTTGATGTCATGTCACCTCACCAAGCCTTAGGTCCTGAAGTTTTTATCTTAAAATCTTCTAAGGAGAACCTAAGATGGTGGCTAGGTGAGACAGGGCAAATAAAACAACTCTGTGAAAAATACTAGATAAAAGCCAGAAAGTGACCCAGAACACCAGTTCCTGTGATGCACCAGCTGGACAAGGTCTGCTAAATCCACAGGGAGTGTGCATTTGGTAAAACTGGGAGTCTGCATTCTGAAACGAGTAAGCAAGCCGGCTGAAAGTCCCGCAGCTGTGCTGCGGTGTGGGGAAACTGTGGGTTGGCGTTTGGAGATGGACTAGTTCTTTAAAAAAAAAAAAAAAAAACAGGAGTGGCTGCAGATACAGCAGTGAGAACTGCGCAGTGAAGCACTGCAGGAGCGGGCTGTAGCCAATGCCTCGGTGTCTGGTATGGAGGATAGCCCTCCCCACACCTGCTGCTGATTTTTCCAGGGCCAGGGGGGCAGAGGGGAGCCAAAAGGAGAAAGAAACTGAGCCCCTTGCAGACATCTCCCCGGTGGCCTGGGGACGCTCCCGCCCGGGGCCAGACCCACAGCCCAGAACTGTGCCAAGAAACCCAGTGTGACAGGGAGTCTTTCTCGCAGCACCGCGCACACACCACCATATCAGCCGTGGACGCCTTTAGTGCACCCACAGCTAATTGTCCCGCAGCAGGGAAGGCGGAGCTGTGCGAAAAGGGGGAAATTAACACGCCCCATTCAACTATCTTTAAAGCAGGCTGAGAACGCCCCTGCATGGCCCGGCGGCCCAGGGCATCCCTGGAGGCTGGCGTGCACTTGTGACGTGGCACAGCCTCCCCTCAGCAGAGGTCCTGGAAGAGCACGGCAGGGATAGGGGACCTGCTTGGAAAACCCAGGGTCCTTATGCCAATACCAAGGACTTGTGGGTCAGCGGCAGAGACAATCTGTGGCAAGACTGAAATGAAGGCTTAGCCTCGTGTAACAGCCTTAAATCTCCAGGAACACCTGGGAGGTTTGATTATTAAAGCTCCCCTGCCTCCCTAACCACCCAGACACACGCCCCACATTCAAGGCAGACAGCACCAACAACACACCTAAACTTAGTGCACCAACTGAACTCCACAAGAATCAGATCCCCACACACCACAAAGACAAAGTCGGGGAGAACTGACTTGAGGGGAACAGGTGACTCGCAGATGCCATCTGCTGGCTAGTTAGAGAAAGTTTAGAGATTGGTATTTTTTAATATCCAGAAAGAAACCTATCAAGTAAAGCAAATGTCTAGAGGCCAAAAACAACAGAAAATCTTAAAGCATATGATAAAACCAGATGATACGGAGAACCCAAACCCAAACACCCAAATCAAAAGATCAGAAGAGACACAGTACCTGGTGCAATTAATCAAAGACATAAAATCACACAATGAGAGCATGGCACAGGACATAAAGGACATGAAGAAGAGCATGGCACAGGATATAAAGGACATCAAGAAGACCCTAGAAGAGCATAAAGAAGAAATTGCAAGAGTAAATAAAAAATAGAAGATCTTATGGAAATAAAAGAAACTGTTGGCCAAATTAAAAAGACTCTGGATACTCATAATACAAGATTAGAGGAAGCTGAACTCAGCATCCTCGACAACCACAGAAAGGAAAATGAAAGAACAAAAGAAAGAATGGGGGAAAAATAAAAAAAATCAAAATGGATCCCAGGGACACAATAGATAAAATAAAACATCCAAATTTAAGACTCATTGGTGTCCCAGAAGGGGAAGAGAAGGGTAAAGGTCTAGAAAGGGTATTCAAAGAAATTGCTGGGGAAAACTTCCCAAACCTTCTACACAATATAAATACACAAAGCATAAATGCCCAGCGAACTCCAAATAGAATAAATCCAAATAAACCCACTCCAAGACATATTCTGATCAGACTGTCAAATACTGAAGAGAAGGAGCAAGTTCTGAAAGCAGCAAGAGAAAAGCAATTCACCACATACAAAGGAAACAACATAAGACTAAGTAGTGACTACTCAGCGGCCACCATGGAGGCGAGAAGGCAGTGGCATGACATTTAAAATTCGGAGAGAGAAAAATTTCCAACCAAGAATACTTTATCCAGCAAAACTCTCCTTCAAATTTGAGGGACAGCTTAAATTTTTCACAGACAAATGCTGAGAGATTTTGCTAATAAAAGACCTGCCCTACTTCATATACTAAAGGGAGCCCTACTGACAGAGAAACAAAGAAAGGAGAGAGAGAGAGAATTTTAACAGACATATATAGGACATAACATCCCAAATCACCAGGACACACATTTTTCTCTAGTGATCACGGATCTTTCTCCAGAATAGACCATATGCTGGGACATAAAACAAGCCTCAATAAATTAAAAAACAAAAACAAAACCTGAATATATTCAAAGCACACTCTCTGACCACAATGGAATACAAATAGAAGTTAATAATTTTTGATTTGTAACTCCACTATTTACTTCGTACAGGATATAAAATGCATAAACTCTAATGACAATCAGTGGTTTTGGACTCACTGTAAAATATGTAATTTTTGACAAGAACTATATAAAGGTGGGGGAATGGAGGAGTATAGAAACATAGTTTACATGTCCTATTGAAGTTAAGTTGGTATCAAAGAAAAACAAGGTTGTTATGGATTTAAGAGGTTAAATTTAAGTCCCACAATAAACACAAAGAAATTATCAGAGAATATGACCATAGAGATGAAAAGTAGAGTATGTGTTAGGAGAAGTGGGGGAAGGGGCAATGGGGAGTTAAGAAATGAGTGTAGGGTTGCTGTTTGGGGTGAAAGGAAATTTCTAGTAATGGATGGTGGGAAGGTGATAGCATTGCAATACTCTAAATGTGATTAATCCCACTAATGGAATGCTAGGGAGGGGCTGGAATGGGAAGATTTAGGCCATATATATGTTTACACAATTGATAAAGAAAAAGATAGTCTAAATAGGCAATGACAATGAAATGCCAAGGATGAGCCTGGATGGGATCTGAGAATAGAGGAGAGGAGACTCAAAGGGACACAGTGGGAACATAAGAAAAGAAAAAAAAGGAAATACAGAATATAAGCTTTGTATCAATGTTGAATTTCTTGAACTTCTTAGCTGCGCTTAATGGGATTGCATCAAAGAATGTTCTTGTTCATGGGAATTGTATATGTGAATTATATTGTTTGTTCAAGGATGTGTGCAGCTTGCTCTCATATGTTCAGAGGACAGAGCAATAGATGATGGATGACAGACAGGAGACAGGAGAGAAGGAGGGAGGGAGGGAGGGAGGGAAAGAAAGAAATGGTGGTGTGACAGGATGTTAAAGTTGGATCGGGGTATTGGGGGAGGGGGGTCCGAGTATGCTGGAGTTCTGTGTATGGGTTTTGTATTGTTTTTGCAACTGTTCCTGTAAGTTTGAATTTATTTCAAAATAAAATTAAAATAAAAATCTTCTAAAAGTTTATCTTCTAAAAGGTTATCTTCTAAACATTATCTTCTAAAAGTTTAATAGCTTCACATTTTTTCATTTAAATCTACACTCCATTTGAGTTAATATTTTTTGCATAAAGTGAGGTTCATTTTTTGCCTTTGGATATATAACTGCTCCAGCACCACTTGTTTTTGGAAAGGCTATCCTTCCTTATTAAATTGCCTTTGTACCTTTGTCCAAAATCAGTTGGCTGTACTTGTATGGGGGCTATTTCTGGATTCTCTATTATGCTCCAATGATCCAAGTGTCTATCCATCCACCAGTATCCCACAGTTTTGATTACCATAGCTATATAATAAATCATGAAATTAGGAAGAGTAATTCCTTCCACTTTATTCTTTTTTTTTTCAAAATTGTTTTAGCTCGTCTGGTTCCTCTGCCTTTCCATATAAATTTTAGAACAATCTACACAAAATCCTGCTGGGATTTAGTTAAACCTGTGTATCAGTTTGGGGAGAATGAACATTTGAGTCTTCCAATCCATGAACACAGTATGACTCTCCATATATTTAGATCTTGTTTGATTTCTTTAATCAGCTTCTTATAGTTTTCAGCATACAAATCCTATACATCTTTTGTTAGATTTAAACCCAAGTATTTCATTTTTAAACAATTATAAAAGATGTATTTTTTAATTTGTTTCCCACATGTTCATCACTAATATATATAGATATATTGTTTTTTGCATGTTGACCTTGTGTCCTGTGACCTTTCTGAACTCATTTATTGGTTTCTAGGAAAGTTTTGGGTAGATTCCTTGGGATTTTCTATGTAAATGATCATGTCTTCTGCAAATAGGGACAGATTTATTTTTCCCTTTCCTATTTGTAAGCTTTTAATTTCCTTGCCTACTGTACTGGCTACAACTTCCAGTATATTGTTGAATAAAAATGGCAAGAGCAGAGATCCTTGCTTTGTTCCTGATCTTAGGAGGAAAGCATTCAGTCTTTCACCATTAAGTAAGGTGGTAGCTCTAGGTTTGTTTGTTTTTTGTTCTTTATCAAGTTGTAAAGTTACTCTCTATTCCTAGTTTTCTGAATTTTTATCATGTATAAGTATTGAATTTGTCAAAAGCTTTTTCTGCATTGATTGATATTGAGGAGTCCAGCACCAGGCCAAAATCCTACGTGTGATATTTCAAGGCTGACCATAGGCAATTACAAAGGATTTGCCTGGCTGGCCTCATGGGGAAGCTGCCTTCCCCATTCCAGACTTGGTGCACAGCTAGTGAACAGCAGTCTCCAGTGGGAGTTGCAGTCAAGAACCGGTGCCTCCCCACCCCTGCCCCTGGTGCCTGCTACGCTTACACATATATTTGCATTCCTAGCCCAGATGGTTCCATTCAGGAGTATGGGGGGAGGGGTTGACTAGGACCCTTCTCTCCACTTGGACTCAAGTCTTTCCCATCCCTAGCCCTTCTCCCTCTCCCTCCCCTGGCCCACAGAATAGCAACAGACTTCTGTTCAGGGCCCCTGGCAGTGAGACAAGCCCAAGCCCCCACCCTGCCCCCACCCCCCAGTCTGTGCTGATTTGAGCAACTCCTCTTTCTAGGGAAGAATAGAAGATTAGGGAGCAGGCACCTATTTTTACCTCTTGCTTACACTGTCACAGTAACTGAATATAGGCCTGTTTGTCACTTTCTGTTTGGCTCGTTGTAATTGATCACCTTGACCCTTGGCACCTTGACAAATAAGACCTTATGATTTTTTTTAACCTTTTAATATGGTGGATCATACTGATTGATTTTCAAATACTGAACCAGGCTTGTGTCCCTGGAATAAATTCCATTTGGTCATGGTGTATTTTTAAATGTATTTTATATATTGTTATATACTTTTTATATATTGCTGAACTCTATTTGCTAATATTTTCTTGAGAATTTTTGCATCATATTCATGAGGAATATTGGTCTGTAGTTTTCTTTTTAATTTTTTGTACTGTCTCTGCCTGAGTTTGGTGCCAGGGTAATACTGGCTTCCTAAGCTGAGTGGGGAAGTGTTCTCTCATTTTCTATTTTTGGAAGAGACTGTGTAGAATTGGTACAGATTCTTCTTTAAACATTTGGCAGAATTCTTCAGTGAAACCGTCTGGGTCTAGAGATTTTTTTGGAGAGTTTTAATGTTATGAAATAAATTTCCTTAATAGTGATAGAGCTATTCAAACAATCTACTTCATTTTGGGTGAATTTTGGAGTTTGTACTTTTTGAGGAATTGGTCCATTTCATCAAGGTTGTCAAATTATGTGTGCAGAATTTTTCATTGAATTTCCTTATTATCATTTTGATGTCTGCAGGATCTGAAGTGATAGTCACTGTTTCATACCTGATAGTATCAATCTGTATTTTTTCTCTTTTTTCCTTTGTCCATTTTGCTAGAGGTTTGTCAATTTTTAAAAAATGCACCTTTTTGTTTCATTTATTTTCTGTTCTTCTGTCTTGAATTTCATTGATGTCTCATCTACTTTTTATTATACCTTTCTGCTTTGGGTGTTTTTCTTATTTCTAATTTCCCTTTCAGCACTGTTTTAATTGCATCCCATAAATTTTGATGTGCTTTCATTTTCATTGGTCCAATGCATTTTTACATCTTCTCTTGAGACTTCCTCTTTGACTAATGGATTATTTAGCAGAATAATGTTTTGAAATGCAGAAAACAAAATACATGGGATTATAAAGGAAAACAATTATATTGAAATATAGTTATCAAATTATTATAAAATCATGATAGAGTAATATGTGAGCTTTTTTATTAATACATTAAGTAACAAGAAATAGTGAAGGGTCTATTAAATACTGTGGTTTTGAAGTAGTGATGAGTATAAACAATAATTCCAGATGTCTGCAACAACTGTAAATATAAAAAATCTGTGATTTCTTAAGGTGACAAAGCCATCAGTATTGCTAAAACTACTGTGATTACTGCCTATATTCATAATTGAAAGAAATGATCGTTTTCAGTTAGAGGTTAGCAAAAATAATTATGTAATATTTTTGTTCCTGGACCTTTTGAATTCTATCTCAAACCCCTTGAGCATCAGTGGGATCCAGGTTAAGAAATGATTTAAAGTGTTTCACTCTGATAATGTTGCCCTTTTTCTACTTCTCCACCTTCCTTATTTTGGTCCTTCTGGTAAGATATCGGGGCCTTATGACCTGAGCAATTAAGAATGGAAACATTTTGGTTTGAGGGACAGTCAATTCTTCACTTTTAACAAATACCAGTCAATCTAAACAAATAAACTAGCATTTTAACCTACCTGGATCCTGCTGTTTCCCCAGTCTGCTACAATAATGTTTCCATTTGAATCCACTGCTACACCTGTTGGAGCGTTAAACTGCCCATTTCCTTCTCCATTTGAGCCAAATTTCAACATGAACTCTCCTTCCTGATTAAATACCTGCATGAAATATTTTTAAATTATTTTATGAACATACATTATGGATGTTTAAAAATCTTGTACCTGAACAGGATATATTTATAACAAGACCTATACTTTAAGATATCCTAAATAAATATAAAACAAACAAAAAAGTCTGTAATCTAGACCCCTCTCCCCCATGTCAACTGAGGTTCCAAAGTTTACTGTGTAAGTCTGATTATCATTTACTAGATCACTATGTTTTTTTTTCTGGTTCATACCTGGTTATTAAACAATTTGTGTGAAAAAATACTTCCTTTATAAACTACAAAATGTTATACAAATAAAAGTTGGTATGAGTAAGTAAACCAATAATTTTCAACAATATTACTCTTTCTGCTTTTAAATTAATAGCTAAATATCAAAAATGTCCTAACAGGGTAGAAGTTAATCTAAAATTGGGTTAAACAGTAGTTCTGTTAAGCCAAATGCTTAGAATTTATTAGCATTTTTCTAAATAAATGTAACAAGAAAGATTAGGCTGGACTTCACACTAATAACAGGGACAATTAATTTAGTGTGTGTGTGTGTCTGTGTGTGTGTGTGTGTATGTGGTGGCAGTGGATAAGGAATAAGAAAAGGGCTTTTTTAGTTACCCTCAGAAGTGAAAATAAAAGTTTTACATGATCCTAAGGCTTTGATGAACAGAACCTGAAAGGAGGCTGTTAGAAACAGGGGCCTAAAACAGAACTTTTAAGCAAATTTTCTAAAGCTGATACAGTCCAGACATGGATTATCATGATTAATTAAATACTCTTATTAATTACTGATTTTGAGAGAATTGGAATTTTAATTGACATGTGTCCAACGCTAACAGTACAGTGAGCATAATTTTATTTTGATGATTCAAATGAGACATCAGGGAAAGCGGGACATCCCTATCTCTGAAGACTAAAATTACTTAAAGAAAAAGAAGCAAATGTGTCATGACTACTTTCTGAGTTAATTACGTAATTGCCAAGTAAGCAGATTGCCTCTTTGGTTCTTTAGGGAGGACAAAAGACAAGAACAACTTTCATTTACTAAGGAGTCATGTTTTTAAAATCTTCCCTTTTTTATCCCCCTTTTCATAGAACAGTCTAGTTTTAAAGACCAAAGGGAATGTGTTCATTTATTATTCTCTGCTCTTTCCCTTATTAAGTCTTACAAATAAGCAACTTTTGTTTGTTTATTGTGTTTATCTCTCTGAGTATGTTTTCCTTGGCATAATCCAAATGGCTCATGTGCTTCTGCTTCATTCTGGAAAAACGGAGAATGCCAAATCTAGTTTTACTGGTTTTGCAATGAAAAGAAAATATATGCTGAAGGTAACTAAAGGACTAACATACATGCCCTTGGCCTATCGGTACAGATTTCACATCTACCAACAAAGAAGTGGCATGAACCCAGGATTACTGCTAACTGCACTGTGTTGCATGGGAAACAAAAGCCCAAGTATTCCATAAAAGCTCTATGGTAACAGCTGTCAAAGAGAAGAGGAAAAACAAAAGATTGTAGTATTCTGAAATAAGAGAAAAACTGCGGAAGTAGGTAACTAAAATAACCTACCTCTACTATAATTGAAGTTTTCTAAATCTTAAGAATTATAAATTTCTCATATTTTCTAATTTTCCCATCTAAAATGGGAAATTTAATTGCTTATAAATTATTCAGATGAAAACATATTAAGAGGCAAAAGTGTGAGCTGAAAGTTTTTATAGCTTTGGGTTTTATAACAAGTTTACACAGCAAATTTTCATAAATTTGATCATCCTTTTCTGATTTCAAAATTCTGCTTCTCTCAAATATCACCCCCACTTGGAAGTCTTCCTTCGTATTCTCAGCTATGGAAATATTCTCTTATCTTCTGGACACATACAGAAGCTTGTATGTACTTACTTAAAAAAATCATTTATTGCTATCTGCCTTGCATTTCAGTTACTTACATATGTTTCATTTCTTTCTACAACATAAGCTAGGGCTGGAAAATAGGAGCCGTCCCACATACCAATGTCAGCTGAGTCACAGAGGCTGCCTGGAACACTGGGATGGGAAAGGCTCTGAAGCCCAAGTTATGCTTAATAGGAAAGGGCAACTGAATTATTTATTACTGTCTTCTGGTGGGCACACTGGGCAGCATCTATGTCAGGCGTTTTCTGGTCTTTGCACTGTCAGGATCTCTTTGGGTTTCTATGGAGGAATTTATTTGAATGATTCCTCCATAAAGTGAGAGAAGGAGGTATGATAGCAGCTTGTGTTACCCTTGCATAGCTGTGTGCATCATACAAGCACTGGTACAGCCCCCTGGGAAGGACAGTCACAAAGCCCAGTCCCTGCTGCCTTTTTGCTCTCTCTTCTCCCCTTCTGCCCCCATTTGGATTGGCTTTTCCCACTGTTTTCATCCTTCTACCAAGACACCTCCTTCAGAGTGTGGTGGTGGTACAGATTGCTGCTTATCTGCACTGGTGGGAGGAGGCAGGGATGGAGCTCTATCACTATGGGAGCAACTGGAGAGAAGACATGACAGGAAGTGGCCTCAGAAGTGAGCCAAGGATTGAGAAAATCTTCTTGACCATAAGTGGGGGAGCAAAATGAAACAAAAGAAAGTTTCAGTGGCTGAGAGAACTCAAATGGAGTCGAAAGGTCACTCTGGAAGGCATTCTTATGCGCTATATAGACAACCCTTTTTAGTTTTTAGTGTACTAGAATAGCTAGAAGGAAATACCTGAAACTCCTGAATTGCAACCCAGTAGCCTTGATTCTTGAAGACGATTGTATAACTATGTGGCTTACATGTGTGACTGTGTGACTGTGAAAATCTTGTGGCTCACACTCCCTTTATCCAGTATGTAGACAGATAAGTAGAAAAACAGGGACAAAAATTAAATGAAAAATAGGGTGGGATGGGGGGATGGAATGCTTTAGGTGTTCCTTTTTACTTTAATTTTTATTCTTATTTTTTTATTTTTTTGAAGTAATGAAAATGTTCAAAAATTGACTGCAGTGATAAGTGCACAAACTATTTTATTATTTTATGGTACTGTGAACAACTGATTGTACACTGTGGATGAGTGTATGGTATGTGAATATATCTTAATAAAACTAAATTAAAAAAAAAAAAAAGATGTGAGCCCCAGTGTATACTCTTTTCCCTCACCTGCCCCCATCACCGTAACTCACTGTGCACTAATCTTTGCCCAGGGATTTGGCGCCCATCAAAAAAGCGCAAGGCCCTTCTATTTTCTCAGGTTAAAGGTGCCCTCCAGGACTAGCAGGGGAAATGAGGTGGCAAAAGGACTTTTAACACCTTTGCTTGTTAAAAACCATACCCCTTATCTAGCTATTCCAGTTGTCAATATTGACATATTATCTTTTTTTTTTGACGTATTATCTTAACTTCAGTTGCTCAATGGTTCTAACTTCTTCCCCGACTTTAGTCAATGACATACCTCCTACACTATTTCCTTATAGTAATTATTTTTTAATTGACTCTCTTTAAAAATTTTAAATGAATATATTTACTAGGAAAACTTTGTATCACTTCCCTAAGTGGAAAACAGTATTACTTGATGTCAACAGAAGGTAATCCTAAAAATAAATACGTAACTTAAAATAAAAATACCTGTCAGTGCACTGCCCATGATCTTAATATACTTTCCTTTAATGGAATGTGCACTGAACTTTGAGAAACCATGGTTTAAAATATTCCTGAGTATTTTTCGTTTTGGTAAATGAAAAATTTGTTTTAAAGCACCTTATTTTTTCCTGATTTGCTCATAATTGTCAAATCTTTATCTCCCTATACCTAGAGTAAGATGTACTGTACTCCTGGGGAGGTGGTCATATTCTGAATAACACCAAGTGTGTGGAAGCATTCTAAGAAGTATGAAATATGCTACGTGAATGTAAATTAGGGCTATTTCCCCCCAAATTGTAACAAAGTCCCAACATCTAATTTTGTTTTAAAGGCCTTATAATGCAGAAATTCACAAAATGATCATTTTAATTTACTAAAAAGCCACAAAATATTAAGCTTCACAAAGCATAATTGCTTTTAAAACTAATTTTCAAGTCATCTCCATTTACATCAGTTTCAAATTAAGAAACTTACTGCCACTATATTTTGTTCAATTATCTGAATCTCCAAAGTCTTTAGGACTAAAAATTAAAGGTGCATCTTTAAGCAGAAGCAAAATCTATACTTTTAGGTTGCCTCCCTCAGGTTCTATGTGTGTATGTGAATATTACATTACATTCCCCCAAACCAATTTCTCAATAAAAGCAGTTAAAAGTTAACAACTGATATGTTTATAGTACCTTGACAGAATGGTTATGGAAATCTGTAACAATAATTTCATTATTGCTATTTACAGCTGCAAAATGGGGACCTGCAATAAACATGGAAAAAACGGTGAGGACCATAACAACAAAATGATTACAACAATACAGCAGTTACTGTTAAAATACCACCACCACCAACAGTTACTTAAGAAAGAAGGAAGAGTCGTAGGCTCAGTCCTTGAAAAATCATTCAGCTGGTTTCCTGGCTCCACATAGCATGGATCTTATGCTATTCTACTCTTGTGACTCTCTAGTCGGACTTCGTCCAGGAGTTCTAGCAGCCCTAATGGAGTGGGACAAGCAGTAAGCATCAGAATTCATTCTCCGCACCGCCATCTGAAAGTCACATCGGCTAGCTTCCCTGAATATGGGTTAGTTATTTTAGGGCCCTCAGTTCCCACTGAGGACAGATGGTAAAGATGGTAACTTTCAGTATTGGGAAAAGAACTCCAAGATATCATATTTTAAAAAACAGAGCAGAAGGCCCATACTTTATAATTTTGGGTGACATTCAGAACTTGGCAGGACTGGAGATAAAGCACAAAGAGAGATTAAGCAAATCAATGTTCAATGCAAAAAACATCCTTTTAAAAGAAAACTTAATAAATTGTTTTCAGCCTCTTCTTGTAGATGTAATGACCTAAGGAAGCTTGTGATTGCAAAGTGGTACTTTAAAAAGAGAAGCAAGAGACTGCCCTCCTGTACTCAGCAAACATTCTGAACTCCTGTCCTCTTATAATCTCCTAGAAAGATGAAAAAATGGTCATGCAGCGGCTCTTTAAATAGAACTACAGTAGTGGGGAAACAGGAGTTACTCCATTGTTCCTCAAACATTTTTATTTAAAAAAAAAGCATTTCATTCTTAAACCCATCTTTTGTTTGAATTAATATTCTAGGATTAGACTTCTGAGTTGTAAACTGCCACCGATAAAAACCACACCTGGATTTCAATTCAACTTACTGCAGGTGGAGGAACTGAGAAGCATCTAACCATGCCTGTGCTTAAATGTCATCCCCAGCATCTTTCCCAAAGACAGCAAACATACAAGGAGGTGGTGTCTTCAACATGCTCCAATATCATGCATATGTGAGCAGAAGAAGCATAAAAAAGGGGTTTTACATATTACCATCAAGTGTACCTGCAAACTGCCTGTCCCCATTTCCTCGGCTACCAAACCTGGTGACTATTTTCCCGTTTGGCTGGAAAATAAACACACAGCACGCCTTGTTGTCCACCACAATAATGTGCCCATTGCGGTCCACGGAAACTCCTTTGGGCCCCATCAACTTTCCTGATCCAATTTTCGTCTGTTAGAAACAAGTACGGAAATCAAGTACAAACATCAAAGCTTAAAACATCACAGAACATGAAGATAGACATTTGTTTTAATAAACATTAACTTGTTAATGTTCAAACAGGAGAGCACAGTTACAGATAAAGCTCAATGATCTTTTGTCTTGCAAAATTGTCTTTCTCACATCCATTATCTGCTACTGATATTTATATGAGATCCTTGCATTTTTTAAGGATTGTCACCAAAGATGTTCTAAAATCCCTTAACTGGGGTCACAGTTCCCTTCCAAAGAGGCAGTATGGTAAAATGAAAGCTCTTTGGGGCAGGAGTCAGAAGACCCTGTCCTGTTTCTTTCACTTGCTTTGGTCACACCTGGTATAATACAAATGGATTTAGTTTCCTTTGAAGTTCAGATTATATATATATATATAAAATATATATTCCTTATAAATATTTATATATTAATGTTAAACAGGAAAGGATGATTTTATTCAGGGGCTGCTATAGCAAGAGAGAGTAGAACTCAACTCCACTGAAACAGAGGACAGCAAGCTTTTTATTTTTTAATTGGAGAACAGTTTTATTTATGAATACCAACATAAGAAGCCTTAATAAACACTAGGACATATATAGAAGTGCATTAAAAGAATGCCCTGTCCAAGTAAGGCATGTTTCAGAAATGGAAGCTATCAATATAATTTACATATTGATAGATTAAAACGGAAGTCTTGGATTATCTCCACAGATGCAGAAAAGGTAATGGATAAAATTCTGTATAGCATCTTGACATACCTGGTATAGCACAAATGAATTTATTTTCCTTGCAATATAGAATCTTTGTATATATACATATATAGTAAGCTGAAAAGTGACTTCAATACTTTTCCATGGTATTTTTGGAATATGTACTAAACAAAATAATGCAGGTAAAAGTGTTAATAAAGAGGGTAACAAATATTAAGCAGTCACTAAAGGAAAGCTATCATTGTCATCTGCCACCAAGCTTGACTAGACTTAACCTCCATGTGGGTGGAGGTCAAGTCTTGTTTATCCACCACTATGTACTCGGGAACACCGTGGTACACAAATGGTACTCAACAAGTATTTGCTGAATATAATAATGAAAAAATTTAGCATTATAATTAAGACAATCATAACGATTAAATGGCTCCAGTTTTCACAGTATTTTAAATGAGGGGGAGCATCTATTTCTATAAACCATATACCATAAGCATTTTAATTTTTATTCATTTTTCTAATCAGCTTATATGGAAGTATATATGAAAGATATATAAACTTCTGTGAATAAAACACTACTTGTATTTAAAAGGCTCTTTGTATGAGACATACATCTTATACGATTATCTTGTATTCTTATAGTTCCATTATCTTGAGTACTTATAAACAAGTGTTCCATCATTCACCCATTTACTCAATAACTCTACAGACCTTGATGAAGCACCCACTATGTGCATGATATTGTGTTCTAGACACTTGGTAATCAAAGATGAATAAGTTATAACTCCTGCTCTCACGGATGTTTCAGTCTCTTTGCAGAGAAAAACATTGTCCACTGTACCCTTTTTAAGTGCCTAGTATTGGGTTTTCAATCTGGTAGATTCAAATAGGGAGGATTCAAATAGGCCACCTCAGAAGCCATGTGGAACAACGACCTGATGAGACAGGTCACTGTAGACAAGGAAGGAGCACCCAAGCAAGGGAGCAGCTGGCAAGCGTGCATGGGGAGTGAGGAGAATCTTAAGAACCAAGGTTCTCCCTGGCCCCAGGCTTAAAATGTCAGAGGGAAGCTGACCTGCATGTTTTTTATGGAAGAACTTCCAAATATGCTATTGCAAAAAGCAAGGTACAGAACAGCGAATATAGTCTGAGCCCACTTTGTTAAATGTGTTCTATATGCACATAGATATCTGTTATAGATGCATACATGTATCTGGAAGGAAAAATAAGAAACCAAAGTCTGTTTACAGCTAGAAAAGTGGGATTAGTGGGCTTTACCCTTCTGTCAGTTTATTTTAAAAATCTATTTGCATTATTACTTTTTAAATTAAAAAATAAAATGCAAAAAATTACATTTTCATAAGTTCTGTTTTAGCCCTTATTTTCTCCAGATATATCAGCGCTATCCAAAAGAAATATGCAAGAACCACATATGTAATTTTAAGTGTTTCAGTAGCCACATCAAAAAAAGTAAAATGAAACAAGGAAAATTAACTGAATTATACATTTCACTTGAGCTTAATATATCCAAAATATTATCATTTCAACATGCTATCAATATATAATTATTAATGAGATATTTTATAATTTTTTGGACTAAGTCTTTGAAATTCAGAGTGTACTTTATACTTACAGCACATCTCAATTCCTACCAGCCCCATTTCAAGCATTCACTCTCCACATGTGGCTAGTGGCTACCATATTGGACAGTGTATCTCTGTATACCCCTAAGATCTCATTTATGCTTACAGCACCAACTATCACCCTTAGGTGTAAGATTCCCATGTCCATATCTCTAGGCATGACCTGTTTTACAAATTGCCATTTTAGACTCAACCAAGATTAAACCAAATTTATCTTCATTTCCACCATTAAAAAATAATAAACAAAAAGAAAAAAAAGAAAGAAAACCAAAACCAGCACCTCCTGATTTCCCAATTTATTTTACAACACCATAGTTCTTCCAGTCACCCAGAGCAAATTTCAAAGCAATATTCATTCTTTCCTTCACCAGTTTGGACCTCAGTTTTCTCATCTGTAAAATGGCAGCTAGAGCATTTACTTCTTCTGTTATGCAGATGCCCAGAAAGGATAAGAGAAAATGCTCCCCTACTCATTCAGTGGATATATCTGATCTATAAGATTATCTTCTTTCCCAACAGAAACATGAAGATATGTTCAGAAGAGAGTAAGGAGAGAGGGATGAACCATAGTGGGGGTTCAGACTTAATGCAATCCTTAATATACTTGCAAGTTTATAAAGGACTGAGATTTATATTTGGTCTCTTTAGAGCAAGGGGACACAGTTACTTAGGAAGGAAACAAAGATTTTCTTGGAAAGGGAATCTGTTGTGTAAATTTGATTCTGATTCTGCAATCTAGCCCAAAGATCAAAAGACTGTAACATAATGGTTTGTAAAGAAATAGCATACTTTCTTTCATGTCTGAATGGAAGGTATGTCAGCAGAGATCAAAAGGAAAAAATGACACTCTGATTATTAAAGCAAGAATATCATTACTACTGAACATTATGAACAATAGTTGTTACTTAGAATGACTCAGCCATATAATATCAAATAGATGGTAATTATCTAGAATAAAAACAGAAAATAAAGGATTACCTCCTCCATTTTATCATGTAGTGAGACTGGTACAGGTTTAAAAGAAAAAACTTAAATGTGAACCAAAACCTCTTTTCTTTCTACTTCCCTTCATTGCTCCCAGTTTAGCTGCACTGGATTCCGTCAAGTTAAACAAGTGCTACTGCATTCAGCCCGACAGTGTATGCTCCACATTAAACAGAACAGTAAACAAAAATATTTTAGACCCAAGTTTTGGAATGGTCAAATGAAAGTATTTAGCTCAAGAAATAGGCCTTAAATTGAAGAGGGAAGAGATGAGATATTTCAGAATATGCTGGTACAGGGCCTCTGTCTGTTCTGACCACAGAGAGTTAGTTCCTAGATGGGCTGGAAGATACCAGTAAGGCAGAAAGAAGGAACGAAAAAAATTAGAGAAGGCAAAGAGGAATGAAAGTTGGGGCTAAGAAGTTGGTGTGAAAAAGAAAGAGATATGATAAATCCCTGGAACTTTGCTATAAGGAAGGACAGGAGACAGGAGGATGATAAGAAGGGAGAGAAGGGGGAGAAAGAGGGAAAAGAAGGAACAAAAGGAAAGGGGGATGGGGAAGATCTCACACTCGGCATTACAGACACAAAAACCCCGCAACAGGTCTTTCATGATCTGTGCCTCCGAGATGGAATCTGGAATGGGGCAGAATTCAGATGGCATTCTCATCTCATCTTTATTCTCATTTCCTCATCAGAATAACAAGCACAGTTTTGGAGGAGCGAGGATAGAGGAAGTGAACATTGGACTATGCGTGTAAAAGCACAGTGGGATTTGGCTTTCAGGAGATCATGGCTACAGAACTGGAACGTGAACTCTTGGCTGAGTTCATTTCACTAAGATGAGGAAATTCTCTTGATAGGAGGCTCAGAATCATAGTCAATAGTGGTTTAAACTGAAATTTGATGAAAAACAATGTCCAGATAAAGCTGTCATCTTGATAATTTCAGAGCACAGGTGTGACTTAGAAAGAAGAAACACGGGGAAAAAGTGTTCAGTAAAGGAGAGGGTTTATGTCTTGTGGTTTGTGGCTCATTCATCATTGGGTCATTCCTTCATTCAACAAACATTTATTCAGTACCAATTATGGATAAGAGTCTGTTCTAGGTTCTAGGAATGTGGAAACATAGTTCTCTAGTTTACTGTTTGCCACATTCCTGGATGTCAGAATGAAATACAGTTAAGAGTTGTCCACAAAATGTTGGACTTCCCTACATGGGTTATTACGGATATTCTCACTAGCATCGAAGGCTAACAATTTGGTAGAATGAGCCCTCGATCTTTGAGTGTGCCCTTGTGAAGCTTGTTGCTACAGAGGAGAGGCTAAGTCTACTTATAATTGTGCCTAAGAGTCTCCCCCTGAGTACCTCCTTGTTGCTCAGATGTGGACCTCTCTCTCTCTCTAAGCCCACGCGGCAGGTGAACTCACTGCCCTCCTCCCTATGTGGGATCTGACTCCCAGGGGTGTAAGTATCCCTGGCAATGCGGGACATGACTCCCAGGGATTAGCCTGGACCTGGCATCGTGGTATTGAGAATATCTTCTTGACCAAAAGGGGAAGCAAAATGAAACAAAATAAAGTTTCAGTGGCTGAGAGATTTCAAATGGAGTTGAAAGGTCACTCTGGAGGGCATTCTTATGCACTATATAGATATCTCTCGTTAGTTTTTAGTGTATTGGAATAGCTAGAAAGAAATATCTGAAACTGTCAAACTGCAACCCAGTAGCCTTGATTCTTGAAGGTGATTGTTTAACTATATAGCTTACATGGTGTGACTGTGTGATTGTGAAAACCTCATGGCTCACACTCCCTTTGTCCAGTGTATGGACAGTTGAGTAGAAAATGGGGACAAAAACTAAATGAAAAATAGGGTGGGATGGGAGGGGAGAGAGGGGATGGAATGTTTTGAGTGTTCCTTTTTACTTTATTTTTTTGGAGTAAGGAAAATGTTCAAAAGTTGATTCTGGTGATGAATGCAGAACTGTATGATGGTACTGTGAACAGCTGATTGTACACTGTGGATGATTGTAGGGTATGTGAATATATCACAATAAAACTGTATTTAAAAAAAAAAAAGAGCTGTCCACAACCCCCAATCTGTTCTCAAAGTAGTCACTTATTTCAAAAACATTAATTCTGATCCTCACACTCCTTCTGCTTAAAACCCTTTGACTTTCCATTTTACTGTAAGTTGCAATCGAATGCCTGGTCAAGGTTTGGGATGGTGGGTAGGGGCCTGCAGGGCACAACCCTCCTCCCTTTCTCACCACTCCAGACCCTCCGGCTTTCCACCCACCCCTCAGCCTCTGCACTGCTGTTCTGTGGTGTGCGCCCCTCCCCCAACCCCAAAGGCTCTTCAAATGGCCAAATTCTCCTTTCATGGGTCTCGGTTCTAATGTGATCTCCTCAGAGAGGCCACTGTTGGTGACCTCTTCTGAAATAGTCTTTCTCCATTTTGTTATTCTCTAACAAAACTCCTTGTCACAGCCCTCCTAGGAACTCTTCAAAAATTAAATAATATTTCCTCCTAGGGCTGGAATGTCTTTACAGTGCTTTTAAAAACATAGACTTTTTGTATCTTACACATATAAAATATTCTTCTGATGTTAAAAATCAAGGTAGAAAGAAAGACAAAGCGAGGCTGTGTGGAAATCTCAGTCCAGGTCTGGGCCGAGTGCTTGGGGCTGCTTTGGAAGCGTGGCTATCAGATTCCTACCCGGCACCAGCACCCCTACCCCACCCCCGCCCACAGGATGTTCTGAAATATTCCAACTGTTGGTTCTCATTAAGAAAAATAAAGCTATTAGGAAGGAAATGGGAATTCTAAAAGAGAGAAATGGAATTGAATGATCCTGCCTCAAAAACTTTTCTGGAGGTGGGTTTTATAGAATAAGAATATGAATCAACAGACTACCTAAGCTGACTACCTGTGCTTTCACTGTGCTGACTCAGTTATCTGAAGTACGACAGTTTCCAGCTATCGTTTTCTTTTCTGCCACAGCTTCACAGATTACTTCCTATTTGGATATACCAATGAAAAAACAGATCTAGCTTAGATAACCCTATTAATATAAAGAATCCACATTTGTGTTAAAGGTACATCCTTCCAAACACCTGTTTCATTTTGATGAGTCCCAACAAGAAAGAAAAAGCAGAAAACAAGCATCTCGGTACACAGCTGAAGGCATCACACTTGGAAGAACTCCTATTACAGTAGTACAGTGCTGTCCTTTGGGTTTTGTTCAATACCTATCGTAAAAAATAGGATATCATTCAAACTATCCTCTATCCATTCCCCCTATTCTGCACGGGGCATAAGCGTTCTTTCGTGTTTATTCCAATTATTACCCAATAGTGTTCGAACTCCGAGAATCCAGTTCTTCCAAGAAGAGTATCTATTAGATGTGGAATATTGATCCATGGAATGAAAAATGCTTTATTCAGGAAACTCTCCTCTTTCAGATACAGAAAACTTGTCCCAATATGTGAAACCTATTTTAGTATTAGGTTCTGAATTTAAAAAGATAGAGGTCATGATTTTGCTAAAGTGTGAAAGAACAAATCGGTTGTCTCCAAACTAGATGAATATTTTCAAGAAGTTACTGAAAAGTTTTCATTGTATTCATGTTAAAGTTTTCATATTTGGGCATGTCTTACCACAAATATGATTATGAAAGCACAAAAGAAGGGGAGGAAGTTATAAATAAAGAAAGGCAAAAGGCCCTTTCTTTGTACATGGCCATCATATGTGGTCATCAAATTTCTAGTGGAACAAAAAATTCAAGAGCAAATGAAAAATTGTGTGCAATATTGTGGAATTTAAAAATGACAGTTTTTTATTCCCTTTAGATTAATAAGATGTTACCCCACACACAAAAAAAGGCTCCAATCTAAGGGTTGTTAATAATCATGTAACTGATTTTCATAAAAATAATGTGGTAACTTTAGTAATCCAAAGACTTTAAAAATGAAAATATAAGTTTTCTAACAAAAAACTAATGAGCGAATTTTGTGTATTCTGGAAATTATAGAACAGAGGATGAAAAGCATCATCTATGAATGCTTAAACAAGGAACTGATCACCAGAAGTTTGCATGGGTCATGAAGTGCAAATCACAGCTGATGGGACAGACTTTATTTTTTTGACAGGGTTACTGGAAGCATGGAAAGAGGCATTTATTGGATGACTATTTCATACTAAACACATATAAATTTCAGAAATAAAATCTCATTTAATCCTTATCCAAATCCTATGAGATAATTTTTTTAATCCAAATTATAAATATGAGGCTCAAGGATATTATATAATATGCCAAAGGCCAAATCCTGCAGAGCTGGAATTCCAACCCTGATATGAATCAAAGTTCATGTTGTCACCTGTAACAGAGGCCTCTCTTAGGCTGCATAGAAGGACTACAGAAGGCCTTTAGGAAGGCCTCTGACAAAGCATCCCTTAATCTTCCTGTGAGCAAATGTAGAAAATGGGCTAGATGATAATATCCTTTGATACTACCTTAGAAGAGAGATTTTTGTTATCACCAGAGGGCTCTCTACTCTTTGGTGATTTGCTGGAGAAATAGAAGCCATTTTTACATTTCCATGAAGATGATGCCAGCAGTAATAGCAAACATGTCAAAGTGTAGCTCAACTAGCATTTTCTCCATGAAGCTGGCCCTTTGCTTTCTTTTCCTTCCAACTCTTATGTTGCCTACTTCAACACTGCATCAAACAATTTATGATTAAAGGATGGTATAAATTATTTTCTGTCATTTCTTGTTTATTAGTCCTTTCTCCTCAACTGGCCCATAAATTTTTTTATCTTTATAATTCTGTTTTTCCCGTATCATCTATTACAGGCCTGAGGAAGTAGAAGGCACATCATAAATGACAACATATAGATTAATTTGAGATACATAAATTGCCTACTCATAACCCTTTTCTAAAAGTCATTGTTTTTCATTAAATTGTAACAGGAACAGTTTCCCTCTAAATTACATGATTAAGAAAAAGCAACTGGATAACCTAATTGCTTACTTTATGAATGAAGCCACATCTAGAATATATATATGGGTAGATGCATGACATGATCTCACTTCATAAAACTTAGATGTAACAAAGTCAAGATGTCTTTGTGTGTGAAGAATTATTGACTATTTTATTGAATCTCAAAAATGAAGAAGGTCTTTTTTGATGACATAAGGAAGAGCATGAAAAAGAAAGAGAAACTCAAATGGAATAAATATGCTCTATTCCAAAAAAAAAAAAAAAAAGAAAAAAAGGTGAATTACTCTCATATTTCCAGTTCCTTCTATCTACTGCTTAGTTTAATCTTACCTTAAACTTCCCATCTGAAGAGAAGATGCTAACCCATTTATTATCATAATCTGCAATGATTATGTCCCCACTTGGATGCACGGCTACTCCTGTGGGCCGCTGCAGCTGCCCGGGAGAGCGTCCTCGGATGCCAAAGCGACTTTTGAACTGGCCATCATTGGAAAATATCTGTAAAGCAAATTCCATTCATTAGATGTGAACCAGCACAGAAACTGCTGAGAAAGAATTGGCAAGAACATTTGTCAGATGCGCTACAGGTCAGAACATGCAAACTCTATTTGAAAAAAAGCCTATATACACATGACAAGCTTCTCTTTCTTTTCTTGTGCCATGTGTCTTAGGTCCTAAGTAAGAAAATATGCAACTGTATCTATTTTATCAAAAAAGTGGTTAAAGTATACAGTTGGGGGCCATACCTGCACACATTGGTTGTTACTATCTGCAATTAATATCTTTCCACTTGTAGATGCAGCTACTCCCTGTAGATTTGTAAACTCTCCTTTATTTCTTCCTTTGGTACCTAAAAATAAATGATAAAATCACAAGAAATTAAGCACTAGAGAATTAGGTTTCTCAGTCTCAGCAAGAGAATTCCAGAGGTAACCTGAAAATGCAGTATGCTTTAGAATTATATTTTAAAAATAAATGGGAAGCTCCATGACCTCATCTGTATACAACTAAACTTCTCTTCCAAACCAACCAGGACTTTGCAAAATCACTTTTTTTAGGCAAATGCCAATCTTCCCTCATTATTTTATAGCTATATATGAACATGATTAAAATATACTTAGAATCTACAAGGACTTAATAAAAAACTAATACTCCAATCGAAAAGATACAATGGGAGAGGAGCCTTATTTTGGAGTTTTGGCAAAAATCCCATCTCTCACTCAGCAGTTCTTAAAAGAAACCCAGACACTTGACTTTGAGTGCATTTAATAAATCATAAGACCACAGATGTCATAAAAAAGAGCAGACTGATTTTCATCTACTGGATTTATTTATGTACTATTTCCAAAGACTCAGTATCTCATAGATTGTATATTCTTCCTGAAAACATAAAAGATATCTTGACAGGGTGCTTTCTAGATTAAATAAGTAAGAAAGGCTAAAGGAAAGTAATTAATCAAAGGGAACAGTCTTATCCTTAATAGACTTCTGTTAAAGGGAGAGATGAGGCAGAGGGAAAAAGGCAAAGGAATCTACAGATTAACACGCATCTGTTTTTGTTTCAAAAGAAGTATTTATGATCTATTTCAATAGGACTATACAAATATTGATGGATGGAAACAGAATGAAATTATCAAGAAGGAAGTTTATATTTTCACAGTTGGGAGAAAACCATGCTTCAGTTTTATAATTTCGTTTATATTCAAAAGAACAATGGGATATTTTGCTTTTAGACCTTAATGTAGTGCCTTACAAAAGAGCAGACAAGGATACACATGCTTAGGCACCATTTAGGAGTAGTTAGACTCTTTGGAAACAGATTTTTGAATTTTGGAAGTAAAATTGGTGATGAAATTAAACTCCGGATAAAATCATCAACAGAATTGCGGAGGAGAACCATCTTAGATCATCTGGTTCTCACCAGGCCCATGTGACAGTTGCCTTTTTGAAATCCGGACCCTATCAAATTTACTCACTACCTGCAGTAGGTTGAATGGTAGCTCCCCAAAAGGCAGATCCACTCAGAGCCTGTGCGTGTGACCTTATTTGGGAAAAGAGTCTTGCAGGTATAATGAAGTTAAGGATCTTGAGACGAGATCATGATGGGTTCAGGGTGGGCCTTAAATCCAGTGACCAGCGTCCTTATAGGAGAAAGGCAAAGGGAGATGTTCAACACATGGACACAGGGAAAAAGTCCATGTTACTGAGGAGGCAAGGACTGGAATTATGCTGCCACAAGCCCAGGAACACCTTAAGACACCCAAAGCTGGAAGAGGCCAGGAAGGAAACTCTCCTGGCACCTTCAGAGGGAGCTGGACCCTGCTGACACCTTGATTTTGGACTTCTGGCCCACAGAACTGAGAGAATCAATTTAAGCCACCAATCTGTGGTCATCTTTTTATGGTAGCCTTAGGAAACTAATACACTACATCTCTCTATCTATTCTCACTAACGGAAAAGAAATTTGGGGCTCCAGATCCTCATCGTGGTGAAAACTGTTCTATTTTAATTCAAATATATCAAAAGAGAGGACCTTTTATACTTGATCCACATAAAATCCCTATAATATGCATGCATATAGTATCAGTGA
This sequence comes from Choloepus didactylus, assembly GCF_015220235.1. Lineage (NCBI taxonomy): Eukaryota > Metazoa > Chordata > Mammalia > Pilosa > Megalonychidae > Choloepus > Choloepus didactylus. Next base: position 166,680,701 of record NC_051309.1, on the reverse strand, counting down.
ACATTTTTTAAAAACAGTGTGTTGGCATCTGTTGGTAGGGGGCAGGGGAGCTTGAAGGAGGTCTGTGTGAAGGGGGCCAATGTGGTATTACTTCTTGGTCATCCCCACTGATGTGTGAATAACAGCTGATTAACAAGCAGGGTACGAAGGACCAGGAAAAGAAATGATTCTTCCAAAAAGCTCAGTTTATAAATACTTTTTAAAAGGTTGCAGAGGCAGGTCCAGGGTCTCTTAAGAATAACACTTAATCTATCAAAAACATCTGATATTGACTGTGGTGATGAATGCACAACCACATGATTATATTGTGAACAATTCATTGTACACTTTGGATGACTGTATGTTATGTGAATATCTCAATAAAACTGCATTAAAAAATCTGATAAACAAAAGCAAGGAAGTTAGCAAGATGATGAAATGAGGAACAAGTTCTAAAAAAAAAAAAACATTAAAAAAGCAAGAGTCATACACTGAGATTGGAAGAAAACCCCAAAAATTAATTCTGTAAGGAAAAACCAGGCTGTTCCAGATCCTTGCTTATGCAAAATTGGAAGTGCACCCATGGCCCAGAAGGCATACACATAGGGAAAATAAATACTGAAAATGATGAAGGAGGACAGTGAGCGAGAGTACTGATTTGCTGTCCTTCTGGTCCAGGTGGGGACAAAAAGTGCCTACTGCTCTCTTTCAGTGAACCTTCTACTGTCCTGCTAAGGGCAGAGCTTACTCCACTTAAAGAAGGCTCTGCTTGCAGTAGCGGTGGATGTTTCAAAGGAAGGGAAAAAATGGGTAAAACCGTGGTTTAGAAGTTAAAGGAGTACCTTAGTCAATCCAAGAGATTTCATTTTTCTTCTGAAAATATGGAGGTGATATTGGAGGAAAAAAACCACTTTAATAATTATAAATATTATAATATTGCATATTATATATTTTATATTGTATATTATATAAATTTTGATGACCTCAAGGCCCTTTCTTGGCAAAAATTAGCACACGTTTTGGAGTATCAATAGAAATGTGTATAATTTTTAAACTTAAGACATTTAGTCAGAAAAAGGAGAAGGAAGACTCCTATGCTCAGCTTGAAATAAGTGTGAGATGCTCTGTACCTACCAATACTGGGTTGTCATTAGATCAATGAAAACTACATTGCACAAGAACTGCAAAGAAAGAGCTGCTATAACCTCTACTAAGTTGGAGGGTAGTGTGTTGGCTCAGCTCCTACTCTCCGTCTCAGGTTGACTATAGCCTGCTTCTCTTGCCCCAGCTGTAAATGAAATCACAGGAATGGACAAACAGCCGTCAGTCTAAGATTGCTTAGATATTTGTATAAGAGCTAGATGAAAAGGCATCGCTGTTCTACTTTTATAACATTTGTTTAGAAAAATCTTTTTCTTTAAGCCATATGGTTCAGTTTCTGGATAGCAGGGGCTGGAATTACATCCCTTGATTCTCATGAACATTTTTTGGCTTGTCAGTGATTACTGCTAATCTTTTAAAAATTGTTTTTTAATTCTCTTTTAACACAGAGCAGGATCACAGTGTTACTCCTGAAGATGAAGGGACACCACCAGCATATTCTTGAGGGACAATTAATCTGTGCTATTTTTACTAGTGACTAAAGTGGAAAAATCTTGGTGGTGAAAAACGAATGACAGGGTTTTGTCATTATGCTGAAACGCCTAAAGTTCAAATGTTAATAAAGTGGCCTGGGACCAAAATAAAATAAATTAAAATTTCAAAAGGTAGGAAAAATTGGGGATCCTGCTTCACTTTTTAAGATTTTTAGTAAAATCTATTTAGTCTATAGAAAAGTACTTTCTCTCTCTAAAGTAGTCTAAACATAAAAGGAAAATTTGTTTTTTCATGATAAATAAAAATGATACAAAACATATATAGTACTCATAAAATATTTTCCTATTTATTTTGATTTTAAAGATGTCGTTTGATGGTTGAATTCTGGCTAGCAGAATGAGTAACAGAGGTTTTAAAAGTAATTATACACAACTTGGCAACATTTCCCTAAGATAATTAAACTTGTTTTTCCCAGATGTGGAACTAGCCTACGAAGCACAAAATGACCTTTAAGCCAGTAGTTTCTCATCCATGCTCCTACTAATCACTTCCATCCATGCCTCCAGGAGGATTATAGAAGTAAAGTAAGCCCCTAGCATGAAATAAGGAATCAATCAGTGGTGCAGATCTCCTCCCACCCCAACCCAACATAGTATGAAAATTAATGCTAAATAAACCTAGATACTTTGGGATAATGCAATACAATGAAATTTAGCCTAGTAAAAAGGTCTATCACAGGATCGTCAACCAAGTAGGTGCTTAACAAATGTTTGCTGAGTGAATGAGTGCATGAATGACTAATTACAACCCACATTACATCATGGGAAAATGAAAAGTTTATAATATTTATAGCACTTTCATATACATTCTCTCATGTACTCCCCATAACAACCCCACGAGTTATCAGGGCAAATATTATTCCATTTTATAGATGAGAAAAGTTTACAGTAAGAGACAGCAAAGAATAAAACTCAGTTCTCCTGAACCTTTACATGTTTTTTTTCTGATAGGCACATTGCTTCTTATTAATTAGGACTTTTAACATACCAGGTTTCTACGGTGAGGAAACCCTATAGACTCGCATGTATCATATTTTCTCTTCAAAATCCTTTAGAAAACCCCACCCTTTACGTACGGTATATTAACTATTTAACTGTCTTTATCCCTCACCAGGCTCCAAGTTCCCTGAGGGAAGGGGCAACATCTGCTCTGTTCACTGCTGCAGTCTGTAACACAGCACAGAGCCTAGCACTCAGTAAATACTAGTTGCATCTTCCACTTGGAGTGTGAGAAGAGTTCCCAAGAATGGCATTCTCCAAGGGTGGAGGCAGGTTTCCTATAATGACCTCAGATGCCAAATTAGCATGATCTTCTTCCTCAGATATTTTAGGGAGTGAAGGTGGTGGTTTGCAGATGTGGGGCAGGGGAGAAGGGCATAAAATAATAACGGATCTTCCTGTAAGGCCTCTGCACTCACTTTATGTGCTTTTGCACATCCATTTATATCACAAGAAAGCACACTGCTCTAGAGTACAACTGAATGTTTCATTCAATACTTTTCATGGACTTATTAGGATACGGTGTATGAATTACATAATCGGAAACAATTCAACTCCAATTCTTTCACTCCCTCCCACATCTTTTGGCCTCCCCTTTGCTCAAGGACTTTCTTTAGCAGCTAACAAAACCAGCTCACAGCTTCTAGTCGGGAAATCAGTGCAGGGAAAATAATCCCTGTGTTTCAAAGAATCATTGTCAACAGACGCTCTAAGCTACTTTGCTAAACTCATTCGGGATTGTTTTTCAATACAATTATTTAAGTAACACAATAACTCATTAACAGTGGGCATATAGTTAAGTTTTCAGGCGTGGGAGGTATCAAATTTCTCCACTTTGGAAAACCACAGTAGTCAAAAGACATTTTCGATGAAGAGGAATGATGTGCAATGAAAAAGGCACTGGCTTCAGAGACACTGGGGCTTAGGTTCCTACCCCAGCTTCTGCCCCATTTCTTCACCAGTAACACCAGTTCTATGCTGTGCTAATAAGTTGGCTCTTGAGGCCAGGGAGAGGGAGCAAGCCCTGATTTGCAGCACTTACCAATTTTTATAGCGCGAATGTTCCTGTCTGGGTCAATTTCAAGCTGCAAACGTGAAGACATTGAACCCAGATGAAAAGAGATGTGCTCAATCAGCTTTTGCAAGTCAAAATGAACCAGCTTCAGCACACATATTATACTGCAGAAGGTATTATACTGTAGGGATATTAGGAACTGAAGGAATATTATACCTCCTCAGGATTTTAAGGTGACATATGGAAGTGGAATGCACAATACCTGGCTCAGAAATGCCAGTTCCTTTCTCCTGCTTACCTCTTCCCTCTCAATTCCTCTTTGAACCACGACTTCTACCTCTGACATTTTGTTCAAGCTCATTATTTAAAGTAACTCTATGCTTTTCACTTGCAAATTGATGTCTCTAGCCTTGACTTCTTTGCTGAGCTCCAAACCCATACTCCAAATTGCCTACTGTGCACTTCCAGCAGGATAATCAAAACAGAACCATGCCTGCCTCCTCTGTCTCTTACTTTCCTTATCTGGGTTGATAATGATGATTAATAATAATATTTATGGAGTACTTACTATGTGCCTGTACTGTTTTAAGCCTTTATGTGTATTAACTTCTTTAATCCTCACTACAACCATTTGAAGTATGCATCTATATTATACCCCATTTTATAGATGAAGAAACTGAGGCACAGAGATGTTAAACAACTTTCCCAAAGTCACACAGCTAATGAATAGCAGGCTGAGATTCAATTTCAAGCAGTCAGGCTTTTGAGCTCTTTATCTTCCATGACCTTTCTTTTCTTTCTTTTTCTTTCTTCCTTTCTTCCTGTTTTTATCTTCTATGTTGTTTACTTACTTTTGCTATAACTTCCATAGTACAACTACAAATATGTTAACTGGTACTATCTACTTTGTCTTTCTAAAATGTAATGAACATTATTCAGTGTCACGCAGTGTTCTAAGCCATTTTATGTATTAATTCGTTTAATCCTCACAACAGTCCTGTGAGCTAGGTTCTTTTATTCCCATTTTTTAGAAGAAGAAACTGAGGACCTGGGGGGTTAAATAACTTACTCAACAGGAGGATCGTGGAAGTTTGGAGGCTAGAACCCAGGGTAATCTAGCTTGAGGGTCACCATATACTCTACAGCCTCACATTCTTCCAGCACACCAAGTCTAAGGGCTGGGAGTTCTAATTGGTTGCCAAGTTCTGCCCTCTACCCCTAACCCCTAAGCATCTGCTCTCCATTTTCCTCTCTACTCCATCATATCATTCTTAATTTTGACACTCATCATAGCTCATGTGGACTATTACAACAGCTTTTTAATAGCCTCCCTGTGCTACCCAGGAGATATTTTCGATAGACTTCCCCATAATGCCCCCAGGCTCTCTGGAAAGTGAATTACAAGAAGTCACTACACCACGTCAATGCCTCCCCATCACCTATAGCTGGGGTTCCTGAATCTCAGTGTACATAAATCTCACCAGCAGTTTCCAGAATGCAAATCCTTAGCCCCTCCCCAGAGATTCTGATTCTGTAAATGCAGTTTGGAATCCAGGAATTTTAATTTTTCCCAAGCACCCCAAGGAATTCTGATACAAGTGGTGTATGGACCACACGCAGAGACACATAGTTTACAAAACAAAGCCCCAGCTCCTTCCCAAGCAAACACATCCTGGTTTCTGCTTATAAATCACTTTATTTTATGCTTCAGGATAATGGAATCATATGCTGTTCCTTGAATAACCCAGTTTCTCACCTTCTTGTCTTTCCACCTGCTCTCCTTTCATCTAGAAGACCCCTTTCCACCTTCCTTCCATCTGACTGACTGTTAAAACTGCAAAGCCAGCTTCTGCAAAGATATTATCTCCTCTAGAAACTTCCTTGACTCAGCTCCAACTACTGGCCTCCTCTGCCCCTCCCCCACCCCCATTCCCACTCCTGTGCCTTGATTCACTCTAAAGGTACAACATTTGTTTACATATCTGCCCCCTTCTAAATGGTGGTAAGACAATCCCATCCCTCTCTTTGCACCATGACTGAGCAAAGTCCTGGCACATGGTAGATACGCAAGCAACAGAGTCACATCTAACTAAGGGGCTGCATAATCGGCAAGGAAGGTGAAACTCTGAGTCAAATTTACCCTTGAAAATCCTGTCACCCAGAAAACATAGCACCCATACTTTCACAACTATACAAAATCAACACATGCATTTAGGGTTGTTCTATGAGTCCTAATATATGTTGTATGAAAACTGTGTATCTTTAAATGAAACTCAGTGCAGCAAGAAGCTCATTGTGTGTGAGAGCTGCAGGAACAGAGACCAGCTGAGGGGAAAGCAGAAACATGGGTGCTGTGTTATATGAGTGGGGTTGAGTTTGAATGAATTCTAGATGACACATGGCGGGCTTCATCACGTGCACAAAGGCACTGTTCAAATCATGAATGTTCTACTGTCATGCATATAATAGCCTAATTGTACAGAGAAGCTTAAAGTTCTAAGACAAAGGTGTAACTCTAAAAGAAAGTTGAGCCCTTCTAATTACTAATATAAACTCTACTCATTTGTAGCCAATATCATGGATGTTGAGAATGAGTTCTTAGGAGTCCTTTATAATAATAATAATTGCAGTGAGTTCTTTAGGGATTAAAAGGAGAAAGAGTTCATTCACATCTTTTGGGGGAGGCAAATCAAGAAATACTTAAAAGAGAAGGTGGTACTTGAGAGAAGAAAAAAATGTGGAAAGAATTCGGGAACGAAGGGGCCCAAGGGTGACAGCACAGAGGGTGCGCAAGGAGCAGGGGGCTCCACCGCTGATTTGCCCCCCTCATCTCCAGCCAATGCCCTCATCACTGTTCATTCTCTGCACCTTTTCTCATCCTGCATCTTCTCTTTGGAGGTGCCCCCCAAATGTCAATCATGTTCACCCCTCTTCACCTTTCCTCACACCAGTCCCTCTGCCTGGGATGCCATCTGCATCTGTCAACTTGGATAAGTCCTCCTCCTTGTTCACACCCGGGTTGAAATTCCTTACCATTTCTATAGTTTTCTATCACCTCACCCATGGTCTAAGAGTTAGTTGGTCATAACTATGTCACCCCAAACTGCGTAAGCTCCTTGAGGGAGGAGATCTCATTTCTTTCATCTCTATATCCCCACTGCCTAGCATGGTGCCTGGTGGCATTAGATGCTCTAAATAAATAGTGTCTTCTTGCTAGACTCTAGATTAGAACATAAGGTTAAAGAACAGGCCAGGGAGACTTGTCTTTCTTTCTGCACCTACACACCTGAGATGTATAAGATCTTTATTTCATTAATAAACACATACATAGTGCTGTATACCAGGAACTTTTCTAAGCTCTTTACCAATATTTAAACATTTGAATAGCTTCCTACCAGTGCCAGTGAATCACTATGGCTGTACTTCTCAACGGGTTGTGCATCCCCTTCTGCCTGGGATGGGAACTGAGGATTCAGAATCAATTTAGTTGGTGGGCGTGGAGGGCGCCCCGAAGAGATATACCTCTTCCCTCAGCTGAGAATCACAAGTGGAGATGATGATTAATAATAACAACAATAATGATAGTAAACTAGTATATACCATTAACTGAGCACATACTGTAAATAAGCGAGTACTAGGCACATACAGGCATTATTACCTCTCATTTCACCCCCAATGTTACCTTAAGATTTGGTAAATATTTCATTCTGAAACCAGGATCAGAAAGGGGAAGCCAGTCACCCAGCTGGCAAGGAGAATCAAGATTCAAACCCAGATCTACCTGATTGCAGATCTGAGCCTTTCTCCTTTCTGCATGCTGCCTGAGGACATAGGTTGGGGTCAACTGGCTGGGGGTTTGAAGGCAAGCCTGAGTTTATTATTAAAGCTGGAGATCAATGAAAAGCAGTAAGTTATTTGAGAAGAAAAGGTAGTAGGGAGAGGAGTCAAACAACCTTATTAATAGCACATGCAACAACAAGGCATTTCATTTGTTTAGCCCCTCCTACACATCAGGCCTTAAGCTTGGTACTTAGTTCTGAGAAGCAGTTCCTTTTGTATTTTCATTTTACAGACACGGAAGCTCAAGCCCAGGAAGGCTGAGAGAACTGCCCCAGGCTCAAGTGGAACCGGAGGGGCCGACCTGAGAGGCTCTAGATCCTGCACCAGCCCCAGCTCCTCTGTTCTGCTCTGGGGTGTGTATCAACAGCCTCTGCACACAAGGCACATGATGGCCTCCATGCCCTGCACAGACGATTTATCATATCATGGTCTTTGGCAAGAGTCAGCCTGAAGTGGTAGGATAGAGCACCTTTTGCCTAGTATGTACCAAAGAGCCTTAGTTCCAAAGAAAAAAGAATTCTATGGTCAGAAAAGTGTGAAAGTGCTGTTTTCTCTTCTGCCTTGGAGACTTATAGTATACCTCAGCAGATTTTAGAGTTTCTGAGGAGTTCTACAGTAGAGAAATCTATTTCCTTCATTTAACCTAAGGTTTTCCCAATCTATTTGAACTGCAGAACTGGTTTCCTACTTGTCAGTTAATGTACTGTGCAGCGCCCTTTAGGAGATGCTGCAATCAACATATGTCCAAGAGGGAGAAAGAGAAGAGAAGCAGGCTAGAGCTCCTTTTAGAAGCAGTGACTAACCACAAATTCAGACTTTGCTTAAGAATTATCAACTCTTTCGTTGTTTAAGTTTAGGTTACTTTCTTTATTTTGAGAAAATGAACAGTTTAAAAAAACTCAGAGGCAATAAATCAGACAACGGAAGGACTATCTGCATTCCCAAATCTCTTGGCTCATCCTTCACCTTCTTGCTCCTGCCTAAACCCCATTCCATTCTCTAGGTTAAGATTTCCACCCACTTTCCCCACTTTGGGGCTGCTCTCACAGCCGGAAGGAAACACAACTTGCACGGTACCAGACGCCCCCCTCCCCCCGCCCCCCACTATGACGCAGAAGCAGGAACAGGAGTGAGGAGATGCTTTGCTCACAGCACAGCCCCGGTTGGCAGATTTCAGGGAAACACAAAAAGTTATCTGATATAATGGTCTCTCTGCCTTTGGTTTAGGCAGAAGTACCCTGAAAACACTCCCATGGGGAACAACAACAAAAAGACTGCCAACATTTCCTTTAAAAATCTCCAGATAATAGGTGCTGTGATTTTTCTACTTCTCATTTTGCCTATTTTCAGCTTCTAATTTTCTGCAATGAATACGCAGCACCTGGATTTTAAAAAAAGAAAAAAAGGAAAAGAAAATCTCCGAAGAAGGAGATGCATAAGCTCACCTAATGAAACATCTCAGTATCTCCCAGCACCCTCAGGTGGAAGTTCTCACCCACAATGTTGCAATAACCCTTTCCCAGTTACCCCTTAACCGAACCGAAGCTCAGGCATCGGGCGCAGGGACGCCCCCTCCTTACCCACTCGAAAGATCAAATCGTCTTCGATGGGGTTCTCTTTTCGTTTCCCGGTGCTGTACATGCTCGCCGGCCTCTTCACAGCCTTTTGCTTGACGTGGCCGCTTCCCGGGGACTTGACGCGCCTCTTCACTCCTTCGGTGGTGGGCGACACGTCGGCCGACCGGATCACTTTGAGTTTGAACGGGCTGCCTCGGATGTGCTGGTCATAGAGCCTCAGAGAGAGGGTGAAGTCCCCTTCCTTCTGGACAGTATACAAAAATTCGTAGGTGCCGTTTTTGTTGTCCAGGATTTCTCCATCCGCCACGCTCCCGTCGGGAGTGCTCAGCTCGGCGGTGATGTAGGCATTGCCCGTCTTGCACAGCTCGCCGTCTTTGTCCTTGGTTGTTATGGTAACGGACATGGGCTGCCCGATTATGGTCTGCCGCAGCCCCTCGCCCGTGGCCACCGTCTCAGAGGCGACGGCATTGGTGGTTAAAATCGTCCCGAGGTTGTGGATGGACTTCTTCAGCCCTTCGGTTTCCACTATGAAATCCAGCTGATCATTTTCCCGCGGATGTAATGGGAAATCTTGGTCAGCCAGTTCGTTCAGCTTCTCGCTCATCTGCTTTTTAACGAGCAGCACCTCGGTTTCGGTGCCATGGTTGAGGGCCTGCGCCGTGAAGCTGCTGCAGCTCTTAATACTCTCCTGCCCTTCGAGCAGGGTATCCAGCTGCGACTGGAGGACCTGCCGGAAAAACCGGATGGTGAGGGAGGCAGCCTGGCAACCCTCTTCCTATCGGGCACCGGACCAACCTATTAGACGCTTGCACGGCCCAGGCACCGGGGCAGTGCCCGCAGTGGGCACAGACGAGGTTCTAAACTTGCCCCCAGGGGTGGCTCTAAGCAAGTGGTTTTTAATGTAACCCAGTGAACCCAGTTCTAATGCAAAATCCTAAATTGGATTCGCAGTATCTTCTCTTTCCCTCCTGCCACACCCTGTCTCTCCCACACACATATTTCTTGGGTCATGTGTTTTTGATGGGGCTGGCAGAATCCTCACTACCACTGAGAGTGTGGCAAACAAATCTATATGCCTGACATCTGAAATATTCATTATTTAGTATCTTTCCCTTAGGTCCAAAGCTACTCTCTCACCACCTAAAGGAGTGCAAACCAACAAATAAAAACTTTCCACACCTGAATATCAGAAACTTTTTGTCCCTGGTTTTATGATTAGACATGCACACTTAAACAAACACTGCAGTCAGGGTTCACTCTGAAGTTGAATAACAGGTTGGTATGGGTGAGAGAGCAATTAAGAGACTACTAGACATTATAATTAAGGAAGGAAAACAACTGAGTTTAACCCTAAATCCTGAAAGCATTACTCTGTAGTCAGCCCCACCTTTTGTCAAATTAGATAATTGCTCATTATAAACTGAAAACAGGAAGGAAAAATAGATGTTCCAGTAAACAAAAACTACCATTTACTGTATAATTGTGACATTTAAATAACCCATTTGTGCCCCCTTTGCTGCCATCAGAACCCAGTAAGGCAGTGCTGTGAAGTGCTGACTTGCCTCTTAGAGGATACCTGTCAGAACAGCTGGAGCCTTACCTTGTGTTTGAGGCCATAATTGACCTCCAGTTCCATAAGCAGCACGCTCTTGCGCACGTTTAAAGTCTTCTGGAGCTCGTCAAAGGTGGAATGAATGTCGTCCACGATGCTGGCCTTCTGGTTGGTTAACTGATGGATGATTTCCGAGATGAACTGAAGAGCAGAATCTATTTCTGGGAGCCTGGGGAACAGTTGTTAAAGATCATTATTTAACATCAACCCACAAATATTCGAGGACCTGCTTAAACACTACATTTTGTCAAAAAATATTTTCAATACCTTTCATCATCTTTAAAAATTAACAACTGCAGAACAGAATGAATAAGCTATACCATAATCACTGCCTTTGAGAGAAAAGACTTAGAGGGTCCATGTCTATTTCAATCTGCCTTCAGTCTGCTTTTAATAATTGATGGTACAGAGCTTTGAAGCTCTCTGCTAAACCATGCCTTCTTATCAAACTCTGACGCAAGGTTTCTCAAACTTGGTGCTAATGAAAATTTGGGCAGGATAACTCTTTGTTGTAGGGGAGCTGTTTTGTGCATTGTACAATATTTAACAGCTTCCTGGCCTTTACCAGATGCCTGTCGCACACCCTTGCAACACAGTTGTGACAACCAAAAAACGTCTGTAGACATTGCCAAATGTCCTCTTGGGCGCAAAATCACCCATGATTGAGAACAGAGTTCTAAATATGTAACTGTACCTTTTTTCCCTACCCATATGAAAAACTTATCCAAACTGGGAATATCTTGGGAACTTCTCCCAAGTTTCAAAGTTCTTTTATTTCATATAGAACAACCGTACTATTCTCACTAAAACAATCAGTGGAAAGATTTATTTTTTCTGCTTTTCCTTTCTTTGGCCTTTCTTATGCACCAGACAGCTACTCTGTTCTTTCATATCATGCCAAAGAACAAACCTGGAAGCAGGAGAACATGAGGAAAATTGAGTGATCACCACTCAGACCATTTTGCCAGTCTCAAGCAGAAAAAAGAGCCAGTCACAGCCGAAGCTTGTCAGAGTGTCAAGAACAGCGGCTAAGGAAGGAGCTTCAGAGAGCCTGGTTTGGGGCATGAATTTCAGAGATCTCTTGAGAGCATTTTCCTTCAAGTGTACTTTATTCCTTTAATCATACAAAGGTACTAAAAAACTGCCACTATCCATAATGTAAGGAGGCTAGAATTTTACCAAGTGTTGTGGGACATCCTTCCTCACTCACTAATTTATGATTACAGACCCATGACCAAAAAGCAGAAGCTGTTTGTGATACAGAGATTGATTTCTCCAAGGGTAATGGGAACCTACTAACTCCCTGAGACAAGAGACCCTTAGGCCAAACCTAATGCACAGGCAACCAATCGGGAGCCAGGGAAGGTGTGCTGCACCTTTTGTTGACGGCATCCAGCTGGACCTGGAGTGAGGCCTTGTGCTGCTCCACCACATCCTTGAGCGGGACTGTGGGGTGCTCTGCATGCTCCCCCTCAGTGCACTCCCGACACATGGCGGTCTCACACGACTGGCAGTAAAATTCCATCACCTGCAAGAAATACACACACAAAATCCAAAAAGACAACACAGTTAAAAAATATGCAAAGAACTTGAATAGACATTTCTCCAAAGAAAATATCCAAATGGCCAATAAGCACATGAAAGGATGCTCAACATAATTAGCCATCAGGGAAATGCAAATCAAAACCACGAAATACCATTTCACACCCACTAGAATGGCTACTATTAAGAAAGCAGGAAATAACAGTGTTATAGAGGGATGTGGAGAAATAGAAACACACTCATTCATTGTTGGTGGGAATGTAAAATGGTACATTGCTGTAGAAAACAGTTTGGTGGTACCTCAAAAAGTTAAGCATAAAATTACAACATTACCCAATGTGGTGGTTTGGAGCTATGTACCCCCAGAAAAACATGTTCTTAACTTAATCCATTCCTGTGGGTGTGAACCCATTGTAAATAGGACCTTTTGATGAGGTTACTTCAGTTAAGGGGTGACCAACTCAATCAGGATAGGTCTTAATCCTATTACTGGAGTCCTATATAAGCAGAATAAAATTTAGACAAAGAGAAAGCCAGGGGAAGCAAGAAGCTGAAGGTTGATGGAATCTGGAAGAGAAGGGAGAGGCCAGGAGGGGCTGCCATGTGCACTGCTAGGTGATAGAGGAGCCAAGGTTCAAGGATCACCAGCAGCCAGCCTAGAATGCCAGTCTTCAGGAAGAAAGCACCACCTTGATGATGCATTGATTTGGACTTCTAGTCTGAAAACTGAGAGCCAATAAATTCTCATTGTTCAAACCAATCCATTACATGGCATTTGCTTTAGCAATAAGGTAACTAAAATAGCCAGCAATCCCCCTTCTAGGTATACACCAAAAGAACTAAAGCAGAGACTCGCAGATATTTGCACACCAGTGTTCATAATGGCATCATTCACAATTGCCAAAAGAGGGAAACTCAAGTGTCCATCAACAAATGAATAAACAAAATGGTACATAAATACTGTGAAATATTATTCATCTGTAAGAAAAAAGGAAGTTATGAGACATGCTACAACATGGAAGAACCTCAAAAACATTTATGCCTAGTGAAGTAAGACACATAAGGACAAAAATTGTATGATATCACATATAAGAGAAAATAGGAATAGCAAATTTGCACATAGAAAGCAGATTAGAGGGTTACTGGAGGAGGAGAAGTGGGGAAGTAGGATAGGGGAAATGTTTGTTTGTAAAAATTAAAATTAAAAAAATCCAGGTTTGGTGTCACCGATTGAGTGCTTACTATGCACTAGGTGTTTTACTTGCATTATCCCACTTAATTCTTATGGCCACCCCAGGATGTTGTCATTATTATATCCTGTTTCATGGGAGAAAATAAAGGATAAATTGTGAGGAGTATGCAACTTTTCTGTGACAGGTCTCACATAGAGGTGGGGCTGACTGCAAATCTGTTCCTGTAACCACGCAGGCAGTCTTCCTGTGGCAGAGCAGCATAAGACTGCAATTCTCAAAGTTTTTGTTCTTGGAAACCATTTACACACTGTAGAAATTATTGAGAACTTCTAAGAGCTTTTGTTTATCCTATTAAAAATTAAAACTGAGAAAAATTAAATATTTATTAATGTATTAAAAATAATAAACACATTACATATTAACATAAATAATATATTTTTATGAAAAACACCTATATTTTACAAAACAAAAAATATTTATTGAGAAGAATGGCATTGTTTTCCATTTCTGTAAATCTCTTCAGTATTTGCTGTATTAGAAGTCAGCTAGATTCCCTGATCTGCTTCTGGATTCAATCTGTTGTGATATTACACATTATGTAGCCTCTGGAAAATTCTACTGTACACTCTTGAGAAAATGAGGGTGAAAAAGGCAAAAAATGCCTTAGAGTTATTATGAAAATAGTTTGACCTCAAATACCCTTTGAAATGGTCCATAAGAGTCCCTGGATGACATTTGGAGAACTGCTAGTGTAGTGGATGAGAAAGGAGCCAGACTGAGCAGTTTGCATCCTGACTCCACCACTTATTTAGTTGAGTGGACTTAGGCAAATTACTTAATCTCACTGTGTCTCAATTTCTGCCTCTGTCAAATGGAGACAACAACAGTAACCTCATAGGGGTGTGAGAAGTGAACAGATTAACATGCAAAAAGAACTCAGATGACACCTGGCACAGAGAAAATTGTTAATAAGTAGTAGCTGCTATCTGATGATGATGATGATGATGATGATGATGATGATGATGATGATGATGATGACTGATGACAACAACATCATCTGCTTGCCTGGAAAAAAAAGTATGCTGATTCTGATGAACTCTTAGTAAAAATCTAAATAAGGCCTTAAGTTACTTTCCTTGTGGAAGCATTAGTTGGAAATAACATCTTCCAATCTGAATTCCCAAAGCACTTTTTTGGGGGAACTGTCTCTTGTGCATCAATCTTAACACAACTTGATGGATTTTTACAAAGTGAATGCACCCACTTTTATTTATACCCCATTTACGAAATATAAATAAGATTATAAGTTCCTTGAACACAGGAACTCTCCCACCCAGAGCCTAGGCAATGCATTGCACATAGTAGGTACTCAAAAACACTAATGAATGAATGAATGAACGGATGCTCTTAGCTGTGATTCAGGTGGCATTTTGGGCAATTTGAGACTCACTTTTTTTACATAGTATTTTCTGGAGCTGATTCTCCTAGAATAAAGCACTAAGTTTGCTGATTATATTTTGGAAACATTCTTTCCCAGTGAACCAAATTCAGGCAAAAGTCCTTCAAAACATCTCTAAGATACTTTGAAATCTCATGTGGCATCATAGTCTGAAATAGACTTCAAATTAGGGGGTTGAAAATACTTTTTATGGGGGGTGGGATATATAGAGATTTGATTCCATGTGTTTTGTTCCTCTGCAGACCTTTTAAGAGTGTGCTTGGACAGTCAATTAGAAAGCTCCTTTTTTCATCCATCCCCTGCTAAAACACATTTCTCCACGCATTCTATTAAACATGTATCTTAAAAAGCAAACTCAAGCAAAAATTCAAATACTGCAGAGGAAGGTATCATACTGGTCATTGCATCTTATTTTTGTCTGTTTGATTCAACCCAAAAGAGAGTCCAACACATAGAAATAGCTCAATAATTGTTTGCCTAAAGACTAAATGAGCCAAGGGATCCTTCTTTTCCTGGTGAGAGGCAGTGCCCTTTAACAGAGGACTGCATTTTGGATTGCTTTTGGACATATTACTGCACTATTTGCCTTCATGTGCTCATAAAATAGAATTATCTAAATTTATATACATTATCATATTAAAATCTTATTGTAAAGTTTTTAGAAATTATTTTTGGAAAAGCAATACCTGGCAGCAATATATTAGCACCATATCATAAATGTTTTATTCATTATTTTTTAAAAAAATTCTATAATCCAAAGGTTTCCTGTTTTTCAAAGGATGGTGGAGGGAGGAAAAAAGAGGTTTCCTCACTGAATTCTAAGATTTTCTTTGGAAGAAGTTCATCTCTAGGGATTGTGCAATGTAATTCCCACCAAGGCTGAGGTTCCTTGTAATTTCATGGCTTTAGCCAAAGGTGGTTCACTTTTACCAGGAAATTTTATTTCCAGCTCATATGTAGCTAGATTAATATTTATTCTTCATGGTCAGTGCTCAAGAAATCCAATCAAAGCAGGCTGAGGAGAGTCCAAGCATAGAAAGTGAAAAGACTTCTTCCTTCAGGTTATTCATTGGGACCACTGAAAGTGTCTGGCCTAGGGAAATGTGCCATATTAATGGGGCTTGCTTGATCCACTGATATTTCTCAAGTCATTTAAGACTGGGACCAAGTTTCCACTATATCCTCCTTGGAAGAAGGGAGCATGGCATCATCTCTAGAATACATCCAGCCAAAAGCAAACTGTATTTGGGGATTAGCTACTGTATGTATTTAGATGTCAAGAACCACTGTTCTACAGTACTTGCATTTTCTGAGTTGAAGTTTCCCAGCAGTCTGAGGAGTGAGATGACAAAGAAGGCTACTCATAGGTAGGGAAGGATGCAAAACAATATGGAGTCACTGAAAATGTAAAAAGTCCCCAAGAGCAGAGCCTATCACCTAATAGAGGAACAAGCACTTACTACTATTACTAACTCTCTCTTTTTAATTTATCGTTTAAAACAATTGATTGCAGGGGAGCGATGTCAATGAAAATGGCAGAGTGAGAACTCCAAAATCCATACCTGTACATGAGCAGTAAATAAGCTAAAAAACAAACAAACAAAAAAAAACCTGTCAGAATCAACTTTTTCAGAACTAAAACTTACCACAGAAAGAGGAATGTTTAGTCAAGAAAAAACAGCTGAGTATTGATAAGAGAGCTTTGTGGCATTTAACATTTCCTGGTGCGGTGCCATCCTCAACTATTTAGCTTGGCAGTGGCCTTGAAAACAACAGACTGCTTTCCTAGTATACGTTCCTAGTACCAGGGGAGGCAATATGGAACTTATTCTCAAAGAATTGTGGTTGTTTGGTTTGACCTGTCTGGAGGCTCCCTAAAGAACTGGTTCAAAGGGTTTATCTTTATTTAGCCTAACTTGGAACTCTCCCAGGACTGGGATGACTACCAAGGGTGGGTATGGGTTGTGGTATGTCAAAAACCTTTAAAGGCAAATAAATTAGCCACTGCCACTTGGGTGAAGGAATAGCTGTTGGGGAAACCAACAGACAAATTGAAAAGCTTGGGAGAAAAGGCTGAGGGATGAGATGCTTTGAGGAATTTGGATTTTTAAAATCTCTCACATTTCTGGCAATCTAAATGCCAGACACATGCTCAGAAAAGTCCTGAAAAGGCCAAAGTTCTCACCTCTGTCTGGCTTTCATGCTCTGCATATGCAGGAAGTGAAGGCTAATGCAAAGTTGTAAACTGCTTGGCTAAGTGTTGAAACCATGCCCCAACAAACACACAGAAACCTTCTGCAAAGACTGGGACATTTTGTTTGTTTGTTTGTTTGTTTGTTTGTTTGTTTCAGGCATTTAAGAAATCTCTGTCAAATCACTGGCTGAACAGCAAGCTAACAGAAAGGAGACTCCAGTGGCTACAGATGACAAACAATACAGACTTTACAAAATTAGTTCAGAAAAGTCACTAAACAAACAACTACTACGATAAGGAACAACAACAAATCCTAGGGAGAGAGCAGAATCTGACTTCAAGAGCTGCCACATTAAGATATTCAAAATACCTAGTTTTCAATAAAAAACTTATGAGGCATGCAAAGAAACAAGAAAA
The DNA here is from genome assembly GCF_015220235.1 of Choloepus didactylus. Classification (NCBI taxonomy): domain Eukaryota; kingdom Metazoa; phylum Chordata; class Mammalia; order Pilosa; family Megalonychidae; genus Choloepus; species Choloepus didactylus. Next base: position 166,663,219 of record NC_051309.1, on the reverse strand, counting down.
TATGGTCCACACACAGGAAAAGAAAAATTGAGAGAAACTGTTCTTGAGGAACATCAGATGTTGGACTTACTAGGAAAAGACTTTAAATAAACTATTTTCTGTCTGTTCACAGAGCTAAAGGAAACCATGAGCAAGATGTCTCACCAAACAGAGAATATTAATAAAGAGATGGAAAAAGAAAAAGAGCCAAATAGAAATTCCAAAGTTGAAAGACAATAACTGAAATTATAATTTCCTAGCAGAGTTCCATAGCAGATTTGAACAGACAAATAAAGCAGCAGCAAACATGAAGATGGGTCAATTGAGATTATCCAGTGTGAGGAGCAGAAAGAAAAAAGAATGAAGGTATATTAATAGAACCTCAGAGACTTGTGGAAAACCATCAAGCATATCGAGATCTGCATAATGGGAGTCACAGAAGGAGAGGAGGGAGAGAAGTGGGCAGAGATAAGTTGAAGTAAAGGATGGCTGCCAGCTTCCCAAATTTGATCAAATACATTTGATTAAATACACATCTAAGAAGCTCAACAAACACCATGTAGGATAAACTCAAAGTGATCCACACCAAGACATATTATAAATAAACTGGTGAAAGCTAAAGAACCAACTTTTGGTTTTGTTGATTATCTCTATTGTTTTTCTATTCTTTATTTCATTTATTTCTGCTGTAATATTTATTAGTGTTTTCTTTCTGCTTGTTTTGACAAACCTTTAGCTAGACTGACCAAGAGAGGAAGAAAGAAGACAAAATCAGGATGAGAATAGGGACATTGCTACCAACATTCCATAAACAAAAAGGATTATAAGAAAACACTATGAACAATTGCAACAAATTAGATAACCTAGATGAAACGGAAAAATTCCTAGAAACATGCAAACTACCAAAACTGACTCAAAGAAGAAATAAAATCTAAACAGATTATAATAAGTAAGGCATTAACTCAGTAATCACAAACTTCCAACAAAGAAAATTCCAGAGCCAGATGGCTTCACTGGTTAATTCTACCAAATATTTAAAGAATAAACACCAGTCTTTCTCAAACTCTTCAAAAAATTAGAAAAGGATGGAACACTTCCTAATACATTCTCTGAGGCCAATATTACCTTGATGCCAAAACCAGACAAAGACATCACAAGAAAAGAAAACTAAAAACTAATATCCCTTATGAATATAGATAAAAATGTCCTTAACAAAATACTAGTAAACTGGATGTAGCAACATATTGAGAGGATTATTTACCATGACAATGTGGGATTTATCCATGAATGCAATGGTGGTTCAACATATGCAAGTCAATCAATGTAATGCACAAAATTTGTAAAATGAAGTAAAAAAACTGCATGATTATCTCAATTGATGTAAGACAACATTGTTAAGATGGCAATACTCTCCAAACTGATCTGCAGATTCAATATAATATATATCAAAATTCCAAGAGCTTTTTTTTACAGAAAATGACAAGCTGATCCTAAAATTTTTATGTAATTCCATAGGACCCCAAACAGCCAAAACATTCTTGAAAAAAGACAAAGTCAGAGGACTCACATTTTCCAATTCCAAAACTTAACTACAAATCTACAGTAATCAAAACAAGATGGTACTGGTATAAGGGTAAGCATATAGATTAATGCAATAGAATTGAGAGTACAGAAATAAACCCATACAATCTATGCTTAATCGATTTTCAATAAGGGTACCAACACCATTCAATGGAGTAAAGAACAGTCTTTTTCACAAACAGCGCTGAGACAACTGTACATCCACAAGTGAAAGAAATAAGTTGGACCTGTACCTCACACTATATACAAAAATTAACTCAAAATGGATCAGTGTCCTAAATATCAGAGCAAAACCCATAAAACTCTTAGAAGAAAACATAGGGCTAAGTCTTCATGACCTTGGATTTCATTGCGAAGTCTTAGATATGACATCAAAAGCATGAGCAAAAACAGTAAAAAAAAAAAAAAAAAAAAAAAGATACATTGGACTTCATCAAAATATAAAACTTTTGTTCATCAAAAGATATTACCAAGACAGTGGAACTACAACCTGCAGAATAGGAGAAAATATTTATAAATCATATATCTGGTATCAGAATATATGAAGAAAACTCTTACAACTCAATGACAAGAAGTCAAACCCAATTTAAAAATGAGCAAAGGACTTGAACAGACATTTCTCCAAAGAAGATATACAGATGGTTGGCAAACACGTCAAAAGATGAACGACATCATTAGTCATTAGGAAAATGATGAGGTACATTTTACAACTACTAGGATGGCTATAATTAAACACAAACACACAGAAAATACACATGTTGGTGTGGATGGGGAGAAATCTGAGCATAGATTATATGGGTTTATTTCTGAACCCTCATACTTTGCTCGTAGGAATGCAAAATGGTGCAGCCAACTATAAAAAATAATTTGGTAGCTCCTCAAAAAGTTAAACATAGAGTATTCCATTCTTAGGCATACACCAAAAGAACTGCCAACAGGTACTCAACCAACTACATGTATACACATGCTCATTAGCAGCACTATTCTCAATCACCCAAAGATGGAAACAACCCAAATGGCCATCAATGGATGAATAGATAAATTGTGGTATATATATACAATGGAATATTATTTGGTCATAAGAAGGAATGACATATTGATACATGTTATAACATGGACGAACTTCAAAAACATTATGCTAGGGGAAAGAAACCAGACACAAAAGGGCCACATAATATACAATTCCATTTATATGAAATATTTAAAAAAAAAACAAATCCATAGAGACAAAAAGCAGATTAATTGTTGGCAGGAGACTGGGGGAGAGGGGAAATGGGTATGGTGTTTCTTTTGGGGGTGATGAAAATGTTTTAGAATTAGAAAGTGATGATGGTTGCACAACATTATGAATGTACTAAAAGCCACTGAATTATACAATTTACTGGTGAATTTTAGGTTCTGTGGATTTCTGCAATTAAGAAAAAAATGATTGCAGCTTTGAAGAGACAACAGCAGACCTGGGTCATTGTGCCTGGGTCAAGGTACTAAATGTGTCTAGAGAAGCAAAGGCCCTGAAATCATTTGAAGTGTCAAAAACTAGATAGTCATTCCCAAGTGCTTACGTTTGGGCGCTGACAGCACTGGCTCAGTCCGAGAGCTAATTATGTGAGGTTTGGGCTCAGGTGAGCTCATGCAGATGTTGCTGCTGGTGCCCCCAGGGGTGGGCAAGCCAGAGGCCAGGATGAGCTTATTGTTTTTGATGGGTAGTCATCATTTGCGTTCAGAAGAGGCACAGGGCAGGACTAGGTGCATTACTAAGGCGCTGCAAAGGACCTCAGCCAACCCTGAGGTTTCTGAAAAGGCACGGACAGTGATCCTGGAGCAGGGCGGAGATGGGGGGCTTGCTAGCAGCTATGCATTCTTAATGAGGACCTTTCCTTTGCACCTCTTAACATCCCTTAGTCAGGTGCCCACACAAGAAAGAATAGGGTTTTTAAGGAACCATGAAGCATGAGCTCAAATGCCTGCTTTAAGTGCAAGGAACTTAGATCACTGGACATTATTCCCATTTTTCTTTTGTATTTGGACAATGCAGCCATGGCAGTTTAATTAGAAGACAGATACTGTCACAGCACTTAAAGCAGATGACAGGCTTTCATCCACCCATGCTAATCAAGCTCCAGGCGGTTATGACCGCAGCATCTTGCTTTATTGTTAATTACCCAATTTTAATAACCTTCAGACGCTTGAATTGTTTTTAAAGATTTACCCATGGCAGCAATTTATCTCTGATATTGCATGCACTTGGCTTGAATATGCACTGAGGATCCCTATCTCAAAGCAGAGTGGAGAACTCCTACAATCTATGATGAAACAACAGAGTGATTCAAGACACGCACTGCTAAATTTTCCAAGGTCTCTTGCTGGGTTATAAATTTTATGACTACAAAGACTCATAAGGACCCAGCATACAGAAAGTGTTCAAAACATAGTTTGAAAACTATTTCATTGACCTCAAAAAGGTTCAAAGCTGTTAAACAGATTTCAAGTTTAATGTGATTTGATGGGAAGCGTTTGGTAGAAAGTTGGGGAAAGTTTTTAACCTAAAAGATTCTTTAACTTTCCTGGATATAGCGTCTTTAACAATGTTTCTGCTTAGCAATAAAAAAGGTTTTTATTACTGAGGTAAACCACACCAATTCTTTTCTATTTGTCCTTAAGGCAATAGCAACAGATTTCTGTTTCTGAAGTAGTGCCGGTTTTAAAATTCACAGTACTTTTAAAGAGCCAACCTCTATCTCAATTGGTAGCTCCAATGTCTCCTCAACCACCCAAGTTAGCCCCCTGGGAGTCATCCTACTGGCCTCTCCTGACCAATCCACTCAGCCAATCGTTGCTTAAAAGGAAGCAGAAAGGCTTCCCGGCGCCCAATCCCACTCCACTCTGGATCCGGACACCTCCGTGGCTTATTCCAGCGGGCTCCCAACTGCTTTCCCTGCCTCAGGTTCTTCCCCCTTTTGAAACTATCCCTACCCTGACCCCCGCCCCCAACACCAAGAGCTCTAGCTATTTTTGAATGATTGAAATGCAAACCATACCTTGGCTTCCACGCTTAAAATCCTTTAAAAGCTCCCCAAGATTTACAACAGGCTCAAGTTCCTTAAAATGGCATCCAGTCCCCTCTAAGTCCTGGCACTTCTACCTCTAGCAAATCACTCACCACTCCCTGGCTCCTGGGAACTTGGGCTGATATGAGGAAAAAAGAAGCCTCTTCACGTTTTCTATTCTCACTGCCTTTGTTCACTTTGTCCCTTGAGCACAGAATACCCTTCTTTCTATACTGTATATACACTGTGGTCCCACTAATTTAAAACAAACAACAGAACCCTATATAAATATACAAACATATTCATAGATGTTCATATAAATGTCATTCTTTGCAAGAACATGACTTTTTATGGCCACACAACAGTCTTATGATTTAACCATTTCCCTAATATTGCACATTTAGATTATTTCTAACTTTTTATTATAATGATTAAAAGTGTAATTAACATTTTTGTACCAAATCTTTGTCCTTGTCTCCAGCTATTTCCTTATGAGTGGGATTACTGGATTAAAGGATAAGAATTTGTGTAAAACTCTCACTGCATTTTGCCAGTTGACAGAAATTTTCTAGAGAACAATTTACACTCCCACCAGCATATATCACCATACTCTCATCAACACTGATTATCTTTTTAAAAAGCTAGCTAATTTGGGAAGATCTCACTATTTGTGAAGTTTAACATTTTTTTTCTCATGAGCTTAGCCATTTTTTGTGATAATCATATTTTTCTAATATCCTAAGTGCTCTTACTAATTTGCTGAGGTATTTTAATTAAGAATTTTATAGCTACTTTCATAGATTGTGCTTTCTTTTTCTGCTTTCTTCATTAAGTTCTGTTATCAGGGTTATGTGTATATCATAAATGAATTGGGGAGCTATTTTTTCTTATGATCCAGAAGTAAACACACTATGAATCATATCTGTTTTATATGGGTTTGAAGGAATTAAGGATTAAATTAACTTTCACCACTTTCTATCAAGATTATTAGTCTACTCAAGTTTTCTTGCTTTTCCCAATCATTTGTAATTTCATATCTCCTCCATTTTATTCAGATTTTAAATATATATAGTCCATATATATTGATATATATATTAATATAATAGCCCACAGAGTTGATTTATCATTTTTAGATCTCCATTATATCTGTACTGACACCTCTTTATCAGTTCTAATTTGATTCATTTGTATTTTCCCTTTTTTGCTTTGTCATATATCAGAGATTTTTTTTTTAAAGATTCAGCTTTTGGATTTATTCATCGGTTCAACTGTTTTATTATTTTCAAATTTTGAGTTTATCTTTATTTTCTTTCTTTTGTATTCCATACATTTATTATATGTTGTTTTCCTAATTTCATGAGTTGAATTCTTTTTAAATAAATGAAAATGCTCACATTTTCCTTGGAGTATAGATTTGATTTTACCTTGCACATTTGCTAGATTCCACTCTCAATATTTTGTAATGCAATTAGGCAGTTGTTTTCTTCTTTGACTAAATAATTGAGTCTTTTAAAAAACTTTTGGGTTTCTTCTATAAACATGTATTACTAATGTAATTTTAGTGCGTGAGAACTTGATCTAAACAATGGGAAAATACAGTGATGATTCTTTTGTGACCTAGTGGTATATGATCAATTTTAATTGTTCAATTTTCACAGCCTTAGTAGCTTAACTAAGAGGTTTTAGCACACACGTTTTTATCTGTAGGAGGCAGATTCTGAAGTAAAATTGTACCCTTTCTGCTGAAATTCACCGTAGGTCTCCAGGCTCATTGATGTTATTGTAGCTTCATCCTTATCTTCTCTCATTTTAACAACTCAAAAAACCTCAGAATTGGTGTCCCCACCTCCATTCTCTACTACACTCCGTGGCTCCACAATGTCACTAAAACACTCATCTCCCTGCTTAGAAGGTTTTAATGCTTCCCATTGCTTATGGAATTAGGGTCAAGCATTTTGCTAATGACATTCACAGCTCAATCCCCCTCCATCTACCTTTCCATGCTTACCTCCTGTGTGCTCCAGCCCACCTGGAGAATTCCCACACACGCCTCCCCTGAATCTCCTCACTGGCCACATGGAGCTACAAGCTGTTTTCTGAATTCCATGACTGTGGAATTTTTTCTTGTGCTACTTTTAGGCTCTATTCCTTAATAATAAATAGAATTTAAAAATATATGAATCCCTTATAATAAAGATTATGAATTCCAAACACATTTTTTGCTGCTAATGAGCACAATAATTGTTACGACTAAGGAGGACCTGTGTGTACCATCAAACAACTGATTCACGATAGCTGGGTAACCTATAGAGCCCACATTGTGGAGTGGCTAAGAGCTCTGGCTCTGCAGTCAGGCTGCTTGATTCAGATTCCTTCTCTCAAACTTGTTATTATTTCTCATTCTATGTGAAACCCTCTTCATATACCAAATTTAGACAAGTAACTGTAGTAGGTTTCCTAATGCTTTCAATATTTTACTCCCATCATCAAATGGGATGGGATCTCCAGAGGCATGTGCCTGAGATACACTTTAAGGGGACCTCTTGTACCTGATTGAAATGCCTGCCTGGTACTAGCATTCACTATTACAGGCTGAGCAGTCATTAAGGGCCAGTGTTTGTCAAAAGAATGCTCCAAATGCTTTTGAAGGTAACATCTCAAGTTCTTTTCACAAAACTTAAATGGTAACTCTCCCTTAGAGCACAATGCATGGAAAACCTTATTCTTATCGATAGCCTGGTGTGCTTTCAATTAAGTAATTAAAGGTATGTAACCCATGCTGTCTCTCTTGAGTTGGCTACTAGGAGGCTCAGGATGCTAGCTTTTCCTGGTCTAGCTTTTATGATGCATCAACTAGCTTTGTGACTTAGAACAGTTTCTTCATCTGTCAATGAAGGTAACACTGACTTTGCCGAGTGGTGTTTAAGGAGCCAAACATAGGGTCTGGCACATTTTTTCAGCAAACATGTATCAATTGACTCCTATATATGTATAAGATACCCTGCTTGTTGCTGGGGATATGATGGTGAACAAAGGTCCCCGTCCTCCTGGAGGGCACATTCTAGAGACAAAGCCTGAAAATCATTAAGTAAACAAATGCACAGATGATGGCAGGTAGACCAAGGTGAGTGCTATGGAGGAAATGAAGGTGATGTGATACAAGGTAACTAGGTGTAAGAGGTGGCCTCCTTAGGGAGTGTAGTTAGAGAAGACTGCTCTGTAGAGGAGAAATTTGAGCTGAGACATGACAGATGATAATAAGCTAGCCACTTAAAGAGGGTGCCAAGAGCATCCAGGCAGCAAAACTGTGAACAACCATGTCCTGAGGTGGGAAACAACCCAGCAAGTTCTAGGAGGCCAGGGGGGCTGCTGTGTAGTGAACAGAGAGAGCAGTGTGAGATAAGATAAATGAACAGTAAGTAGTTTGTCTGATAATTATTTTACTCTAACCACCTCTTGCTTGCCTTAGTTGTTTTGTTATACTTGGTTTTTTATTATTAGCAGTTTCACATACATATGGAGTGGTCAATATATAAAGAAAAAAGTAAACAAAATTATTAATTAGAAATAATTTTAATAGCAAACACTTACTGAGAGCTTATATGCTTTACACAAATTTAACATTTAATCTTCCCAATAATTCTATATAATAAGTACTATAATTCCCTTCTTTTTATACATGGCAGAAATGGGACACATAGAGTTTAATCCACTTGCCAAAGCTAACACATTGAGTAAGTTTGAGAGAAGGAATCTGAATCAAGCAGCCTGACTGCAGAGCCAGAGCTCTTAGCCACTCCACAATGTGGGCTCTATAGGTTACCCAGCTATCGTGAATCAGTTGTTTGATGGTACACACAGGTCCTCCTTAGTCGTAACAATTATTGTGCTCATTAGCAGCAAAAAATGTGTTTGGAATTCATAATCTTTATTATAAGGGATTCACGTATTTTTAAATTCTATTTATTATTAAGGAATAGAGCCTAAAAGTAGCACAAGAAAAAATTCCCTCACAAGAAAAATCAAGGACATTTGAATAATCATTCTCAATTTGCAGAACTTAATCCATTATTAAATCTTTATCCATAATTCATTGCACAGATGTTTATGTGGGTCAAAGTATGCACAGCTTGCAAATAGCTTCCGGTTTGCTCTCCTGGGGATACCAACAATATGTGCTAAGTAAACACAATGGAGATTGATTTTATTATTTAAATAAAACTTTGGCTAGTGAAAGTGAGCAGGCAAAAAGATAGTCTGAGGGCTGGTAATTTTTTTTTTTTCTAACTACTCATTTTCCAGCTGGAGTTCTGTTTTAATGTATTAACTGTGAAGTGCCCAAAGCCCACCCAAAGCAAAAGCAACCATGCCCCCCGGCAGTCCCTGCAATGCGCTCCACTTACATTCCCATCGTGGTTGGGGCAGGAGAGAGGTTTTCCTGCAGCCACAGCGGTGACTGTCTCCAAGATGGAAGACTCCTCAACGTTGCTGCCTGGGGTTCGCTGCAGCACGTCCATCAGGTTTGTGATGAAGAAGTTGTTCTGGAGCGCAGCCACCCCTTTCTCGGGCAGGATGGAGGTCTGGCGGCACACGGGGCAGGAGAGGGTTAAACTGTGGGCAGGAATGTAGTTCTGCAGGCACCTGGGGCAGAAGCAGAGGTGGAAAGACAGCAACACAGAGTTCCTCGAACACAACCACTTTTCTTGCAGGTATTGTTGCTTTTCTCACGATTACATGAACCACTGTGCAGGAACTCCCTTTCAGAAGTCAAGAGATAGCCTGGGCTTACACTGGCCCTGTAAACTCATCAGGAAAATGATTATGCCCAAGAAAAAGAATAATAAATGTATGTGCTTCTATAGTGTTCTCTAGAGCCTTGCCACACAAAGTGAGGTCCATGGATGGGCAGCATCAGCCTCACCCAGGAGAAATGCAGAATCTTAGGCCCCACCCCAGACCTACTGAATCAGCTCCCCAGGAGATTCATATGCATATTCAAGTTTGAGAACTGTTGATCTCAATAACCTAGTATTGGGCTCATGAGTCTGTGGACTTTTACAATTGGAAGAAATGTGTCAAACATTTTTGTTAGCATTGCAACTCTTTTTTACATACAAAATCATAAGCAGATCTTAGATATTAAAAACATATCCAATAGAGATGATGGTAGCACATTATTGTGAGTATAATTAACAGTACTGAATTGTGAGTGAATGTGGTGGAAAGGGGAAATTTAGAGTCATGTATTCCACCAGAAGAAAAGCCGGAGGTTAAAACATGGAAATGTAGAACACAGTGAATTCTGGTGATACACAAGGACTGTGATTAACTGTACAAAGTTCTTTCATGAACTGGAACAAATGTATGCAACTATTACAAGGAGTCAATAATAGAATGGTATATGAGAAAAAATGTTAACTATAGTTAACAGTAATATCTTAATATTCTTTCATCAACAGTAACAAATGTACCACACCAATACTAAAGGTCAACAATAGGGGGTTATAAGGGGTATGGGATGTTTTTGTGTTCTCTTATATATTTACATTTTTAATTTTTATTTTTGGAGTAATGAAAATATTCTAAACTAGATTGTACTGATGAATGCACAACCATGTGATGATACTGTATACCATGTATTGTACACTTTGAATGGATTGTATGGTGTGTGACTATATCTCAATAAAATTGCATTTTCTAAAAAAAATTAGGGGGCTGGGGGTTAAGAGGTATGGGATGTTTTGGTTTTTTATTTTTATTTTTATTTTTATTTCTTTTTTTTGGAGTAATGAAATGTTCTAAAATTGATCATGGTGATGAATGCGCAACTATATGACGATACTGTGACTGTATACCTAGGATGGATTGTATGGTGTGTGACTATATCTCAATAAAATTGCATTAAACACACACACACATCCAAGTGGAGCTGTTCTGGTAGAAGCAGGGTGGGATACCCAGAGTCACACCGACATGATCTCTTCTCCTTGCTGCTCTCCAACAGGCATCAGTTTAATTCATTTACTTAAAGAAATACATCACTAATAATGACTAACACAGATAATGCTCTCTAAATTCAAAGTATTTCCATTAATCTTATGAAGTAGGTACTATTATTATTGCCTTTAGACATATCGAGGAAATTTCTTGTCCAAAGTAACTCAGGTGGTCAGGGGAAGGGCAGGAATTCAAACCCAGGCAGTTTGGTACCAGAATGTAAGCTCTATACAACTACACTATACAATGCTTCCTAATTGCTTTGCCAAACAGAATTTGAAAACCGACCATTTAGCCCACTCTCCTTATTTTGCAGATGAAGGAAACTGACATCAAGGAAGTTAACTGATTTTCCTTAGGTCACAAACTAGCTGGCGCTGAATCAATACCAGAAATGAAAGAGCTTTTGCTAAGCTCACTGATGACATTGAAACCCAGTAGACATGTTTCAATCCTATTTCACTAGACTCCTCAGCAACATTCATCAAGCTTGACCTCCCCACCTCTTTTTTTCCTCTGGAAACTTATCTTCTCTTGGCTCCATAACAACAACCATATTCACCTGATTCTCATCTGCTCTCTTTTTCTACAGTCAAGGCTCTATCTTCTCTCCCTGGGGTATTATATTTATGTACATGGCCAAAGCAGAACACTCACACATTTACATGCCTTCCCACAGATGTCATCTCTGAGACCCAGATATGTATACCAACTGTATACCATCTCTTCTCGGATGTCACACAGGCCCTGAAACTCAACATGTTTAAAGCCCAAACCATAAAAACAACAATAAAAACCCCATGACCTTTCCCCTAAACAGTGTCCTCTTCCTGTGTTCCCTATCTCAGTGAATGACACCTCCATCCATTTGTCTAAACAAATTGGAAACTAGGAGTCTATCTTGAAATGGTCATTCGCCTTACTCTTCTTCATCTCCCATGTCACACCCAAAGCCTATTGATTCCTAATTATCTTTCCAATCTCTCCAGTTCTATCTTCCTTACACCACCCTTTCTTGGAGGTCTGCAACAGCCTTCTTCCCTCATCCACGCTTGCACCTCTTTATCCATGTTGCAACCAGAGTGACCTTCTTCTCAAAGCTCCAAAGTAACCATTTAAATCTCCCTCCCCTCCCATCTAAGATGAAACCCCTTGCATGGCTTCCACTGCCCTTATAAGATAAGAATCCATATATGGTAACATGGATTGTACACCCACATGGTCTGGCACCCACATATTTTCTGTCTCTTCACTTCATTCATGTATGCCAGCCACACTGGACTTATTTTAATTCTTTCAATATGCCATGGTCCTTCTCACTCCAGTGCCTTTGCACATACTTGAAATTCTTTCCTCCCACACAATCCCTTTTGCTTCAGTAATTTTTATTCATTCTTGGGGTTTCTGCTTACTCGTCACTTCTACAGGGTGGTGTTCCCTGTTAGAGCAAATTCCCCAATTATATGGTTTCCTGTGTACTTCTGGTGTGTAGCGCTTGTCACTGTTTTCATTTCCCATTGACCTGAGCAATTACGTGTCTAATGACTGGCTCAGTTCATGACGCTGCGAGCAACAGGAGGCCAGGGACTGTGCCTGGTTTTACTCTCCTTTCAGGCCCTGTCGATGGGTTAAGAGAGTGACTGTGAGAAGAGGCTCCCCCAGCAGTTGGTATGTGCATCCAGCAGGAATTGGAGGTAAAGGGTCCTGGGATTCACTCTCCTAACAGTGAGGCAAACTGTGAAGCTTTGTCACTACAGAAAGAAAGTGTCCTTTGACCATTTTAAGGAAAGTTGCCAGCACTTTCAAAAGGAAATAACTTCAATGCATATGCTGCTAAAACAGTTTTTCACACACAGCATTCCATAGAGACTTGCTGTGGCAGGATCTTGCAAATCTCCCCAACTACTGGATGAGAAGCAGAGGTGGGTAGGGCTAAACCTAACAGAGAAGATGGGGCAGACCCGGGGCAGCCCAGAAGCACTGCTTCCCATCTGTCAGAGAAATGGGAGCCAAAAACTGACTGAGCACTGAGCACTGGGGAATGGGGCAGCTCTGCAGAGTTCAGACTGAATGTATCTCCTTGTTGTACATGTAGAGTGATAGGCTATGCCAACTGCTGCAAATCAACTAATGATCTTCCCATGGGACCCATGGACAATTAGCTGGCATCCATGTTTTGGCTATACTTACTGAGAGATGGGGGAAAAAACACTCCCCATTTTGGAATATGAATTACAAGGTACTTAGGCCAAACTATAAAATGAAAAGTAAAAAATATTGGTGATGCCCTCTATACCACTACTAAGACAAACAAAATCCACAAAATGCTCCTACAATAACCCAAAACAAAATGAATGAACAAAAATCCACAACTACTAATAACAAATCTTTCTTCTTCCCTCCATCACTACCACCAAGGATGTGGTTATTTTACAATTCATATCTTCCAAAGTAAATACACTCAGTGAATGTTCAATCCGATAAGTGTATGTTAAATTGGATGGTAAATGCAATTAGAATTGATTTGAAGTCACTGGAAATCCCAATTTCCTGTTCTATACCAGGAAGTAAAATATTTCAATTATGTTTATTAAATAACAATAGAAAATGTATTTAGCAAAATACTTTAAGACATAATTACCATATTTGTTTTTTAGAAAAATATATAACCTTACAAGGGAAATACCTAAATCAGGCCACAGATCAATTAATGTTATTACTCACAAATATTTTGTGCTTAATTGCTTATATGGTAAACAATGGTATAAAGGTATATTTTGATAACTATTAATCAATTGTAACAAACAATTCAAAAAAGGATAAATAAGGAAGCGTGTTTTCATATATAGCAAACTGTAGTTTGTTCATTTATAATCCTTCATCTAAAATGTCATGTTCAAATATGCCATTAGTAAGTTGATTATGAATCAAACCCTGTCCTCTGACCCATAGCATCTTTTGAAATTTGTTCTATAGCTACTTGTTAAACGGTCATTGAAAGCTATACCTTTTTGTATATATGTTGTATTTCACAATAAGGAAATAACTGAAACTATGGTACTATAACTCATAATAACTTTGGAAATTTCCTATATATCTACTTGTTAAATCATACTTTGAAAGATATTACCTTTCTGTACAAATGTTATATTTCATAATAAGGAAATAACTGAAACTATGGAATTGTAACCTATAATATTCTTTGAAATTTGCTAACTACTTGTTAAATTGCACTTGGAAAGTTGTCACTTTTATGTATATATGTTATATTCTACAATAAAAAAAGAAAAGAAAGAAAAAAAACCCTGTCCTCTGACATGGGATGGAAACTCAGCCTTTTAAACTAACACCTCATATACGTAGACGTTTTACCTGATTCGTTACATAGGAGGAAAGGATAGATTTTTAACTGGACTTCACCAAAGACCCTCTGTGAGGGAATTGCAGTTGGCAAAAATTGTTTCACAAAGAACAAACGGAAAATTCATCTTTTTAAATCTTAAGTATTTAATGCCCTATCTCCTGTGAAAATGAATCAGAAGTTAAGATTGCTTTCTCCCATTGAAATTGTTTGAAATGAAGTCAATAATTGACAACTCATGATTATGATTCTAGAAGTCGGTCAAAAGAACAAAAGATTTCTTTGTCTCTCAGAGGTAATGGTAGAATTCTGGGAAAGAACCCTGTGGTAAGCTGTGGCAGGTCGGTCGGTGAAAGTCCCTTCTCCAAGCACAAAGCGGCTTACCTCTCGCAGAAAGTATGCAGACAGGGGAGAACCTTGGGATTCTTGTACCGTTCCAGGCATATACTGCAAATCAGAAACTGCTTGTCAATCTGGCGCACCACAGGGCTTGGGATGTTGGTGCCTTCACTGGCCATCCTAGACCACTGACATGGAGGTCCAGCTGCCTTTGACCCTGCACGCTGCTGCTGTCAGACAGAAAAACCAAAACGGAAACATATGCAATAATCTGTAAGTGCATCAGCCATTGGCTCATTCATTGTAGGCACTGTGTAATGAATACAGGTGGACTCCACATTGGTAACTTCTAAATGACAGTGGCCAAACCTTATCCCTGTAGAGGGAGTACAGAAAGGTGTCTGTTGTTTGATTTTAGTAATCAGTATGCAAACAATAACAAATAAGAAGAGAGTGTGTTGTGCAGAGGTAGGGTGGCTGGATTTCAAAGCTGCAGCAGATGAGGGGATAAATAAATAGCTATGCCTGTTCATGCCATCAGCCATGGTTATATTTGAACACATATTTACCTTTTTATATTCTTGTTAAAATCAAATACATTTCCTCATTATTTTACTGTTAGTGTGCAGGATGGTGATGATTAGAATTTTTAATGCAAAACTTTGCATGTGGCTCAGAGTTTTCTTTTGAATGGAAGTTTATAGATTTGATACTAAAGTGAATTTGCCATGGGACAAGGATAAAGAGAGTTTCTATAATTTTAAAAGAAAAGCCAGCTGGCAATCATGTGTGGATCTGAAGGACCTGGTGAAGAGAATTAATTCAGGGGAAGTTGTGAGAGATCTTAATCTGCCATAAAAGGAGAATTAGAAGGGGGCCACAGAGAAGTGGAGAGATGGGAACTCTGTGAGAGAATGAGGGAAGGAAACGTCACAACATAGCACATAGCTCCACTGGCCACCTGAAAGAATTCCCAGCCTCTGCCAAACGGGAGAACAATGCTGAACTGAAATTCATTCCTAAGGCGATCCAATTCCCAATGGAAACATACTCTACCAAAAAAAAAGTGAACTTTCAATATAATCCTAGGTAGGAGGTATTATTATTCTCATTTTATAGATAAATAAACCAAAGCTCAGTTAAGAAATTTGCCAGACTGCAAACTCAGGTGTGTATGTTTCTAAGACCCATGGCCTTTTCACTCCCTAAACCACCACACTGCCCTTGACCTCGTCTTTCAAGAAAGATGCATCAGGGAAGACATGGTTTACATATGACACCTTAACTTGGCCCAGGACCTTTGTTTGAAGCTGGGAAATATACTGTATTTTTGGAATCAACAATTCCTCAGTTTTTAAAGGAAACACTCTTTTCCAAATATAAATTCATATTCTTCTTACTCCCCACCAAATCATCAAATTTTTGGAAATTCTCTGTTTTTATTAAGGAAGTTCTGCTACTTACTCATATTTGAGTATAGTTACATACACGATACCCCCGTTTTCCAACTTATATTTTCTAGATAAATCAAGTAGTGTGATTAATAAGCAGATAGTACCTTGTGAAAGTGCTTACAGAGTGTGATGTTCCCATAGCACTCACTGCACTAGTAAAACAGTTTCGGTGTGACATATCTAATTAGCAGCAGGATCTGCCTAACTTTCAATAGAATGTCTCCCTAAGGAACCTGAGCAGAGAATGATATTCATTGATTGGATTAAATGTAGGTCATCTCTCAGGAGCTTAAAGTGTTGGCACATCCACTGCTTTTCTTTAGCCACATTCCTATGACCTCAGAACAGTGAAGGATTGGATTTGTCTGTCTTGAAGATAAGGACACCAAAGCAGAGGGTTTAAATGACTTGTCCAAGGTCATCAACTAAAATCAGTGAATCAAAAAGCTCAGATTTCACTGGCAATGTGGAATATGACTCCCAGGGAGGAATCTAGACCCAGCATCATGGGATGGAGAACATTTTCTTGACCAAAAGGGGGGATGTGAAAGGAAATGAAATAAGCTTCAGTGGCAGAGAGATTCCAAAAGGAGATGAGAGGTCAATCTAGTGGGCACTCCTACGCACAATATAAACAACCCTTTTTAGGTTCTAATGAATTGGAATAGCTAGCAGTAAATACCTGAAACTGTCAAACTACAACCCAGAACCCTTGAATCTTGAAGACGATTGCATAAAAATGTAGCTTATGAGGGGTGACAATGTAATTGGGAAAGTCATATTGGATCACTCTCCCCTTTGTCCAGTGTATGGATGGATAAGTAAAAAAATGGAAGCAAAAAAAAAAAAAAAGGGCACCCAGTGTTCTTTTTTTACTTTATTGTTCTTTCTCACTCTAATTTTTATTCTTATTATTTTTGTGTGTGTGGTATTGAAAATATTCAAAAATTAACTTTGGTGATGAACACACAACTATATAATGGTATTGTGAACAACTGAATGTACGCTTTGTATGACTGCATGGTATGTGAATACATCTCAATAAAATTGAATTAAAAAAAAAACCTCAGATTTCAGGTTTTCTGCCCTATGTGATAAATCAGTGATATGTAATCTTAAGCAAGTTTAATAGTCCCCTGAATGAGTGTGTGTGTGTGACTTACAAAAAATGATACTGAGATTATCAATTAAGATCAGTTAAAATTAATTTTGTTTTGAATAACTTAAAATTTTATTTTATATTAACCTGTATATCATCAGAGTTAAGGTGGGACTTGAGAAAATCAGAGAAAACATCATATTGGATTTTTTACTCTCTTTTTTAACCTTAGACCTTTGGATTTATAACAAGGAAAAGACATTTGTTTTAATCAAATGACACATGATGGTCAAATGAAATTTCCTGAGCCAACATTTTTATGCTCTAAAGTTGAAAATAAACATTTCATTCTAGTTTTATAATTATTGTAGTGGGTGAGAATAAGTGTTTGTTAGTATTCTACTACATGGTTGATTTAATTAAGTTTGTTCATTAACATTAATTTAAAAGCATGACAATACCACACATCTGTCACAAGTGGCCTCTCGAAGACATCTAGATTTTTAGGGCTCCCAGAATCAACACAAGATTTCTAGCCCCCAAAGATCCCTAAACCAAGACTTTGCCAGGATAACGATCATCTGCGGATTATAACTCGAGACCCACAGTAGGAAGACAATGGGACTATCCCTAAAGGAATAATGTGCTTAGATGGAACTAAGGCACAGAATGTGCTAACAAGCACTGTGGGAAGCTTTTCATCAGTGTGAATACGCCATGGAGTATATACATAAAAAACACAACAGCCTTTAATCAACCTTTTAGGCTCCATCACAGTTTTTGGTCTCCTTGACTGAAAAAGCTCTGGGCTGGCCTCCTTTCCCCATCTCGTGTGAATGTGTCAGAGAGTCCTCTTGTTCGCAAGACCAGCAGAAATAAGTGCATGATGATAAAGGAAATCTGAATATAGAACCACTACTCTTCTGCTGGAGATGGAGAAACAGCAAAACTAATTACTTAGGAGACGCACTTAAAAACATGCCTGGGGTAGACTTCACTCTGATAATACCAGAAACATTGACAAAAGGCCAACAGAGAGGAAATGCTAGAGAAGCAAAGGCAGGAAGTGCCATTTAAAAACGGTATAAATAGCCAACATTAGTTTCATATTGACATTAACCAGCGGTAAGAGCTTTTACGTGAGGAGACTAGCTGAGGATCCTTGTCAGTGGAAAACAAACAGCAATACTGCTTCCAGGAGCCGACTCCCCTCCTCCAGCTCTTTGCTCAATGTCGCCTTCACAATCAGGCCTCACCCTGACTATTCTGTTTAAAACTGCAACCTGCCCCCAACCACCTAGCACCTCCTATGCCCTGTCCTGGCTATATTTTGTTCCTTCTTCTTATATAGTACATAATTTGCTTATTTTGCATTGTGTCTTTCTGTCTTCCACAACTCGAATGTAAGGTTCACGAAAGCAGGGATTTTTGTCTGATTGCTCACTGCAGTAGTCCCAGCACCCAGAACAAACAGGCCTTGGTACACACGAGACACTCATTATGTATTGAATGAATCGAAGAAATGAAGTATAACATGGGAAAAGACTCAATCACACTAGCAGAAAAGAGGGGCATTTGCTGAATTACATGGTAAAGAGCATGGTTGTTATCAGTCGTGTGAATATTTGCACTTAACATCAGATATGACCTGCCTTCCGTGTGATGCTCTGATGCTTCCTGATAGAAGCCATCATCATCATCACATCATCATATTAGTGACATATTTAACATGCTCACAAATGCAGGAAAAGAAATTGAGAAATACTGAAGACACATGTTCATCAAAATAAAAACTCTAAGAAAGTTAACACATAAATTCCTCATTAAAGGGTGCTTGCCCAAGGTCAAGTTTGTGGGAAAAACTGCAACAATTACAGTAAACTACTGGGCATAGTAAATATCCTGCCCAGCATTTCTCTCCTCACATCATCTCTGGTACTTTTCCTGGCTCACTTCTCAAATCTCCTACAACTTGGTGGAAATTACTACCAAGTGGAAAAGAAAAACTTGAGAGGAGGAGACGGAATGAGAGAAAAATGCCTGAGTCCACAATTCTAAGGTTTAGACCATATTTCCCACTCCAAATTACACCATTTGGACCAGAAAGCTATCCAAACTCTTTAAGCTGGCACCAGAGTGCGGAAGAGTGGGCAGGGGAATGGAAGAGAAAAAGTCAAACTGCAACCACTATTCCCAAGAAGGGGTGTGAACTGGCAAAAACTTGTCTAGTTGGTCTAGGAAACAGTAATTGGGAAGCAGAGGTTTTGATTCCACTGGAAAATAAAATGTAAACATATGATTTGTGGGTAAGAGGCAGCATATTTGACTATGTATCATCCTAAAGGTCTAGTCTTACGGCATTCTTGGGTTATTGCTTCTCTTGGCTGTCACTTTGGTTGCATTTACTTATTACTATGATTACATTTTTTATTGTTCTTGGGCCAATGACAATGGCTATAGATGTGCTAAAATCAGCTTCCCAAGAAGTTAAAAATCTGCTGGTACATTTATAGAAAGGAAATCAATCTCATTCTCTCTCTCTCTCTCTCTCATTTTTATTTTTAAAATTTTTATTGTGGTAACATATCAAACATAAAATTTCCCAATTTAACCACTTTCAAGTATACAATTAGTGATATTATTTACAGTCACAATGTTGTGCTACCATCGCCACCATCCATTATCAAAACTTTCAGATAGGAAATCATTTATAATTCACCATATGCTATCTTTTACATATCCAGGACAGGTGGCACTGAGAGCTCAAGGCACAGGTTAAAACATAGATTAAAGAAAAAAGGTATTTTAATTTTATAAAATTATGAGCACATTATCATTCACCTGCAATTGAATTTGCATTGTTACTGAGGACTAAATTAAGAGAAAGAAAGGAGCACAATCTTAAGTGAAATTAAAACAAGATGACCCATTTCTAGTTAAATCAAGCCTTATCCCAAATGGGCCATTTTGTAAACCAAAGGCCAAATGTCATATCTTTCATAACATGTGTTTGGGGGAAGGCAGAGCCCTCAGGAAGCCATCCACTTTACCTTCCACCTCCAGGCAACGATATGCCGAAGCTCTCTAAGTTTCCCCATCTTATTTCCAGTCAGCTATATGGTCAGGGTCAGACATATGACCACCTCCATAGATATGTTTGTTTGTTTGTTTTTGTTTGTTTGTTTGTTTTAGGCCACCCCCCAACTTGCCTTTATGATAGGTATGCCTATTTCCTCTACCTCTCTCCTCAGTATAGAAAGCTGTTTGCCACTATATATTTTATAAAAGAGACCTCACCTTTTGCAGTCAGTTCTAAAGCTTTGCTTTGGGTTTCTAAGTTTCCAAAGGCCCGGGCTGTGTGATGGACAGTGCTAAGTGGCCAAGCTAATCAACATTCATCTTATAGTACATTGGGACAGTCAAAATGGGTCGGGTCTCCTCTCCCCACATCCATCAACTTGCC
Organism: Choloepus didactylus; assembly: GCF_015220235.1. NCBI lineage: Eukaryota > Metazoa > Chordata > Mammalia > Pilosa > Megalonychidae > Choloepus > Choloepus didactylus. The sequence continues at coordinate 166,642,899 of NC_051309.1, read as the reverse complement.
AAATCTCTGCTTCCTTTCCTTAGGGCTACACAAAGAGGCTGAATATTCTGACACCATAAGAAAGGCAGGGGGCAGTCAGGGCCCTAAGTGCTGCGTACTGACTCTGTGGGGGGAAGAGAAATTTATTCTAGATCGGAACTTCACAAGACACAGGCCTTTGGTAAAACTCATTTTAGCCCTGGTGTATAGGAAGCACATATTTAAATCTGTTGTTGATTAGAATAAATGCTTACTTTAATAAGATTTCAAGAGAAATTTTAAAAGTACTTAATGAAGGAATGGAGGCTGCCGAGAATATGGAGGTGGAAGAGGATAAAGTAGAAGAGTCTAGAAAGACTAGCAAACAGAAAGCAGCAATTCACGTTTCCTTCAGCAGTGATGCTACCTGAATAATTTCCCTGGGCTTGTCTCTTCTTCAGGTTCTGGTCTAATCTAAACTTCCAAATTTTAGGAGACCTGGTCAGTTAAATTCAGACAACCTGCACAATAATATTCAGCAGACCCAAACAGGAGCTCCAATATAGAGCAAACTCTGCTGCGATACTAAAACCCTTATACGAGTAATAATGGCACAGATGGCATCAGAGTTACAAAAAAAAAAGCAATTACAGGTGTGTGCAAATGATCATTTTGCCAAAATTAGAAGTGATTCAGTCATATTTTAAAGGAAAAAAGCTACAATAGTAAATAATTAGACAGTAAATTTTTTACTGTTTGAAAGCATTTCTCTTCTATACATTTCAATAATGCAAATATTTGGTTAAAGTCTTAGTTTTATCAGACATATAATGAAAAGAAATACAGGGGAGTCTTAATTAAGCTTAATTAAATTTTTAAAAATTGCTACATATTTAGGATTCTTTTCTTAACTAAGGAAGATAAAAGAAAGCCAAGTTTGGGGAAATCAATGCTTAAAGTATCCAAATAAAGGACATTTTCCTTTCCTAGTAAGACAAAGAATGGATACTTTTACTCTTTTTTATAAACAAAATCCACTAAGCTTTTGTTATCATATAATTTCTAAAAACTTAAGTTTTCTTAGGATTATAACATTAATGGTGGTGAAAAATGTGTATAGATCTTATTCTCGATTTTTAAAATCTGTGGATTATATATACTGCATTCATATTTCTCCAAACAGCATATTCTATCAGAGAATATTTTTATATTCAGCGTGTTTTAGCCTTTCCAATGCAAATAGCTTTTATCTTTCGAGGAGAAAATGAAAGGAATACTTTGAGTTTCAGGAAGGGCCACTACTCATGTCTTTGCAACAGAAAGCTGCTTTCTCATACCACAGCATACATGAAACTTCTCATTGTGTGCTCGGGAGGGGCGTGCATTATTTAACATTACAGTGGGTTAGGAGAGAGCTGCCAAAGCATCTGCTTGAAAATAATGAAGGGCACAAGAAAATAGGTTCACACTAGCCAGAACTGGATCCTAATATTAAGAAGTCATTTTAAAAATCTGGCTGGCCATATGGCTCTCCTTACATATATATTGTTTTAACCTTCAGCAATTTATTCATGAGGAATAGAATTGTTAATATGATCTAAGCCAAAGAAACAAATCGATAATTTTTAAATGCTTCATCTGAATCTAGATTTATTCCTTAAAGCAAAGACACTGAAACCATCTTTTCTTATGGCAGAAATCTCATTTTATCTTTTGCTTCAGAAACCCATTTATTAACATTCAATTTTTAGTTTTAAATAAATAGCCTTTCTATTTGTTCTCCAATCCCCCACTGGTCCCAGCCCCACAAATATTCAAAATAATGATAGGGTGGGGCATGCTTGTAGAAAAAGCTCTGAAATGCAAAAATAATGCCCATTGCTTCCAGAAGCAAACCTAAGGTCCATCCAAAGATTTATTTTTTTTCTAAATAATGCTACACTGAGCTCCACCCAGATCTGTCTCTACTTCAAGGCAAAAAAAAAAAAAAAAAAAAGTCAGGGGAAAAACCAAGTCATCTGCTCCATATTCGTTTACTGGTCCTCAACGGCATTCAGAATTCAGATGGCCGAGTCATGCATTATGAATGAATGGGTTTCCAATGGTAACAGAGCTGGGAACTCAACCCCAGGGTACTTTAATAGAGGTCAGGGTGGGGGAAGGGTCCCATCACACGCTCTCCTTGCTCTCCTCCACCCTAGGATAGCGAGGGAGCAAATTAAATATTTCAGTCCTATCAAAAGAGACGGGGTAGGAGGGTAGAAAAGGAAAGAAAGGAAGGAAGGAAGAAGAAATTTTGAAAGAAGGAAGGAAAGAAAATTATTTTATTTAAAACAAGCCAAGATACTCATTAAAATAAACACTAGTAAAAATCAAAATCTAGTCAGACCGTATTATAAGCTTAAAACAATCTTGCGTGACTTTCTCCCCATTCTTGTTAATCTGGTGCCTTTGTTTAAGCCAAGAGTGGATCTCCATCCTATAGTTTCAGAGCATGCAGCATCACCACCAGAGAGAAGGTGGGGGTGGAGGGAGCCAGAACAGAGAGAGCAGGAAAAATTATTCACATGGCATAATCCTAAGCAGTCTGAACACTTAGGAGCTACCCATCTCAGCAGACTAACAGACGAAACAACGAAGCAAAGAATTAACCCCCACCCCCACCCCCATCCCCAAGCCCTTCCCTACAGCTCCACGGGAATCCAAGAGAACAATGCACATTTCTGTTAACACCCCAAGTTTGGAAGCACCATGCAAAGATACTAGTTAAAATTCCGTACCATGCAGTGCAGCCATCATCAGAAGCCCAGCATATCTTCTGCTCTATGTAGTGATGTGCCAGTTCATAAACAGAAGAGAGGAAAGGAAAAATGGAGGAAAGGAGAGAAGGCTCAGCAAAGTCGGCAGGAATGTTTCTGGGTCATTAACAAGTGGGAGACCCCCGTCAGTATTCAAACCAATCAATCTTTATCTTACAGGACATCTTTTTCTCACTCAGCGTCTGTTGAAAGGACTGCAGCAAAGCAAGCAAGGGATTATGGGATAGGGATGCAGCAGAGAGCTGCGAAGAGATTCGTGGGTGGCTTGCTTTCCCCTCTGAGTCAGCAGTCAGCTGTTTCCAGGCTCTCGTGCTGGGATGCCGAGGTTGATCGCCAGAACGTGGCTGCAGGGTTGATAGGGAGAGGCAGCCTGCGCGCATCTCTCAGCGCGTCGCAGCTAGCACAGGTACCGTGAGGGTTACAAATCAGAAACAGGACGTGCTGGTAGGAAAACCGGGGCCGCAATGAGTATAGACTCTAGAAAGAAAGCTACGTGTATACGGTACCTCTTTATAAGTTCACATTTAGAGGATTGTTTTGTGCAAGTGTAAGAGCATACACATGCTTCTATTAGTCCGGGGAAAAGGTGATCTTTATTTTTAGTGGTTTCAAGTAGCTTAAAACACAAATGTAAATTTTAAAAATGTAAAAATGGCCCCGTTGAACAAGCCTCTACTACCTTTCCCACTCTTAAATTTGCACAGGAAAAATGTCTATAAAACAGTTCCTCAAAGTCAAATAATGCAAATGACATTTCTCTGCTTTCCACGGTTCTAACACATTTAGAGAAAAATCATATGGTACATTTATTAGACTCGGGGTGACAATATCCTATTTCATTTTTTATGATTCCTTTTTTCGGTTGAAAGTTGAGAAACTTGACAAACTACATCTGCACAAACCTTAATTTCCTATTAAGTTGTTAAATGTATTGAAAAATGTATTAATAACATGAAAATGATCAGCAAGGAGCCATATAAAAATGATTACTTGTTCACATTACAAATAATACTGTAGAATTAAAAAAAAAACCCTTCCATATCAGAATGGAACACAATCATTTATTTAGAAACAGCAGTGGAGGCAGGGAAGAATATTGCATTCATTCCTTGGTTAGTTACTAGTTTAAAAGTGTACACTAGTAATTTTTATTTAAATAATGAGACTGTTCATCTGCATATTTGATTACATTAATATTGATCACAGTCTTTCCGTGCAGTCAGGCATTGCGTTAAGCACTGTCAAGCGACATTCAGCTCTGCGGAGCAGTATTATGTTGGGGGGAAGGGGGTGGTTCACAGAGAATCATGTGAAATTGACAGACATTGGGAAAATGCACAGATATGCCAATTTTGCATGTTATTTTAGGTGATACACATTCTTGAAAACCCAGGTTAACAACCCCGCTTTAGAGGTTTACAATTTAGTTAGGACCAACTCCGCAAACTAGGGGCAGGACCTGCATTACCCCCATTGGTTTTAAAATGTCTTCTTCCCAAGCCAGGGCATCACAAAGTTGCCCAGCTTGCTCTGAAGGGGGGTGGGGAGGTCTCTTCTCATTCATGCTGCTGAGCCCACCCCCTAGCAAAATTTATTAAATGCAGACACCTCCCCACATATCTTCTTTCCTGCCTGCTCCCTCCGCCCACTCAACCCAACGCCTTAAGCTTACAACTGGGGCTGGTCTCTGTTCTCAGAACATGATGGGGAAGTAAGGGAGATCCCTGGTCTTGTTTTTCAGCTTGTAGTCAGAGAAGATTCACTTACTCATTCAGTTGTGCATTCCAAGAATCAATTACAGGCACTAGCAGTAATTGAAGATACAGAAAAGAACTGAACAGTTTCTCAGGCTACAAAAGGGTCAAAAAAAGTTAGTGTGGCATGACTCCTGGGGATGAGCCTGGCCCTGGCATTGTGGGATTGAGAAAGCCTTCTTGAACCAAAAGGAGGAAGAGAAAGGAAACAAAATAAAGTTTCAGCAGCTGAAAGATTTCAAATAGAGTCGAGAGGTCATTCTGGAGGTTATTCTTATGTGCTGTATAGATACTCTTTTTTAGTTTTTACTGTATTGGAATAGCTAGAAGGAAATACCTGAAACTGTTGAACTGTAATCCAGTAGCCTTGATTCTTGAAGATGATTGTATAACTATATGGCTTTTACAGTGTGACTGTGTAATTGTGAAAACCTCTACCCAGTGTATGGACAGATGAGTAAGTAAATAAAGACAAAAAATGAATAAATAATGGGTGTGTGTGTAGGGGGGGAGCAGTATGGAATATTTTGGGTATTCTTTATTTTTATTCTCATTTTTATTTTAATTTTTTTGGAGTAATGAAAATGTTCAAAAATTGATTGTGGTGATGAATGCACAAATATATGATGATACCATGAACCACTGATTGTACACTTTGGATGATTATCTGGTATGTGACTATATCTCAATAAAATTGCATTTTTTAAAAAAAAGCTAGTGTGGGAGATGGATTTGTAAACAGGCAGTTGCAGTGTGGAGTGGTAAGTGCTTTCACAGCAAGAGGAAGTGGATGCTCCCGGAGTGCACAGGAGGCATATGGTGGGGCAGGGAGAAGAGGGAACAATTCAGGCATGTAGCACAGCACAAAGGCTCTGAGGCAAGAGATGGCTCACAGAAATTAAAAGTATCAGTTCAGTGTGGCTGGAGCCTAGTTGAAGGTAGAACAAGTGGGGATCACACGTTTTTCTAACTGTTTACCTGGAACTGGGAATACCTTTTCCCCATGGAAACAACATTAAACAGGATGGTTGGGTTCCAAATACCCTCATCACTACAGTTTAACTACTGTAGGGGTTAAACAGGTTTAGAGGGCTCAGCCAGGAATGTAACACACACATAACATTGTTTTTTATTGGAAAACACAGCCTCAATTGAGCCTATGTATTGGCAAATGAACACAGATGTTTTTAAGTTGGGGCTTGTGTAACCAAAGCCTGCCTTAGCAGGCTGCAGCATCTTCCCCTCGCTGTCCCCTCGCAACAGCTGGTGGTGATGGTAGTGGGTGGTGTGTAAATGCTCAGCCAGACTTTGGGGCCACAAAGGCAGAGAAAAGCACAAGGTCCTTGGGAGTAAGGCCACTGCACACCTTACTGACTTCTTGGACCTGCACTGTTTCCCTCATTCAACAGACATTGAAGAGTTAACTGTTCATCCAACAGATGTGACTACAATGTGCACCCCGAAGTATACAGACAATGTATATGCATAAGAACAGGGACATATGCTAACTAAACTGGTCATCAGGATCCTGGGAGATAGAGTGATCCAGCTTTACTGTGTGCCAGGTCTCTACAAACCCTTTATATACAATCTACCTATCCCTGATCAAGGAAATTTCTACTAGAAAATAAACTACTTAGGATAACGTACAAGGTCATTTGTGATCCAGCCTCTGTCTTCCTCATTTTTCTCCACCTTCTGTCCTCCCCAGCCACATTCTAGTTCCTTAGACAGACCACTGTGTATTTTGCAGGGGTTCTCAAACAGGGAAGGGTTTCAGGTCTTCCTGAGGAGGTGGGATGGTGCATTTGGAAGTGTGAAGGACATTTTGGGCTCTCATAATTACTTCATGGGTAGGGATGAGGGTTACTACTGACATTTTTCCCTGGGGCAGGGATGCTAAACATCTTCCCATGTGTGGGAGAGTCCCATAAAAGTACAATTATTCCTTTACTATGCCAATAGCACCCCATCTGAGAAACACTAATCTCTAAGCTCAAATGCCACTAGGCTCACATGCCAGAAACATTCAGCCTTTCCTACCTCAGTTCCCTGTGTGGGAAGTTGAATTATGTACCCATTAATTAAGTTTAATGGATTAATCTTAATCCTTTCCTATGGGCATGAACCCATTATAATTCAACTTTTTGAAGATGTTATTTTTAGTTAAGGTGTGGCCAACTAAATCACTATGGTCTTAATCCTATTACTGAAGGCATTACAGAGAAAAAGCTACAGGGAAAAAGCCACCAGGGAGGAGTAAAAGCTAGAAGTCAACAGAACCTGGAAGAGAAAGAGGATGCCACCATGTGCACTGCCATGTGACAGAAAAGCCAAGGACCAAGGATCACCGGCAGCCAGCACCAGAATGCCACCATCTTCAGGGAGAAAGCATTGCCTTGCTGATGCCTTGATTTTGGACTTCTCCTAGCCTCAGAAATGTTAGCCAATAAATTCCGGTTGTTTAAGCCAACCCACTGTAAGTTATTTGTTTTAACAGCTGGTAAACTAAGATGCCCTAGTTAACTCTTATGAACTCCTTGAGAACTCAGCTAAGACGTCACTCACTTTAGGAAGGATCCTCTGGCTCCTCCTCCTTCCCTCAGATTCTCCCACCTGGGTGCCAGTCCTGGGTGCTCCATACCACTCTCTGGTGGAAATCATTGACTGGTCCATTTTTACCTCTGACTCCCCAGTCCCTAGTGCAGTGCCTGTCACATAGTAGGTGCTCAATAAATAGATGTAAAACAACAAAAGTCCTTCTACAAATGATTGAGTGACATAACTTGATATAAATGTAAATGTTCATCTCAGAACTGGAAAACAGTTAGATCCAAAACCATTAAGGAGAAACAATTCTTCACATCTGATTGGTGGTTTGTAATTTACAAGAGATTCATATAAATTTTCTCTTTGCTCCTCATAGCAAAGCCATAAACAAGGGGAGCATATTTTATGATTTTACTGGAAGGTTAAGTGACCAGTCGAGGGCAGAGAAGCCGTTTTGTGGAAGAAGAGAACAGGAGCCCAGGTCTGGGGATAAGCAGGGTTCCTCTTTCAATGTGCCACATGGCCCCTCAGGGATAGGCAAGAGCAGGAACAGTAATTAGGCAATTCCAGAGTGGAACAAAGACAGCTGATTAGAGAGGTGACGTGTTTCAGGGAGAGAGAAATATAATCAACTGCAAGGCGGCAACTTGAAATCAGGAGCCTATAAACCCTGCCTAATGCAATCATTATTTAGTTTTTCTTATCTCTGCTTTCAGAAAGCTTCATGAAAATTATTGTCCAATGGTCTTGTGAATGAGAATGATAAGGAGCGGCTTTTTCCAGCTTTCGGTTCAGACGTGAGCAAGTGGAGAAGAGGTACTGCTCTGATGGATTGCATGGCCAGTGCTCCAGGTGTGGCCGCTCAGATCCAGGCTCCTTCCAGCCCTCCAGACTCTCTGCAGTCAGTTTGGTTGGTGGTTAGGCTCGGACCCCAAGAACTTCTCTCTGTCAGCAGTGGCGCCGGTGAGGCCCCCACCCCTGCTGGGGTAAAGCTTTATGGCTGTGTGGGTGTGTGTGTGTGTGTGGTGCGGTGGGGTGGGGTGGGGGTGTGTGGGGTGTCCTAGATCAAACAGGACCCATTGAAAACAATGGTGGAGGAAGTAGAAAGGCCTTTCCCTTTATGTGTCCTCAAGAAGAGAGAAGGCCCAAGTCAGTCCTAACCTTTTGGGATTATGTGGATAAAACTGGATCAACCAAGGAACCAGCTGACCCAGTTCCAACCCAAGAAGTCATACCACAGCTGGCCTGGCCTTGGGATTACTATTTAATATTATATATTCCCTATTATGTTCCAGGGAGTGTACTAGGCACTGGTGATACCTAGTATAAGAACCTCTCAAAATCACTCCTAGTGACTTTTCTGTCCCCAAGTCACAGCCATGTCTGATTGGGTCTTAGGGATCAGAAGGTCAGACATTCTTAGCCAGGCAGAGTGTTTGCAGTAAAGGTGTTTCAGAGCAAGCACCCCTGAGTCCCTGTCCAGTATCTCAGCCTCTCCCCCAGATCATCTGTGTATTCTCCAAAGGGTGCTGCCCATACAGAAGACACAGCCCAGAAGGGATCTGCCCAGCATAGCAGCGCTTTCCTTACTCCAGATCCTATCCATTTGTTAATGACCTCTGAGCTCATTTTATCTTTCTTGGTAGTTTTGCCATGTTGACTCTTATTGAACAGACAACTAAAATTCATGTGCAGTAACCCTGTCAAAAAAGGAATTTCGGTTGGCCTGGTATGATTTATTCTTAGGAAACCCAGGATGCTTTCTTTTCTAGATGCTTATAAACCATCCCCTTAATAATAATCCACTATGGAATTATCCTTGGGATTGATAATGAATTCCTTAATCTACAATTTGTGGATTTTATGTTTACAATTTCGCAAATGAAAAGTATACTTCCCTGCTTCCAGTCTTTAAGGAAATCTCTCCTCTTCCTAAGATCCCACAAAAATCAGAGTCTATGATTTGGCAAGCTCAGCTATCTGTTCTCTCAGAAACCTGGAATGTCATGTGTTGAAGCCAGAAGACTTACATGTATTTAGAGCAACTGGATTCTCTCATATTCCTTTTACCTAGTGTGGGTAAAAGGTGGACATGAGGCCTGGGCTGATGCAGGCCTGCCTGAGAGCTTCCTGTGGCACTGCTCCTTGGAAAACAGTGGGAGTTAAGACAAATGGGGAATGTTATGTCTGCCTTGTGTGTCGTATGGATCAATGGAGCTGTGAGTTGGCTACATAAGTAGGATGGCATAAAAGATGCCATGTGTCAAAGTGACCCCCAGACACCTCAGCTCTCCTCCCTGGTACATTCCTCAAGTGGATGAGGGGACAAAGGAAGCTGCTGGGCCTCCCCAAGAGATGCAGAGGCTGCCTCCCTGCTCTGTATCCTTCGCCAAAGCTTAGTAAGCACATTGTATTAGATTAAAACCTATTTGATTTCATGAGCCTGATTGCCAGTTCAAACCCACCACCACAGCTGTCACATTGCACCTAGCCTGGTCCTCCTTCCGTCTCATTAAAATGAGCCCCTTCACATCCTGAAGGTTGTCCTTTACAGAGAAAACAGGGAATCACGTCTCTCTGCCATCTGCTGATGTTCTATCAAAGGCCCAGCAACATGTCTACTCCTTTCTGATACTTCCTCAAAAGCAAAAAACAAAAAGCAAGCAAACAAAATGCCCTTTTGTTTTGCCACTGTCCAGGAGTGTAGCCAGAGGACAGCCTGCCTCCCCAGTGCTGGACTGCTAATGACGCAGATGCCCACAGACGTGCCCATTCCTTTCAAGTATTTTCTCTTATGCAGAGTTTCATGGTCACACATTTTCATTTTAAATTCAAGACGGTGCCAAGTGCCTGCTTGCCTCGGCAGTTAATCAATGCAGTGGCTTTGACTGCAGGGTTGGGGTTTAGCATCAGGGAGTCTATACAAATTTGGATTTCCCTTGGTGACTGACCTAGCCAAGGCACATCCCAGAGCTTGGCTGGGCAGACCAGAACCCTGACTGGCAAGTGCCAAGAGCAAGGAAGTGGCCTGATTTGCAGGGTGCACTGCTAATGCTTCATTAGACTATTTACTTCCTTGTTCCATACATTCCTTCCTCTCTGTCTCATAAACTGGGTGGTTCTTAAACCACTAGTTCAGAGGGAACCTTCCAAATGTCCATATCTGTTGAGCAAATAATCCCACTTCTAGGATTCTATTATGAAGTAATAATCCCATGTATGGGCAAATCACAGATAGACCTGCTTTCCCAGGCCAGGCGGAGCCTGGAGAGCATTCACCAGTCCCCGCAGGGCCTGCGGTTTCTTTGGCAACAGGCACCTCCCTCAGGGGAGATGAGCGCTTTCTCCTGCTCAAGAAAAGCAGGTGGGGCCTTCTCCGATTGCTCTGCTTATATTATGAATCTCCTTTTCTCCTCTCTGAAGGTATACTTGTTTTATTTTGCACTGGGAAACAGGACCACTCTGCAAAATAACTGATTCAAGTAGTGGTGATGGGGACAGACGTTGGGAGGGAGAGTCAAGCCTGTGGTCACAGCAGTAAAAGCTGGGGTCTATGGAGATCAGCCTGGTCCAATCCCTCCAGAAATGTGGGTGTTCCCAGCTGGGGATCTTCCCATCTCTGAGGACTACCAATCGCTCTCCTATCTTTGAGCTTTATAGGGTGCATGATCTGAGCCAACACGACCATGGGTGCTATGAAATTAAGGTGTAAACCCCGTTAGAATGTCTGAGTTTCATGAGGACTTGTAGAGCTCAGTGCTTTAACCTATAGGGATGCTCACATAGGAGTTGGGGACACCTTGGCAGAGGGAGATAATCCGAGGACAGGGGAACTTTACATCATCCAGGAGGCTGCCTTCTTGATACATGCAAACAGAAGAGTGCTTTCCTCACCACATCACACTGATCACGTTCATCCTAATACTATAATCACACGATGAATGTCAGTATGAAATTGTAATTAAGGCACAGGCTCTGGAGGCAGATCTGGATTTGATCTAACTTGTGACTGCTTGTTGCCTTGTTAGCTCATTTGTAAAATATCTACCTCCTAAGACTGTTGTGATGATTAAATGGTTGTGTGTCCAAGAGCCTGAGCCTGTGCCTGGCACACAGTGAGTCTTGTGTTACTATAATCAGAAGCAATGTGATGATGCTGTGGTTGAGAGTTTGGGCCCTAGAGCAAGGGTCGGTTTGAATTCCAGTCCTGCCACTTACAAGTTTTATGACTTTAGGCAAGTAATTTTATCTCTCTGTGCCCCTATTATATAATGGGGATAATAAAGTTACCTACTTCATAGGGCTGCTGTGAGAATTAAATGGTTTAGTCTATGTAAAGTTTCTAGCACAGTGCCTGATACATAGTAAGCAGTCAATATATGTGTTCCTGTTTTTGTTATTATTACTGCCCCCATAAGATTTATGAGTTCCTTTAGGAATGACTAATGATTCACTTTTATATTCCTAGGGCCTGACTCCTTTAGGGGCGCAATAAACATTTGTTTGTTTGGATGAATGAGTAAACTAATAATACACTATTTCCCGTTAACTCTTTTGTTACATCCAATACAATAAATACATGAGATTTGGCAGAATCACGAAAAATCACCACAGACGTATCTATCTACTTCTATCACATCAGGCGGGACACAGCCTCCCCCTGGCCTCTCCAGCCACTTGGCCTGGTGTCTGCTAGCGGGTTTTGACTCGGTTGGGAGGCTGCAGCGTTACCTGGTTGCTGTTCAGTCTTCACACTAACCCCTAATCCCAGGCCCGGGAGCAGAAGAGGGTCTCTGGCACATGCCCCCCAGCCCCTCGTTCCTGGGAGAGAGAGGCCTGGTATTTTCTGCTGGTCAGCAGCCTGTGGGAAGGAATCCTCATCCGCCAGCATCTCTCCATTGGAGCCAGCAGCCTTCTTGAAAAGATAAGATAAATGATTCCTTCTGGCTCCTTTCCACAAAGTTTTTCCCTTTTGATGTAGGTAAGTAAGCATCTCTGTCCAGGCGGATGGGTGTCCTCGCTTTCGTGTCCCCTTCTCAATGGGCACACTCTAAAGCGAATACTGACTCACCTGCGCTCTGTCCCCCTAGGGCTTGGAGGGGTGGGGGAGCAGGCAGGGGGAAGGGAGGGGACGCGGAGCAGCGAGGCCGCAGCAGAGCGCGTGCGCACACGGGTCCGTCCAGCCTGCTGGGCGGGAATCTCCCGCCCGCGCCCGTGAGCCTCTGTGCTGGGGGAGCCGCGGTGCCCAGCGGGGCCATCCCCGGCCTCGCAGCCAAGGCCACTGCGCCCCACCAGATTACTATTCCTTGATAAAGTCTTTCCGCCTCTCTCTCTCTCTTCTTCCCCTTTCCTCCTCCTTTTTCCTGCTCTCTTCCCTCCCCCCACACTCTTGCCCCCTTCATTCGACAAACTTTTATTTAACTTGTCCTCTGTGCTAGGTACTGAGCAGCACGTACACACGTGGCCACTGTCCTTAAGGAACACTGTACTCACATGAGAGAGACAAATATAAAATCTCAATTTAGCAAATACTTGTTAGCTATGGCCTCTTTCTCAGACGGGCCAAGGACAGGCACGGGTGCTTCTTCAGCCGACAGGGACAGAGCTCCAGCGGGGTAACAGTCCAGGCTCTGGACTCTGGAACACAATCCCAGCAGTCACATCCCAGCTTCCAGCACTTCCCATCTGTGTGATTTGGGGCAAATTACACAACCTCATTGACCTTCCTTTTCCTCATCTGTAAAATGGCAATATTGAGTCATATCTCATAGGATTGTTAAAAGGACTAAATAAAATAGTGCCTGATGTTTGCATCTTTCACACTGAGCTCAAAAGACGTCCAAACTGATGTTGCTGTTTTAATTACTGAAGCCTAGGGGTTGGCAAATCTTCTGAGGAAAGGGCCAAGTAGTAAATATTTTTTACTTTGTGGATCCTACAGTATCTGTTGTAACTCAACTCTACCACTGTAGCACAAAAGCAGCCACAGACAATGTGTTAAGTGAAAGACACTGAAATTTGAAGTTTTATATAATTTTCACATATCACAGAATATTATTCTTTTGATCTTTTCCCCCCAATCATTTAAAAATGTAAAAATTATTCTTAGTCAACAGGCTGTAAACAATAGGCAGTGGGCTGGATTTGGCCCTCAGGCTGTAGTTTGCCAATCCCTGCTCAAGCCCAGTGTAAAGGAGCTGGCACCTCTTGTCACGGATTTTGCTTCACAAGAAAATCCAGTTGGTAGATCCATTATATCCTAATTCAGTGTCTGACAATAAGACACCAGCCAGAGTGACTAACAAGGGACCCAAGGACAGCGAAACCTTGCAAAAGAAAAACAATGCCTACTATGTACTTGCACACAAGTAAAGATAAGTAATAAACAATACGTCCAATTTACATGGGCACAAGACAAGAGAAGGAAAAGACAAGCAGTAGCTTAGATGCACAACCACACCATGTTTTGCAGGTAAAGGCAAGCTGCCCCACACAGGTTCAAGAATTGGCTGTACAGATACTTTGCTTCTCAGTGCTGTGTAAGGAAAAATCCAGCTGTAGGAAAGAAACACTGCAGAGGGTCACAGTCCCCCTATAGTTTACATCCAGAGGACAGGAGAAAAGAAAATGTGTAGTAAGTGAAAAAAGCTGGGGAAAACGAGGGAGGGCAGGAGGAACCTGCCAGAAAATAGGCCAAGTCTCATCAATGTGGAAATCAGATTGCAAATGATTTAGTCATAAAACAGACACCCCAAATACTGCCACATAATTCTTAATTCCCTTCTTCCCTTTCCTTCTCCCCTACCCTTTTAAGTATCTATGGACAGAAACAGGGCATTGTGCTTTAGTTTCCACTGCAATCTAGGAAGATTTTTACACTCTAGTTTGTATCAAATTCCTTGCAGACCAGAAATTCTTTCTCTGATAAAATAAAATGCCTATATATTCCAGACATATTGCAATTAATAATTAATCATGTTTCCCTTGACCCAGAAGAAATACAAAGACTTTTTATAAAGCCATCCCAAGAATCAAATGTGGTGTTGTACATCTTAAAAAAAAACTACTTTCTATCCATGTTCAGTTATTATTACTAGCTATCAAATCTGCTATTCCTGACAGATTGAAGTGTTGTCGTAATAATTCCCCTGACAGAGTGGGACTCTCCTCTGGGAAGAACGTGGTGTAGGAACACAAATCTCCATCTTTAATAGAGTCACAGATAACCTGCTGGCCCACTACAGACTCACCTTCTTGTTTTAACTGGTATCTGATGAAGGCAATTACCTCAGGCTTCTTTAGAAAGGAAACAGGGAGGAACGTGGGATCTGGCAGGGAACCCTGACTGGAATGTACCTAACTGCACCCAATGCAAAGCCCTACCACCAAGAAGCACAAGCCTGACGTCAAAGAACCTGGCACTTCATTTTATCTTTGCTCTTTCACATGGCACAGCAATTGGTACTCTCCAAGGGGAGAAGAGCCACCCCCCTTATCACTTGGCTCTTCAATCTCAGACCAAATGACCCGGATGCAGGGCATCTGTTATAAACTCCATCACTTTCCAGTCCCATAGCGGGCTCTCTTCCCGGTCACTGTGCGATGCTGATAGAAGTTCAGAGGCTCTACCCAGCCCCAGGCCTGGCTCCTAATCCACTTCTCTCCTTGTCCTGACAAAACTGCTCCACGAAAAAGGCACAGGGTTATCCAAGGACAGCAAAACCTCCTAAAAGGAAAATGTACTATTTACTTGTGCACAAGTAAAGATAAGTAATAAACAACACCTCCAAGACTTTCATCCTTTCACACAATCAGAGATATTTAAACTTGGAAGGGACCTTAGAGATGATACAGCCCCAAGGTTTTAAAGCTCAGAAATACTTTCTCAAAAGAACTAGTCCCTGTCCTGGGGGCCTGCCAACCTGCTCACCACTCACACCTGCTGGGCCCCCAGTGCCGCTCTTCAGAACACATGGAGCTGTGTTGACACATCTAGTCGGATCATCATTGTGTAGACAAAGAAGCAGAGGTCTGGGGAGGGGATGTGACTTCCCCTATGCCATACAAACTATTAAGTGGCAAAGTCAGAGGCAGAAGTCAAAGTTGACTCTGACAGCATGCCTTTCTCCACTCTGTCCCAAGGCTTTCCCTTTACAGGAAGAACTGGGGACTGCAGATTTTTGCACATTGGCCTGGTTTTGTTACGATTACGTTCTGTGAAGGCTGTTCCACTACAGAAACAATTGGAAATAAAACAAAGGAGTTGCTAAGTGAGCAAAGAAGAATATGTTGCGGAATAACAAACAGCTCTCCTAAGTACAGCTGGTCTGCTTGAAGAACAGTTAATGGTTGAGAGTTTATGAATATGTAATCATCACAGTCAAACAGCAGTAGTTTCCAAGATAACAGAGAAACAGGAACCAATCATAAAGGATTATAGTATAAAAGGTTAAAAATCTGGCCATCCACATGGCAAAGGGCAGGGTAAAAATAAACCGCAACATCCTGTTAGAGGAGGATTCACAGGGAAGGCTGACTCCTGGGAATGGGAAGGAAAAAAAAAGATACAAGACATAATAGTTGGAGGATAAATACCAACTTTATACAGTTAAGAAGCTGCATGTCCTTGGAGAGACCTTGGTGATAAAAATCTGACCCTAAAACACAGATGAATGGAGGGTCAATCATCAGCAGTCACGTAGACTGTATGTGAAGCCTTTTAATGTCGTCAAATTTGTGAGCAGGGTATGATTATAAAAACATACAGATTCACTCAAAAGATCCACATTGTTGGCATGAGAGGGCTGGTGTATTCGGGCACTTGGCCCAGCCTTTTCATTTTCCCTGACAGGCCTAAATAAAATTTCCATTCTATTTTTAAAAAGATATTAACACGTTTGTTTTCCCCTGGGAATGGAAAATCCAGGCTTAAACTTGCCCATAAAACATATTCATTGTAAATCATTATTAATCTTTCTTTCTATTCATTCTAAGTAGTCAGGGCTCCTGTAGCAACATTCTGGGATGTTTATCCGGCCTTCCCGTAGCCTCTGGTTTGTGCATTTCCCTTCTACATTCACTCTCCAATGTCTCCAGCCCTCTCCTGCCTGTAGTTTCAAGAATCAGACAACCCATCATCTCACGTCCACATTCTGTGATCTTAAATCCAGAAAAGGAGACCACCTTTCCTTGATTAATGGCAAAGTCTGTGGGTCTTGAAAAGGGAAGGGGTGGGCGCCCTTAAGGGCACCTCCTGTACATGGTTCCCTCTCCCTGCTCCTCCTAGCCCCTCGGGGAGCCCAGCTCCTGGCTCCTGCTGCTTTATTACCTGCTCAAAGGGGCCTCCTCACCTGGGTCTCTCCTGACCCTTCTCTCTGAAGTCAGTCTTCCCTCTTTGTTTTTTAACACTTGACCCTGCTTGCATCCTTCATAAAAAGTGTTACAATTTGTAATTGCATACTGGTTTGTTTGCTTGGTTGGTGCCGTCTCCCCCACAAGATGGTCAGCACCACAGGGCTGGGGCAGTATACTCTGCAGCTCACAGGCAGTGTTGGCACGTGGCCTTCAGTGGCTGCATGACGAGGACTGTGTGCAGAGCCTGCCCAGGCTTTACTCACGCCTGTGTGGCCAACGCTCCTCTGTGAAACACCTCCAGGAAGGTCTGTTATGATTGGACCTCAGTTAAGGATAACCTTTGAGCTGTATTTGTAGAAGGAATCTGTAAGGGAAATGGGGTGATCAAGATTATTGGGACAGTGTAACCTACTTGAGTTATACTTATTCTATAGTATTTAACTAAAATGCTCTCCTCCAGCCACTAAGGTATGCCTGGTAATACATCTACAAGGTTCTTAGATGAGTGTAAATCTTGAATGAGAGTAAGATAAATGTACATCTCTTTAGATAGTATGTAATTCACTCTTGGTTTTCCATGTATTCTGAATTAGTGGGCTCTTAAACTGTAGAATCCTAGAAGCAGTGAGGAACTTTCTACTAATGACAGAAGCAACGTAGGTGAAAGTATCATTTTACTCCTAGAGAGAGTCCTTTCAGAGTGGATGAAGGCAGTTTAATAATTAAGCATTATCGATGTTCTTTTTTTTTAAGTAAGAAAAAAATATGTCTTATGCAAATATCTAGTTTTGAAAAAGTAGTCCATACTATGATTTAAAATCTCATCCTTCAAATTGGAAGTCTAAAAATGTATATTGGAAAGAATACAAAGACTGCCAAATAAGATATTGTGTTTCTTTATTTTTATTTCTTGGCCTTGACTATTTGCAATACTATTAAAGGAAAACATTTAAAAAAATAACCTAACAATCTTTATGCACCATACTGACAGAAGCAATATTTGGTATTTAAGTCAAATAGGGAATTATGGATATGATGTTCAGCTTTTATTTAGGGACTGATGTGGATTGAATTGTGTACCCCAGTTGGGATGCCTTCTTGGTCCTGGACCGCATTCTGGTGGGTGTGGACCTATTGTAAGTAAGATCTCTTCCAGATATTACTTCAGTTAACTGAATCAGGTTGGGCTTTAATCCTGATTACTGGAGTCCTTTATAAGCAGAGTGAAAATGAGACAGAGAAGCCACGGGAAGCTGCCAGAAGCTGAAAGTCAGTAGAACCTAGGAAAGAAAGGAGAAGATATTGCCATGTGCCTTGCCACATGACAGAAAAGCCAAGGACCAAGGATCAGCAGCAGCCAGCCTCAGAACACCACAGCTTTCCCAGGGAGAAGGCATCAATCACCTTGCTGACACTTGATTTTGGACTTCTCCTAGCCACAAAACAGCAAGTCAATAAATTACAGTTGTTTAAGCTAACCCTTCATATGGTATTTGTTTTAGCAGCTACGAAACTAAAACAGGGACCCTATTTAACACTGCAGAAAGTCTGGATGCTGTCATGCATGGATATTTAGATGCTGCTTTAAAATTTTGCTTCTAATTAAGACAAAGATGAACAAGGGAGATATTACTTAATAAAACTGAAGTATTTGTTTTATTCTCAAGAGAATTTTCCAAGATAGGAATAACAAAGCAGATTGAAGAAACATCTGCTTATTAGAAATAAGAGGGGAAGAATATTAATTCAAAATGCCTCAGGACCTACCTGATCTATTTGGGATTAATAGTATTTCTGGAGCTTACTTATCTTAACTCCAAAAGAGCACAGTGATTGGAATGACACTTTAACAAGTACAAGTATACTTTGGAGATAGTGCAGGTTCAGTTCCAAGCCATTGTAGGGTTATTAATTGGCCTAATTTCAGTATTGTTGTGTCTCACCCAAGGAGAGGGAGAGACATGGGGGAGCAGCTGGTCAGCGGAACAGTCAGAACACACACCAACATTTATCTATTAAGTTCACTCTTAAATGGGCATGGTTGGTGGTGCCCCAGAACAATGACAATACTAACAGCAAAGATCCCTGATCCCAGATCACCATAATAGATACAATAATGAAAAAGTTTGAAATATTGTGAGAATTACCAAAATGTGACACAGAGACATGCAGTGAGCACGTGCTGTTGGAAAACTGGCACCGATACACTTGCTTGATGCAGGGTTGCCACAAACTTCCAATTTGTAAAAAATGCAGTATCTGTGAAGCATGATAAAATGAGGTATGCTTGTAATATGCATATATGTATGATGGAAATTGAATGTTGTAACATAGTTTGTGCCTACTGAAACATGTAAATGACCAGAAACCGTCCAACTTGGTAAGACCATCATGATGTGAATGGGGAGGTCCACCATGATTGAACCTACTTTGTCTATATTCTGTGGGTTGTGCTGCTGTGACACCACCATTGGCAGCTGGTAGATCAGACTTCACCACTCACATTATCTCATAGAGCAAATGGTTCTTCTATTATTACCTTGCCATGATTTTCTAAAATTGGATGAAAAAATCCTTTAAAAAATAATTCCACTGTTTGGATGCTTCTGGCATTTAGACACCCTGATAAATGATCTGTTGTGATTTTGTGGTCTCCCAGGACCAACATCTGAAGTACTTGGAAATAATCTTTTGGTCATTGCCAATATATTCTAAACATCTCTCCTGTCTCCAGTAAAGGCATATGTGGTATTTCACAACAGCCCATTCATTACCTTTACCTCTACAAAGTTTGCTTGGGTACAAACTGTGAAATGTGTCATGTCTTATTAATTTTGGAGGGTATTAATTTTGGAGGTTCTTTGTAAACAGAAAACTGGCAAACTTTTCCTTAAAGACAATATGTTAATTTGGTTGGCCAACTTATTTTTGAGTATTTCTGGAAGGGGAGTGTTCTAGTTTGCTAATGCTGCCAGAATGCAAAACACCCGAGATGGATTGGCTTTTATAAAAGGGGGTTTATTTGGTTACACAGTTACAATCTTAAGGCCATAAAGTGTCCAAGGTAACACATCAGCAATCGGGTGTCTTCACTGGAGGATGGCCAATGGTGTCCGGAAAACCTCTGTTAGCTGGGAAGGCACGTGGCCGGCATCTGCTCCAAAGTTCTGGGTTCAAAATGGCTTTTTCCCAGGACTTTCCTCTCTAGACTGCAGCTCCTCAAAAATGTCACTCTCAGTTGCTCTTGGGGTATTTGTCCTCTCTTAACTTCTCTGGAGCAAAAGTCTGCTTTCAACAGCCGTCTTCAAACTGTCTCTCATCTGCAGCTACTCTCTCAGCTTCTGTGCATTCTTCAAATCGTCCCTCTCGGCTGTAGCTCCTCTTCAAAATGCCACTCACAGCTGCACTGAGTTCCTTCTGTTTGTCAGCTCATTTATATGGCTCCAGTGATTTAATTTAGACCCACTCTGAATGGGTGGGGTAACACCTCCATGGAAAATATCCAATCAGAGTCATCACCCACAGTTGGGTGGGGCGCATTTCCATGGAAACAACCTGATCCAAACATTCCAACTTAATCCCCACTAATATGTCTGCCCCACAAGATTGCATCAAAGAATATGGTTTTTTCTGAGGGACGTAATACATTCAAACCGGCACAGGGAGACACACACTCACAAAGGCTACTACCACCACATTAAAGTTCATCCTTATCCAGGATAAGGTGGAGAGAGGGGCAGAAGGAACAAATAAATGAGAAGGCCTAGTTTCTGGGAACCTTTTTTCTTGGAGGAATTAGGTCCAGTTTCATGTGGACTAAAGGGACTGAGCTTTGGTTCATTTGGCCCAGGGCTGGCTCCTGAGGCCGTTCCACTGCCTCTCCCTACAACAGCAGATCCACCCACTGCCTGCCCCAAGCTTTTAAACGACTCACTAGAGAAGTTTTAGGTTACAGAAGGATGGAATTGAAGAAAAGACTACTGATGGACCATCTACTCTTCAAAACACAGATAAAATCAGGTTTCAATATTCGTAAAACCCTTCATAGACTGTCCGATACTATGATTTTATTGGTTGATAATGTAGAAAGTACATATGTATAGACATACACACCCACCACACACAGATAGATGTGTTTGCATACTTACATTTTAACATTTAATATACTCTGTCTCTTAACTTCTTTGTTTTATTAGTATGCACACTCCTAAGTAGCAAAGAATAATCAATATCAGACTTGAAGTTATATTAGTTCCAGAAGAAATCAAACCACCATTAATCAACAATTAATCAAAAATGCTTATCATATGCTTATATCATGGCACCAATATACACTTAAATGAATTATACTTGAGTTGAAAGGCAAATTAAACTCAACCGCCATGCCACACCATGCCTCCAAAAGTTAAATCTGCAAGTATACAGGAAAACCTGATCTAGCTGACTTTAAGTTCCATTCACTTCTTCAGACAATTAAGAGAAACAACAAGCAAGATACTTGCAGATTTACAAAGATGTTTAAGAAACAATCCAGAATTCAAAGAATTTGCCCTCAAGAACAAATATACAAATTGCTAAAGGCCAATCTTCTCTGGGAGAGACATTCACAATAAGTTGCTATAGGATGCAGAGGACTGAGGACAACTACTTTTGTCTGTTATAATAAAATGGATGAGAAAAGGATTCTGGAATTGTCATGTGGTAGCATTGAAGATGGCTTCAAAGAGATTCTGGGACTGTGGCAAGTGAAGATGAGTAGGTGAAAAGTAGGCAGAAGGTTTTCCCAACCAGAAAGGGCTGCCATGGAAAGGCACATGGGGTGCTGTTAGGGAGTGAATAGCCTAGGTACAAGGTAGGGAAAAATAGAAGAAAAGGCTGGAACACTAAGTGGAAGCCACACTGTGGAAGCACTAACTGCCAGTGTTAGCAGAGTGCACTGGCCAGAGTGGCAGAACTTTGCTTTAGGAAGACTCATCTGGTTGTAATTAATAGGAGGAATTTCCTGAAAGAGAGAAAGCAGGAACACCAATAAGGAAATTATTAACAACAGTTTGCTTATTCATCCATTCATCCATCACATACTATATGTCAGGCACCATGCACTGAGGGAGCTTGGGATACAATGACAAACAAGGCATGGAGTCCTCAGAACCCAGGGGGAAAGAAGGCACCACCATTGAGGTGGCCAAGAGTGATGATGGAGGAGGGCACAGGACACACTGGGAGGCCAGGTGAGGGGCAATAGCTTCAGCCCTAGGGGGCTGGGGAGGGTCCCTAAGGAGGTGACATTTGGGCTGAGTCTAGAGGGATGGGT
Organism: Choloepus didactylus; assembly: GCF_015220235.1. Lineage (NCBI taxonomy): Eukaryota > Metazoa > Chordata > Mammalia > Pilosa > Megalonychidae > Choloepus > Choloepus didactylus. The sequence continues at coordinate 166,621,150 of NC_051309.1, read as the reverse complement.
GGGGGTCGATCGAGGGAAGAAGAGAGGGAAGGGCAATCAAGTCAGAAGGAACAGCAGGTACAACAGACACCTTGAACAACCTGAGGCACTCAGGTCTACAAGAAGCTCTAATACTGAGCTGGGTGATCTCTGCACCGAGTATTTTTTTTTTTTTATTAAATTCAGTTTTATTGAAATACATTCACGCACCATACAATCATCCATGATATACAATCCACTGTCCACAGTATGATCACATAGTTATGCGTTCATCACCACAATCTATCTCTGAACATTTTCCTTACATCAGAAAGAACCAGAACAAGAATAAAAAATAAAAGTGAAAAAAGAACACCCAAATCATCCCCCCATCCCACCCCATTTGTCCTTTAGTTTTTATCCCCATTCCTCCACTCATCCATACACTAGCTAAAGGGGGTGTGATCCACAAGGTCTTCACAATCACACTGTCACCCCTTGTAATCTACATTATTATATAATTGTCTTCAGGAGTCCAGACTGCTGGGTTGGAGTTTGGTAGCTTCAGGTATTTACTTCTAGCTATTCCAATACATTAAAGCCTAAGAGGTGTTATCTATATAGTGCATAAGAATGTCCACCAGAGTGACCTCTCAACTCCATTTGGAATCTCTCAGCCACTGAAACTATTTCGTCTCATTTTGCATCCCCCTTTTGGTCAAGAAGATACTCTCAGTCCCACGATGCCGGGTCCACATTCATCCCCGGGAGTCATACTCTGCGTTGCCAGGGAGATTTACACCCCTGGGGGTCAGGTCCCACATAGGGGGAGGGCAGCGAGTTCACCCATCGAGATGGCTCAGTTAGAGAGAGAGAGGGCCACATCTGAGCAACAAAGAGATACTCAGGGGGAGACTCTTAGGCACCATTACATACAAGTTTAGACTCTCCTTTGTGGTAATGAGCTTCATAAGGGCAAGCCCCATGCTCGAGGGCTCAGCACATCAAACCGCCAGTCCCAATGTTTGTGGCAACATCAACACCAGTCCAGGTGAGGATGTCCAACACATCCGCACCTTCCCCCAGATCCTCGGGGCTGGGGGGGGGGACGCTGTAAATATATTTTTTATTATCTGCCCATATTACTCTAGGATGTGTCACTATTTCACTCCAGCCTATACTAACCTACCGTATCTCACTTCCTATTCAAAGTTCCACGCAATTGTACACCGAGTATTTTTTAAAATTAAAAACAATCATTATTATAAATAAAATGACAGTCAGCCATTTTTTTCTTACGCATTTAGTATGTGCCAGGCACTGTCCTTTACACATGATAATTCATTTAATCCTTGCATTTCTATCAGGTATGCATTGCTATTCCCCTTTTATAGATGCACAGATTGACTTCCAATGCTTAACAGAATGACTTTTCAGAGTCATGCAGCTATTAAGAATTGACAAGGGGATTCAAACCTAAGTTTTCTGGCTCGAAAACCAATCTCTACGGTGCCCTGAAGAACAAATAAGAGGTAGCCATACAATGAAAGGCGGAACAAGCATTCTAGGCAGATGAAACATGAAGGTATGTGAGTGTTGGCAGGAGGTCGGGTGGAGTGAGGGCGACCAACTACAAGCAGTTTGGAATCACCAGAGTGTGAAGTACAAGGTTTAAGGCAAGGAGGGAGGAGGATGGCGAGGCGGTCAGGGGCCAGGCAAGATTGAACCTTGTTCTGTGGGCTGAAGGGTGTCAACTTTAACCTGGAAGTTTTGAGAGCCACCAAAGACTTAAAAACATGGAAGACGGGAAGCGGTGAGCACATTCAAGATGAGGTGTGGTAAATGGGTCAGAATTGCAATAATCCAGGCTAGGGTAGCAGAAATGGAGATGGCAAGAGTAGATAAAGGCAGAGGTTCTTAGAATTCTCTTACCAGGAGAATCAGTAAGAGAAGGATCAGAGGTGATTAGGTGAGAGGTAAATGGGGGGACCCCTCATTGAAAAGTGAAGCCAGGAGGAGCAGCAGACGGGTCTGTGTTTGGGGGTGGAATGGGGCAGTCAGTAGGGGTGCAGATTACAGAGAGAAGGTGATGAATGGGTTCAACTTTGGATGTGTCAAACTGGAGATGCCTGTGGAACTACCATGTGGAGAAGTCAAGCAGGCATTTGGGAACACGGATCTGGGGCTCAGAAGAAAGTTCTGGGCAGGAAACAAAGTTTTGAGAGACAGATCTAGACAGGAAAAGAAATCACAATAATAAGCACTATTTACCAGGCACTGTATATAAAGCTCTTTCACACATTTTCTCTTTAATCCTTTCAACAGCCATATGAAGTAGATACTATTATTATCCCCTTTACAGACAATGGATCTAAGACACAAGGTCATTAAGCAACCTGCCTAGGGTCACACTATGAATAAAGGACCCATACACTTCTACACCAGAGTTCCCCCAACTTTTTTTTTTAATTAATTTTACTGAGATATATTCACAAACCATACAATCATCCACAGTGTAAAATCAATTATATATAGTACCGTTATATAGTTGTGCATTCATCACCACTATTAACTTTTGAACATTTTCATTACCACACACACAAAAGAATAAGAAAAAAAATTAAAGTAAATAAGAACACCTAAAACATCCCATACCCCTCATCCCTCCCCATTATTCGTTTACTTTTTGTCCTCATTTTTCTACTCATCTCTCCATATACTGGATAAAGGGAGTGGGAGCCACAAAGTTTTCCAATCACACTGTCACACAGTGTAAGCTATACAGGTATACAATTGTCTTCAAGAATCAAGGCTTTCTGGGTTGCAGTTCAACATTTTCAGGTATTTCCTTCTAGCTATTCCAGTACACTAAAAACTAAAAAGGAATATTTATATAATGCGTAAGAATAACCTCCAGAATGACCTCTCGACTCTATTTTAAATCTCTCAACCACTGAAACTATTTTGTTTCATTTCTCTTCCCCCTTTTGGTCCAAGAAGGCTTTCTCAACCCCATGATGTCAGCGCCAAGATCATCCCCGGGAGTCATGTCCCATGTTGCCAGGGAGATTTATACACCAGGAGTCATGTCCCACATAGGGGGAGGGCAGTGAGTTTACCTGCACAGTTGGCTTAGAGAGAGAGGCCACATCTGAGCAAAAAAAGAGGTTCTCTGGGTGTGACTCTTAGACACAATTTTAAGTAGGGTTAGCCTCTGCTTTGCAGTAACAAACTTTATAAGAGCAAACCCCAAGGGGTCGGCCTTGTAACTTGGTAGTCCCCAATGCTTGTGAAAATATCACAAATTCCCTAGGTGGGGAAGTTTAATATTTCCACATTTTCCTGTGATCCCTCAATGAGGCTTTGCAAATACATTTTTATTCTCTTTCCAAATTATTCTGGGATGCATCGGGGCTTCACACTAAACAGTACAAACCAATCAGATTTCACTCCCTATTCAAAGTTCCATGTAATTATGGTGTTTGAATAAACTGACCATACAAGTTAAATTACATAAGGTGTTACAAAAAACATAGATTTTGTACTGAATAAGCATCTCTTCCTTTGGTCTCACACAGGCTGAAGTTTTAAAACACTGTCAATATCATCCTTTACCCTTTAGTCTGATTTACCTTAGTCCTAACCAAGTCCATTTCATTCATATGTCTAACTGAAGTCTGATCTCTTTTTTCAGACTCTTTAACATTTACTGTATGGGTGATGCTGACATTCATAGCTGCCGGACTCTGGCTCTGAGTCTCAGGTGTCACACAGATACCCAAAATTCAACAGATCAACCAGGTTATACATAAAGAGCTCAGCATCTCAGAATTTAGAAATAGCCATTACAACTCAGGAATAGATGCAACTGCTGTAAGAGCCTACAATCTGGGAAACTTTACAATAAGCCTTCCCTCGATAACCTATGCTCTCAGATTCAGTTCTCAGAGTTTTCACATGATAGCTAGTCCATATTACTGAGGCATTATAATGTTTGTCTTTTCATTTCTGGTTTATTTCACTCAACATACTGTCCTCAATGTCCATTCACCTAGTTGCATACCTCACAACTTCATTCCTTCTTGTAGCAGCTCGATATTCCATTGTATGCATACACCATAGTTCACCATTCTGTTCATCAGTCAGTGTACCCTTAGGCCATCTCCCTCTACTGCAAATCATGAATACTGCCACCATAAAGCCCGCTGTGCAAATCTCCATTCATGTCCCTCTTTTCAGTTCTTCCAGGTATACACCCAATAAAAGGATTGCAGGACCACATGGCAACCTCATGCTTAGTTCCCTGTGGAACCACCACACTGCCCTCCAGATGGCTGAACCATTCTACTTCCCCAAACTTGTCTGACCGTGATCCACAGGAGAAACATATTTTACTTTGCTATCCATTACAGATATATATATTCCACTGAAACAAATATTGCACGAGATCATACTTATCCCTGACATTTTCCGTTTTACTTAATTCTCTTCAATTTTATTTTTAAATGGGCTGTTTGCAACCCACTCACTTCACTTCACAACCCACCACTTGAGAACTGCTGCTCAACACCCTCCGGCCTCCCACGCCTGAGTCAGGGTGACCAAAGGAAGGGACGGCAAAGATGAGAGACGTAAGTGACATCATAGAAGGTGAGGAGAAAAACTGCACTTCAGGGAGACTGACTTTAAGTCACGAGTGTTACGTGATGAGAATCAAATCTCTTTCGCCCAATCGTGCCCCAAGGACATGTAAGTGGAAACTGTCTCTTCAGCGATGAGTCATTTATGGCTTTCACAGGGATTTATGGGGACCAAAGCCATTTTCTCTGCCAAGTTTTTCCACAGTGTAGTAAAGGAAAAGATGTAGATGCACCTAACTTTGGAGAATTCTAAAGCTGTTAGTTCTGAAATAGCTACAGTATTACATGGCTGCAGGATTTGGGCCCACAGCCCAAAGAAAAGCAGGCCTGTGCTGGCACTCCACTTTGATGTAATTCCTGCAGACAGTAATTGCAACAGGAAATAATACCTCTGAGGTGGAAGTTATGGAATATGACATTTAACATCTTGCTCAGCAGGAAACGGTTTTCCTGGCAGGACTTGAGGAATTCACCCCTGAGATATATCATAAATCTTGAATGTATGCATTCATTCTTCCTTTCCACTTTACAAGAGGAAAACTGCTCCCTCCCACCAAAGTTAACCCCTTACCGAGCAGTGGCCTGCCTCCTCCCAACCTCCAGGACCGCACCCCATAGCTAACCCTTCCCTTTTGAGCACCATCATTTTCTCCTTTAGAGGTTCCTTCCCTTCTGACTTCAAATACACATTTTTCCTTTTAAAAAAAAAAGAAGAAAGAAAGAAAGAAAAAGCCCCTCAGCATAAATGAATTTGGGGTGATGTAACTGTTCCATATCTAGATGGTGGCGGAAGTTACAGGATGCTATGTGTCTATCAAAATTCTAGAACTGTAAGCTATAAAGTGTGAATTTTACTGTATGTAAACTATATCTCAATAAACCTGATTTTTTTAAAAAAGTGCCCCCAACCCTTTTCCTAATAATTCTGCTGGCTCTGTGATAACCATCCTCCGTCCTTCCGTCTGCTCCCTGATATTTTGCCTCCCCAATGTCCTCATTTTAGCTAAAACGAATATCGAACATCGTCCCCCAGTTGGCCCTTGGGCAATTCTCTTCCTTTCCTCCAACCACCTCCTGTAGCTCCTGGCATAGAAACTTCTACCTGTAATTCGTTTTCTTCAGGTATGGAGATAGAGAAATTCACTGTTCCTCCCCTCCTTCTTTATTTTTTTTTTATTTATTTATTTATTTTTTTTACGGTACTTCTTTTTCCCTCCTTCTTTAAATGTTTCTTGACTTATTCTTACCAGTTGTCTAACTCTGGGAATTTGCCAAAATATCAGGCCCACTGCTCTTTTCCTTCTACATTCACTCCCTCAGAGATCTCTCCCACTCTCATGGATTAAACAATCACTTGAGTGCATTTACCTCCCAAATTTATGTCTAGAGAGAGGACAGCTGGCTCAGGTTTCCAGTGGCCCAGGAGACAACATCACTGAGCTCTGTCAACACCTCAAACTCACCATGAGCAGCCCTGAGTCACTCCCTCCTGCCTGTGCCACCTTCCCCCATCAGTGCTAATGACCTTTCATTGGTCCTTTCCAGAAACCCTGAAGACACCAGACACTCAGCCTCCTGTGTGTCCTCAAAATCAAAGGAGGTAGCCTACGTGGCAATGCTCTGTAAACTGCCATGTTCTAGATTTATAATGTATTATCATTGCTACCAATAGCTTTTCAACTCTTCCTTTGAAATGTCTCTTGACTTTACTAATTTTTTTCTCTACCCTCTGCCTGCAGCCTATAGTTCCTTTCCTCCCTCCAGGATATTCTGCATTTTGTTTTTAGTCCAAAATACTAAAACAACCATTTCCCCCCTTACTCTGCTGCTCAAGAATCTCCAAAGGCACTAAAACATGAAGTCCCTGTCCCTATCCGACACTAAAGATCTTCTTTGATTTGGATCCATTCTCCCTGTTCAACCTTAACTCCCATGACTTGCCCACCTACACTTTCTGGTCATTTCCTCCTCCAATTAGACTTGTCTCCCTACTAATCTCCATCCATAATATTTCTCTCTACCTTTGGTTGGGCTGTTCCAACAGCCTATACACCTTTCCCACTTCTCTCTTCCATCCAAACCTTGCACATTCTTTAAACTCTAACTCTAGTTTTGTTCCTCAATTACTGTCCCTGAGTATTCAGCCAATAGTTCTCTTCTCTGAACCTCCATGTACTTACTCTATCATATAAGTTGACACCTGATTATGTCTTGTTGGCATAGCTTCCTAATAGTTTCTTTTATGAAATTCTTAGAGTTAAATTTTAAGGTACTAATCTTTATTATAAATCACTTTTCCAGGCAGTCTCTTAGATTTGCTTTCTCAGAAAAACATCCTTTCATCTAAAACCTTCCACAGTCTTGTACTATTCTATCATATGTCATTCAGTCAAGTGTTACTGAGCATTTAGGTTTAGTGAGAAGGACACTAGTTTGGAGTCAGAATCCTAGGTCTGAGTCCTAACTCCCTCTTTACTGGAAAAGTCACTTGGCTTCTTTGGGTCTTAATTTCTTCACCTCTAAAATGGTCCCTCTCAGAGTTGCTGTAAAGATCAAATGGAATAATTTACTTGAAAGTGATTTTTAAAAGCTAAAAATTTGCTCAAATGTGCAATTAAATCATTATCATCTGAGTGTCAAGTTAGTTCAACTAATTAGCTGCTATACTAACGAAATTATGGGCTTGAACCGAGTGGGCTGATTAATTTGGTTAGATTCCTTAGATGAAGATGGAATCTTGAACACTAACCATCATCTAGATTAATGCCACAGGGGCCAATAAATTCCATGACCAAAAAGGGTAAGGGGAAGGAGGGAAGCTTCAAAGCACATCCTGGTAGGTTAGCAGAGTTGTCTTCACAAATGAAAGAAAGGAAGCATAAAGTCACCTCAATCTACCATAAGGCACACAGAATCCCAGGCTCTTGGAAGAAGTAATTGACAGCCCCCAGTACAACCAGTTCAGGTGCAGGTGCAATAAATTCACATGGTACTACATTTTTGTTATTTTGGTAAATGAATTCTACCGGTGTTAAGATGGAAAGCTAACCATAAATTGCTAAATATGTCTGTAATTGAAAAAGCAAGCCCACTTCTGTCAATTTAAAATCTTGATATTGTTCATCCCATGAGTTTATTGAATCAAGGAAGAGCTAAAACCTCACTGCCAATTTGAAATGAAGATGAGCTTTAGTAGTGTACAGAGTTGATATATGTGGTAAGTGTTCACATCCTGAAATGACCTGGACTTTCCCAACAAAACCAGCCATATGGTTGGTTTTTAAACTCGATCTTATAAGAGTTAAATGGTTCTATTTTAAGGGGGTTAAATTAACTTTTTTCTTTTACTTCACCTTTGTTATTTGTCCACCAACTTTATAACCCGGCCAATGATTTTGAGTAAACCAAGTGATCATTCTTAAGTTGTAGAAGCCAAACAGCATGTGTATTAAGATGGTATTTTGGCAGTCATGTGCATGTGTAAAATTTGGAAAGGTGAGCCCTGGGTCTTGAAGGTTTGGAAAATAGATCTGGAAAGACAAGCAAGCAGGAGGTCTGAGTGTATTCTCCACCTGGAATGACCCCCTCCCTCTGCTCTGCCTGTGAGCTCCAGTCCTCCTTTAACACCCTTGATAGAAACTAACTGGTCTGCTGGCTAGTGAAGACTGAAGACTAAACTACTTATAGAGATAAAAAGACCTGGCACCAATGTGGTGAATGCATTTATCTAAGAGGCTGAATGAAAGGAAATGATTTAGGAAAAATTATCTAGGAAAACAGCTATCTAGATTTGGCTTTTCCATGAAGCATCCTATGTGAAATAAGCCCAAAACATGCCAAGAATATTTTGCACTGCATTACAAATGTAAACCAGCTTCCTCGCAGATGGAATCCAGAATTTCCTATCTCAACAAATCTCTCTTCCTCCTATTACAGAAACCACTTTAACTGTTCAAAGTGAATTCTTAATAATTATTTCCTATTCTTAATATTAAAGGCTTTTTAAAAAGTAGTATGAACTTGATCTTTCATGGATGCTTTTTAAAAATTCAGAATCTTTGTTTAAGCAAAACAGATTATAAGAGTACAAGTAAAATTCTTAGAGAAGAAATCCCTGAGAAACTGATAGTAAACAAAGGTGGGGTTCTCTGCCCCTTACTCATAGCAGCCAATCTATGACACAGGGTTTGAAAAGGAGGAAGAGTTTATTGCAAGGCAGAGCAAGGAGAACAGGTATGGCTTAAGGACCTAAAAACCTGTCTCTCAGAGTCTAAGGAGTTTAGGGTTTTTATAGATTCAAACAAGGGGAGATGGTGTTGTTACCATTACAATAACAAGTATAAGCAGCTACAATTTACAAATGTAAAGGAGTGGAGCTATGCTAGAACTAAGGTAGCCATGATAACAGCAAGTCACTGATTCTGAGCTGATTCAAATTCCTTCATTAACATTAGGGACTGTCTTTGTGATTATAAGACTTTAAAGTTGTAAACAGGATAAGGGGGTACAAGCAGGGCCAGTCAGGAGGTCTTTAAAATTTGCATTTCATTGGGTTTCAGTAATTTCAGGTATTTCTTTTGGCTATTCTACAATATACTAGAAAGTAAATAAAGTCATCTGAGAGCCTAAGATGGCGGCTAGGTGAGACAAGGCAAAAAAAACACCTCCGTGAAAAATACTAGTTAAAAACCAGAAAGTGACCCAGAACACCAGTTCCAGTGACACACCAGACAGACAAGGTCTGCTAAATCCACACAGAGCATGCATTTGGTGAAACTGGGAGTCTGCATTCTGAAACGAGTGAGTGAGCCGGCTGAAAGTCCGGCGACCATGCTGCGGTGTGGGGAAATGGTGGGCTGGCGTTTGGAGATGGACTACTTCTTTAAAAAAAAAAAAAAAAAAAGCCCGGGAACAGCTGCAGATACAATGGGGAGAGGCGCACAGTGAAGCACAGCAGGAGTGGACTGGGCCAATGCCTCAGTGTCTGGCGTGGAGGATACCCCTTCCCACACCCGCTGCTGACTGTCTCGGGACCAGGGGAGCAGAGGGGAGCCAAAAGGAGAAAAAAAAAAGTGCCCCTTGCAGCCATCTCCCCGGCAGGCTGGGGACACTTCTGCCCGGGGCCGGACCCACAGCCCAGAGCCGCGCCAAGAAACCCAGTGTGACGGGGAGTCTTTCCTGCAGCACTGCACACATGCCACAGTGTCGGCCATGGACAGCAGCCTTTAGTGCACCCATGGCTGATTGTCCCGGAGCTGGGAGGGTGGAGCTGCACGAAGAGGGGGAAGTTAATGTGTCCCATTCAACCATCTTTGAAGTGGGCTTGGAGCGCCCGCTGCATGGCCCAGTGACCCAGGGCTTCCCTGGTGGGCCGGCGCGCACTTGTGACGTGGCACAGCCCTCCCTCAGCAGAGGTCCTGGAAGAACACAGCTGGGAAGGGGGTCCCACTTGGAAACCCCAGGGACCCTACGCCAATACCAAGGTCTTGTGGATCAGCAGCAGAGACAATCTGTGGCAAGACTGAAATGAAGTCTTAGGCTCTTGCAACAGCATTAAATCTCCAGGAACATCTGGGAGGTTTCATTATTAAAACTGCCCTGCCTCCGTAACCACCCAGACACATGCTCCACATTCAGGGTGGACAGCACCAAAACAAACCTAAATTCAGTGCACCAATTGAACCCCACAAGAATCAGATCACCACACACCACAAAGACAAAGTTGGGGAGAACTGACTTGAGGGGAACAGGTGACTCACGGACACCATCTGCTGGTTAGTCAAAGTGTACGCCAACAAGCTGTAGTTCTGACAAAGTAGAGATCAAGTAAAGCAAATGCCAAGAGGCCAAAAACAACAGAAAATCTTAAAGCATATGATAAAACCAGACAATATGGAGAACCCAAACCCAAACACCCAAATCAAAAAATCAGAAGATACACAGTACTTGGCGCAATTAATCAAAGAACTAAAGACAGACAATGAGAGCAAGGCACAGGATGTAAAAGACATGAAGAAGAGCATGGCACAGGATATAAAGGACATAAAGAAGACCCTAGAAGAGCATAAAGAAGAAACTTCAAGAGTAAATAAAAAAATAGAAGATCTTACGGAAATAAAAGAAACTGTTGGCAAAATTAAAAAGATTCTGGATACTCATAATACAAAATTAGAGGAAGGTGATCAACAACTCAGCCTCCTCAAGGAGCACAGAACAGAAAATGAAAGAATAAAAGAAAGAATGGGGAAAAAAATCAAAATGGATCTCAGGGATATGACAGATAAAATAAAACGTCCAAATTTAAGACTCACTGGTATCCCAGAAGGGGAAGAGAAGAGTAAAGGTCTAGAAAGAGTATTCAAAGAAATTGTTGGGGAAAACTTCCCAAACCTTCTACACAATATAAATACACAAAGCCTAAATGCCCAGTGAACTCCAAATGGAATAAATCCAAATAAACCCACTCCGAGATATATTCTGATCAGACTGTCAAATACTGAAGAGAAGGAGCAAGTTCTGAAAGCAGCAAGAGAAAAGCAATTCACCACATACAAAGGAAACAACATAAGACTAAGTAGTGACTACTCAGCGGCCACCATGGAGGCGAGAAAGCAGTGGCATGACATTTAAAATTCTGAGAGAGAGAAAATTTCCAACCAAGAACACTTTATCCAGCAAAACTCTCCTTCAAATTTGAGGGACAGCTTAAATTTTTCACAGACAAACAAATGCTGAGAGATTTTGCTAATAAAAGACCTGCCCTACTTCAGATACTAAAGGAGGCCTACCGACAGAGAAACAAAGAAAGGAAAGAGAGACATAGAGAATTTTAACAGACATATGTAGAACATTACATCCCAGGTCACTGGACACACATTCTCGTCTAGTGATCACGGATCTTTCTCCAGAATGGACCATATGCTGGGACATAAAACAAGCCTCAATAAATTAAAAAAAAAAAAAATGAATTTGTTCAAAGCACATTCTCTGACCACAATGGAATACAAATAGAAGTCAATAACCATCAGAGACTTGGAGAATTCACAAACACCTGGAAGGTAAAAATGAGGGGGAGATGAAAACATTCCCAGATAATCAAAAGCTGAGGGACTTCATCACCAGTAGATCAGCCCTATAAGAAATGCTAAAGGGAATTGAGCAGGTGGAAAGGAAGGAACACTAAACAATTGACAGAAACTATATGAAGAAATAAAGATTTCCAGTAAAGATCACATGGTAAATATAAATACCAGTACTACTGTATTTTTGATTTGTAACTCCACTATTTACTTCCTACAGGATCTAAAATACATAAACTGTAATGATAAATCAGTGGTTTTGGACTCAATGTAAAGTAGGTAATTTTTGACAAGAACTACATAAAGGTGGGGGAATGAGGGAGTATAGGAACATAGTTTATGTGTCCTATTGAAGTTAAGTCAGTATCAAAGAAAAACAAGATTGCTATAGATTTAAGAGGTTAAATTTAAGCCCCCACAATAAACACAAAGAAAGTATCAAAAAATATGACCATAGAGATGAATAGTGGAGTAGGGGTTCTGAGAAGTGGGGGAAGGGGCAATGGGGAGTTAAGAAATGAGTGTAGGGTTGCTGTTTGGGGTGAAGGGAAAGTTCTAGTATGGACGGTGGGAAGGTGATAGCATTGCAACATTCTAAATGTGATTAATCCCACTAATGGAATGCTAGGGAGGGGGTGGAATGGGAAGATTTAGGCTGTATGTACATTTCCACAATTGAGAAAAAAAAAGACAGTCTAAATAGATGATAATTAAATGCCAAGGATGATCCTGGATGGGATCTAAGGATGGAGGAGAGGAGGCTCAAAGGAACACAGATGGGACATAAGAGAAAAAAAAAGGAAATATAGAATGTAAGCTTTGTATCAATGTAGAATTTCTTGAACTTCTTAGCTGCGCTTAATGGGATTGCAGAAAAGAATGTTCTTGTTCATGGGAACTGTGTATGTGAATTGTATTGTTTGTTCAAAGATGTGTGCAGCTTGCTCTCATATGTTCAGAGGACAGAGCAATAGATGATGGATGATAGGGAGGGAGGGAGAGATGGAGGGAAAGAAAGAAATGGTGGTGTGAAGGATGTTAACTGGTGGATCAGGGTAGTGGGGGAGGGGAGAGGGGTATGCTGGAGTTCTATGTAAGGGGTCTGTATTGTTTTTGCAACTGTTCCTGTAAGTTTGAATTTTTTTCAAAATAAAATTTAAAAAAAAAGATAAAGTCAGCTATATATTGCTTCTGTCACTATAATTACTTGTTAAATCTTAATTTTTGGTTACGAAATACAACTTTTTTCTTTAAATGAAATTATGTTAAAAATGAATAAAACATACCTTCTTCTATGGGTTCTACAGGCAAAGCAGAGATGTTTGGTTAAATGTCACAAGAAAAAGCAGCTCTTTGAACCAGGACCCACATACCCTTTACTCCCACTTCTTCCTTTATCCAGGCTCCTACATCTTTTCATGTTTTGGTGGCTGGTTTGGCAGCTTTGAGTGGGTTTTAACCTTCAGGCATGAACTAGTTTGTATTTTAGGTTTCTGAGATTGAGATGTTTGTGGGGGAAAGGGATGAGGGAGACTGGAAGGATAATTGCTATTTGACAGCAGAAAACAGTGAGGGAGAAGCAACAAGATTCCAGTTGGCCTCCACTCATCTTTCCTCTAAGCATATGGCACCCCGTCACATCTCTTCACTGTACAGCGTGACTGTGTGACTGCCAAATGACCTGGAGCAAAAGAAAGCATTTATCATTTAAGGCTCATTTATTATACAGAGTTTGCAGTACAACAGATTGACAAAGCACTGTTTTTCTAAAATGGAAAGAGCCTTGAAAAAAATATTCTTTTTAATGGTGGCAGGAATCTGGAGACCACATTCTGTAACTATTTGTTAAACTTGGTTTTGATCAACAGCTGCATTACTGGCTAAGATTTAGAAGAGAAAGATACCCAGTGGTTGCCATTTGTTTTCTGCAGTAATCAGGAAACTAACATTCAGAATACTCTATATAAAAGTTTATATATTGATTGTAACCTTTTACCTAGCCACATGTGATTCTTCTCTGTGGGGGTAATTTTGTCCTAAAACTCAAAAGCATACCCTAAAGCTACTCAGGACTCCTTAATCTGAGCCATTGGACTCACCTGTGGTGAAAAATGGCTGAGGACCTGTGGTTAATTTCTGTTCTCAGGAAGTGCTAAGTTTATGGCTAAGATTTGAGTGGTGAAGAAAATGGAGTGATGAAGAAGTTGATACTGATCAAAAGTGGTGGGTTCCATACCTGATGCCCTCAAAATGACCAATTCTTGAGACACCAGGGCTTCAAAGAAAAAGTTAACTGCATTGTGCAAAGCAGATCAGACATCCTAAAATTCTGTCTCCAGGAGTGTAAAGAGCTCAGGGATATTATGGATTCAAACAAGAGGGGATGGAGTTGTTACCACAACAATAGTAAGTGTACATAAGGGCTGAGGCCAGGCTAGAATAACCATTACAAAAGCAAGTATAAACAAGGGTGAGACTAGTTGAGTTTCAGTAATTTCAGGTATTAACTTCTGCCTATTCTACCATATAGAAAGAAAAACATCTATATGATGATTCAGTAATCATAATCATTTGTTAATTCTTAATTTCTCGATTATGAAGGTTCAAACCTGGTAAGAGAGGAAGGTGGGGTGTTAGATGGAGTGTGTCTGGGTTGACCTGGGAGTCAAGGCTTATGGATAGAAAGCAGTTGATTCTGTGGCCTTCTGCCCATTTGAGTACTTTGGGTGACTTCTGATTGGCCACATTAAATAAGGGAGTATCCAAGATATCTGTTAGCATTTCAGAAGAGGTCCACTTTTAAAATCTCATTTTTGGCTAATATGGTAATAATTTTGCCTTCCATAAGCAGAACCCAGTATACAGGGTAAGTGGAGAAAGCCCTGGACTTATGCTGAATGATAAAGGAAAGCCAGCTGCCCAAATGTGATAGGAGAAAATTCACACACCAATACTGAAGAGATCATTATATCCTGAAATAGCCTTTGGTGTTGCTGAGGCAAACTGCACCATCAATCTTGAATTAACAAAAATTACAGGGGGGGCTGGTCAGACCCGACCCCTAGTTTCCTCTCTTTTGGGTATCCTGCTAGTCCCTGCCCTTTCCCTTCCCCATCCTCCGCTTCTAGTTCACTATTTTAATTCCAGAATCATAACTAAATAGTCAAGGACATACAGGCAAGCTAACAAGATGCAAATCCTGTTCAAAGTAGCTAATGCCTTTTTAATTCCTAGGCAAAGGCCCAGAAACTTCACACTACTGAGCAGTTTTATAATACAGCTTTAACACTATTGTTGAACCTGTAATGCTAATTTAAATAACCTGCCTGTGGTCAGCAAGAGACAGTTCTTTCTGTAGTCCGAGAGGCTATTTTCATGACTAAAGACAACCTGATCTCATCCTCTTAATGCAAAACTCCAGAATATCTATTATCTACTCTCCAGCAATGCTCCCATTATGGATCATTGTGGTGCTACCAACAGTCTCCAAAGAACTGCCTGGTAGCTGGAGAAGGAACATTACAGGAATGGAAACATCACTGAATATAGGAGTCTTGCAGGTAAGTAGCCAATGACACTTCTGCCGGGTTGTGCTGAAAGAGCCAAGAACACACTTTTCACTGCCACAGGAAGCAAATCTCAGGTCCAGGGGCCATCCTTCCCTCTGGAAGTGTCTGCAGCTGAACCATGGAAGAGAGTGACCCACTACAGCCCTAGACCTGGCCTCCCAGTTGAGGAAAGACTTTTGAGGAAACTGATGAGCAAAGGATGCCCACTAATTAGGCTGAAGCTACCACCATGACTGGAAAATTCCTCATGGTGTATACGCGGCCTTTACACTATTGTAATTTCCAGATCATAGGGCAGGAGGCTCTAAACATAACGTTTGCTTAGTTAGTAGCTGTTGGCTGATTGAGTGGGGCATGGGCTTAGAAAATATCTTTCCTTCCGCCTACTTGATTGGGTAGAACGATCTAAATCAAAACTGGGTCTAATTTTTCACATTTTGGGTCTCCTTTCAAGTGTCCTCATTCTGAGAGTCTTTCCATTTTGTTTACTTCCTGGTCCTCAAAGTCATCATCATCTCATTCCTCAAATGCTAGTCCTGATCCTAACGGGAGATGGCATGGTCAGCAAGACTATGTCTCACTCGATATTTTGGTTTAAATCAATGATTACATTCGTACTAAATAAAGACATCCGGCAGGTATTCTGAAACCTAAAGAACATTTACTCTGAGGTATGGTAATTTAAAAGGATAATCGCCTTCCAGATCTCTGATTGCCTCCAGCATATTTCTATAAACTGCTCTGGTTCCAGAAGCCAGCACGATTTATAGGCTGATTCATTCTAACGCAGTCAAGGCAAAAGCAAAACCTGTAGCCACAGCTTCTATTTGAGTATTTCTAAACTGTCTTAAGCTAATGAAGATGCTGACACAGAGTGTTTTTGCTTAACTCAAGGATACATCCTTATCTTCTGGGCCAGCCCTTTTGTATGAACAAGTTTCACCCAGACATACAATATACTAAGAAAAAGGAGAATGTATTAAAATTCTAGGGAGAGCAGATTTCTGTGGAAGGATTAAGATGTGCACAGCAAAGGCAAGATGTGCAAAAATAATGATTTTACCAGGAAAGAAAAAGTGCTAAAAGACAAAATATTTGTCAACTGAATCTCAGTTTTTGAGGTTGAATTTTCATTAAGATCTCAAAAATACATAAAAGCTGAATAGCTAGTAAGCAGCCATTTTACAATGCCAGTTTACTATCCTAAATTTCCCCTTTACCTGCTTATCTCAAACATTGCACTTACCAGCTCCATTAACTCTAAAGCAAACCACTACCCATGCCAAAAGAACTACCATTCTCTTCCAGAGAAAATAATAAACAAAACTCATAGATGACTTACAAATATGCCAACTAGCATGTCACTCTGTCTTCTTAAGGTCTAAGATATAAGAGTATAATAAATACTGGTGGTGGCAGAGTATGAGAGCACCTCAGTCTTTGGCTTCAAAGCTTTTAAAGATAACATTTTCAGAGAGGCCTCTCCAACATCCATCCTGGACCATATTTTTCTGATGAAACCCTAAAGGAAAATCATCATTGTTCACAAAACCCAAAAGGAAAAGCACGGAATTATCT
Source organism: Choloepus didactylus (assembly GCF_015220235.1). Classification (NCBI taxonomy): domain Eukaryota; kingdom Metazoa; phylum Chordata; class Mammalia; order Pilosa; family Megalonychidae; genus Choloepus; species Choloepus didactylus. The sequence goes on along the minus strand of NC_051309.1, from coordinate 166,604,326 downwards.
TCATCATTAACAGCAACATCAAAAGCACCTCGCCAGCACCTTATCAGCATAAACTTTTAGTGCCTATACAAATCCAGCAAAAATTCTTGTCTTCTAGAAATTTAAAATCCAAGATGGATTTGGTGTTAACCAAGCAGTTGTCATTTATTGTGGGGCAGTGAGGGAAGGAGGAAGTTCTGATGCTACCTCTCCAGGATTTCAGGATGGCATTTTCAAAGGTTCCCTGGGCATCACTATATTGCCAGACTGGGCTACTTCCACTAAATTCTTACCAGCAGTACTTGGAGAGGTGGTGAGTTACTGCTGCACCGAAAAGGGTCAAATAAAGAGATTCCCCTCAATCTCTTTCTAGAGTAGTCAACGGAACGAAATTCAAAGGACAGAATTCAACACGAGGGCAGACCAAAGAAAAGGGTCAGCATGGAAGATATTACTTCTCAGAAAGACTCCCTAATCTGTTTATCTTTAGTGTCTTACGAGAAGTTCCTTCCATTTGCACTTCTTCAGTATGAAGTAGAAATAATGAGCTGACCAATCAGAAAGCCATGCAAGTCAACATTAAAATAGTGATGCAAGGAAAATAATGCAAGATATAGATAAACATTTACTTATGACAGATACAATGGAATTTCCAATGGAGGATTTAATAGACGTAGAATTTTGCAGAAAAATAGAGTGGGGAGTTGGAAAAATGTTATCAGAGAATACTGATAAGATGAACTATCATCTAAATGACTCTTGGCAATTAGAGGTAATAATATCCTAAATAGGATCGTATAGAAGAAAAGGGAGGCTATTGGGGAAATGTGCAAATATGAGAGTGAGTGAGGAGAACTGGTATTAACTCTTCTCTATCCACTTCAGAACATGAGGGAATTATCTCACCATGGAGACATTTCATTAGTGTGGGTGGCCCCACCTGATTGTATCAAATCCAAAGTTGCCCTAAGGGAGGAAGGAGATGAGGCTTTTAAAAAATTGATCCTAATTGTTATATGTATCCAAGTTTGAAGGGGAAGAAGGAAATGTAAAGTGCGTCATACAGGACTCAATCAAATCCCTTGTGTCTTTGGTTAAGATTGTGGTAGTAAAAGAGTTCTGAATCATTCCTGCTCTTTTGTTTCTTTTGTTTTCTCTGAGCTGAAGGGTAGGTACTTGCAGTTCCCCAAGGAGGAAATCTGAGAATAGAGGTCAACAGAGCCCCAAGGTAGTGAATTGAGCATACTTCCTCCCTCCACCTGTCTTGAAGGACCCCGAAGAACAAGTTGTCATGCAACAAGCCTTTAACTATATTCTAAAAGTATTGATATAAAACTTGATCCCCTTTTTTAAAAATAGGCTATACTGATTGTTTTCTTAGGAGGGAATGTATGGTGTTTGAATAAAACTGTTTTAAAAAAAAAGTCTAAAAACTGAAAAAAGGCATAGACATGTATACTTCCACGAGAACAACCCCTCCCCACCCCCTTTCCTAGAGGCTAACCCACTCTCTGGATGTCTGGAACTCTAAGTGCTTTAAAATTAATTATTTTAAAAGTGCTTGATCTAAAGCCGCTTCTGTTCTGTAAATTAAAGCTGGTGATTTACAGGGTGGGGGTGGGGTGAAGAAGAAGAACCAGTTGTTCCATGGGGTTGGATTACAGGTGGGGACAAAGAATGCTTTGGCTCTGACAGGCAATTAATTTGACAAACTCCCCTCCCCTTCCCCAGCCTTTAAACTAGTTTATAAACGGCATGCAGTTTTCAAAATGGGGCCTGAATTTTATGAATACCTGTAACTAAATCCATGAAAAAGAGCCCTGCAAACCCTCAAAAACCAACGTCTTCCTCCTCTAATAAGCCAAGACTGTAGTATGAGCTTGGGCAAAGGGTAAGAGTGGAGACTAGCAGGAAGGATATCTATTTGAGCAGTTAGTTTCAGAAAACTATCAGAAAAAATGGGGGTGGAGAAGAGGGGAAACCCATCCTTCCAAAACTATTAAAGCTAGGGCTTTAAGACCTTCAGAGTATCTTTTTAGTTTGTCTCAGTGCACAATCACATTAAAAGCAGAGGGTCGGGGGTCTCCGGAGAGACCTCGGCTGGCCGGGTCTGGGAGCAACGCGGCGTCTAAGATCAGTACCTGCCGCAGCCGCTGCTGGCAGCGCACTGCAGCTGCCCGGCTCACACCAGCATTGACTCCGCGCTGGCTTCTACCCACCGCAGCGAGGATCCGGAAACGGATTTTTTCCAGCCTTGTTACACATCTCAGCCTGCCCGGACTCTGACGCGAGGGAAAGGGTCCAAGGAGACAGGGTCCGGCCCTCTCTCGGTAGCCCAGCACACACCGCAGGGAGCCGCAGCCCGAGTAACCACTTACTGCGAAATGGAGAAAACCACGCGCACTCGGGAGCGCGCCTACGCCGACTCCGCCTCTGGCTTCCCCGCGCCTCGGCCGCCTCTCCGGGCCGAGTTTTGCTCCCTCACATCAGGCGGGGGGCAGGCGACCCGGGCTTTCGCGCCCGCTGCTCTCCCCCTGCTTTTCCTCCCCCGCAGCCGCGATGATGCAGACGGTTGCTAAATGAAGGTGAGACGCCTTTATCACCAAACGTTTACTGAGGGATAGGCTGATAATCCTGGGGTAGCAGCTACCTTTAGTAAAAATAGACAAAGAGTTGGAAAGTCTGCCTCTTGGCTGGATTCTGAAGGACCTTAACTCGGAGACTCGGTTCCCAGTGGCTCTCTGGTTGATCATTTCCATTCTGTGCTCAGTCCCAGAACCGCCAGACATCTGTTTTCCATAAGCCTCGAGGCGGAGGCAAATCCTGGATTATGGATTGCCCAGCTCTCGCAGCATTCCCAGACCCGGCACGCCAACTAATCCCCGCACAAAGAGCATGAAAACAAACAAGCGAGTTTGTGCCCAATTCCGAAAACATTTCCCTAGTGCGATGATTAAGGTTCTTGTGGCCAGCCTCCCGGGATGGGCCAATCGCAGCACGGCGGTCAGAAAAAGAGGGTTGGCTCGTTTTTCAAGTGTACTCCTAAAAAACATGCCTTCTCCCAGTCCTGTAAACACAAATGCAAACACTGTCCCTTCAGGGGAAGTGACTTCAGTTTGGACTGAGAGAGCAGGCCAGCCTCCGCCGTTATGCGACAGTTCATCGTTAAGGGTCCCAACTCCCAGAATGTGAGACAGGAAAATAATCTCTGGTTTACCTGAAGTATTTTCTGACAAATGAGTCAAATATGACACAATCAGTACTGAAAATGATGAGACAGTACCCCCTCTGGGTCTTCTTTTTTATTCTGTAGAATAGGTTCGGGTAGGAAATTTCCCTTCCTTCCTTCCCTTCCTTCCAGAAACATTTATTGAGTGCCTCCTATGTGGCAAGTACCTTGCTCTCTAGTAGGGGAGAAGGCAGGAAAACCAACAACTAAGTATGTTGTAAAATTACTGTGATACAAGTTTATGCCCAGAGGATTATAGGAACATGGAAGCAGGTTTTAGATCATGATAGGGAATCAAGGAAGGTTTCCCAGGGGAGGCTGAATTTGAGTTTTGAAGACTGAGCAGACATCAGTTATAATAAAGAGAGACACAGAAGGAAGATCGGAACATCTGCATTGCTGCAGAAAGCAGGCTGAGGAGCAAAGGTGAGAGATGAGGTCATCGAGGTCTTGTCTGCTAAGCCAAGGAATGTGACCTTTATCCAAAAGCCATGGGGACCTTCTGGAGGTTTTGAAGCAGTTAAGTGACCTGATTGGATTTGCATTTCAGAAAGATCACTGTGGAAGCCATGTGAAAGGAAGCCACCTAGGAAAGGAGTGGTTATGGGTTAGTGCGGGGGAAAAAAAGACTGAAAAGATATGAGAGAGGTAGAACATTTAGGATGTGATGCCTGGTAACAGAGAGGGGAGGGAAGTTGTGGGTTATCACCCAGGTTTCTGACATGGACAACAGGGTGGGTGGAGAGTGCCATTCACCAACAGAGAAAAATAAAGGAGAAAGAACAAGTATGATCCGGAGAAATGATGAGTTGAGTTTTAAACAAGTTAAATCTGATTTCTGTGGGTTATCCAAATGTAGATGTGCCCACAGGCAAGACAGCCACCTGGATCTGTAAGTCAGCACAGAATTAAGGGCTCACAATACAGATCAGGCAATTGTCCACTTATAAGTAGGTGGTACATCCAGGGGTGTAGAAAAATTCACACAATGTAAACTGAATTATAAGAGCAGGACTGAGGATGGGGATGTGAAGAAAGACAAGCTTCACCTGGGCAAAGAGAGCAGCCTGGGATGGGATGAAAACTAAACGGAAAAGTATTAGAAAGGTAGAAGAGGGAAGAGAAATGTTCAGGAAAGGAGTGGTCAACATTGCCAAATGCTTGAGAAAGTCAAGCAAGATATAGCCAGAAATTGCACATTGCCTTTGGCAATGTGACAGTCATCAGACCAAATGTTCAGACTAGTAGATGAAATTCATCTAGCGCCAACATGACCTAAAAACCATCTACCTAGGAAACCCATTGAGGAGAATGGGGTGTAGTGGACATTTGCTATGTTTGAGTACTACCACCAATGCCAGAACCTGCTTTCTCAGCCTCCCTTCACAGTTAGGGCTCGAAAATGTGACCTATGCTCTGGCAATTGGATGGATAGACTTCAATTTGTATGAAAACAATGTGAGAGAGCAGACTGCAGGGAAGCCATTTTCTGTGAGGTAATAAAGCCTGGTGGAGCCACAGAGTTTCAGGGCTAGCAGGGGCAAAGGTCCTAGTGGACGTCTAACTGACATCCTACACGGACCGTCTGTGGTGCCTGTGCCCAGAGGAGCAGTACTAGGGCTCATTCTGGAAACATCTAGTGCTATAATTTAGGCATTGTTTTCAGTTCTGTAGCCTCCAAGCCAGCTAGCCTCTTAGATTCTCTGAGCTACTGAATATTCTTCTTCTTTTTAAATTGAGATACAATTCATTGAGATACAATTCACATACCATAAAAGTCACCCATTTAAAGTGTATGATTCAATGGTTTTAAGTATATTCACAAGATTGTACAACCATCACAACTATTTAATTCCAGAACATTTCCATGACTCCAAAAAGAAACTTTGTATACATTGGCAGTCATTCCCCATTTCTCCCTGCCCCCAGCCCTGGCAACCACTAATCTACTGTCTCTATGGATTTGCCTATTCTGAACATGTCATATAAATGGATTTATTTATTTATTTAAAAGAATGCTCTTCTGCGATTCTTTTCATTTACTCAGCATACTGTTTTCCAGGTTCATGCATGTTGTAGCTTTTATCAGTACTTCATTCTTTTTGTGGCTGAATAACATTCCATTGTGTGGATATACTACATTTTGTTTATCCCTTCATCAGTTGAAGGACATTTGGGCCGATTCCACTTTTTACTATTGTAATAATGCCGTTATGAATATTCATGTGCAAGTTTTTATATGGACATATGTTTCCACCTCTCTTGGTTATGTACCTAGGAATGGATATGCTGGGTCGTATGGTAACTCTGTTTAACATTTTGAGGAACTTGCCAAACTGTTTTCCACAATGGCTGCATCATTTTACATTTCTACCCAACAATGTATAAGAGTTTCAATTTCTTCACATTCTTAACATTTATTATTGTCTATCTTTTTATTTTAGCCATTCTAGTGGGTGTGAAGTGGCATCTCATGTTTTTGATTTGCATTTCTCTAATGAGTAATGATGTTGAGCATCTTATCATGTGCTTATTGGACATTTGTATTTCTTCTTGGAGAACTGTCTATTTAAATCCTTTGTCTATTTTTCAGATTGGGTTATTTGTCCTTTTATTGTTGACCTGTATCAGTTCTTTATGTATTGTGGATACAAGGCCCTTATTAGATACATAATTTGAAAATATTTTCTCTCATTCTGTGGGTTGTCTTTTCACTTTCTTGCATATCCTAATATTCTTTAATAAATTCCTTTTATGTTTAAACTAGAGTAGCTTCTGCTGTCAGTAGCTAAGAACCCTGACAGATGTACCAAGTTCTGTTAAATACCATCTGTGCTGGTTTGGATATATTATGTCCCTCCAAAACATGTTATAATCCAATCTTGTGGGATATTTGGATTAGGTTGTTTCCATGGAGATGTGACTCACCCAACTGTAAGTGATAATTTTGACTAGATTATTTCCATGGAGGTGTGGACCTGCCCATTCAGCATGGATCTTGATTAGTTTCCTGGAGTACTTTAAAAAGAGCCACAGGCCCAGACTCTTGCTGACGCTGATGCTTGGACATGCTTGGAGATGCAGACAGAAAGAAGGACGTTCAGCTAAGAGGTGAAGCCCAGAGTTTGTCCTGGAATATGCTAAGACAGGACCCCCAGGCACTTAGAAATGTTCTGGGAGAAAGAACCAAGAACGCACAGGAGCTGAGAGAGGAGCTAGAACACAACCCAGGATCAGCAGACACCAGCCACTTGCCTTCCCAACTAACAGAGATTTCCAGACACCAATGGCCTTTCTTCAGTGAAGAAGAAATTAGTTGAGGCCTTAATTTGGACAGTTTTATGGCCTTCAGATGGTAAATTTGTAACCAAATAAGCCCCCTATATAAAAGCCTATCCATTTCTGGTATTTTGCATAACGGCAGCATTCGCAAACTGGAACACCATCCTTTTATATATTTTTTGTCAGCAATCCTTCTCACATCACATCTTCTATCCAATATTGCTTTAGATCATTGGCATTTGTTTTCTTATGCCTAAAGCTTTTCTTATTCTATCTGAATTCCACGCATATCTTCCATTTCTGGGGCACAATGTCATCAATGGCCACCACTAACTCCTATGAGCATTAGCTACCTCAGCAGCCCTCCCATTTATTTCTCACCACTATCAGTCTTGACCCCAAACCTGGGCAGGCATGTGCAGTCTCCTCCTCCTCTCAAGACTCCTCCCACTCCCTGCCACCATTTCTTCTATCATACTATTACAGCTGCATGGGATCTTATGCATGAGGTCCTTGACAATTTTTGGATTCCCCACCCCTCCCTCCACCCCTCCCAGTGCCCAGGACAAGACTTTGCAAAAACTTGAAGCAATAAATGCACATTAAATTAAAGTGAATCTCAAGCTTCATTTCCTTAATTTTATTTTTTATTCTAAAACTATATTTATGCAGTCCTCAATTTTCTAAACTTTTCTCTCAATGATGACATTTGGAGGATTAGGGTCTGAGACTGAGTTTCAAGGCAAACCTATGGTATTTAATTTATGACTGGAAGAGTGGAATTCTTTGGGGAATTAATTTTTAGTTGTTTGTGAAATGGTAAAAGAAGGTAAGGTTTCAGTGATAAAGCTCTCAGCACCCAGAGGGGAGTTAAAGAGTACTATTGGGGCATCTTGAGTGTAAGGTGAATGCATTTCCTGGTTAATTTTTCTGCTGGATTAGGCTTCGTGTTGCCACTGCCCAGTGATTTGGGTCTGCTTATTCTTTGAAGACTGCTTCTTATCCCACCTATTTGTTCCTGTACTCCTACAGCAATTGATAATTCTTCAAATTATGGACTAATTATAGGGCACCTGTCAGAAATAGCTGGAAAGAGCCTGTGTTCACAGTCATAAATTCAACCAGTATTTACTGAACACACACTTTCTGCAAGCCACCACCTGGGGCACAAAGAGGAAGAGATTCATTTCCTACTATAAGGCGTTGAATGACTAATGGGGTGAGGGGTCAAGACAAACACAGTTAACTGTAACCCAAAGCAGGATGGAGCCTCCATCATAACAGAAGCCTCAAAAATTCTCTTGAGAATTTAAAGGAGGGAGGAATTACCCACTTTTCCAAGTATTACAAAAGGCTTCGTGGAGAAGATGGGGAAGGAGAGCTGAGCTTTTGCTTGGAAACCTCTAAACCATAATCCCTGTTCTCTAGAGTTCCCCAACTACTTGGAAAGAAAGTCATACATACAAGTGCTACAATTCAAAACCACATATGAAAAGAGCCACTTGAAAGAGTCACAGAAAAGTGAGAGATCACTTCCTAGTAGGGTAACCAAGAAAGACTTTTTGAAGGAGTGGATTGAGTTGGGCCCTAAAAGATGGAAAGAATTTATTAAGATACATGCTTTAGACAAAAAGCAATTAAATTCTCTAGAAAATTTGGAAAACCCAGAAAAGTATAAGTAATAAAATGGAATAATTTGTATACCTACTACCTAGAGATAAATACAGTGCCAGACATAAATATGCTTAAATATTTGCGATATGAACAACTCTTGCCATTTGTTGTCTCTTTTTATAATTTAATTGTGCATATTTTTACTATATACATAATTTTGGGAGCTGCTTTTTAAAAAACATATCATATAATATGCACTTTAATTTTAGTAAAATTATTTGAAAATGCATTTTTTAAACAGCTGAAAAATATTTCATTAATTGCAACAAATTTCCATAGTATTCAGTTAGATAATTTCTAAATTCCAATTATTATAAATAAAGGTTCAATGAAATTGCTAAACACAAATATTTGTCCACATTTCTATAGTCTCAGGATAGATTCCTTTAAGTGGAATTATCAAGTCATGGTGTATTAACATTTCTAAGCTCTCAGGATAGCAAAACATTACACGATTTCTTTCTAGGAAGGTTGTACCAATTTATATTCTGATTAGCAATGCATGAGATGGAGATACACACCTTTCACAGCAGTGTTACCATATTTGCTAATTTAATGGGGAGAAAAGAGTAACTGTTTCTGAAATTTCTATTTATTTGATCACTAGTGATATTAACTTTTAAATATGATCCATTAACCCTTAATATTTCCTTTAAGTAAAGTTACTGTTCCTATGTTGTCCATTTTTCTTTTGGGAACTTGGAGAGTTCCTTCTCTTGTGCCAGAAGTTTAAACTCCACAGTATTCTCCTACTGACTCCCTGGGTTTCAGCCAAATGTCACTTTCTTGTCTTGGTGGTTTCTGTGTCTGCTGAACCTGGTGTGGCCTTTTCTTCATCTTCTGCAGTTCAAATCCTGCCCATCCTTGAAAACAAAGCTCAAATGGCAGCGCTTAGATGAGGATAACCTCCTCCTCAGCATCCCATAATATTTTGTATCTCATTTAGGGCACTTCCCTCCTCCCGCATATTCTGATTATTTATGTATGCAACTCATTTCCTTCATTACATTGTGAACTCCGTGAGGAGTCTACTTGAGTAGCCTCTATGGCTTCTTTATGTCTGGATTCTCATAACACAATTAGTACAAACCGAAAAATGCTTTACAAATTAAGAAATGAAATAATTTTTAAATTATTTACCATTTAACAGAAACACCAAAAAAAAAAAAAAAGTTACCTTGAAAGGAAGGACAAAGCTTCATTTTAGATGTGTGATTGCGGTAATGGTAAGATGTTAGGTGGAAATGGAAGAAAGTCAGTCTAAACAAAGGAATATTAGTAACTCAAAGAGCCCACAGAATTGCATCCTGGGAACTTTATAGGGTAGAAGGTAAAGAAAGAATTGGGAAACATGCTTCCTTTTGTCTCCTCTTAAAAGGCACAAGGTGCCCCCATTATTCTGCAGCAACAGAAAATCTGTGGGAGAGGAATAAAAACTGATAAAAATTACAACTGGAGTCCAGGGACTAAGAAACTGAAGGGAGATTCAGAATTAATTTTAGACTACATATAGTCAGTTGAGGGAGATAAGCACTAAAATAATACTTTAAAACAATTGGGAAGTAGACAAGTAAATGGCTACTGGCTTCCATTAAAGTAAGAGCATACTTTCTTACAATGTTTTCTTGAAATGATGATATATTGATCTTCTTAGTTGATCCATTAGCCATGAAAATATGTTCCTGAGTCTCTAAGGACACTTATTCTGTAGATGCATCAAGCCATGTCACAGAACCGTACACTCATTCATAACCAATATAAAGGAAGAGCAGTTAGAAAGCTAAGACAAAAGAACAGCCCTCTCTGGGGTCTTGATCATTGCTCTCAACTCCTTGCCAACAATCTCACTCATCATAAATCTGCTTATTTTTAATATATGTTGTGCTTTTGAAGTTTGAAATCAAAACCTTACTCAGACCAAACAACAGAACCCAATAAAAACAGGCAAAGGACTTTTTTATAATTATGTTTCTTAAGACTATTATCATCTGTTCAATTCTCACATTAAAGATGAAAAAGAAAAGAACCATGGAAGTGTTTCTTTTTGAAGTCTCCTTTTATCCAACATGTGGAGAAAATATGATGACAATTGAGTCATGTTCTTTTTCTTTATAATAGATTTCAATGTAGTCTATCTCTTATTACCAAAAGGATATATTCAAAATGCCAGGTTTTTTTTTTAATAAAGTTTAATCCGTATAACTTACTAACAGAAAAGTGAACAAATCCAAAGGGCAGAGCTCAATGAATTATCACAAAGTGTCCACAACAGGGTCAACACCACCCAGAACAAGAAATAGTACTACCACTACCCCAGACACTCCCTCCCACGTGTAGCTTTGAGCTGAATTTTTTTTTTCATGGAAATATTATTAATGGTAGTAAGTACCCAGATCAGCCACAAAAATAAAAATGTACTTGGACTGTAGCAAAGTGACATTATATCAAGTTCAGTTTTTCCAAGGGGAAGTTTTCAGTTCCAAATAGTGATGCCAGGGAGCAGTCCCCAGACATGTCATCCCTGGACCTCATGGATTCTCACTACTCTAAGGACTCTGGGTGCGTGGGTTGGGCATAGAGGGGAGGAGGAGCCATGCCAGGATCCCAGTAATCAGTTCCCAGTCTACAATGCATTAATATTAAGCAAGAGAACGTGATGCTTTAGCCAAAGACACACCAAATGCCCTGATTTAGGAAAAAAGATGCTGGATAGAGATGAGGTGCATGTTCATGTCAGGGTAATTTGAAAGTTGCATGTACCTGTATAATAGAAATTCAAGAGAATTTAAGAGATGTACACTTAGGTATCTAGTGTGAGTGAAGAATGCTAAGGCTAGCAATTTTTACTTTTGTTGCAATAATTCATCTTTGTAAATTTTTCTTCAGGACCTGTTTCCAACTAAAGGCAAGCATTCTCACTTTAACAGCTATACATTGAAAATAAAATTTATAAATATTCAGTGGTGTTTTCTAGTGGGTACCAAATTCTCAGAAAGTATAAATAGCCTAGGATGCTTGTCAAAACACAGATTTAAGTGTTCCAACCCAGATTTACTGAACCAGAATTTCCCTTGAGGAGGCCTGTTATATTTAACAAGCCCCAGCATGTTTCCTATCTTCAGGAAAGTATGGGCAACAATGGCTTGGTCTAATGAAAATGTAAGAGCAATGTATTCAGTTAAAAGTGCTATAGAAGTCTTAATTGTTATTGTTGATGCTACTAATAAAAATTAAAATGCTGTAGAGAGGAAGATGTCATCAACAAGGTGATGGAAGACATCTACTGAAAACCTCTCTCCAAAGATTTGGTGAAAAAAAAGGACAAATCTCACTTGCTCAGAACTTAGAGGAAGGTAAAAACTGGAAAAGGGTCCCATAAATGCTGAATCAAAGAAAGAGAAAAAAAACAGGTGGGAAACTTCCATCCTGGACCAGCCGGTCCTCTCCCCTCCCCCTCACTAGGTCCCATGAAGCCTGGAAAGTGCCCAGAGGCAGCAGCTGGGATCCCTTCCACCTCACACTGTTATAAAATCTCTCATAGCAGTGAGACAGATCCCCACCTATATCCAGACACAGAGACCCAAGCCCACAGGGATCCATAGCAGGTCTCAAGCCACAGGGGATGGCAGAATACAAAAGGGCACCATGGAGGATCTTCCAAAATGGAGGATTAGGGAGGGAATGGCAGAATCTACTACTTTCCCAAAGGCAGCAAGTAGCCTGGAAGAATACAGATCAACTGTTTGGGGACCCAGGAGATAGGGGAGAACATTTCAAGGCCCAGGTCAATATGGGACAAAGGGGCTGAGAAAATGTGGGCAGAGACTGTAACTCTGGCCATGGCACCTGTGCCCATCCCCTACCCTCCAGGGAAGCAGCAGTGGGAGGCCTGATCCTTGCCTGAGGGACAGCCACAGACTGGGGCAGCTGTGAGAGTCCTCCAACCCCAAGCACAAAGGGGGCACAGCCCAACACCAAAGCAGATAGGGCCTGTGAAGTGAGAGCACAGGAACCCTGCAGTTTCATCCCCACTTGGTCAGACATGACTGGGCTCCACCAGTTACACACCTGAGGATGAATAAGTAGTCAATGAGCACCATTTACTAGGCAGACCTGAAAGTGCAGGAGGAAAAAACAGAGCTTTGCAGAGTATCTCCAGCCCCATCTCAGGCTCATTGGAGCTGGTTTACACCCACTGAATGGGTACCTGGCCCTGTTTTAACTGGGAAATACTGATATCCAAATAGTGTCCTAATACAAACCCAGGCAATAGCTAAATCATACACAAGAGAAAGAAAAACTAACCTTCAGAATAGACCCATCAGGTAACCAGATATCAGCAGAATAATCAGCCAACCAGATATCAGCAGAAAATCACAGACATACTAAAACACAGGAAGTTATGGCCCAGTCACAGGAACAGATCAAAGAATCAGAGTAGACACAGAATCTGGAACAGCTAACAAAAGATGCTCAAATCTCCTGAATCATTCAAAGAAATGAAGGAAAATATATGTAAATAGATAAAGGATGTTAAAAACACACTAGGAGAGCATAAAGAAGAATATGAAAGATACATAGAAAACTAACAGACATTATGGAAATGAAAGATGTGATAGATGAAATTAAAAATATACCAGAGACACACAACAGCATATTTGAAGAGGCAGAAGAAAGGACCAGTGAGCTAGGAGACAGATCAATTGAATTTGAGCAGACAAGAGAACAAATGGAGAAAAAAAAGGAAAAATTTGAGAAGGGTCTCAGGGAAATGATCGACAACACAAAGCACACAAACATACACATCTAGAAGGAGAAGAGACGGGAAAAGGGCCAGGAAGAATATTGAAAGAAATAATGCTGAAAATTTCCCAACCCTTATAAAAGACACAAATCCAAGAAGCCCAGCATACTCCGAAGAGAATAAGAATCTGAATAGACCCATTCCAAGAAACATTCTAATCAGACTGTTGAATGCCAAAAAGGAGAAAATTCTGAAAGCAGCAAGAGAAAAGCAATTCACCACATATAAAGGAGGCCAAATAAGACTAAGTGCTGATTTCTCATCAGACACCATGGAGGTGAGAAGGTAGTGGTACAATATATTTAAGATATTGAAAGAGAAAAATTGCCAGCCAGGAATTCTCTGCTCAGTAAAGCTGTACTTCAAAAATGAGGGAGAGTTTCATAAAATATTCACAGATAAACAGAAGCTGAGAGAGTTTATTAACAAGAGTCCTGGCCCACAAGAACTACTAAAGGGAGTTCTGCTGGCTGAAAAGAAAAGACAGGGGGAGAGACCTGCAGGAGGGTACAGAAATGAAGAGTATTAGTAAGGATGACTAAAAGGATAAAAACAGAGAAAAAAATAGATCTGACAAATAAAAGCCAAAGGATAAAATTGTTGAAATAAATACAGCCTTTACAGTATTAACATTGAATGTTAATGGATTAAACTCCCCAATCAAAAGATACAGATTGGCAGAATGGATTAAATATATATATATATCTGGGCTAGATATGATCGATCTATATGCTGTTTACAAGAGACTCATTTTACACACAAAAATACAAGTAGGTTGAAAGTGAAAAGATGGAAAAAGATATTCCATGCAAGCCATAACCAAAAAAAAGGCTGGGGTAGCTATAATAGTATCAGAAAAAATAGAATTTAAATGCAAAAATGTTATGAGACAGAGAAGGACACTATATATTAGTAAAAGGGGGCAATTCACCAAGGTGAAAATAAATTATTTATGCACCTAATCAAGAAAGATACCCCAAAGTACATGAGGCAAATACTGGCAAAACTGGAGAGAGAAATACATGTCTCTACAATAACAATTGGCAACATTATGTTGAGTGAAATAAGTCAGACACAAAAGGACTAATATTATATGATCTCAGTAATATGAAATAAATATAATATGTAAACTCATAGACATAAAATCTAGAATATAGTTTGCCAAGTGATAGAATGAGGCTAGAAAATGGGGAATAGTTACTTAATATGTGCAGAATTTTTAACTAGGTCAAACATAATTGTTTGGAAATGGATAGAGGTGATGGTAGCAGTGCTGAATGGTGGGTGAATGTAGTAGAAAGGGGAAGTTTAGAGTCATGTATGTCACTAGAAAAAAAGCTGGAGGTTAAAATATGAGAATGTAAAATACAGTGAATTTTGTAGTGGATGATGACCGTGATTAACTGTACAAATATTAAAAAGTTCTTTCCTAAACTAGAACAAATGTATGTAATTATTACAAGCAGTAAATAATAGAGTGGCATATGGAAAAAATGTACCTATTGCAAACTATCAACTATAGTTAGCAGTAATATCTTAATATTCTTTCATCAATAGTAACAAATGTACCACATCAACACTAAAGGTCAATAATAGGGGGAATAAGGAGTATGGCACATTTTAGGTTTTTTAATTTTTATTTCTTTCTTTAAAGTAATGAAAGTGTTCTAAAATTGATTTTGGTGATGAATACACAATTATGTGATGATACTGTGAACCACTGATTGTGTATACTTTGGATGGGTTGTATGGGATGTGAATATATCTCAATAAAATTGCATTTTTAAAAAATGTTGTGGAGCATCAAGAGGCTGCTTTGGACAAAAGTTTCTTTAGGTTGAACAGTTCTGCTTCCACAATTGTCTTCATTATTTCTTGATATTTTCCAAAAACAGGAATTATGAACAGATACCTGATACTATCTTGAGAACATTAGATGACTCCTCTTGAAGAAAACTTTTTAAAAATGGACAGAATAGAGTTTGACCATCTCAATTTCTTAAATCCAAGCCATTATGCAGGTTCTCTAAGGCTATCCTGGCCAGGTTTGTGAACACATAGCCCAGGGGCTGGAAGGACATCCCCATTTACCATGGGTTTGCCTAACTTTCAATTCCATAGTCAACTGTACTGTGCTCATGGGAATGCCAATGAACATAACCATCCAGTGTTACTGGAAAGCAATCTGGTGATATGTATCCAGACCATTAAAAATCTTTACATCTTATGATAGAGTAATTCCACTTTAAAAATCTTTCCCAAGGCAATGTCAGAGGCATGGTCAAGGACGTATATCCAGGCAGCATCACAAGAACACCAGTTCCAGGCTGAACAACTGCTCTGCCACTTCTTCGTTGTTCAATCTTGAGCAAAATATTTAACCAACTGCTCTGTGCCTCGGTTTCCTCATCTGTTAAATGGTAATGATAGTAGGGTTGCTATAAAGATTAGTTAGGATGCATAAAGAACTTGAAACTGCCTGTCACATAGTTAACAATTCAACAAATGTTAACTATTGTTAGCTATTATTACAAACACATTCATCACTGCATTATTTATAATAGGAAAAAAATTGAAACAACTTAAGTGATCAGGAATAGGGGAATGAATACCTAAAGCCTTGTGCATCCACACAAAAGATAATCATGCACCACTGGGGATGGCATTGTGGTTATAAATGTAGGCTCACTCTGACTAGCTGTGACCTTGGACAATTTTCTTAACTCTCTAAGCCTCAGTTTCCTCATCTGAAAATGGAGAATAATAATACTTACCCAGGAGAGTGAACTGGCTCACATGTATAAAGCATTTAGAACAGTGCCTTGCAGGCATCAGTGCATAATCAGTGTTAGCCTCTCCGTTTGAATGAGTGCTTGCCTGGTGATGATATTGCACTCCCAGAGCTCTGGGAAGCTGAACAGTCAATGACTGAGAAGCTATGTGCCTTGGTAAGCAGAAGGTAAACTGGAACAAAAACAAGATCCCCTCTTCTAATCTAATAGAAGAAACTACAGATACAAGCCTAAGCCTGGATGCTATGTGCACAATTACCATGTGAAGGAATTGGAAAGGGTTGTTCCACTGGCAGCACCAGAATGAACTGCTTTGATTAAAATAAAAAGAGAAAAGAAAAGCCCCCAAACAAAGACCCCCACAGCAACAAACAAGTCTTGGCCAGAGAAAAGAGTGTGAATGGCTTTCCTCCTCTCTAGTCCCCATCCACCTCTTTTCTTCTCCCTGCCTCCTCCCTTTACTCACTTTGGGTTTTTCAAAGAGGGAAGGAGGAAGACAGATTTACATGCACTTGGGGAGAAGACGCACAATGACAGCTTCAGAGAAAGCTGGGAGCTGCTCCGTTACCCCACCCCGCTCCTAATGCTCTCAGTGGGGGGTGCAGGCGCATGCTAGCTAGCCCTGGTTTCCTTCCTGTTGGAGCAGGAGAACAACCAGCCATGGAAACCGGAAGGACTTGAGACATTTCTCTGACCCAGTAACCCCAGTTCCCTGACAGGATGAGGTTCAGAGGTCAGCAAGCCCTTCCTCCACCCAGCCCTATCCCACTGGGAACTCAGGCCCTCTCACTATCAGCTCCCCCTCCCCCACTGACCCTGCCTCTCAAAAGCCACACCCAGAAGCCTGGGACACCACCAAGTCCCCGTGCAGATAGGAGCTGTCCCCGTGCGGCTGGTTGGCATGGCCTGTGAAAAAAAAAAAGGAAGCCTCACTTTGGAGGCCTGTATTCCCTGAATACCCCTGGACAGAGATGGGGAAAGCTGGACAGCCTGCCATTGCCCCCCATCCCCAGGTCTCTTCCAGCTCTCCAGTGACAGCTCAGACAGTGGTGCCCCCTGGTTTATTGCCTGTGTTGAGTGTGGGAAGACAGCTGCTCTTTTCAGACCTTGTCACCATCCTTCCTTGTCACAGTCCCATCAAGGATTCTGGGGCTTGTAGGGTCACTGCTACCTTCTAGATCTTTCCATTTTCTTTTCTTAATGGACCATCATTAATTAATACTTAAGCTGTGCCCTAAAGTGCCCAGAACACAGAAAGTATTGAGAAGATACAATAGTAATCCTTATCATAGAGGATATATTTAAAGGGGCCCCTTTTCTAGGAAATCACTGATTGCTGCTGTTTTCTTAAAATGTTCTAAAGAAAACAGAATTGTCCATTGAGGAGCACAGATCAAGAATCATACATCTTGAAAGCCCTAGTTCTCATCCCTTGATTCATACTGGAAGAACCTGCACGTCAGTGATAAATGAAAGGGATTCAGCTCTACTAGGGTTTCCTGTAAGTGCGATTATTGCCCAAGTTGCTATTGAAGCACTTCGGGACCCATGGAAGGAGATGATCTTGCATATTTCACAGGTCTTTTGCAGTAGACAAGGACGCCTCAGGAAAATTTTGCTTGAAGCCCCTGTATTTAAAATTAAATCATCCAATGTGGCAACTAAGAATAGCCTAGAAAATGAAATAGATATGAAATCATTTTGGAAGCTCAGTTCTTTATGGTATGTGGCTCTGAGGTTAGGTTACAGCTTTGACATTCAGTTTAAACTCTACATTTTTCCCTTCTGGGAAGAGCTGGAATGATCAGAGAGAGGAAATGCACCCAGGTGACAACTCCATCTTTGGAGGGTCCCTGAGTGGACTCTCAATCAGGAACATGCTTTGGAAACTGCTTGCCCTGACTGGGTTTATACTGAGGTTTTGAGGGTGCTACAGATTTAAATTTCTTCCTCCCACACACCTTGTAAGGAGTATCATTTTCCAAGTTGGTTTCAGAGACTTGCTTCAAGAAGCGTATCTGATGTTTGCAAAGTGAGAGATTGGCCCTTTAGCTCGTAGGGGTTTCCAGAGTCAACAGTTTGAGGAATTTCAGTGAAGTTCTGTTTGCATAACAGCCATAAAATGTGAAGCGTACTGTTCCCTCAGCTTCAGCTTGTTAGCTATGGTACTAGAAAGTGCAGGTTGAGAGTGGACAAGTACACCAGGCAGTTAAAGACCTACATACCAGGAAATGCTCTCCTTGAAAAGTTGAGCAGGAGTGGAGGTGTGATAAGGGGAGGTGTTCCCAGCAGGGGCGGCTGGAGGGCAGATGATTGATGCACATCTAAAATAGCTCCCAGGGGTTCACTGGAGAAGGTAATCCCAGTCTAGGTTTCTGATTCACCTTCTCTCTTTTTTAGTGGATCCCTTTAACATCTTTGGATCACAATATAGCATGCCTGTTAAGTGGGGCGATAGTGTGAGTTGCACCATTTGAAAATTTAGGTAGACAGAAAATACTTGAAATGTAAGAAATTATGAACACAAACCAAACTGGGTTCCATTGTTCTACTTAGGAAGGCCCCAGGAGGGCCAAGGTCACCAGGGTCTCTGTTTGTTCCTTCAACCTCTACAGGGGCCTTTTCACCATTTGTGTGTGTGAGTGTGTGTATGTGGATTACATGCAGGAGAAATATCACAAAGTGGCAGATCACAAGGATCATTCACTCTTAATATCTCATTCTGTTAGATCCCTGGCTGCAGGGCCTCAGTTTTCCACAAAATGGACCTGGTGAAGAAATGACTGTACTCCTGCCCAATCTCAGCAAGAGGGGTTGATGCTGGACCTTTTAAACCTACACACTGCAGTCTGTGAAATGGTTTTGTTTTTCAATGCCCACCTACTGCCCCAGATTTGTTCCTAAAGATCTTGCCTTCCAGGTCCATGTTTCTTTGACTTATCAAACATTTGTGTGCTTTCTGTTTGAACAACTCTTGAGCATCATCTAGGAACTTCAACCTGAATGGATAAGATAGTCCATCTGGGTGGGATTTCATTGAGGGATGGCTCTGTGCCAAGCACTATGGGGGACCATCTACATGTTCTATCTTTTTCACACTTTATAAAAGAAAAAAGGAGACACTATTATTCTCATTTTCAGATGAGGAAAGTGAGAACTGGAGAAGTTGAGTTACCTGTTCAAGGTCACATAGCTAAAAACCAGTGAATCCTGGATTCAAATTCAGCTCCATTCTGGTCCTGTTAGGTCTATGGGATTTTCTACTCTTAGTAAAATTTATTATGAAATTTTTAAATAAACACAAAAGTAAACCAAAAAGTACAATATATCCCCAAATAGTCATCACCAAGATTAAACAATTATGATTTTGCCACATTTGCTTCATCTTTTTTGGGACAATGGCTTCATTTCCTGCCAGTTCCATCTCATCTATGATTACTCATTCACTCACATGCTAGGTGTCAACCAGACTGAACTACTAGTTGTTTCCCAAATATTGTCTCCTGCCTCCGGGCATTTACACATGCTGATTCCTTCAGTCCAGTGGTTTTCAACCCAAGTGCACCACTGTCCAAGACCCAGCCCGACCTACTGAATCAGAAACTGCTAGCACTAATCACGCTTCCCTCCATCTCCATTTGACCCCCTCCTCAATCTTCAAGACTCCCTTCTAGTGTCATGCCTTTGCTGGTGTCCCAAGTCTGGCTAAGGGTGCCACTTCCCACGCTCCCATACCACCTTGTACATATGTCTATCATAACACTGCCCTGCTGGAATTCTCCGACAGACTGTGACTTCCTCTGGGGCCAAGACCATGTTGTATTCCCAGCACCTCCAGAGCAGGTGTTCAGTAAGTGTTGAGAAAGGAAGGAGGAAATGGGGCAGGGAGGAAAGAGAGAAAGCAGAAACAGCCATCTGAACTACTAACCCTGCAGGTTTCTGGATGTGGGGAGCCCCTTAGCACCTCTTCTCTGAGTGTGTGACATAGTAATTGCCTCCATTGCGTGGATACAGTGTAAGTCTTAAAATAGCCAGAAGTTAGGTAGAGAGAATAAGCACGTTACTGAGAGCTGGCTTTCCAAAGGGAACAGCTGCCTAGCTCCCCACCCCCTACAAATCCCTTTTGGAATTTTGCCTCCAGAAAACAATGTCTGCTTCATTCATTTTCCAATTATCTTCAAACATCCAAAGGAGCATCTAAGAAATGGATACCATCCTATTGTATAAAGTAACAGACTTGAATGTGTTACCTCCAGAGAAAA
The DNA here is from genome assembly GCF_015220235.1 of Choloepus didactylus. Taxonomy (NCBI): domain Eukaryota; kingdom Metazoa; phylum Chordata; class Mammalia; order Pilosa; family Megalonychidae; genus Choloepus; species Choloepus didactylus. The sequence continues at coordinate 166,584,304 of NC_051309.1, read as the reverse complement.
TAACAAGCGTATATTTCAAACCACACACCCAAACTGGGAGGTTCAAAAGGGCATTTCAGGCCCTCTATTATTCTTAGATGAACCTTCAACATGGATAAGCATGGTCGACAATGAGCTCAAGGGTAATTTCAAACTGTGTTTACTTTATGCTCACCACTTGAGTCCCTGTGAGGGAGATGTTGGTCAGGGCTAGGGTCACAGAATAGGAGCTGAAACGTTAAAGATATTGCCAAATGGACAGATCAGAAAACCAAGGTCCAGAGGGGAAGGATTTATCCAGAGCCACATGCTGGACTGTGGAGTGATGGAAACTAGAGCACAACTGGCTGCTGTCCAACCCATGGTTCTTTCAACTTCACTGCTTTCTCTCACCATTCCCTTTAGGTCAATGTCACAAATAAACCAGGGAGACATACAACAAACTTGGTCTGTATTTAAAACTATCCTTGAGGGCTGGAAGCAGCCATAATAAAATAATTAATATTTATCAAGTATTTGCTGTGTTTTGGGCACTGTGTAGAGAACTTTTACGCATTATCACACTTAGTCCTCACAACGGACCAGTGAAATATATATTGGTTTACCACCATTATTTAGCTGAGGAAACTGAGACTTAGCAAGATTAAATAATGTGTCCAAGATTGCACAACGAAATGGCAGAGGCAAGGTTTGAATTCAGGTTTATCTGAATGGAAAGCTTTTGCTCTTTATTCCTGTGTCCCCCATGGGCCCCCATGCCAAACAGCACAGACCCACCAATGTGGCAGGGCTCAGGCCCTAAATGCCTCCCCTCAGGGCTGGGGAAATACCCACAAAGTGAGGCTGTCATACTTCAGCACTCTCATCCACTTGAAGGAAGTGTTTCTTGGCTTTCCTTCAGAGCTGCCACTTAGCTCCCTGCCGGGACCCACATTTTGGTGGCAGTAACTAGAAGGATTCTTAAAAAGCTACAATTTTGATTGTTAAGTATATTCCACAGAAAATTCTCCTTTTCATAACATAAGGTAAACTTCTTTATGATTCACATTTTAGTTCACTTACTAGCTGTGTGACTTTGTGCAAATTACCTACCTTCTCTGTGCCCCAGTTCCCTTACCTGTAAAATGAGGATGATAATTGTACCTACTTCCCAGGGGTTAGTGAGGACCATGTGAGATATTACCTGTAAAGGGTTTGGTACAATATCTGCCACATAGCAAGCATGCAATAAATAATAGCTATTATTACAATTGATACTTATTATCATAGCATTTTATGTACATGTGCTTGTTTGTTTGGTTTTGTAAGCCCATGAGAACAGTCCTCTGTATTTAAAGACTCTAGAAGAATATTACTTTTTGCTGTAAATCTTCTATTTTAGCATTAGTTTGTGTAAATTCTGTATCTGCAAATTATGCTGTAAGCACGTGAAATACCAGGAGCCTGGCAGGCCCACCATTCTGGTGATAAAAGGAAGCCAAGTAAGTACTGTCATTGAATACACCCCTATCCTCTCTCGCATTAGGCCTCCCCTATGTTCATCTGTGTCTTGCCATCACCTGGGGCTACTTTGTAGATGGGACCATGAGCATTCAGTGGCCTGAAGGAAGGATTTGTGAGGGCTGCAGCGGTGCCACAGATGGCAGGAGATGTGCACCTGTCCTTTCCCTACTGAGCCCCCTCCCCATGTGGGGTAGCACTGGCAGAGCCCCCTCCCCACATGGGGTAGCACTGGCAGTCAAAGCCCCATAAGGCGACTAACCCTCTCGTCCTCTCCAGCCACTCAAGGAAACCTTGGCCTCATTTGGAAACCACCTACTGGTATGGGCTGAAATATCCTTGGTGCCTTTGAATGAATTCATTTTTTTTTTTTTTTTTTATTCTCACACCTCTTTCTTTTTAATGGCTATGTAGTGTTCCACTCCAGTAATGTATCTTTCTTTTTTTTAACAGAGCCTTTTGGTAATTTTACATTATTGTTATTTTTCCATTATTATCAAAAGCTTCAAGGAATATCCTTGGATAAAGATACATATAAACTTTCTGTACTTGGGTAAGTGTATATATATATATACAGAATAAATTCCTAGAAGTAGAATTTCTGGGTTAAAAAATACACACACACATACACACAGATATTTTTAGAAGTTATATGTAAAAGCACAGCCCCCAAATTTATACAGATTTACGCTCTCATGAGATAAGAGTGCCCATTTGAATGAATTCATTTTTAAGGCTACTTTTGCATTCTGATTTAATTCCTCCAGGAGCCACGAAAACATTGTGGCTTTATAGATTAGTAGATAGAAGTTCTGGGGATTTGGAGAGGCAGGGAGATTTATGCAACACTAGATGTACTAAATACTCATGATTCACCTCTAGCTTGGTCCAAAAATTAAACTGCATATCTTCAGTTTATCAGGCCCTTGTCCATATTAAACACAGATTCTGAGCTCATTTGACTTCACACCACAAACACCATCAGCTCACCAGAAAGGAAAGGACTGCATTTTCTTATCCAAGTTGCCCCAGGTGATTTTCCTATACAGCTGGAGCCAGGAACTTCTAAAGCAAATTCCAGGGCTTTGGATGTTCCGTCCCCTACTGCAGATCTGAATGACAGCAAACCTCCTCACTTGCTGTGTGTAGCCCCTGTGCTGGACAGATGTCTTATACGGTGCCAAATGGGACATCCAAGATGACGAATTCAGGCAACGGAGGCTGGTGCTTCAACCATTTTCCACCCTGACTTGTTCACAAACCAGAAACCAGAAAGAACCTGAGGTATGGCTGGCTATGCCCATTTCAGGGTTACCCCTCCTCAATTTACATGGTGTCCTCTTGGCTCCCCTTACTTCTCTGCCGATAGTCAAGGACTTTGCAAACAAGACTTAAAAGAAAACTATCTTTCTTCCCGTTTAAAATGTGTAAATTGAAAATTATGATATAATCTGAAATTATGATTCTTTTTCAAAAGAAATATTTTAAGCCTTTGTGGAGGGGGGGTGGAATGCTCTAATTGCCTGGGGTTCCTTCCTTCATTCCAAAGCCCCATTACAGACAGACTTAGTACCCTTTGAGCACTTTTATAGGGCAGTAAAACTTTACAGCCTCCTAGCATTAAACTGGTTCCCACATTTCTGAATAGACCCTATTTACGACATACAAGACTGCTACGGTTTGCCTTTTGAAAATACCAGCAGATATTAGACCCTTTCAAACCCACGACTGAATTACACTGGCAAACTTCACAGTGGCAGAGCTAAACTCATGAAAATAAAGAGCTAAGTTAGAAAATAAAACAGCATTTGAGTCTCACACATCACTGGAAATAGCCTTATGCTTTGCCACATCCATGTCGCTTTTGTGTCAAATCTGGTTTGCATCGCTCCACCAGTTTTTTTGCTTTCCTGCTGTTTTCTTGCCAGGGTTGATAAGACAGCAATATGAACTTTGTCAGCAGATTTCAGTGAACTGGACTTTTCTTTCCGTCTTTAGTGGGTTAAAAAGTAAAACCAGGAGAAAGCTCAACTCAATCACAGCTCATTTCCCTCAAACAGTGCCTGGGTTTAACCAGCTAGCCGAGAAAAAGTATCACACACTTAGAAGCCTCTTTACCTGTGTTCCATAATGGCTGCTCCTGTGTGTCAGAGACGGGCCCCAGCCTCCTCGGATCTGGGGACTCGGCTCCCTGCCGCCCGCAGACAATTGGGCCCATTATAGTCATCAGGCTGCTGAGTTAAAGGGTGGCCCTCACAAAAATATAAACAGCTTGTCAGCACTAGCCAGAGGGGCGGGGCTGCAGTATCAGGGGACACTGGGAGCCAATGATCAGCCTCTTTGGGTTCTCTTTGCTTAAGATATTGTGTTTCATTCCGAGGTCTGGAGACCGGGAGTGAGGAACACTGAATAAGGAGGGCCAGAGTGCTCATTTTTTACAGTGCAGCAGCATGAAAGGATTCCAAGTTGAAAAGTTTAATCACTGCCCAGAGAAGACCAATTTCAGGGAAGGGTTTGTATGCCTCACTCATAATAATATATGTTTTAAAAGCCACAGACATCTGTGTTGCATTAGCCATCTTTTGTCTTCTAGAGTTAATAAATACAGGATTTATAAAGCAGATAGGAGTTTTTCAATCAAAGAACAAAGTTCAAGGAAGATGCTTTTATGACACACTTGTTGAATATCTGATGAGAAGAACCGAGCACATTGAACAAAGGCTTGATTTGATTGGTACGGCTTTGGAACTCAGAGAAAGAGACTTATTTTATTCCCTGGATATACAAATGGCTCAAATCTGATGTGTCCATGTTCATTTTTCAAATGTTCATTTAATTTGATTACATATATGCAAACAAAGCAGAAGTTACTTCAGTATATTTAGAAGGCAGGACAGCCATGGGAACATAACTAAATTCTGCTTTTAAAGCTACTATGCCAGCGTAACCTTTCAATACGATGTTATAATAACCAAGAACCAGAAAACAAACTCCAACTTTTTTTTTATGTGATTTCTAAATAATATACTGAGGTAAAAAGAAAGTTAAGAGCTATTTAGTTGATTGTGTGGCATTGCATAAATTACAGGCATACAAACTTTGAGAAAAGTAATCATTACCATTTGGAATACTCATTATTTATAAAGAGAAGCAAAGTAGCTATCAAAATCAACTAGCAGAAAAATAAAAATTTTGAAATGTACTCCTTTTCCACAAACTCTGTATCAAGCCCTTCTGACTTTTATTTCTAAAAATAGTAAAACAAAAATACTGTCCTTTCCAATCTATATTGGGCTTAAAAACATTTATGTTTCTGCCACCGATGCTGAATTTGTATTAAAGTAAGATTCCTCTGGTACCTCTTGTAAATAGTGTATGAGGCTTCTTCTGGCCCTTCTATTCTTCCAGTGACAAGAGGAGTTGTGACATCCTTACTCTCATGGATCTTGATTTTAAGTTAACTCTGGAAAGGATTAAGTTTCCCTCTAAAACATTGTGATTCTGTCATTTAAAAAGCTTCAGAATCTTCTGGGCTCAAGAGGAATCTTCCTTAAAAGGTCATCCCTAAGTTTACTGAAGATTTTTTTCTTTTTTAAAAAATGTTTTATTTTGAAATACTTTCAAACTTACAAGACAGTTACAAAAATAATACAAATCCATACAGAAGTGAGTCCAAAATACCCTATACCCCCAGATACCCATATTACCATTTTGCCACCTTTTCCATATCATTCTATTTATCTATCCATCAATCTTCCCAATCCATCTATCTATACACCTCTCTATCAGTTTGTCTATCTATTTTTCTATCCACTTTATGAACATTTGAGTATAGGTTGTATACATCTTGTGCCTTGAACCCTTACTACTGCCATGTACTTTTCCTAAGAACAGGGATATTCATTTCTATAACCACTGTAAGTGCAATAATCAAGTTCAAGAAATTTAATATAAATTGATAAAAAGCTTACAGTCTATAATCTTACTTTTTCATACATCTCAGTAATGTCCTTTTGAGCTTTTTCTCTTCCCTTAATAGGATTCTGTATTGCATTTAATTATCAATGTCTCTTTAATTGTTCATTCTTTTCGTCTAATTGTGGAAACAAATATACAACATGAACTTTCTTATCTTAACCATTCCAAGCATATCATTCAGTGGGATTGCTGTACTCTCACTACCTTGAATAACTAAAACTTTCCCATCTCTCCAGACAAAAACCCTATACCCATTATGAATTAACTCCCCATTTCCCTTACCTCTTACCCCTGGCAACCTGTACTCTAATTTTTGACTCTATAAGTTTGCATTCTCTGATATTTTCTGTATAGTTACCATGGGTTTTAAATTTAACATCCTAAATCTATAACACTCTTGTTTGCGTACATCCTTAACTTAACTTAACCAACACAAACTTAACTTAACCAACACAAACTATGTTACTATAACCTTCGGTGGTGGTTTGGGTCAAGGTGTCAACTTGGCCAGGTAATAGTGTCCAGTTGTTTGGTCAAGCAAGCACTGGCCTAATAATTACTGCGAAGATATTTCATGGACTTAAATCATCAGTAAATTGATTGCATATATGGCTGACTACATCTACAATCAACTGAGGAGACTGCCTTCAGCTATAAAAGACATTTCATCCAATCAGTTGAAGGCTTTCAAAGAAGACCCAAAATATCACTGTGATGGTCCACCAGTTAGAGTAGGGACTTATGGAGGTCAGGTGATCGATGGAGTTTTAGCTCAGGTCTGTCTCACAGTGGTTCCTGTGGTTATTTCCCCAGTTCCAGAATGCATAATTGGAATACACATACTAAGCAACTGGCAAAATTTCAGCAGTCAGAAGAGAGAATTTTCATCTCTACTTCAGCCAGCCAACTTCTCCTGGGGAAGTCCTTGACAACCTTCTTGTCCCAGCTTGCAGTCTGCCCTATGGAATTTGGACTTAGCCATCCCCATAGTTGTGTGAGACGATTTTAGATTTTATAAAATCTCATAATATTTAAAAATATCTTCTGTTGGTTCTGTTTCCTTAGAGAACCCTGACTAATACAGCTTTGGTACCAGGAGTAGTTCTTGAGAAACAGAATCTTAAAAATGGGATTTCTGTATTGGTTTTGGGTTTTTTTGCAATTGGTTCTCCACTCTGATTAGATTCAAAGGCACTAATAATCCAATAATCAAGATGGCACCGATAGTCCATGGCCTGAGTTGGCAGTAGAGATACACAAAATATCACCACTGGATTAGGTTACTCATATGCTTATGAGAGGAAAGGCTCTGGGTGAGAGTGTTTTTGACACCTTATCAGAGTTTTGTGGAGTTAAAAGGTATAACGATATTGACTGGTTGTTCCTAAATACACTGGATATAGTTATGAAAGAATGGGATTCAAATTTGCAACTTAAGTGCCACATGAAGGATGTGAAAGTTTCTATGTGTACCCTGAAAGAAAATCTTGTATCTTGTGGCCACAGACTTGAGATCTCTGAAAACCAGACCCAGAGTCTCACTGTGTGAGTGGCAGAGTTACAACATAAACTAAAATCCCAACTTTGCAGGGTGTCTGCTGTTAAAGTGAGAGCAGTGATTGGAAAGGAATGGGATCTTGAAAATCGGAACAGGGAAATATGGGTGATGATGGGGGTGGGGATATTGAAACCCTAGAGTTGGCCAAGTCTTTGTCAGATAAACCTGTAATGGTCTACCCTGAGGAAACAGTCACTGGACCTCCAGCCAGCCCTGTGGAAACACTTTCCCAATCTCCAGTCTGCCCCAAGGAATCTGCCATCCAATGTCCACCTGAAAAGATTAACCCTACAGTGCCTGATAAACCTGTAACCAGCCATCCTGAGGAAACAGCCCTTACTCCTCTGTCTGGAGAGATTAATCCTGTTTCATCAGATGAAACTACAAGGGAATGCACTGAGGTAATTGGCTTGAAAGACACTTCTAATTATTTTCATACCCACCCCCACTACCTCTCTTCTTTGCCAGGCCTATAACTAAAGTGCCAACAGGCCCTGAAAGGTGAGGTACAATGTGGCCCATGAGGAGGTACACTATACTCCAAAAGAACTGCATGAATTTTCCAATTTATATAGACAGATATTGGGAGAATATGTGTGGAAATGTATATTAAGGGTGTGGGATAATGGTGTAAGGAATATAAAATTGGATCCGGCTGAATTTACTGATATGGGCCCACTAAGCAGAGATTCTGCATTCAGTGCTGTAGCTCAAGGGATTAGAAAGGGCTCTAACCATTTGTTTGGGTGGTTGGCTGAAACACGGACCAAAAGGTGGCTGACATTACCTGAGGTCAAAATGCCAGAACTGCCCTGGTACAATGTGGAGGAGGGGATACAAAGGCTTAGAGAGATTGGAATGTTAGAGTGGATTTATCATGGAAGACCTTTTCATACACCCCAGGAATGTCCAGAGGCACACCTTTCAGCAGGACTGTGAGGAATAAATTTGTGAGACTAGCTCCATCATCCCTGAAGAGCTCTGTAGTTACCCTTCTCTGTAGGTCAGATATTACTGTTGGAACTGCTGTCACTGAGCTGGAATCCTTAAACACAATGGGGATGATTGGACCCTGGGTTGGCAGAAGCCAAGTGGTAGCACTTAACCACCAAAGACAAGGCAGGTTTGGCTACCATAATGGACAGCAGACTCAAAACAGTAATCGATACAGACTGACTCACAGAGATGTATGGCATTGGCTAGTAGATCATGGTGTACCTAGATGTAAGATAGATGGGTAGTCTACTAAATTCTTACTTGATCTGTATAGGCAGAGGAGCTCTAGGTCCTTATGATTCCAGGGACTTCACTATGTGTCCTGTAGCCAGCAATCCCTTGCCCCAGACAACCACATGACTGCCCTCTCTGAGCATTCTATAAGAAATCTCTGTGAGCTTCCTTCTACACACAGGGCAAGTTCTGGGAAGTGAGACCAGTGTCCTGGTTTAGTCCATCAGGCCACTGCCATATAGACTGAGCCAGACCTATATGCTCCCAGCATGTGCATGAGGGTTACTCTGCCTCTGGAACTGGGACCAGGGATCCACACTGGGAGTGTCAGCTGGCTCCAAGCCAAGCTGGTGAGAGATGGGGAGGGGCCAGCCAGGGCACCACTAGATCCTACTAGTTTTAAGAAACTTTTTCCTTGATTTGGTGCTCACCCTGTTACTGCAGTCATTTAACAGTTTTCTGGAGCTTTGAGAAAGATGTTTCTGCCAGTTTCCTGGTTGTTCAAAGTTTCTGGGGGTAGGGGAGGAGTAGAATCCTGAAGGGTCTCCCTCGGCCATTTTGATCTTACTGAAGAGTTTTTAAAAGAGGATTTATTCAATTCATCCATCCATCCATCTTTCCATCTGTTCAATATTTATGCATTTTTAGTATTTACTAAGTGCCAGGCATTGTGGAGCAACTGGGTGCCAGGAGATCCCCTGTACCTTTTTGAGCGAAGATGAGAAAGAACAAGACTATCTAGTGGGGAAAAGAGAGTGGTAAGTCTGATGTTTGGTTAAGTGGCTGCTATATTGTAGGTCATCTCATGGTTGATCTCATTTAATATTGAAAACCACTTGGGGATGGTGGTGGTAGGAATTATTATTCCCATTTTATAGATATGGAAACTAAGAATCATTGAGTTTAATTAACTTCCCAAAGTCACCCAGCTCATAGGTAATGAAGCCAGCTTCTTTCTAATCCACCAGGTTGTTCCCTCCAGAGGGAGGTGAAGAACTGAATCCACTGGGGAAAGACTGCTTACCAGGGTAAAACGAAAAATAAAATATTTGATGGAAATGTGTTCAGAAGCATTTGAGATGTCAAAAAGAATAGTGTGACTCTCTGGTGGGGTGAATACACAAACTAGGTAAAGAACAAAACCAACTGTCAAACTTTTATTCAAAAAGTTTCATTTTCATAAAACTACCATAGAACCTTAGAAATTGAAGGGATTTTCTAAATAATCTGACTAGATATCCTCAATTTCCAAATGGGAAAAGTGATGACATAAAAAATTAAGTGACTTGCCCAGAGTTATATAGCAAGATAGTAGCAGAATTGGTGGTAGAATTCAAGTCTTCTTCCTAGTCCAGGTTTCTTTCCACCGTCCTGTACACAAAAATTTAAGAAATGGTTTCTAGATTAACCCTTCATTAAGGAGATATCAAATTCTATGTCTCTCCATAGACATAATTCCCACCCTCTATAAACTCTGAGTGTAATGATCTACAACAAAACATTTAACATTTTCAGTGAGATTTCTATTTCTTTAATCATATATTTTCTTTAAAATGAATAAAAGAAAGCTTCACAAATTATAATTTGGGAAGGGCTATATTTGAACCGAGTTCATTTCAACACAGGTAACCACCTTGGAAAGGTAGAATAGGAAATGAACTGTGAACCAGAAGGAAGAGGTTTCAAAAAGATGCAAAGCAGACTTTGCCAATTTCATCAAGAAAACGCAATTACATAGGGCTGAAATGCTTTGGCAAACCTGTTCCACACATCTGGGGGCCTGTTTCTTTCCTGACCATCATGTCCCTGGAAGTTGGCCTAATAATTAATTATTATTAAAACTAATACACAAATTAATTACAGAGGCAGATGTACGCTCTTTTAAAATATAGGGAGGTGATATCACTACTTTCTAAATTTCAAACCATTAGATTATGCAATTCAGAAAATTGCTACATGCCCTTTGAGAATGCTCATCATCCAATTAGAATTTCAGCCTAGATCTGCAATGGCTGCCTTTCAGTCACCGAACTCTTGGCAACCTGAAGCTCCAATTGCCCATAGGCAGGGATTTGCCCAACTCTTCTAAAGAGCTGAAGCCTCAGTTAACTGATTTAGTTCAACATCTCACAGTGCATTCATTATCAAGTCTCTGATTTGCCAGCATACAAAACACTGTACTAAAGACAAATATTAAATTGTATTAAATATTTTAAAAATATTAATTTTTTTAAAATTTTTTTATTAGAGAAGTTGTGGGTTTACAGACCAACCATGTATTCTGGTTTGCTAATGCTGCCATTAAGCAAAATACCAGAAATGGATTGGCTTTTATAAAAGGGGTTTATTTGCTTGCAAAGTTACAGTCTGAAGGCCATAAAGTGTCCAAGGTAAGGCATCAACAATCTGGTATAATTTGGGAAGGGCTATATTTGAACCCAGTTCATTTTAACACAGCATTTCAGCCCTATGTAATTGAAGGATGGCCATTGGCATCTGGAAAACTTCTGTTAGCTCAGAAGGCATGTGGTTGGCATCTGCTTGCTCCCAGGTTGTGTTTCAGAATGCCATTTTCCATCTTCAAAATGTCTGTCTCAGCTGCTCTCCAAAATGTCACTCTTAGCTGCTCCAGTATCTGGGCTGTGTAGCTCTTTTTAAAGTACTCCAGTGATCCAATTAAGACCTACCCTGAGTGGGTGGGGCAACACCTCCATGGAAGTTATCCAATCAAAGGTCCCACCCACAGTTGATTGAGTCACATCTCCATGGAAACACTGAATCAATAGGTTCCAACCTAACCAACACTAATATGTCTGCTCCCACAAGACTGCATCAAAGAACATGGCATTTTGGGGGACATAATACAGGCAAACCAGCACATCATGCATCAAATACAGGATTTCAATATACCACCCAACCATCAAAACCTTGCATTGGTGTGGAACATTTGTTGCAATTGATGATAGTAGATTTTAATAATTGCACTATTAATTAAAGTCCATGGTTTAACTTAGGGTTCGCTCTTTGTGTAGTGTAGGTTCATGGATTTTTTTTTTTTAATTTTTATTCTGTTACCATATATACAGTCTAACATTTCCCCCTTTAATCACATTCAGATATATATTTCAGGGCTCTTAACTAAATTCAGAATATTGTGTCACCATCACCACCATCCATTACCAAAACATGTCCATCATTCCAAATAGGAACCCTGTACTTTTTTTTTTTGTACTTACCATTTTAATTTTTAACTCGGCTTTTATAATACAAAAGTCTTAAAAGTACAAGCCAGACTGTTAAAAAAACACTTGACATTGAAAGTGGTAAAAAAAAAAATTCCTGTGGTAGTTTGAAACTGTTATGTACCCCAGAAAAGGCCATGTTCTTTTAAACCATTCCTGTGGGTGCAGACCTTTGTGGGTGGGACCCTTTGATTAGGTTATTTCAATTGAGATGTGACCCAGCCCATTCAAGTTGGGTCTTAATCCCCTTACTTGAGTCCTTTATAAGAGAATAAAGTACACACAGAAACAACCCAGAGAACTCAGAGAAGCCTCAGAGAAGTGAAGAGATGAAATTCAGAGAAATACCCAGAGTTAAAATTAAGGAAAAAGCCACAGATGGAGAAGCCAGAAGCTGAAGCAACAAAACCCAGAAGAGAAGGACCAGCAGACGTCGCCATGTGCCTTGCTGTGCTGGTTTGAATGTATTGTGTCCCCCAAAATGCCATTATCTTTGATGTAATCTTGTGTGGGCAGACGTATCAGTGTTGATTAGATTGTAATTCTTTGAGTGTTTCCATGGAGATGTGCCCCACCCAACTGTGGGTGATGACTCTGATTGGATAATTTCCATGGTGGTATTACCCCACCCATTCAGGGTGGGTCTAAGTTAAATCACTGGAGCCATATAAATGAGCTGACAAATAGAAGGAGCTCAGTGCAGCTGTGAGTGACATTTTGAAGAGGAGCTATAGTCAAAAGGGATACTTTGAAGAATGCACAGGAGCTGAGAGAGGAACTGCAGTTTACAGAGACATTTTGAAGATGGCCTTTGAAAGCAGACTCTAGCTCCAGAGAAGCTAAGAGAGGACAAACACCCCAAGGGCAACTAAGATTGACATTTTTGAGGAGCTGAAGTCTAGAGAGGAACATCCTGGGAGAAAGCCTTTTTGAAACCAGAACTTGGAGTGGACGCCAGCCATATGCCTTCCCAGCTAACAGAGGTTTTCCCGACACCATTGGCCATCCTCCAGTGAAGGTACTGATTGCTGATGTGTTACCGTGGACACTTTATGGCCTTAAAACTGTAACTGTTTAACCAAATAAACCCTTTATAAAAGCCAATCCATTTCTGGTGTTTTGCATCCTGGCAGCATTAGCAAACTAGAACACTTGCTTTCTGACAGAGGAACCCAAGCTCTCTTCAAGAAGGTATCCTCCCCTTGATGCCTTGATTGAGACATTTTCATAGCCTTAGAACTGTAAATTTGTAAGCTAATCAATCCCCATTGTTAAAAGCCAGTCTATTTCTGGCATAGTGCATTCTGGCAGAGTGCATTCTGTCTGCTTTAGCAAACCAAAACAATTCCCTTTACAAATTTTTACATCAAGGTGGTAGCCAATTCATTTATTACTCCAAGAAGCTGTCTGTTGTTGGTGTCTTGCATGATAAGTTTATTGTGGATACCCCGTCCGAAAGAATGAGGGAAAGCACAAGACAGATAAATATCAGTTGCTTTTGGGGACACTTATGAATTCTCATTAGATAATATGAACCAGTAAAAAGCTTACATGTTGAAAATATTGAATGCTTAATTTTTGGCATATTTGGAAGCCAACCAGACAAAAATTACTCAAGTATTAGAAAATATTTAAAATGTACTCTTGGTATAAATATAACTTCTAAGTGTTTTTGAGTATTCTCGTATCTGTTGCATTGCTGTAAAAAAAAAAAAAAGTGCTCTGACCTGAATAAAATTAAAAACTAATTAAAGCTTCAGAATATCTTCCAAACATCACTATTTTGAGGGCATATTATTTTTAAAGCAAAGAATAATTATCCTGTTTGTTTTTAACAACTGGTCTACATGGCTTCTATATTATTTTTCACTAATACACACACACAAATTCCTATACTGTAACTGACCTCTGTGATGTTTATTTCTATGCTGGCTTTTTCTATTTCACGGTGACTATGTTTGTACACAGTATACTTTAATAGTTGTCAGAAAAAAAAAATACACAGTAATTAAATTGAATCTGCCATTCATTTAAAAGATCACAAATTTTTAGCTTGATGCCAGAAACAGAAAGGAATGAGTACATTTACAGTAAATACTTTAAAATATATTTTTATGGAAATCATCTTCTGGGTGCCACATAAGAAAAATGCTTTATCTCTTTGAAATAAAAGAAGGGCTCAAGGCACCACACCAACAATACTGACACGGAGGCATAAACATCCTCAATCCCAAAGGACCTTATACGTTTCAAGGTAACATGTTTCTCCTAAGCTTCACCCAAGGAAGTTCACTCTGGGACTACAATGAGCACAGGGTAGCTTGGTTGGGATTTCACTGGGCAAGTGAGAACACAGTGAAAAAAACCCTCCATCTCGGGTCTTCACTGTACCTGGAAGGTTCTGTATCAGGTTCCCTGTAACGGGGAAGCTGGCAGAGGACCCCCACCCCTCCCCACAACCCGCATCCCAGACCTACCAAAAATGTGCTATTATGTTTGCCTCTGGGTTCTTTCAGGTGCTTCATAAGCTAAAAAGCTTAAAAAAAAAAAAAAAAGGAGTGAGATTTGCCAGACCTAAATGGGAAAGTAACCAAAAGTCTTTTAAATAACAAACATTAGTTACAAAATGGAAAACAGGAAGCGCACCAAGAAAAACATGCCAGAGGAAGGTGCAGACCCTTCTTGCCCAGAAGCTGGTTGCTTTGTTTTGGCCTTGGTTTGTCAAAACAATAATATTTTTGTTTGAGTTGCTTTAAACCATTTCCCCTTTATTCAAAGGGATAATAAGAATTGCTTAGTTTAAGTTAAACAACCACCACCACCACAACAAACACGACTGTCAAGATTTTAGAAGTGACCTGGGGGTGACGTGACGATGGGAGGAATAATGCTGAATTCTTGATCTAGGAATCCAAAGTCTAGGTTCTAGTTTCATCTGACTCCATGATCTCTTGGGGGATCAATTTCTCAGAGTGAGAGTAGATGACCCCCAAGGACCTTTCTCCACTAAAGATTGGTCTTTCGCCTTCTGTTAACAAATTCTGTAGAGGGTCTTACAACCAGAATCAAAATGGGATGCAAGTGTTGGGGGAACAGAAACACACACACACACACACACACACACACACACACACAACCCTGAGCATACGCTTAGATTGTATGTCAACAGTTCCACTGTAAACAGTGCTCACACTGGAAAAATTGCAGGGTGTACACCAAGGCAGAGAATGGGGGACTGGGAGGGGTGGTGGCTGCAGGAGGTTGGAAACATAAAAAATGGGCTCTTTCCTACCCTGGAAATGTAATAAAATGTTCACCATACTTTTAAAATTAAATTTGTTTCAAAGAAAACTGCATTTTGCATCCAGCATAGTAACGATATTCCATTTAGGTTTTATCCACATGCCTGGAGACTCCATGATAGAAAATTTTGTGTAAAAAATACAAAAATATTCCCTAAGCAACTTCATGTCTTGTAAGTTTTCATTCTCTTAGAATTCTTCAAATAAAAACCACTCCTGCTATTCTGCGCCACTTTGTTCTGTCTTCACGGGTGTCCCAGGCACCTCCCCATTGATGCTGTGGGTCCCACTAATAGACATCAAACTTCTGTGCTCTTTCTGCTGGATTTGTGTTCCACTTTTGTAACTCTAAACCTACCAACAGAGAGCACAGTGACCTCTCCTTGGTGCCTTGGTTGGCTCTCCTTGGACTTGTTGGTGCATTTATGAAGTGCCACTGCTTGTGCCTACACCGTTGACACACATCCCTCTCTCCAGCACCGCCCACTGTGTGCAGATGGTGGCCACAAACGTGCTTCCCTGGGGTGTTTCCCGGCAATGGGCGGTCCCAGGAGTGCTGGGGTCATGGGGCTTTCAGGATCACACTCGCTGTCATCTGCTACCACTGTCTTTAAAACGCCAGCATTTGCTTCATTTTTCACAATATAGTGGACAATCTACTTAACTGTATCACTAATTTCATTCATACTGTCATTCAATTCTATCTTTTCAGCTTTTTCTTCTTGGACTTCTTGTTTGGATTCTGCTGCACAAGGTTGCCCTTTCTTCTTAAGCAGGTGGCAGATAAGATTGCTGAAGAGACCCATGATAAAGAACACAGGGACAAGTGCACATGCGGTGTACTCTGAGTGGCCATTCCCAGGACTGTTGGGTGACTACCTTGTCTTTGTTCCGGAGTGCAACGTGTGCTGCCACCGTTGTCCAGGCCCACCAGCGGCGAGCTCCCGGCACCTCCCAGGAAGACAGCAGCGGTGAAGACAACAGGCCCGGGTCCCCAGGAGCAATCATTGAGTCCCTTGGCCCTCCTCACCCGGGTGTCAGGTCCAGGGCCCCGGGAGCTAGCGCGGCGCTCCAGCAGGTGTGCGGATATAGTGGCCCTGAGCCCTGTACATTTTAAGCTTTAACTTCCCGTTCCCTACACCCAATCCATCCCCTGGTAACTGATATTCTAGATTCTGGCTTTATGATTTTGCTTATTCTAATTGTTTCAAAACAGTGAAGCCATATGCTATTCATTCTTTGGTGTCTGGCTTATTTCACTCCACGTGATGTCTTCAAGGTTCATCCATGTAGTTGCATGCATCAGGATTTCATTCTTTTTTATGGAAGAATAATAATCCATTGTGTGTATATCCCACATTCTATTTTTCCATTCACTGGTATATGCACACTTGGATTGCTTCCATCTTTTGGCAATTGTGAATAATGCTGTGAATATCAGTGTGACAATTTCTGATCGAGTCCCTGCTTTCAATTCTTTTGGGTATATTCCTAGAAATGGAATTTCTGGGTCATATTGTAGTTCTATATTTAGCTTTCTGTGGAACTATCAAACCATCTTCCACAGTGACTGCACCATTTCACATTCCCACCAGCAATGAATGAGGGTTCCTATTTTTCTGAATCCTCTCCAACACTTGTAATTTTCTATTTTATTAATAGTAGCCATTCTAATGCATGTGAGTGGTATATCCTCGTGGTTATGATTTGTATTTTCCTTATGGCTAATGATGTTGAGCATATTTTCATGTGCTTTCTGGCCATTTGTATATCTTCTTTGGTGAGATGTCAGTTCAAGTCTTTTGCCCATTTTTAAATTGGGTTTGTTTATTGTTATGTTGAAAAATTTCTTTATATATTCTGGATATTAATCCTTTATCAGACATGTGGTTTCCAAATATTTTCTCCCATTAAGTAGGTTGCCTTTTCACTTTCTTGGCAAAGTCCTTTGATGAACAAAAGTTTTTAATTTTGAGAGGTCCCATTTATCCTTTTTTTCTTTCTGTTTTGGGTATAAAGTCTAAGGAAACCATTGCCTAATACAAGGTCCTGAAGATGCTTCCATATGTGTCTTCTAGGAATTTGGTAGTTTTGGTTCTTATATTAAGGTCTTTGATCTATTTTGAGTTGATTTTTGAATATGGTGTGAAGTAGGGGTCTTCCTTCTTTTCTTTTTGCAAATGGAGATCCAGTTTTCCCCAGCACCATTTGTTGAAGATCCTATACTTTGCCAATTGAATGGTCTTTTCCACCTTGTCAAAAATCAGCTGGCCGTAAATGAGAGTAGATTTCTGAGCTCTCAATTCTATTCCTTTGGTCTATATGTCTGCCCTTGTGCCAGTACCATGCTGTTTTGATTACTGTGGCAGTGTACTAAGTTTTAAGATCAGGAAGTGTGAATCCTCCAACTTCTTTCTTCTTTTTCAAGATGGCTTTAGCTATTTGGTCCCTTACCCTTCCATATAAAGTTGATGATTGGCTTTTCCATTTCTGCAAAGAAGATTGTTGGAATTTTTATTGGAATTGCATTGAATCTACAAATTGCTTTGGGTAGTATTGACATCCCAACAAATCTAGTCTTCTAATCCATGAACACAGAATATCCTTCCATTTATTTACATCTTCCTTAATTTCCCTAAGCAATGTATTATAGTTTTCTGTGTACAGGTCCTTTACATCCTTGGCTGGATTTATTCCTAGATATCTGATTCTTTTAGTTGTATTGTGACTGGAATTTTCCTCTTGATTTCTTCTTCCAATTGTTCATTGCTTGAATATAGAAACACTACTGATTTTGGGTGTTGATTTTGTACCCTGCCACTTTGCTGAATCCATTTAATAGCTCTAGGAGTTTGGTGTGGAATTCTCAGTGGTTTCTGCAAATAGAGAATGTGCCAGTTTGGATATACTATGTCCCCCAGAAAAACTCATGTGAAGTTGCTCATAGTATCCTCTTATACCTCTTTTTATTTCAGTGGGGTTGGTAATAGTGTCCCTCTTTTCATTTCTGATTTTTGTTATTTGTATCCTCTCTCCTTTTTTCTTTGTCAATCTAGTTAAAAGTTTGTCAATTTTATTAATCTTTTCAAAGAACCAGCTCTTGTTTATTTTGATTCTCTCTATTGTATTTTGTTTCCTATTTCATTTATCTCTGCTCTAATGTTTGTTTTTTCCTTCCTTCTGCTCACTTTGGGCTTAGTTTTCTCTTCTTTTTCTAGTTCTTCCAGTTTTGAAGTTAGGTCTCTGATTTGAAGTCTTTCTTCTTGTAATGTAAGCATTTAGAGCTATAAATTTTCCTCTTAGCACTGTCTTCACTGCATACCATAAGTTTTGGTATGTTGTTTTTTTCATTTTCATTTGCCTCAAGATATTTCCTAATTTTGCTTCTGATTTCCTTTTTAACCCATTGTTTGTTTAAGAGTATGTTGTTTAACTTCCACATATTTGTGAATTTTCCATTTTCCCTCTGTTACTAATTTCTAGCTTCATTCCATTGTGGTTGCAGATGATACATTGTATGATTTCAATATGTGTTAATTTATTGAGAGTTGCTTTGTGACCCAACATATGGTCTATCCTGGAGAATGATCCATGTGCACTTGAGAAGAATGTGTAGTCTGTTTTCACTAGGTGCAGTGTTCTGGTCTAGTTGGTTTAGTGTATCATTCAAGTCCTGTATTTCCTTATTGATCTTCAGACTAGATGTTCTATCCATTATTGAGAGTGGTGTTAAGTCTCCTACTCTTAGTGTAGAATCATCAATTTCTCCCTTCAAATCTGTCAGTATTTGCTTCATATATTTTGGGGCTCTGCTGTTAGGTACATATATATTTGTAATTATTACATCTTCCTGTTAAATTGTCCCTTTTATCAGTATAAGATGACCATCTTTGTCCCCAGTAACTGTTTTTGACTCAAAGTCTATTTTATCTGATAGTAGTATAGCCACTCAGCTCTCTTTTGGTTACTACTTGTGTGGTGTATTTTTTCCATCCTTTCATCCTCAGCCTACTTAAGACTTTGATTTTAAGGTGAGTCTCTTGCAGACAGTTTATAGTTGGGTCATGCTTTTTCATCCATTCTGTCAATCTTTGACTTTTGACTGGAGAGTTTAATCCATTTACATTTAAAGTTACTACTGATAATACAGAACTTTCTTCTGCTATTTTTCTATTTAGCCTTTGCATGTCTCATACCTTTAATGTCCCTCACTGTCATTGAAGCCTATTTTTATATTTGCTCTTTATGTTGCACCTTATTGAGTGCCTTCTCACTTCTATATGGATATATTTTTCATCTGTTCTCCTTGTGGTTAACAGCCTAAATATATAACAATCATATTTGCTTTGATACCATCTTAACTTTAATAGCAGGTAAGTATACTTTTCCTATAAGCCTCTGTCCCACCATTATTTTTTTTTTTGTACTTGTTACCACTTATACCTTTGTACATTGTATGTTCTAAAACCTAGATTTATCATTGCTTTTTATGCATGTGCATTTCAGCACGGTAGGAAGTAAGAAGTGGAGTTACATACCAAACAATGCAATACAATAATACTGGCATTTGTAACAACCCAAATGATTTCCTTTACTGCAGGTCTTTATTTCTTTATGCTGCTTTAAATCACTGTCTACTGTCCTTTCCTTCCAGTCGGAAGAATTCCCCTTAACATTGCTTGTAGAACTGGTCTAGAGGTGATGAACTCCCTCAGCTTTTGTTTATCTGAGACTGTCTTAATCGCTCCCTCATTTTTGAAAGAGAATCTTGGCTATAAAATTCTTGGCTGGCACTTGTTTTCCTTCAGCACTTTAAGTATTTCAACCCACTGTCTTCTTGCCTTCAAGCTTTCTGATGGGAAATCAACACTCAATCTAATTGGGACTCCCTTGTATGTAACCTATTGCTTTTCTCTTGCAGTCTTCAGAACTCTCTGCTTGCCCTTTGCATTTGATAGTGAAATCAATACATGAAGGGGTATATTCTTCTTCAAGCATATCCTGTTTGGTGCTCTCTAAGCTTCTTGGATTGCATATTTACATCTTTTGCTAAGTTTGGGAAGTTCTCTGTCATTATTTCTTTGACTATTCCTTCTGCCCCTTTCTTTCTTCTCCTTCTGGGACTCCCATAATGCACATATTGGTGCACTTGATGGTGTTCCTATGCTGTCTTAGGCTATTTCCACTTTTAATATTTCTTTTTTCTTTCTGCTCTTCAGCCTGACTCATTTCAAGTGTCTTGTCTTTAGGTTCACTGTTTCTTTCTTTTGCCATCTCCAATTTGCTTTGAAATGCTCCTGGGCATTTTTCACTTCAGTTATTATGGTCTTCAACTCCAGTTGTTTTGTTTGGTTCCTTCTTAAAATTTCTTTCTCTTTACTTGGACTTTTATATTGTTCATTCATTGTTTTCCTCAAACACCAAGAAATAAAACTCTAACAGGATTAGTTCAGACAAGGAAGAACAAACAGTAGGAAAAGATAAGGATAAGTCAGGAATAAAAACACCTAGGGTCCCTGAGAAGTTGCTTCAGGGCTTGGAGGTTTCCTTGCTTAGGAAAGTGAGACAAGAGCAAGTGTAATCAGTCTGGACCCATGGAAGACAGGCTGAGCAGAGGAATTTTTAACCACTAGCATCCTATCCCCATCTTTAAAAAAACTAGAAGAAAAATTAGTTATCATATCTTTGGAGAAGAGGAGAGTTCCCAACTTAAAAGCTTTGGACAAACAATTCCAAAAAATATATTTATGGATCTGATCACCCTCAATTTTTTAAGTGTACATTTGCATGAGTTTTAGCGTATGTATGCACCCATATACAACTATCTCCACAATCCAGATGGGAACACATCTATCACTCCAAAAGACACCTCATGCCCCTTTATAATCCCACCTTCCCCCACCCCTACATGTGCCCCTATCCCTGGCCCCAAGCACCCACTGATCTGTTTTCTCTCACTATAGATTAATTTGCATTGTCTAGAATTTTATATAAATGGAATCATATACTTTTTAGTTTGGCTTCTTTCACTCTGCAACCCTGCATAATTCCTTTGAGATATTTTGGGTGTATCAATAGTTCACTCCTTTTTATTGCCAAGTAGTGTGCCATCGAATGAATATATCACATTTTTTTTAATCGATTTGCATCTTAAAGGAGTTTTGATCAATGCATTCATTTGATATTCCAAGATTAGGGGAGAGGTGAAAGAATATGAAAGATAACTTCTCTGAATCTGTTTCCTTCTCCTTTTCTGGTTTTCCTCTTTTACTCTCTCCCCACCTCACCTTCAAATTATTCTCATATGCTCAGGCCCATACCCACACTTCTTTCCCCAGTCCTGGTTTTGCTTAATGCCTTTTGTCGGATGCTGAGCATTTGCTCCTGAATTCCAGGATCAAGAGAAAGGCTTCTGTGGGCTACCAGCTGAAGTCTAATCTAGCCCCTGCAGGCTGCTCTGTCATCCTCTCCAAGTACCTGAGTTTCTCTCCAAGTGAGCCAGTTCCCCACATCCCTACTCTTACTTACATCTCCTTCTTCTTATTTATTTTGGTGACTTCAAATCTCCTACTAAACGTGGATGTGATGCAGTGCCTCCTCTCTAATGTTCGTGTACCATGTACCTTGTCCAGAAAGCTTTCTATGGTTTGGCCCCAGCCTGAATCTCTTCAAATTTCTCCTTCTGCCAAATATATTTCAGCTATTTAATTAGTGGGCGGAAGTACTGTAGCGGTTGAGAGCAAAGACTTTCTAGAACAGGCTACCACAGACCAGCTATGATTTGGGCACCATGCCTCTGTTTCCTCATCCATAAATCAGGGATAGAATAGTACCCACCTCATATGACTGCCATGCGGGTTAAATGATATAATATTTTTAAATTGTTTAGAACAGTGTCTAGCACATAGTAAGCATTATAAACATTTTCCATAAAACAAATAAATGAAAATAAATGTTCAAATGCTCTTCCTCACTCCAAAGATTCACTCATTCAAAGAATATTGAGTGTTTCTCTGAGAGACAAGGCACTCTTCTAAGAACTGGGGAATAAAGCAGTGAATATAATGCACACAAATTACAGTTGTCATGCAGCTTATAGTCTACTGGGGAGACAGGGAATACAGGAACAACTAAAATTATATGCTGTGTCTGGTTGTGGTAAGTATCACGGGGAAAAATAAAATAGCCTAAAAGGAGGGTTGGAAATTGCCAAGGGTAAGCTTGGGTGGGCTGGGCTGAACCAAGAAGCTGTAATTTAAAATAGGATGGTCGAGAAAGGCCTCACAAAAAGGCATCATCTGAGACGGGGAGGAATGTAGACCCAGCATCGTGGGGTGGAGAACATCTTCTTGACCAAAAGGGGGATGTGAAAGGAAATGAAATAAGCTTCAGTGGCAGAGAGATTCCAAAAGGAGCCGAGAGGTCACTCTGGTGGGCACTCTTACGCACAATATAGACAACCCTTTTTAGGTTCTAATGAATTGGGGTAGCTGGTGGTGGATACCTGAAACTATCAAACTACAACCCAGAACCCATGAATCTTGAAGACAATTGTATAAAAATGTGGCTCATGAGGGGAGACAGTGGGATTGGGGGGGCCATAGGGATCACACTCCCGTTTGTCTAGTTTGTGGATGGATGAGTGGAAAGGTGGGGGAAGGAAACAAACAAACAGACAGACAAGGGCGCCCAGTGTTCTTTTTTACTTTAGTTGCTCTTTTTTACTTTTATTATTCTGGTTATTTTTGTGTGTGTGGTAATGAGGGTGTCGGGGATTGATTTTGGTAATGAATGTAAAACTATGTAATGGTACTGTGAACAATCGAATGTACGATTTGTTTTGTATGACTGCGTGGTATGTGAATATATCTCAATAAAATGAATTAAAAAAAAAAAGGCGCCATCTGAGAAAATACCTGAATGAGGTCAGAGAGTGTTCCCTGGGGCTGTCTGGGGAAAGAGGGTCTTTGGCAGCAAGGACAGCACATGCCAAGGCCTGGAGGCTGCTGGCACCTAGCGCTCGGAGGCTATTACATATTGGCTGACTGTGGATGGGCACAATCTGCTGAACTTTTGTTAATTTTATTTTTTCTACTTGCAGTTAGAACCTCTTGACCTTGATGTACATTCCACCCGGCAAATGTTTAGAGATTGTACTTTGTGAATTTGGAGCCCTGATTCTTTATAATATAGACACAATGCTGGTTAGAGTGGAACCCAAATAAAGATTAATCAGCCACGTGGCACTATATTTGAACAATAACCATGATGTTAGGATGCTTGGGTGTGGCATTACGAATTACTCTTGTTGTCCATGGAGCTTTGCTATAAGAATGACCAATTAGATCTGGGCTTGGCAATTAAAAGGGGATGTGGAAATGGTTGAGTAGCTTAGCAGAGAGTAACTGAGGTAATAAAAACACTGGAAAATAAATCCAGAGGGGACATTTTCAGAACCAAGTGTACAATTGGTTTGAAGAAGAGATGTGTTTATGCTCTTCTCCATTTCCTCTGAGAACAAATTGGAGGAAAACAGACTTAACTTGTAACATGATGTCTTTAAGAATGGTTACTAAAAAAAAAGAGTTTCCTCATAGAAAGGCTTGTTAAACACTGCAGATTGTTCAAATCCCAGCCTCTGAAATTATTAAAATGAAGAGGAATATAATAACCCTGTTATCAGGTTGACGTGCTTCTAGATATATGCCATGATGAGGCAAATAAATTGTGTAACTAATGCCTTCCCAGAATTCTTCCTAACAGCAGAAAATCGGAGTACATTTTCTCAACACATAGCTGGTTTGGTTTCCATACCTCTCAGTTGTATAACTACGCGTTTCTCATTTAAAACTCGTAAGCTTACAGTTGTTTCTGTTCGTTACTATTGTGTTTTTGGCACCCACTGGGACATGACTGTCCAGTGAATAGTGGTTCTTCTCTTCTGGGATGGCTGAGGACACAGCTGCGGCCCCTGAGCGCCATGTTTGTGCTGTGTGACCCTGCTTACGGTTAATCCAAGCCCAGCCTCATTTTCCCCTGCCTACTTAGCTAGAGACAGTTGGTCTTGGGAGGTGGGGACAAGGGAGATCCCAACTCAAACTAAACCAGAGTTCTTTCCTGGACTTTTGAACTAAAACTAAGGGGAAAGAAGCAATCTCTCTTTGATGGTTGACAGCAGAGGATGCTTCATACTTCCATGTTCCTGTCAAGTGGAAGGAGCTAATCTTCTGGAAGAGAGAATCAAGCTAATTCACAGGGAGAAGCAGAAATGAGAAACAGAGAGACAGAACGCTAGCAGCATTCCAGGCCCTGGTTCCAGGCATCTCTCATGTCCACCTGCATCTCTGTGTTTTGTAAGACATCCTACTGTTCCCTCCTGTAGCATCTCTCTTTTTCTCCAAGTTAGGGTTTGGTTTCTGCCCTCTGAAATCAAAAGTGGGGTTACCATCAGAGATTCTAGAGTCAGACCCCTGTGGTGGTTTGAAGCTATATGTAACCCAGAAAAGGCCAAGTTCTTTTAATCCATTCCTGTGGGTGCAGACCTACTGTGGGTGGGACCTTTTGATCAGGTTGTTTCAATTGAGATGTGAACCACCCCATTCAAGGTGGGTCTTAATCCTTTTACTGGAGTTTTCTTTATAAGAGGATAAAAAATAGAAACTAAAAGAGAGGAAATCCAGAGAAGCTCACAGAAAAAGCCCAAGGTAAGAGCACACCCACAGAAGCTGAGAGAGGAAGCCACTGAAGCCAGAAGCTAGAAGCAACAAAACACAGGAGAGATGGGCCTTGCTATCTGACAGAGGAGTGCAAGCTTGCCAGTAACTGTCTTCAGAGAAGGTATAGTCCTGTTGATGCCTAAATTGGAACATTTCCATGGCCTTAGAACTGTAACTTTGTAAGTTAATAAATCCCTATTGCTAAAAGCCAGTCCATTCCTGGTATCCGTGGATGGCAGCTCTAGCAAACCAAACACCCTATAACTTACAAGCAGTATGTCCTTGAGCCACTTTTTAAAACTCTTTGTTCTTCATATGTAAATTGATTCATATGTAAATTGATGATAATATTAGTTTCTTCCCATCAGCTTTTTGTGAAGAATATGGAGATAAATCATATAAACCAATTAGCACAGTGCTGGCACAAAGTAGGTGCTCAATAAATACTAACTACAGTTATCATGTATGGAAGTAAGCATCATGGCATAGCTGCCCCTCTCTGCTGTTCCATTTGTTTCCTTCAGACCACAGTCTAAGGTGAGGTTTATCTCTCCTGCTTTCATTCTCATATCTTCTCCCACATGTCTCTGAGTACAGAATCCAAGTATTATGTACAGTACTTCCTTTCTAGCAGAAAAACACCCTTCTTCTTTAAATCACTAACTAAAAAACCTTCCTAGAGAAACTAACTATAACCTACCAAAGACAGTTGTTTTCTTGAACTCTACCAGCAAGTAGAAAGGAATTTGCCATGAGCCTTTGCTGGGGAAACAGACACACGCTCAGCAGCCATCTCCCAGCCCTTGCTTACACCATACCACCTTTTCTATTGTGCAGCCCTGTTATGGTCTGTTTCCATTCCACAATCTGGGGGAGATATTAGGTCTAATGAAAAGGTCCTACTAGACCTTAAGCCCAGAAACTGGGAACAAACAGCCCCAGACATGTATAAGGGCAGGAGCTCTCGGTGGCAGCCCCCCACCTCCACCCCAGGGCGAATAAATACTTCACTTGCAGACAGCACAGGGTCTCCCTCTTCTGACCACGAAGTAGGGCACATGAAACTGCTATCTACCGATCCTGACCTGAGCAGTTTGGCCTCCTTGGGAAACTGACCATGACGGGCTTTCTTCCCCTGCTCTTTCAGACCCTTGTGCTGTGTAAGTAATAAAGTGGTCATTTGCTGAAAGTTTCTACTGTGCCTGAGCCTGGGTTCCCACAACATACCATACAGCAACACACTCCACAGCCTTAAATTTAGATTTTATTTATTGCAGGGTTATATGATATGCCTCTCCATTCTATACTTTCTCCTCTAAGGTGGTTCTGATTTAAATCAAATCTGCGTAAATATTTATTCAAATAAATATTTGAATTTATATTTTGAACTAGTCAGGATGAGTTGATTTTTCCCCCAGCCATATATATTCATACTCTGTACTCATTTCAGTTCAAAATGACATTCCTTTGGTCCTTGAAAGTTTATACTTTTAAAGAAATGCTTGTTGTGTATATTTTAGAGAAACAATAGAAATGATACATTTTGTTAACTTCAATTAGTATATATTATTGTTAATTTGTTAAACAAACATTGGGTGCCTACAGTATTTCAGACACTGTCCTAGGTGCTGGGAAGACAAGGATTTAACACAATGCAAGTACCTACCATTATAGGGAGGCATGAATTTTTTAAAAAATACTGTTTTATTGAGATATTTTCACACACCCTACAGTCACCCACAGTGTACAATCAGTTAGTTATTCACAGCACCATCATACAGTTGTGTGTTCATCACCAGAATCAATTTTTGAACCTTTTCCTTACTTAAGAATAAAAACAAAAGCAAAAAAGAACACCCAAAACTTTCCATCCCCTCCATCCCACCCTATTCTTCATCTAATTTTTCTCCCCATTTTTTTCACTCATCTGTCCATACACTGGATAAAGGGAGTGTGAGCCACAAGGTTTTCATAATCACACAGTCACACTGTGCAAGCTACATAGTTATACAATCATCTTTAAGAATCAAGGTCACTGGGTTGCAGTTTGACAGCTTCAGGTATTTCCCTCTAGCCATTCCAACACACTAAAAACTAAACAGTGATATCTATATGGCACATAAGAATATCTTCCAGAATGACCTCTCGACTCCATTTGACATCTCTCAGCTACTGGAACCTTGTTTTGTTTCATCTCTCTTCCCCTTTTTGTTCAAGAAGATTTCTCAATTCCACAGTCTGGGTCCAGGCTCATCCCTGGAGTCATTTCCCACGTGCTGCCAGTGGGATTTACACCCCTGGGAGTCATGTCCCACGTTGGGGGGAGGATAGTGAGTTTACCTGCTGAATGGGCTTAGAGAGCGAGGGGGCCACATCTGAGCAACAAAGAGGATCTCTCGGAGAGAGAAGGAGACACAAATCTGAGAGAATGAGAGCATTGAGGAGGGGTCAAACTCAACTGAGTTGGGGCATAGGGTGGAGTAGTAGGCAAGGGATGTTAAGGCAGGAGACCTTTGCAGGCACCACAACCTCACTTGGGCACCTCACTTATGCCTCACAAACAAATAGACACCATGATCTAGGGATGATCACAGTGTATCACCTCCAGTCAGCTCAGTACTCTCCTAATCAACAAGCCCAGATACTGACCATCAATCAGAACACTCCAAGACTTTGTTTTCCTGAAATGGGACAGAGACAATTCAGGGTATTTTGACTTTAAAATATCTCTGCCTTTCCTCTTTCTTGAATCTAGGTAGACTAGACTATGTTCGACTGGGTTCTTCGCTTGACATAAAAAGTTTCCACTCAGCCCTTAATCACTGGTCTTTTAGTCTTCATTATTTTTCTCTCACAAAGTGCAAGAAACCAAGCACTCTAGTTTGAAGGAATGGCCCATGCAAAGGCATGGAGATGTGAAGGAACAATGACAAGCAAGGTGAATGTGGGAAAGGGACGGGGAGAGGAGAGGTGGGCAGGGACCAGGTCATGAAGGAGTCTGAACCTCCTTCTCTGTACGTAAAGAGTTCTTAACGTAGAGCAGTGCTCCTCCTGTGAACTCAGGGCACAGAAAATTCTTCGAATGACTATTTGCTCAATTCTTCCAAAGATAGCCATAAAGCCATTCTAGATGCGTAGGAGAGATGCAGATTCACTATAGCCAATGGATGCCGTAGAGCATTAGGGCTTAAATCTTTTATGGAACCCCAGCTGAGAACAAGTCTGATAGATTGAGGGGACACCAGATTTATTGAAAATATATGCTGTTTTATTGAATGGATGAGTTCTATAAGTGTAATCAGATAACTTTATTTCACCACTGCCTCTTCAAACACACTCTGGACTGAACTTTCTCAAGGCCCATGGATGAAATCTTGTGCAGATCTCCAATAGCCTTTTCAGTCACTCTTGGGTAATTAAAAGCCTTCTGAGCACTTTCAATCACAATAACAGTCTCATTTCAGTAATTTTAATTGTACAACAAAAAGCACAAATAATAAAAGAAATAAACTGATAAATGGGGTTTTATCAAAATTTTAAAAATTTGCTTCTCAAGTGATACTATCAAGAAAATGAAAATACAAGTTAGAGACTGGGAAAAAAATATTAACAACATGTATTTTGCAAAGAAATTATATCCATACTACATAAAGAACCCATACAACTCAATTATGAGAAAATAAATGACTCAAAAATATTGGGCAAAATATTTGAACATATACTTCACAAAGGAAAATATATAAATGGCCAAAAGCACATGATAAGATATTCAACATCATTAGTCATCAGAAAAATACAAATTAAAATGATGAAATACCACTATATACCCACTAGAATGGTCAAAATCTAAAAGTCTGTCAAGAATGTGGGGAAACTAGAATTGTTATACAGATTTGGTGGGAATGTAAAATGGTACAACCACTAAAGAAAAACTGGTTTTGGCAATTTCTTTTAAGGGTAAGCATGCATCTACCATACAACCCACTAATTCCACTTCTAAGTAATTACCCAGGATAAATGAAAATATGTCAAGAATGTACATAGTATTATTAATAATAGCCAAAATCTTGAAACAACTCAAATGTCCATCAACAGGTGAATGGAAAAACCATAGTATATCTATTCAGTAGAGCACTACTCAGCAATGAGAGGAACAGACTGCTGATATACACAACATGGACAAATGTCAAAAACAGTACACTGACTGAAAGACACCAAAGAGCACTTTATGATTCCATTTATATGAAATTCTAGAAAATGTAAACTCATCCGCAGTGGCAGAAGGTGGAAGAGTAATTTCCTAAGGGTGGGGGTGAAGGGGGAATGGCTGCTAAGGAGCACAACGGAGTTTTGGAGGTGCTGGAAAAGTGTGTTTTGATGTCTTGATGTACGGTATACATTGTCAAAACTCATTGTATTGTATAACTAAAATGGGTGCAGTTTACTGTATGTAAGTTTTACCTCAATGAAGGTAATTTAAGATGCCCTTCCAGTGTAATAACAACTGTAACCTCTTATGGGATTTAGAGCCTCCCCTTCCTCTAAATCTTGGAACTCTGAAGTGGGGGGTGTGGGAAAAGATCAGCATTTCCTTTCTCTTCTAGATATCACTTCCTGCTCCAATAGTTTATAAGGTTTCTGGCTTTCCAGAGTTGGCCCCAGGAGGGAGAATTAGGGAAAACTAGTCACAGTCTTCCAAGGTGGGTACAGATATGAAAGGAAATTTGTGTACTCTTGACTTGGCAAATGTCTGAAGCTGACAGTCTCATAGGAAGCTTTTGTGGGGGCCTTGGAGAGTGAACCTCCAGTTGAAATTCCCTTGATGTGGGCTGCCATTTCAAGGTGTACCCCACATGACTCTCCCAATCACTACTCAAGGCAGCCTTCTGGGGCAAGGGTGTCTTGAAAATGGCTCCAGGCTGGCTCTCTCCTGAGACTGCTGGGCCCACTGGAAAACACTGCATTCCTGCCCCCCATTGCTGAGGGATAGCAAGGGCTCTCAGTGAAGCCTTCTTCCACTCTCTCTGCTCTCATACCAGTTCTGCTCTCCAAACCTGAGGGATGAGTCAAGCTTTTTGAACAATCCTTTTGAATTACCCTTTGTCTCCTTCCTATGCCACGGGGGCTGGTGGGATGGAGAAGCTCACATACTGACAATCTTTCCAAAGAAACCCTCAAGTTATTGGCCATTTCCTTAGTAAGTCCTTTGTGGGCCATCCCCTTAGTAAGTCCTTCCCTCTTGCTTTGGAATGTGAAGGTATGTGGTGTCTACTAATTTTTTCTTGACCTTAGGGGCCTCAGTTGATATCGATACAGAAGGCGTTCTGTTTTAGCATTCCAGTTGCATATATATAATTTGTGACTATAAATACCTATAAACAAATTCTGTGAAAATATTGCTCAAACATTATGAAATTTAAAATTATAATAATTATGACATGGTGACAAATTTTTAATTAAGGTTATTGTCATATAGAATTTTCATATGACATATAAACAGCCTTTTTTACAATCCTGATTTGAATTTCCAATACTGGGTTTTTTAACAGTATGAAAAGCATTGCCTTTACTCTTTTTTGGCAGGGGGATTATATTAGAACCTATTGCTTTTTCTGGAAAATATCAATGAATATGGTATCAGCATTTGGTCTCAGCCCCTCTGATAATGTGTGCTCTCTTTAGAAGGCCAGATTCCCCATGAAATTGAATGCAAAGTTGCTTTTCTCATTCTTTTCCTCTGGTCATTTCTAGGTTTAGAAGAGCAGGTTCCTTTTGCTAAGAGGGGAGATATGTGGCAGACAGGGTGTGGTTCTAACTCAGTCGGAGGACACAGAATAATGGTTCTAACTCAGTTGGCTTGGGAAAGCTGTGCTTCCCCTTTCATGGACTTGGCAAGCCTGGGACAATCCTTGAAAAGCAGCCTTCAGGTGCAGCTGGCTAGCAGCTTACTTTCTGTAACTGTAGGAGCAGATTCTGTTCTGGGGCTGTCCCTCGAGCCCCAACAAGAATTGCTTCCTTAGCAAACAGCATGAGAATGGGCCCTCCCAGCTCCTTTTACAGCTTTTCTGGAAATGAAATGGTTCAAGCAATATCTCTCTTAAAAACCCTCCATAATTTGTTCTGCTTATTTTAAAAGTATGAAATTTTACAAACATTTACATTCCCTTTTTAATCTCCAGTTAAAGTCAGCATCACTGAATTACAGAATTTTAGAGCCAAATGTAATCTGAGATCATTACATCATAGAGAAGTAAAATGAGACCCACGGAGGTGAAGTGACCCGGTTCCCACAGCTCTGACCAGACCCCAGACACTCCCTTCAGGCTACTGCAGGGTTTCTCCACCTTGACACTACTGATAATTTGGGTCGGATAATTCTTTATTGCGGGGAGCTGACCTGTGCATTGTAGGATATTTAGCAGCCTCCCTGGCTTCTACCCACTAGATGCCCGTGGCACCTCCTCCCCAGGCTGGACAACGCAAAATTCTCCAGTCATTGCCAAATGTCCCCTAGGGGGCAAAATCCCCCAGGTTGAGAACTACTAGTCTAGAAATTTCCTCAGTCCCCTGCCCATGGTGGGCGAAGAAATGGTCATTTTATTAATGACAGCTGTTTGATCAAGTGAACATCAGTTCACTTCTCCCACTCACCTGCTCACTAAACCCAATCTTTCTTATCAAACTCCTCCTCAGTGGGAGATAAGCCCTGGGCATGGTTAAAGGATGCACAGGAATCAAGAAATTCTCTTCTGGTTCTGGAATTCAAGTAATTTCCTGTGCACGTGTTCTGTCTCCCCAACTCCTTTCTGAACTCCCTGGAGTGGAGGCGTACCCCCTAATAGGTGTGATTCATCCCAGGGACATCCCTACGTCCCTTCGGCATATGGTGCTAGGGACAAGAGAGAAGCCCGATAAATGTTATTGTCTAAACCACTCTTCCCAGAGGACTGGCTCTTATCAAACAGAAAGGGAGGCCCAGCTGCTTGGACCACTCATGTAAACATCAGGGCAAACATAAAAGAAGTACACCCTCGAAAATGACAGATGGGCAGACCTCTCTATGGCTTGAGATCCACTTAGTTACACTGAGAAGTGCAGTAGGCTGTGCTGGTACAATCAAGTCAAGAGGTAAAATAAAGCCTTTAACACAGGCATTCTTTTTCCTTTTACTTGAGTCAGGTTGAAACGGTAAACGCTGAGTAAAAATGCCAACACAATGAAAACTAAAATGTTCCTGAGATTTCCACATTCTCGCACTAAATGAATGGCCATTTTAACGAGGCGCCTGCCACGTAAAGAGCTAACCATATCAGGTGCTCTACTAGCCAGAAGGTTTTTATGGAAAACAGAACAAACCCCAGAAAAAGTCCTTATCTCTGCTCTCAGGGAACTAGAGTCCAAATGAAAAAGACAGACTCATCCAATCATCACTCATTTGCTTTGCAATTCATTCAATAAGTGCATAAGAAGAATTATCAAAATTGGATACACAGGGCAAATCACTGTGGAACAACGCAGCTAGGGAACATCAAGAATGCCCGTCTGGGGAACCTGTCCTAGAAAACATTATTTGCAAATGGCACAAGACACAATTTGACTCCAAAGGGGAGGCCTGACATTCCCCACAGGGAAACTGACAGGGGCAGATGGATGCTGGGATGGAAGTGTGTCCCCAGGCACGACGGATGGCAGCCAGGCCTGTGCTTTCCCACTGAAGAGATTTCTCATATCTCATCTCCACTTCCCAAAGAGAAGATAAAAGAAGCAGTATTGATGATGGTATAAAAGGACCCGATTTTTCCTACACACACAGTGGAATGTCGCCTTAAGGCAGAGGTTGAGAGCAATACTGAGCTCATCCCTCCTGACACCTGTGATCAAAAGCTGACCCGGGTCACAGCCCTCAAAGTGGCCAGAGGACTTCGTGTCACCTAAGCTACTCCTTACCTCTCTCCCCCCTTGAGCTATAAATGCCCCTTGGTTCACCCATCCCTCCTGGAAGCTCATCCCTAGGCAGCCTGGTTCTCCCCCACTGCAGACATTACATTACTGAGCATCACCATTACTGAGCTTTGCCCTGAGTCCCCCACTGGATCCCATGAGGCAGGCATTATTCTTATCCTCATTTTACAGATGAGGAAGCCAAAGCTCCAAAAAGTTACAAAACCTGCCCAAGGTAAGACCAACCTAAGTAGTGGAGTTGGAACCAAGAACACAGATCTGAAAGATTCTGATAATCATCTGATTTGTCCCTGCAAGGGGTCATAGTCTTTGCTCAGCTGTATATTTGTTTGTTTCTAATCTCTGACCTTCCTCCTTGTTCCTTCATTGGGTGCCCTTGGCTCTTTCTCACCATACCAGAGCCCCAGTGCTCCAGGTCCTCTGCCTGGCTGGGCTTCCTACACACGGTGCACACTCAGGGGCACTGATCTGGCCTCTCCAGTCTCAGCCTTTGCTGGCACATGAGTGTAGCCCTCTGCCCATCCCTGCAGAATGCAGCTTTGGGGTATTATCTGCTTGAAACCTAGGTTCACCTTTGCCACAGGGCCTGTTCTACATCATCCTTTTTCCTTTCTCTGCAGCCTTCTAGATGCTCATGCCCCACCCCTTGGGTCTAGCTCAGGTTCCCAGAATCTGTTCTCAGAGCTGGGCCCTCAGCATGGTCCACATCACTGTTCCAAACTTGGCCACGCTCCTAAAGCCACCCTCCTCCTCCTCCACACCCCTACACCCGCCTCTGCAGCTGACTCTTCCTTCCACTTGACACAGGCCCTCAAGGGGCATTTATAATGATAATGCAGCTAGGAAACGGGGCCTTGTCCTGGGAAATGTGAAGCACTGCAATTGTGAAGTCATAAAGACAAGTCTGAGAGGTGAGAAGTAGCCTCTGCACCCCTGTCCCATGTTGGTAACAGACCACGAGGCCCGCGTGCTCAGGGAGAGAGAGGTGATGCTAGATCGGCACGGGCAGGAAACCCCCTGGAGGACGTGGAGTCTTTGGTAGTATCATGCAGAGGGGCACAGGATTTGGGGCCAGACACACGGCCATCTCTTTCATTACCCATCCACCAATTCATTCATCCATCCATCCAACCTTTAATATGAACTGATTATGTTCCAGGTGCATGCTGGCTGCCGGAGATAGAGCAGTGAACAAGATTCCTGAGGAGCTTCATCTCCAGTGGGGGGAAAAAGGCAATAATAAAATAAACAGGATGACTGCAGCCTGGGACAGCCTCTCTCAAGGAATAGCCAGTGTGATGCGATAGAGGTAGCTGGGGTTGGTCATTTTATTCAGCATGGTCAGGAAAGGCACAGTGAGGAGGTGGCATTTGAAGGAAGAAAAGGAGCTGGCTGCATGAATTGCTGCGGGGGGAGCATCCAGGCATAGGGAACAGCCCAAGTGCAATGACTCTGAGGTAGGGAAACAGTTTTTAAAATGAGGATCAGAAAAGAGGCCAGTGTGGCTGGAAGAAAATAAGTAACATCTATTTATAAATTAATTTAAGAATTAAATTATTCTGAAGCAACTATTGGATTTTGGGAGAAATCCACAAAATCAAAAAAGGAACCATTTGGCATTTGGAGGCAACCAAAATATGAAAATGAATTTATGCCCATAATGCTAATGCTGAGCAGACCTTGTGCTCAGTGCTTTTATTTCCATGTATTAACTCACTGAATCCTAACATCAAATCTGAAGGGGTATGTACTATTTATAGACCAGAAAACCAAGTCACACAGGACATGTCACCCAAGTCCCACAGCTGAGGAGTGGCTCGGGAGACTCGAACTCAGGCAGCTGGACCCCAGGACTGCACTCAGCTGCCACACCCTGCTGCCTCGTGTCTCCTTCTCCCCAAGCCCCAGTCTGTGGGTGCTTACGTCAAGAAGCCTGTCTTGGACCCTGGACTCTCCATTGCCATTTCCAAGTCCTACCATATAAAAAAAAAAATCCAGTGCCTGTGGGATCTGATGGTGTCAACCACAGCTTCGGGGGCCCACCTCCTCGATACCCAAGCCCCTTCCTGCTTCACTTCTGATGCTGAACCAAACCAATGGTCTCCTCCCTCATTTCCTTCAACTGCTTAATACCTCTCAGAGGTCTCAGTTTCCTCACCTGTAAAACTGGCTGCTGGGAGGACCCCAAGGACTGAGGCTGGTAGGGAGCCCGGCTCAGTCCATTCTGCTTCCCTTTCAAAGGTGGTAGAAGGGGCTGGAAAAGAGGATGAGGCAGAGCTGTTAATATTAGGACTTGTGAAAAATGGAAGTTCACAGGCCATTTTCTAGAATGTGCCCATTTCTAAAAGCAAAGTGGGCCACTGCCAGGTCCTCAGGTAGGAAGTGCCAGGTGACTGTCTGAGAGTCTGAAACCCTTGTCTTCTGACACCTGTGGAGCACCTTCCCCAGGACAGGGCCCCTTCAAAAGTCCCTTGGGGAGAAAGGGAGAATTGAGCAGGGTCAAGGAAGGGGCATGGTGTCAGCAGGTGTCCAATGAGCCACGTAAACAGGCACCCTGTGCTCGCCCACCCCCAGCCCTGGTGGACACAGGGGCTGGGGTTGAGTCAAAACAAGGAAGATCAGGGTGCCAGGGTCTCATCACAGCCGAATCCCACCTTCTGTGTCCTGAGTGTGTCTGACCCTATAACGCATACATCTTAGCCCTGGAGCTTGAGGGGAGGCTGAAAGCCAGAGCTGTCTACGGACTGGGAGGTGGCAGGCTGTGGAGTCACGAGCCTCTTGCGGTCTCAGAGGTCTCTGTTCATGGTAAGTCTACCTGGTCTGTCCCCTGGGACAAGGGGCAAACAAGCCCTCACCCTGCTCAAATAGCTGTCACTGTCAGACGGGGATTCTGGTCATTTCATGTTCCCTGCCTTGTTCCCTGGAACTGTTCCTCCATCTTGATTTTTGTGATCAGAGCCCAGAAAGCTGCCAGAACTGTCCTTTCCCTTGGCCACCCTTCAAAGGCTTTCTAGAGAGGCAGTAGAGGACCAGGGCTAATGCCAAACTCCTGGGCCGAATCCCACCCATCCTGTGAGACCTGAGCAGGCCACTGAACTGTAGGGGCCTCAAATCCTCATGTGTAAAATGGATTTAATATTGGTATCCACCTCAAAGAGTTATGAAGCTACGCAAGTTAGTACTTAGAACAGTACCAGGCTCACGGTGTAAGAGTTAGCTCTTATTATTATATTTATTATTATTATTATTATTATTATTATTATTACAATTATAAGTAGTTGCACCCCTGAGTTCCTCCTCCTCGGACCCTCTCACTTTTTCTGCACTTGTTCAAAATTCAGACATGGGCTGGGCAGAGTTATCACCTCCTTCTGCAGCTCTTTGGTGACACTTGAGATGTGTAGAGGTTAGCTGGTTTTTAAATGCCTAGTTCTACCTGGGGCCTAATAGATTCTTTTTCTATCTCCACCATTAAATATTTCTCTTAGTTTTAAAAATAGGCTTTTTCTTTTTAAATATAGGCAATCGCATCCCCAGCACACAGGACAATGACTGGCACAGAGTAAGCACTTAATATATATTTTTGGAATGAATGAATGAGTGAATGAATGAATGAAGTGCTCTGTAGAATGCCAATGGAACTGGCAGAGGACTGGTTAGTATCTTCTCAAAGGACTATTTTTTAAAAAAATATTTCTGGGCAAGACTGCAACACTGAAAACTCGCCTTTCAAAGGCTGTGTGCTCTGACAGCTAAGATGTTGGGAGTTGGGAGCTCTCGACTATGCTTCTGGCCACGTTCCCAGTTAGCCGCATGACCCGAGGCTGTCTAGAGCCTCAGCTCTTCTGATAAGAATAAAACCAGCATCCTGGGAGAATGGTATAAATTAATGAGACGGCATCTCAAATTTGCCATGAGCGTCACAAAAGAAGGCCTTTTATTATTAAAATGTATGAAAAATGCATAGAGTAAATGGGGCTGTTAATTTGATGAAGACAATTCCCTTTGTTTAGTTAGCTTCATGGAGGCAAAGTTGCAGTGTTACCCTTTAGCTCTCTGAAGAGAAAGCAAATCCATTTTACTCACTACAGGTTTTAAAAGGAAAGTGAAAATATCTGTCCTCATCTCTTCACCAGTTTAAATAAAATTCTATTTAGTATTCTGGAATTTGACATGGTTTAGAAGAGAACCCCAGGGCTGCAAACATGCTTGTCCAGCTAACTGTATAAAACCAGCAATAAAAACCTTACAATTCAAGGCCGTCCTCACCCTGAACGCAGCAGCAGCTGGACGTGCTGCAGGAGGCTGGTGACGGCATCGAGGGTTACTAGTCACTGCAGTCCAGCCTTGCTGTGAGACTGCCACAAAGGAGGTGATGATTTTCTAAACATCTCTTTTAAAAGTCTCAGGTGTCAACACACCTTCCCTGATAGCACTACAGCTTCCAAATTCAGCCACATGAAAAAATCTTGTCATTTTGCTTAAACATCTCCTGCAAGATACAAATGAGCAGAGTCTAGAATCGCTGTTTCAGAACGAAGTTAGGGGCAGTTCAGTTTGGGCTTTGTGACCCAAAAGCATGCCTTGGAACAGCATTTACCAAGGTGGGTTCAATGGGAGGGAAGCAAATAGATAACACAAGACCAAACACAAAAACCAAAAATTTGGTGAAATAAGTCTGGGAGACTCTGAGTTAGACAGAATTCCTTACTGCAGGCCTTCTCAGAGCCTTTAATGTACTAACATGTAGTGTGACTCTCCAGAAGAAGCTTATAGTATGCCTGATTCTCAAATTTATTTTTTTACTCCTTGCCTCAAAGCAACATCTCAAGGAATTAGAAATAACACTTATTAGCACAGCAAACTTTCCCACAAAATAGACCTCTTTAACCTCTATTAACTATAAGATAAATATTACTCTTATTTCCCTGTAAGCAAGGGAGGCAGCCAACAGGAACTAGAATCTTTATTCTGACTCAAGTTTTTCTGCACACACCCCCTCCCCCACTCCATTTGTCTTTTTACACCAGAGCTGTATTAGTGATTACTCTTCAAGTAGAGAAATCGGACATTGGCAAGTGGGTCTCCTACAAGTTAATAGAGTTTGGCTGGCTGAAAGGGGGTAGTGGTGCCTGTCTGAAATGGCAGAAGATTACAGAGCCTATCACCTACAAATATCACCTACCACATTGACTTAATTGCAATATGGTAAGACCAGCTGATGCCCCACTTGGACTCCTGGAGTCACCAACCTTATGGAGGCTGCCAGTCAGCACAAAGCTGCATGGCTATAGTGTCTTCCTTAAGAGAACTTGATTTGGTAGAGATTGCTAATTGTTTACCCACCATCCATTCTCCCCTTCTTCCATGGGTTAACAAAACAAAACAAAACAAAACAAAAAAACCCCACAAATACCTGGAATAAAGATTTCATTTCCTAGTTTCCCTTGAGCTAGCTGTGGCCAATGAACTGTACATGGAAATATTGAGTGACAACTTCTAGAAAACCCTGTCTTAGGACAGACAGCTGATGTGGGCCATATCCCCCTCCTCCCTTTTCCTCAAGGCTCCCCCTCCTTGCTGGCTAGAACATGGAAAAATGGTGGTACTTGAGCAGCCATATTGGACCATGAGGTGGAAGCCATTTGCAGAGGACACCCAAGCAACAAGAGATGAAGCCCTAGGCCCCGACAACTTTATGAACTGGATTTTTCACCTCTGGATTCTTTTTACATGAGACAGAAATAAATTTCACTCAACTAATATACTGTTATTATGGATTTTCTATCACAGATGAATTTTCTTATCTAATAGCACTTTAAAAAGCCAAACGCTTTTTTATTAGTAAATAATTTTAAAATTATAGAGAAGTTGCAGGAATAGTACAAAGAACTATGGCAAACCCTTTATCCAAATTTACCAATAATATTTTTCCACATTTGCTTTATCATTCTCAATCTCTTTCTCTGTCTCCCTTTCGCTACACACACACACAAACACACACACACACACACACACACACACACACACAGACTTTTTAAAACCATTTTAGAGGGAGCTGCATACTTTATGCCCCTTTACTCTTAAATTCGTCAATGTGTATTTCCCAAGAACAAGGACAAAGAATTCCTACATAACCACAGTTATCAAATTCAGGAATTCTTAAATGTCTCAGGTATTGCTTTTTAAGGAAATGTTTTTTTTTAAAAAAAAGCAAAATTTTATTGTTTGCATATCTAGCCTATTGCCACTCCCACCTCCCTACTCTTCAAAATTCACAAATTTGCCTTTTTTCCTGTTCTCAAGCTCAGTAGTAGCATGCTCTGGATGCAGCAGCTCCCCCCAACATGTTTCCCTAGATCTACCAGGCAATCCCCTTCTCTGGTTACTCCCCAATCCAGGATCCAGAGTTCTGCCTCTTCCAGTCACAGTGTGGCCACTCATTATGGCAGCACTTAGAAATTCTCACCTACACAGCAGTCAAGAGAGGAAACTACCCAGTTGTGCACATGGCTTCCTATAATTGCCTGATGGAATCAATATACCAGGAAAAATTGCACTGGCGCTTGAAACAGCCATGGGAACTCGGATCATTTAAGCCTTCTGAATGTAACTGGCCATTAAATAGTTGATTGAGTTTTGTTCAAATACAGTAGCAATCGATATCTTGCCATGCATTTGACAAAGGTGACTTAGAAGATACAATTTATTGGTCCTTGAGAGTTTATTTCCATCTTATTTGTGTTTCTGGCAAGAACCAGGCTTGCTGATACCCTATCTATTCCTATGTAGAGATGCAGAGCTCTCTACATCTTCACTGAGCCTATTCTTTAGGTATTAATCAGTTACTGGCTTTTTTATAATGAAAAGCAACATAATTTTAAAAATTAATGAACAGCCCTACTATGGCAGCGCCTGTGCAGCCCACCGTGTAGTGGGCTCCGGCCGGGGTCCCCCGCGCCTGTCGCCGCCACTCGCGCTGTCCCCTCCGCCTTCGCGCCCTGCGTGGATGCGGGCGCCACCTCCCCACTGCTTCCCTCTCCACTGCGGTCATGTAGGAAATTGCAAATCATGTGAAGATGGGACTCCTGGTATTTGTACGTAATCTGCTGCTAGCCCTCTGCCTATTTCTGGTACTGGGATTTCTGTATTATTCTGCTTGGAAGTTACACTTACTCCAGTGGGAGGACTCCAGGCCTTGCTGCAGCACAACTTTGGAACCCTGAATGAAAGTCATGATTTCTAAAAGCATTTATTGAATTTGGATGTATAAAAAAATGAGTAAAACTAAAAATAATATAACTATTTACCTCAACCTACAGATCCCATTCAGCATCCTCCAGCAAGTCAGACTAGAAATGGTCTCATAGAGCTGAAACATGTAGCTGTATATTCATGTATAACATGTAACAAGTACAAAATGAGCAAAAATGAATATACATTAGACACAATAAATTGTTTCCTTTGTGGGAGGAGGGAAATGGGGAAAAGGGAGAATAAAAATTGTGACTTGAATTATATTATTTTCCATTGGGTTCTTCGTAACTCCCTCAATGATTGGATGTTTGTTTCTGTATCCCTATAGACACTCCATGGTAGCTGGGAGGATAGTCTGAGCACACAGAGGAAGCCCTTCTAGGGAGTAAAACGACCGACAGGGGCACTGAAAACTACTAAACACTGCTGAGAGAAATGAAAGAATATTGAAATAAATAGAGAAATATACTGTTGTTCATGGCTCAGAAGACATGATATTGTTAAGATGCCAAGTCTCCCCAATTTGTCTTGAGATTCAATGTATTCTCAAAAATGTACTTTTTTTGTTTGTTAGAAATTGGCAACCTGATTTGAAAATTTATATGGAAATGCAAAGGACCTGGAATAGTCCAAACTATTTTGAAAAAAGAACAAAACTGAAGGATTTACACTACCTGATTTTAAGACTTATAAACCTACAGTTTTCAAGATATTGTGGACTATGCCAGATAGATATATAAGGATACATATATAAATCAATGGAACAGAAAAGAGAATCCAGATATAGATCCATACATATACAGCCAATGGATATTTGACAAAGGTACCAAGACAATTCAATGGAGAAATGATAATTGCTTCAATAATAGTTACATAAATGTGAACCTCAACTCTTATTGCTCACCATTACAAAATTAATTCAGAATGGATCATAAACCTAAATGGAAGAACTAAAACTATAAAACTCATCGAACAAAATATAGGAGAGAATCTTAGCGACCTTGAGTTTGAACAAAGATTTCTTGAATAGGGCACAAAAGCACTGAAAATATTAATATTTTAGACTTTTGCTCTTTAAAACAGCTGTTACAAAAATTTAAAGACAAGTTAAAGACTGGGAAGAAAACATATGCAAAACACATATTCAACACAGCACTTGTATCTAGAATATATAAAGAACTCTTACAAGTCAATAATAAAAAGATAAACAGCCCAGTTAAAATGAGCAAAGATATGAGTAGACACCTCACCAAAATAGATATCCTGATGTCATGCAAGCACATGAAAAGATGCCCATCATAGTCATTAGGAAATTGCAAATCAAAACCATAGTATGATGTTGCTTTACACCCTTTAAAATAGCTGAAATTAAAAAAAAAACAAAACAGACCAAAACAGGTGTTGGCAAGGATGTGGAGTAACTGTAACACTTACACACTACTGGTGGAAATGTAAAATCATACATCTACTTAGGAAACTAGCTGTTTCTTAAAAAGTTAAGCATTCACCTAACAAGCCTCCAGCCAATCTAAGAGAAATGAAATCATACCTCCAAACAAAGACTGGTACGTGGATATTCCCAGCAGTTTTGTTTGTAATAGTTAAAAATTGGAAACAACTCAAATATCCATCAACAGGTAAAAGGATAAACAAATTGTGGTCTATCCATACAATAGAATGCTACTCAGCAATAAAAAGAAATGAACTATTGATACATGCAGTAACATGGATGAATCTCAAAATCAGGCTGAGTGATAGAAGCCAGACACAAAAATGTATGATTCCATTTATATAAAAATTCTAGAAAATGCACATTTATTTATAATGACATAAAGCAGATTTGTGGTAGCCTATGAACAGAGCGTAGTGTGGGGAAAAAGAAATGGATTTAAAGGGGCATAAGGAAACTTGACATTGATGAATATGTTCATTATCTTAAATGTGATGGTTTCACAGAAGTTTCACGTATGTCAAAATTTATCAAATTTTACACTTTATCTATGGGCAGTTGATTGTTTGTCAACTGTTCTTCAGTAATGCTATTTAAAAAGAGAGAAAAATGACCAGTTACCTTCAAAAAAACAACAATCAGTCTGACAGTTGATCTCCCGAGAACAACAATAAAAGCCAGTGGACTGTTTTATTCTATTTAGGGAACTGTCAACCTAGAATCTGTATATGCAGTTAAACTATCTTTCAAGAATGAGACAATTTTAGACAAATGCTGAAGAAAGTTCACTACCAACAGATACTCACTAAAGAAACTTATAAAAGGTAAACCTCAGAAGAAAGATGCAGGAAGGAATGACAAGCAAAGAAAGGTCAACCTGTGGGTAAATCTAAATAAACATTGGCTATATAAAAGAAAAACAGTATTGTCCAATATTTGACATTATAAAAACAAAGGGATGGAACTATATACTACCAGTTGTCAATAGTGTATAAACTGGGAGAGAATATTAAGAATTAAAGTTTTTTCCTTGTATTGTTTGGTAGGAGAGTTAAATATATTCATAAACTTTATTAAGTTAAATATGCAGGTAAAATGTCTAGGCTAACCACTACAAGAATAGGAAGAGTGCATAAAGTGCATAACCTAAAAACTAGTAGAAGGAAAAATGTATTGAGGAAAAAAAGAAGACTGGAAAGTCAATAAAAGAAAATATAATGTTGATGGAAGAGGTTACCACTTAATATCTGAAACTGAAAGCTGAATTTATTGGTAGTTTAAGCAAAGAAGTGCTGTACTTGAGCCAAGCAGAGAGCTGTCTTTGTAGCAGTGGTTCTCAGAGTTTGGTCAAAACTATTTTCATGGACAAAAAACATCAGCAACACATGAAAAAATAGGCAAAATGAACTTCATCAAAATTAAAAACTTTTATACCTCAAAGGACATTATCAGAGCAAAAAGGCCACTTATGGAATGGGAGCAAATAGTTGCAAATCACATATCTGATAAGGGAATAATATCCAGAATATAAAAAGAATTGCAATTCAACAACAAAAAGACAAACAACCCAATGAAAAAATGGGCAAAGGTTGTGTGACAACAGTCTGGATGGAAAGGATTGTTTTTCTCAATTAGGAGATGAAGCGAAAGTGGTTTATCATTTTTTTTTTAGAGGGGGGTAAAGTTTGTGAATGGAAACCAACTTGTTTAAAAATGTTTTACTTTTAACAAGTGTAAGACGAATTTAACTTTTCATGCTATTGAGATTCACTTCCTCCCCAAAACTGCTAAAGCAGGGAGGCTAAAAGAAGTAATTTTTTTAAGCCAACAATAAAACTATAATAAAACTTGAAAAAAAATTAATGAACAAATTGTGCCTAAGAGTCTCCCCCTGAGTGCCTCTTTGTTGCTCAGATTTGGCCCTCTCTCTCTAGCTAAACCAACTCAGCAGATGAACTCACTGCCCTCCCCCCTATGTGGGACCTGACTCCCAGGGGTGTAAATCTCCCTGGCAAAGTGGAAAATGACTCCCAGGGATGAATCTGGACCCGGCATCATGGGATTGAGAATATCTTGACCAAAAAGGGGATGTGAAATGAAACAAAATAAAGTTTCAGTGGCTGAGAGATTCCAAATGGAGTCGAGAGCTCACTCTGGTGGGCACTCTTACACACTTAAAGTCTTTTGAGGTTTTAAGGTATTGGAATAGCTAGAAAAAAATACCTGAAACTATCAAACTGCAACCCAGTAGCCTTGACTCTTGAAGACGATTGTATAACAGTGTAGCTTACAAGGGGTGACAGTGTGATTGTGAGAGCTTTGTGGATCACACTCCCTTTGTCCAGTGTATAGATGGATAAGTAGAAAAATGGTGACAAAAACTAAATGAAAAATAGAGTGGTGGTGGTGGTTGTGGTGGTGGGGTGATTTGGGTGTTCTTTTTTACTTTTTTTTTAATGCTTATTTTTACTTTTCCTGGTATAAGGAAAATGTTCAAAAAATAGATTGGGGTGATGAATATGCACAACTATATGATGGTACTGTGAACAGTTGATTGTACACCATGGATGATTGTATAGTATGTGAATATATCTCAATAAAACTGCCTTAAAAAATTAATGAACAGTAGTGGGTGTGTACTAAAATAACTGTGCTGCTCCCAGGGAAAAGGCGCCAAGGAGAGGTGGTGTGGACAGGCTGGCGGCTGCCTTGCTAACATGGGCTAACAAGGGCCCACTCCTTCAGATATTGAGGTGAAGCTGATGTAGGGAACCAGGTAAGCCCCCACACCTGATGGTGACCCACTTGTCTAAGGAGGTCCTAGGTAAGGCTCACATTCCTTCTCTCTCTATTCAGATTGAGTCTCAGAACCCATTCCAGGCTCTCGCCAGCTGAAATGGGAGAGGGTGGGAAGGTAATGCTTTTCTGTCAAATGAAATGCATTGACTGCCCTTTCAGGGAAGGCCACTGTTTGTTTGCTAGAGCAGCCGTAATGCAATATACCAGAAATGGATTGGCTTTTTTTTTTTTTAATTCAATTTTACTGAGATATATTCACATTTCATGCAGTCATACAAAGAGTACATTCCATTGTTCACAGCACCATTACACAGTTGTGCGTTCATCACCAAAATTAATTTTTGAACATTTTCATTACCACACACAAAAGTAATAAGAATAAAAATTAAAGTGAAAAAGAACAATTAAAGTAAAAAGGAACACTGGGTGTCTTCCCCCCCCCCCATTTTTCTACTCATCTGTCCATAAACTAGACAAAGGGGAGTGTGGTCCATATGGCTTCCCCAATCACACTGTCACCCCTTATAAGCTACATTTTTATATAATCGTCTTCAAGATTCAAGGGTTCTGGGTTGTAGTTTGATAGTTTCAGGTATTTACTGCTAGCTATTCCATTTCATCAGAACCTAAAAAGGGTTGTCTATATTGTGCGTAAGAGTGCCCACCACAGTGACCTCTCGGCTCCTTTTGGAATCTCTCAGCCACTGAAACATTTCATTTCCTTTCACATTCCCTTTTTGGTCAAGAAGATGTTCTCCATCCCACGACTCCCCAGGAGTCATATTCCATGTTGCCAGGGAGATTCACTCCCCTGTGTGTCTGATCCCACATAAGGGGGAAGGCGGTGATTTCACCTGCCAAGTTGGCTTAGCTAGAGAGAGAGGGCCACATCTGCGCAACAAAGAGGCATTCAGGAGGAGGCTCTTAGGCACGATTGTAGGGAGGCCTCTCCTCTCCTTTGCAGCAACAGTCTTCCCAAGGGCAAGTCCTGTGGTAGAGGGCTCAGCCCATCAAACC
Organism: Choloepus didactylus; assembly: GCF_015220235.1. Lineage (NCBI taxonomy): Eukaryota > Metazoa > Chordata > Mammalia > Pilosa > Megalonychidae > Choloepus > Choloepus didactylus. The sequence goes on along the minus strand of NC_051309.1, from coordinate 166,539,314 downwards.
ACCAGTCCCCTATGTCTGTGGGCACATCAGCAGCCATCAAGGTGGAGAAGCCCAACACCCCTGAATTCTCCATCAGCTCTTCAAGGGGGCTCTGCATATTTTTTTCTCATTGTTTTTTTTTTTTAATTAACTCTTTTCTTTTTAAATTAACTATACCAAAAAAATAAATAAATAAAACATACTATAAAAAAACATTTCAAACAAACATAAAGTAACAAGGGAGTAAGAAAAAGACAACTAACCTAAAATACCTACTTTACTTCCAACATGTTCCTACTCTACCCCAAGAAAATAACCTAATATAGCAACATTTCTATGAACTTGTTCCTCCCATATCCATCAGAACTTAACAAACCATAGTCATTTCTGGGCATTCCCAGAATGTTAAATTTACCTACAATAGCTTATCTGTTCTTAATGAGTTATTATTCCTCCTCCATTAATTGCTCTCTATCACTAGTTCCCCTACATTCTACATTATAAAGCAAAATGGATTGGCTTTTACAATGGGAATTTAGTAACTTGAAATTTACAGTTCTAAGGCCATGAAAATGTCCCAGTTAAGGCATCAATAGTATGATACCTGGACTTTGAAGAAAGGCTGCTGGCATCTGGGACACCTCTGTAACAGGAAGACACATGGTAACACCTGCTGGCTCTTCTCTCCTGGGTCTGGTTTCAATGGCTCTCACAGCTCCTCCAGGGGCTTTTTCTCTCTAAGCTCTCTCCAGACTTCTGTGGGTTTTTCTCTGTCTGAGTTCTCTGGGCTTCTTCCATCTTCTATCCTCATAAAGGACTCCAGTAAAAGATTAAGGCCCACCTTAAATTGGGTGGGTCACATCTCAATTGAAACAACCTAATCAAAAAGTCCCACCGACAACAGGTCTGCACCCACAGGACTGGATTAAAAGAACATGGCCTTTTCTGGGGTGCATAACAGCTCCAAACCAGCACAGCCACTGTCTTTGAATAATTGCTGGTACATCTTCAAACTGCAGTCCCATTGATTTAGAATCAATGTGAGGAGACAAATGAATAAAATTATAGGTAGAGAAAGTGCTTCCACTAAAGGGGAAGTCCTTAACACGGCTCTCAGATGTCATGCTGCCACTGCTGGGTGGATCTCCACAGTCAGGCCCTTTGGCCACTATGCTGGTTTGGATATATTGTATCCCCAAAAAGCCATGTTCTTTAATGCAATCTTGTGAGGGCAGACATTAATCTTTTGATTGAGTGTTTCCATGGAGATGTGACTCAATCAACTGTGGGCAAGACCTCTGATTAAATTATTTCCATGGAGATATGGACCCCACTCATTCAGGGTGGGTCTTAATCAAAGCTCACAGACAGAAGGAGCTCAGAGCAGCTGAGAGAGACAACCTGAAGAGAAGCTTGGGAGCTGACAGAGATGCTTGCTGATGCTTAGATATGCTTGGAGATACCGACAGAAGGATGTCTGGAGATGTTAAGCTAAGAGAAACCCAGAGACATTTTGGAGAAGGTCATGCTGAAACCAGAACCCTGGAGTAAAGGATCAGCAGATGCCAGCCACATGCCTTCCCAGCTGACAAAGGTTTTCCAGACATCATCGTCTGTTCTTCAGTGAAGGTATCCTCTTGTTCATGCCTTAATTTGGAGATTCTCATGGCCTTCAGACTGTAACTTTGTAATCCAATAAGCCCCCTTTATAAAAGCCAATCCATTTCTGGTATTTTGCATGATGGCAGCATTAGCAAACTGGAATAGGCACCCCTTACTGGGATACTGCAATTGTTAATGGTTGATGAGTTCAGAGTGGGAAAAATTTCTGGCCAAGATCCTTCAGGTCAGGTGGTGATAGAAGCGGCATAGTAGAGAGCAAGGAGGTGGGTGCCGCAACCCGAGCAGGAGTAGCAGCTGGGCTACTCCCAACTTGTCACCTGGGATCTCTTGTTCTGCCCCGCCTGTGGTCAGGATGAAATTGCATTTCTTTTTAGGGCTTTGGACCTGAAAACGGGGACACAGCCTCCAGCACCGTCCTCAATCCCTAAAGCAGCCGGCGTTCGAGTGATTGAGCGTGCGCACATGAGGGAACGGTTAGACACCTGTACCCAGATCTGAAGAGTTACTTTTCACTCCACCCACATCACCATACGTTCAACTGGTAAGGAAGTTACAAAACAAAACGGACTCAGTCAATGATAGTTTTACACTGTTCCCAGAATAAAATCCATTCTCCTTGCAAGCCCCTGGGGATACGCGTCCCGCTAGCCTTGCGTGCTCCCCGTGAGGCTTCCGCTGGCTCTCGACCCTGGGCCACACTGACCTGGTTTCTCCTGGCACACTCCTCCCTAGGTCTTCATTACCGAGGTCTTGAAACGTCACCTCCTTGGACCTTCTCAAATACCGGCTGTTAAAGTGCACCACTTCGTCTGTCTGAGCCTGGGTTTTCTCTCCTCTCACCCCGTTTTATGGCCGCTCGTCAGTTTCCAGCAGACGGGCTACGGGATGCCTCCCTGTCTCCCACAAGGAACACAGGGCGGCTCCTGGCAGGTGTCCAGTACAGATTTGTGCACTGAATGAACAATTACGATATAATCCAGAATCCCATCAACAGACGCCATTCCAGAGGATATCAGAAGTGAAAATTTCCTGAAAATTGGGCACCTTCAATTCCTTTCCAGAAAGTGTTTCCAGAGTCAGTTAAAAAATCATTGTAATGGACAGACGTCCTGGTTTCTTAAAAAAAAAGCACACAAAAAATGGGATTTTAAAAAAAGAGCTAAAGGTGGGGGAAGATGGTGGGACTATTGTGGAAAATTACAAGAAATATTTGTATCATAGTTTATTATATTTTCTACATTTGTATTATTTTTGCACAATACATTTGTATTATGGAAAAAATACAACCAAATGTAATGTGCATGTACTTTCTATTCTGATTCCACAAACTAATTGTAAAAAATCAATTTTGAGGCAATCAATTTGAATATGGACTAGGTATTAGATGATTTTTTAAAATATTGTTACTGTTGTTAGGTGTAATAATTGCATGGTGGTTATATTTTTTAAATGTCCTTATTTGTTTGTTATCCCTATTGAAATCTTCACAGGTAAAATGAAATATCTGGGATTTGCTTTAAAACACATCAGCAAAAACAAAGCATAGCATAAAAGTGAGGGAGGGGAACAAGGTTAACAAAATATTAATAATTATTGAAGCTGGGTTTGGATTCATAGAAGTTGGTTATGCTATTTTTTCTACTTTTGTGTAATTTTGAAATTTTCCGTAAGAAAAAAACTCTTCAAAGTCACTGAATCCACAATCTCATACCCTTGAACCAGGATGTACCATTTTTTTCTCCATTAATCAATTCAATCCATATTTATTAAAACTCTGCCATGGTAAGCACTGTGGCAGGAATTGTGAGAGGTTCGAGCTACATGAGACATTATCAAATATCAAATATTTGTAGTGGTTTATATTTGACCACTTGGGCATGGAAAACCCTAACCCTTCCCAGATGCTGGGTATGGTGATTTAGACGACCTCAGTTCTAAAACTGGCTATGCCCTTTACTTAAAGGTGATCTTGGACAAACCACCTAATTTTTCTAAGTCTTACTTTCCTCATTTTAAAAAGCAGCTTATAACAGTGCCTACTTCTTGGTGTGGTTTTAAGTATTAAATATGATTATAATAGGTCTTGTCATGTACCTGTCACTTGGTCAGGAGTCAATAATAGCTAGATTATCCGGTTATGCGCAGCTCACCAGTAGTCCTTGTAAAATTAAAAAAAGGTGCCCCTTTTAGGGCATGTGTAGCTCTGAATAAGGGTGCAGAGCTTGGTGAGGGGAGGAAAGGCTGGTTTCACTCCTCCCTCTCTGTGGAGGGCTCAATGTGCACAACCCACGTCCTGCCTCAGAATAGGTTTTTCAGACCCATCCAGATCCCCACCAAATTTCCCAAGAAGAATACAAACTGCAGAGTTTGCCTACAATTTAGCATGTGAGTGAATGTGCTCAATACTCAAAGAGCAGTTGGTTGATGCTGACTGGCTTGTGTTTGGGAGCTGCCGTGGCATAACTGCAGGGCAATCAAAACAAAACAACAACAACAACATCTATGCAGCAGATGCTTGGCAACTAACTCCCCTCTCATGAAGGGGAACTTCACACCCACTCTGCTTCTTGACTATCCAGCCTGAAGCATCCCAGGCTGGGGTCCTGTTAAACATTGTATGTCAGGTGCCATTCCTAGCACTCAAGGAATACCAAGTGATTCATTTGTTAAATGTATTCCCAGTTCTCCTAAAAGGTGGCAATAGGTGTGGTGACAAATGCATTAATAAAGAGATTCATTTACTTGTTACACTCTGGATGAAAGTTACTTTTTCACTGGGCTTGATTAAAACATATCTTGTTTTGTCTTCTTTTTCCCAAGAAAAGGCTAATGCTTCAAGACATTCACTTCAGCATGTGCTTTGCTGTGCAAGGGACTGAAATGTACCTTCCAAATCTCAACTGCAGGCACCATGAATGCCTCCATGGACAGTCACACATGTGCACATTTGTATTTTAGCTGCAGATGAAGCTAGAATATGCCTGAGTGTGTGGGTGTCCATTCTGGAGAAGCACGTGCCTTGTTCACTCAGATTACTGTACTGCAGGATAAATGTACAAGGGCTCATATACACCTTATTTAGGCATGAAGAGATGCCACACAAAGACATTTGGAAATCACACACACACACAAAAAAAAAAACACTAACAAATCCATTACAATAACACACTATCTGGAAGGCTACAGAAATACAAAGTTGGTTTCAGTTTAACAGTGAGCCCTCACCAATGTTACAATGTTTAAGATTGCTATGGTTTAGGAATTTTTTTTTAGTAACACATCACATAAATACACATACACACATATATACATTATACACAGACACACACAAATATATAAATACAAATGTATATACATATATAAAACTTGAATCACACCAGAAAAATGAAAAGTCAAAAAATGCTAAACCAAATAGTCAAGTGAAATTAAATAAAAATTCATATACCAAAGTAAATTACAGTAAGCAGTTCCTTTTATACAATTTGCCTTTGAATAGTCTGATAACTGACTGTCGTCTCCCAGAAAACAACTGTAGGCATCATCAGATAAAGCAAACAGGATACATCAAGTCTATACAGGAAAGCATTGTGTGAGTACATTTTTTTTTGCGGGAAGCCAGTTACATGCTACATTTCTCTTAAGAATCTGCTTGAAATATTGGTCCCAGCTGTGTCATGAATAGCCACCTCTTTGCTCTTCAGTGCATTTAGATTTCTTGAAGAGAACAAGGTGCCTTCATTATCTACAGAATTTATATCAGATAAAAGTCTTTTTAAGAATTTTGAATACATGCTTGATTAGAATTGGGACTAATTGACACTTTGAAGATGTATTTTAAACAACTTTTAGTAATGAGATTACAGTGACCATTAAACACTTCTATACTTTCTAATTTAAGTAACATTATTTTATATCTTTAAACCTACTCAACTGTTTTATATGAGAAGGTGGAAAATTAGCATAATATTTTATTTCAAAGAAAGGTTCTATAGTTTTAATCTTAATCAAGCATGATTATTCAAAATGCATATTATTAAGGTCATTTTCTTCTAATTCCGTCGCTTCTTACAGCTTGCCTTTTGGTCACGTTATAGCTATATGCATTTTTCCTCCTACTTTCAAAAGCAATAGAAGCTCTCTGTAAAAATTCAATTATCACCTATCATTGTACCACACAGAGATAATTACTTAACAATTAAGCATCATGCCTGTTATCTTCTAGACAAATGTATTATTAAAACAGTGTTTATTAAAACAAAATAACGCATAGTAATTTATAACTTCATTTACCTTCTTACCAGTAACATATAATGGGTAACTTTCCTTATGGAAATATTTAGTTTTTATAGAGTGATATGATTATATACATTATATTATATAAATGCATATATAATATATTATATATAACAGATCATTTTTAATGACTGCATAGTATGCCATTATATAGATGCAGCACAATTTATTTAACCAGTCCCTAATGTGGGTAAATTAATATCATAGAAAAATGTTACAAAAACTTCCTTGTACATATATCTTTGCAATTTTTTTTGTATTTAAAAGGCTTTCTTTATAAGTACGAGTCTATATATTTTTTCTGTTTCTTATCACCACAGATAAATTGAGAGTTAAGTAAATGACAAGGACATTGGCAAAGATGCCTCCCCAAAAGCCCACATGAGCCTTGGAAAGCACATCTTTGTACATTTTGTGTTAGTCAAACACCTACATATTTTGATATTTTCTATGCCTGAGAACCAGAAAATTGCAGAAGAAAAATTCTGGTGGAAGGATTTAGGACTTTTTCTAATACTCCCTGCAAGTCTAAGTCTACTGGAGGCTAGAAATCCAAGCCTGCCTCCTCTCTCTAAATGATGTGATGTTTGTGAAATTTGACCAAAGGCTGCACTTGCCCTTCCTGTGCTTTTTCTCCAGGCTGCTCTTCTCCTTCCAGTAACTCTAGGGAGTGGAAGGCTCTCTGTACCCCCATAGTCTAACACTCATCCCAGAAGCAAAGGGAATTGAGGAAATTATAAATATCTTTGCTAATTCTAAGTATGGCAGTGAACTGAAAACAAATAACTTGTTAAAGACTCCAAGAGTAAAAGTCAAACTCTGAAAATTAAGTAAGACTTCAAAATAAACATTGTTTCTTTGACATTTTGTTGGACAGCTTTTGACCCTCTTGTAACACAAAATTTTCATTCAAGGCGTTTTCCATGTCACAATTTGCCATTGCATCATACCATGTCATGGTATAATCTTTCAATGGGCTATTTGTTTAGAGATATTTTTTTTTTCTTATTGCCAATTCTGTGGACAATGAATTACTTCAGTGGGAAACACTATTCAATTTTCACAGAAATATCATGTGTGCAATTGTATTCTCTTGTGTTTTCACTGGTTTTGTGTGTTAAAAGAAGAAAGTATTTTTTAAAATACAAAACAAAACAAAACAAAAATAGCACAGGATAAAGACAAATGAAATCCAAATGTGCTCTCTGCGTCTCTGAGCATTGTGCTCTTGACCTTTAGTGTGGAGGTGGGACTTGACCAAGGTCATGCAGCCAGTAACCAGGAGAGCCAAGATTTGAACCTAGATACTCTGGCTACGGAGTCCCTCTTCTTGATATTACTATCTGGCTGATTCCACCACATGCCAACCAGCCAGCCCTGTAGTTAAGTAAAAAGTTTAAAAATGAAGAGTGTCCACTCTAGAAAAGAAATTTAATCTGAGATGTCCAGACAGAACTCTGGGAGGTAGAGGCATACCAAAATGAAAGCTGGGGATTAAACTGAAGTCTGTACACCTTTCATGCTCCCAGTATTTTGGAAATAAACTTTATTCACTCCAAGCAGAAGTATTCTTAGGAGACTTGTGAGTCTTCATAGAAGAAACTAAGTGGCCCAATTTTAAAAAATCCCTGAAACACTGTTTGTGGTGTTTCCCAAATCAAAACCTGGCTCACTGCATGATCACCAAACAAAGGAGGCCCACCAGTTACCAAACCCCATAAATCACATCAAGACTCCAGTCAAATGTTTTAAAGCCTCATTCTTAGGTATTTGAGAAAAGACAGTCTGAAACAAGCAAGGAAGCAAACTGAAAAAAGGAACTCAGAGGACACAGTAACAACACAGGTAGTAGAAGAAATGTTTACAAAAATCTATATTTCATCTTCTCAGAGCAAAAAAAAAAGAATATATTTTATCCATAAAATAAGGACAGAATATTTTTAAAAAGAACAGAAATGAACACCTTGGAAATTAAAAATCTGAAAACAAAAGATATCAATGGCAGAAAAGATAAGAAAATTAGAGGCTCAATCCATGTGGTGCAATGTTCAACTAACATAGCACAGGAAAGAGAAAATAGAAGAAATAAAAGGGAGGAACTTAGCAAAATAAAAATAGAGGAAATTTTCCCAGAAATGAAAAGCATGAGTTTCCAGATTAAAAAGACCCAAGTGCTCAAAACAATGAATGAAAAAGCATCCAAATCATAGCAAATTGCCATGAATACAAAAGGAGGAAAAAACCAGTTCACATTGAAGGAAATGGAGAATGGAAATGGCAGAGGACTTCCCAGTAGCAATCATAGAGCCTAGAAGGCAGTGGAGCAGCCTTCAAAATTCTGAGGAAAAAATTATTTCAGTTGGCAGTTCTATACCCAGCCAAACTATGAAATGTGAGGGGAGAATAAAGATATTTGCAGATAGGAAGAACTCAAAAATTACCTTCCAGGCACCTTTTCTTAAGAAGCTACTGGAGGATGAAACACAGAATTAAGCCAAGAAAGAAAAAGACATGGGAACCCTGGAGAAGAGAATCCAACTTAAGAGAATGACAAAAGCAAGTCCCATGACCTCAGCACCCAGGGCTGGAGAAAAATACCAGACCAGACCCAGGTGGGACAGAGGCCCAAGAGATGAAAATCTCAGAGGAAAGAGGGATAAGTGGAACACACAAAGTGTTTGAAAGCTTTTCAATGAAAAAAAAAATTAATAATCATGTGATCTGTTACCACATTTGAAAAAGCATTAACAACAGGCCCATAGAAAATTTAATAAAATTTTAAAAAGAGGTCATTATTGCAGTATATAAAATGAAACATTATAGTAAGCTACTTGGCTCAGCAGTGACAATATTTACATAACCACAGTAATATATATCAATGGTGATTTAATCAAAATTGTTACAATAAGTTGTGGGGAGAAAAGGAGAGAAAACTGTGGGAGAGAGAGCCAAGTTCTCATCTACTGTGACTGAGGGTCAATAGTTAAAGCCTAAAATCCTCAGCAAACATAGTCAATGTAAGCAGAAGGAAATCTCAGGAATGATGAATGAGAGGCTGGCTATTAATACTCTGTCTCCAGAGAGGTAGTCTGGGAGGCTGGGGGCCTAGGGTGGGGGGGATTTTCATTGTTTTTACTTTGTTCTCCTTTTGAATTTTGAATGATGTAATTGTATTACCTATTTCAATTTTTTTTTAAAGAATAATAAAGAAATGGCAGACAGGATATTTTTTAGAAACATGGACGCAACTAACAGAAGAATGTCAGAATTGAAAGGGTTGTCTCTAGTGGGGAAGACTGGGGGTGGAGAGTAGAAAGATAAAGGATGGCTATATTTAGATACAAGCTTTGGAAATATTATTTCACTTTTCAAAATTAAGTTCTATGGGCTATAGTTAACAGAAATACCGTAAAATTCTTTCATCATCAGTAACGTGTACCACACCAATACTAGGGGTAAATAATAGGAGGCTATAAAGGATATGGAGTGTTTTGGGTTTTCTTTTTGTGTGTCCATCTGATAATTTTCTTTTTTGGAGCAATGAAAATGGTCTAAAATTGAGTGATGATGATTATACAACTAAGTGATGATACTGTGAAATAATGATTGTATACTTTGGATGGAATATAAGATAAGTGAATATATCTCAATAAAATCTGCAAAAAAAAAGAGAAATAATTAAGTGCATGTATTTATGGAAAAAAAAATAATTTAAACAATGTTAGAATATGAGAGCTCATTTTGAGGGAGGAGCTAGCTTACCTGTACAGGTAAACTGTATCAGTGAAAGAAAAGTTACTGCAGGAAGGAATTTGTGCAGACATCAATTGTAAGTGAACAAAATGCCAATGGCTTTGACAATGGTTTGTTTTTTTCCTTCCAAAAAACCTTGCCTAAAAAATTTCAGTCTAAAATGGATTTGTATGTGAATTACAAAACCAAGTACAACTGAAATTGTAAAGCCAAGGCATGTTTTGTAGGTTTTTTTTAACTTCATCACACATGTTCTAAGATACAAATCTAGAAAACTGTGAAACTAGAGTACATGTCATAAGTTATGATGTTGGGGAATCAACTAAAAATTTCAGCAATCTAGAGTAATCACTAAATGCATTAAAGCAACAAAACAGGATAATCTAAAATACAGTTACATACAGTCAGGTAACATAAAGGTTATTTTTTACACAACTTCTTATACTTTGCTTGACAGTCCACCTCCAGAAAGCCTTACCCTTAGAAAGACACCCTTTTCATGCCTCAATTCCAGAGGACATGGTACAAGTTCCAAAGTGATTCACTTGACCCAAGGGTAACTGACCATGTGGGCACAAGTAGCCAAAGGAAGGCTCACCTAAGGTGGCACTGTGATTTCAAACTTAATAGTCTGTTGGAGCTGACTGCTGGAAAGAAGAGCCCTTTTTATTAGCCAGGTGTCATTTTAATGAAAGCCTACAATCACAGAGACCAATGCTGCCCTCCCACTTGCTCTGACACTACTCAGAAACTACTGCTTCTCATTTACTCATCCACTCATTGAAACAAATATTTATTGAGCATGTACTACATGCCAGGCAGTAAGCTAAATGCCAGGATAAAGAGTTAAAACCACAGTCTTTGTCCTTGAAGGTCTAGGAATTTGGCAATAATGATAGCAAATAGTGAGTTGGCAGCTTTGGCTCCCCACAGAGAGAGTGTGGACATGAATTTCATTTAAGAACTTTAGGTTTCATTGGGCTTACTCATGATCAGGGCCTGACCAAGTTTGTGTGAGGACTTGTTTTTTTCCAGTCTTGTCTTTTCTGTTTTCTTTTCTAGTGGATGGAAGGTTCTTGTGAAATACTGCAACTTTCCACTTCCTAATAAGTCAGCTACAGAAGACAGTAGTGCATTTATTTGCTGGTGATCCATGGAGCATCCCTTACTTATGCTTTTATGTGGGTCTTAGACATAGTTTCCCACCTTGGAATTCTGCCTGATATTCAGTCATCCAGGAAATTTATTGATCCTTCCTTATAGTCATTGGCTTGTAGATGATGCAAAGGAAACTAACAAGTATACTAGTCTTTTCTGTGAGAGTTATTTGAACAGGAACCATTCGCTAACCAGGGGACTCTAACAAAACCCAAACTGGGGAACCGAATATTCCAAGGGATTCATTGTATCCTATCATATGGAGAGTGCACTGGAAAGAGCAGTGGCTTTAAAGTTAGGCAGATCTGAGTTAAACTCCTGTGCCTGCTTCTTAAGACCTGGCGATGTTGGAGAATTTATTTTACTTCTCTGGGCCTCAGTTTTTCCACCTCCAAAATGAAGACCACAATACCTTCTCACAGAATTCCTGTTCTGAATGAGATTATACACAGTGCTGAGGGCAGTGCACACACTTGCTCGATAGAAGCTTAGCGTGGAGCATTGGTGTATCTTTGATCCATCTTTGTGCTTGTAAAAACAGTAGGGATTATAAACATTTGCTTTGCAAAGTGTTTCTATATAAAGGAAGGAATACAGTCTCCATTTCAAAATTTTGTATTGAGTTTTTAGAACAAAGGAGCTATTTTAGTTCAAGACACAACAAAATCTTTGTTTCTCAGAATACTAGAGAATGGGTGGTCAATGGATGCCCACAGAATCTGGCCAACGAAGAGTTAATTCCCTTTAACAACCTGGTGGGTCGTGCCTAGCCCTCCTCTTCCTCCTAGGAAAACAGAAGTGACTGGAAGAACCGAGAATGGAAGTAGGCAGAGAGCTAACAGCCAACCCTTTCTTCTCCTTTTAAAAAATGAAGCCTGGAAAACAATCACCTTCTAGAAATCCTACCAGTAATTCACAAAGCTGAGTCGCTTCTTTTGAGGAAGCTAAAGAGATGAGTGATTCTTGCTGGTCTCAGAAATGCTTATTACTAGAACCCTTGCTTGGGGAGAGTGTCAGATAACACAGCTTACTGCCTTTGATTATTATGTCTAACAAAGACTAATTCAAAGAATTAAGGAGAGGGGTTAGGGAAGAGTGGGGAGAAAAATTTCATTCAGAAGGGTCATAAAAATGTTTCAAAATGACAGTGAAAAGACTGCAAGTGACATATTCTAAAATTGCCCTCCGCAGTTCTGGAAAGTTGTAAAATATAGATTTAACAATGAAAACATGTTACTCATTGCCAAAACCGAAGTAGAATGAAATTGTAACTTTTACTTAGAATAGCTAAAAATAATGGATTGTGGGAACACGTCCAAGAATGTATTAATGGAAATAGGCGATACTATGTAAGTAATAAAAATTTTTTAAGCATTGAATTTCACAAAGTTCAGCAGTCACAGCAGTAACTGGCAGGCATAGCTTATTGCACTATTAAGCTCAGAACCACTATTAGTTCTCCAGAGAGCTTGGCAGCCAAAACACTGCACCAGGACGTGGGGGCCCGACCACAGATGACACGGTGTTCACTGACAAACCAATTTGGGAGACATCTTTCCAAACATTAAGAGGAGTGTATTTAAATTCTGATGAACTTTTTCAAGTATTAAAGTCTGGATTACAGAAGCAGGAATGAAGAAAAATAATCCACACAGAGATCCATATGGTCTATAAGAATGTAAAACCCAGTGAGCTTTTTACATATGTGGTACAAGAAAGGCTCTCACTTCCTAATGATTCCACAGTGGCTCCATAGTCTCTTGGGAACAAGTCCAAAGTCCTGATTCTAATTCTGAAACCAGCAGAATCCCATTTTATGTGCTTGTCCTGATAGCAATACTCATCACAGATTAATCTGTGCCACGAACCATTTTGGGCCCTTTGCATAAATGCTCTTTAATCTGTAAAACAACCTACAATGGTTGACCCCATTTACAGATCAGAAAACTGAGACTCTGGGTGTTGAGCAAACTCTTAAAATCACTCATCTTTGGGATATAAACCCCAATCATCTGACAACAGAGCCTGTCTTCTTTCTCCACCTGACACTTTTTTTTTTGCTTTATTCTTTATCTGTTTTTTTTGTGTGTGTAAATCTTTCTTGTAAACAAGATGATAAGAGCTGAGTTTTTAAACTGTCACATGTTTCCCTATTTTTGTCATCAGTGGGAGAAACAGTACTTATTTAATATATTTATTTAAAATTATAATGCATTTTTGTTGCCCATTTTATATAGCCATATAGTAAGAGAATAATTTACTTTTTGGCTTGCCACTGTTTGATGAGGTGAGCTACATAAAAATAAAGTAAAATTTCCAAAGGAATTGTTGGTTTATAGAAAAAGATTATAGTTCATAGTATTGCATAAAATTGAGCTTTTACTAATATTCTTATTAATTTTATATAACAAAGATCTTTGTTCTTGCAGGACAGAGATGAATTGAACAGTCAAGAATATACAGTTGTATTTTAGCCAACAGTATAAAATTTCCTCTTAATCATTTCTTCTATCACCACCATGAAGAAATTCAAGAGAATGGCTTGGAGTTTTACCTTCTGTCCCTGTACATGCTTAAGTAGATCTTCTGTTAAACAGTAGATTTGCCAAAAAGGAAGAGCCAAGTTCCAAATGGAGAGGCAACCAAAATAAACTACCTCAAGGAAAAAATACAAGTTACTTGTATAAATCCTGTGAGACAAGCCCATTGGTCTGGATTCTCCATTGACAACCTGTCATTATCCAATCAAAAATGGGCAGATCTGATGCAAGAAAATTGAGGGTATTTAACAATCACCTGGGGCTGTGGCAGGAAGAAAGACATCAAGTAAGGCTGATCCCAGAGTACACTCTGCAGGTTGGCCCCGTGACTAAAGAAGCACTCCGTGGGTGCAACCTGGGTACAGCCCATTCCTGGGCCACAGCCCTGAGGCCGTGTGGTGGTTTGATAGGGGCCCTGACAGACCCTCAAGTGGGCCTTGTGGCACCCCTGGTTCTCGAGAGCTGATCCCCAGATGGCAGCAAAGGCTGACACGGCGGAATGTGTTGATTAAGGAACCCAGTAAAGGAATCAACCCCTATTTTCATACAGTCACTTGGAGAGAGGAAGATTATGCCAGCATATAGCATCCAGCCTAAGGCCTCAGCAGCTCCATACTGGGCTGATGTGGTTTCTGCCCCTTCAAAAAGCACATTTCTGGTTTTTGGCAATCAAATCCAGTCAAACTCTCCTTCCTTTCTCACTGGTAGTGAAGTCTACGGATCACAGGGGCTGCATTTTTCACACTGGAGAACTGAGGGACCAGGAGAAGGTCCTGGGGGGAAAGGAGCCATAGTTTTGTAAGGTTTTTCATGGCCTATGGAGGGGAGCCTGGCACCTGCCCATCATGGCCCTGGTTTTGCCCCTGCTTACCCAGAACCTGGGGGAAGTGAAAATGGGCAGCTGCTGCAGAAGGCTGATTTCATTTATTTACAGTGTAATCTTGATTAATAGAGCTGTTTTGAAAAAAGCTGGCTTGTGCACAGCAGCTCTGGAGTAAATGTTCATCTCCTCTGGCCTGAGCTTTGCCCCGTGCACACACAGGTCTCTCTCTGTCGACCCAGAAGCCCCCCACAGCCTCGTCAGTGGGAAGGGGGAAAGACGTTACCCTGGATCCAGCACTACAGTGCAAGGAACACCAGAAAGAGGCAGGTGGTCTGCCTTCCCATTACTTCGCCTGCCTGTCTCCAACAGCCAAATAAAATTAAAACAGCCCTAACCCAGAGGGAGAGGCAGGGAGCATCTGTCTCAGTCACATTTGTAGGTCTCCTGCATTTTTCTTATCTCTGGCAAAGAAGTTCTTGTCTGAAGAGTGCTGTCAAATGCTTCCCTTTTCCTAATTTTCCATTGCCCGTGTGGCTTTGGGAAGGATAGAGGGAAACTTAAGAGATGTGTGAATGGGAATTTTTAAAATCTCTTTTGTAAAGATGAAGTTTTGGCATCTGTGCTACCTATATGCATGGGCATGGAAAAAAAAATCCATGTTTTTTGCCCAGTGCAAGTTATAGGGCACCAGGAGGCAGCTTCAGGACAGTTCCCAGGAGTCCGGAGAATGAATGGGTCAAGCTCTCAGTCTCCATCCACCCCCTCCCCACAGCCAGCAGGGGGAGTTCTGAGGATGCACGTGGGAGAGAGGAGTGGGTGTGGTTGACTCCTACCTCAGTGTCCACCCTCTCCTCACCCTGTCCAGGAGCCCACCTCCTGGGCTGGCAGTGAGGGGTAAGTTAGGGAAACAGAGAACTGTCTTCCATTCAAGAGTCCAGAGAAATCTATAGCAGAGTAGATACACAGCCAGGAAGACTTGGCTCTTCAGAAAGAATGAGACCAAGGAATGTTTCTTCGAGTTAAAAAAAAAAAAGGCATAAAATAATATAATGGACATAAAGCTAGACAAGGCCCTGGGAGTGCAGCTCCCCAGCCCCACCCTGCCTCCCCAGACCCCAAGACGGCAAAAGTCTGCAGAGGAGATTGCCTAATCTGGCTCACAGGCCAAACACAGCAGGTGTGTTTTGTTTGGCAAGGATGGAGTACATTTACATGTTTTCCTCTTAATAAGTTGCCAACCTCTAAAGACCTTGAGATTTCATGTTAATAAATAAAAAACTAGATTTCCAGATTCCCTTGAGAAATCAGATCTGACAAAGCTGCCCACACCTGTGCATGGATCTTGGCTGCCCTCCCCAGTCGAGGCATGTGTTTCATAGGTCACCAAAGTTATCAACAGGCCCCCTCCCTGCCCAACCCCCACACACAGACACTTTGGGCCAACCTCTGGCATTTATACTACTTGCTTGGGCCTGGCCCCTGCAGTGATGGAGTTTTGCCATCTCAAGCATAGACCAATGCTGCTCTAATTAGTGTTTAGCCTAAGGAGTGCTGATAAAAAAACCATTTCTGAGTTCAACCAGCAGGAAGGGCCCCGGCCTCCATAGGGTTGCAAAGTCCCCAGGCGATGCTAATATACAGCCGGGGTAGACTACAAAAAGCAGATGATAAATTGATATTTTCCTGAAGCTCCTCAGGGGCACTTTTCACTATTTCACCATTTTAGAAGTTCTTCATTATATCCAATCAAAATCTGATTTAATGTTTTGCCTTTGAGTAGAATTGATATCTTCCAATCCATGAACAAGGAAAGTCCTTCCATTTATTTAGGTCTTCTTTGATTTCTTTCAGTAATGTTTTATAGTTTTCTGTGTATAAGTCCTTCACATCCTTTGTTAAATTTATTCTGAGTTACTTGATTTGTTTAGTTATTATTGTAAATGGAATTTTTTTCTTGATTTCCTCCTCGGATGGTTCATTACTAGGGTATAGAAACACCAGATTTTTGCAGGTTGATTTAGTACCTTGCCACTTGGCTGAATTCATTTACTAGCTTTAAGAGCTTTGTTGTGGATTTTTTCAGGATTCTCTATGTATAGGATCATGTCATCTACAAATAGGTAGGGTTTTACTTCTTCCTTTCCAATTTGGATGCCTTTTATTTCTTTTCCTTGCCTAGTCACTCTGGGTAGAGCTTCCAACACAATGTTGAATAACAATGGTGACAGTGGGCATCTTTGTCTTGTTCCTGATCTTAGAGGGAAACCTTTCAGTCTTTCCCCAGGGATGTTAGTGGTTTGTTTTTCATATATGCCCTTTATCCTGTTAAGGATGTCTACTTCTATTCCTAGTTTTCTGAGTGCTTTTATCAGGAAAGAGTGCTGAATTTTGTCAAATGCCTTTTCTTCATCAATTAATATGATCATGTGGTTTGTTTACTTTTTTTCTGTTAATGTGTTGTATGTACTACGCTATTTAATTTTCTTATGTTGAACCACTCTGCATACTTTGGACAAATCTCGCTTGATCATGGTGTATAACTTTTTAAAATGTGCCACTCAATTTGATTTGTTAGTATTTGGTTGAGGTATTTTTGCATCTATATTCATAAGAGAAATTATTCAGTAATTTTATTTCCTTGTGATATCTTTGTCTTGGTTTGTTATTAGGGTGATGCTGGCCTCATAGAATGAGTAGGGAAGTGTTCCCTTCTCTTCAACTTTTTGGAAGAATTTGAGCAGTGTTGGTGTTAATTCTTCTATGAATGTTTGGTAGAATTCACCGGTGAAACTGTCTGGTCTTTGGCTTTTCTTTGTTGGAAAGTTTTGGACTTCTGATTCAATCTCTTTACTTGTTCTTGGTCTGTTGAGATCTGCTTCTAGGAATTTGTCCATTTCATCTAGGTTATCTAATTTGTTGGCATGCAAAAGTTCATAGTATCCTCTTATAATCCTTTTTATTTCTGGATTCATGGTGATGTCCCCCCTTTCATTTTTAATTTTAGTTATTTGCAGGTTCTCTCTATTTTCTTTCAGTCTAGCTAAAGGTTTGTCAATTTTATTGATCTTTCCAAAGAACCAACTTTTGGTTTTATTTATTTTCTCTTATTGTTTTTTTTATTCCCTATTTCACTTATCTCTGCTCTAATCTTTGTTATTTCCTTCCTTCTGTTAACCATGGGTTTAGTTTGCTCCTCTTTTACTAGTTCCTCCAGGTGTGAGGTTAGGCCTCTGATTTGAGTTCTTTCATCTTTTACAGTGTAAGCATTTGGAACTGTAAATTTCCCTCTGAGCATAGCCTTCACTACATCCCATAAGTTTAGATATTTTATTTTCATTTATCTCGAGACATTTTCTCTAATGTAAACCATGGACTATAGTTACTAGTATAACAATAATAATATTATTTCATTGGTTGTAACAAATATACAACACTAATGTAGAGTGTTAATAATGGGGAGTATAAGGGAACTCTGTAATTTCTGCATGATTTTTCTATAAACCTACAACTTTTCTAATTTAAAAAAAACTATTAAAAAAGATATTTCCTGATTTTCCTTGTGATTTCTTCTTTGATCCATTGCTTGTTTACAAGTTTCATTTAATAGTCACATATTTGTGAGTTTTCTGGTTTTCCTTCTGTCACTGATTTCTAGCTTCATTCCTTTGTGGTTGGAGAAGGTGCTTTGTATAATTTCAGTTTTAAAAATTCATTTAGACTTGTTTAGTGACCTAACACATGGTCTATCCTGGAGAATGATCCATGTGCATTTGAGAATGTGGAGGAGTGTTCTGTATATGCCTTTTAGGTCAAGTCTGTTTATAGTATTGTTCAAATCCTCTGTTTCCTTATTGCTCTACTGTCTAGATATTCTGTTCTATGCATTATTGAAAGGGGTGTACTGAAGCCTCCAAATACTATTATAGAACTGTCTATTTCTCCCTTCAATTTTGACAATGTTTGTTTCATATATTTTTTAGCTTTGTGATTAGGTCCATATATGTTTATAATTGCTATGCCCTCTTGATTTGACCCTTTTATTAAAATATAGTATCCTTCTTTGTCTCTTGTAGCATTTTTTTACTTGTCTGTTTTTTTCAATATTTGTATAGCTACACCAGATCTCTTTTGGTTAATATTTGCATAGAATATTTTTCTCACCCTTTCACTTTCAACTTATTTGTGTCTTTGGGACCATGATGAGTCTCTTGAAAACAATATACAGTTAGATCATACTTTTTTATTCATTCTGTCAATCTGTGTCTTTTGATTGGGGAGTTTAATCCATTTACATTCAGCACAATTACTGATAAGGCAAGACTTACTTCAGCCATTTTGTCTTTTGTTTCTTATAGGTCTTACATCTTTTTAATTCTTTTTTCCCTTTATTGCAGCCTTCCTTTGTATATAGCTGATCTTTTGTGATGTAACTGATAATTCCTTTTCTCATGTCTGTTTCCATGTTTAGTTTGAATACTTTCTTTGTGGTCACCCTGGGGTTTGTATTAAACAACCTAAACCTATAGTGTACTAGTTCTAAAAGATACCAACTTAACTTCAATATCATACACAATCTCTGCTCCTATATCCCTCCATTTCCTCCCTTTGTTTTTTTTTTTTCACATATTACCGCCTTTATATTTTGTGTGTCCACATAGAAATATGATTATTTCTTATTCAATTATACTTTAAATCTTATAGGAAATAAAGAGTATAGTTATGTACTGAGAATATTATACTACTGGGTTTTGCATTTAGCCATGTATTTACCTTTCCTGGAGATCTTCATGTCTTCATACTGCCCCAAACTATTGTCTCCTGTCCTTTCCAACCTGAAGAACTCTCTTTAGCATTTCTTGTAGGGCAGGTCCCTTGGTGACAAATTCTGAGTTTTTGTTTATCTGTTAATGGCTTAAACTCTCTCTCATTTCTGAAGGACAGCTTTGCCAGGTATAGAAATTTTGGCTGGCAATTTTTCTCTCTCAGTAACTTAAATATATCATACTATTGTCTTCTTGCCTCCATGGTTTCTGATGAGAAATCAGCAGTTGGTCTTATTGAAGACCCCTTGTATGTGATGAATCACTTTTATCTTACTGCTTTCAGAATTCTCTATCTTTGGCATTTGACATTTTGATTAGTTTATGTCTTGGAGTAAATCTATTAGGGTTTATCCTGTTTGGAGTTCATTGTGCTTCTTGGGCATGTATATTTATGTCTTTTGTAAGATTTGGGAAATTGGGGGCCATTATTTCCTCAAATATTCTTTCTCCCTACTTTTCCTTCTCCTCTCCTTCTGGGACTCCCACAATGCACATGTTGGTATATGTCATGTTGTCCTTCAGGACCCTTAGGCTCTGCTCACCTATTTTTCATTATTTTCTCTACCTGTTTTTCCAATGGCGTGATTTCAATGTTCCTGTCTTCTAGTTCACTGATTCTTCTGTGTTTTCAAATCTGCTGTTGAATGCCACTGGTGTGTTTTAAACCTCCGTTGTTGTGTTTTTCATTCCTGTAAGTTCTATCATGTTCGTTTTTAAACTTTCTAATTTTTTTTTGTTCATACATCATCTTCTTAATATTCTTTAGTTCTATATTCACATTTAGTTTATTTCTATCCATATATTCCTTTATCTCCTTCAACTGATTTAGGTAATTTTATGGAATATATTTGATTACTTGTATCACTGTGTTTCCTCTGCACTTTTAATTTATTCCCTTGAATAAACCCTTTCTTCTTGCTTCTTTGGATGGCTTGTGATCTCTTGTTGGTGTCTGAGCATTTGATTGTTTTGATTTGCTAGCTCTGGAAGTCAGTTTCCCCCTCTTGTTTAAGGCTTAAATGTAGATTGGCTGTGTGTTAAGGCTCTTCTTCAACACTTGGTCCAGTTTATACTGACCCTTTAGAGCAGCCTATGTTTAGTTCAGATTTTCTCAGGTCTCTCAGCATCTGCCTCTGGCCCTGGGCATGTGCAGTAATTTTTAAGATTACCCTATTGTATATAACTGTTTCCCTCCAGTTTCTCCTTTTCATGAAGTCTTCTGCAACTGGTAACTTCCATGTTAGGGATTCCTGACCCATGGAGCCAGATGGGGTTAGTGTTTGAAAACACCTGATTTTTTTTTTTTATTTGCACCAGCAATTAGAGACTGGGGTGGAAGTGTGCACAGCTTGTCAACAGTTGTGCCATGGTAGCATGGGTTTCCAGGGGATTGCTTTGTATGTGCATGCACACCCACTGCTAGGACTCTGTCCTGGGACTATTGGTGCTGGGTCCCTGTGCATGAATGTGCATGGGACTCTAAGTTGCTCTGTGGGTGGCTCTGTGGTCAGCGATAATAGCCAGAGGTGCCTGGACCAGAGCACTGCTGTTGTGTGTCTCCTAAACTGCCTGGGACTGAGTGTGGGGGAGGAGTCTGAACTGGCAAGTTCGCACTGCTCTCCTGCCTCTTTTTGTTTTGTTCTGTTTTGTTTTCCTTCAATTCAGCATTGGTGGAGTCTTTTTCCAGTTTCTATTCTCTTCCAGAGTTCCAAGAAAGTTGAACCAGCCCTTTTATTTAGCTCTCGAAGGAGAAATGTTCTTGGGATGTCCTATGCTACCATCTTGAAGACATCACTCTAATATTTTTGTCTTATATTATCCTTCTCAACTCCTCACACTTTTGACAGTAAATAAATTCCCCTTAACTTTCTCTCCCTATAAGACCCTCAGTTCTCTTAGCCTCTCTTTTCTGTTTCAATAAGTTATTCTGGTTACCCTATTCTGAACTCGTCCTCCAATTTTTCCACTTTTTTTCTTAAACTACAACGGTCAAAACCAGAAACAGTACCCTAACCATTATTTTACTAGAAGAGAATTCAATAGTGTTTATTTCTGCTTCTATCATGGCATACTTAATATCTCAGATTCACATTAATTTCTTTTCATGATACTTTTTTTTTAACTTAACCATAATCTGGATTTGGTTAACATGACCTCATTTGCAAAAATCTGGGAAACCACACTTTAGAATGGAAAACCAACATCTGGGGCAAACTGAAGCACTATATATTAACCTTCATTTTCTGGTCAGATGAACATAAACCTTTATCCACAGTTAACTGCATAGGTGAAATTAAAGGGGCCATATGCATGTCCATAGCAATTTTAGTTCTTTAAAGTCTACAGTCAGTTGGTTAGTCTGTTTTTAGGTAAGATACAATTTGATAATTGCTTCACAGAAGGTTGTTATTTTTAAGTTTTTCACTCTTGTAGGCTTTTCTTTTCTTCCCTACCTGCTCCTATTAAGCCAAATCCTCAAATGTCAGATTATAATAAAAAGCTGCTTAGCAGAAGATGAAATTGGAAGATCAGTACAAATCTTAGCATATCATTGTGAGATACTATTTTGTTATGATCATTTTTGCCCATAACAAAATAATGGGCAAAACAAAAGTTAAGCAACTTTCCGACAGTTGACCAGCCAGGCTCTCAGCCCTGACTAGTTGTAGCTCTGGCTGCCTCCATAGGGCAACTGAGCCATCCAGTGCTCCTGGTGCTGGAGACCAGACACCAAATCCAGAAACCCAGCCACAGAGACTGTTGGAGTTAGACTTCTGATCAGGAATGAGCAGAGCCCATGTCTCTATAACACACATTCAGGCCTACCCCAGACCAACACAGAAATGTACCGGAAAGGGAATATGACCTTCTGGAGCCACCTGATGCTCTTAAAGCCGTCTCAAGAGACATAGGAAGAGCCAAGCTTCTTTAAGAAATATATAAACAAAAAGGAGACCTTTGCACGATGCCAGTTCTATAAAGTTGGAAATCCTGTCCAGAATAAGTACAAAAGCTAAGTTGAACTTCAACATACCCTCTAGTAATGGATGATAGGGAAAAAAACATACCCCTTTGTTTCAGGAATATTCACACTCTTACGTTGGGGAGAAAGAAGGGGATAGAGATCTTTTCGGTTTACATCTGGTCTCCATAAAATGTCTGTTCTGTTAGAACACAACGCGCGAGGAGTGGAAGTTAAAGAGCAAGCACTGGGCGGGGCAAGAGCCTGAGGCTCGAGGCCCGTGAAATCCCAAAGGCTCCGAGGTCACCAATGAACCCAGACGCGCCGGCCTCCGGGATCCGACTCCGTCGTGCGCGGTGCTCCCCGCAGCGCCGCCACGCCCTCACCGGTCCCTGCAGGACGCGCCACGGCGGTCGCTGCGCAGCAAACACACAAAGGTCCCACGGGCGGGAAAACTCGGCCTAATCGCATTGTTTCGAGTTAACCATAAAATGTATGCTCTCCCCTTTCTCAAAAAAGACCCGAGGGACTGGGGGCCCGGACAGGATGTCTACACCGGCTGCCTAGGCCCGAGGTTCTTTCTTTGTGTATGGGTCCCTGAAAGCAAAGGATTGGTTCCCCAAGCCGCGCGCTAGCCTCCCTCCCAAAAGAAGCGGGGTGCTGGAGCCCCCTCCTGCAGCCGCCCGGGCTCTTTTCTCCCTGCGCCAACGCGCACCACTTCCAGACTTGGCGTGGAAATGCGCGTCCCACAGCCCTTCCCCCGAGCCCGGCCTCTCCCCTCACTGCCTCGTCGTCTGGACCACGGGGCTGGAAGCTATAAAGAGTCGCCTGAAAGCAGGCAGGCCAGAAATACTCACGTTTCGCACTGTGTCTGCGATGTGCACGCGCTCCCCCCGCCACTAGTAACCAGAAGGAAGAGAAAGCGCTCTTTCACGCAGAGAGAAATGGCAAGCAGACCGCCGGTTGAAAACCCCTCATTTTCTGCAGGCTCACTCAAAATGCTCCTCGGGTGCCGCCAACGCAGCTGCCAGGTTTAATAACCATGTCAGAAGTTCTCCCCCACCCCCATAAAGAGACACAAAGATGACAGGCTGGGGACTGAGGTCTGTACGCTCAACCGCAGTCACCGTGCCCCGGCCCTAGCGATGCCGCAGCTGGGATGGCCGTGCAGGTACGGACTATGAAAAGGTTAAAATGCCAGGCGTGACCAAGGAATTCTCCAGAAACCTTGTCTCTCCTATTCACTCTGAGCATAAGCCAGATACTCTTCCCAACGGTATGTCTGAAACAAAACAAAAAGCAGATGTCTCCCAGTTAACCTACATCTCAAATACCTATCCTTACTGGAACGCATCAAGTATCAACCCTGTTTATACTTGATTTCCGGGCATTTATGGGCTATCCGGGCACACGAAGCTCTTCTAATTGTGTTTCCCTCACGATTTAATCACACACACCAAACGCTCCCCTCTCTCCAAAAGACTTTTGCAAACAGAACCTTACAGTGTCAGGGGGCTCGTTTGCAGTTCCCGCTCGACTTGGACCATTTCCGAAGCGCCGGCAGCTCCTCGAGAGCGGCTGCACTTTCTAAAGCCGGAAGGAAACAATGGTTCTGTTTTGCAAGTGGAAAATCAAAACGAAATATCCCACAGAAGGGTGTTTATAAATATATGCATAACAGACTGATCGAGAGCGCGCGGAAGCCCGGAAGCCCCGCCTGGTCCCGAGGGCCCTTTGCTGGCTGCCAGGCCCCAGGCACCTGCCTCTGCAGGGAGTGGTTTCCGTGGAAACTCGGGAGAGCAGGATCTCCCTCCAGACACGCTGTTACCCTGACAACGCAACCAACATTAGACGTTCAGAGATGGAGATCAGTGAATGCTTGTTTTAAATCACAGATCCAAAGATACGTGAGGGTGGTTGAGCAGGAATAGGAGGGAAGTGATACTGGGGATGGGGGTGAAGCCTGCGCGCCGTGGGTGGGGTTGGTGGACCCCGCAGGCCTTGGGGAACCTCATCGCTCACACCCACAACAAGGGAGTTTATATTTGGCTTTAGAATGAATTCAGTCATTTTCTGCAGCATTCTGCTTAAGATGCTATTTAAAAGTTATTTTGCACGGACTGAACACTAATCTGCTCATGGTAGGAGTGAGAGGAGGTCCATAAATATCTGGGCAGACGGAGACGTCCTGGGAACAGTATTTGATTATGGATGATCTCATGCACAGAAACGCAAGAATTGTTCCAAATACAGCTTTGCACCATCAGGGAATGATGGTTACAAAATTTAACACATTATTTCAGGTGATGGTTTGGGTGGGGAAAAGGGAAGGGTAAATGAGACCCTATATTTCTTAAAAATTTAAATGTCCATATGCCATTTTGTTACATTTGGGTATGGACATGTTATACTCATCAAACCACAAATAGGTACTAAAAGGTAAAATGAAACATTAATGAACTTGTGTTCAAGGTAGAAGAAATTGCATGCAAACACACCCATAGAAACACACACACCCCATATTGGTTTCTCCTCACCACAAATTGTATATTCCATATTTGAGTTATTGAAAGTTAAAAATTGGTGGTGTATTTGGATTGAGATTTTACTATATACACATTATAATATGATGATATTAATCAATCTTTGACTTGAGAGAAATATATACACAAGTTTATCTCTTTTAAAGTACATAAACGTATTTATGAAAAGTTCATATGCATCCAGTTTTCTTAAAGCAAATAATATTTCCCTATTCTAAGGAAATGGTTTATCTAAAAGAAAACATATAGGAAAATTTTTCATAAAACAAAAATACTCTTTTGTTAAGTCAAGAAGAACCATCTAATTTATGTTTTGAAAAGCCACATTTTGTACCCTGACTCTGCTATGGAGCACATGATTTTGTAAACATGTGACCCAGATGTTTATTTGCAAAATTAAAACAAGAATATGTACACCGAACAACAGAATTGACATCCGGAACAATGCCTGACTTTTTACATGTTTGAACACAGTGTGTTTGTGCCTTTTATGCTTGAAAGTCAGCATTATTGGATACAAAATCCTTGGCTTACATTATCTTTCCTTGAGCATCTTAAATATGTTATTTCATTTTTTTTCTGGCAAGAAGCATTGTCAAAAGTCTGATAACAATCTAATTTTCTTTCCCTTCTAAGTCACTTTTATTTTTTCCTAGTTCCAAAAGGATGATTTTTCTTTATCTTCTAAAATCCAGTGATTTTGCTAGAATTTGTCTTAGTGTTAGTCATTTTTAAAAAATATTCTTTGACAGTGTGATTGTGAAAAACTTTTGGATTGTACTCCCTTTATCTTCTGTATGGATGGATGAGTGGATAAACGCAGACAAAAACTAAATGAAAAATAGGGTGGGATGGGGGGCATGATTTGGGTGTTCTTTTTTATTTTTATTTTTTATTCTTATTCTGATTCTTTCTGGTATAAGGAAAATGTTCAAAAATAGACTGAGGTGATGAATGCACAACTATATGATGGTACTGTGAGCAGTTGATTGTACACCATGGATGAGATTGTATGATATGTGAATATATTTCAGTAAAACTGAATTTAATTTGAAAAAAGAAGAAGAATCACTAAGCCTGGAATATGCTGAATTAAAAAATATTCTTACATATGCAGTATGATCTTTCAATATAAATTTTCAAATATAAAATTTTTTTTCTTTTAGGAAAATTTCCTTGAATTATGATTTTTAGTGTTTGTTCAGTTCTTTGCCTCCCCTCCCACCCCCCCCACCCCCCACCACTGCCTTTTAGGAACTCCTATTATTTACATGTTGGATTTTCTTTGACTTCAGTAGTTGTCACTTTCTCTCAAATCCTCTTAACTCTTTCTTCATTTCATGTTGATTTTTAAAAGTTTCTTCCATTTCACCTTCTTTTTTCTTAGGACATGTCTATTATGCTATTTCTGAGTTTGTCTAATCCTGTCTTATGTTTTTTTCTGGGCTCATTTTGCTCATTTTGATCTGTTCTGTGGCATGACTTTCTGGCTTGCTTTTATTGACTGCAGGATTGTTATTCTCTTGCTTATTGTGCTTTTACTTATAAGAACTTTGTTTGGAATTCAAGCTTCAATATTTTTCTGTTACTATTTTATATGAAATTTATTGTCTTGGTCACTTAGAAGGCAGATTAGCTCTTCTGTTTTCACAATTCTTTTTCTTTCCATGATGTTAAAAAACATGACAGCTGAGATTTCCTGCTTTGTTCTCTCTCCTCACTGTTATCTGAACCCTCTCTTTCCATTGTGTCTCTTGCTCCAGTCCTACTTGATATTGAGTCTATCCCTACAATTTCTCCTCACTGAGGAACCTGTCCTGGGAGGAAGCCCTGATGAGTCAGTTTTGAGAGGTCACTGGTGCTGGATTTCCCTACTGCTTCAATCCTTACAGCAGACTGTTTGCACTGCACCCACTCTTTGGGTGTTCCGAAACCCTCCTAATTCCATGCCTGATACGCTTTTCAAGGAAAATCTTTTGGTTATCTTGGGTCTCCAGTTATTAGACTCATCAGGTACCCTGATACTTCACTCTGCTTTCTCCTGCATAGATGCTTATATGACTGTCTTGTGGCCATTAGTGGTTTTCTCTTATCTGCTTGTGTTTTGGAGTTTGTGGGCTACCTTGTCACATGATGTTGTAAATGTTGTCCACGGGCGTTTTTGGTCTTCCTAGCTAGTTCTCTGCCTCTGTTGTATGCGATGATGTGGAGAAAAAATTACACTGCTGCCACTATCTTCTCAAAGCATATCCCCTCTATTTGATTATTTTAAATATTGCCAGGGAATCAAGGCGTGGGGGAGGGGATGAACTGCAAAGGGACACAAGGGAACTTTCTGGGTGATGAAAATGTGCTAACTAATGATTGTGGTGGTTACATGACTCTATAGATATGTCAATATTCATCAAATTGAATGACTATAATCAGTGGATATCATTGTGTATAAATTTTACCTTAATAAAACTGACAGAAAAGAAGAACATGTTTTATATTTTACTCAGCGTATTAAGGTGTTCTGTACCATGAGTTTCTCTAAACATCTAATCCACAAAATTCATTTAAAACTTTCTTAGTGCCTACATGTGCCTTATATTTAGTTCATAGCACTTATAAATATAAGTGGGATTGCATAATCATTTGATCATTGTCTCTCTCCTCCACGCTAGGCTATAAACTCCATGTGTCACTTCCATACTCACAACTTGTCCTAGTTTGCTAATGCTGCAGAATGCAAAACACCAGAGATGGATAGGCTTTTATAAAACGGGGGTTTATTTCGCTACACAGTTACAGTCTTAAGGCCACAAAGCGTCCAAGGTAACAACTCAGCAATCAGTTACCTTCACCGGAGGATGGCCAATGGCGTCCAGAAAACCTCTGCTAGCTAGGAAGGCAGCTGGCGTCTGCTCCAAAGCTCCAGCCTCAAAACGGCTTTCTCCCAGGACGCTCCTCTCCAGCAAGCTTGCTCCTCCTCAAAACATCACTCCCAGCTGCACTCAGTTAGTTCCCTCTCTCTGAGTCAGCTCATTTATATAGCTCCACTGATCAAGGCCCACCCGGAATCAGCGGGGCCATGCCTCCATGGGAACATCTCATCAAAATCATTACCCACAGCTGGGTGGGGCACATTCCAAGCAAATCCAACCAGCATCAACGTCTGCCCCACAAAACTACAAAGATAATGGCATTTGGGGGACACAATACATTCAAACTGGCACACAACTGTATCCCAGGACCTGGCACATAGTGGGCCTTCAATAAACATTTGTTGAATAAATGAATAGCTCACCCCCCCAGAGCAATTTCAAACACTGGAAAATCTGATTATGCATCTTTCCTCTAGTCAGCACACCCTGAGAGTGCTACCATATGGGCTGAAGCAGGGAGGACTTACGGCAAGCAACCCAGGAGCTGAATCTGCCAAGTTGCTCTGGCTCAACCCGCGGGATCCTTTCCAGTGTCAGTCTTCTTTTTTTGCTGTAGACCAAGTTCCCTATTTCACTTCAAGGCTTAAAACCATGGTTTTCCTTTTAAGGCACACTTGATTCACCTAAACATTTACAAAATATTAATATTAGTCAAAGGATAGCATCATTTGGGACCAGGGGAGGCATTAACAGAAACCAAAGAATGCAGAGCCACTTGAGAAGGAGCACATAGCATCCTCAAAGAGGAGCCGGGCCGGGGGGGCACCAAAGGAATTTCTCTGTTTCGGGAACTGTTTAGACCCTCCATTCATTTGATCTTGCCTTTAGTTCCATGTCTGCAAATGTCACACCTACATCAGAACCAAGGCGCAAAATCGCCAAGTGCTAACTAAAACCTTCCTGTTTATTGCGATCTATCAATAGTGGAAGAAAAATCACACGAGAAAAGGGCATTTCTCTACCTTTTTTCTTAGTGTACGAATCTGTAAGCACAACTGTGCTGGATCAAGCCTTACCTGAAATCATTATCTCAAAACTTTAAGTTACCAGTCAGCCAATAAAATCCCTTTATTTTATAAGCCAGCTTGTTTTTGATTTCCTGTCATTTGCAATCAAGAAATAAATGCCACATTTGGTTTCAAGATCTTTAGATTTGAACTAGAGTATCATTTAGACATAAGCCAAAGGTTCTATTTTGCTTACTTTCTCATAGATCTTTCACAAAAGTTTCACAATGGTTTTTCTGGGCTGGGCACAAAGGAGGGGAGAAAATATTTTGAAGAAATGGGAAAGTTACGGATTTGGAGAGTCATACTTAGCTCTCCCTCCCAATCAGTCAAAATCCTTCTCACTGAATGTAAAATGGTACAGCCATTGTGGAAAAACTCAGAAATTTAAGCATAGAATTATCACATGACCTGGTATGGTGGCTTGAAGCTGTATCTACCCCAGAAAAACATGTTTTTAAATTTAATCCATTCTGGTGAACCCAATGTTAAGTAGGAATTTTTGATGAGGTTACTTCAGTTAAATTGTGGCCCAGGCCAATCAGGATGGATCTTAATCCTCTTACTGGAGCCTTTTATAAATGAAATGAAATTCACACAAACGCAGAAAAAGCCACAGGAAGCAAGAGGCTGCACATCAATGGAACACAGAGGAGAAGGGACGGACCAGGCAATGCTGCCATGTGACAAGCAGCCTCCACAGTCTTTAGGAAGAAAGCATCGCCGTGTTGATGCCTTGATTTGGACATTTTCTCAAACTCAAACCATAAGTGAATAAATTTCCATTGTTTAACGTGACCCATTTCATGTTACCTGCTCGAGCAGTGCGGGAAACTGAAACATCTGATGTGCCACTTTGAAACTGTTATGGACCCGAGAAGAGCCATGATCTTTTAATCCAATCTTGTTGGGTGGAAATTTTTGATGAATGTTTCCATGGAGATGTGACTTACCCACCTGTGGGTGAGACCTTTTGTTTAGATCATCTCCACGGATGTGTGGACCCTGCCTATTCAGGGTGGGTTTTGGTTAGATCACTGGAGTCCTTTAAGAGAGCTTACAGAGAAGAGAAGCTGAGAGAGACATTTTGGAGAGAAGTTAAGATATGAAATCCAGAGTTTGCCCCCAGGAGAAGCCAAGAGCTGACACAGACCCAGAAACTTGGAGATGCCGGGAGATGCAGACAGAAGGACATTTGGAGATGCTAAGCTAAGAGATGAAGCCCAGAGTTTGTCTTGGAGAAGCTAAGAGAGGACTCTCAGATGCTTAGAGAGAAACACTCCAGGAGAACCAAGCAGAGAGCCAAGAGAAGCTAAGAGAGACAGAAGCCCAGAGACATTTTGGAGAAAGCCATTTTGAAACATAACCTGGGAGCAAAGGACCAGCAAATGCCAACTACACGTCTTCCCAGATGACAGAGGTGTTCCAGAGGCCATTGGCCTTCCTTCAGTGAAGGTATCCTCTGGTTGATGCCTTAGTTTGGACACTTCTATGGCCTTAGAACTGTAAATCTGTAACCTAATAAATCCACTTTATAAAAGTCAATCCAATTCTGGCATTTGGCATAACAGCAGCTTTAGCAAACTGGAACACCTGGCAATTCCAGTTCTAGGTAGATACCCAAAAGAATTGAAATAGGAACTCAAACATATTTGCACACCAATATACATAGTGGCATTATTCACAACTGCCAAAAGATAGAAGCAACCCAAGTGTATATCAATCAACAGATGAATGGCTAAACAAAATGACATATACATACAAAGGAATATTATTCAGCCAAAAAAGGAATGAAGTTCTGATACATGCTAGAACGTGGGTAAACCTTGAAGACATCCTGTTGAGTGAAATAGGCCAGACACAAAAGGAAAATATTATACAGTAGGAAAATTTTGTATGATTCCACTTATATAAATTGTCTAGAATACACAAATTCATAGAGACAGAAAGTAGAATAGAGGTTACCATTGGGTGGGTGGTGGTGGAATGGAAGTGTGGTAGATTGAATTATGTACCCCAACAAAGACGTGCTCTTAATCTGCATTCCTGCGGATGTGAACCCATTTATAAATAGGACCTTTGAAGATGCTATTTTTAGTTACGGCATGGCCCACCTGAATCAGGGTGGGCCTTAATTCGTATTACTGGAGTCCTTTATAAGCAGCAGAAGTTGGAGACAATCTTTCAGAGGAGCCAGGAGCTAGAAGTCAGTGGAAACTGGAAAAGCAGACACACGGTGATGGTAGCACAATATCATGAATGTAATTAATACACTGAATAGTATACTTGCAAGTGGTTAAAATAGGAAATTTTGTGTTTGTGTATGTTACAAAAAACAAGTTACAAAAAAACAAGTTAATGGGAAAAAGAAATTCTACCTGCCCTGCCTGAAATCACCCTTTTTCAGACCAGGGGGAATGGCAATAGCTCCCTCAAGAACAGATCAGAGCTTTGGTCACCGAAATATGGTGACTGGACAACTGCTAGTTGCACACCTACTATGTGCACAGTATGCCATTGTTTTTTGTGCACTCGTGTCCTGCTTTCTGTTGAAACTTTGCCTTTTCTCATTTTTGCAGCCAGATAAGCATATAGTACAGACTCAATATGTTAAGTCAATAATAGAAAAGGAAGAAAAAGAAAATTTTTGAACAGCAGTGCACTCCACTACAGGCTGGATGGTTCAGAGAGAGAAACTGGCATTTTTCAAGCACCTACCCCAGGCACTCTCTATGTGCCATTTTGTTTCAGACATTCCACATTCCAGGAGGTGGGTATTTTAGCTTCATTTTAAGATGGGGAAGCAGGTGAGATTTGCCTAAGGCTACAGAGCTAGTCCATGGTGAGGCCAGGCTTTGAACCAGCTTTTGAACCGGGAGGCTCAGGGGAAGAGAGCAAGTCCTGTGGGGGGGAGGAACCAGAGAGTTTTGTTCGAAAATGAGTAGGACTGTGGATACCAGCAGCCACCTCCATTACAAATTGAAACAGGAATTCAAGCACCTTGGGACACTTAGTAAAAAACTGAGGGAAGCAAGTGTTTAAAGTTAGGAACAAGAGAGAAGGGATAGGGGATAGGAGGTGTGCAAAATGAGAAGCAAAACCAGGCTCTTTTTCCTTCTATTCTGTCCAAACTTACTTCAGCCCCACCAAGGAATAAAATCACCAGTGGCCCTACAGAGTACATGACACGGAGGACTGAAATGGCAATTTCACTTTTCCCCAGAACTTGGCTGGGCAGCTTGCTTACCCAGGGAGCAGCCAGTGTCTTCCTTCCCACTCCTGTTCAGACCTCAGTTTCTCCTGGTCACACACACACTTATATCATCACTTTCTGATATTTGGTTTAACAAAACTCCATCGTTGATCCCCTCCCTCCAACAACCACAACAAAAATGTGCTTAACAAAACTCTTTACTGACTTATATTTAGGTCCTGTGACTTTTGGCCACATCCGAACATTCCAGAACCTGTGCTTTTAATTGTGCACCACCCCAAGTGTTCCAGATCCAGGCCAGTCTCGAGTGGCCAGAGGAGCAGGCAGGTGGGCCTTGCAGGAGGGGGACTTGCTGTCAGAGCAGAGCTGTGGCAGCTGTACCCACCGTGCCTGAGAAAGCCCTGTGGGTCAAGTTTGCAATTTTAGACCCAACACAAATCGAGGCACTCACATCTATTGGCCTGGGAACGCCCAGTGCATATGCTGCTGGAGGCACTGGCATTTCTGAGGCAGTGCTAACAGCATAAAATCACTTTCACCGCAGATTGTGGAAGCAAGGAAGTTTCTGTGTTTCAGTGGCACATGATAGGATCTGACTCTCCAATTGTAGGTTTTATAGCATCTAGTTTCTTCCTTTAATTCAGCCCGCATAAGAAAGATGTTTGTTCGTATTGCATGTACTTGATTTACTGGTTTTAAAATTCAGAAATTAAATCAAATTGGGCAAAGTACTAAAGTGCTGTAGATAGGACTCTGTGTAATACATATATTCCAAAGAATGGGGGATAGAGCAATTGTTAAAACATGAAAACAATGGCTAACATTTGCTGAATGTTTACTCTGTACTATTTTTTCCCTGCTTTATCTCATGTAATCATCGTGTAGCTCTATGCATTGGGCTCACTCCACTGATGAGGGGGCTGTGGCACAAAGCGATTACTTAGCTCACCTAGATCCCACTGCAAGGTAAATGGCAAAGCTGCACTTGAACTCAGGTTGCCTAAAATTGGAGCCCCTACATACTCTTTCTTATCCTAAAAGTGCAATAGAACCCACTATAAAAGAGGGTTTTAATGAATCTTCGAGGAAAAAGAGCAATATATGACATTGAAGATGATTGTGCCATAATTCTTTCCCTCCTGTATGTTGATATTTTAGTTTATCAGGTTTTAAGTGTGTAACACACTTACATATAGTTCACCTGAAACATTTTGTGGCATATTCAACAGTTCATTGCCAAAACAATGACAACAATATGGTAATTCTCAGAACTTGGAAGAGCTGCCTCTATAGCATGCCCTGGAGAAAATGAGAGGAATGAAATTTTCCACCATGAAGGGCTTTTGTTTAAAGAGTAAAGAGGCATTTAGCTCTCTGAAGCATAGAAGCCGTCTGTCACTTTAGATAAGCTGCCAGCCACCAACCAGAACCCGCAGGCCAGGGGCGGGTGTCCTTATTCAGATAAGGGCTGCACATGACCACAGCAGGAAATAAAATAAAATCCAGAAAGCAGTTCTGAGGGTGATGAGAAAGATGCTGATGCTAATGAGATCATCTGCTGCTTTCTTCCTTTCAACCAACGCCAGTCTTTGTTGTTTGCTAGGGACACTTGATCCGATCATGTTTGTGTGCAGTGATCCTTGGCTAGAATTGGATCTCGGGCTTGTTTGAAGAGCAGAAGCTGCAGGGTGGTGAAACCCAGTGTCAGGCCCCTGAAACGTGGGGAGCAACTCCTCCCTCAGGAGGCCCCTGGGCTCCTTCGGCCAAACAAGCAACCCTCTAAGTCTGGTCTTGGCAGGTCTAGCTCTAATCCTGTCTCTCCCATGCAGCATTCTTCCATCCGTCCTAAAATGCCCTTTCCCAATCACATTAAACACTGCCATCCGTCTATCTCCACTCTGCCACTGAGGTAATGAAAAACAATTATTTTAGAAAACTCAAAGCAATGAGGGAAAACGAGCCCCTATAGTCCTTCCCTTCCCTCTCCTCCTGTTGAAACATTTTTCTTTGACAACACAAAACTCTCCTAACACGTATGAAACAGAATTTGATTTAGAAATAATCAGGTTTTCAGACACACGGCAATTCTTTATCTGAAATTTGGCAAGTCTGGTGCCAAGTTGATTCTACATTCTGTCTAGCAGCCTCCAGAAAATCCTGCAGGTCATCTGCAATTCTGGGTCCTCAGTGTTCTGCAAGACACAAGCCAGGAGGGGCAGTACTTGGACAGACTCAGGAGAGGTTCCTTCATTTGAGGTTTTGAGCTTCAGTCCAGCTGCGTAGGGAGAGGAATTACCTGCTTCATTTTCTGCAGCTCCTGACTCGGCTCAGATGTTAGAGTGTATGTCCCAGTATAGCTGAAAATGGGACCGAGAGCTGAAATGTTAAAGGAGAGGGCTCTGGGAACTTCTTGTGGTGCTACAATGACCAGAAGCAGGCATATCTTTGGTTAGTACTGTGGTTCTCCTGGCACCCTGGCTGACAGTCTTCTAAGGTTAACCAGCATCAATGGTTTCTCCTTTTTTTAGATAGCTCAGATGCCCTTATTCTGTTTACATGTAGAATACAAGTGGGTCGTTTTCTCTAAAACAACGTTACTTCTGTCTGCATTAAAATTCCCGTGCTCTTCCCAGCACGGGGCCATGGGAGGTGCTTGGTGGACTTCTCAGGTAATTAAATCTGTGGTTCCCCACCCACTGTGGAGGCCTGTGTGTGCACAGCTGCTGCTGCTCCACATGCAGGGCCAACCCCTGGATCTCCCAAACCTGTTTGCCAGCACAGACTCTGCTGGGCTTGCTTCAAGTCTCATTATGAGAAACTGGAATCTGATTCTGGAAACACCTGCTTGGCGTTTCCCATCTTCCGCATCTGGTTCCAAAGGATTCTGTCTGGGATTGATGCCATCATCATTTTTCTAGTCAGCTTTTCCTCCTTCTTTTCTCTTTTGGAAATCATAATGATGGTGACACATTTGAAATCTCATAGTATTTTCCTACCAGTACTTACAGTGAGGGAAAGAGGATGGAAAAGCTCACAGGTGTCTACTGCCAGGGCCAGGAGTTATGTCTTGTTTATTCAGGTGAAAATGCATCAAGAAAATAGCTAAGGGTCGTGTATTA
The DNA here is from genome assembly GCF_015220235.1 of Choloepus didactylus. Lineage (NCBI taxonomy): Eukaryota > Metazoa > Chordata > Mammalia > Pilosa > Megalonychidae > Choloepus > Choloepus didactylus. The sequence goes on along the minus strand of NC_051309.1, from coordinate 166,504,550 downwards.
TTCATTATTAAAAAGTAACTACAATAAAGGAAATTTAACAAGAAAAAAATACTCATTTTTCTCCTTTTTAACACAAAAGCTGTTTTTCCAATTCTGCATTCCATTCCAATCTTTGCCAAATACATATACTTTATAGGATGGAACATGTTAGAATACATTTTTTTCTGAGATAGGAACTCCTGTTGACAGTTGCTTCTTTATTTGTACCCCCCTCCATACATTGTATAGTCTGTATTTCTATGCTAGCAATTATTTCCCTGCATCACAGTGAATATTTGTTTCTTAATCTCCCCTATTATTCCGAAGGGGAGAGAGCAGGCTATATTTATCTTTATGCTCCTAGCATACAGTACAGTGCGTGGTTGGATAGTTGGTATTTGATAAATGCCTACTGAGGTAGTGATTTTAAGAAAAATGCAATCAGAGAAGGTATTAGTTTAGATTAGGATTATTTCTGTTTTAGGAGCTGTCAATTTTAGACAGAATCCAGGCATCATGGGATTGTAGACCGTTAGTACAAGGGATGAAAAGAAAATCCTGAAATTTGCAAAATGTATGCTGATAATACGTTCTTAGTACAATGCAATCTATCAGCGAGATGCACAGTAGACATGCAAAGTGATCAGGAAAGATGGGCCACAGCCTGACCTGGTGTGGATGGAATACTGGTCCGAGGCCTTAGGTGGACTTGTTGAATCACTGGCCTTGAGGATTCCTGACTAACACAAGTGATTTGAAAGAAGCCAGAGCTGTAGGGGCATTCAGCTCTAATTCACCACTGGGATGAAGAACATGCACTATTTGAAGTAACTAATGATCCCCTGTATGATTATCAACCTCAATTTGAATCTGCACTACACAAACGGGTGAAGTTCAAATCAAATAGCAAAATGGCAGGCAGGTTGAATTTCATCATCAGTGAAATGGTCCAAGAGAGATTTTGGAAAAATGGCAGTATGACAGCATAGTAGGTTTCTTAAATCACTCCAAATCATCTCATAAAAACAGACAGAGCAGCTAAGTAGCAAAACCAAAAACCCAGGGGCAATATTTATAATGAAACTTAAAGTTAAGCTATTCCCACAAAAAAATCCCAAAATACAAACACTTAAGTGCAAACCACCAGTAGTCATTAGGCATGTATGGTAATCAGTATCTGTGCAGAGGGAAGAAATGGGACATCTGACAGACTTTTGAATAGGAGAATCTCAAAGTAGCCATTAGGTATTCAATGGAAAGCATGTCAGCACAGTTGGGAAACAGAAACTGAAAATGGAAGATGTTTGCCCAATCCAGTAGTGGCTGAATATGAGGTCCACGGTGAGCTCAGAAGGGGCTAGAGCAGCCTAGTCCCCCAAACTCTCAAAATAGTCCAGGCTGGGCTCCCTCCAGGGAGGCAAACACACTGAGGAGAAACTTGTGGGAGCTGAATCAACAAAATAGAGCAGGATGTGGACAAAAAAGACAAGGGAAAGAGAAAGTCCAGTTAAAGTGGGGGTGGGAAGAGCCAGGAAATCCCAGAAAGCAAGCAGCCAAAGGTTTGAACACACAGTCCAAACACACACTCACACACACACAATAACAAAACAAGAGGGAGCTCTGTGAAAAGAGAAAAGCTATCTACTTTATTCTAAAAGTTAAAGAAAACTAATTTCACTTAAAACTGAGCAAAGAAAAATTAAGTCAAATCCCACTGAATGTGTTCCTATAAGAAAAAAGAATAAAGTGTAGAGTAATCCTACAGACTATGTAAGCATACCAGAAAAATGCCCACAGAAAATAGCAAAACTACAAACCTTCTTTCAAAATGAGCTAAACATTAAGAAAATGTTACAAGATATCAAAGAACAACATAAATCAGAATTAGACAAACTCAGAAGTGAGGCAAGAGAACTCAGAAAAATAGAAATGAAATTAAAAAGTCATTTAAAAATGAGGACCAAACTAGAAGAAACAGATAATGCTTTAAGAGAAATAGAACGTGAAAAGGAAGAAACTTTTAAAAATCAATATGTATGGGGGGAGGGGTGCAATGGCAACTAGAAAATTAGGAAAAATGGAAAGCAATTGTTTTGCAAATATCAAGCAACCAAGTTTAAATTAGGGGAGAAAACCAGAGTTCATTCATAACAATATAAAGGAAGAAAGAAGGAGAAGATATTTGGATTACTGTGAGGAAGGCATTTTTCTTAATCAACAAGGGAAAAATAAAGAGAATTCAAAATTATAGTACAAATAAAACACATTTGTGTCATAGATGGACCAGCTGTTTACCAAATCTGTTCTTTCTTCTACCTGTGTTTATAACTGATTGTATTTCCTAGTTTCCCTTGCAGTTGAGCATTGCTATGTGGCTGAATTCTCCTAGTAGAATATATATGTATGGGATATGCATCACCTGTGGACCTACCCCTAACAACCTCCATGCTCTTTCCTTCTTCTCTACCAACTGGATGGAGATGGGCTGACAACCTTGAAATCAAGTTGTGGAAGATGGCAGTTCCCAAATCATCACCAACATCAGAGAAGACTGTCAGTCAGCAATACTCACTTTGGATTTAATATGAGCAAAAAATATTTCCTATTGAGCTCACTAATGTTACATTAACTAAACAATCAGAACAGAAAGCCTTAGTCCAAATGTGAAACAAAAGTAATTATGGCATCATTATGAAGAATTGTTTGAGACTAAGAAAGACCTCCCTTGAACTCTCTTCTCTGAGTGGCACAGGGATTGTGATGTTGGAATCATAGAGCAGGAAGTCTAATCACAGGCATGCTACATGGCTCTGTGGCAGACAACTTTTATACAGTTATAATAACAAGAATATTTATTAATTTTCAGCTTTTGCAAGTAATCTTTAGACAATGTAAGATGGCCTTAACTATAATTTTGAAATAAAATATAAATGTTACCAGAAAAAAAAATCAATATGAAATGAAGAAAGAGATGAAAAGGATGATTTAAGAGAAAGCAATGAATATTGAAGACAAAGAAGATCCAACACATGGATGACAGGAGTTCCCAAAAGGAAAAAAAACAAACAAACAAGGGAAAAGAACAAATACTAAAAACTATATTTTGAGAGAATTTTGCTGAAAAAAAAAATATTTGGAACTATATATTGAAAGAGCATAATACATATATCAAATATTGAGCAAGAACAACCAACTGCAAGACAGATTCTAGTAAAATTAGTGGACTTTGAAGAAAAATAAAATAATGCAAAAACAGTAAAAGACTTATAATGGAAAGAAAATTAGATTATCATCAAAAGAAAATTGAATAACATTTTCAAGAAACTCAAGGAAAGAAAATGTGAGCCAATTATTTTATATCCAGCAAAACTGACTTTCAGGTATAAAGGGCAAAAACTGTTACCAACATTCAAGAACTCAGAGGATATTGTTTCTATGAGCACTTCCTGAGAAACTAACTAGAGAATAAACCTCAGGCAACTGAAATGGTTAGAGATACATTGGCATAGAGACTGTTGATGAACATTAGACATACATTACTTGTACAATTGAAATTAAATGAGGAGTCAAGAGGAGAGTATTTGGTACATAATGGCTGTATGTGTAGACAATATAGATATACTCCAACAATAAAAAATAAAGGAAAGAGAATAGAAAGAGCACATGCAAAAAAATTTAAACTATTCTCAGTAATTTTATTGGTGGCATTAGTAATATTTTTTTTTTAAACTGTAAATTGGTTACTTTATTTCATATAAAAGTTACATGGAAAGAAGAGGTTGAAAGTATGATTTGCACAAACTTGTCAAGTCTCACAGGATTCATCCACTTCAATAATTTTTTTTATTGGTAAACAGGATATGCATATTAAAAGCCTCACATTGAAGCCCAATACACATGTTGAACCCATACAACAAATATGCAAATGAATATGCAAAATGACCTCTGGAGGCACATGTCTCTGTGTCACCCACAATATGTGTTTGTTCCTCTAGCTATGACACAGTTTGTGCCCTCATAGCTCATGCAGTTCTGCAGTAACTGATTCCATTTCAAAACACCATAGAGTTTTGTTCACTTGGCTACTGATTGTTCATCAAGGAGTTCCCTTTGTGGTTTTGCATCAATAGTGGTATAAGCCCTGACGAGGATAGGGTACAGATTAATTTTTTAAAAAAAGAAGTTCACAGATAAACAGGAAGGCATAATGACCAGGAGGAAAACACCAACTTTTCTTAGTATGGAAGGTAAAATTAAATGAAGACCCTTAGAATCTGTTATAGATTGTTTCCTAATGCATCAGGCAAAACCTGTACAAACCAGGCAAGTTTAAGGCAAGTACCCAAAGAGGGGAGCTGTTTGCTTTCTGGCATAATTTTAAGATTTGTACTAAGTTTCATTCCCATTTTATCACTTGGTGTGTGGGTAGAGAGAAAAACAGAAATGAAATTTCAAAATCAAACCACCTGTTGCCTTTCAGAATATTCTTCCCTGCTTCAGTGTTTTCATAACCTGTCTCCTACTGTCACCTGTAATTGAGGCATGAAGAGTCACCCCCAATACATGGCTTGTTGCCCGCCAACCCTGTACCATCTCAGTGACCTCAAAAGGCAAACGCCTGGTTTCCTCTTTTGCTTCACTGGTGGGTAAGCTGCAGTGAAGTATTAGGGCCATGGAATACTAGGGCTACAGTGAGATTCCTTCTTCTCTTACAAACTGCTAATTTGGCTGGAACAACAACAAAAAAATCAGTGCCATGTTCCTCATGCACTCAATATTTTAAAATGAAAGTAAAACAGGAGGGCAACAGAGGACCACATGGGAATTTTGCTCTTTGGGTCAAGATGCTTTCCACGCTGCAATACATTCATGACAACCCCACTGGAGGAGGATGCCGTAGCAGCTTTCCCCTCTTCCCTGAAATGTCAGTCTCCAAAAAATAGCTTGTTTGCTGTACACAAGTCATTAAGTGTTATATCATCTGAGCAATAGTGCCAATTTAAAAACACACATGCATGCACACATATGCATGCACACAAGACTTGCTGGAAGGTCAAGGGACACCTCTCTGGTGGCACTAGGGAGTGTACCTGGAACCTGGAACCACCTGTGCTATTCAGTGCCCAGATTTTTTTTTTTTTTTTTTTTTGCCTCCTCCTACTCAAAAGCAGAGCTATTCCTTTACATCACATCCAGAAAATGCAGTGGAAGACTGTGATGTTGACTGTGGAGTCAGGCAGACCTGACTGTAAATTTAGCTTTTCTAAGGCTCAGTTTCCTCATTTGTAAAATTAAAGTAGTAGTATTTCTCCCAAAGAGCTATTGTGAGAATCACTTAAGATAATTATATGTGCTTGGCCCAAACTAGATGCTCAAAAAATGTTTTTGTCCTCTATCCCTCTTGAGGTCCTATGACCCTGTCTCTCTTCATCCTCATTCCTCCTTTCCCTGATTCATTATAAATATTTAATGAATCTATCTTCTTTGAGATTAGTCTTCTATTTACTTCAAAATTCCAAAAGAGGACCAAAAAAAAAAAAAAAAAAAAAAGCTTACTTATTTGTCTGAAACGGAATCACTGCACTACAGCAGCCCATACACAAGAGCTAGCTAGCACCCAAATGTATGTCTATGAACTTTGAGTGCCCAGATCTTTAGCAACTTCAGTGCAAATTAAGTGTAAGAGCTAATCAATATGAAAATACATTTCTAAGTAAATGCTCCTTTTGTAACCAAGGGGGAGCACCATGTATCATGTGTAAACAGGAACTGCCTGAAACACTAGTCTGAGAATTCTTGTTTATGACATTGATTTTTTTTTTCTTCATGATTGAAAAATGCAGCTCAGTAGACAGGATTTTAACAACTCATGTAATATCCCAAACAACTTTTTATAAAATACAAAGTATTAATAAAAATCCTAACTGTGCAGGAAGATAATGACATTTGACTTCTTTGTTTGGCCATGCACCTGTCATTAGGTGTCTGGGAGAAAAGTGATTAGAGCATTGTTCAGTTATTAGTTTGGAAAATGTCCATCCATGACCATAAATATATAAAACTCTGCTTGCTGCAAGCAAATGGTTTTAGTGGGTTCGGTTTGTCCTATTGGTCATAGATGAGTCATTGATACCCTGTCAGACCCCAAATAAATAACTGAAAGTCTGTCAGCAAGTTCCAGCACGATGGGAGGAGCCTCAAAGAGAGAACACAGGGCCTCTTTTCCGGGTTTGCGTTTGCAGTCGCCTAAATAGGAATCCTGTGAAGGGGGGACATCCAGAGGGGGGATGAGGGCTACCCTGCAAAGACAGTCTCCATCCCTTCCCACTGCAGCCTCTGCTCCCACATTGGCTTCTCACTTTTCAGTCTCTTGATCTCCATTTCATTGTTGCATATTGAGTGGATTTGGGTGCCAAACATAAGTGCAGTGAAAGCGAAAAACAGAAGACCTTCAAGGCACACAATCAACAGGACTATGTTACTGGTGGTGAAAAATCACTGCATTCAGTCCACTGCCCTTGGACACAGGAAATAAACTGAAATCCACAGAGAATTAGAGCATGGACTGAAGACAGAAGTATGTACATAGTGAAGAGTCCAAAAATCTTTGATTCTCTTCTCCTACACAATTGCTCACCCATGGCAGTGATGATCCATTTTTGGAAGTGGTACCTTGGTACTCGTCGTTAATTGGTTCCGGGAGGTGTGATGAGTACCAAAAACAACGAGTACCAAACGAATTTTTCCCATAAGGAATAATGTGAATAAATTTAATGCATTCCCAAACCAAAGACAATGCACATTTTTAAGGCAATAGGTAAAAAGATATGGTTGTATATCATTACTTAACATGAGAAATAAACCTAAAAATTAATAATACTTAGATTAAATAAAATAAAAACTTCACTTTACCTGTACTGAGAAGAGTCCATGGCCTAATGGGATGGTGGGAGGAATCGGTGGGGAGGAGAGGGTACACGGAGTGTTGCTTGGAAGGAGAGTACCCTCCAATAGAACATCGGGCACTTGCACTTTCTCTTTTCTGCCTTTTTTCAACTCGCACCACAGGATCTGACACACTCTTTGTCACCTTCCCTAAAAATGTATCCAATGAGGACTGCTTCTGTCTTCTTTTCAGGATTCCTTGAAAATGTGAAATTCTTTGGTCATTCAATAAATTCATACTTCTGCTTGTCAGAGCTTTGTCTGGATGGTATTTCTCCACAATGTTTTGGACTTCTGCCCATTTTGCACACATTTCTTTTATCACAGAACTGGGGACATCCTCCCTTATCTCCTTACCTGAAGAAATCTCTTCAGCCACCTCTTGCTGCTGCTCCTTCTGTGGTTCCTGCAGCTCCTCAGTGCTGAGCTCTTCACGATGTTCCTCCACTAACTCCTCAACATCCGCAGCATTGACCTCCAGACCAGTGGATTGGCCCAAAGACACAATATCCTGCACAACTGTACCCTCTGCACCTGCAGGATTAGGGTCAGCCTCAAACCCTTTGATGTGTCTCTGAATCACAGCTTCTGGCCACACATTCTTCCATGCCAAATTCATTGTCCTGTAAGAGACTTTGTTTCAGGTCTTATGAATAAGGTTAAGACAGTGCAGGATATTGAGATGCTCCTTCCAGAATTCTGTGAGGGTCAACCGGGTGTCAGAGGTGATCTCAAGGCACCTCTGGAAAAGCGCCTCGGTGTACAACTTTTTGAAGTTTGAAATGACCTGCTGGTCCATGGGCTGGATGAGAGTAGTAGAGTTGGGGGGCTGGACGGGCGGGACCTTACAGTGATGAAGCTGAACTCCAGAAAGTCATTCTCCAAGCCTGGAGGGTAGGCAGATGCATTGTCCAAAAGTAGGAGAGCTTTCAGAGGCAAATCTTTCTCCAGCAAATATTTTTTCACTGAGGGACCAAACACTTCATTTATCCATTCGGTAAAAAATTGTCTCATGACCCAAGCTTTGCTGTTTTCCTTCCACATCACATGGAGTTTGCTTTTTATGGCATTATGCTTCTTGAAAACTTGTGGGTTTTCACTATGATAAGGCTAGTAGAGTGAGCCTGTCCTTCATTGGTTTGTGGCCTAGTAATACCTTTTCCTCTTTTTTGATGCAGGTTCTACCAGGCATTTTTTCCCAAAAAAAGTCCAGTCTCATCACAGTTGAAAACTTGGTGGGGAATAAAGCCCTCAGCCTCTACGTAATCTTGAAATTCCCTGATGAATTCATCAGCAGCCTTTTTATTAGCACTCGCTGCCTCGCCATGCCTCACGACCCTATGGATGCCGGTCCTCTTTTTAAAATTATTAAATCAGCCATGGCTGAGCTTAAAAACTTCAACACTCCTACAACTCGGTCCCAGCTTGTTTTTCAAAAGAGCAGCATGCAACAGTTTTGCTTCTTCACATATCATGGCTTCCGATACATTGTTACCTGTTAATTGCTTCTCATTTACCCAAATTAATACCAGCTTTTCAACTTCCTGGAGTGTTTAGGAACACTGTTTTGTTACTGCTTTAACTCCTTTCACAACATCAGCCTTTTTTATGTCTTCTTTATTCTTAATGATGGTGGAGACTGTTGTTCTAGGTATACCGTATTCCCTAGCAAGATCAATAACGTGAATACTGCTCTCATACTTGCCTATTACTTCTTTTTTTGACTCAGTGGTGGTCCGAAGTAATTTTCTTTTCTGCTCAGCGCTATCACTGCTCATTTTCACGTGATGAGAAAAAAAGCACAAAAGTACACAAAATAACCATAGAAGCTAAGATTAGACCACAAGGGAATGTGCACAGGGCAAGAGTAACCACGTGACTAATGCGTGGCCTTTTGTTTCCACTGGACGGGTAGCGAGTCAGGAGGCCACCGAAACCAACAAGTTCTAGCTTGCCCCATGAGTCCTGGGACAAAACTTTTGCATTAAAATGCCCGAGTACCAAATTTGATGAGTTTCAAAGCAGTCAAGTACCAAGGTATGACTGTACATCTTTTGCAAACACTGCAGTGGAAAGAGTATTCTGGCTTGATGCAGCAGCACTTTGGGCACTTGTAGATCTCTTCCCCCGTTTCAGCTGCAGACTCTGCACGTATTCTTTTGCAGCATGTCCCTTGGATACTGCCCCAGTCGATGAGCATCGGTCTCGGGTGGGAAGACAGGGCGAGGACCACTAAGCAGTTAAAAATGACTTCGTTCACCACAGAGTACCAAGACTTTGGAAGGCAGCAAGGTGAGGAACATCACCAGGAAGTCTGCTTGGGCGACCAGCAGCCACCTCGTGACAGCGCAGAACAGGCCGCAGCCGTCCCTGTGGGCGCGTCAGCCTCAGAGGAAGAGGAGGCCGAGGAAGAGTCATGGCTGTGACCGCCAGGCGGGAGCGGGCGGTGATCGATGTCTCGGAGCCTGTGTCCTGATGACTGCACGATTCCCCGGACTCGCACTTATAAGCTATTTCTAAACATTACTTGAACATTTTGCGCCATTTCTTCACGAACCTGAGGTGCGTGCTGCCCTGTGTGACAGGACCCGAGGCCCAGGCGGGGTCGCCGGCGCTGCGGCTCCTCCCGGCCGACCCGCGACAGCAGAGGCAGGGATGCAGCCTGCGGCCGCGCTCGTGCACGCACCAAGCGGACCCGCGGGGCGGCGCCGTCTGGCGGGGCGGCTCGGAGGGAGCGGCGGCCCAGCAGATGCAGAACCCGGGGAGAGCGCGGCCGCTCCAGTATTGTTATTTTGAGGCTGTTGTATGTAAAAGATGGGCTAAAGTAAATGAGCAACTGTGGGATATTCTAATTCTATCATTCCTACACCCTTGAGAACTAAATCTGTCAATGTGCAAGAAAGGAGATAGAAATATAATAAAGAAGTGGTTAAGTAATAAAACCTGAGGTCTTGAATTGAGTTGGAAAAATCGCTGTGAATTCATGAGATATTTTATCTTTCTGTCTCTCCATATCTACCTATCAACCTATCATCTATCTATCTATCTATCTATCTATCTATCTATCTATCTTTCTATCAATTTATCTATCTAGGTCCTAGAAACAATCACCAATCCTGTTGCAATGAGCATTCCTAGTGCCCAGTGTGTGGGCTTGAAATATGATTTCTCACTAAATAAGGGATTCTTGGAGAAACAGTTGAATCCTGATATAAGATGAGCCTGGATCATCTTAACCAAATGAAAGTAAACTATCAGAGTCTACTAGAGTCACATCAGAAGGATTCAGAAACCAAACTGAAGAGGCACCACTGGTGAAATAAGGGGCATTTTGAGCATCAAATAATAATTGCAACTGATTGAAATCATGAAATATGTTTAAATCTTATTGGTCACCTTCAGAGGGTGATAAGAAACTGTTCTGATGAACTATTGCTGCACAACAAACTTCCCCAAGACTTGGTAGCATGAAACAACAATTGTATTATGCTCACGGATTCTACATTTCAGGACTTCAGACTGGTCCTGGTGGGAATAGCTCGTCCTGCTCGGTGATGTCTGGGACGTCTGAAATGGCCAGGGCTGGAATCACCTGGAGGCCTCTCCAGTTGCATATTGGGGCCTGTCCTGCGATAACCCAAAGCCTGTGATGAGCTGGGGGCATCAGGTGGTTGCCCACACATGCCCTTTCTAGCATGGTGGTCTCACAGCAGTGGCTTTCTTACAGGGCTCCTCAGGGCTCCAGGAGCACGTGTTCCAGGAAACAAGGCTGAAGCTGTTTGACCTTTTATGACATAGGCATGGAAGTCCCAGTGGACGTATCTGCTGCACTCCACTGGTTGAAGCAGCCACGTGTCTATTCAGATTCCACAGAAGGGGACAGAGACCCTCCTGTTGTCAAGGCAGAATTGCCAAAGAATTTGCAGCCATGTTTTAAAACCATGGTAGGAATGAATTTGTTGTCTTGAGAACAGATAATTAAAGCAAGAAAGTCAAGCTGTTATCTTGCTTTTTCTGTATGAACTGTACCCCTGAGTAACCAAATACAAGATCAAGGGAAGCAACACTTTTTAAAAGTATTCTAACTAATAAATGAAAACTAAATTGTAGAATTATAAAATTGCCATTTTACAGAGCCCAGTGCACTAGTGGATCTAGACATTCAGCATCAATAACTGCTAACATAACAAAAAGAGAGACAACTAGGAAAATGTGCCTCCTGTTGAAAGAACACAGCCCCACCTAAAGTCTAGCCAGAGGATTGAACGTGAGTCTGATGCAGCCTCTTGATCCAGCTTCCAATTTGCAGGAAATACAGAGGACAGAGGGACGTGTTAAATTGCACCATGGTTCTTCAATCAGCAAAATCCAGACTCTGCAAAGCTCTGTAAGTCAAACACCCCAGTTTCCTCAAAAGATAAATTGAAAAGAAAAGAAAGGAATGGAGGGGAATCTGTAGATTAAAATAAACTGAAAAGACATACAATTAAAAAATAGTGGGATGGGGTAGATTAAACTATGATGTCTAGGGATGCACATTTGGGTGATAAAACCATCAAGAAACAGAAAGAAGAAACTATAACCATGATAAAAGTCAATATAGTGTTACTTTTTGGGGAGGGGAGGGAGTTGTAGTTAGAACAGGGCAATGGAGGGGTTCTGGGGTGGTCAGCAGAATTGGTTGCATGAGTGTTTGCCTTGTAATAACTCATTAAACGCTGTATTTGTCTGGAGGGATTTTTGCGTGTTTTATTTTATAATTAAAAAGTGAATATAAAAGAGGGAAGCAGAAGACAGAGAGAAAGTTATTTTCAAGATGATGATGGTAGCATTTGTTGAACATTTACTACATGCAACTGTGCTCAGCACCTACCAGGGATTGTCTCATTTAATTCTCACCACTATTATCCTAATTTTTCATACGGTGAATGCTTTAGTTTTCTTGGCTTCTCAAGCAAACACCACGGAATGGGTGGGCTTTAACAATGGGAATTTATTAGCTTGCAGTTTTGAGGATAGGAAAATGTCCAAATCAAGGTGTCATCAAAGTGATGCTTTCTTCCCGAAGACTGGTGTTCTGGGACTGGCTGCCGGTGATCCTTGGCCCTGGCACATGGCAGCTTCTGCTGGCCTCTCTAGTTCCATTGATGTCAGCTGCTGGCTCCTCCCTCTGTGGCTTTCTCTCTGTCTCTCTCTGAATTTCATTCAGTTTATAAAGACTCCAGTAACAGGATTAAGACCCATTCTGATTGAAGTGGGCCACACCTTAACTGAAGTAACCTCATCAAAAGGTCCTACTTTCAATGGGTTCATACCCACAAGAATGGATTTTGTTTAAGAACATGTTTTTCTGGGGTACAAAGCTCCAAACTACCACCGTGAAACTGAGGTTTAAAAAAGTTAAGTAACCTGCCCAAGATCTTAAGTTAATGAGCGTTGGCCCTGAAATTTGCTGATCATCCATGAACTGAAAATGAGGAAATAGTAAGGCCATGGAGATTCTAGTCTCCCCAGTTATGCTGAGTGGAAAGAAAAATGGTAACTATGGAAAGAAAAAAGAGTAGCTATTGTTTACTCTTTAATACCCATTCTGGAGAGATTGTGAAAGATACTCTATTGTCACTAAGTAGCACTTCAGGGGAGTGTGTGATATTGCTCTCAGTACTTTGTGACAAATCACTGATATGCAAGACAATAATCTGACTTGGGAGTTAGAAGAAATAATTTATATTTCAGTGATTTCAGTAATCCTGCTATCTTTACTGAAAACAGATGTCCTTTATGCTCTTACTGTTTATCTTATTCCTATTCTCTAAAAAGGAAGGCGTTTTAAATCATATTAATGTAAAAATAATTTAAATGGAGAGAGAAAATAAGTCATTTGATTTTTAAAAAATGCAATTTTGGTTATAACATGAAGTCATACCTTTTTAAGAAAAACTATTTTAAAGTATTCAACTTCCTCAAATCACTTCAAAAATGTCAAAGCAAGCCTTTTTATCTTGTAACATAAAAATATAGGGCCTTTCAATGTAAGAAGCATATCATAATTTCGTTTGTGCTCTCTACCAAGAACATTAAAATACAGCGTCCACTTGATACCAGGCCAATATTCCTGAATTTGCATTTAGTAGGTTGTCCGGCAGAGGGCGCTCGTGCCCCAGGCTACTCAAAGGGGCCGCCTGGCTCACGAGTGAAGAACAAAAGAGACAAATTCTTCCCAGAGGATGGAGAACAAAAGGGTAAACTTTTAAAAAGCAAAGGAAGCCCAACATTTAACACTGCCTCCCATAATTATCACTAAAAGCCTCTGACCTGGCCACACTTGTCACAAACGCACTGACAGACCGAATATTATAAAAAATAAACTGGAAAGCATCGGCTTTTTGAAAGATATGCTCTGCCGAGTGTAAGAGTGAGCTGTGATTCTGTCTTAGTAATGTCTGTTTATTCAACAGTTTTTGTCTGAGCTGTGTTTTTCCAGAATAGGATGCATGCGTGCATTGCTGAATCCAAAACCAATCTATTTTCACATGAATGGATGTTCCATTTCATGAGATGGTGATGGGACCCCCAGCACTCTCCAAATATTGCTCCATGTTCTTATCCTCCACTTCATTTGTCCAAGTTTATTACAGAAAACACACCTCATCCACTGGAATGGTTGCATTCAATTACGCTTTTAAAAAACTTAGAGCCACTTTCATGACCTGTCTTAAAAGCTGTAATTATTCCTCCACAAACAAAGATAGGAATATCTCAGAGCAAGCAACTCAAAGCAAACACACATAGGAAAACCCAGCCCCCTTGTTTACTTACAGGTCTTTAAGCTCCTAATATTGACACTGGTTTCTTAGGTCTCCTGTGTATTTTCTTTTCTATAGCAAACAACATAGTACTTAAATCTATAAAGAGGCAGGTTTTGCTGCTCTGGAAAGATGGGCTAATTGTCCCCCCAGGGGCAAAAGAAGAGTGAACCGTGCTGAAGAGTTGGCAGCCAGCATTATCGGGAGGAACATGCAAGTCTTAGCAAAATAAGCCCCTTTGCATAAGATACAGCAATGCATTACAGGATCCAGGATAAAGAACTAGAACGAGAGACAAACAATCATAAAATTACAGTGTTTGAGAAGGATTCAGCTATAGCTTTTCCTTAGGGTCCCTTTGAATGTATTAAATTTAATTTCACCATGCCTTTCCAAAAGGTATTTGTAGAAGCAATTAAGTTAAAAGCTTCTCTCTCTTTGGATCTTTATCTATATGGATATCTCTTGACTTAAGGGACCTTTAGGTATTGAATTAAGTGAGTCTCCTCTTAAAAAGCAAGCACTTCCATACATAAAGAAGGCGGCCATGCTTGTAGTGCACAGGCTGGAACGCATTTGGAAAGGGCCAGGTGCGTCTGCTTATGGGTGCTGCTAGGGGGTGGGTGGGGGTGGGCCAGAGTTGTTGCTTTCAGGTGGTAATTTTCCCTGATGGAGTAGACTGGTCAGGTAAGGGGCCTGTGAAGTCTTGATACAGGACTCTGTTTCTGCCTCCCCACTCCCAGGGATTCCCCAGAAGAAGAATTAGGCAGTAGGCAAATAGGAGAGCCCTCCACATCATTTCTCTCCAGGAACCTGCTCCTTGGCTCACCCGCCATCTGGATTTCCTCTCTGGGTGGACCAGGGAACTAGGGTGACCAGCAAACCCAAAGCCCACCCTCCCCTCTGATCAAATCTTTTATTGGTGTTGGTTTTAATGTCAACTTCTGTTTCTTACTGCTCCTATTCTATAGCAGGAGATCTTATCCTGGGCCCTTAAAGATGGGATAGCTTGAGGGTCTGGAAGCCCCTGAAGTCATGTGCAAAATGTGTGTATATATAATTGTGCATTTTTTTTCCCAGGAGGATGAGTTGTAGATTTCATTGGATTCTCAAAGGGACTTACAGCTCCCAAGAGGTTATGGAAACTGCCCCATAGGGACTGTGAGTGAGCTGAGGCTGGAGAGACTGCACTGACTCAGTGATAAGCCGCATGTTATCAAGAGTAGATGGGAGAATCACAAAGAGTTCTGTTAGACAAGAGGAGGAAATTCTATAAGCCAGAGCCTTCCATGGTATTTAGATTACAAAGGGCCCGTAGAGGTCTTCAGGTCTTACCCCTTGTTTTATCAACAAGGAAGCTGAGTGGCTCAGCCACACAGGCAGGCGGAAGGTCCTGCACTCAGCCTGCTTACTCTCGATAAGGAGCTCTGTTCGTAGTAGGATGGATTCTTCTGGTTCCTGGAAATCATGTGGAGAAGAAGGAGGACAGAGAGGGCCCCTAATAACACAAAAGTCGTGTTAGGCTTTAATAGGGTTTGCATAGGAACATACTGTGGGAGTGGGAGGATGTACTTGGGAACATAACTGGATCCTGGCTCTGCCTCTTATTAACAATGTGCTTTTAGGCAAATTATCTCACTCTGTGTGCCTCAGTGTCCTCATCTGTAAAATGGGAATAGTAGTTACACGTGCCACATAAGATTGCTATGAGGATTAAATGAGTTTATATATATAGTATATATATAAAATATTTATATATATAATCCTATATTTAGGATTAAATGAGTTTATGTAATGTTTAGAATAGGGTTTGACACTCATTCTCATCCTCTTTATGCTCATCAGTTATGGTATTTTAAAAAGCATTTATTGAGCACCTATTATATTCAAAACATTGTGCCAGTACATTAGATACAAAGATAAAAGATCCAGTTTATTCCTTCCAATCATTCACAGTCTAGGGTAGCAATGGGGAGAACCAGAGCTCATTAAAATATACTGTGATAAGAATCATTATGGTGGCATGCTGGATGCCTGTATCAGGGGGTGGAGGGTGGGGGCTGGGATTGGGAGGGGGGGCACCAACTACATCTAATGTCTTAAATTTTCCCTGAGACCCAAAATGCCAACCTATACAGATAAAGCACTGTATGTCCTCTGGAATTAGCAAGGGACAGTGGAGCAACTGAGGGTATATGCTAAACCAAGGCAAACATTATCTACTTCAGTCACTCCAGGGCAGGGCTGACTAGAGTTGCCAGGTGGCAGATTGGGATTGGAGGGAGGATGAGGGCATTGGTCTGGAAAGGGGCTACCTGAGGACCAAACACTGCAACAGCTACCAGGAGATCCTGGGATCTGATTAGGCCCCAAAATCTATGGGCCAACAGGAGCAGAGACAGACAAAATGCAGAGCTGGGACTGAGATCTGAGCGTTCTGGGGTAACTTCCTCCATAGTGACTATGTGTCCTTGTATTCCATTTTGAAGGTGCACAGCCAGGGCTCCAGGCCCACCAACCCTATGGGTCACATATAAAGCCCTGTGACTCCAACACTCCCAAAACTCTGTGTAAGGCCATACAGAGTAAGGAGGAAAGGGAGAGACTTTTATGTCTATCAACCAATGAATGGATAAAAAAAATGTAGTGCATACATACAATGGAATATTATTCAGCCCTAAGAAGGAATGAAGTTCTGATACATCAACATCATGGATGAAGCTTGAAGACATCATGTTGAGTAAAATAAGCCAGACACAAAAGGACAAATATTGTTTGATTTCACTGATAAGAAATAATAGAATAAGCAAACTCATTGAGTTGGAATCTAGAATATAGGTTACCAATGGCTGGGGAGGGCATAGGGAATGGAGAGTTAAGGCTTATGTTCTGGTTTGCTAATGCTGCCAGAATGCAAAACAACAGAAATGGATTGGCTTTTATAAAGGGGGTTTATTTGGTTACATGGTTACAGCCTTAAGGCCATAAAGTATCTAAGGTAATGCATCAACAATAGGGTACCTTCACTGGAGGATGGCCAATGGAGTCCAGAAACCCTCTGTTAGCTGGGAAGCACATGGCTGACATCTGCTCCAAGTTCTGTTTTCAAAATGGCTTTCTCCCAGGACGTTCCTCTCTAGGTTGTAGCTCCTCAAAAATGTCACTCTTAGTTGCTCTTGGGACATTTTTCCTCTCTTGGCTTCTCCAGAGCAAAAGTCTGCCTTCAACGGCCATCTTCAAACTGTCTCTCATCTGCAGCTACTCTATTCTCAGCTCCTGTGCATTCTTCAAAGTATCCCTCTTGGCTGCAGCAAGCTCACTCCTTCTGTCTGAGCTTATATAGTGCTCCAGTAAACTAATCAAGGCACATGCTGAATGAACGGGGCCACACCTCCACGGAAATTATCCAGTGAGAGATCTCACCCACAGTTGAGTGATCACATTTCCACAGAAACATCCAATCAAAAGTCTCCAACCAATCAACACCAATACTTTCCTGCCCACACAAGACTGCATCAAAGATAATGGTGTTTGGGGGGCATAATACATCCAAACAAGCACAGCTTAATTGGTATAGAATTTCTGTCTGGGGTGTTGGACAAGTTTTGATAATGGATGGTGGTGATGGTAGTGCAACATCGTGAATGTAATTAACAGCACTGAAATATATATCTGAATGTAGTTAAAATGTGGTTAGTTTGTATATATGATAATAGAATAAAAATTAGAAAAAAATTCATGAAACTGCACCACACAGTGAACTTAAAGTTAAACCATGGACTATAGTTAATAATACGATTATAAAAATGTGCTTTCATCAACTGTAACAAATGCACTGCACCAATGCAAGGTGTTAATAATAGGGTGGTTTATGGGAATCCTGTATTTTATTCATGGTTGTTCTATACACCCACAAGTTCTCCAATTAAAAAAAAAACAACTAGCAAATCTGAGCCTTTTCTTCCATTGCTCAGTTCTCTTATCACCTCCCCTAGAAAAATGCTCCCCAGACCCGTGCCCTGAGTTAGGTGCCCTTCCTCGGGGGATCCGGCACGCCCCCTGCCTGCCCCACTAACCCTCTGTTCTGTGCTGTCACCGTATGTTTATTTTTCCGGCTCCTTTTTGTGTGCCTACCGCGTATGGTAGGCACTCAGCAAATGTTTGTTCAGTGATGAAGTTTCTGCTTGTGCTACTCCGCCTGAGCTTCTGCAACAATGAAGAAAGGAATTCAAGTTACCTGACGCCAACACGGCCTAGCAGCCAAGGCCACAGAGGGCTGTAGATTTTCGTATTAAACACTGAACTTATCAGAGCCCAATCACGCCCGGGTGATGAGTACTACTCAGCTATGTAACGTGCTAATAGAAACACATCTTTTCTTACTCACTATCAGATAGTGGCTGTGAGTCACTTCCTCAGGAGTGGGGTTGTTCAAGTTGGGATCTTCATGTGGGAGGTTCCAGACCCAGTCCTCGGGGCTTGTCTGTTTTTCCTTCCTTCCTTCATCCTATAAGCATTTACTGGGTGCTAAGTGCCAGTGGCATGGCCCCAGCCCTCCAGGAATTCATGGTCTAGGGCTCAAAATTTCACTCATACCTTCATAAGGAAATGTCAGGTTCACTTGGTATTTTCCCATAAAGAAACGTAGTGAATCTTAGAAGAAAATATGATTCTTTTTCTTGACCTTATCTTTAAATCTGACACAAAGTGAAAAGCCTTGGGAATCGTGAAGGCCCAGGGCCATTTTGAATTTTGTGCTATTCCTTTTCTAGAACAATGTGATATGGAAGAGTGCCCAGTATCAGGCTATGAAGTCTAACCCTCTAACCACTGCAAGCTCAGAAAACCAAAGGCAGTTATTTTAGCTTCCTACCTGCTAAAGCCATTGGATTGGCTTGACAACAAGAATTTATTGGCTCATAGTTTCCAAGGCTAAAAGGCTCCTTCCTCCTTGGGTCAGTGTCTCCTGGCTGGTCAAGAATCCTGGGGTTCATTGGCTTTCCCATCACGTGGAAATGCACCTGGCAGTGTCTTTTCCTTTCTCTTCCAGGTTCCATTGACTTCCACCTTCTGGTTGCTCCCAGTGGCTTCTTCCCCATGTCCAATTCCCTTTGCTTATGGACCTCAGCCATGTTGGATTAGGCGCCCCCTCACTCAGTTTGGACACACCTTCGCTAACAACATCTTCAAAAGTCCTGTTTACAAATGGGTTCACACCTACAGGGCCAGGGGTTGGGAACTTAACATGTCTCTTATGGGGACATGATTCATCCCCAACAGCAGTGAAGAAAAATCCCTCTTTATCCTTTCTCTGGCCAATACTTCAAAGTTGGAGTTGGAAAACCAGGGGGAAAATGGAGAAAGATTTGCTCTGTAACTATTGTAAAATTAACATACCATAGAATTTTAGAATACAAACAGAAAAAGAAATTTGTCCAGAGTGATACTTTTTAAAACACACTATGTCCCAAAGTACAAAAAATTCTATCACTGCATCTTAAGATCTTCTTAAGTGTTAAGAAGCTCATCTGGGCAAAGAGACTTCTGAAGCTATCCTGCTGGCCGTGCGCTGAAGGAGCATCAGAGGTGAGTGTTTCTTGGTGTTTGGTTGTATTCCATATGGTGTCATGAGGACATTTACAGGAAGTTTCCGTCTCCATTCTGCCGTTTTCCCTTCTATGTATGGCTCAGGAAAGGACAGCCCACGTGGTGCATACACTGCGCCCCTGTATCTGTATCTATACCTACATCATTTGATAGGAATTCTAGAAGGAGAGAAGAGAGTGTAGGAGAGGCAACAATGAAAAGACAAACCACTGAGAATTTTCCAGAATTAGTGAATGACTTATTCTTCAGGTGGAAAAATACCAAGTACTGAGCAGAGACCATTTTAAAACCAACCAAAAAGTAAAGACCAAATCCTTACAAAAGAATACCCATTAGACAGTCAGCAAATATCTGGGCAGCAGCCACAGGTGATAGAACCCATGGAATAATATCTTACAAGTCATAAGAGAAAATAACCATCACCCTACAATTCTTAACACAGATAAATCAATATTCAAAAGTGAGGGTGACAAACTTCAATTAGTGATATGAATGAAGCAGGTCTGGTTAAGACCAGGGCAAGCCAGGCTGAAGGATAAAGGTTGAAACTGATTGTGTTTTAAAACTTCAACTTTCATATGAGACCAAGGGAATAGATATCTATTTGGTACAGGATCTAAATTTTCTAAACGGTACAACTCTACAGTCGATTTGTTCAAACACCACAATGGCATGGAACTTCAAATAGGAAGTGAGATACGGTAGGTTAGTACAGGCTGGAGTGAAATAGTGACACATCCCAGAGTAATTTGGGCAGACAATAAAAAATATATTTACAGCCTACCCCTCCCCAGCCCCGAGGATCTGGGGGAAGGTGCAGATGTGTTGGACATCCTCACCTGGACTGGTGTTGATGTTGTCACGAGCATCGGGACTGGCAGTTTGATGTGCTGAGCCCTCGAGAATGGGACTTGCCCTTATGAAGCTCATTACCACAAAGGAGAGTCTAAACTTGTATGTAATGGTGCCTAAGAGTCTCCCCCTGAGTATCTCTTTGTTGCTCAGATGTTGCCCTCTCTCTCTCTAACTGAGCCATCTCGACAGGTGAACTCGCTGCCCTCCCCCTATGTGGGACCTGACCCCCAGGGGTGTAAATCTCCCTGGCAACGCAGAGTATGACTCCCGGGGATGAATGTGGACCCGGCATCGTGGGACTGAGAGTATCTTCTTGACCAAAAGGGGGATGCAAAATGAGACGAAATAGTTTCAGTGGCTGAGAGATTCCAAATGGAGTCGAGAGGTCACTCTGGTGGACATTCTTATGCACTATATAGATAACACCTCTTAGGCTTTAATGTATTGGAATAGCTAGAAGTAAATACCTGAAGCTACCAAACTCCAACCCAGCAGTCTGGAATCCTGAAGACAATTATATAATAATGTAGATTACAAGGGGTGACAGTGTGATTGTGAAGACCTTGTGGATCACACCCCCTTTATCTAGTGTATGGATGAGTGGAGGAATGGGGATAAAAACTAAAGGACAAATGGGGTGGGATGGGGGGATGATTTGGGTGTTCTTTTTTCACTTTTATTTTTTATTCTTGTTCTGATTCTTTCTGATGTAAGGAAAATGTTCAGAGATAGGTTGTGGTGATGAACGTATAACTATGTTATCATACTGTGGACAGTGGATTGTATATCATGGATGATTGTATGGTGTGTGAATGTATTTCATTAAAACTGAATTTAATAATAATAAAAAAAAGTGAGGGTGAAATGCAGACATTTCAGGCAAACAGTGACAGAGCTTACCACTAACAGACCCTTAAAAAAGAAATACTGAAAGACGTATTGAATCCAGAAGAAAGCATGATAAAAAAACAAAAAAAAAA
This sequence comes from Choloepus didactylus, assembly GCF_015220235.1. Lineage (NCBI taxonomy): Eukaryota > Metazoa > Chordata > Mammalia > Pilosa > Megalonychidae > Choloepus > Choloepus didactylus. Next base: position 166,483,378 of record NC_051309.1, on the reverse strand, counting down.
AACCAACAAAAAAAACCCTGGAAATTAATGGAAAGAACTTTATTTTAAAAATGTGATGTGGAGAGGTGGGGCAAGATGGCAGATTGGTGAGCTGTATGTTTTAGTTACCCCTCCAGGAAAGGAGGTAGAAAGCCAGGAACTGCGTGGACTGGACACCACAGAGCAATTGGACTTTGGGCATACTTCATACAACACTCATGAAAACGTGGAACTGCTGAGATCTGCAAAATCTGTAAGTTGTTGTGGCCAGGAGACCCGCGCCCCTCCCTGCCAGGCTCAGTCCCGTGGGAGGAGGGGCTGTCAGCTCCGGAAAGGAGAAGGGAGAACTGCAGTGGCAGCCCTTATAGGAAACTCATTCTACTGATCCAAACTCCAACCATAGATAGACTGAGACCAAATACCAGAGAATCTGAGAGCAGCCATCCCAGCAGAGAGGAGACAGGCATAGAAAAAAACAGCACGAAAAACTCCAAAATAAAAGCAGAGGATTTTTGGAGTTCTGGTGAATATAGAAAGGGGAAGGGCAGAGCTCAGGCCCTGAGGCTCATATGCAAATCCCAAAGAAAAGCTGATCTTTCTGCCCTGTGGACCTTTCCTTAATGGCCCTAATTGCTTTGTCTCTTAGCATTTCAATAACCCATTAGATCTGTGAGGAGGGCCCTTTTTGTTTTTTTTTTTTTTAATCCTTTTTTCTTTTTCTAAAATAATTACTCTAAGAAGCCCAATACAGAAAGCTTCAAAGACTTGCAATTTGGGCAGGTCAAGACAAGAGCAGAACTAAGAGAGCTCTGAGACAAAAGGCAATAATCCAGTGGCTGAGAAAATTCACTAGACACCACAACTTCCCAAGAAAAGGGGTGTGTCCACTCACAGCCATCATCCTGGTGGACAGGAAACACTCCTGCCCATCGCCAGCCCCATAGCCCAGAGCTGCCCCAGACAACCCAGTGTGACGAAAGTGTTTCAAATAACAGGCACACACCACAAAACTCGGCATGGGCATTAGCCTTCCCTGCAACCTCAGTTGATTGTCCCAGAGTTGGGAAGGTGGAGCAGTGTGAATTAACAAAGCCCCAGTCAGCCATCATTTCAGCAGACTGGGAACCTCCCTACACAGCCCAGCAGCCCAGAACCACCCTGGGGGGACGGCACTCACCTGTGACATAACACAGTCATCCCTCAACAGAGGACCAGGGGGTGCACGGCCTGGAAGAGGGCCCCACTTGCAAGTCTCAGGAGCCATATGCCAATACCAAGAACTTGTGGGTCAGTGGCAGAGACAAACTGTGGCAGGACTGAACTGAAGGATTAGACTATTGCAGCAGCTTTAAAACTCCAGGATCACCAGGGAGATTTGATTGTTAGAACCACCCCCCTCCCTGACCGCACAAAAACACGCCCCATATACAGGGCGGGCAACACCAACTACACACGCAAGCTTGGTACACCAATTGGACCCCACAAGACTCACTCCCACACTCACCACAAAGGCAAAGCAGGGGAGAACTGGCTTGTGGAGAACAGGTGGCTTGTGGACGCCACCTGCTGGTTAGTTAAAGTGTACTCCACGAAGCTGTAGATCTGATAAATTAGAGATAAGGACTTCAATAGGTCTACAAATCCTAAAAGAACCCTATCAAGTTCAGCAAATGCCAAGAGGCCAAAAACAACGGAAAATTATCAAGCATATGAAAAAACCAGACGATATGGATAACTCAAGCCCAAGCACCTAAATCAAAAGATCAGAAGAGACACAGTACCTAGAGCAGCTACTCAAAGAACTAAAGATGAATCATGAGACCATAGTACGGGATACAAAGGATATCAAGAAGACCCTAGAAGAGCATAAAGAAGACATTGCAAGACTAAATAGAAAAATAGATGATCTTATGGAAATTAAAGAAACTGTTGACCAAATTAAAAAGATTCTGGACACTCATAGTACAAGACTAGAGGAAGTTGGACAACGAATCAGTGACCTGGAGGATGACAGAATGGAAAATGAAAGCATAAAAGAAAGAATGGGGAAAAAAATTGAAAAAATCGAAACGGACCTCAGGGATATGATAGATAATATAAAACATCCGAATATAAGACTCATTGGTGTTCCAGCAGGGGAAGAAAAGGGTAAAGGTCTAGGAAGAGTATTCAAAGAAATCGTTGGGGAAAACTTCCCAAATCTTCTAAACAACATAAATACACAAATCATAAATGCTCAGTGAACTCCAAATAGAATAAATCCAGAAAAACCCACTCCGAGACATATTCTGATCACACTGTCAAACATGGAAGAGAAGGAGCAAGTTCTGAAAGCAGCAAGAGAAAAGCAATTCACCACATACCAAGGAAGCAGCATAAGACTAAGTAGTGACTACACAGCAGCCACCATGGAGGCGAGAAGGCAGTGGCACGACATATTTAAAATTCTGAGTGAGAAAAATTTCCAACCAAGAATACTTTGTCCAGCAAAACTCTCCTTCAAATTTGAGGGAGAGCTTAAATTTTTCACAGACAAACAAATGCTGAGAGAATTTGCTAACAAGAGACCTGCCCTACTGGAGAAACTAAAGGGAGCCCTACAGACAGAGAAACAAAGAAAGGACAGAGAGACTTGGAGAAAGGTTCAGTACTAAAGAGACTTGGTATGGGTACAATAAAGGATATTAATTGAGAGAGGGGAAAAATATATATGACAAACATAAAACAAAGGATAAGATGGCTGATTCAAGAAATGCCTTCACGGTTATAACGTTGAACGTAAATGCATTTAACTCCCCAATTAAAGGATATAGATTCACAGAATGGATCAAAAAAAAATGAGCCATCAATATGTTGCATACAAGAGATTCATCTTAGACACAGGAACACAAAGAAATTGAAAGTGAAAGGATGGAAAAAAATATTTCATGCAAGCTACAGCCAAAAGAAAGCAGGTGTAGCAATATTAATCTCAGATAAAATAGACTTTAAATGCAGGGATGTTTTGGGAGACAGAGAAGGCCACTACATACTAATAAAAGGGGCAATTCAACAAGAAGAAATAACAATCATAAATGTCTATGCACCCAATCAAGGTCCACAAAATACATGAGAGAAACACTGGCAAAACTAAAGGAAGCAATTGATCTTTCCACAATAATTGTGGGAGACTTCAACACATCACTCTCTCCTATAGATAGATCAACCAGACAGAAGACCAATAAGGAAACTGAAAACCTAAACAATCTGATAAATGAATTAGATTTAACAGACATATAAAGAACATTACGTCCCAAATCACCAGGATACACATACTTTTCTAGTGCTCACGGAACTTTCTCCAGAATAGATCATATGCTGGGACATAAAACAAGCCTCAACAAATAAATGCCCAGGGCCAGATGGCATCACAGGGGAATTCTACCAAAGTTTCCAGAAAGAACTGACACCAATCTTACTCAAACTCTTTCAAAACATTGAAGAAAATGGAACACTACCTAACTCATTTTATGAAGCTAACATCAATCTAATACCAAAACCAGGCAAAGATGCTACAAAAAGGAAAACTACTGGCGAATCTCCCTAATGAATATAGATGCAAAAATCCTCAACAAAATACTTGCAAATCGAATCCAAAGACACAATAAAAAAATCATACACCATGACCAAGTGGGGTTCATTTCAGGCATGCAAGGATGGTTCAACATAAGAAAATCAATCAATGTATTACAACACATTAAAAATTCGAAACGGGGCATTTATTTGTGGGAAGATTTTTGATAACTGATTGGATCTCATTGCTTGTGATGGGTTGATTGAGGTCTTCTATTTCTTCTCTGGTCAGTCTAGGTTGTTCATATGTTTCCAGGAAATTGTCCATTTCCTCTACATTATCCAGTTTGTTGCCATACAGTTGTTCATAGTATCCTCTTATAATTTTTTTAATTTCTTCAGGATCTGCAGTTATGTCACCTTTTTCATTCATTATTTTGTTTATATGGGTCTTCTCTCTTTTTGATTTTGTCAGTGTAGCTAGGGGCTTGTCAATCTTGTTGACCTTCTCAAAGAACCAACTTTTGGTGATATTTATCCTCCCTATTGTTTTTTTGTTCTCTATGTCATTTATTTCTGCTTTAATCCTTGTTATTTCTTTTCTTGTACTTGGTTTAGGATTGGTTTGCTGTTCATTTCTTAGCTTCTTCAGTTGATCCATTAGTTCTTTGATTTTGGCTCTTTCTTCCTTTTTAATATATGCGTTTAGTGCTATAAATTTCCCCCTCAGCACTGCCTTTGCTGCATCCCATAGGTTTTGGTATGTTGTGTTTTCATTTTCATTCGTCTCTATATATTTAGCAATTTCTCTTGCTATTTCTTCTTTAACCCACTGATTGTTTAGGAGTGTGTTGTTTAACCTTCAGTGTTTGTGAATTTTCTAAGTCTCTGATGGTTATTGACTTCTAATTGTATTCCACTGTGGTCAGAGAATGTGCTTTGAATAATTTCAATCTTTTTAAATTTATTGAGGCTTGTTTTATGTCCCAGCATATGATCTATTCTGGAGAAAGTTCCGTGAGCACTAGAAAAGTATGTGTATCCTGGTGATTTGGGATGTAATGTTCTTTATATGTCTGTTAAATCTAATTGATTCATCAGATTGTTTAGATTTTCAATTTCCTTATTGGTCTTCTGTCTGCTTGATCTATCTATAGGAGAGAGTGATGTGTGGAAGTCTCCCACAATTATTGTGGAAAGATCAATTGCTTCCTTTAGTTTTGCCAGTGTTTCTCTCATGTATTTTGTGGCACCTTGATTGAGTGCATAGACATTTACGATTGTTATTTCTTCTTGTTGAATTGCCCCTTTTGTTAGTATATAGTGGCCTTCTTTGTCTCTCAAAATATCCCTGCATTTAAAGTCTATTTTATCTGAGATTAATATTGCTACACCTGCTTTCTTTTGGCTGTAGCTTGTATGAAATATTTTTTTCCATCCTTTCACTTTCAATTTCTTTGTGTCCCTGTGTCTAAGATGAGTCTCTTGTATGCAACATATTGATGGTTCATTTTTTTTTGATCCATTCTGCAAATCTATATCTTTTAAATGGGGAGTTTAATCCATTTACATTCACCATTATAACCATGAAGGCATTTCTTGAATCAGCCATCTTATCCTTTGGTTTATGTTTGTCATATATATTTTTCCCCTCTCTCAATTAATATCCTTTATTGTACCCATACCAAGTCTCTTTAGTACTGAACCTTTCTCCAAGTCTCTCTGTCCTTTCTTTGTTTCTCTGTCTGTAGGGCTCCCTTTAGTATCTCCAGTAGGGCAGGTCTCTTGTTAGCAAATTCTCTCAGCATTTGTTTGTCTGTGAAAAATTTAAGCTCTCCCTCAAATTTGAAGGAGAGTTTTGCTGGACAAAGTATTCTTGGTTGGAAATTTTTCTCACTCAGAATTTTAAATATTTCGTGCCACTGCCTTCTCCCCTCCATGGTGGCTGCTGAGTAGTCACTACTTAGTCATATGTTGTTTCCTTTGTATGTGGTGAATTGCTTTTCTCTTGCTGCTTTCAGAACTTGCTCCTTCTCTTCCATGTTTGACAGTGTGATCAGAATATGTCTCGGAGTGGGTTTATTTGGATTTATTCTATTTGGAGTTCGCTGAGCATTTATGACTTGTGTATTTATGTTGTTTAGAAGATTTGGGAAGTTTTCCCCAACGATTTCTTTGAATACTCTTCCTAGACCTTTACCCTTTTCTTCCCCTGCTGGAACATCAATGAGTCTTATATTCGGATGTTTTATATTATCTATCATATCCCTGAGGTCCATTTCGATTTTTTCAATTTTTTTCCCCATTCTTTCTTTTATGCTTTCATTTTCCATTCTGTCATCCTCCAGGTCACTGATTCATTGTCCAACTTCCTCTAGTCTTGTACTATGAGTGTCCAGAATCTTTTTAATTTGGTCAACAATTTCTTTAATTTCCATAAGATCATCTATTTTTTTATTTAGTCTTGCAATGTCTTCTTTATGCTCTTCTAGGGTCTTCTTGATTTCCTTCATATCCCGTACTATGGTCTCATTGTTCATCTTTAGTTCTTTGAGTAGCTGCTCTAGGTACTGTGTCTCTTCTGATCTTTTGATTTGGGTGCTTGGGCTTGAGTTATCCATATCGTCTGGTTTTTTCATATGCTTTATAATTTTCTGTTGTTTTTGGCCTCTTGGCATTTGCTGAACTTGATAGGGTTCTTTTAGGATTTGTAGACCAATTGAAGTCCTTATCTCTAATTTATCAGATCTACAGCTTCGTGGAGTACACTTTCTCTAACTAACCAGCAGGTGGCATCCACGAGCCACCTGTTCTCCACAAGCCAGTTCTCCCCTGCTTTGCCTTTGTGGTGAGTCAGGGAGTGAGTCTTGTGGGGTCCAATTGGTGTACCAAGCTTGCGTGTGTAGTTGGTGTTGCCTGCCCTGTATATGGGGCGTGTTTCTGGGTGGTCAGGGAGGGGGGGTGGTGCTAAGAATCAAATCTCCCTGGTGATCCTGGAGTTTTAAAGCTACTGCAATAGTCTAATCCTTCAGTTCAGTCCTGCCACAGTTTGTCTCTGCCACTGACCCAGAAGTCCTTGGTATTGGCATATGGCTCCTGAGACTTGCAAGTGCGTCCCTCTTCCAGGCCATGCACCCCCTGGTCCTCTGTTGAGGGATGACTGTGCTATGTCACAGGTGAGTGCCATCCCCCCAGGGCAGTTCTGGGCTGCTGGGCTGTGTAGGGAGGCTCCCAGTCTGCTCAAATGATGGCTGACTGGGGCTTTGTTAATTCACACTGCTCCACCTTCCCAACTCTGGGACAGTCAACTGAGGTTGCAGGGAAGGCTAATGTCCCTGCCCAGTTTTGTGGTGTGTGCCTGTTATTTTAAGCACTTTCGTCACACTGGGTTGTCTTGGGCAGCTCTGGGCAATGGGGCTGGCGATGGGCAGGAGTGTTTCCTGTCCACCAGGATGATGACTGTGAGTGGACACCCCCCTTTTCTTGGGAAGTTGTGGTGTTTAGTGAATTTTCTCAGCCACTGGATTATTGCCTTTTGTCTCAGAGCTCTCTTAGTTCTGCTCTTTTCTTGACCTGCCCAAATTGCAAGTCTTTGAGGCTTTCTGTATTGGGCTTCTTAGAGTAATTGTTTTAGAAAAAGAAAAAAGGGTTAAAAAAAAAAAAACAAACGGGCTCTCCTCACAGATCTAATGGGTTATTGAAATGCTAAGAGACAAAGCAATTAGGGCCATTAAGGGAAGGTGCACAGGGCAGAGAGATCAGCTTTTCTTTGGGATTTGCATATGAGCCTCAGGGCCTGAGCTCTGCCGTTCCCCTTTCTATATTCACCAGAACTCCAAAAATCCTCTGCTTTTGTCTTGGAGTTTTTCGTGCTGTTTTTTTCTATGCCTGTCTCCTCTCTGCTGGGCTGGCTGCTCTCAAATTCTCTGGTGTCTGTTCTCAGTCTATCTATGGTTGGAGTTTGGATCAGTAGAATGAGTTTCTGATAAGGGCTGCCACTGTAGTTCTCCCTTCTCCTTCCCAGAGCTGATGGCCCCTCCTCCCACAAGACTGAGCCTGGCAGGGAGAGGTGCAGGTCCCCTGGCCACAAAAACTTACAGATTTTGCAGATCTCAGCAGTTCCACGTTTTCATGAGTGTTGTATGAAGTATGCTCAAAGTCAGATTGCTCTGTGGTGTCCAGTCCACGCAGTTCCTCGCTTTCTACCTGCTTTCCTGGAGGAGTAACTAAAACATACAGCTTACCAGTCTGCCATCTTGCCCCGCTGGATTGGCTTTTATAAAAGGGGTTTATTTGGTTACACAGTTGCAGTCTTAAGTCCATAAAGTGTCCAAGGTAACACATCATCAATCAGGTATTTTCACTGGAGGATGGCCAATGGCGTCCAGAAAACCTCTGTTAGATGGGAAGGCATGTGGCTGGCATCTGCTGATCCCGGACTGTGTTCCAGCTTCTCTCTCAGCTCCTGCACATTCTTTAAAGTTGTTGCTCTTGGGGGGTTTTGTCCTCTTTTAGCTTCTCCAGAGCAAAAGTCTCTTTCAATGGCTGTCTTCAAAATGTCTCTAAATTGCAGCTCCTCTCTCCGCTCCTGTGCATTTTTCAAAGTGTCCCTCTTGGCTGTAGCCTAATTTGCTTTTTAATTAAAGAATGCTGGTCTGTGGAAAGCCATATTTGAACTTGATGGAGAAGACTACACATCACCTGGAGATCCTAGACTTGCAACTGGATGTAGTAATTCAAGGGGACTTTGGAGTTTTTTCCTTGGGAGACGGCGAGTATCTTCCATGTATAGGAAGAGGAATTTGCAAGAATGTTTGGGTGGCTAATAATTGGGCTGTGCAAGAGATTGCTAGTTCTCCCTCAGTATCCAGTCTTCTCTTCTCCCTCAGTAATGGAACCCACAATCTTTAGCTGGAAACATGGCTACCCACAATAAAGGTTATATTTTCCAGCCTTTCTAATACTCAGGCATGGCAATGTGATTAAATACTGGCCAAAGGGATGCAAAAAGAAGATGTTTGTACAGTTTTCAGGAAATACGTTTAAAAGGGAGGAAGCATATCCTTCTTTATCGTGTTCTCCTTTCTGATGACTAGAATTCAAATATAATGGCTGGAGCTCCAGCATCCATCTTGGACCATGAGGCAATTTTGAAAATGGAAACCAAGAATGTCAGAGAAATAAAATGGAAAGAACTTAGGTCCCTGACACTATGATGGGCAACAATAGTCCTTGACTGGATACCTCCAAATTTCTGGAAAATGGAGAGAAATGGACTTCTGCAGCTGTTACTGATCCTAAATGATACAGATTTGAAGAAACAAAAGTTGTAGGAAAGTGGAACCAAATGCCCCTCCAACTCCATCTGTTTGGCCCCCTCATTTTAGAAGATAGAAAATTATTAGTGCAATTTCCTCATTGAGAATTTCCTGAATATTTTCTGGCATGGACTTTGCACTTAATAGGTAGTCTTTAAAGACTAGTGAAATGGATGGTGATTGCCCCTAAAGAGTGTTCATTTGCTGCCCATTGTACTCATTTTATTATCACTTACCACAGAGGTATATGGTCCGAGACCCGTGATTTCAAATCATGTTACTGTGCTGATTCTTATGGCTACTCTGGGCCAGTGGTTTTCAAATTAGAATGTACAGCTGCCTTCTGGGGAATGTAATAAAGATCCAGTTTTCTTGGACCTGCTGCCAAAAATGCTGATTCCCTGGGTTGGGAAGCTGCAGGGGAGTTGGTGATGGAGTTATTTTTGCAAACTACACTGTGAGAACAGCTTCAGCATTTTGGCTGCTTTTTCTAAACACCTGCCTTGGTTTCTTCTTTGAATAAAACAAAAAACAAAAAACAAAAACAGGTGAAAAACGAGGCCTGGCTTACTGCCCATGAACAGGAGACCTTAGAAACCAGGGCAAGGCTCATCACCCAGCCTCATGGAAACAACAATGACAACAACTGGATTAGTAGCCAGAATGAAAGCAGATTACATACCTAGTTAGAAACGGAAGCAGAGAGTTTCCACTGCACGTGCCAGGACGGTGGTAGGATGGTAAGGTAATGCTTGAATGAAAGGGGAGGTAAGGCCCTCCCTAGTTCTTGATGGGCAGAAGGAGAAAACAAGGGAGAAACTAGCTGGTCCCTACTGATTTTTCACAACTGTGTACTGACATCTTATCACTTAATAATGTTTGCAAAGTGCTCTCAGCTTCTAGGATAAAAAAGGAACAAAATATCAGCAACATGTTTATTATTAGAAAATTGAAGGGGAGACTTGGTATGAATGTTAAGGCAGCCACTGACACCCCAAATGTAGAACACGTTAGCAGGACAGACAGACAGTGACAGACTGGTGGTCAGGGCTACGAACTGCCCCTCCACCTCACCCCCAAGTCACATTCCTTCTCCCGAACTCCAGACAAAGCGTTTGTGTCTCAGCTGACATATCCAGTGTTTCTGTCTCTGCTGAAAAGCAACAAGGTTTGGGGGACCCTGAAAGGTGTTCAGTATACACACTGTGGGCATCTGCCCTATTTGAGGCTGCCCAGAACATGACCCCTGATGAGCCCACGGGGAGGCAGTCGAATGGCCCATATGCCCTTTCCCAGCTCCCCGATCCAGGCTGGGCTCCTCAGACCCACACACTCAGGGTTTTCACCTTGAATCAATCAAGCAAAAAGTCAGGGAGGAGGAGACTTCTTCTCTTTCCTGCTGATGGCAGCAGAGCGGTGACCATGGCAGAGTCAGGCCTGGGCAGAATCCTAACAGGTTCTTGGGCATGATTTTAGCTGAGTTTTTTCTATGAAGCTCTCTTTCTCTCTCTCTTTTCTTTTTAAAAGCAGTTTTATTGAGACATATTCACACACCACACAGTTCATCCAAAAGTGTACAATCAGTGGCTCACAGTATAATCACAGAGTTGTGTGTTCATCACCACAATCAATTTTAGAACATTTTTGCTACCCCAACAAGAAAAAACCCATATCCCTATTTCTACCCCCCACCCATTATTGACCCCTAGCATTGGTGTGGTACATTTGTTTCAGTTGATGAAAGAATATTAAAATATTACTGTTAACTATAATCCATACTTTGCATTAGGTACATAACTCCTTGTAATAGTGATGTGTATTTGTTCTAGTTCATGAAAGAACACTCTTATATTTGTACTATTAACCATAGTCATCATCCACAACAGGGTTCACTGTGTTATACAGTCCCATGTTTAATCCTCTAGCTTTATTAAGTTGTCTTTATTCCCACAGTTTTTCAGTCATCTCAGTGACTCTGGGAGCTATGCAGTGTCCTTTCAGTACTTTTTTGTTGTTGTTGCTTGAATCAGCCAGCATTGGTGACTATGGTTATATCTAAGAACCTAGCTGGTTCAATCAATGCCTCAGGGTCAGAAAATAATTCCAGATAAAGGAAACTACCTACTTAAACAAAGAAAAATCCACATAACTCATCCCAGAGCTGATAAAGTCAGGAGCTTCAAAGCCTCCTTTGTTATTCATGATGAGTAGACCTGAAAGACTTCTCTTCACGTTTAAGAAGTGGCATACGTATTTTGACTCTGATTTTCCTGTTCTCAGGATTTATCTTTAGGATGATGCTAGTTGTTGGCCTTGAGCTACAGGTGAGATGGTGACGTCATTTTCTGAGGCTTCCTGGAGGAAACAGTTTGGGTGGAAGGACACATCAGGAATCAAGGATGACACTTGAGAAATGTTAGCTTTAAGATGCTCCTGAAATATCCAAACGTTGTACCAAGTTTGCACTTGGGTGGATATGAGATTCTGGAGATCAGAGATATTCGATTGGAAGTCATCAGCAAATGGATGATGGTTAAAGTCATGGACAAGAACAGCTAGAAATAAGAAATTGATAGAGAAGAATGAGAGGGTATATCTAAAGGGGAGATCAAGGACAGGGTGAGCCAGTGAAGGAGATTCAATAAAAGTTTCTGATGGGATAGGAGGAAAATCTAGAAGGTGTATCTCAGAAAACAAGAGAAGAGAGTGATTCAAGAAAAGGGAGTGGCTGTTACACCTTAAAGAATGGTTACATCAGATGAAATTGGATTCAATTGGATTCTATGACATGGAGGTTATTGATGACCCTGATGGGAGGAATTCGGGAGCATGGTGGAGCCAGAAGCCAGATTGGAGAGGATTAGGACTGAAGAGTTAATTGTAGATGGAGAAGTAGAGATAATAATGCCTTGGAGAGAACATGTTGAAAAAGTTTTGATTCGGGGAAGAATGGAGGAAGAAGCAGAGAAAAGGGGGAGCAGCTGAGGGCCCATTGAGGAGAGACTTTTTTTATAATGATGGGAGATTCCAGCACATGTCAATACTTTAGTGGGAATGATCCAGTGGAGAAGAGATTGATGCTGCAGGAGAAAGAGAGATACGTGAAGGAATGAAGTCCTCGTTCATTCAGTGAGTGGTCAGTGCTTACCACGTGCCAGGCAGTGTTCTGGGTATGAACCCCACTGCAATGAGTGACCCAACCAGGGTTGCCATTCTCACTGAGCTTCCATCCCGGGGAGAGTTCAGGGGAAGGACTGGCCTTTGGCAGGAGCTGGTGCTCGTACTTTGACAGGACAGGTGTAGACAGCAGTACGTTTGTAGGTTTGGAGATAAAACAGTTGAGTTCCCTTCTGGTGGTGACTATTTTATCAACTAAGTGAAAGGCAGGTCATCGGCTGACCCTAAGGGTGAAGGAGGAGGACACATGAGAGAGAAAAAGCATGAAACACCGCCTGGGGAAAGTCAACTGACAGTGGGAACTGGTACAGCAGCTAAGTAGTGTCCATTGGAGGTTGTCAGCCTGATTGTGTGATTTTTTTTTCCCTGTCACCATCAGCTGCTCCAGGGTAGCCAGGTAGAAGGTCAATATTTGAGTCATTCAGGGTTGGGGTTTCCCCAGATGTGTATGACTTAGAGAAGACAGAAGCAAAGGAGTTGAGGATGTCTGCCAGGGAGAGGTTATAATGTTGGATTTTGTAATCTATGCTAGCTAAGGAAGGCAGAGGAGAGCAGAGATGAGTGAGGGAGTGATGGATAAAGAAAAAGTAGATCAATGGATCAGAACTCTGGGGCTGGGTCTGTCTCAGTTTGCCAGGCTGCTTTGACACACAATGGATTGGCTTAACAATAGGATTTCTTTTTTCCCCACATGTATCAGGAACTCATTCCTTTTTTCATTATAGATGTTGTAGGTTTACAGAAAAATAATGCATAAAATACAGGATTCCCATACACCATCCCACCACCAATACATTGCACTGGTGTGGAACATTTGTTACAATGGATGATAGCATATTTTATAGTTGTACTATTAATTAAAATCCATGGTTTAACCATTGGTTCACTGTTTGTGTAGTGCAGTTCCATAGAGGCATTAAAATTTTTTTTTTGAACAACAGAAATTTATTGGCTCATGATTTCAGATGCTAGAAGGTATACTTCCTCCTGGGTTCCTTGGCTTTCCTGTAACACCCTCTTCTTTCTCTTCTGGGTTCCATTGACTTCCAGATTCTGGCTCCTCTTATGGGTTTCTCTCTATAAAGACTCCAGTAATAGGATTAAACCCATCCTGATTCAGGATGGTCACAACTTAACTAAAATGAACATCTTCAAAAGGTCCTATTTACAATGGATTCACCTTCACAGGTATGCAGATCAAGATCAAGAACAAGTACAAACTGGAGCACACAATTCAATCTACCCCATAGTCCGAGAGCATGGGAAATCTGGGAGGAGGGAGATCACGTTTGAAGAGGATGATTTTGGGGGCTGATGTTTTGGATGTTGGTGGAATGTTGTTATGACAAAGTCTGTGGAGTGATCATGAGACTGGAGTGGCTGAGGTAGGAAAGAGGATAAGGAATTTAGAAGCTACGGTGTTGATTGGCTCCTCTACATGGATGTAAAAATCGTGGAAAATGATAACAGGTGTAGAGGTTAAGGAAAAATTAGTGAGTGAGAGCTAGAGTTTTAATGAATGAGGTGGGGGTTATCAGAGGTTGGTAAAGTCAGCAATTAGGAGAGGTAGTGGGTGATATTGCCAGATGGCACACACTTCAAACAAGCTGTGGGTTGGTTTTAAAAATTTTTATTGGGGTAACACATATATAACATAAAATTTCCCTCCTTAACCTTTTTAAGTATACAATCCAGTGGTGTTAATTACATTCACAATGTTGTGCTACCATCACGACCATCCATCCATCCATCATCAAAACTTTTTCATCACCCCACACAGATACTCTGTACCCATTAAGCAATTACACCCCCACCCCAGCCACTTCTGTCTCTATGAGTTTGCTTATTTTAGATAATTCATATAAGTGGAATCTAACAATATTTGTCCTTTTGTGTCTGGCTTATTATACTTAGCATAATGTCTTCAAGGTTCATCCATGTTGTAGCATGTCACAGAACTTCATTCCTTTTTTATGGCTGAATAGTATTCCAGTGTGTGGATATACCACAGTTTATTTACCCATTCATCTGTTGATGGATAAATTGTGGTTCTTAAAGAAAAGAAAAAAGAAAAAATACTTTGGAAATGGCAGTTGAGGAGGGCTCCAAGGGAAGCTGTCAGTGTCCCCAAGGGACAGTCAGGTTTCAGTCAACACAAAGAGAGGAAAGGAACCTTCAGAGGAGAGGAAGAAGATATGGGGCATCTGTTGAGCACAGTGGAGCTGCAGAGGTGTGGTGGGAAGGGGGCAATGGATCCATTTGGGGGATAGAAGAAGCAGAGCAGGGAAGAAAGTGAGGGGACCACTGACCAGGAGGCTTGGACTTCTCATGGGACTGAGATGATGAGGACTTGAGGTCTGAAGCTGGGAGGCTGCTGCTGGTGGGGACTCGGGACCCAGGTTCAGCGTGACCGCCTGCCAGCCATGGGGGACTGCTCCACCTGCCAGCGTGACGGTGGCCGTGGGGGCTCTCACCAGGCTCACCTGGCCTGGGGTACCTTGGGGGGCTGCCCCAGCGTGCCGCTCGCTTTATAGCTTCTAATGGTAATTTCCTAAGGGCAGATTTAAAGCATTTGAGCTTGTTTGTCTAGATTGATGTCCAGATTATGTCTTAAGATTTATGTTAATATAGGTCTAACAATCAGGGGTCCATTAAATAAATCATGATCCATTCAGATGATGGAATGCTGAGCACCATTACAGATTATGTGGCTGAAGAAAATTAGGAAAATGCTCACAATAGATAGTTAAGTGAAAAAAATATGTCTATAGAACATATAGTATGATTCCAGTTTGGTAAAACGAAACAAAAGTTTATAGGCATACTTAGGCAAGCAAATAGACTATACACTAAAACTATAATAATGGGCCTCTGTGGATAGAGGGAGTATTTTCCAAAAGTCACAATAAATCTTTATTAGTTCTGTGACCTGGGAAAAAAGAAAAAGAAGATTAGTCTTGTCTAATACACTTCTCAAATTCTCCCTGCCACCCATCCCCACGCCCCGCCTCTCTGGGAGGAATGTTTGAAGACATTTTTCATAGTTTCACAATAAATGTATGTCCTTCACATCTCACAGCTGTTCCTTCCCACCCCTGCTCTCTTTACCTCTTTCACAAACAATCTGCTCCTCGAACATGATCTTTCATGGTCCCTCCCTCCGACACTGAATCAAAGGATCTGGAATTGCAATTGTTTTCGTCCAGCCCAACCTGGATCCATGGATCTTTTCAACAATATCCCTGATGCAAGGCCCTCTAGACAGACCTGCTCCTGATTGGGTGTGACAGCTCCCACATGGGCAGCTGACTGGTTCTTCTTCTAAGACCCGCCAGGGCACCCAGTTGTGGGACAAGCCCCTCCCCTCCTCCTGCCCAGCCCCCCTTTCTCTCCAGCTGCCCTGCTGTTCCTGTTTTGGGGACTTGGCCTCTGTTATCTCTGCTCGTTCCCAAGGCCTTAAGTTTAGCCTTGGCTTCTGGCTCCTTCTGTTCCACCCCAGCCCAACAGGATGCCCCAGCCTCTTTGGGACCCCTTGGGCCTGCCCCTCTGGTCTCCTCCCTGGCTGGGTCTTTGGAACTGGGGGAGGAGGGAAGATTTGGAAAGACCCCTTTCCATGTATCCCCAGTAATTTTCATTTGGTTCAATTCAGCCCATCTGTTAAGAATTTTTGATCCTCATTCTTGCTCAATCTTCCAGTTTCAGTCCATTTACAATAATGATTTGTATGTTGTCTCTGCCCTTTAAAAGACATCAATAAACCTGTTGAATGGGCTTAGGTCCAGAGACCAGGTGCAGGTCTCCAGAAAATTCCCGTAGGCCTGACACTCACAGGACACATTCACTGAACCCATCAGACTTCTACGAATTTGACAAGGCTGTGGTCAAAGGCTTTGCCGAAGTCTCTGCAAGAATATTTCGGCATTCCCTGGCCTCCCAGGGGAGAGTTTGTCCTCAGCCACCAACCTCAGCAACTTAGAGCCTCACCTGTGTATGCGAAAGCATTTGTGGTTCATAATTTACAAGGGCCCCCCAAAAGGTACTGGTTGGCAATCAGATCCCTACCATGCCAAGGCTGAGAGTCTGGAATGACTTGCTTTTGGTCGTCTATGCTCTTCCCAGTGATCAGTACTTCGCATTCTAAAAGCTTGCAAATCATCTTTTCAATAATCTTTTCTAGAATTTTGCTGGGAATTTACATCAAACTCGCTCTGTCAGGAGCATGGTGATTCCAGCGGCTAAGACTGAGAGTGAGAGGAGAAGGAGGACTGCCATGACTAGGACTGATCAGACAAACAGTGGGGTTTGGTATTGGGACATGGCAGGGGGTTTTATATTAATAATGGTGGTAATAAAGTTAATGGCAACTAGAATCGACGAGATCCCTGCTAGGTGAAGAGAGAATATAGATCAACTGATGCACCTGCATGGGCCAGGTTGCCTGCTAGGGGTGGGTTCACGTTTCAGCCTGTACCTGCACCTGCTTCTACCATTGAGGAGGCGAGCAGAAGTAGGAATGATGGCGGTAGTAATCAGAAACTTACACTGTTTGTCTGGGGGAATGCCATGTCAGGGGCTCTGATTATTAATGGGACCAATCAGTTCCTGAAGCCACCAATCATGATTGGCATAACTATGAAAAAATTATAATGAATGCACGTGCGGTGACGATTACATTGTAGATCTGGTCATCACTTAGTAGCATTCCTGGCTGCCCCAGCTCAGCTCGGATTAGCAGGCTTAAAGCAGTGCCTACTATCCTGGCTCAGGCACCGAACAATAGGTACAAGGTTCCGATGTCTTTATGGTTTGTTGAGAATAATCAACGGGTAATGAACATAGGTAAAATGGCTGAGAAAGCATTAGACTGTAAATCTAAAGACAGGGGTAGAAGCCCCTTTTTGCCACAGCCTCGTGATGAATATATCATACTGAATTGCAAATTCAGCGAAGCAGCTTTAACTCTGCCCGGGCTTCTCCCACCTTTTTTTTTTTTTTTTTGTGGCGGGAGAAGTAGATTGAAGCCAGTATGTTAGGGTATTTAGCCGTTAACTAAAATTTCGTGGGATAGAAGCCCATCAATCTAGTGAGGACTTAGCTTAATTAAAGTGTTTGATTTGCATTCAATAGATGTAAGGTGAGGTCTTGCAGTCCTTGTACAGGGGTTAAGTATTTCATACTTGCTTAGGGTATTGAAGGCTCTTGGTCTTTGCTATCCTAAACCCCTATTCTAGGATACAAAGTATTGGTGATAGGGGGTCTCATGAAACAAATCCTCTTCCCTCTTTTGAGAACTGAAGTAAACCACCATGCCCTAAGGTATAACTGACATGAGAGTAGTGACCAGATGATACATAGAACTCCTGTATACCAATAAGAAAAAGATAAACAACCCCTCAGAAAACCTGGCAAAGGACACGAATATGCAATTCAGAGAAGAAAAACTTGACTAGCTCATACAAATGCAAAAAGTTGCTCAACCTCGCTTGTAATCAGGGAAATGCAAATTTAAATCATGATGAGAAACCATTTCACGCCCTTTGGATTAGAAAATATAAAAGCCTGAGAATTCCAAGTGGGGTGAGGATGGGGGAAGAAGAGGCCCACACACTGCAGCGGTGAGAATTGGTACAATTTGGGGAGCGACTGGACATCTGGTTAAGCCACAGACCCCACCCCTCAGCAAGGCCACACCCAGGTAAGCAACCCAAGATAAATTAATTCTTGCCCATTTGCCCAAGGACACATTGACTCATGGTTCACAACAGCACCATTAGGAGAAAAAGTGCAAACAACTTAAATGCTCATCAATAAGAAAATTTATACAGTAAATATTTATACAATGGAAAACTATTTAGCGATTAAAATGAATGAACATGAGAGGGGGTCTGGAGGAAGGATTCTAAGTCCTGGTAATGTGCTCTCCGTTTTTTTTTAAACTCTAACAGATGGTTACAAGGAGTAATCACTTTGTAAAAAATTCCTTGAGCAGTACCTTGAAGACTTTCCTTCCTCCCTTCCTTCCTTCCTTCCTCCCTCCCTTCCTTTCTTCCTTCCTTCCTTCCTTCCATCCTTCCTTCCTTCTTTCCTTCCTTCTTTCCTTCCTTTCTTTTTTAATTTGAGAAGTTGTGGGTTTACAGAAATATCATGCATAAAATACAGGGGTTCCATGTACCACCCTCTCATTAACTCCTTGCATTGGTGTGGTACTGTAACTTGAAGATGTGCAAACCTTACTGAGTGGATATTATACTTAAAAAATATATGAGAAATGAATGAACATAAACTATATGTATCAGCATAGATCAATCTCAAAAATACAGGATTAAAAAATGAGAGTTGCTGAAGGTTACATAAAGTATAGAGCCATCTATATAAAGTTAAAAAAAACAACAACAACAAAAAAAGCAACTTGCCAAAAAGTTGGTTTGTTGTTACAGGAAAGACACAGATATGGCAAAAGTATAAAAACATGCATGGGAGTGCAGAGGGAGCAAAGGATATGGGTTTGCAAGGGTCACATGCAACAGTGCATCTGTAAAGTCCTCTTTCTTAAGCTGAGGGGTGGGTACAGGTGTATATCATATTATTATCTATATTTTCGTATGAGTGAAATATTTTGTAAAAAATCAGAAAACATTATGTCTCTCTCTAGTCTTCTGGTTCTGTTCCTTTCTCCAGGATTATCAGAGATGACCTTCAAAGCTGAGAAGTCCTACCTGCATGTTTTGTTCGTGCCAAGGGGAGGAAATGTTTAAAAACATGGGCTCTGGAGCCAAACTACCTGGAATCAAATCTCAGCTCTACCATTTGCTAGCTGTGTGACCTTGGGCAAGTGACTTAATTTCTCTATGTCTCAATTTACTCACCTGTAAAATGAAGATTATAATGACACCCACCAAATAGGATTACTGATATGATTAAATGAGTTGAAGTGTTGAGGGCTGTGCTTGGCATGTTGTAATGCTATATCTATCCACACTTATGATGGGCTTGCCAGGCCAGAAGGTTGGACTTGGTTAGAAAAGCTGAGTGCTCCTTCTGCATTAACTTTCTTTTCACTCCTAACATTGCAATTTCACCCTTCCCATCTTTCCTCTTAACTGAAGGCACAGAAGCAAGATAAAAGGGAAGCATTCCAACATTCAAACTGTTTTCTCCATGGTCCAACCCAAGTGAAAGACCCATTCCTCTTTGTTCACCTTCTCAATCTGCCTGTCACTGTAAAACCTGCTGTTGTCACTTTAGCCTTCTTCTCGAGCCTGAAGTCATTCTGTGTCTGGGTTCACTGACTTTCTGCTTCAAGCACCATTAATTGTTTTGTTGGATCCACACAGTGTTTAAAATATCTCAAACAGTTGTCCACATTTATAAATCAGGAGACTGCACATTAGAATCTGGATCCTTTGCTTCTCTTGAAAATTTGGAAGATCTGGCAACATTGGGCCCATATCCCCAGGTGGGAGCTGCCAATTTGAGCTGAGTGAGTCCTCAGCCTTACCCAGGGTGCCACCCCGAGGCAGGGGTGCAGAGACACCTGGCCCAGGGGTCACTGGGCACTGAACCCTCCCCTGGGCCCCGCTCGCCAAGCAGCTCCCCTGACATCAACTGATGGGAGGAGGGGTCCCCTTACCCTAAATGATGCAAAGATGGCATCTGGCTGGAGGCGATGCCTGCTCTGGGCATCCAAGTTAGCCAGTGCCACCCAGGCTAGAGGGGGCACATCCTCTGGTGCAGGACTATCATGTTCTGGGCCCCTCCTCCCATCTGTAAAATGGGAGCCTCTTAATGGCCCCCTGGAAAACATGCCTACCCTTTAAGGCACTGTGAGAGAAACACCTGAAATTGACTTTCCTTTGTGGAAAAAATATTTCACTGAAGTGAAAGCATTCATCTGGAATTCCCTGGAGAAGTGAGTTATCATCTGTAACCAGGACAGGTTGGCACTTCCAGGGCACCTGTGCCATCACCCCTGCCTCCCACACCTGGGCAGCCACTTCTAACCTGAGACGGTCCACCCAGGTGCCTGCAGGAGGGGGGCTTGTAGAGGACAGAGGTAAGCACAGGAGGGAGCAGGAACAGGAGGGCAGCCAACCACTGTGCCCTGAGTACAGACAGCCGCTAGTGTTATGGCTAGTCTTATGTGTCAGCTTGGCTAGCCTATAGTCCCCGGTTATTCCATTAAAACTAACCTAGGTGTTGCTGTGGAGGTATTGCGTAGAAGTGGATAACTATCTGTAACAGTAAAGATTACTCTCGATAATGTGGGTGGGTCTGGTCCAATCAGTTGAAGGTCTTAAGAGCAAAACTGAGGTTTCCCAGAGAAGAAGAAATTCTGCCTCAAGACATCAGCACTAGCTCCTGCACTAGAGCAGCCACTGGCTACCTTATGGATTTCAGATTTGCCAGCCCCCACAGTCACGTAAGCCAATTCCTTGAAATCAATCTCTCTCTCCATATATATATATACATATATATATATATGTATGCAAAAAAATAAAAACTTGACCTGCAAGCGTGTCCTACTCAGCAGGTGATCTGAGGGACAGAGGATACGGAGGGTATGGTGGGAGCAGTCCTGACAAGGAAAGGAAAACGAGCCCAAATTCCAGGACCACAGATCAGCAGGAGGAAGCAGGCCTGGGCCCCGGGTGTAAACCACAGGCCACAGCCAGCTGGAGGCTCGCAAGCTTCTAAAGACACCGCCTTTCTCCAACAGAGAGATCATTCATATTTCTCTGCTTGGAATTTTTTTTTTTTTTTTTAATCATCATTTTATTGAGATATATTCACATACCACACAGTCATACAAAACAAATTGTACTTTCGATTGTTTACAGTACCATTACATAGTTGTACATTCATCACCTAAATCAATCCCTGACACCTTCATTAGCACACACACAAAAATAACAAGAATAATAATTAGAGTGAAAAAGAGCAATTGAAGTAAAAAAGAACACTGGGTACCTTTGTCTGTTTGTTTGCTTCCCCTACTTTTCTACACATCCATCCATAAACTAGACAAAGTGGAGTTTGGTCCTTATGGCATTCCCAATCCCACTGTCACCCCTCATAAGCTACATTTTTATACAACTGTCTTCGAGATTCATGGGTTCTGGGTTGTAGTTTAATAGTTTCAGGTATCCACCACCAGCTACCCCAATTCTTTAGAACCTAAAAAAGGTTGTCTAAAGTGTGCGTAAGAGTGCCCACCAGAGTGATCTCTCGGCTCGTTTTGGAATCTCTCTGCCACTGAAGCTTATTTCATTTCCTTTCACATCCCCCTTTTGGTCAAGAAGATGTTCTCCATCCCACGATGCCGGGTCTACATTCCTCCCCGGGAGTCATATTCCACGTTGCCAGGGAGATTTCTGCTTGGAATTTTATTTCTGAGAAACTCCCTTCTTTCTTGATGATTTCCTTTTTTAGAATCTCAGCTCTTGAAAGGTGCCATTCTGAAGTCTAGGCAGCCATCCCTAATGAAAGCATCAAAACGTCTCGCACTCCCCCACGTGATGATTGTGCTGCTGTTCACTGGGCCTGCAGGATGTGTTTGGGGTATATAAGAAATCAAGAGCCCTGGGAAATTACTCCCATGCCCCACCTGCACCTGCCAGCATCACCAATGCTTTTTCTCATTTGGCCCAAATTAGATACAGTCCAGAGATCTCTCCTCTACCTTCACCTCCAGGGTGTTATTTTACCAAGCCTTCTGTGCTCAGATGAGGGCTGCTTTACCTGGGACTTTGCAAATTGCTGCGAAAGGAGGATATCGGGATGGGGTTTGCAAGTGGTTTAAGGTTAGCATAGGTTCCTAAGTCTCTTTTACTTTCAAGTTTCAGGTTTAGTGCTTTTTGTACCTTTCTTTCAAAGAAAGACCTGCAAACCCAGTTATCAGATTTCTGCCCAGGATTGAATACCCACTAATTGGCTGCCAAGGTTGGGGGCGGAGGCGAGCAGGACAGGGTAGGAGTCGCCAGCCCCATGAGTAAGTGTTGACTAATCCCTTCCCCTTCTCACAGAGAAGCAGAGAGGGACTACTGTTTGAGTTTCACATGCTGTTGGCCCTGATAAGGATAAAGCCTGCAGAGCGGGTCAGTGCTCACTGTTGTTTCAAAGGGGAAGCTGAGGAAAAATTGAGGCAAAAAAAAAAAAAAAAATGTTTTCTTGCTTTGTTTTTACTCTCAGAATACAGTTGGGGAAAAAGTCCATACGGGAGAAAGGCAATGCCAAGTGTCAGGATATCCAGAATACTCAGCGAATGGACCCAACTATTAATGAAAGCAGTCAAGTTTCTGCAGTTCTGAACTCCATTGAGCCGGACTCAGTTTCCCGGGTGAAGCCATTCTAGAACCAAAAAAGAGAGCATTTTCATTCTCTGTGCATTTGTGGCAGAAACACTTACTGCTCACTGAATATCCATGTGTGCTCCCGGATTTCTGAGACCGTTTGCAGTTAGCTGTGGGCACTGCTGTGAGCAGGTGTGTTATTTCTGAGCAAAGCACAGTCCCCTGCTGCCACAGCGACCAGCGATGTTCTGTCAGCCTGGGCTCCTGAGTGACCCCACGGAGCAGAGCCTCCACCCCCTGCCCCCAGCCCACCTTGGTGGGAGCACAAATGAGAAAGAAAACAGTGGAAATGAGCACTGAGAGCTGAGGCTTAGTTTGAAACTGTATGATTTTGTGCAAGTAATTTAACCTAGACATAACCCAGCCTATTCTGATTAAAACAGAGAATTATATTTATCAATAAATATATAAACTTGAATACAATACACTCTTCCCCCCCATTTCTCAAATTAAAAAAAAAAATCTTTCAGGTCCTGTCATCACTTTGTCACAATGCTATCTTTATTTGCTGTGAAGATCTAGTTCTCTCTGTTGGGAAAAATGAAATGCAATGCAAATAGATAAAAATGTGGGGAGGGAGTAAAATAGAGATGAAAATAAGGCACAGCAAAAGAGCCAGCATTTTGAAAGTATGCCTGGGCATTTTGGCAACCCTGATTAGGAAGTGTTTACAGTCCTGAGTCTGTGGCCTTTTAATTGGCCCCTGGAGCTCAGAAGTTGTCGGTTTGGTACAGGGACTGTGGGCTTTAGTGGAAAGGTCACTGCACAGGCCATCTGCGTACCTGACTTCCTTTCATTCCTTCCTTTCTTTGCCACCTCACCTATTAATTTACCTGTGGAAAAGGGAGAGTAAAATCCAATGCATTCAAGGTGATTTCCATATGCCTGACACCGTTCTAAGCACTTTATGTGTTTTAACCTATTTGATGCTTCCAACAAGTCCTTTAACTTGATATTATTTGACCCCTTCTAGTAGGCTGAATAATAACCCTCACAGATAACAGGTTCTAATTCCTGGATCCTGCAGATGTTACCTTATATGGAAAAAGGGGGTTGCATCTGTGTTTAAATTAGGGATGTTGAGTTGGAGGGAGGGGGATTATCTTGGATTATCTAGGTAGGGTCCAAATGCAATCACATGTGTTCTCATAAGAGAGACAGAAAGAGTTTTGACACACACAGAAGAGGAGGTGATGCAACCACGGAGGAGGCTGCAACCACAGAGATTGGGGTGATGTGGTCACAAGCTGAGGGACGCCTGGAGCCATCAGAAGCTGGAAGAGGCCAGCAACAGATTCTCCCCCAGGACCTCTGAGGGAGGGCAGTCCTGCTGACACTTTGATTTCAACCCAGGAAGACTGATTACAGACTCTGGCCTCTGGAACAGTGAGATAATAAATGTCTGTTGTTTGCAGCCACCAAGTTTGTGGCAGTTTGTTACAGCAGCCAAAGGAAACGAACACACCCCTATTTTATAAATGAGGAAACTGAGGCATGATGTAACTTGCCTGGGTCAACCAGCTGGTGAGTAGCTCAGGCAGATGTGAACCTGGATCAGGCTGTCCCCGGGGTCCGGGCTCTGAAGGGCTCTGCCAGGCTGCTGAGGAGACCCAGTAGCCCAGTGGGCGCAGGGCACGTGGCTGGCTGTTTGTGATGTGAGGGGCCATTGCTTCGGAGGCACAAGTGCACCCACCTTAGCCCCAGGTCCCCACCGTGGCTGCCCTCCCTGGGCACTGGCATCCCCGCAGCCCTCACAGGCTTGGTGTCATCCCACGAGCCCCTCAGTTGGCTGTCAGTGAGTCCCTTGATGGTCCCTGGTCCCTACAGACCAGCACCCTGGCAGCAAGTGCCCCTGCCAGGGGGAGAATGGTTAGAGCTCCCTGGTGGTGGCACCTGAGGTTTCTGGTCCATTCCCATCTGGGCTGAAGTCACTGAGGTTCCGATTTACAGGTGGTCCTGGGAAGGAAAAACAAGGGCAGATGTCAGAATTGGACTCTTCCTCAATAAAGTCATAATTACAAACCTATTTGGATGAGCTAGGAGGCTACAGGGGAGCTAGTTTCCTGCACTGGACAAGGCCTGATGGATTGTGGTTCTTTGCCTTCTG
The DNA here is from genome assembly GCF_015220235.1 of Choloepus didactylus. Lineage (NCBI taxonomy): Eukaryota > Metazoa > Chordata > Mammalia > Pilosa > Megalonychidae > Choloepus > Choloepus didactylus. The sequence goes on along the minus strand of NC_051309.1, from coordinate 166,458,896 downwards.
GCAAGAGAGGCTCAACTTCCTCTCTAGACATGTAGGGAAGTAGACACTGATTGTGCCACCCAAGGTAGAACGATGCATGGGTTCCTTTACATATTTGTACCTGGGGCTAATTCCTCATGGCACAGACTGCTGGTTGACCCCTGATAATCTGTTCTCCCCTTCTTGTTTCACAGTAGGGGCCCTGGCTTATAGCTGGTTACATGGCTTCTCAGAAAAAAGACCACATTTTCTAGCTTCCTTTGCAGCTAGGTGATGCATTGTGACTAAGTTCTGGCCAACGGGATGCAGGAGGAAATGTTGTGTGAGACTTTGGAGAAACAACTTTAAAAGGTGTGACATGCCCTTCTTATCTCCCTCCCCTTTCTTGCTGACTAAAATCCGGACTTGATGGCTGGAGCCCACGCAGCCACCTTGCATCACTGAAGTGTTAGCCTCATACTGAGGGTGGTGGAGCGGCAGGAGAGAAGACCTGGATCCCTGAAGTGTCATACCCAGGCACGGACTACCTACTTTTGGTCTTCTTTTACATGAGCCCATGGCTATTTTGGGTTTTCTGCCATGTACAGCCTAAATTGATACATCCCTCATTTGAAAGCAGAATTGTAATCACTCTTATTTGTTTCTGAGTCATCATAGTGACCTTGCCTGACATGAGATTCTTTGCCTCCAAACCCACCCTAAGATAGCCAGCATGATTATTCCCACTTAGAGTCAGAGAAAGCAAAGAGAAGGTACATGTGTGGTGAAATGTGCTGGTTCTTTCCTGAATGAGAAATGAAGCAAAACAACAAAAGTTATTTTTAAATACCTTTGAAACTGTGCCTCGTATGCCTCTGTCACCCATTTGTTTAGTTGCCTGAAGTGCTGTACTGCGCAGCTTTTGGTTCCAAAAGAGAAGAATGCATTCAGATCACATGCAATGGCTGCAGTGTGGCACTGATCACGTCTGCACTTGTGTGCTCACATGCTTTGTATCACAGTGTCTTATATTCCCAACCATGCAGTAAACTAGCCCGAAGCCTGGGACCACGTTTAAGGCATGTGTTGTATCCTGTGTAGAGCCAGACACGTGGGCCGCCTGCTGTCAATATGTTTATTGGGATTATGCATGTAAGACCTTTATGAGAATTGCTTTAAGTGCACCAACCATCTGCACACGTATATATGGTAGACAAAGTTGCAAGCCTCACTTTATTTCCCTGCTTTGCTTTCTTTCTGGTTCAATCAAAGAAAATTCTAATAATCTTTAGAATTTCTCTTTAAAGTAATCTTTCATGGCTTTCTTCTCTGTTCTGAGAGTTAGACACAAATAAGTTTTCAATTGCAAATTCTGAGCAGTTGAATGCATCTAGAAGCGCTTACTTTCCTTTGCCTTTGCCTATTCAGACTCCTTCAGGGAAATAGCTTCATGCTTTGAAAACTCAAAAATCTTCATATTAAAATTGCCTTCATCATGATTATCCTGCACAGCTGTCATTGGAATTGCTTTAAAATAATAATCTACTGGCATAATTAAACACACTTTAACAAATGCTTATGGTATCTATATGCTATCTGTGGTGGCTTGGAGTTATGTACCTGAGAAAAACATGTTCTTAATCTTAATCCATTCCTGTGGTTGAATGCATTAAAAGCAGGACCTTTTGATGAGGTCACTTCAGTTAAAGTGCAGACAAACTGATTCAGGATGGGTCTTTTTTTTTTTTAATTCAGTTTTATTGAGATATATTCACATACCATACAATCATCCATGGTGTACAATCAGCTGTTCACAATACCATCATATAGTTGTGCATTCATCACCACCAATCAATTTTTGAAAATTTTCCTTACACCAGAAAGAATAAAAATAAGAATAAAAAATAAAAGTAAAAAAGAACACTCAAATCACAGGATGGGTCTTAATCCTATTACTGAAGGCCTTACAGAGAAGGCCACTGAGGGAGAAAGCCAGTGGGGAGCAGCCAGAAGCTGGACGTCAACAGAACCCAGAAGAGAAAAGAGAAGATGCTGCCCTGTGCATTGCCATGTAACAGGAAAGCCAAGGAACCCCAGGATTCTCGGCCAGCCAGAAGGTACAGACCTGGGGAGAGAGCAAGCCTTCTAGCCTCCGAAACCAAAACATTCCTATAGTTAAGCCAACCCATTTTATGGTATTTATTTTAGCAGCTAGGAAACTAAAACACTACCTTTCAGTTTTTCTTCAATGATTTTACATTTTTTATGCTTCCTGCAAACAGCTTTATTATTGCATTAAGCTATTTCTTTGTCAGATTTTTAAAAAAATATATACTGTCAGATTCCGCTGTGTACTTTAATCTTACAATTTATAACTGAAACAGGAATTAAGTCATTGCTTCCAAAAGAAACCTTTCTGCTTCAAAGATCGGCCAATCTTAACTGAGGTTCACAGTTCATAGGTGTGGCAAGCCCTCTTGCATATACACCCCAGAAAGCTCCGTAACTGTCTATCTGAGACCTCTTATGATATTTGGGGAGACGTTCTCAAAGAGCGTGATCAGCTGTGGCAGCCCGCATTCCAGAACTATTCTTTTCCCCACATGGAGGCCTCCGATTTGGGGGTGCAGGCATAAGCCTGAGGGGTTTGACATGCAGACAGTCAGTGATAAACCAGGTGAGCTTGTTGAGGCAGCCTGTGGAACATGTTTCAATATTAGCAGTTCCACATCAACTAACGTGAAGAATTTTTATAAGAAAGTAATCTAATTAAAGATGGAAGTCAGTAAAAAAAACAGAGCCAGATTCTCCTCGCCTCACTTGAGGCAATAATTGGCATCAGTGCCCACGCTGAGAAGCTGGTCAGAGGCAAACATAAAACCCTGGACCCGAGGGCCTGGGAGCACTGGCAGCTCTCAGTGCTGCTTCCACGTTTTAATTCAGCCAGAGTCACCAATGACAAGCACTCAAAGTCAGTGTTGCATCTCTCTGGTCCTCAAGCAGAGGTATGCACGCCAAGGAGATGAGAGAAGCCCCATGTTCCGTAAGGAGCAGATATTCATCTAGAAAGGATCTCTCTTATCTCCAGGTTAAACTGGGCTAAAACAAGTGGCAAAAATCACAGAGAAGCAGAAGCAGAAAATCCAAAGTACTTGAGGCAGAAACTAAAGCTGGACAGCATCCCTCTTTATAGACCATTAACATCACTTATTGTCACTAGTTTGGGTCAGCTTTTGTTCACTGATTGCCCCAGATTACTGAAAGAGCCTTCCACCCTCATGCCTTGACTCCCCTTTCAGTCCCCACACTGCTACCACCAGGACTGCCCCCCAAAATGGTGTCCACCAGGTGTTGTGGGTTGAATTGTGTGTCCTCAAAAAGAGAGGCTGACATTCTAATCCCCAGTACATATTGTGCTGGTTTGGATGTATTATGTCCCCCAAAACACCATTATCTTTGATGCAGCCTTGTGTGGGCAGGAAATGTATTGGTGTTGATTGGGTTGGAGACTTTTGATTGGATGTTTCCATGGAGATGTGATCACTCAACTGTGGGTGAGATCTTTCATTGGATAATTTCCATGGAGGTGTGGCCCTGCCGATTCAACATGGGCCTTGATTAGTTTACTCAGACAGAAGGACTGAGCTTCTCATAGCCAAGAGGGACACTTTGAAGAATGCACAGGAGCTGAGAGAGGAGCTGCAGATGAGAGACAGTTTGAAGATGGCTGTTGAAAGCAGACTCTTGCCCCGGAGAAGCTAAGAGAGGACAAACGCCCCAAGATCAACTAAAAGTGACATTTTGAAGGGGAGCTGTGGCCTAGAGAGGAATGTTCTGGGAGAAAACCATTTTGAAATGCAACCTGGGAGCAAGCAGATGCCAGCCACGTGCCTTCCCAACTAAGAGGTTTTCCGGATGCCACTGGCCATCCTATAGTAAAGGTACCCAATTGTTGATGCGTTACCTTGGACACTTTATGGCCTTAAGACTGTAACTGTGTACCCAAATAAACCCCCTTTTATAAAAGCCAATCCATCTCTGGTGTTTCACATTCCAGCAACATTAGCAAACCAGAACACCTATGAACATGACCTTATTTGGAAATAGGGTATTTGAAGAGTAATCAAGTTAACATGGGGTCATACTGGCTCAGGGTGGGCTCTAAGTCCAACGACCATTGTCTTTATCAGGAGAGAGAGAATTAGAGACAGAGAAGATTTGGAGGGAAGAAGACCATGTGATGATGGAAGCAAAAATTGGAGTTAAGCTGCCACAAGCCAAGGACTGCCAAGGGACAGCAGCGACCACCAGGAGCTAGGAGTGAGGCAAGAAACGAGCCCTCCTTAGAGGTTTTAGAGGGAGCATGGCCTTACTGACATCTCTATTTCAGGCTTTTAGCCTCTAAAATCATAAGAGAATAAATTTCTGTTGTTTTAACTCACCCGGTTTGTGTTAATTTGTTATGGCAGCCATAGGAAACTAAGACACCAGGCTACTCTCTCATAGAAACTCTTTGACAACTTCCAGTGGCTTCAGAATAAAATTTAAATCCTTAGCCACAAAGCTCCTCAAGTCCTGCCTATTCTGTGTCCTGCTTGCTTCTCTGAGCCTCCTCTCCAGGGCTTCGTCTACCCTTCTTTGCTTGTTTCCTAGAAGCAGCCCCAGACTCATCATGCTGTTTTATGCCCCTAGGCCTTTGTGAAAGACCTCCCTTCTGCTGAGTTTGTCTTCCCCTCCCTCCTCTCCCTTCATCTGCTAATCTCTTGGCCTCAAACTGCATGTCTGAGAGTCAGCAACTCAACAAGCCTTCCTTAAAATTTCAGTGCCTTCCTCTGGGCAACTTCTGTGTCCAGGCACACCGCTATGAGGGAGTTCATCTCCTTGTGCGATGAATGGGAATTGCTATGTATTGCAAGCAACAGCATAACAGACTGTGTTTTAGTTTGCTAAAGCTGCTGAAATGCGGATACCATAAAATGGGTTAGCTTTTACAATGGGTATTTATTAGTTTACAAGCTTACAGTACTGAGGCCATAAAAATGTCCAGATCTGGGCACCATCGAGATGATACCTTCTTCTTGAAGACAGGCTGCCAGGATCCCAGACTCCTCTGTCACATGACAAGGCACATGTCCCTTCTCTTCTGGGTTTTATTGCTTCCAGTTTCTGGCTTCAGTGGCTTCCTCTCTGTTTTGTGTCTTTTCTCTCAGCTTCTCTGTCTTCTGTGTCTTTCTCTGACTTTCATCATCTTATAAAGACTCCAGTAAGAGGGTTAAAACCCACCCAGGGCAAGCCTCCACTGAAATAACCTAATCAAAAGGTTCCACCTACAATAGGTCTACACCCACAGTAATGGATTAGAACATGATCTTCTGGGGTCCATTCAGCCTCAAACTACCACAAACTGTAAGAGCCCTGGAGGAAGGGGCTGTGAGTCATTCACCAGTGCTTGGCATGGTGTCTGACATAAATTATATACTCAAAAATATTAATTGATTAAATGAGTGGATGCATGGCCATATAGAAATAGAGTGAAGGAACCACCATATCTATCTTGCCTACTGCAAGCCTGGACATCATCGAGTCATCTTCACCTTTCCCTTCCCTGTGATCCCATCCCTGTGAATCTTCTATTTCACCCTCTGTCTAGCTCCTTGACTCTCCGTAGACCACAGCATCATGGGAAGTTCCTGAGAACATACTGGGGGGGGAGGGGGTAGAAAATGTTCTAGAAAGGAATACGTCAATTTCCCTATGTATTTCCATTGAAACTCTTAGTATCTCCAATCATATTGGATATTGAGTGAGTGCCATGACAAGAATAGGGAGGAGTCAGAAAAGGGGTTGGAAAAGGAGAGAAAAAATATATATTTTTTGTAGTATTAGTGGAAATAGAGTTTCATAAGATGAGGTAATAAAGAACCTCTTCAAATTGAGTGAGGTACAGCTGAATATAAAAATAATGTAATTTTTTAGCTTCCTGTATATATGCATAAACTGTTGGCTGTGCATGCTATTCTCCATTTGCTCCTTCAGGTCTGGTCTCTGCTCTGCTCTGCACCCTGGGAGACAGCCATCTGTGGGCTGCACCACATGGGCTCCCTGCCCCCTGACTCTGACTTGGGTTGGACACCTGGGAGATACCATTAATAGCTTAGAGAGAAGGAGGAGAAAGAATCAAGGTATTCATTTCCTTTTCTCCCTCTGTTACGGGTTGAATTGTGTCCCCCAAAAGTGATATGTCAAGTCTCAACTATCGGTCCCATGAATGTGACCCTGTTTGGAAATAGGTTCTCTGCTGGTTTGAAACTGTTATGTGCCCCAGGAAAGCTCAGAGCTGACGCAGAACCGGACACTTGGAGATACAAACAAAAAGACATTTGGAGATTCTAAGCTAAGAGCTGAAGCCTAGAGTTTGGCCCAGAGAAGCTGAGTGAGAACCCACAGATGCTTAAAGAGAAAGCCACTGGAATCAGAAGCTGAAAGCAAAACACAACCCAGGACAAAGGACCAGCAGACACCAGCCACGCACCTTCCCAGCTGACAGAGGTGTTCTGGATGCATTACGCTTTTCTTCAGTGAAGGTATCCTCTTGTTGAAGCCTTGTTGGACACTTTTATGACTTTAGAACTGTAAATTTGTGAACTAATAAACCCATCATAAAAGCCAATCCGTTTCTGGTATTTTGCATTCTGGCAGCTTTAGCAAACCAGAACAGGGTCTTTGAAGATGTTATTAGTTACGATGAGGCCAAACTGGATTAAGGTGGGCCCTAATGCAATATGACTGGCGTGCCTGAAAGAAGAAGGCATTTGGAAAGAGACAGAGGAGAGAACACCATGTGACAGTCGAAGCAGAGCATGCCATGGATCCCCGGCAAACCACCACCGGAAGCAAGGGAGAGAGGCATGGAACAAATTCTCCCCGATAGGCCTTGCTGACCTCTTGATTTTGGACTGCAAGCCTCCAGTACTGTGAGACAATACGTATCTGTTGTTTTAAACCACCCAGTATGGGGTACTTATTAAGACAGCCCACAGAAACTAAGACACCTCCCGGTCTCCCCAACTTCTGGCAAGGTTCACTTGTCCTATTTTCAACAAAACTGCCAGCCTCGTCACAGACAGCCTGAGGGTACCCACACTTATTTAAAGCATGTGGTATCCATAGCATTAAGTAGATGGTCCTCATAAATTTCATGGTCAACTTAACAGAATAAGCCCGAGAAATTTCTGCTGCACTGGTTCCCAGCTGGTCTATCTGGCTACCACTGGACAGTGTCCTCTTCTGAGACATGAGCCACCCTTGTCCACATGCTCAAGCCACTTTCCCTTCATTCACTGAACATTATTTGTAGAACACCAAGACATTTAATCTGTGGTGAAGAATTTGAGCCCATGATGGTACCCAATGACCAATTCCATGCTTTCTTTACTCAATGACCAAAGTCAAATGATCTATCCAAAACCCACATTTCTGTCACTGTTTTCATCAATGGTCTGTGGAATTCTTCACTCTCCTATTTTTATGTCAAAATTGGAGGTGTTATAAATTGTATGGGAAACCATAAATGTAGATATATAGCTGTGGGATGAAGAGAGAGAGAGCACTATAAAGACATATCTCCTACTGAGGTCAGACACAGTGCTAAGCATTTCCACGGGTATTACCTAATTTAATCTTCACAAAAACCCTTGAGGGAGTGAGCATTGTTTCCCTCCTTTCATAGATAAGAAAACCTATTACTGAGAAGTTAGGAAAGTTGCCCGAGGTTATTATACTAGCTCCTAACCTCCAAGTCACAATTCAGACAGAGACACAGAGATGCCAGAGCCTTTATTCTTAACCAGCACACTCTCCCACTGTGAGACCTCAGACAAACCCATCATCCCCTCAAGCCTGAATTTCCTCTCTTGAAAATAAGGGGCAAGATGAAATCATCTTCAAGACCATCTTGTGCTAAAACGACAGTTGTCCTTAGGCGGCTGCTTTACTTCTATCTACCACAAGGTGGCGCGCCGCAAGCTGGGTAATCGGGTTGCAAGGGCCTCGGGGCCAAGTCTTCCCTGGCTGTGCTGAACCGAGTGGAAACTCAGTCCCAGTAGTGGTGACTGATGCAGAGTCACTCGGCTTCTATGTGGCAAAGCCGTTGGCCTGATGCCTATGGGGATGATAGTTCCATTAGCTGCAGTTGCTGCTACTCTTAGTTGGCAGGTAAGAGAAGAGACCCTGGGATCTCACGCCACCAGCTCCTGTTAGCTCTATTTTGAAGCATTTCTGAAAATGACGTGTGAGAAGCAACGTTCAAAATAAATAAAGGTGAAGAAATAGAGGTGTGCTGGAGCAAGACTGATGTTTTTAACCAATGAGAGACAGAATTGCTGCCAATGCTCTAAAAACCCCTTTTTGAGGGCCTGGACCGGTAGCCCCCATTTGTTTGTGTGAAAATGAAATATACTGAACTTGGCTTGAGAAGATGGAGACACGGTGACAGAAGCACAGGCATGAGAAGGCTTTGGAGAGCAAGCACAGAAGCAAGGACGATCCCAGGGCAGGCTGTGGGCAGTGAGAAGTCACAGGAGTTGTCCTTGACGTACTGACGTCCCTGTGTCGTCCTGCCCCGTGCTCCGGGATAAATCCTGGAGAGAGGAAGTGGGGACTTGAGAAGTGCCAGGCAAAAGGTGGGACAAGGATTCTTCCTTCTTAATGCTCTGCCACGGTTGTGTGTGTGTGTGCATGTTTCTACATGTGTGTGAAGGTGTGCATGTTTGCATGTGTGTGCATGTGTGTGCACTTTTGTGTGTGTGTGCATATGTTTGTGTACATGAGTATGTGTGTTTGTGTGTACATGTTTTCGTGTGTGTCTGTGTGCACTAAATAATAAAGCTGGCAGTGACAGCCAGATAGCAAACATTTCCAAGGGCAGAGGCTCAGTTCAAGGAGACGAACAGGACTATTTCACCAGGGTACAATAATCCCAAATTCCAGTCGTTGTTACCTCTCCCCTCTAGCCCCTACAGCACTATTCTGGAAATGTCTGTGGGGAGATCTAGTAATTCAGCTCTCCCTCATCGAGCCCCCATAGGAGTGAGAAGCTAGGTCTGTAATCCAGGGTAACTGTGAAGTCTTTGGGAAAAGTGATAAAATTGTCTGCTACAGGGAAGACAATTATGAAGGTCATTATGATCTTTTAGAACTGAGTTTTCCAAGTTGGATTCTGTTTTCTTTTCTCAGTGGAGGAAAAGAAATTATTTTGCTCTGTGAACTGTAACTTTTGAAAAGAGTAAACTGAAATGATTTATGTAGAAAGTGTTGTTGGAACAGATGTTTCCACGAGAATGAAGAGTTCATCGGTCCCTACAGCTAGTTCCCCCAAATACTCGCAAGACCTAGAAATCAGCTCTGAATCCAGCATCAACATGCTTGCTGGGAGCAATTAACACTGAGTCAGGCTGCGTACATGTTGGGAACTGATACGGCTTTAATCGTTGCATCCACTGTGTGAAGAAATATGCACTTATAGTAGCTCTAGGTCAGTGAATGTGGCTCCCCCATGTTTATGAGCTTGGACTCTTGTCAAGCTGAACACATAAAATAATACTCGTGGCTCCTTTAGTCCCACCATCTCCCCTGGGATTGTCTGTTCTTCCCATGAAATTGTCAGCTCTCAGAAGCAAAGAGAAAGAACAAAGGCAGCCAGAACATAGGCTTAGGGCGAACTAAGACACCATCTGGTGGCCGTTTACTATAAATCTTTGCCTCTGATGCAAAGTCCTTGCACAAAGGAGCCTGAACTTTTGATGTGTAGGCTGCAGGGAACCAGTCCTTATTACTTGCGAGCGGTGGGTAAGGTCCAAACTCCCATAGCGTGGTCGGCCTCTTTAAAAAATTTTTTCCCCAATTTAAAGTACTAAGCCCCAAGTTTTATAACAACATGCAGCCCAGGGAGGCAACTTCCCCTCTGAAGTGTTTCACAGCAGGAGAAAAAGGAAGCATCATTTGGGTTGTATAATGCTTTACCCCCTGACCGGGAGAGTTCTTGAAGGGGAAAAAACTGCCTGAGGAATCCTGATTTTTTTTTTTTTTCCCCATGAAGGTCCTGTACCACGATGTTTAAAAATATATACAGAGAGCTTGTCTATCAGGTTCCTCTTCTGGTTTAAAGCTTACTTCACTGACTAAAGACCATTTTTACAAGGCTAATGCAGTATAGATGTAATCTTCCCTAAGTCCAGCCTCTTGCCTTGGGCTCCCTCACCACAAACTGGCCTTTGTCCTCTTGTGAAGACGGCAATGACTAAAGTGACCTTAACTTGATTTTTTTTTTTTTTTTTGATCAGTAGCCACAAAGCAAGGCTATCCCTGAGCAAAATTCCCAAGCAGGCGAAGTTCCTCTTCAGGGTCCCCCTGCCCCACCTCCCCTCCCTCTGGCCCTAGCTTTGCAGTAGCCATTCTGCTCAGGGGTTGAAGAGTCTTGCTTGTTTAGGCAGCTCGTTAGCTTTCCCCCTCCTGAAGATCACACAACCTGTATGAGCAAAGGGACAGAATTTTGAATAATTTAGAGGGTTTGCCATGTGAAAAGCGGCTTTGGGCAGTAGACCGCACTCGAAACCCCTCCACCAGTAGAGAGCCCCTACTCTGTCTGTGGGCAAGGCAAGCCCTAAAGAAAGTAGCTCCGTGACTCGGAGCTCTGTGCTCTGTGGATGGACCCCTCCTCCTGAGGCCGGGACCCCGGGGCCCACAGCCCTCGCCTGGGTGAGCCAAGCCCCTTTAGCACTTCTTTCTCCTACTTTGGTTGGCAGAGCTGTGTTTAAACTTGCCTGTTCTGAAATAAATAGTTGGGCACCTCTCAGAAATGGGTCCTTCACATTAATTAACAGAAAGAAGATGAAACAGGACCCAGCTCAGAAGGAGCCATTCACCCCACGAATCAGGAGTTACACGTTGGGGAAGGGGCATGAGGCCGGGAGTGTGGAGGGACGAAGGGGGTGTAATCAGGCAGGTAAAAGTTTCCTAAGGAGCGAATTGGTCTAGAAGAGGTAGAAATGAAGGTGATCCTTTATAATCCACTTGCTTCGACACTTTAGTTAAAGCTAAAGGTAGCCCTCAACGCATCCAGCTTTGCAAAGCCTAGGACAACCTTGTTCACTTGTTTCAAGAGGCAGGAAGCATCTGGACTCGACTTACCTGGGGGAAAGAGAAGAGTAACAAACAGGGTACCCTGGTATTATTTGGCCGCTTTTAATTAGAATAGCCCCTATGCACCCAAAGACAGACATCCCCATTGCCACCTGCTTTTCTAGAGCTTCCTCCTGTGGCTGCATGGCAGCTTAAGTTGGCTGGAGGGAGCCTAATGAGGAAGACACCTGCAGCAGGGGGTCCACCATTCCCCAGTGTGTGTGTGTGGTGGGGGGAGGGCAGTGGATGGGTGGGTGCCTGAGGACTCCTTCTGGCCTTCAGCCACTGATGGCCCCAGTTTCTGGTCTCATCACTTCTCAATTTTCACAAAGCCCTCATAAGCCAGAGACATGAGAGTTTATCAAATTTATTCAGCTGCTGAAAAAGTTTGATGGAAAAACTATAAGGCCTCAGTGCCAAGGCACTAGTATGCAAGCAGGAACAGCTGGACGAGAGGTGAGGGGCAACAGGGACTGCCCCTGTGTAACTCGGAGTGGGCTGTGTCTTTGGGTATGTCCCTGTTCGGCTCTGGAGAATCACAGTCCCAGCAGACACACCCCAGAGCCCAACGATCTCTGACTCTGGCCTCTGGGCCTACAAGGTCAAAGGGAACATCTGGCCCATTCAGAACCTAAAAGAGGCAATGGGCTGAGACCCTACTTTTGTACAACACATCACAGATCACCACATTCCAAAGCCACAGTTCTCTGGGGCAGCCACACCCAGAGATGGGGCAGGGAGTTGCTGACTAGTTCTGAAGCATTGTTTAAAATAGTATATACCTAGGAATGTGAACCATTTAAGAAATAAATCATTAGAGAGGCAAAGGAGTATTTCTCTCTCTCTGACAAGCCTTGACCTTCCTCTGGCCATGCCTGCCTTGAGGTTCGGGACGTGTTACTCTTCTGTGTTATTTTTGAACAGTGGTAACGAGAAGCCCATGCCTTTGAACCCGTCTTCTTAACCACATTCTCTATTCCTGCCTCTTTCCCACAGCGTCTCCCATGGGTTTTGTTGGTTTTTGCATGGGAATATACATGTGTTTGGTGAACTCTGAGTGTGTTTGGTTTGCAGGTGTGGACTTGCTGGATGAGGAAGTGCAGGAGGAGGTGGGTGGGGCCAGGGTGGAGACCGAGGCTGGCACATGCGAGCAAGCTGGGGAGTATTGTGGGGAGTCCGTGGGTTCTCGAAGGTTCCCTTCCCTCTTGTATCTTCTTGGCAAGACCCATATTAAGTGGGCAGCAAGTGTGGGAACCAGGCCTAAAACTTAACAGGTCAATTAAATTGCTTAGTTTGACATTTTGATCCCCAAACTGGTGGTGGGACCGTGCCAGGAACAGGTCTAATTGGGGAGCCTTCCAAGCCTGTCTTCTCCTGGAGTGTCTTGATGTGGGACTCTGCTCACGCCAGTGCAATGCGCTCAGAAAAGAGATCCTGGGCAGCAGGAACAGCCATGCCTGGGGCTGACCTAGTGTAACTTTTCACTCCTGGCTGGGGGTGGGGGCGATTCTGATGTGCCAGGAAAAGGGAGGGAGGAGCAAGGGGGATGGGGTCAGGGCAGGTTCCTTTGAGGTTCAGTCTGTGCTGGGTGATGTAATGAGGGTGATGTAATGAATAATCTTCAGACTTCCAACTGCTATAATTCTGTGTGAATAATTCCGATAATGAGCTTTTACTCAGCAAGGGTGGCATCCAGATAAGCAGATTGCTAGAGCTTTCTGTCAGCTTGAGAGAACAGCACACCTGATTGCCATCTGACATGACATAACACACCACCTTGACAGACGCTTCCCTGTTGGACCTGCCAGGGCCAGGGGAGAAATGATGAAACAGCAACCTATCCAGATCAGCTCAGAGCTGGTTCGCTTCCTCTGTGCTCCCAGAATGGGTTCCTTCTCTCCTCCCTGTTGGTGGATCTAGGTCATATAGGCAGACATCAGAGGCCTGAGGCTTGAGGAGAAGAAGACAAAAATGTCTTTTCTTGTAGGGAACTGTGTGAAGTGGATTGAGGATGTCATGACAAAGAGGCTGTGTTGTGGTTTATTTGTGCACCTCAAAGTCAAAGTTCTGATATGTCAATGTTCTGTGTTCCACACACACTGAAGTTTTGCATTAGACTTGCGAACATCCCTTTCCCTAATTTTGGTAACAGCACCTCCAAGCTCTCTTTGGGGAACTGTCCTTCCTCTATTTTCAACCCATGTGGTTAGGGGGCCCTCACCCACCCTCCTGGCCACAGAGGGGAGCACATGGCAGAGGCCTGGCCAATAAAGACTCCGCCCCTCCCGGGCACAGTGATTGGTTCCAGCACCAGCCAATCAGGGCCACTCCCAGGAGTTTTGCTGCAGTCGTTGGGAAAGAGGTGTTCTATTTCTGCTGGAGCTGCTGAACTAGTAGGGTTTAAATGGAATAGCCAGGGGGTCCTCTGCCAACTTGGGGGAAGAGGCTGGCAAAGAATTACAGAGAGGAAAGCAGAACTGAGAGATGGAGAGAAAAGCAGAGATGGACACAGAGACACAGGACAAAGATGGAGAGAGAGACAGACAAAAATTGAGATCGATTTCTGGCATCCATTCAAACATCTATACCCAGCTTTGTTTGAAACTGACCCCATAGTTTTCAATGATATAAGCTAATGATTTCTCTCTTAAGCTCTCTCTCTCTCCTCTCTCTCTCTCTCCCCCTGTTTCAGGTTGGGTTTTCCATCATTTGCAACTGACAGAGTGAGGACCAATACACAAAATGCATATTTTCAAAAGGCCCTTAATAGAGGGCCCACATCCCCCCACCCAGGCATGACTCTGCCCTCCAGGCAGGAGGAGATGGGCCACCTCTATCAGAGGAGCCCTGGTGCCAACACGAGCAGCGGGTCTGAATTTGTCCTGGCAATCTCCCCACAACACCACCTCATTTCTCTCTTCATTTTTTCCTTCTGGTCTTCTACTTTCTTTCTCCCCTTTCCTTTTCTCCTCCCTCTTTCTTACTTTTACCTGGCATCTAAAAAGATACTAAAAATTCTGTTTTGCCAGAAAGCAAGGAAGTGCTCAAAAATGATGGGCTCAAGGACACAAGAATAGCTGGGGGGGGGGGGTGTTACACTGGCAAAATCTTGAACAATTTGTGCACCCAAATAATTAAGGAGTTATAGACTGTTGAAAAAATAGGAGTTGGTGAGTTCATACTGATGATAAACAGGTGGATGATAGATAGACAATTGATAGACAGATTAGATAGATAGATAGATAGGATATACTTAGATAGGTATAGAAAAATGAATGGAAGAAAATAACAAGCTTTTGCTTATAGTGGAATGTTGAGTGCCCGCCAGTAAATGTGGAAGCAATGCTGGGATTGAAAAATCATCATTTAAAAAAAAATGATAAATAAATATTTGTCTAGTAAATATTTGTATAGACAAGAATCATCAATGTACCAGGAGGCTAAATTTAGGGGGACATTTTGATGAGGAGCAGGACGTTTGCATAGTGTGGTGGTTTGAAGCTGTATAAACCACAGAAAAGCATGTTCTTAAAGTTAATCCATACCTGTGGGTGTGAACGCATTGTAAGTAGGATCTTTTGATGAGGCTACTTCAGTTAAGTTGTGACCCGCCTGTTTCAGGATGGGTCTTAATCATCTTACTGGAGTCTTTTATAAGAGAATGAAACTCAGACACACAGAGAGAAAAGCCATGAAAGCAAGAAGCTGTAAACAACAAAATCCGGAAGAAAAGGGAGAGACCAGCAGACACTGCCATGTGCCTTGCCATGTGGCAGAGGAGTTCGGGATCACTGGCAGCTGGTCTTCAGGAAGAAAGCATTGCTTTGATGATGCCTGATTTGGACATTTTTCTCAGCCTCAAAACTGTGAGCGAATAAATTCCCATTGTTAAGCCAACTCATTTCATGGTACTTCTTTCAGCAGCCTAAGAATCTAAAACACATAGTCTTAAATTGTTTCCCCATAGATGCTCGTAAGTTTAAGGGGAAGCCGAGCACCTCTCTGGTGGAGAAATCAGACCATGCCTGGATCTGGTGAACAAAATTAACATCAGCTATGGGGGACAGATGGACATTATGTGCCTCCAGATGTGATGCCCCGAGAAGAACACAACATCGCTTTTGTAGTTATCCAGCATAACCTGAATATATCCATGAGGACCATAGACAAACCACAAATGAGGAACATTGTATTTTTAAAAAAGGATCTGCATGACTCTGGACCTGGCGTCATGGGATTGAGAACAACTTCTTGACCAAAAGGGGGATCAAAATGAAACAAATAAAACTTCAGTGGCTGAGAGATTTTAAATGGAGTTGAGAGGTCACTCTGGTGGACATTCTTATGCACTATATAGATAACACTTTTTAGGTTTTAATATATTGGAATAGCTAGAAGTAAACACTTGAAACTACTAAACTCCAACCCAGTAGCCTTGATTCTTGAAGACGACTGTATAACAATGTAGCTTACAAGGGGTGACAGTGTGATTGTGAAAACCCTGTGGATCGTACTCCCTTTATCCAGTGTATGGATGAATGAGTAGAAAAATGGGGACAAAACCTAAACAAAAAATGGGGTGGGGGTGATCTGGGTGTTCTTTTCTTATTTTTATTTTTCATTCTAATTCTGTTTCTTTCTGGTGTAAGGAAAATGTTCAAAAATAGATTGGGGTGATGAATGCACAATTATAAGATGGTACTGTGAACAGTTGATTGTACACCATGGATGACTGTATGGTATGTGAATTTTTCTCAATAAAACTGAATTAAAAAAAAAAGGACCTGCAGTCTTTACAAAGATCAATGTCACAGAAGACAAAGAAAAGTTATGGAAATAAAGGAGACTATTAAAATGCACCAATTAAATGCAATACCTGATCTTACATTGGAAGGGGGGATGCTATAAAGAGGATTATTGGGCCTATTAACAAAATTGGAGTACAGATAGTAGATTAGGTAAAAGAATAGTATTAATGTTAAATTCACTGAAGTTAGTAACTCTGTTGGGGTTATGCAAAAGACTGTCGTTATTCTTAGGAAATACACACTGAAATATTTAGGAGTAAAAGGCCTTGATACACGCCACTGTCAAGTGGTTGGGAAAAAAAGATAGATGATAGATAGACAGATGATTAGATGATGATTAGAAATATGGCAGATGTCAGATAAATAATAAATTAGATAGAGAAATAGAGAGAGATTCAGAAAAGAAGAGAAGATAGCACAAATAATACAATGTGGGTTAAGATAAATCTGGTTAAAGGGTGTATGGGATGTACTATGTACTATTTTATTCTTACAACTTTTTGCAAAGTTGAAACTATTTCCAAAAAAATTTTTTTAAAGATTTTTCTCTTTTTTTGGTTGTTGTTTTATTACGATGGTGCCTGGAGCAGGGTTGTTTTCGTCTGAGGACAGCAGCTCCCACCAACTGCTCCCTTTGCTGGACAGCACCCGCCCCTGCTCTCCCAGGCCCTGCTGTTACTACGAGGACAGAACAGGGGACTTCTTTCCACATGGACTGGCAATTTTGTCAAGTGGAATTTAATCCTCCCAAAGCAGGAGGATTATTTTGGATAAGCTATTAAAATTATTAATTAAAATGCTAGTGTCTGATTGCCCATTATTTCCTGTTTATAAAAATTCTCACTGCCCTCTCCCCCTGCCCCCTGCTTAATCCGCGTTAAATCCCACCCAGGGCCTTGAATCCCTCCCCATTTCTGCCTGCCTGAGGCACTCTCTGAGTGTGGGGAGAAGGAGGCTTAAGGGAAGAGGCACTGAATGACACACCCCACCTTAAGAGGGGACCAAATATTTTGGAATGAGTAGCTTTGGAGCCTCTAGTGTGTGCCAAGCACTTTGGTGAAGAAGAATAAGATGTGGTGGTTGTCCTCAAGGAGCTTACAATCTAAATGAGAAATTATGAAAAAAAGCAGGTAATCATGGTAGGTGTAAATCATAGCTCCCCATGTGAGAAACTTCATCAGGCAACGAAAATTATCGCACCCTGAATAGCCCTGATGATAAAGACTCCAAGTGTTCAGAAAAGGAAAGGATCACTGTTGGTGGAGCAGATTGAATCTCTGTTCACTGCATAAGGTGGTAAGGCTGGGCCTGAAGGATGGATAGGATTTGATGTAGGAGAAAGGGTTTCCAAGAGAGGAAAACCTTGTGACCCAAAACATCGAAATGAGAAAGCTCAGGCCTGTTTGGAATGGACAATGAATGGACCAGTTTTGTGAAGAGTGGAAGTTTGGAAAGAAAATTTAGAGGTAAGTTTATTTGAATAAGTTGGTAATGAAGTGTCCAGACCCCTGAATACCAGTGGCGAGGCTTGGTGGTTGATGGAGAATCAAAGAAAAATCTTTGGAGCAGAAGCAGGAGGTAGGAAGAACCTTCAGAGCCTACTGACCATGAGAACTCATTTATTGAGCATCTATTATATACCAGGTTCTTGACATTCTCATCTCTAATCCTCCAAGAAACTCTGCAAGGCAGATAAAATCACCTTCACTTTGGCACAAAGAACTAAAGCTCAAGGAAGGCTAAGTATTTTACCAGGGGCCATGCAGGTAGGAAGGGGCAGAGCCAGGGAGCAACCTGAGGACTGACAGACTTCAGGGTTGATCTCTCTCCATGACACCGCTTTTCCTCCCTGTTGTTATAGTTTGGTCATGGAGCCATAACACCTAAAAGAGGGCAATGGCAATGCACACAGGAGGAAAACAAAAGATGTGGGGAAAATATGAAGGGAAAACTGACAAGACTGGATGAACAATTAAGTTTGGGATGTGACTGAAAAAGAAGAGTTAAATAAAACTTCACTGTTGTTCTTCAAGCAACAACTTACTTCTATTGTGCTAGCTCTTTGGGGGAGAAAACAAATGATCACAGTGTAGTCCCTATACTCAATAACATTATAGTCTAATATGAGAAGCACATAAACTTACATCCATAAATAGAATATGGGGAAGAATTAGATAAACACTATAAAAAAGATATATAAAAAGTGCTGTAGTAGATTAGAAAGGAGAAAATCTAAGTGGTAAAAGCAATCATTCAGTGAAGAGAACATATTTGATCTGGACCTTGAGAAATGAATATAGTTTTGAATGGCAGAGGGGAGAATATTCTAGACCAGGGTTTCTTAACCTCATCACTATTGGCATTTTGGGCTGGATAATTCTTTGTTGTGAGAAGCTGTCCTGTGCATTAGAGGAGATTTAGCAGCATCTCTGTCCTCTCCTCACTAGATGCCAGTAATACTCCCCTCTGGTTTGAGTTAGGATGATCAAAAATGTCTCCAGACATTGTCAAATGTCTCTTAAGGATAAAATTACCCTCATTTGAGAACCACTATCCTAGATTAAGAGAATGATATGAGAAAGGGAGAATGTTTGGAGAATAAAGTGACATTTTGGGTCAGCCTGTTTCAAAATGTGTTCCTTGGAACATGAGTGTCTTGCGAGATGTGACAGTCCCTTAAAAAAGGTTCCCCAGCATTCCATAGCATTGAGAAACACTGCATACCCCTCCTCTGTCATATGGAGATTCCCAATGTATATTAGAACAGCAAAGGCTCTGAGAGATTGCCCAGGAAAGTTGACTGACACTGGTTAAATTTAATTACCACAGAATATTTTATCAAGTATTAACCTTCCAAAGAACAATATTGTATTACAAGACACCATGTGGAAAACAATGGTGTATTTGAAAGAAGTACAGAGTGTATGAAAGATCTAAAGCTGGAAAAGTACAAATAGATTCTAGAACCAGATTCAGAGGGCTTGGATCTGAGGCTAAGAAGTCTGAATTTCATTTGGTCAACAATAGGAGGATAACCAGGAGATAACATAATTAAGACTGTGTTTCATTTACTCATTTGTTCATTCAACACATATTAAACAACATTAGTGACAACAAGCCAGATAGATTAGAAAATGTAGAAACAAGACTGAAACCACCTTAAATTATTGTAAAAGCAATAATTTAGAGTGGTAATGAAGAAAGGTTGGGAAGGAGCACATGTGAAAAAAATTTTACATATGAACAGAACACAGTGTCTGATTGGGAGGGGGCATGAGAAAACAAAGGAGTCAGTGAAGACTACAAAATTTTAGGCTTGAATTACAGGGAGCTTCTTGGTACCTTTAACAGAGAAATAATAATAAATAAAAGAAGCAGATCTGGGGAGAAACTATCTCATTTGGGACATATTGAATGTGAGGTATTGGACACCAGAGACAGACATGGAGAAGGTAGCTGGAGCTGTGAGTCAAGAGAGAAAATGGAACTGGAAATAAATTTTGGGGTGTCATCTGCCTTAAGGCAAAAAAGAAGTTGT
Source organism: Choloepus didactylus (assembly GCF_015220235.1). NCBI lineage: Eukaryota > Metazoa > Chordata > Mammalia > Pilosa > Megalonychidae > Choloepus > Choloepus didactylus. Next base: position 166,439,414 of record NC_051309.1, on the reverse strand, counting down.
GAATGTGAATATGGTAGCCAAAGGGGAAAGAGTAGGGAGAGCAGGAGAGGGAGGAAAGAGTGAGGAGAAAGGAAGAGGATGTAGCAAGGGAGATAGAAGGATCTGTTAGAGAAGTAGACGATGCAAGGAAAGAGAGTGTCGATGATGCCAAAGAGGGAAGGGAGTGTCAAGAAGCAACTGGCCACTTGGCAGGTAAAATCACTGCCCTCCCCTCTACGTGGGATCTGACACCCAGGGGAGTAAATCTCCCTGGCAACGTGGAGTATGACTCCCAGGGAGGAATCTAGACCTGGCATCGTGGGATGGAGAACATCTTCTTGACCAAAAGGGGGATGTGAAAGGAAATGAAATAAGCTTCAGTGGCAGAGAGATTCCAAAAGGAGCCGAGAGGTCACTCTGGTGGGCACTCTTACGCACAATATAGACAACCCTTTTTAGGTTCTAATGAATTGGAATAGCTAGCAGTAAATACCTGAAACTATCAAACTACAACCCAGAACCCTTGAATCTTGAAGACAATTTTATAAAAACATAGCTTATGAGGGGTGACAATGTGATTGGGAAAGCCATGTGGATCACACTCCCCTTCGTCCAGTGTATGGACGGATAAGTAGAAAAATGGGGACCAAAAAAAAAAAGGCACCCAATGTTCTTTTTTACTTTAATTGTTCTTTTGCACTTTAATTTTTATTCTTATTATTTTTTGTGTGTGGTAATGAAAATGTTCAAAAATTATTAATTTTGGTGATGAACACACAACTATATAATGGTACTGTGAACAACGGAATGTATGCTTTGTATGACTGCATGGTATGTGACTATATCTCAATAAAAATGAATTAAAAAAAAAAGAAGCAACTGGCCATATGTTACAGGTCAAAGAAGATGGACACTGGGTAGAGGCTATTGGATTTAGGATTTTGTAGGTCAAAGGATGTTACTGAAGTTTTGTAGGGATAGAAACTAAATGGCAAGGAATGGATGGTGAAGAAGTTGAGACAATAAACACAGATTACTTTTTTTAAAAAGTTTGACCTCATGACTGCATAGAAGGTAGTAGCCAGAGATACAAGAGGACTGACATAAGAATTGTTTGTTTGTGGATAGTGAGATTTGAGAATGTATATTGTGAAAAGATAATGAATCAGAGGAAATTAAGAGAATCAAGGAAGAGAAGGAATAATTGATGTGCAAGGTTTAGGAGGAGTAAAACTGAGATAAGATCAGAGACAAAGATTCTTTAACTAAAGAGAAGAGGTATGTCTTCCTCTAAGTCAGTACTGAAGGAGAAGATAGATAAGAAAACAGAGAAACCTTAAGGTGGAAACCTCAACAAATTCAGAACCAAATAAATTTAGAGATCTGAATCATCAGCTGTCAGTGAGGGAGGCAGGGAGTAGATCAAACATTTCGGAGTATGTGAAGTGGTTAGCAGTTGTGAAAACTAAGGAAGAGTTAAAAAGAGATGACTAAAAGATTGCCTAAACCAGAATAGTTTAAGATTTGCTACATGGACTTGTAGATCACCCAATTAGTATAATTTGGTGTCTTTCATCAGGAGTGTTCAGAAGCAAGGAAGGTGACTAAGAGAAGAGAAAGAAGTTGGAATTACTCAGATTAGAAACTAGCAACCAGATGATATGTAACCTAATGGCATCATTTAAATAGGGATCTACTGAGGTGAGAGGAAAGTGAAGCCAAAAAGGAACAAAAACAAAGTTTGAAAGTCAAGGATGAATTTCCACCCCTGGATCTGATGGAGGAACCAGTAACAGATCAATGCTCCCACTGAGCATAGTTAGAAGAGCCAAGAACCACAGAAACATCTGCTTGAAGACATCAGAGAGTTTTCTGGGCAGACAGAACAAGAGGAGCCAAGATCAAGAGAAGAGATGAGCCCAACGCTCTCCCACCCGCTTCTGTCAGGGCATTTTCCCATCATAAGTAGCACAAACAGAGAGGCAGGAAAGCTGAGCAAAGCTTTCAGCAGCCTCATGGACTGGGGAGACAGAAACTGGGCCTGAAGAAGTCAATATCCTGAATAGAAAGGAAGTACAGAGAAGTGAACCTAACTGTATAAAGGCATTTGCCAATAATTCTTAAGTAGGGAAGACCTTAAAGGCAGAGGGAAGCAGATGGAAAATGGTTACCAAGAGATTTAGAGTAAAAACAGAACTATGGACAGTCTCAGAAGCCTGAGAATATCAAAGTCAGAGTTTGGGTTCTGCCAAGGAGGAGAAGCCCAGGTAAAAACCCTAGTTTTTCAATTGGGGCTCTTGAAAGAATATACCCCAGGAGTTACGGAAAATCAGAAATAGATCAAGCCTTACAAAGAATGAAACCTAGCTTCAAGTCACATCAATCTCTGATCAGGCTAAAGTGATCTATTCCTACTCTCACCACCTAATGGAAGCTAAAGAAATCCTTCCTGGAGGAATATAACATTATCCAGCACATCTATCATTTTTCATATGCAATATGTGGCATTCATTACTAGGTATGCCAAGAGACAGGATCAAGAGAGAAAGAAATGGACAATAGAAACAGACTCCCAATTGTCCAGGCATTGGAGTTTATCAGACAGGGACTTTTAATTAACCATTGCTGAAGAAAACAGATGAGACAGTGATAAATTTTATTAGAGAACTAGAATCTATAAAAAAGGTATCAAATGAAAATTATAAAATTGAAAATACATAACTGAAACTAAGAATTTTGTTGATGAATTTAACAGCAATTTAATACAACTGAAGAGAGGATTAGTGATCTAGAAGAGAGTTCAGAAGAAAATATCCAAACAAAAGGAAGGAAATAAAAAAGATTGGAAAATATAGGAAAGAATGTAAAACACAGATGGGACACAGTGCAAAAAGATCTCACAAATATGAAGTTGGAGTCCCAGAAGGGGAGGAGAGAGAAAATGGAGTAGAAGCAATATTTGAAGAGATAAGAGTTGAGAACTTTCCAAAATTGTCAAAAGCATTAAACTACAGATTCAAGCTGTGTAGACCCTAAGCAGAACAAATGTAAAGAAGGCCACACCTAGGTACAGCATGGTAAAACTGTTGAAAACAAAGTACAGTGATAAAAATCTTAAAAGCCACATATTATCTTTAAAGAAGCCACAAGACGTGACAGCTAACTTTTTATCAGCACAAAGGAAGCCAGAAGACAAGCCAAAGACATCTTTAATATGATAAAAAAAAAATATGTGCCAACACACCTCCCTCAGAAACACAAGCAAGGAAACGGACAAACTAGTAAGGATACGGAAGCTTTGAAACGTACAGTTAATAAATTTTACCTAATCAAAACATTCTAAGTACTGTAATCAACAACTGCAGAATAGACACTTTCTATGTTCATATGGATCACTTACCAAAACTGACTTTATGCTGAGCCATAAAGTCAAAGGGTTGAAGAAATAGGGTTTATTCCTATTCCCACAACAGAATTAAGCAAGAAATCAATAATGAGAAGACAAGTGGTTAATTCCTTAATATTAGGAAATTAAGCAACGCACAATTAAATAACCCATGGGGCAAAGAGGAAATATTAATGGAATTGGAAAGCATTTTTACTGAGAGATTAAAAAAACATTATATAACAAAACATGTGGAATGTATCTAAAGCCACACTTAGAAGAAAATTATAGCCTTAAAAATGAATAGTTGAAAATGGAAGAAAGACTGAGAATCAATGATCGACCCAGTTCAAGAATTAGAAAAAAATTGTGCAATTAAACCCAATGATAGTGCAAGGAAAAGAATAATAAAGAAAATAACATAAATTAATGAATTAGGGAATAACTATACAGTAGAAAAAAATCAACAAAGCCAAGACTGATCAAGAAAAAAGAAGGCATACATTGCCAATATCAGGAATAAAAAAGGGGAATATCACTCCAAATTTTACAGACATTAAAAGGATAATAAAAGAATATTAGAAACAGTTTCATGTGTCTACATTTCAAGAGGTGGATAAGATAAACAAATTCCTGGAAAAACACAAATCTTCAAAGCCAATAAAATCAATAAGTAATCTGAATAGTCCTTTTTCTGTTAAAGAAATTGAATCTGTTAAAACACAAAACAAAAAGAAAACCTTCCTGCAAAGAAAATTTCTGTCCCAGTCGGCTTTGTGACTAAATTCTTAGAAACACTTTAGGGAAAATAAAAGCTATCTCACTTCACAAATTTTTCTAGAGAATAGAAAAAAGGGAATACTTTTCATCCTGTTGAGTAAGGCCAGAATAACCTTGACAAAGTTATTTGAAACCTGACAAGATAGTAAAAAAGAAAGTAAAGTTACAGACTCATCTCTCCTATGAACATTGATGGAAAAATCCTTGTTTCAGTTTCTTGGCTGCTAAAACAAATATACAATGAATAGGCTTAACAACAGGAATTTATCACCTAAAGGTTTCAGAGGCTAGAAGGCTTGCTTCCACCCAGGGTTGGTATCTTCTGGCTAGCCTGCAATCTTTGGGGCTCCTTGGTTTTCACATCACATAGCAATGTATTTGGTGGTATTTTCTTTCTCTTCCAGGTTACATTGATTTCCAGCCTTTGGTTGTTCGCTCTATCTTCTTTCTCTCTGTCTAAATTTCACTCTGTTTATAAAGGGCTCCAATAATCCAGATTAAGACCCAATCTGATTCAGTTAGACCACAGCTTAACTGAAGTAACATCTTAAAGAGATTCTATTTATAATGGGTTCACTCCCTCAGGACCACGTGGGAGACATGATTCAATCTCGAACAATCCTAAACAAAATACTGGCAAATTGAATTTGGTGATGTGTAAAGAGAAACATATATTACAACCAAATTGGTTTTATCCAGGAATTCAAGGTTTGCCTAACACTAAAAAAATCAATCAATATAAATCACCAAATCAATAGAAAAAAAGGAAATAGTTTACAATCATCTCAGGAGATGCAGAAAAAGCATTTGATGAAATTCAATACAAATTGTTGATAAAAACCCTTAGGAAAATTAGAAAGAGAAAGGAACTGCCATAATTTGATAAAGGCATCTACAAAAATATCTATAGTAAATGTCATACTCAATCATCCAATATTGAAATCCACTCCCTGAGAATGGTAATGAGACAAGGATGCCCCCATTACCACTTGTATTCAACACCATACCAGAGACCTTCACTAGTGCAATATGGCAAGAAAAAATAATAAAATGTATAAGGATTGGGAATGAAGAAACAAAACCATCATTTTTATTGTGGAAAATCAAACAGAATCTACAGATAAATTATGAGAATTAATAAGTACATTCAGCAAATTTGCTAGATAGAAGGCCAAACACAAAAGTCAACTGTATTTCTAAATATCCACCACAAGTAATTAGAAAATTAATTTAAAACTCGATATCATTTACAATAGCATAGAAAATCAAATAGGAATAAATCTAACAAAAGATGTGAAAGATCTCTATACATAAACTGCAGACATTATTTAGAGACTTTAAAAAAAATCTAAGATACTATGTTTATGAATTGGAGCACATAATATTGTAAAGATATCAGTTCCCACCAAATAAGTCCATAGATTTAATGCAAACCTCAAAAAAATTCCTGGAAGGTTTTTTTAGGGGTGGGGGTGGGGTGGGGGTGGGAGCAAGTATAGGCAGGTCAGTCTTGAAGGAGAACAAAGCTGAACAACCTACACTAGTTATCACAAGTTATTACAGTGATAGGTAGTTAAGAAGTGTAGAATTGGCACAAGGAGAAATAAATAGATCAATGCAACAAAGGAGAGAGTCCAGAAACAGACCTACACTTGATCTATAACAAAGATGATGTTGTAGTACAGTGGGAGAAAGGGCAGAACTCTCAAAAAGTTATTATGGACCAATGGATATCAATATGGAGAAAACCTCATCTTAATCTGTACCTTACGTCATTAAAAAATCCAGCTGGATTGTAGATCTAAATGTAGAAAGTAAAACAATAACACTTTTAGAAGATAACACAGAATATCTTTGTGAAATTAGGGTATGCAAAGATTTCTTAAACAGCATATGGAAATCACTAACCACAAGGGAACACATTGATAATTTAGACTATGTTAACATAAAGAACTTCTGTTCATCAAAAGAAGCCATTTTGAAACAGTGCAAAGGCAAGCCACAGACTGAAACAAATTTACATTATGTATTTCTGACAAGGCAGTCCTTCATAATGAATAAAGAAGTCCTTTGAATTAAAAAAAAAGGAAAAAAACTTACAGAAAAATGGGCAAAAGATTTAACATGCATCCAAATGTCCAATAATCATTTTAAAGGGTGCTCGACCTCTTATTCACAGAGGAATGCAAATGTAAACCACTATTAGAGACCACATTTTACCTACCAGAATACTAATATTAAAATGACTAATAATTCTAAGTATTGGTGAGAATGTGAAGCAGGTAGAAATCTCATATGCTGTTGGTGGGTGTGCCAGTTTGGATGTATTATGTCCCCTAAAACGCCATTATCTTTGATGCAATGTTGTGGGGGCAGACATATTAATGTTGATTAGATTGGAATCCTTTGATTGTTTCTGTGGAGATGTGAATCAATCAACTGTGAGTGAAATGTTTGATTGGATAATTTCCATGGAGGTGTTACCCCACCCATTCAGGGTGGGTGTTAATTGGATCACTGGAGTCGGTATAAAGGAGCTCACAGACAGAAGGACCTCAGAGCAACTGAGAGTCACATTTTGGAGGATCTTTGAAAGCAGACTTTTGCTACAACAGAGTTTGCTCCATGGAAACTAACAGAATACCACCAGACACCTAGAGAGAAATGTCCTGGGAGAAAGCCATTTTGAAACACAACCTGGGAACAAAGGAAGAAGACTCCAGCCATGTGCCTTCTCATATAACAGAGATTTTCCAGACATCATTGACCATCCCTCAGTGAAGGTACCCTATTGTTGATGCCTTATCTTGGACACTTTATGGCCTTAAGATTATAACTTTGTAACTAAATAAACCCCCTTTAGAAAAGCCAATCCATTTCTTGTATTTTGCATAATGGCAGCATTAGCAAACTGGAACAGTGGGTGTGTAAATTGACGCAACAACTTTGGAAAGCTGCTTGGCAGTATCTACTAAGCTGAAATCAATTGATATGCATAAATGTATATACAAAAAGCCACATAAAATTCTTATAGTAGTACTATTTATAATTATCAACAACTAGCAACAACCCAAATGTCCCTCAGCATTAGAAAGGATACATACATTGTAATAAATTCACAGAGTAGAATATTATGAAGCACTGATGATTAATTCAATATTGCTACATGCAATAACATGGATGATTCTCACACACAAAAATTAAGCAAAAGGGGCCAGGCACAAAATAATATATATTGAATGATTCATTTCTCTAAAGTTCAAAAACAAAGGCAAAGCTACTGTGGAGACTGACATCAGTACAGTGGTGACCTCTGATGAGGGTTAGTGACATGACAAGGTGTGAGGGAACGTGGGGGGTTCTATTTCCTGATCTGGGTAGTGGGAACAGGAGTGTTTTTGTTTTTGTAATTGCTATCAATTTGTATGCTTTTCTATATGAATGTTATGCTTCAATCAAATCAACAACAAAAATTATTTTAAATGAGTCAAAGTAGGACATATAAGAATAACCAGGGATGATCATCATTTTGAAAAAGATGAATAATGAGTGGGTTCTTATCTTACCTAATATTAAGATACATTATAAAGCCATTAAAAGAATGTTTACTGGCACAGAAATTGAAAACCACATCAATGGAAGAAAATAGAGTTTAAAAACAAGGGTGAATGCTCAGGAATGACTATGGTTTGTTAATTTTTGGGGAGTATGGTAGGAACATGTTGGAAGCAATGTAGTTATTTTAGGTTATTTGTTTTTCCTATTCCTTTGTTTTTGTTTTGTCTGAAATGTAGTTTTTTTATTGTTAAAAAGATAAATTAAAAAATAAAACAGACCCAGGTAATAAATGAGAATATGTGACCAAGGAAGCATTTCAAATCAAAGGGGAAAAATGAATTATTCATAAATGACATTGAGGCAACTGAAGAAACATTTGGATGTCAAGGAGCTAGAGCCCTACTGTTCCGATTTGCTAATGCTGCTGTTTGCAAAACACCAGAGATGTATTGGCTTTTATAAAGGGGGTTTATTTGGTTACACAGTTACAGTCTTAAGGCCATGAAGTGTCCAAGGTAAGGCATCAACAATAGGGTACCATCACTGAAGGATGGCCGTTAGCATCCGGAAAACCTCTGTTAGCTGCGAAGGCACATGGCTGGGGTCTGCTTGCTCCCAGGTTGTGTTTCAAAATGACATTCTCCAAAATGTCTCTGTATCAGCCTCTTGGGGTAAACTCTTGGCTAGTACCTCCAAAGCATCAGCAAAACTCTGCTTTCAATGGCTGTCTTCAAGATGTCTCTATAAGTTGCAGTTCTGAGCTCCTTTTGTCTGTCAGCTGTTTTATATGGCTCCAGTGATTTAATTAAGACACACCCTGAATGGGTAGGGTAACACCTCCATGGAAATGATCCAATCAAAGTTCTTGCCCACAGTTGACTGAGTCATATCTCCATGAAAACACTCAATCAATAGGTTCCAACTTAATCAACACTAATATGTCTGCCGCCACAAGACTGCATTAAAGAACATGGCGTTTGGAGGACATAATACATCCAAATCAGCACATCTACCATATGCCTTATACAAAAAAAGAAATTCTGATTGAACAAAGATTTACATTTTTGAAAGGACTATAAATATTCTATAATAATAATAATGTTATAATTATGGCATTTTTATTCACACTCCAAGAAAATAATGATAAATTTGACCTCATTACAAATAATGTTTTCCATACTACCAAAACAGAATGACAGATTACATATTCTAAAAAATATGCAACAGTGAAGGATTTACAATTCTAATATATAAAGAGCTTTTATGAGTCAAAAAGAAAAGTAGCAGCACCCTTTCAGAAAAATGGACAAAGGGCATGAAGAGGTAATCCATAAAAATAAAAGCAAGTGCTGAATAAACGTATAAACGATTGCTCAATATCACAAGTAATCAAAGAAAGGCAAATAAAAAACTATTATATATGTGGGTTCATGGGATTAGCAGAATTTGAAAAGATTCTCAAAGCCTAGTATTGGCAAGGGTATGAATAAATGGGCCCTATCAAACTCTGATGATATTGTAAACTGCAGGACAGAACAATAGTATGTACCAAAATTTTAAATAAACTTTTCCAACAACTTTATTTCTAGAAATTTACTTTTAAATAAATTCCTGATTAATTAAATAATCAGACAAATATCCCAAAGACGTCCATTGCAATGTAGTTAATAATAAGAAAATATTAGGAAAAGAAATAAATGTCTATCAAATGGGAGTTGGCTAAACAAATTATGATACTCACACACAATGGGATACCAAGTAGTGTGATACATGGGGATGTTCATTGTTATAGAAAGACATGTTGATCAATGGAAAAGACAGTTACCAAAAAATCAAATGATGTGGTATCATCCACCTGATGTAAATTTATAGGTACACACATACACACATGTATGTATGAAGATACCTGAAAAAATCTTTGCTGATTTTTAAGAGTGATTATTTCAGGATGGTACAGTTCAGCTTTCTTTTTTATACTTTTCTTATATTTACTCTTTTTCAATGAGTAATGTTTCATTTTTAAGATTAAAAAAAACAATGTTATTCTATCTTAAAAAATAAAATGTCAAGGAACAATAATCTGGTCTTGGGCAAAAGTTGCACACCCATGTTGCTTGTCATTTTTCCCACTTGTCCTCCTAACCTTCTTCTTTTTTTTTAAATTCAGTTTTATTGAGATATATTCACATACCATACAATCATCCGTGGTGTACAATCAACTGTTCACAGTACCATCATATAGTTGTGCATTGATCACCCCAATCTATTTTTGAACATTTTCCTTACACCAGAAAGAATAAGAATAAAAAATAAAAATAAAGAAGAACACCCAAATCATCCCTCCCATCCAACTTATTTTTCATTTAGCTTGTGTCCCTATTTTTCTACTCATCCATCCATACACTGGATAAAGGAAGTGCGATCCACAAGGTTTTCACAATCACACTGTCACCGCTTGTAATCTACATTGTTATACAGTCGTCTTTAAGAGTCCTAACCTTCTTTTAAAACAGCAAATCAGACTAAGAGTTAAGGGATAGGAGGGGCTCGTTGGGGTTTGAGTGAATGATGCATCTCTGTGTTACTCAAAAGGACCCCCACAACGATTGGACAGCCTGCTATTGCAAAAGATTAAGATGCTTTCATCGAACTGAAATGTATGCCTTCTGGGGCAGCTGGCAGCTGCAAGGGCAGAGGAGCAGGAAATCAGAGCCTGGGGACCCCTGGGGTACAAGTCCCCAACTTGCAATTTCTATGTTCCAAGAGTTCCGGGAGGGTGATGTGCTTTGCGTTTCTATAGGCCTTTAGCTAGGGACAGAAAAGCTTGGAGCTATCGCAAACTCTGGAAGCCCATGGAGGAGGGTGAGCTTATCTGGGTTTTAGGGGAGATTTAATGTTTTACCAGTGACAGATACAATGTTCTACCAAAAGAGGTTTGAAACGTTCAGTCCTACCCACAATCTCTCCTCCACCAAATTTACAAATCCTACAAAAATAACCATACTTTTCATTTTAATCAGCAGCTAGGAGGTGGTAAAATCAGTGAAACAACAAGAGGAAAAAAGGAAACATTTAGGATCTGGGCCCCAAAAGGTACTTCTTCCAAGAATCACCTTGTTCAGGACCAGGGAAGGTTGAGCACACCACTTAAATATAAGAACTAGAGTAACTGGAAATTTTGACCTTCTCTCAGGTGATTCCTTCCAGTATAGACAGTTGAAGGCACTGGGCATTCTTTACAAGGGGAAAAGTGTGAATGAATTCGTAACTGTAATCATAGCTGCAGTTCTGAGAACTGGAGATGCTCAGAGCATTGTCCTGAAACCCTCAAAAATGAGCTCACCTTCTCATTGCCCTCCCCCCTCTGTGGGACCTGACTCCCAGGGGTGTAAACCTCCCTGGCAACGCAGGATATGACTCCCAGGGATGAGCGTGGACCTGGCATCATGGGATTGAGAACATCTTCTTGACCAAAAGGGGGATGCAAAATGAAACGAAATAAAGTTTCAGTGGCTGAGAGATTTCAAGTGGAGTCAAGAGGTCACTCTGGTGGACATTCTTATGCATTACATAGATAAAACTTTTAGGTTTTAATGCATTGGAATAGCTAGAAGTAAATACCTGAAACTACCAAACTCCAACCCAGTAGCCTTGACTCTTGAAGACGATTGTATAACAATGTAGCTTACAAGGGGTGACAGTGTGATTGTGAAAACCCTGTGGATTGCAATCCCTTTATCCAGTGTATGGATGGAAGAGGAGAAAAATGGGGACAAAAACTTAATGAAAAATAGGGTGGGATGGGAGGGATGATTTGGGTGTTCTTTTTAATTTTTATTTTTTATTCTTATTCTGATTCTTTCTGGTATAAGGAAAACGTTCAAAAATAGATTGGGGTGTTGAATGCACAACTATATGATGGTACTGTGAACAGTACCATGGATGATTGTATGGTATGTGAATATATCTCAATAAAACTGAATTTAAAAAAAATGAGCTCACCTGCAAACATCTGCAAACAACTCTGTTCCTGACGCACAAGCAAACACCTTTGCTTAGAAAGCAGCGCCGACAGGAAGCGGGACCTGGATGCGGTCACGTGGCTCACCCCAGGCCAACTTGGACTTGTGCAGGTCACCTCTGGCTAATCTGGAAGTTTGATTAGAAGCCAAGGGGAACGGTTATATAACTCTGTAAGTTTAAACTTGGGAAAACACTCACACGTATATAAACAAGAGCCTGGTTAAAAGGAGAAAACCACAGCCCTGGATACCGTTTCCCTCTTTTATTGCCCTGTAAAGCAATAAAGGTGCATTAATTATTACATCTGCCTGTCTTTCTGGCTGTCCAAATGGCCATGTCATCAAACCAATGAAAAACTAACTGCTGCCTCCCAGGGCCGTTCAAATGCCATCCCCTGTGTGCAAACAAAAAGGAAAATTCTTATAAATATCAGTCGGGCTCATCTTTGCATTTCTTTCTTATGACCAGTACTGAGGAGCACATCTCCTAGCCCGAGGGAGTGGAGATGGCTCCTTCCCCGGAGCCTGCATGTCTGGGAGGGTCATGGGCACAGAAATCTTACTGGTCAGCAGGAAGCACTGCCTTCCCCAGGCTCTACAGGAGCCTGAAAACAACTGCAGTGGCTTTCACTAAAGGCCTGACACTGGGACAAACTGACAGGAGAGGACCAAGGACCGAGCGATGTGGCCGGCCCCCAGAACCCAGCCTGGGGCCAGACAGCTGCAGGGAGAGGTGCAGAGGCAGGTGGACCAGCAGGCAGCCAGGCAGCAGCAAGGCTGGCCGCCTTTCCAGATGGGTGCAGAGAGAAGGGAAAGGAGACTCTGAGAGAAGGGAGAATGGGCCCCACGCTAATCCCTGTGAGAAAGGCTCTCTCGGGACAGCAAGGGCAGGAATCCAGGAACCAGGCCCTGGGTGCTGTCCCATGAGAATGCTCATTCCATGGCCCCACCCTGCTCGGTGGGAAAGGGTCGGTGACAGCTTGGAACCAGAAGGGGCCCTGTCCCGGGGAGCTCTCTCTCACCCCACCCCATGCCAAAAATGGGCAGCTACATTCTTCTGTTCAGATTTTATAGCTGACACCAGGTATCGACTGCCCCGGGGTTCAGTTTGTAAGACTTCTTGCAGGGGAGGTGGGGTGGTTTAGTTCAGTGCTGATTAGTGCATTTTGCTTCAACAAAATGAGAAACATAAGGACAATGCAGTGAGATTTTTAAGAAGCTAAATATATTCAATTTAAAGAGTGCCCTTATTCTTATTCCAAATTCTGGATTCTGGATTTAACTGATTAGCTTTATTGACTGATGGTGCTAGTAGATGATAAGTGGTGGTGGTGGTGCTGGTGTTCTTAATATCCTTATTTGCCAACTCATTCATTTTTTTCCCTTTAATTTTATTGGCCCATGAAAGCCTAAACTTTGGGAGTCCTTGATTTAGGGAAACTTCCCAGGAGAAAAGCATCACAGGGAGTGTTTTTTTGGTCTGTTTCCTCTGTCATTATTCTACGTGTATCACATTTCATACTATGAACTACTAACTCATTTCATTTAGTCGCTCTTCAGGCACTAAGTAAGCATCTACTATATTGTCAAGATGTTTACTCACAGGGGGAAAAGATTTTGAATAGCCTAGAAATAAATATCATAAACATCATAAAACAAAACAAACATATACAAAAATATTAAATAGATACCATATTTAAACCCAATGTGTTTAATTTGTGATAAATGTAACCCTAGCTTAGCACTAGTATTTTACCAGTCAGTTTACCATCAAGAAACTCTCTCTTTGACCATGAGGTCTAGTCGTTTTTATTATTTTTTTTCTTTACCATTCAATTTATTACTTTAGAGAATTGGGGATTCTGAAGCATATTGCCATAAAAAAGAAATGAACTTAGATCCTCCTCAAATTGGATTGGGATGGCCACAGCTGCCTTCACTGCCCATCTTTTCAATTGCTCTCCAGATTTGCCACTCCACTTTCTTTACCTGGTAAATGCCTGTGGTAGAGATTTCCAGAGACTAGATTTCCGGGCTCATTTGTTACTGAGCATAACTAAAACTATTCTGACTGTACAATGATTCATTAAACTTCTTTTTCTTTGAGGGCTGAGTAGAGCTGACCTAACACCTGGATGAAATAAGCTATTGATTCAGAGGTGTAGTTTGAAGGTTTCTTACCCCCCAAATATTTCTTTCTTGGTTGCCTAAGTTTCTGTTTAAAGTGATTTATCCTTTTTAAAAACAATTATTTATTGCCCTCTGCCTTTTGTCTTCTTTTATGACTTAAAACCTCCTCAGGCTTTAGTACCTTCTCCATGGCACTTGTTGATACCTCTGTAGTCTGAATTTACTCTGCCCGGTTTTGACGTGTCTGCACCTTGTTCGGTGCTGAGTGTGGGCCACGGAGCTAGCTGGGTGACCAGAAGCCCAGGCTCTGATCTTACAAATCCCTTGGCTCCTTGGCTAGATGTGCAACTTCAGGCCTCTCCCGGCTTCCCTTTCCTTCACTGTAAGGTGGGGATAATAACACAGTCGGTTCTCATTATTTGCAGTATGTTCTATAAAGTTCCTGTGACCATTGAATTTAGCAAATACTGAACCATTGTCCCAGGGGGAAATAAGGGTTAGGTTACTGGGAGCTTCTGGTTGCTACATTTCCTCAATTGATCAGTACATAACCGATGAATATGGAATCCGTGAATAATGAGAATTTACTGTAGCTCCTTTCTTGTAGGGTTGTGCTGAGGAGTAATTTGTGTAAATCCCCTAGCCTGGTCTCTGATAATTGTTATTACAGGGGCTCAGATTTTGTCTGTTGTTATTATTACTGTTTTCTTTATTTTTCTACTACCAACTAATTGAGCACTGTGCACAGGGCAGAACTCCACCAAATGCTGGTGAATTATGGGTTCTTAAAGCAGTCCCTGCCGGGCCCCCTGTTGCTTGCTCCCGTTCATCTATCCAGTGCTCCTCTCCCCAGACCTAACTACTCCTCTTCTCTCCACGACCACTGACTGCCCTTTGAGGACAGAATGGAAGACCAGAGTGAGTGGCCCTCACCATGTCCCCAATTTCTGCTCACCCACATGGGAGAGGTGGGGTGGTTACAGGTGGAAGCAAACAGATGCCTGACCTCACACACTTGCAGGGTGCATAGAAAATAATAAGACTGGCTGTGCAAATGTCCCTGGAAATCTCACTTGCTGTGCAGCCACTCTTCACACACTCACTAAGCCTGCTATATGCACACCTGTCATCCCAGCCACCTGAATACGTCTGCCAGTGGCCTGTCCTTACTACAGGAATAACATGGTTTTTGCAATCTCAGACCTTCCTAAGAGTGTTGTGCCAATCTTTTTTTTTCTTTCCCAAATGTAATAGTATCTTAAATGCTTGAGGACAGTTGTTTACTAATTAAAGAAAGCCTGTGGTCTATCCTTTTGTCAATAGGATAATATAATCACTCACTACAGTATTTTTGGTGAATCTGGATTGTTGTATGTGGTGTTGGATTTGCACAGAGTGGAATTGCACCCTGTGTGACTTTGCAGCTTAAGGACGTGGATGCGATCAGTGTGTGAGGAAGCAATGACAGGCAGATGCAGGCCATTGATTTATGACTTCTGTCAGGACCTGCCTTGCAAGATCTTTTGGTACCTGGAATTCAGTTTCTCTCCTACCTGGAGGGCAGCCACAGTGGGCCCAGGAAACCTGTGCTTATAATGCCGTCTCCCAATTGACCCCTTCCCCAGGGTGTGTGGCCTCCCGGGAAGGAGTGCAGTTTCGGATCTGGAACTCCATCCTTCATCCCAGGTCAGGGGAAGCCAACCTTGGGAGCTGAGGAGCGAAGCCCAGAAGAATCCATATGGCTACACCGGCCTGAGGAGAAGGGAGAACAAGAAGAGAAGTTCTTTGCCTCCATTTTAGGCAAATGCCAGATTTAACAAATAAAAATACAGAATGCCCAGTTAAATTTAAATTTCAGAAAATAATGAATAATTTTTTAATGTAAGCCAATATTTGGGACATATTTATATTAAAAACTAATTCATTGTTTATCTGAACTTCAAATTTAACTGGGAACCCTGTATTTTATCTGGCAGCTCTACCCCATTTGCTCTGGCTTATGCCATTTATTTGTGAATTTGGTTGGTTGTTTTACTGGTTTCTTGTCTCTGCAAAGAGAAGGAATCCCCATGGAAATGAGGCCATCCTGCTCCCTGACCTCCTGGGTGAGAGGTCGGCAACCTGGAGCACACACACTAAAAGTTCAAGGAGCGATGTTGAGTGACCAAGACCCTAAACAAAATTCTAAAGCAGTGGAAGTGTATGCCTCTCCCTGGGCAGCCCTCTTCCAGGTCATTAACTAATCTCAGCTGAGAACTACCTGCTACATGTAAGGTGTTAGCTGCTGATAAGCTTAAAATGGGACCTCCTTTTGGCCGTACTTATTTTTCTCCCCAATGGGCCAACATGATCAAGAGAGAAGGGTGGTGATCAGACTGCATAGCACTGTTGCTGCGTGGGGTGAACCTCGGGCTGTCAGGGCCAAGATGTCCATGGCTGTTCACCTCTTTGCAGAGCTTCTGTGAGGAAGATGAGATTTTCAAGAAACTCCTCAAGAGCACCCTTTCTAATGGTCAATTCAAATCCCCCTTGATGCTCTACTTATTCAAAACCTAGGCTCCCAGAATGGAGATATGCAGGAAAAGACAACCCACAATGAGAAATCTTCAGAGATTGTGTAGCTCGAGTCTGACTCTGTGCAATCCACTTGCAGCCCAGGTGCGCAGAGGCAGAAATGAAGGGAACTTCCTCCCCATTGCTGTGCCAGGGCCCTGGTTAGCTGTGGAAGTGTCTGCTTGGCATGTGGGATCCTAGGGTGTCCAGATATTAGATTGGTGATTAACAACTTGTTAGACATCATTAAAGTGTGATATATTAGGCATCATTAATATATACTGAGTCACGGACACATACAAAACCAATCCCTACCTTTAGGGATGTTTCTTCCAAAGAATTGCAGTTGCATCCAAATAAACTATGCAAACATCTCAAAAGGCTTCTATAATGCCGATTCCTTCTAACATATATCAAGCACTACTACCTGCAGGCCGATGTGATAGCAGCTGGGGGTGTAAGGACATCTAAGACATGTCCCCTTATGGAGAAGCTTGTGCTCAAATGGAAAAGACTGAGAACAGAACCACCAATTGCCACAAGGAGTGGTTTTGTGCTATAGTAGAGGAGAGCATAAGGTGCTATAGGAATGCAGAGGAGAACTATAACCCAACCCAGGCATGGTGGGATTGGGGAGGGGAAAGAAAGCTTCTTGGAGGAGGTGATTCCTGACAAATGCAATTCAGACAAAGGCATCCCTTCTTTGGCAGAGAGGATTCTACACTGGAACCCAACCCAAATGAAGTCTAAGGTTAGGCAGTAGGGACTTGGTTGGCCACTGTTTCTGGCTCACCTCCATCCACACCACTACTGTGACCCCACAGTTTCTTTTGAGTCACCCTCAAATGAGCACTAAGCCCACCAGCCATGAGTAGATGGAGAGATCAAATCCCTTTTTTCATTCTTTCCATTTATCTATTTCACCCAAGCAGTTAATTAATTTTGGGAGACTCCCAGAGTGATTCAAGCACTCCCATCCAAATTTCAATTGAAGAAAAGCTTCACAAAGGTTGTTCTCCAGAGAGTTCAGATTTATTCTTTCTTGTTTTAACACTGAATAGGCTGCCCTTGAGGCCGGCGGCTTAGAGGGGCTGCTCAGTTGTTTGCTGGTTTCCATTTTATGTAGCTCAGCTGCTATAACTAAGGATTTTGACCACTGACTGGGATTTCAATACTACTTCTGCTCAAGGACCTAGTCATATGGGCTGTTCTTGGCTGAAAAAGATCTTATCCCACTCCTACTCCCACAGCCACTTTCCCCAGTGGCCATATCAACATTCATTCTGTTCACCCAACTCAACTCACATGGAGAACATTGCAACCCAAATAAAATATCTAAACTAAGTTGTTGTTAAGATTCTTCTAGGAGGTTTGCATCATAAAACCTCATGAGTAAACCCGCCAAGGATCAATGTCAGTGGGGAGACATGGACCCAGGGTCTCTCAGTGCAAAGAAGAGTGGAAGAACAAAATTAGGTGTCATTAAACCTTTACCCAGTGTATGGATGGATGTGGGGCTCTGAGGACTTCTGGATGAGGGGACTCTGCAGACATTGCATTGACCCAAATCACACCAGATAAAGAGATTTGCATGCAGGTTACTGCAACCACATAATCAAAGGTTAAGGAAAATGACTAAGAGTAACTTGGAGTGGGCAGAGGGTATCACTTATCTGCTGAGGCATGTGGCATCACAGTACCAGCAGCCTCTCAGAGGTTCAAATGGAGTTAGTCTGCAATTGCCTTTTGCAATGAATCCGTCAATATATCCATACTTGTCTCTCTCTCCTTCCCTCTCCCCTCTTCCTCTTTCTCCATTTCTTCCCCACTGTCTCTACCTTCTCCACCATTCTACCTCAGCTACCCCGCTCTCCCCATTCCCACCCTTACTCACTATGGAAATGGGTCACATTTTACTGTGACCCCTGCTTGGCTTAGATATGATTGAAGTTGCCTTTGCTACATCAATCACTTCCTTATCTACTTCACCAAGTAGAAAGGGGCCAGACTTGAACTGCATGTAAGTCTTGGGTCAATGAGGCCAAATTCAAAACAAGAGAATTTCTCGAAGAAAGCCTAACAAAGAGGGTGTTCTAGTTTGCTAATGCTGCCAGAATGCAAAACACTAGAAATGGATTGGCTTTTATAAAAGGGGGTTTATTTGGTTACACAGTTACAGTCTTAATGCCATAAAGTGCCCAACAAAGGGTACCTTCACTGGAGAAAGGCCATTGGCATCTGGAAAACCTCTGTTAGCTGGGAAGGCATGTGGCTGGCATCTGCTTGATCCCAGGTTGCGTTTCAAAATGGCGTTCTCCAAAATGTCTGCATCAGCTTCCAACAGCCATGTTCAAAATGTCTGTCTCAGCTCCAGCTAGCTATGATCTCCTTCTTTCCGAGCTTATATAGTGCTCCAGTAAACTAAACAAGGTCCACGCTGAATGGGTGGGGCCACACCTCCATGGAAATTATCCAATCAGAGTCATCACCTACAGTTGGGTAGCTCACATCTCCATGGACACTGAACCAATAGGTTCCAACCCAATCCACACTAATACGTCTGCCCCCACAAGAATGCATTAAAGAATATGGCTTTTTCTGGGGGACATAAATATACACACCGGCATAGAGGGGTTTGTGAGGGTCACCAGAGCTAGAAGAACCTATCAAATAAAAAATAAATAAATACTGCTTTTTCATAGGGGAAGTAAACAAAGTTGAGGATAAGAGTCCTGTCAGATGAAGCAGTGAATTTTTGACTCTAGTTTCAAAAACTAGACTCTATTCTGAAAAACAGACCTTAACACAAGTCCATGCTCTTTCCAATGATCATTATAATTCTTTCCTACTTGCTACTATTCAACTTTTCAAAGGAGGTATAAACTCCATTGTTTCTATTTCCCACCATCATTCCCTCATCTTTTTGCAACATGATGAACCAGCATCCTCAGGAGTCACTACTAGATCCAGTGATCATATCTAATCTTCATATCTTTTTTGCTCTCCTTAATAGCAACCAATGATCATCAGCTTCTCCTTAAAGTTGTTTCCTCTCTAGGCACTGTGTTAAAACCATTTTCTGGTTCTGTTGCTACCTGTGTTGTTTCATCTCTGCGCACACACACACACACACACACACACACACACACACACACACAACTTTAGTCCATCTGGTAAACTGGACTAACAAAGAAATATCCACTCCTGTTACAAATATAGATAAACTGTGAACTATCACCAGCTAAAATACATACCTAAGCTAGTAAGTTCCCAAAGTCAGAACAGTGAGCAGAGCTGAAACATAAATGGCTCAAAGATATATCAGAATTAGATTTAAGCCATAACCACTGGGAGCTGAGGTTTTGACTCTTGCATGGGGACGAGATCCCAAGTCATATGTCCAGTATGAAAGGGAAACTGTAACTGAGCTACCTGAATAAAGTCAAGAATCAAAAATGACTGCCCATCCATAAGAAACTACAAAAACTTCACCCCCTTGGGCAGTGTCAAGGAAACTTGCCTTCCTCCTAAGCTTGAGATAAAAAAGTAATCATTCACAAAGTTTAGAACACAATCCAGTGCCAAGAAGACCAAGATGCTGGGAGACAAAGTCAAGATATTAACATCAAAAACTGCTCCAGAATCCATTAACCACATATGATCCTAGAAGAGGCAAAGGAGAAAGCAGCTCTAAAGATATTTCTACAACCCAGGACATGTGGAATGCCTACAAAAATCATATCCTTTCAGATCACTTCACAGTCAATAGTTATATACCACACAAGGGAAAAACCATCATGAGGAACTATAAGTAATAGGAAAAGTCTTTAAAATAAATTTGTTTAAAATCAAAAATACTGAAATTCATAAGGCAAGTACATAAAAAAGCAAAGGCAATATAGGAGAGGACCCTGTCTAATCAAGATGGCAAAGTGAGAAATTTCAGAGCTCCATCCTTCCACAAAAGCTTTGAACAACCAGCAAGAACTGGTAGAAACATCTTTCTCAAAGCTCCAGAAAATAGTTAAAGGATTTCAGTAACAGGACAAGCACCAAATCAAGAAAAAGGAAACTTAAAAGTAGTAGGCTGTGACCTGACTCCCAGGGGTATAAATCTCCCTGGCAATGCAGAATATGACTCCAGGGGATGAATTTGGACCCAGCATCATGGGATTGAGAACATCTTCTTGACCAAAAGGGAGATGTGAAATGAAATGAAACGAAGTTTCAGTGGCTGAGATTCCAAAGGAGTTGAGAGATCACTCTGGTGGACTATATAGATAACACATTTTAGGTTTTAATGTATTGGAATAGCTAGTAAATACCTGAAACTATCAAAATCCAACCCGGGAGCTTTAACTCTTTTTTTTTTTAAATTCAATTTTATTGAGATATATTCACATACCATGCAGTTATACAAAGTGTACATTCAATTGTTCACAGTACCATTATATAGCTGTGCGTTCATCACCAAAATTAATTTTTGAACATTTTCATTACCACACACAAAAAATAATAAGAATAAAAATTAAAGTGCAAAAGAACAATTAAAGTAAAAAAGAACATTGGTGCCTTTTTTTTTGCCCCCATTTTTCTACTCATCCATCCATGGACAAAGGGGAGTGTGGTCCATATGGCTTTCCCAATCACATTGTCACCCCTCATATACTACATTTTTATACAATCGTCTTCAAGATTCAAGGGCTCTGGGTTGTAGTTTGATAGTTTCAGGTATTTACTGCTAGCTTTTCCAATTCATTAGAACCTAAAAAGGGTTGTCTATATCATGCGTAAGAGTGCCCACCAGAGTGACCCCTCGGCTCCTTTTGGAATCTCTCTGCCACTGAAGCTTATTTCATTTCCTTTCACATCTCCCTTTTGGTTAAGAAGATGTTCTCCATCCCACGATGCTGGGTCTACATCCCCGGGAGTCATATTCCACATTGCCAGGGAGATTCACTCCCTTGGGTGTCAGATCCTATGTAGGGGGGAGGGCAGTGATTTCACCTGCCAAGTTGGCTTAGCTAGAGAGAGAGGGCCACATCTGAGCAACAAAGATAGCCTTAACTCTTGAAGATTAGTATATAACAATGTAGCTTACAAGGGGTGACAGTGTGATTGTGAAAACCTTGTGGATCGCACTCCCTTTATCCAATATATAGATGGATGAGCAGAAAAATGGGGACAAAAACTAAATGAAAAATTGGGTGGAACTGGGGGGGGATGATTTGGGTGTTCTTTTTTACTTTTATTTCTTATTTTTATTCTTATTCTTTCTGATGTAAGGAAAATGTTCAAAAATTGATTGGGGTGATGAAGGCACAACTATATGATGTTGCTGTGAACAGCTGATTGTACACCATGGATGTTTGTATAGTATGTGAATATATCTCAATAAAACTGAATTTAGTTATTAAAAAAAAAAGTAGTAGGCCGTTGTGGTGCCCGGCTGGCCCCTTCCCCGACCCCACTGTAGCTAAGCACAGAGCTGGCCCACACTCCCAGTGCTGGGCCCTGGTTCCAGTTCCAGAGGGAGCCTAGTAACCCTTGTGCATATGGAAACATGTTTACTTAGCCCAGTTTCTTGGGTGGTGGCCTGATTGACTGAACTGAGACACTCATTACAAGCTCACCATCCTTGACCTGCACGTAGAAGGCAGCTCAGCTCACAGAGTTCTGTTACAAAGCATGGTGTGAGAGCAGTCCAGTTGTGGCTGCCTGGGGCAAGAGATTGCTGGCTGTAGTGACAAAACTGTTCCCAAGGGAAGAGGGATCATTCATAACCACATAATTGAAAGAATTCCTATGGTCACATGTGCATGCCCAAGAAAAGAGATATGTGCAGAAAGGATCAAGGAGGCCCCGTACATTTGGCCTCAAGCTATTCTCTAAACTCACAGTATGGATTGGCTCTGAAGGAGAGCACTCAAGTCAACCTGCAAAGACTTGGGAAAGTCTTTTCTTTTTTGTTTTTGTTTTTGTTTTGTTAGCTCCTAGCATTCAAGGAAAGCTGTCATAACACTAGCTAGAGACAAGCATAAATAACAGATGCCTCAGAGTCTAAATTCCACCAATAACACATTAAAATATCAACATATCCAGGTTTCAGTGACAGATTACAAATCATATGAAGAAACAGGAAGTGATGACCCAGGCAAAGGAGAAAATTAAAGCATTAGAAACCATCAATGAGGAGGACCAGATCTGGGACATACCAGATGAAGATCTTTTTTTTTTAAATGGTCCTACATATGCTCAAAGAACTAAAGGGAAACATGGACAAAGAATTAAAGGATCCAATTGTTGAATATATACATAATATCAATCGAGAGATAGAAATTATGAAAAGGAACCAAACAGACCACAGTAAAAGAAAAGGCAGATTTTTAAAAAGTATTAACTTTAAAAAACATAATTACTGACATATAAACATCAGTGGACAGGCAGCACCATGAATTAGACAGAATCAAAGAGATTATTAGTCAATTTGAAGGTAAATCTGAGGGAATCACCCAGAATGCAGCACAGAGTTGAAGAGCTGAAAAATGTGAAAGAAAATTTAAGAGACCAAGAGCCTACAATGAAAAGTTCTAACATGTTCCAAAAGAGAGATTAGAGAGAATGAATACAGCTAATATTTAAATGGCTAAGAATTTTTGAGAAGTGAAGAACAACAAGGATTCTCAAACTGAAAGAATGTCTGTGTTAGAAGCTGAATTAAAAAAATCTTTCAAGTGGTCATATAGTATTGAAACTTCAGAACACAAATAAAAATAATAAATGCTACCAAACAGTTAAGACAGACTATTTTAAAAAAAAAAAGACAATTAAAAAGACAGTTGACTTTCCAACAGTGATAACAGATTCCAGAGAACATGAAATTTTGTTTTAAAAAATAGAGAGTAAATAATTGTCCAGCTAAATTTCTCTTCCAGCTAAAGTATCATTCAAGGCTGAAGGAAAATAAGGACATTTTCAGACATTTAAAGATTTGCAGTCTATTAGTTATAAATTCTCAATCAAAGAATATGACACATTCAACATCAAAGAATGACACAGTTCAACAAGCAAGAAATTAAAACCAAAAGAAGGAATGGGATGCAAGGAATAATGATGAGCAAATGAATCATTGGTAAATAACTTTAAGTAAATTATTGGTAATAAATCTGAAGGAAAATCTAAATAAGACTTTAAACTTAAAATGACATATTCCCTTGCGGAACTAGAATGCTTGAAAACAAAAACGTGGAAGATAGAAGAGACTGGGTCAGAGTTTAAGCATGCTAAGGTCATTGTATATTTCAGCAAGAAAAGAGAGAGGGTTTAACTTTTGACTATTAAATCTACACTCAAAATTTTAAGGGTGACCAATGAAAGACTAGAAATAAAAGTTACAATATTTAACCTAGTGGAAAAAGAAAACGGAATAGAGAAAACTCCAAAAATCTACATGAAGGCAGGAAAGAAAAAAAATAAAATATGATAAATAAAACCAGTGAGATGGAAGGCATAATGTCTATGTCAGTGACATTGAACTTGCCGTTCCAAACATAAAGATGCTCAGTGGAAAAACAAAACAAAACAAAAGAAATCCATGCTAACAGGAGGCACACTTGAAGCAAATTGACAGAAAAAGTTTATAGTAGGCAGCTACTCATCAAAAGAAAAGTGATGTAGTATTTTAATATTAGATGAAATAGAATGTAGGGGTAACAAATATTTACAGGGTTAAAGAGAAGCAATATATTGGTTAAAAAAAAGAAAGAAAGAAACAATATACCAAGAAGATACAACAATTATAAACCCATTTGGACATAATATCATAACTTTGAAAATCTACAAAGTAAAAATTGGCCAAATTACAAGGGAAAAAATCTCTCTCTCAAAAAGGAATAGATTAAAGTAAAGGGGCATCACCTTAGATATTTCAGAAAATAAATTAAGGCTTGCTCTAAACCTAGAAATAGATTAGATAGATACATACATACATATTCATACATACATACATATATGTATGTTAAATAATAAAACAAGTGTGATAAAACAATAATATTTGAGAAAACTCAGTAAGGGAGATATGGAAATTCTTTGAACTATTTTGCAATTTAAATTGGAAATTACGGTTTAATGATCAGGAATAGGAGCCCAGTAATCACATTTATTTAAAGCTCTTAGGTGATTCTAATATTTTAAAACAAAAAACCTGATGAATCAAGCATACAGAAAATAAGTAAGGATAGAGAAGATTTGAATAGCACAAATTATCAAGCATAATCTAATCACTATATTGAGCTCAATTAGAAAAAAGGGCAAGATATTTAAACAAGCACTTCATAAAAGAGGGAAATGCTCAATGAACAAATGAAAAAAACTCAGCTTTATAAGCCATCAGCTAAATGTAAATTAAAACCACAATGAGATACCACTATACACCCAACAAAATAGCTAAAATGAAAAAGATAATATAAATGTAAGAGATGTAGGGTAAATGGAACTTCCATGAACCACTGGAGGGATTATACCTTGGTACACCTGCTTTGGAAAACTGCCTGGCAGTATCTATTAAAGCTAATTATATGCATCCTTTTGACCCAGAAATTTTACTCCTAGATACCCAACAGAAAAGCATACATATGTTCATCAAAACATACACACAACAATGCTGATAGTAATACTATTCATAGTAGCCCCAAATCGTAAAAAATTTAAATGTCCATTAACAGAAGAATGGATTAAAAAAAGGTAAATTCATACAATGGAATAGTATATTTCAATGATAATAAAGAAACTACAACTACACACAACATCATGAATGAAGCTCACAAATATAAGGTTGAACAAAAGAAGCCAGACACAACAGAAAAATATTGTGTGATTCCATTGACATAAAGTTCCAAAGCCCACAAAACCAACCAGTGGTGTCCTAAGTCAGGCTAGCGATTACCTCGGGTGGGGACAGTGATTGGGAGGGGGCAGGAGGAGGTGTCTATAGCATCAATAGTGATCTGGGTGCTGGATACATGGATGCATTCAGTGCATGAAGATTTATCAGGCTGTACACTATGATGTTTGTATTCTCTCAAGAAACTATGCCTCAATAAAGTATTTGCTTAAAAAATACATTTCACAGTAGCTTAACATTTCAAAAAATTATTCGAAAAGGTGATTCAAGAGTGTTCAACCTAAAAATGTAAGGAACACATATTATAGAGGTGGGGGAGGGCATTAATTACTACAAACTTTATGCTATTTTCCAAGAAAAAAACAGATATGAAGGGAACTTGGATTCAAGAAATAGAGGCTATCTGTTCTTTTCAATGTTTCAAGAAACATTTACAAAATTGATTGTACTAGTCAGGGTTCTCCAGGGAAACAGAACCAATAGGAGATAACTGTAAATAGGAGATTTTATATAAGTGCCTCACTTCTGACTGCCGAAGTCATCACTTCTCCTTTTAAAGACTTCAACTGATTGGATTAAACATCTCTCATTGTAGAAGATACTCCCCTTAGTTGATTGTAGATGTAATCAGCCATAGATGCAATCAACATACTGATGATTTAAGTCCACAAATGTCTTTGCAGTAGCAATTACGCCAGTGCTTGCTTCACCAGACAACTGGGCACCAACACTTGGCCAAGGTGACAAATAAGCCTAACCATCACAGTACATCCCTTGTCAACTTGGAAGCTATACACATCACCTTAAACCACACTTAGGCTCTAACTAGAACACAATAACAGACATATTTTTTGCCTAACAATACTCAACTGTCCTGCATGCAACCAGAAATATACTAAATCTCTCCAGAATAATGTGCAAGTCCTTGGGTAATATTTCCTCTTAAATATTAATATAGGATTAAGTTGATATCCTATAACTTATTTACTATGACAGGAACAATACACCTTACATCATATGATAAAGGGAAAAATAGAGAAGAAAACAAAAATATTTGTTTTATGTACTAATGCAAACATACTCATAACAAAATAAGGAAGAAATATTCATACCATTACAGTCCTCATTTCTATAACTGGTCACATGGTCGTAGTTCATATTTATCACTACACAGCAATGCTGTGTGGAATACCATGATGGTGAATAAAACATTCTGCAAGTCCACGGATGGTAGTATTGGCAGAAGCACTGCATGCAGGGAAGGCAAACCCGTATCTGGAGTATGTATCCATTCCAGTTAGAACAAATTGCTGCCCCTTCCCTGATGGAAGTGATTCAATGTAATCAACCTGCCACCAGGTAGCAGGTGATCACCTCGGGGAATGGCACCATATCAGGGTCTGAGTGCGGGTCTCTGCTGCTGGCAGATTGGACACTCAACAGTGGCTGTAACCAGGTCAGCTTTGGTGAGTGGAAGTCTAAGTTGCTGAGCACATCAAGCATGACCTCCATCCCTACTGCCATGACCATTTTGTTCATGAACCCCTTGGGCAATGACAGGAGTGGCTGATGAAAGAAGCTGATTGATATCCACAGAATGGGTCATGTTATCCACTTGATTGTTAAAACCTTCATCTGCTGAAGTCATCCTCTGTTGAGCATTCATATGGGACACAAATATCTTCATGGTTTTTGCCCACCCAGAAAAGTCTATCCACATACCTCTTCTTCAGATCTCTTTTTCACCAATTTTCCAATCATTTTCCCTCCAACTCCCTGACCATCCAGCCAAACCATTAGCAACAGCCCATAAATCAGTATACAAATGCTCCACTGGCCACTTCTCCTTCCAAGCACAATGAACAACCAAGTGCACTGCTCAAAGTTCTGCCCACTGGGAGGATTTCCCCTCACCACTGTCCTTCAGGGACATCACAGAAAGGGGCTGCAGTGCTGCAGCTGTCCACTTTCAGGTGGTGCCTGCATATCATGCAGAACATCTGTAAACCAGACCTGAGTTTTCTATTCCTCAGTCAACTGATTGTAAGGAACTTCCCAATAGGCCATAGCTCTGGTCTGGGAAAGAGAAGGTAATGTGGCAGGAGTGGGGGCCATGGGCATTTGGGCCACTTCCTCGTGTAACAGACTTGTGCCTTCAGGACCCACTTGAGTCCTATCTCATATATTCCATTTCCATTTTATGAGGGAGTGCTGCTGTGCATGCCCAAATTTATGGCTTGGTGGGTCAGACAATGCCCAGCTTATGATAGGTAACTCAAATCTCATGGTAACTTGGTGGCCTGTGGTTAGGTGTTCAGTAGCAGGCCAAAAGCTGTTTCTCAAAAGCAGAGTGGTAATCTGCAGAGGATGGGAAGGCTTTACTCCAAAATCCCAAGGGGCTGCATTGTAATTCTCCTATAGTGGCCTGCCAAAGGCTCCAGAAAGCATCTCTATTTGCCACTGACACTTCTAGCACCATTGGATGGCTGGATCATAAGGTCCAAGTGTCAGAGCAACTTCTACAGCAGCCTGGACCTGTCGCAGAGCCTCATCTTGTTTCAATCTGCACTCAAAGCTAGCAGCTTTTCTGGTCACTCGGTAAATGGGGTGGAATACTACACCCAAATGAGGAATATGTTGTCTCCAAAATCCAAAGAGGCCAACTAGGTGTTGTGTCTCTTTTTTGATTGTAGGAGGGACCAGACGCAACAGCTCATCCTTCACCTTAGGAGGGATATCTACACATGTTCCACACCACTGGACACCTAGAAATTTCACTGAAGTGGAAAGACCCTGTATTTTTGTTGGATTAATCTCCCATCCTCTGACATGCAAATGCCTTACCAGTAAGTCTAGAGTAGTTGCTACTTCTTGCTCACTAGATCCAATCAACTTGATGTCACTGATATAATGGACCAGTGTGAGGTCTTGTGGGAGGGGTAAAAATCAAGGTCCCTACAGACAAAATTATGACATAAGGTTGGAGAGTTGATATACCCCTGAGGTAGGACAGTGAATGTATACTGCTGGCCTTGCCAGCTGAAAGCAAACTATTTTTGGTGGTCCTTACTAACAGCATTTGAAAAAACATTTGCCAGGTCAATAGCTGCATGCCAGGTACCAGGGGATGTGTTGATTTGCTCAAGCAATGATATCACATCTGGAAAAGCTGCAATTAGAGTGACCACCTGGTTAAGTTTACAGTTATCCACTGTCATCCTCCAAGACCCATCTGTTTTCTGCACAGGCTAAATAGGAGGGTTGAATGGGGATGTGGTGGGATCATCACCCCTGCATCCCTCAAGTCCTTGACGGTGGCACTAATCTCTGCAATCCCCCCAGGAATCTGGTATTGCTTCTGATTTATTATTTTGCTAGGTAGGGGCAGTTCTGGTGGCTTCCACTGCCTTTCCTACCAATATAGCCCTCTTTCCACAAGTCAGGGAACCAATGTGAGGATTCTGCCAGTTGCTGAGTATATCTGTGCCAGTTTGAATGTATTATGGCCCCCAAACATCATTATCTTTGATGTACTCTTGTGTGGGCAGACCTATCAGTGTTAATTAGATTGTAATTCTTTGAGTGTTTCCCTGGAATGTGCCCCACCCAACTGTGGATGATAACTCTGATGAGATAATTTCCATGGAGGTGTGGCCCACCCATTCAGGGTGGGCCTTGATCAGTGGAGCCATATAAATGGGCTGACAAACAGAAGGAACTCAGTGCAGCTGAGAGTGACATTTTGAAGAGGAGCTACAGCCAAGAGGGACACTTTGAAGAAAGCACAGAAGCTGAGAGAGTAGCTGTGGATGAGAGACAGTTTGAAGATGGCCATTGAAAGCAGACACTTGCTCCAGAGAAGCTAAAAGAGGACAAACACCCCAAGAGCAACTGAGAGACATTTTTGAGGAACTGCAGCCTAGAGAGGAATGTCCTGGGAGAAAGCCATTTTGAAACCAGAACTTTGGAGCAGACACCAGCCACATGCCTTCCTACCTAACAGAGGTTTTCTGGACACCATTGGCCATCCTCAAGTGAAGGTACCTGATTGCTGATATGTTACCTTGGACACTTTATGGCCTTAAGACTGTAGCTGTGTAACCAAATAAACCCCCTTTATAAAAGCCAATCCGTTTCTGGTGTTTTGCATCCTGGCAGCATTAGCAAACTAGAACAATGTCCATTCCAATTATGCATTCTGGAACTGGGGAAATAATCACAGAATGGGTCTGGGGACCCACTGGACCCACCATGAGATGGACCTGAGCTAAAACTCCATTGACCACCTGACCTCCATAGGCCCCTGCTCTGACTGGTAGACCAGAGTGATGTTTTGGGTCTCCTGGAATTAATGTTACTTCTGAGCTAGTGTCTAAGAATCCCTGAAATGTCTGACCATTTCCTTTTCCCCAATGAACCACTACCCTGGTAAAATGCCATAGGTCTCCTTCGGGAAGGCTGGAAGGAAGATTTACAGTGTAAATTTTTGACAGAGTAACAGGGTCCTTCCCCAAGGGGACCTGATCTTCCCCTCATTCAGGGGACTCTGTGTCTGTAATCTGTCTCAAGTCTGGGAATTGAGTAAGGGGCTGTGATTCTCTGTTTTTGTAATTCAAGTTAGACTTTTGTTCACCTAACTTAGAACTCTTCTGCTTATACAGATCAAGTCGGAATTCAGTAGACTGCCCATCTATTGTAATCCTAGGTATCCCATGATCTACTGACCAACCCCATAGATCAGATTATATTGACTATTGCTTTGAGCCTGTTTTCCATTATGGTAGCCATGCCTACTTTGTCTTTGGCAGTTAAATGCTGCCACATGACTTCACCAACTCAGGATTCGATTATCCCCATTGTGTTTAAGGATTCCAGTTCAGTGACAGCAGTTCACACAGTAATATCTGACCTACAGAGAAGGGCAACTACAGAGCTCTTCAGGGATGATGGAGCTAGTCTCACAAATTTATTCCTCACAGTCCTGGTAAAAGGTATGTCCTCTGGACATTCCAGGGGTGTGTGAGTAGGTCTTTCATGATAAATCCACTCTAACATTCCAATCTCTCTAAGCCTTTGAATCCCCTCCTCTACATTATACCAGGGCAGTTCTGGCATTTTGACCTCAGGTAATGTTGCCTACCTTTTGATCCACATTTCAGGCAACAACCCAAACTGTTAACACCCTTTCTAACCCCTTGAGCTACAACATTGAATGCAGAATCTCTGATTAGTGGGCCCATATCAATAAATTCAGCCTGCTCCAACTGGATATTTCTTCCACCATTACTCACACCCTTAATACCCATTCCCACACATATCCACTGATTTATGTCTATATAAATTGGAAAACTCATGCAGCTCTTTTGGAGTATAGCATACCTCTTCATGGGTCACACTTTGTACCTCACCTTTTGGGGCCTGTTGGGACTTTAGTCCAGTTATAGTTCAGAAAGAAAAGAGTGGTAGTGGGGGGTGAGTCCTGAAAATAATTAGAAGTATCTTTCAAGCCAATTACCTCAGGGAATTCCCTTGCAGTTTCATCTGGTGAAACAGGATTAATCTCTCCAGACAGAGGAGTGAGGGCTGTTTCCTCACAGGAGGTGGTTATAGGTTTAGCAGGCACTGAAGGATTAATCTCTTCAGGTGGAGGTTGGGTGGCAGGCTCCTCAGGGAAGACTGGAGGTTGGGAAGCAGTTTCCTCAGGGCAGGCTGGAGATTGGGTGGCTATTTCCTCAGGACAGACCATTGCAGGTTTATCTAGGAAAGACTCAGTGGAATCTAGGGTTTCAGTGTCCCTACTGCCATCATTATCAACCCATATGTCCCCATCCCAATTCAGGATCCCATTCCTTTCCAATCAATGTTCTCACTTTAACAGCAGACACCCTGCAAGGTTGAGATTTTAGTTTACATTGTAAAACTGATACTTGCACAATGAGACTCTGGGTCTTGTTTTCAGAGATCTCAAGTCTGTGCCACAGGAAATAAGATTCTCTTTCAGGACACACATAGAAACTTTCACATCCTTCATATGGTGCTTAAGTTGCAAATTTGAAGCCTTCAGCTCATCTCTTTCTTTTATAACTATATCCAGCATATCTAGGAACAACCAGCCAATATTATTATACCTTTTAACTCCAAAAACTCTAAGATGTCATAAACACTCTCACCAAGAGCCTTGCCTTGTATAAGCATATGATTAGCAGAATCAAATGGTGATGTTTTGCATATCTCCATTGCCAACTCATACCATGGACTATCAGTGTCATCTTGATTCTTGGAAATAGAGTCATTAGTGCCTTTGAATCCAATCAGAATAGAAGACCAATTGTAAGTGCCCATTTTAAGATTCTGTTTCTCAAGAACCACTCCTGGTACCAAGCTGTGTTAGTCAGGGTTCTCTAGGGAAACAGAACCAACAGGAGATACCTGTAAGTATGAGATTTATAAAAGTGTCTCACACAACTGTGGGGTTGCACAAGTCCAAATTCCATGGGGCAAGCTATAAGCTGGGACCTCTGAAGAAGTTTTTCAATGAATTCCCAGAAGAGGCTGGTTGGCTGAAGTAGAGATGAAAATTCTCTCTTCTGACTGCTGAAGTCATCAGTTCTCCTTTTAAAGCCTTCAACTGATTGGATTAAACATCTCTCATTGCAGAAGATATTCCCCTTAGTTGATTGTATATGGAATCAGTCACAGATGCAATCAATTTAGTGATGATTTAAGTCCATGAAATGTCCTGGCAGTAGCAGTTAGTCCAGTGCTTGCCTCTGAGCCACCCCAACCCCTTCTGTAACCTGGCCAAGTTGACCATGAACCTAACCATCAAGGATGTTTCAATAAATTCTATAGAACAAAGATGCAGACCAGGTTCTCTGGCTGTGATCATGGGTAATATATACTCACTGCAGAAAACTTGGAAAATATATGATGCAAAACTCAAAAAACAAAACTTTCCTACACTTTTCCCATCCAGATATTCCCACTCAACATCTTAGTGCATGTACTTCTTGTTTTTAGTTATGTATATTTTAATGGTTTAAATCATTTTGTATACGTTACCTTCTCTTTCTACTTTAAGATTATTGGTGGTTGCTATGGCTTGAAATTACACAGAAGGAACAAGGCAGTGGAGATATCTTTTTCTACTTTAAAATGGGGAGTGTGCCAGTTAGCATATATTGTGTCCCCCAAACGCCATTATCTTTGATGTAATCTTGTGCGGGCAGACATTATCAGTGTTGATTAGATTGTAATTCTTTCAATGTTTCTGTGGAGATGTGCCCCACCCAATTGTGGGTGATGACTCTGATTGGATAATTTCCATGGAGGTGATGCTCTGCCCATTCGGGCTGGGTCTAAGTTGAGTCATTGGAGCCATATAAATGAACTGATGGACAGGGGGATCTCAGTGCAGCTGTGAGTGATGTTTTTTTTTTTTTTTTTTAATCATCATTTTATTGAGATATATTCACATACCACGCAGTCATACAAAACAACTTGTACTTTCGATTGTTTACAGTACCATTACATAGTTGTACATTCATCACCTAAATCAATCCCTGACACCTTCATTAGCACACACACAAAAATAACAAGAATAATAATTAGAGTGAAAAAGAGCAATTGAAGTAAAAAAGAACACTAGGTACCTTTGTCTGTTTGTTTGCTTCCCCTACTTTTCTACACATCCATCCATAAACTAGACAAAGTGGAGTTTGGTCCTTATGGCATTCCCAATCCCACTGTCACCCCTCATAAGCTACATTTTTATACAACTGTCTTTGAGATTCATGGGTTCTGGGTTGTAGTTTAATAGTTTCAGGTATCCACCACCAGCTACCCCAATTCTTTAGAACCTAAAAAAGGTTGTCTAAAGTGTGCGTAAGAGTGCCCACCAGAGTGATCTCTCGGCTCGTCTTGGAATCTCTCTGCCACTGAAGCTTATTTCACCTCCTTTCACAACCCCTTTTGGTCAAGAAGATGTTCTCCATCCCACGATGCCGGGTCTACATTCCTCCCCGGGAGTCATATTCCACGTTGCCAGGGAGATTCACTTCCCTGGGTGTCTGATCCCACGTAGGGGGGAGGGCAGTGATTTCACCTTTCAAGTTGGCTTAGCCAGAGAGAGAGGGCCACATCTGAGCAACAAAGAGGCATTCAGGAGGAGACTCTTAGGCACAAATACAGGGAGGCCTAGCCTCTCCTTTGCAGCAACCGTCTTCCCAAGGGTAAAACTTATGGTAGAGGGCTCAACCCATCAAACCACCAGTCCCCTATGTCTGTGGTCATGTTAGCAACCATGGAGGTGGGGTAGGCGAATACCCCTGCATTCTCCACAAGCTCCTCAAGGGGGCACTACATCTTTTTTTTTTTTTCCTTGTTTGTCTTTTTTCTTTTCTTTTTTTTTTTTTTAACTTTCCCTTCTTTTTTCAAATCAACTGTATGAAAAAAAAGTTAAAAAGAAAACAAACATACAATAAAAGAACATTTCAAAGAGACCATAGCAAGGGAGTAAGAAAAAGACAACTAACCTAAGATAACTGCTTAACTTCCAACATGTTCCTACTTTACCCCAAGAAAGTTACATAATATAGCAACATTTCAGTGAACTTGTTCCTACTACATCCATCAGAAATTAACAGACCATAGTCATTTCTGGGCATCCCCAGAACGTTAAATAGCTTATCTGTTCTTCTTGGATTATTGTTCCCCCTTCCTTAATTGCTCTCTACTGCTAGTTCCCCTACATTCTACAATATAAACCATTTGTTTTACATTTTTCAAAGTTCACATTAGTGGTAGCATATAATATTTCTCTTTTTGTGCCTGGCTTATTTCGCTCAGCATTATGTCTTCAAGGTTCATCCATGTTGTCTTATGTTTCACCAGATCATTCCTTCTTACTGCCGCGTAGTATTCCATCGTGTGTATATACCACATTTTATTTATCCACTCATCTGTTGAAGGACATTTGGGTTGTTTCCATCTCTTGGCAATTGTGAATAATGCTGCTATGAACATTGGCGTGCAGATATCTGTTCGTGTCACTGCTTTCCGATCTTCTGGGTATATACCGAGAAGTGCAATCGCTGGATCGAATGGTAGCTCTATATCTAGTTTTCTAAGGAACTGCCAGACTGACTTCCAGAGTGGCTGAACCATTATACAGTCCCACCAACAATGAATAAGAGTTCCAATTTCTCCACATCCCCTCCAGCATTTGTAGTTTCCTGTTTGTTTAATGGCAGCCATTCTAACCGGTGTTAGATGGTATCTCATTGTGGTCTTAATTTGCATCTCTCTAATAGCTAGTGAAGCTGAACATTTTTTCATGTGTTTCTTGGCCATTTGTATTTCCTCTTCAGAGAACTGTCTTTTCATATCTTTTGCCCATTTTATAATTGGGCTGTCTGTACTATTGTCATTGAGTTGTAGGATTTCTTTGTATATGCAAGATATCAGTCTTTTGTCAGATACATGGTTTCCAAAAATTTTTTCCCATTGAGTTGGCTGCCTCTTTACCTTTTTGAGAAATTCCTTTGAGGTGCAGAAACTTCTAAGCTTGAGGAGTTCCCATTTATCTATTTTCTCTTTTGTTGCTTGTGCTTTGGGTGTAAAGTCTAGGAAGTGGCCTCCTAATACAAGGTCTTGAAGATGTTTTCCTACATTATCTTCTAGGAGTTTTATGGTACTTTCTTTTATATTGAGATCTTTGGTCCATTTTGAGTTAATTTTTGTGTAGGGGGTGAGGTAGGGGTCCTCTTTCATTCTTTTGGATATGGATATCCAACTCTCCCAGCCCCATTTGTTGAAAAGACCATTATGGCTCAGTTCGGTGACTTTGGGGGCCTTATCAAAGATCAGTCGGCCATAGATCTGAGGGTCTATCTCCGAATTCTCAATTCGATTCCATTGATCTATATGTCTATCTTTGTGCCAGTACCATGCTGTTTTGGCAACTGTGGCTTTATAATAAGCTTCAAAGTCAGGGAGTGTAAGTCCTCCCACTTCGTTTTTCTTTTTTAGAGTGTCTTTAGCAATTCGAGGCATCTTCCCTTTCCAAATAAATTTGATAACTAGCTTTTCCAAGTCTGCAAAGTAGGTTGTTGGAATTTTGATTGGGATTGCATTGAATCTGTAGATGAGTTTGGGTAGAATTGACATCTTAATGACATTTAGCCTTCCTATCCATGAACATGGAATATTTTTCCATCTTTTAAGGTCCCCTTCTATTTCTTTTAGTAGAGTTATGTAGTTTTCTTTGTATAGGTCTTTTACATCTTTGGTTAAGTTGATTCCTAGGTACTTGATTTTTTTAGTTGCTATTGAAAATGGTATCTTTTTCTTGAGTGTCTCTTCAGTTTGTTCATTTCTAGCATATAGAAACATTACTGACTTATGTGCATTAATCTTGTATCCCGCTACTTTGCTAAATTTGTTTATTAGCTCTAGTAGGTGTATCGTTGATTTCTCAGGGTTTTCTAGATATAAGATCATATCATCTGCAAACAATGACAGTTTTACTTCTTCTTTTCCAATTTGGATGCCTTTTATTTCTTTGTCTTGCCGGATTGCCCTGGCTAGCACTTCCAGCACAATGTTGAATAACAGTGGTGACAGCGGGCATCCTTGTCTTGTTCCTGATCTTAGAGGGAAGGCTTTCAGTCTCTCACCATTGAGTACTATGCTGGCTGTGGGTTTTTCATATATGCTCTTTATCATGTTGAGGAAGTTTCCTTCAATTCCTACCTTTTGAAGTGTTTTTATCAAAAAGGGATGTTGGATTTTGTCAAATGCTTTTTCAGCATCTATTGAGATGATCAACTGATTTTTCCCTTTCGAGTTTTTAATGTGTTGTAATACATTGATTGTTTTTCTTATGTTGAACCATCCTTGCATGCCTGGAATGAACCCCACTTGGTCATGGTGTATGATTTTTTTAATGTGTCTTTGGATTCGATTTGCAAGTATTTTGTTGAGGATTTTTGCATCTATATTCATTAGGGAGATTGGCCGGTAGTTTTCCTTTTTTGTAGCATCTTTGCCTGGTTTTGGTATTAGATTGATGTTAGCTTCATAAAATGAGTTAGGTAGTGTTCCATTTTTTTCAATGTTTTGAAAGAGTTTGAGTAAGATTGGTGTCAGTTCTTTCTGGAAAGTTTGGTAGAATTCCCCTGTGAAGCCATCTGGCCCTGGGCATTTATTTGTGGGAAGATTTTTGATGACTGATTGGATCTCTTTGCTTGTGATGGGTTGGTTGAGGTTTTCTATTTCTTCTCTGGTCAGTCTAGGTTGTTCATATGTTTCCAGGAAATTGTCCATTTCTTCTACATTATCCAGTTTGTTGCCATACAGTTGTTCATAGTATCCTGTTATAATTTTTTTAATTTCTTCAGGATCTGCAGTTATGTCACCTTTTTCATTCATTATTTTGTTTATATGGGTCTTCTCTCTTTTTGATTTTGTCCGTCTAGCTAGGGGCTTGTCAATCTTGTTGATCTTCTCAAAGAACCAACTTTTGGTGATATTTATCCTTTCTATTGTTTTTTTGTTCTCTATGTCATTTATTTCTGCTTTAATCCTTGTTCTTTCTTTTCTTGTACTTGGTTTAGGATTGGTTTGCTGTTCATTTTCTAGCTTCTTCAGTTGATCCATTAGTTCTTTGATTTTGGCTCTTTCTTCCTTTTTAATATATGCGTTTAGTGCTATAAATTTCCCCCTTAGCACTGCTTTTGCTGCATCCCATAGGTTTTGGTATGTTGTGTTCTCATTTTCATTCGTCTCTATATATTTAGCAATTTCTCTTGCTATTTCTTCTTTAACCCACTGATTGTTTAGGAGTGTGTTGTTTAACCTCCAGGTATTTGTGAATTTTCTAAGTCTCTGATGGTTATTGACTTCTAATTGTATTCCATTGTGGTCAGAGAATGTGCTTTGAATAATTTCAATCTTTTTAAATTTATTGAGGCTTGTTTTATGTCCCAGCATATGATCTATTCTGGAGAAAGTTCCATGAGCACTAGAAAAGTATGTGTATCCTGGTGATTTGGGATGTAATGTCCTGTAGATGTCTGTTAAATCTAATTCATTTATCAGATTGTTTAGGTTTTCAATTTCCTTATTGGTCTTCTGTCTGGTTGATCTATCTATAGGAGAGAGTGATGTGTTGAAGTCTCCCACAATTATTGTGGAAACATCAATTGCTTCCTTTAGTTTTGCCAATGTTTCTCTCATGTATTTTGTGGCACCTTGATTGGGTGCATAGACATTTACGATTGTTATTTCTTCTTGTTGAATTGCCCCTTTTATTAGTATGTAGTGGCCTTCTTTGTCTCTCAAAACATCCCTGCATTTGAAGTCTATTTTATCTGAGATTAATATTGCTACACCTGCTTTCTTTTGGCTGTAGCTTGCATGAAATATTTTTTTCCATCCTTTCACTTTCAGTTTCTTTGTGTCCCTGTGTCTAAGATGAGTCTCTTGTATGCAACATATTGATGGTTCATTTTTTTTGATCCATTCTGCGAATCTATATCTTTTAATTGGGGAGTTTAATCCATTTACATTCAACGTTAAAACCGTGAAGGCATTTCTTGAATTGGCCATCTTATCCTTTGGATTATGTTTGCCATATTTTTCCCTCTCTCTATTAATATCCTTTATTGTACCCATACCGAATCTCTTTAGTACTGAACCTTTCTCCAAGTCTCTCTGTCCTGTCTTTGTTTCTCTGTCTGTAGGGCTCCCTTTAGTATCTCCAGTAGGGCAGGTCTCTGGTTAGCAAATTCTCTCAGCATTTGTTTGTCTGTGAAAAATTTAAGCTCTCCCTCAAATTTGAAGGAGAGCTTTGCTGGATAAAGTATTCTTGGCTGGAAATTCCTCTCACTCAGAATTTTAAATATATCGTGCCACTGCCTTCTCGCCTCCATGGTGGCTGCTGAGTAGTCACTACTTAGTCTTATGCTGTTTCCTTTGTATGTGGTGAATTGCTTTTCTCTTGCTGCTTTCAGAACTTGCTCCTTCTCTTCTGTGTTTGACAGTGTGATCAGTATATGTCTCGGAGTGGGTTTTTTTGGATTTATTCTATTTGGAGTTCGCTGAGCATTTATGATTTGTGTGTTTATGTTGTTTAGAAGATTTGGGAAGTTTTCCCCAACAATTTCTTTGAATACTCTTCCTAGACCTTTACCCTTTTCTTCCCCTTCTGGGACACCAATGAGTCTTATATTCGGACGTTTCATATTATCTATCATATCCCTGAGGTCCATTTCGAGTTTTTCAATTTTTTTCCCCATTCTTTCTTTTATGCTTTCATTTTCCATTCTGTCATCTTCCAGGTCACTGATTCGTTGTTCAACTTCCTCTAGTCTTGTACTATGAGTGTCCAGAATCTTTTTAATTTGGTCAACAGTTTCTTTAATTTCCATAAGATCATCCATTTTTTTATTTAGTCTTGCAATGTCTTCTTTATGCTCTTCTAGGGTCTTCTTGATTTCCTTCATATCCCGTACTAGGGTCTCATTGTTCATCTTTAGTTCTTTGAGTAGCTGCTCTAGGTGTGTCTCTTCTGGTCTTTTGATTTGGGTGCTTGGGCTTGGGTTATCCATATCGTCTGGTTTTTTCATATGCTTTATAATTTTCTGTTGTTTTTGGCCTCGTGGCATTTGCTGTCCTTGATAGGGTTCTTTTAGGGTTTGTAGACCAGTTGAAGTCCTTATCTCTAATTTATCAGATCTACAGCTTCGTGGAGTACACTTTCTCTAACTAACCAGCAGGTGGCGTCCACGAGCCACCTGTTCTCCACAAGCCAGATCTCCCCTGCTTAGCCTTTTTGGTGAGTGGGGGAGTGAGTCTTGTGGGGCCCAATTGGTGTACCAAGCTTGCGTGTGTAGTTGGTGTTGCCTGCCCTGTATGTGGGGCGTGTTTCTGGGCAGTCGGGGAGGGGGGGTGGCCCTAACAATCAAATCTCCCTGATGATCCTAGAGTTTTTTTTTTTTTTTTTTTTTTTTTTTTTTTAAAACAGCAGCAATTTATTATTTCTTACAATTCTACAATCTGGGCTATGCTCCATTGGGAGTTCATTTGCTTCATGCAGTGTTTGCAGGAGCTCAAATGTCCAAGATGTCTTTTTCACTTACACAAATGGCATCTCAGTTGGAATGGATGGCACACCTGGGACCAGTCAGGCATCTCTTTCCCCACGTGGGGTCTCGCATGGCTGGCTTGCACTTCCTCACAGTATGGTGGTCTCAGTTTTCATGCATTTCTTACAGGGTGGCTGGCTTCTAAGAGGGAGGAAATGGAAGCTGCTGGTCCTCTTAGAGTCCACATCCAGATTTGGAACCGTGTTGCTTCATTTTTTTTTTTTTATCTTCATTTTATTGAGATATATTCACATACCACACAGTCATACAAAACAAATCGTACATTTGATTGTTCACAGTACCATTACATAGTTGTACATTCATCACCTAAATCAATCCCTGACACCTTCATTAGCACACACACAAAAATAATAAGAATAGCAATTAAAGTGAAAAAGAGCAATTGAAGTAAAAAAGA
The DNA here is from genome assembly GCF_015220235.1 of Choloepus didactylus. NCBI lineage: Eukaryota > Metazoa > Chordata > Mammalia > Pilosa > Megalonychidae > Choloepus > Choloepus didactylus. Next base: position 166,399,540 of record NC_051309.1, on the reverse strand, counting down.
ACCCTGGATGCCTTTGTCTGTTTGTTTCTTTGTTTCCTTCCCCTATTTTTCTACTCATCCATCCATAAACTAGACAAAATGGAGTGTGGTCCTTATGGCTTTCCCAATCCCATTGTCACCCCTCATAAGCTACATTTTTATACAATTGTCTTCGAGATTCATGGGTTCTGGGTTGTAGTTTGATAGTTTCAGGTATCCACCACCAGCTACCCCAATTCTTTAGAACCTAAAAAGGGTTGTCTAAATTGTGCATAAGAGTGCCCACCAGAGTGACCTCTCGGCTCCTTTTGGAATCTCTCTGCTACCGAAGCTTATTTCATTTCCTTTCACATCCCCCTTTTGGTCAAGAAGATGTTCTCCGTTCCACGATGCCAGGTCTACATTCCTCCCCGGGAGTCATATTCCACGTTGCCAGGGAGATTCACTCCCCTGGGTGTCTGATCCCACTTAGGGGGGAGGGCAGTGATTTCACCTTTCAAGTTGGCTTAGCTAGAGAGAGAGGGCCACATCTGAACAGGTTGCTTCATTTTTACTGTATTCTTGTGGTTATGGCAAGTCCAAGGCCAGTCCAGATTCAAGGAGAGGGGGAAAACGGACTCCATCTCTTGATGTGAGGAGTGGCTTGCACATAGAGGAGGGGGAGGAATTGATGGTGACCATCTTTGGAAACTGTATGCCAAGGACCAGCTCCAGGGTCCTTGCCAGAATTTTAAATCCTGAGTTCCTGGAGACTGCTCTATGTCAATGGATTGCCTGCTAGCTAGTCTTATCTTCTGCCTTCCCTACTCCCCTACCCTCACTGCCACATCTAAATCCCCCAAGATCTTGCCCACAGATATCCAGGTCTTGCAGTTCATTTAGTATATAGCTTATTTTTCTCAGGTCAAGAAAAATTTCCCCAATAACTCTAGGTATTCACCTAGAGTCAATAAAGTTTGATGGGAGAAGGTCTTGAGAAGAACAAATGGCATTTTATGAGGCACATACTTCTCATGAGATCATCGCACATTCTCTAGGAAAAGGGATGCTGTTCTTCCTTGGTAAGAGGGAAGGGTTGTAGTGGTGTTGTTTTCTGTCCTTACTATTATAGTGTATTGTATGACATTTTATTTTTCTTTTTATTATCTTTTTTTTTTTCTATTAGTTACAGTCTCTAGTTTATGCTGATTGCATCCCTCCCCCAATGCCTCCCCGTTTTTAACACCTTGCAAGGTTGACATTTGCTTGTTCTCCCTCATAAAAGAACATATTTGTACATTTTATCACAATTGTTGAATACTCTAGATTTCACAAAGTTACACAGTCCCAGTAGTTATCTTTCCTCCTCTCTTGTGGTGTCTCACATGCTCCCCATCTTCCTCTCTCAACCGTATTCATAGTTACCTTTGTTCAGTGTACTTACATTGTTGTGCTACCATCTCCCAAAATTGTGTTCCAAACCACACACTCTGTCTTCTATCACCCTGTAGTGCTCCCTTTAGTATTTCCTGTAGGGCAGGTGTCTTGTTCGCAAAGTCTCTCATTGTCTGTTTGTCAGAAAATATTTTGAGCTCTCCCTCATATTTGAAGGATAGCTTTGCTGGATACAGGATTCTTGGTTGGTGGTTTTTCTCTTTCAGTATCTTAAATATATCACACCACTTCCTTCTTGCCTCCATGGTTTCTGCTGAGAGATCCGCACATAGTCTTATTAAGCTTCCTTTGTATGTAATGGATCGCTTTTCTCTTGCTGCTTTCAGGATTCTCTCTTTGTCTTTGACATTTGATAATCTGATTATTAAGTGTCTTGGCGTAGGCCTCTTCATATCTCTTCTGTTTGGAGTACGCTGCACTTCTTGGATCTGTAATTTTATGTCTTTCATAAGAGATGGGAAATTTTCATTAATTATTTCCTCTATTATTGCTTCTGCCCCCTTTCCCTTCTCTTCTCCTTCTGGGACACCAATGATACGTACATTATTGTACTTTGTTTCATCCTTGAGTTCCCGGAGATGTTGCTCATATTTTTTCATTCTTTTCTCCATCTGTTCCTTTGCATGTAGGCTTTCAGGTGTTTTGTTCTCCAGTTCCTGGGTGTTTTCTTCTGCTTCTTGAGATCTGCTGTTGTATGTTTCCATTGTGCCTTTCATTTCCATAGATTCTACTAGTAGGTTTTTTGAACTTTTGATTTCTGCTGTATACATGTCCAGTGCTTCCTTTACAGCCTCTATCTCTTTTGCGATATCTTCTCTAAACTTTTTGAATTGATTTAGCATTAGTTGTTTAAATTCCTGTATCTCAGCTGAAGTGTACGTTTGTTCCTTTGACTGGGCCATAACTTTGTTTTTCTTAGTGTAGGTTGTAATTTTCTGTTGTCTAGGCATGGTTTCCTTGGTTATCCAAATCAGGTTTTCCCAGACCAGAACAGGCTCAGGTCCCAGAGGGAAGAAATATTCAGTATCTGGTTTCCCTGTGGGTGTGTCTTAGAAAATTGCTCCACCCTGTGATGCCTCCGGTCACTGTGCTTTTCTGCCCAGCAGGTGGCGCCTGTTAGCCTATAATTCTTGACTGGTGTGAGGAGGTATGGCTGTGTTCCCCCAGGCTCTGGGGTCTGGTTCTGAATGGAAAGGGCCCCACCCCTTTCCTCCTAGAGAAGACAGATGCCCCAGGTGGAGGTCATTAGCATTTCAATGGTCTTGCTCTCTGCTTGTGCTGTCTCCGCCCTTCCCAGAGTCACAGCCCTGGAAACTGAAAATGACTGGGGCTTTCTCCACTGAGCCAAAAAAGAAACAGATAGTCCCCTTCAGACCCAGTCAAGGTGACCCTCCGGCTCTCCCAGGTCAGTCGTCACCCAAAGCCTCTGTCTGTTTTTTGGGGATGCGTACCTGTAGTGAGCAGTTCACACTTGCTACTTAAAACCCCAGTTGGAGCTCAGCTGAGCTGTATTCGCTTGCTGGGAGAGAGCTTCTCTGTGGCACCACGAGGCTCCGCAGCTCGGGCTATGGGGGAGGGGGTCTCCCGACCTGGTTCTGCAGGTTTTACTTACAGATTTTATGCTGTGTTCTCGGGCATTCCTCCCAATTCAGGTTGGTGTATGATGAATGGATGGTCTCGTTTGTCCCCCCGCAGTTATTCTGGATTATTTACTAGTTGTTTCTGGTTTTTTGTAGTTGTTCCAGGGGGACTACTTAGCTTCCACTCCTCTCTATGCCGCCATCTTGCCCGGGTCTCGATCCTAGAGTTTTAAAGCTACTGCAATAGTCTAATCCTTCAGTTCAGTCCTGCCACAGTTTGTCTCTGCTACTGACCCACAAGTCTTTGGTATTGGCGTATGGCTCCTGAGACTTGCAAGTGGGCCCCTCTTCCAGGCTGTGCACCCCGGGTCCTCTGTTGAGGGATGACTGTGCTATGTCACAGGTGAGTGCCGTCCCCCCAGGGCAGTTCTGGGCTGCTGGGCTGTGTTGGGAGGCTCCCAGTCTGCTCAAATGATGGCTGAATGGGGCTCTGTTAATTCACACTGCTCCCCCTTCCCAGCTCTGGGACATTCAGCTGAGGTTGCAGGGAAGGCTAATGTCCACGCCCAGTTTTGTGGTGTCTGCCTGTTATTTGAAGCACTTCCGTCACACTGGGTTGTCTGGGGCAGCTCTGGGCTATGGGGCTGGCGATGGGCAGGAGTGTTTCCTGTCCACCAGGATGGTGGCTGTGAGCGGACACCCCCCTTTTCTTGGGAAGTTGTGTTGTTTAGTGAATTTTCTCAGCCACTGGATTATTGCCTTTTGTCTCAGAGCTCTCTTAGTTCTGCTCTTGAGTTGACGTGCCCAAATTTCAATTCTTTGAAGCTTTCTGTATTGAGCTTCTTAGAGTAATTGTTTTAGAAAAAGCAAAAAGGATTTAAAAAAAAAAAAAAAAAAAAAAAAAAACAAAACGGCCCTGCTCAGAGATCTAATGGGTAATTGAAATGCTAATAGACAAAGCAACCAGGGCCATTAAGGAAAGGTGCACAGGGCAGAGAGATCAGCCTTGCTTCGGGATTTGCATATGCGCCTCAAGGCCTGATCTCCGCCCTTCCCCTTTCTGTGTTCACCAGAACTCCAAAAATCCTCTGCTTTTATTGTGGAGTTTTTCGTGTTGTTTTTTTTCTATGCCTGTCTCCTCTCTGCTGGGCTGGCTGCTCTCAGAGTCTCTGGTGTCTGGTCTCGGTCTATCTATGGTTGGAGTTTGAATCAGTAGAATGAGTTTCCGATAAGAGCAGCCACTGCAATTCTCCCTTCTCCTTCCTGGAGCTGACAGCCCCTCTTCCCCCGGGACTGAGCCTGGCAGGGAGGGGCGCGGGTCCCCTGGCCGCAAAAACTTACAGATTTCGCTGATCTCAGCAGTTCCACGTTTTCATGAGTGTTGTATGAAGTATGCCCAAAGACAGATTGCTCTGTGGTGTCCAGTCCACGCAGTTCCTGGCTTTTTACCTACTTTCCTGGAGGAGTAACTAAAACATACAGCTCACCAGTCTGCCATCTTGCCCCGCCTCCTCCGAGTGATGTTTTGAAGAGGAGCTACAGCCAAGAGGGATACTTTGAAGAAAGCACAGAAGCTGCAGATGAGAGACAGCTTGAAGATGGCCATTGAAAGCAGACTTTTGCTCTGGAGGAGCTAAGAGAGGACAAATATCCCAAGTGCAACTAAGAGTGACATTTTTGAGGAACTGCAGCCTAGATAGGAACGTCCTGGGAGAAAACCATTTTGAAACCAGAACTTTGGAGCAGACACCAGCCACGTGCCTTCCCAGCTAACAGAGGTTTTCCGGACACCATTGGCCATCCTCCAGTGAAGGTACCCAATTGCTGATGTGTTACCTTGGACATTTTATGGCCTTAAGACTGTAACTGTGTAACCAAATAAACCCCCATTTATAAAAGCCAATCCATTTCTGGTGTTTTGCATTCTGGCAGCATTAGCTAACTAGAACAGGGAGTAAAGGAGAACCTAAGATGGCGGGCAGGGCAAAAAAACACCTCTGTGAAAAATACTAGATAAAAGCCAGAAAGTGCCCCAGAACACCAGTTCCAGTGATGCACCAGCTGGACAAGTTTTGCTAAATCCACAGGGACTGTGCACTTGGTAAAACCTGGAGTCTGCATTCTGAAACAAGTGAGTGAGCCTGCTGAATATCTGGCAGCCACACTGTGATGTGGGGAAACCATGGGTTGGCATTTGGAGGTGGACTAGTTCTTTTTAAAAAAACCCAAAAGAGACTGCAGATACAGCAGTGAGAACTGCACAGTGAAGCGTGGGAGGAAAGGGCTGTGCGAATGCCTCAATATCTGGCATGGAAGACAACCTTTTGCACATCTGCTGCTAATTGTCTTGGAGCAAGGCAGGCAGAGGTGAGCAAAAAGGGGAAAATAGCCATGCCCCTTGCAGCTGTCTTCCCAGCAGGCTGGGAATGCTCCTGCCCAGTGCCTGAGCCATAGCCCAGAGCTGCACCAAAAAAACCAGTGTGACAGGAAGTGTTTCCAGCAACACGCACACATGCCACAATATCAGGCGTGGACAATAGTTTTTTGCACACCTACAGCTAATTGTCCGAGAGCTGGGAAGGTAGAACTGTATAAAAAGGGGGAAATTAACACACCCCATACAGCCATCCTTAGAAGCAGGCTGGGGACACACCTACATGGCCCGGCAGCCCAGAACTTCCCTTGAGGGATGGCGTGCACTTGTGACATAGACAACCTTCCCTCAGTAGAGGCCCTAGAAGGGCACGGCTTGGAAGAGGGACCCACTTGGAAATCCCAGGGACCATACACCAATACCAAGGACTTGTGGGTCACTGGCAGAGATAAGCTGTGGTGAGACTGAAATGAAGGTTTAGACTCTTGCAACAGCCTTAAATCTCCAGGAACACCTGGGAGGTGTGATTATTAAACCTGCCCTCTCTCCCTAACCACTCAGACACATGCCCCATATTCAGGGTGGACAGTGCCAACAACACACCCAAACTTGGTGCACCAATTGGACCCCACAAGAATCAGATCCCCCCCACACCACAATGACAAAGTTGGAGAGAACTGACTTGAGGGGAATAGGTGATTCGTGGATGCCATCTGCTGGTTAGTTAGAGAAACTATACTCCACCAAGCTGTAGATCTGACAAATTAGAGATTAGTCTTTAAATAAACCTACATATCCTAAAAGAACCCTATCAACTAAAGCAAATGCCAAGAGGCCAAAAACAACAGAAAATTTTAAAGCATATGAAAAAACCAGATGATATGGATAACCCAAACCCAAACACCCAAATCAAAAGATCAGAGGAGATGCAGTACTTGGAGCAATTAATCAAAGAACTAAAGACAAACAATGAGACCACGGCACAGGATAAAAAGGACATGAAGTAGACCCTAGAAGAGCATAAAGAAGAAATTGCAAGAGTAAATAAAAAAAAATAGATGATCTTATGGAAATAAAAGAAACTGTTGATCAAATTAAAAAGATTCTAGATACTCATAGTACAAGAGTAGAGGAAGCTGAACAATGAATCAGTGATCTAGAGGACCATAGAACAGAAAATGAAAGAACAAAAGAAAGAATGGGGAAAAAATCATAAAAATCGAAATGGAACTCAGGGATATGATAGATAAAATAAAACGTACAAATTTAAGACTCATTGGTGTCCCAGAAGAGGAAGAGAAGGGCAAAGGTCTAGAAACAGTATTCAAAGAAATTGTTGGGGAAAACTTCCCAAACCTTCTAGAAAATATAAATACACAAAGCATAAATGCACAGCAAACTCCAAATAGAATAAATCCAAATAAACCCACTCCAAGACATATTCTGATCAGACTGTCAAATACTGAGGAGAAGGAGCAAGTTCTGAAAGCAGCAAGAGAAAAGCAATTCACCACATACAAAGGAAACAACATAAGACAAAGTAGTGACTACTCAGCAGCCACCATGGAGGCAGGAAGGCAGTGGCATGACGTATTTAAAATTCTGAGAGAGAAAAATTTCCAACCAAGAATACTTTATCCAGCAAAGCTCTCCTTCAAATTTGAGGGAGAGCTTAAGTTTTTCTCAGACAAATGCTGAGATATTTTGCTAATAAAAGACCTGCCCTACTTCAGATACTAAAGGGAGCCCTACTGACAGAGAAACAAAGAAAGGAGACAGAAATATGGAGAAAAGTTCAGTACTAAAGAGATTCAATAATGGTTCATTAAAGGACAATAAGAGAGAGGGAAAAAATATATCTGACAAACATAAACCAAAGGATAGGATGGCTGATTCAAGAAATGCCTTTACAGTAATAACGTTGAATGTAAATGAATTAAACTCCCCAATTAAAAGATGTAGATTGGCAAAATGGGATAAAAAAATATGAATCATCAAAATGTTGCATACAAGAGACTCATATTAGACACAGGGACACAAAGAAATTGAAAGTGAAAGGATGGAAAAAAATATTTCATGCAAGCTACAGCCAAAAGAAAGCAGGAGTAGCAATATTAATCGCAGATAAAATAGACTTCCAATGCAAGGATGTTATGAGAGACAAAGAAGGCCACTAAATACTAATAAAAGGGGCAATTCAACAAGAGGAAATAACAATCATAAATGTTTATGCACCCAATCATGATGCCACAAAATACATGAGACAAACACTGGCAAAAGTAAAAGAAGCAATGGATGTTTCCACAATAATTGTGGGAGATTTCAACACATCACTCTCTCGTATAGATAGATCAACCAGACAGAAGACCAACAAGGAAACTGATAACCTAAACAATCTGATAAATGAATTTGATTTAACAAACATATATAGAACATTACATCCCAAATCACCAGGATACACATTCTTCTCTAGTGATCATGGAACTTTCTCCAGAATAGACCATATGCTGGGACATAAAACAAGGCTCAATAAATTTAAAAAAATTGAAATTATTCAAAGCACATTCTCTGACCACAATGGAATATAATTAGAATTCAATAACCATCAGAGACTTAGAAACTTCACAAACACCTGGATGTTAAACAACACACTTCTAAAATAAATGGTTTATAATACAGAATGTAGGGGAACTAGTGATAGAGAGCAATTAATGAAGGGGGAACAATAACCCAATAAGAACAGATAAGCTATTGTGGGTAAATTTAACATTCTGGGAATGCCCAGGAATGACTATGGTTTGTTAATCTCTAATGGATATGGCAAGAACAAGTTCACAGAAATGTTGCCATATTAGGTTATTTTCTTGGGGCAGAGTAGGAACATGTTGGAATCCCTTGTTATGGTTTGTTTGAAATGCTTTTTTTGTCTTGTATGTTTTTTTTTTAATTTTTTTTTACATAGTTGATTAAAAAAAAAAGAGTTAATTTAAAAAAAAATGAAAAAAATACGCAGAGCCCCCTTGAGGAGATGGTGGAGAATGCAGGGGTGTTGGGCTTCCCCACCTCGACGGTTGCTGATGTGGTCACAGACATAGGGGACTGGTGGTTTGATGGGCTGAGCCTTCAACCACAGGACTTGCCCTTGGGAAGACTGTTGCTGCAAAGGAGAGGCTAGGCCTCCCTATAATTGTGCCTAAGAGCCTCCTCCCCAATGCCTCTTTGTTGCTCAGCTGTGGCCCTCTCTCTCTAGCTAAGCCAACTTGAAAGGTGAAATCACTGCCCTCCCCACTACTTGGGATCTGACACCCAGGGGTGTAAATCTCCCTGGCAACATGGACTATGACTCCCAGGGAGGAATCTAGACCTGGCATCGTGGGATGGAGAACATCTTCTTGACCAAAAAGGGGATGTGATATGAAATGAAATAAATTTCAGTGGCTGAGAGATTCCAAAAGGAGCCGAGAGGTCACTCTGGTGGGCACTCTTATGCACAATATAGACAACCCTTTTTAGGTTCTAATGAATTGGAATAGCTAGCAGTAATTAGCTGAAACCATCCATCTACAACCCAGAACCCCTGAATCTTGAAGACGATTGTATAAAAATGTAGCTTATGAGGGGTGATAATGTGATTGGGAAAGCCATATGGACCACACTCCCCTTTGTCCAGTGTATGGATGAATGAGTAGAAAAATGGGGACAAAAAATAAAAAAAGGCACCCAGTGTTCTTTTTTACTTTAATTGTTCTTTTTCACTTTAGTTTTTATTCTTATTTTTGTTTGTGTGGTAATGAAAATGCCAAAAATTAATTTTGGTGATGAATGCACAACTATATAATGGTACTGTAAACAATTGAATGTACACTTTGTTTTGTATGACTGCATGGTATGTGAATATATCTCAATAAATATGAATTATAAAAAAAATAAAAGTAAATAAAATTAAATGGGGAGTAAGGATTTCCTACTGGAGATTAACCCTTTAAGCACATGAGCATATTCTGAATTGTGTTTTTCACCGTAAAAAAATCACAAGAATTATTGGTCAAAGTTTATCCTCAGAGCACTGTGACAAGGATGTGGAAAGGGAGACCTATTCCTTGCCCTCAAGTAGTTTACCATCTAGTTAGGATAATAAAGTGACATTTTTTTTTTGCCCTGCAGAATTCAACCATCCCTCCCTTCTCCTTCATAATAGCAGCTGAATCTCCCTTTTGGTGAGTTCCAATTGTGAATAGTTTGGGTGAGAGAGCATTCTTCCTCTCACCCACCTCAAACCCTTCTGCAAAAACCAAAGTGACCAGATGCTTGCATAGTTTAGACTTGTCCCAGGTGACCCTCCTTTTGGAGCTTTCATTCTTGAGCAAGTAGCACAAGGACAGGGGCGCAGTTGGTGGTTATTCATCCCACACAGCCAGACCAGCTTGTGGAGCAAATTGTTCCTACCGAGGGGGCATTGCTGGGCTTCTCAGGACCCAGCTTTCCAGGGCAATTGGTGCCTGCCCATTGCGACACCTGGCCCTCCAGCTGCACATTGCTCCTCTGAGGCCTCCTATATCCTTCTGATAAATTATCCTTTACTTAAGCTCACTTGCAAACCAACACCTTGACTGAAAGGGAAATATAGGTAAATAACACAACGAAATCAGTACTGAGTGACAAGAAAGCTGCACAAACAATAAGTGTAGGATGGAGTGGAGAGCAGTGGGGGCAGCCTGAATGAGTCTATGGAAAGGAAACTTTGAGTTAGGGGTGTAACAGCATTAAGGAGGTTTGTGGCAGCCATGCTAAAGCCACCATGGTGCCTCTAGACTGCTTTGAATCCACTTTCAACAACCAGAATGGAGTTTGCTTTTTAATAGTTGTTATATCACTACCTCTACCCAATAAAAAAGGAAGGAATTATGCCAAGTAAAAAGGAAATTTTTATTTTAAATTTAAAATTTTGGACTACACTGAAAATGATAAAACATGGTTGATTGAAACTAAAAAAGACCTAAACCAGTGGAGAGCTATACCCATTCAAATTAGAAGTCTCAGTATCATTAATTTGCCAGTTCTTTCACCAAATGATCTATGAATTGAATACAATTCCCATCAAAATGCCAGTAGGAGGTGTGTGTGTGTGTCTGTATGTGTGTGTGTGCATGACAGAAAGAGAGAGAGAGAGGAAACTGGCAAGCTGACTAAAATTTATATTGCAATGGAAAAGACCAAGAATAGCCAGGATACTTTTGAAGAATACCAATGTAGGAAGATTCACTCTAACAGATATCAAGATTGATTATAAAGCTACAATACTCAGGACAGCAGGGTATTGGCACAAGGATGTTCAATAGATCGATGCAACACAATTGAGAGTCCAGAAATAGACCTACATATATACAATTACTTGATTTATTGCAAAGGCACCCCTGAAATTCAGTGAGGGAAAGAATGGTTCTTTCAATAAATGGCCCTGGATCAATTGGATGTGAATATGGAAAAGAATGACCTTTGATTCTTAATGCACAAAAAATTAATTCTAAATGAGGCTATACACATTAATGTGAAAGGTAAAACAGCAAAGCTAGAAGAAAATATAGGAGAATATCTTCGTGACCTTAGGGGTTAGTGGAAATTTGGCACAAATATGCTGTTGTGCCAAATATGAGCATATGCTTCTGATAAATTATCCTTTACTTAAGCGCACTCAGAAACCAACACCTTGACTGAAACAGAAATACACGTAAATAACACACCGAAATTCAGAATATGCTAATATGCTTAAATATGGCACAAAAGCTACTAACCATTAAAAATAAGGCTGATTGACTGGACTTAAAATTAAGGACCTTCTTTTCACCAAAACATACAATTAAAAAAAGCAAACCACAGACTGAGAAAAGATGTTCACAATACACGTATCTAACAAAGGATTGGTGTCCAGAATACATAGAGAGCTCCCATAAATCAATGAAAGAGATAACCCATTTTTTTTAAAATGAGCAAAAAGTTAAACATACTCTTTACAAAATGGGCTGGTAAGCATATGAAAGTTACTTAACATCAGTACACATCAGGAGATGCAAAAATGAGACACCATTACACACCCACCAGAATGACTAAAATTAAAAAGACCAACAATGCAAAGTGTTGGCAAAGAGATTGAGCAACTGGTGCTGTCATACTGCATGTGTAGGATTGTAAATTGGTGCACACATTTGGAAACCTTTTGGCAATACCTATTATGAACCAATAATCCTTACTTTGTAGAAAATAATTGTTTCAAGAGCAATGAGCTTGTCAACCAAAAGACATGTACAAGAATGGTCACAGCAGTTTATTTAAAATAGCCAAAAATTGCAAACAACCCAAATTTCCATCAGCAGTAGAATGGATACATTAAGGAATGCTTGTGCAACAGAAACATGCAGCAATAAAAAATAACTACTGTACACACAACATGAAAGAATCTCACACAATGATAAGCCAAAGAAGCCAACTCTAAAGAATACATATTGTACATATGAATTTCAAGAACAGGCAAAACTAACCTATAGTGAGAGAAGTCATTAGAAGAGGTTACCTTTGGAACAGAGGTTGATATTAACTGGAAAGGGGCATTAGGATGCATGAGGGTGCTTTGGGGATATTGGAAATATTTTGTATCTTGATCTGGGAGGTCAGGTATATACATATCTATATGTGTGTTTATATGTGTGTGCATAGGAATTCACTGAAATCTGTGCTTCTTGGTATGTGTGTATGTTATTTATGTATGTTATGCCCCAATAAAAAATAAAAAATAAGTTATTTTGAGATAGGAATCTATCTCTCCCTTGTTGCTACATAGAGGGGAAGAGTAGTTCTATTCTGGACCTGGATAAGTGGGAAGAAAAAAAATGAAAAAAAAAATCGGTGAAAAATGTAGCGGACCCAGAAACTACAAAAAAATTAAATTTTTTAACTTCATTCATTTAAGTTGTTTCTGGAAGACTTCCACACAAGCACAGCTACAGTTTTAGGGGAAAATTCTTGTAATCTACTCGCTCGTGGGTGCAGTTTGATAGTGAAATTCCAGCTCAGTCAGAGTAGACTTAGTTCCAAAGAAAAATGAACTTCTGAGTGGAGAAATGTGAAATCTTCTGAAATCTGCAGTCCAATCCCCCTGACGGTTGGAGCCCAGGCTTTGGCTGGATGCATTGATGGGCATTCCCAGGTAATTGGCTGGAATCACCACCCTGCAGTGACAGGTGCATTGGACTACATAGGAGAACAAATGGCAAGAAAATAGATGTAGAGGTATTGAATTCTGTGCAGGAAAGACAGAAAGGTTTTTTTTAGTTGGAGAATCTGAAAGTTCTCTACAATAAGCATGTCAGCAAAGATGTCAGCCTATGATAATGGAATATGTACTAGTGTGGACAAAGAACCCAAGAGAAATAAAACGAGGATCCAGTCTAGGGCCCAGACAGGGCTCTCCCCTGGCTACCTCTAGCTGAAATCCTCAAAATATCCTGGTGCGGTGAGATTGAGAGTTATCATCATTGTCATCATTATAATCATCTAACTGTACTAAATGTTTTACATTTATTTCTTATGTAGCCTGCAATAGTCCTATGCATATGGAGTAGTGCTATTATTGTCCCTATTGTATGTAGAAGGAAACTGAGGTTTGCTCAAGGTCAACACAGCTGGTTAGCACCAGAGCAACCTCCTGGTTATTCCTGTCTGAGCCCGTGCACCCCACTTGCAGCAGCTGCAGCGGCTGGTCCTGCCCAGTGGGGGAGCTGACCCTGAGGCTGTTGTCAGGACAGGATCCGGGTACTGAGGCAGGAAGGGTAACAGGGCTGAGGGTGAGGGCATGATCATGTTTGAAGGGAAGGGTTAGGATTTATGTTGGAAAATCCACGTCCACAGTCGAATCCAGGGTGGGAGTCCAAAGGGTCAGAGATGAAGGAAGGAGCAGGTTAGGAAGTGGGGTGTGAGGCTGGAGAAAGGGGAGGGGAGCTTGCACAAAGCTGAGGCCCTGAGCGCTCACCCCAGGCGCTGCTTCCCTGTGGGATGGGTCAGCTGGGGTCCCAGGAGAAAGCTGGGTAGACACTGCCTGCACAGTTTTTAAAATTTGCTCCATATTTTTAGTCCTGAGTTAGCCATTCAGTAAGTTGTTTATAATTCAGACCACAGTGTGGTCTTGTTCCTCTGAAGTTCCAAGTTTAAAGAACCTTTTTAAGATATTTCTAAGAAATGACTAGATGGACTCAAGCAACCCTGGGATCCTCCAATTAGGGATAGGCCACACCACTTACCCTCAAAGGAGAGGTATTTCATTTTTAACTAATATATAATAATGATCCTCTTTCTAAAATGAAGCAAAATCATGCAGTTTAGGCCTCAACCATCCTGTGCCAATCAGAAAAATAGAATATATTTTTGTACTCCTTAAAATAAAATATAGTTCATTTTCAATGATGTTAGAAATTGAAAGTCCAAGATAAATTTTCTTGATCTGGGAAATATTCATCATGAATTTAAACTCACTTGTACACTGGGAAAAACTGAGTCACTGATCCAGGTCAATATCCCAGAGAGAAATTACCACTCATAGGCCCAGCCTAAGTTGGACTCAAAAAGGGGCAAATCTCTCACTCTTGAAAATCTGTCCCTGTTATACCTGCTGATCTACCTATCGAAATTTACAAATACAAATATTTAATATCTGGTCTTTATTATTATCCAAGTCAGTCAAGAGTAAAAGGGAAACTATGTTTATGTCAGGGGATATTTGGGGGGGAGGTTGCTAAACAGGATCAAAGCAAATGCTATCACTTTCAATTCATCTTTAAACACCAATCTGAGGGATATAAAACCTCCTTTTTGGTTTGCTAGAGCTGCCCTTATGCAAAATGCCAAAAGTGTATTGGCTTTTATAAAGGGAATTTATTAGGTTAAAAATTTACATTCTGTGGCCATAAAAGTGTCCAAACAAGGCATCAAAAAGAGGATGCCTTCACTGAAGAATGGCCAACAGCATCTGGAACACCTCTGTCAGCTGGGAAGGCACATGGCTGGCGTCTGCTGGTCCTTTGCTCTGGGATTCTGGTTTCAAAATGGCTTTCTCCCAGGATGTTTCTCTCTAAGCATCAGGGGATGTTCCCTTAGTTTCTCCCAGGCAAACTGTGGGTTAGCATCCCCAAACATCTCCAAACATCTATTTTCAACGGCCATGTCCAAAATGTCCCTGTCAGCTTCCCTTGGGGCTTTTTTTCCCCTCTGCTCTCTTTGTGAGCTCTCTTTAAAGGATCCCAGTGATCTAATCGAAACACACCCAGAATGGGCAGGGTCCACATCTCCAAGGAAATAATTTAATCAAACATTTCCACCCTAATTAACAGACCAACCAGTCTGTCCCCACAAGATTGCATGAAATAATATGGCTTTTGGGGGACATAATATATCCAATCTGGCACACCTCCATTCCTGAGAGATGATTTTACATCACATTTTTTTTAAGGAGAAATTTTCTTTTTCTTTCTTATTCCCCTTCTTTATGAGTGCATTTGGCATGGGGACAATGTACAGTTACTGCCTGGTCTGCCGCCATGGCCGCCATGTATGGTTGTGCAGGTCGTGCCCTGCATAAGGGCATCTAGCTGAGGAATGAGTGAAGGCTGAAGTCCAGCCTGCTCTCTGCTGGCCATTCTGTGGGTGCTGGCAAAAACTGTGCCTGCCTGGAGGCAGGAGTGCCTTTTGTTAATTCACATAATGGTGCCATGTGGACGGATGGAAGCCCTGTCTGCTGACTGTCTTCTCTCTGAGTCCTGGTCCGGAGCCAGAACTGATGCATTCAAGTACCAATGACTGGACAATCTCACCTGCACAAAGCATATGCTTCTTTCTTGTACTTTAGATGGCTACAATCCTGGCTATGCAAGTCACCCAGTTAGCTAGTGGCAGAGCTGTACTAGAGCTCCTCCATTGCTGTGTCCTGGTCTTTGGTAAATGAATGAAAACAGGAAAAGATTTGGCATTGTAAGGATGGATTCAAATTGATCGCCTCTGCAGTGAGTCCACAGAGGCAGGCTCAGACAAAGGGCACTAGGGGAGATGTAGGAGAAGGTCAAGGTCAGGGAAGTGACCCTGCTAGAGGGGTCAAGTGAGCTGATTATACTTAAAACTTCAAAGAGGTCTGATGAGATGCTTTTTGTGTCTATGATAAAAGGAAGAGATGGGCTCAGAATCAAATACTGCAATGCCTAGAAAAATAAACTGCATTGTTAATGTGAAAGAAAGCCTGAGGGGGGAGAGGGAGGACAAGAGTGCTTCCTCAAACTCAATGGCCCAATTGTGCATTCTCAGCCCCCGCAACCACTGCCTTTAGCCTGGGAAACTGCAGAGGCCCTGCCTTCTGGCTCTCTGGATTAGTCCCCAAATCCTCTCTCCAAACCCTTGATGTGCCAGTGTGGCACTCAGCTTAGGAGAGTGAGGTGAAGTCCAAAATATGGATTAATAGTGGTTACCAACTCAACCAAAAATGCTTGCCAGGTGCCTACTATCAATCAGAATGAATTCAAAAGCACAGCTACCTTTGTCCTCCATGTCGGAAAAGGAAAGGCAGATTCAACCTGAAAATAGTTTAATTGTTTGAACGTGTGTATTTTGTAGCAAGAACTTTCCCTGACCTTGTGCTAAGGTAAAGTTAAGTAGAAGATGTGATTATCATTGATACAAATATACATAATTTTAATTACATAAATCTGTAAACTGTGGTGTTTCACAAACCACCAAACTAGTCCCATCCAATGGTCCCGCCACTGGGATTAGAGAGAGCCTGAACTGAAGTGAGATGGTTCTGAAAGGCATCACGCTCCTGCCTTCAGCTCTCTCCTCCCTCTCCCTTATCTAAGCCCCGCCCTTTCCTCCAGGATCACATCCATTCCCATCTCCCCCGTGGGCCTTCCCTAAGGATGCAGTTTCCCATGCTTGCCCCCGCGGTGAGGCCACAGCCCAGAGGGAGAGAAGGTGAACACAAGTCACCTGCTAGATATGGGGAAAGTTGCCCCTTTCTGCATGAATGTTACGTCAATTAAAAACAGTTAGAAAACATTGACCACTATAACTTTAATGATCACTTGGTGTCGTGATAATAAACACAAAGCAAACACAGGCACTAGAATCCCATAGAATTTCTAAGTGGCTATCAGATGCTTCAGAACTTTCAAAATTCTCCTAGAATTTGTGGACTTCCAAAAATGTATTGGCAGACTTCCAGAGGTCTATGGCCTACAGTCTGAAAATCTCTGACCTGGATCAAATTTTAGCAATCCCTGATGGGGAACGGTCTCTCTATCGTGTTTGCATGGAACACCAGGTGACCAGCACCACTGACGCTGTGTAACGTGGGGGTCCTGCGTCCCCCAGTCAGCTACTCCATTTAGCTTCCTAGTGGGGTCAATGGTCATTCTGCGGTGACACCTCTGTCTCCCAGCCACTTTCCTTCTGCCTCCTCCTTTCTGCAGTTTCCACAGCACTCGGACTAGGACAAAAGCTCTCCCGTCTAATTCTACACGAGAAAGTAAAAACAAGCCAGGTTCCCATTCTTATGTGATTATCTTGCCTTTGAGCTTGAGAGTCATACTTGTGATAAAGAAATCAAGTTGATCCCCTCCAAGTTATTGCATTTCTCAGTAATTTCATGCCCCTCTAGGGAAAAACCAACCAAGGAGAAAAATATTTCTCCCAAGATGTATGCAGGGTCTCTATGTCCAGCTACCATATTTAGCATCCAGCTCCAGCTGGAGGGGAGGAAACATTGAATCAGAGGCCTGGTAAGAGACCAGCGAGACTGTCCCTGCACCCCACAGAGCCGCGTGTGAGCACTTGCAGGGGTCAGCGTGCCTCCAGTCACCACGTCCCCTTGTCGGAGATGGGATAAAAGTGCTTCCTTGAGAAATGTGTTTGATGATCAGCAGAAAGGCAACTCCACAAAAGCCTCAGTCAGCCCGTTTGCCAAGGCTGCGTATTCCAATAATGTCCATACAGCCATCTTCTCTTTTCTGTGTGACTGTAACACACACACACACACACACACACACACACACACCAGACTGTGAGTCAGACTTCAGAGGATTAGATAAGATCCCAACGCTCTTATTCTTTTTCAATGACCTAGATGATTGAGGTACTTGAGAGAATCATTACAGTAGATCTAAATAGTGTTTTGGGTGCCATTAACTATTAGTTGTAGTTAGAAAGATTCTGGTAGGCTTTCCATAAAAAGTGCTGTAGGCACTCAGCATACTTAATGAAAATCAGCAAGTCAACTCCTTGAGACCTCTTGGTGCTCCGATGTAAACATACGAGCCTCCCACGATGGTGAGCTTGGGGAGTTGTGTCTGACGATGATATCTGGGTAACAATCACTTAGCCAGGGAAAGGAAAACCTGATGAGAAAACTGACTCCTTGGCAGGAATGAAGCCAATTCCATGCAGGGCCTTCATATAATTTACCAAGTTTAACCTAGGGAATGACAGAACCAGATACATCTCTGCATTGAGAGGACAGGAAGTGGGGATATTTGACTCAAACTAAGAGAATCGCAGGACAGAAGCTGTGGGAAGGAAACGGTAGTGTTGGAACAGAGTTTGGCTACTCTACAAACACTGGGGAGAAGGCCTGCCGAGCACTGTGCTTCCATCATTATTTTAAATTCTGGTAATGGGAAGTAGAGAGGAAATGTCAGAAGTAGTTGTAGGAGTAGAGAATTTGGAGCTAAAAAAAAAAGAAAAGAAAAGAAAAGAAAAGAAAAAGAAAATCAATGTTCCTTCTGTTTATGAGCTCCAAACTGAATGTAAATCATGTGGATCAAATAATCTACATGTTGATAAATATCCTTAGGATCTGGAGTTCTGATTTTTAAAATAGACTCTCAATCTATAGCAAATGCCTTTGGAGAGACTGTAAATTCAAGAGCAAGAGGTTCTGGAATAAGTGTGCACATAGTCAATATTTTAGTATTTATTTTTCTCATCCTAAAACTAACACACTAGAAAACAGGTAGCAGCAAAAATTAAAATCAGTCTGCTAATGTTGTTTGGTCTTTAATGCTTTTAAGAAGCTGAGTTATTTTAAAAAGATGTTCTAGGATTTTAAATTATATTTATTGGTTTGGGGTTGGCCAGAATTACCTAATCTACCATTAACAAAGTAGAATCTCCAATGTACTTAACTTTTACTGCTTTTCCTACTATTAATTTCCTCATGTATGAAAAAAGGATTACTTGCTTCTTTTGACTATTGTAAATTTGAAGTGGGTTGATGCATGTAAAGTCCCAAGAATAGTGTCCAGTACATAGCGAATGTTCAATAAAGATTAGCTTATGTATTTAAAAGTAATACAAGTGTGCTGGTTTGCATCTATTATGTCTTCCACAAAAGCCATGTTCTTTAATGCAATCTTGTGGGGGCAAATGTATTAGTCTTTCGAATAGGTTGTTTCCATGGAGATGTGACTTACCCAGCTGTAGGTGAGTCTTTTTGATTAGATCATTTCCATGGAGGCGTGACCCTGCCCATTCCAGGTGGGTTTTAATTAGATCACTGGAGTCCTTTAAGAGAGCTGAGAGCCCACACAGACCCAGATGTCTGGAGATGCTGGGAGATGCAGACAGAAGGATATTTGGAGATGCTGAGCTAAGAAATGAAGCCCAGAGTTTGCCCCGGAGAAGCTAGCAGAGGACTCCCAAATGCTTAGAGAGAAACAGCCCAGGAGAACCAAGCAGAGAGATAAGAAAGAGAAGCTAAGAGAGACAGAAGCCCAGAGACATTTTGGAGAAAGCCATTTTGAAATGCAACCCAGGAGCAAAGGACCAGCATACGCCAGCCACATGCCTTTCCAGCTGACAGAAATATTCTGGATGCTATCGACCATTCTTCAATGACGATATCCTCATGTTGGTGCCTTAGTTTGGACACTTTTATGGCCTCAGAACTGTAAATTTGTGACCTAGTAAGTCCCCTTTATAACAGTCAAAAAACAAAGATTAGCTTATGTTATTGTTGCTACTGTTGTTGCTGTTTGTTATAAATGGCTCATGTTTAAAATAACCTTGAAGGTTCACACTTGCAAAAAGGCTTCAAAGCATGTAATCTGTCAAAAAATTAAACAAATGTTACTAATTTTGTATTAACATTATAAAAAATACTAATTGCAGGATTTCTGAAGTTAAAAAATCAAAGCCAGCTGCATTATCAATCCTTGATATAAATATCTTAAATGAAAAATGTAACAAATTAAATTTGTATGCTATAAAAAAAATCAGTCTGCTAGCTTCTTAGCTTTCTCATCTCTACATCTCTACCTCCTGCCTGGCTGTACCTTGAAGCATCGAGCCAAGATCTCCCTTGATCAATAGAGCAGGCTGTGCAAATCCAGAGGTCCCAAACCAAGGGGTCCAGTAGATGCAGCAGGCGCAGCCCGAGCTCCATCTCTGTC
Source organism: Choloepus didactylus (assembly GCF_015220235.1). Taxonomy (NCBI): domain Eukaryota; kingdom Metazoa; phylum Chordata; class Mammalia; order Pilosa; family Megalonychidae; genus Choloepus; species Choloepus didactylus. Next base: position 166,379,696 of record NC_051309.1, on the reverse strand, counting down.
CTAAGGCTGATGGAGCCTGCCCAGGCCTGCCTCTCACCACGGCAGGATGAGCCCAGATCGTAGCCGAGGACTGTGGTCCTTCTGAACTCCAGAAAGAAAGATTTCATTGTAGAGGTGATTTTGATTCCAAGTTCAAATTGGGCCACTCCCTCCTCTTTCTTCACTCCCTTGCATTCTTCTGCTTCAACCTCATATATGTTTTAAATCATGCTAACTTGCTACAGTGAATAAAAGGGCTCTCTCATTTTCCAAACCCTCCTTGATATTCCTCCAAAAAGAGGTTACCTCAGGCAGCATGGTAAAGTGGTTAAAGCTTGGTTTGTGAAGAAAGAAATATCAGAATTAAGAGAAAAATTGTGTTGTGGTAACATAAACACAACTCAAAATCTCCTATTTTAACGTGTTTACAATTCAGTGATGTTCGTTACATTCACAGGATTGTATCACCATCACCAACATCCATTACCAAAACTTTCCCATCACCCCACACAGAAACTGCACTCTTTAAGCATTAACTCCCCATTCCCCCCACCCAGCCCCTAGTAACCTGTAATCTGTTTTCCGTCTCTATGAATTTGCTTATTCTAGAAATTTCAAATACATGAAATCATATAATATCTATCCTTTTGTATCTGGTTTACTTCACTCAGCATGATGTCATCAAGGTTCATCCATGAACCTTGTTCATGTTTCAGAACTTCATTCCTTTTTATGGCTGAATAATGCTCCATATTTTTTTATCCATTCACCTGCTGATGGACACTGGGTTTGCTCCCACCTTTTGGCAATTGTGAATAATGCTTCTCTGAACATCGGAGTACAAATATCTGTTCCAGTCCCAGTTTTCAATTCTTTGGGGGTATATAGCTAGAACTGGTATGCTGAGTCATTTGATAAAACTCTGTATTTAACTTTCTGAGGAACAGCCAAACTGTTTTCCACAGCAGTTGCACCATTTTACATTCCTGCTGACAATGTACAAGGGTTCCTATTTCTCCTCATCCTTGCTATTTTCTGGGTGGGTGGGAAGTGACATCTCAGTGTGTTTTTTTTTATTTTATTTTATTATTTATTTATTTATTTATTTATTTATTTATTTTTAATACAAGTCAAGTGCAGTAGTGAGGGGGGGGAGAGTAGAACAAGGAGATCAATCTGTAACTGACTGTGAACAATCAATTGAGATAACTCACTACCTTTGGACCAGCCTCAGTGTGGTTTTGATTTGCATTTTCCTAATGGCTAATGATGTTGAGCATCTTTTCACATGTTTATTGGCCATTTGTATATCTTCTTTGGAGAGATTGTCTATTCCAGTCTTTAGCCCATTTTTAAAATTTTTATTGAGTTGTAGAGTTCTTTATATTTTCTAGATATTAAATCCCTATCAGATATATGATTTCCAACTATTTTCTCCAATTCTGTAAATTGTCTCTTCACTTTCTTGAGAAATAACAGGATTTAAACCCTAACTTTGCTGTGTAAACTTGGGCATGTTCCTTAACCTCTCTGAGCCTCTGTTTCCTTACCCAGAGCTAATCATGGTGAGCTTTCATGGCATATATGAGCTTCAAAGAATGGTAGTTATTAAAGCAAACAGAAAACAACTGATAATCCCTCGCAAACCCTAAGTGGTTCAACTTTGAGCTTAAACAGAGTTTCCCAGCCTTGGCCGGAGAGCTTTTAAAAATCCTGATGCCCAGGCCTCACTCCTGTCCCATTAAATCAGAATCTCGGGGGTGGAATCCAGGTATCCCTGTCTTCAAAGTGGCCCAGGTGATTCCCAGTGGATGGACAAAATGAAGAACCACTGGAAATGAAGCGGACAGATCACTATGCCCAGGGCGCCTTCTTCGTTTGCTGCTGGGCAGATACTCAGAGAAGGGCCCCTCCACCTCTGGAAATGCTCCGGAGTCTGATTACAGAGGTGCAGCAGGAGACACAATGTATATCGCAGAGCCAAGATGCTGCAATGCCAGGCCCTGGGGCCAACTATAGCTTTCCTGGCCACTAAGGGGACCCAGCCCTTCCCAGAGGCCGTGAAACCTCTGCATCCCTTCCTGACACTCTCACTAGGCAAGCGGAAGTGGCTTGGCTTCCCTCTGCCCTGGCAGGGAAACTGGGGGCTCTGGTCTGCTCTTTCTGTTAAGGCCTCAGCTGTTTGTTTCCATCAAAGAGCAGGCAGGCCGGGGCTCCACCCTACCTCGGGGACACCTTACTGTGCAGTTGTTTCTATTTTCAGAACATCACGCTACCTTCACAACTAACCCTTGGGAAATAGTGAGTAGGTCCCAGCGCTGTTTACCTTTCCGCTCAGGAAACAGACTGGGATTTCAACAGGCCCAGTGATCTGCTAGTCCCCAAAGGCTAATTATACAGATGACACATACTCAAAAAAAAAAAAAAACTCCGCACAGTTCAACAGGGAGCCCAAGGGTGGGATTTTCCAGAGGGCACCACCCCCCTGCCCTCTCTAGCTCTTCTGATGGTGGGGATTTTGCTCCAGCCCATGATTCCACAGGGAATTTCTGGATGTGGAGTTTGGTTGGCCTTGGCCCCAAGTGCCTGTGGCAGTGATGGGGTGGTTGATGGAGGGGTGGGATGGAGGCAAGAGTTGTAGAAAAGGAGAACAGGGCTAAAGAATACAAAGAAGAGCAGTTTGACCTTCAGAATCTGTGAAAGGAAAAATCAAAAACAAGAATTAAAAAGGGAAGTAATGTGGAGAGGAAAGGTTAAAATACCAGTGAAGAAAGGATGCTGAAAATAGCAATGCTTTGTCTTTGGATATTTGAACAATGGGTTATTTTTTTTTTTCCAAAAAAATATTTAATGAATATAGGCTTCTTTATAACAAAATAAACATTTTTAATTTTTAAAAGGATGATGACTCAGGTGGGATTATAGATTGATAAAACCACTTTGGAAAACAGCATGCCTGCCCATGTGGTGTTTCTCAGCAACGCCAATAACAGGTTCATCCCTACGTGCAGACGTTCATCCAACACATGGATGAGAACGTTCACAGAAACACTGTTCATTACAGCCAAACCTCAGAAAGAACCCAAAGTTCACTGACAAGAGAATTGATAAATTGTGGTATGTGGATGAGCGAACAGCAGTGAGAGAATGAACTGTAGCTACATGTATCAGCAAAGATGAATCTCACATACATAATATTGAAAAACAACATCAACAACTAAAGGCTAACACAAAAGAATGCATGCAGTTTTATATCATTTATACAAAAATCCCCCAAAAGGAAAATATTGTTTAGTGATATCATATATGATAAAATGATTTAAAAAACACAAAGTTCGGAGGTTATTACCTCTGGAAGGAGGGAGAAGGGAAGAAGAAGCAGGGAGAGGAACACTCTGAAATATTCTCTTTCTTAAGCTGTATATGGTGTGTTTATTTCATTATTCTTCTTTAAACCAAATACATTATATGTCCTCTTTTTATATGTGATATATTTTACAATTAAAAAAAAAAAACAAGCAAGGAATAGAAAGAGGAATGTATGTGAGAAAGGAAAAGATGTTATAAATACAAAAATTGAACTTTGGTCCTAGCTGTTAAAATTCTTCTGGGAGTGGTTACAACCCTGTATCATTGCATCAGAAGTTGTTGTCCCCTGGGATTCTGCCTTTGCTCGCTGATCTTTTCTAGCTGTGTACTCTCCTTGGGTGATTTCAAGCACCTTCATGGTTTTGGCACCACTAATCTGCTGATAAGGACCAAAGTTGAGTGTCTAAATAAGTCATTTTCATTGAATCTCAAGTGTCTATATCCAATTGCCCCCTGGACATCTCTACTTGGTCAACTGACACCCAAGCTCAACAAGCCTGGAAATGAGCTGTATCTTCCTTTCTAAATTGCTGTTTTTTCTGTCATCTCCCCCCAATATAAATGGCACCCTGACCCACACAGAGGTTGGATTCATAGAAGTTGTCCTCTTCTCTTCCTCATGCTCCATATTATATCAGTAACCACTTTCTCCTCTATCCTTCTTAAATCCTTCCATCTATTTCTTCCTATTCCCACTGTCCCTACCAGAATTCCAGTCCTTCTACATCTTTCTTAGGTAATTACCACAGCCTCCTAACAAGATTCCCAGCCTTCAGGCTGAGTGTCTTCAACTTCTACCTCTACCTGCTCCTACCTGGAACAGAAATCTGACCATGGGACTCTCATGTGCTTAAAAGCTGAATGGTTCTCACCACTTACAGAATCAAGTTCAAGCTCTTTAGAGTCACAGGCAAAGCCTGACAGAATATAGCCCATGTTTGCTTCTCCAACCTCATCTTTACTACTCTTGCCTCAAATTTTACACTCTCACAGATGGAAACCCTTGTAGGTCACTACACACACACATACACACTCACATATCTTCGTCTTTTCTTACCACTAGATCTGTAATGCCCCTTGCCCTGGCTCATCCTTTTAAGACCAATTCCTCATGTCCTGAGGGGAAGCTGCTTTTTAGGGCCAGTGGATTGTTGTCTAAGCCAAAATACCAGCCCACAGTTACTGGATCTTTCATTTTAAGTTTTTCCAGGGGAATCAGGAATCTCAGTTTTAATCTGCAATCTACCAATTTTTATGTGAAATTTCCCAATGTTTCAACAATGCCTCAAATTATTTTGAAAACATTGTGGAGAGTCAAACAAAACAGTTTGAATTCAGACTGTGAGCTGCCATTTTGCAAATTTTGATCAAGGTGTTCCATCCTGAGTTAGCTAGATGTGCTTTTTATAATTCAACAAATCATCACAAATTCTTATTTCTCAAAGAGTAAATCTTGTGGCTCTCCATAAAGATTTAACGAAGAGATTGACAAAAATACTGTAGCAGAGGCCAAATTTAGCCTACACTCTTAGGAGAAAATAGGTTTATTTTAAAGCCAAATGTAATGCTTTAATACTTAGCAATATACTGAATACAATGGTTTATATTGGATTATCAGTTACCAAATACTAAAGAATGTTTTCAAGTCAGGAAAGTTTAAGTAATTATATGTGAAATAAAAAGATAATGACTCAGTTTAAGTACCCTTACCTTCCCCTCAGCCCCAACTCAATTTGAGTTCCACGTCTCTCTCTTATGCTCCCATAATTCCATGGGAACTGCATATTGTTTTATATTTATCTGTTTCAGTGTTTGTCTCCCTCAAAAGGATATAAACTCTTGGCAAAGACTATAATAAAATACCTTGTATTGGGGTTGTCAAGAGATTAAATGATTTAATATAGTAAAGTATCTAGAGTGCTTGTTTAAAAATTTTTTGTAGCCTAGTAGAGGTTCTATTTTATAGTAGTTGTAAGTAGTGAATGAGTGAAAAAAAAAATACATGAATGAAGTTCATTTGGCCTGAAAATCTAATTGCTATGATATTTTATCTCCTGGTAACAGCCTCTATTCATATATTCCTCAGGGATTCCAAAGCACAAGTCAAACCTCATTATAACAAACCCGAGGCCTGTGTAATTGTCATTGTGAGTAGGCCATCAGCTGGGGCTTGGAAATGTGTTATTATATAGAGGGGTTTTTGTTGTTGTCGTTGTTGTTGTTATATGTATATAGTGGTTGGATTTAACTTAGAGCTTCCCCAAAACATTCATACACTCACAAGACCCATGAGAATTAAAAGAAAATGTATGGGACAGTACTTTCATATCCATGCAGCAATTCTAAGATGTCTCAAGAGGCTTGAACTTTTGCCTTCTGATCTGGCATAACACCAAGAAGACAATTTCTGGTTTTAAAAGCTATCCTTCCAAATTATTTCTGACTCTGTGGTACTACACCAGCTTACTCTTTGTGCCTGATGTAAGTTCCTGAGGGAAGAAAGAGGGAAAGCATTTTAAAATATGAATTTGATCCCAGAGTCCCTTTTCCTAACAAATTAAACTACTTAAAAATGATTTGGCAAATCCAGAAAAAAGCAACATCAGGTCCAACCAGTGAATCCTGGTACATTTCCCTTAGAATTCTAGAACAGCCTGGAATGTCAAGCTCCTATCTCCCTGCTTAACAAGGACTTAACATCCAACTTGCTAAATGTGTTTTTTTTAGTATCATATTGTATTGGATGGTTTAGTCAGTACACTATATTTATAGCATCTTGTTTTCCATACATTGGAGCACATCAAAATATTTTTAAAATGCATCAATAGATCATTTAAAACAATTATACACCTGGCCTTCACTTTGGTTTTTTTGTTTGTTTGTTTGTTTTTGCTTGACTTTTAGTCTATAAAAGTGATTTTTAATTCAACAAGTAACTAAGCACCAGTTTTGTGTGACTTTCAGTGCAACTAAGGCACAGTCCCTAAAATGAGTTCTCTAAAGGAGAAACCCACAAGTCAACATACCTGGACAGTGCTCCCAAAGGGACAAACAAGCAAGTACAGTACCAGTGTCTACAGTTACATGTGTTGTGCTAATGCTTTCTCAGATTTGCCCAGAGTGTTTCAGAATAAGATGAAAACTTTTCCTAAAACAGAATAAAACAAAAAAATCACACCTCATCATCTTCCTGAGATGTTTTCCCAATTTTAGGAGCTGGTAATCATTTGCTGCTCTAAAGACATAGATTTAAAAGCTTGCCATGGTTTGTCCCATTTGGGCAAGTGTCTGATCTTGTTTTAATCTTTGCCTAGTTATTTGCTATAATAATAACTTGTGGTAGTGAGTTCTCCTGGGCTACTATTCACTGTGAATGGGAAAGGACTCTTTGTTGCATTGTTTTAGATTCTTGGAGGGAGCCATTATGTTCTTGTTAAGAGAAAAGCTAAATGTGTGCTGGTTAATGGCACCCAAAGGGGACCATTCACTGCTTGCTGGGGGACAGGATCTGGAGAGCTGGCAGCTGGTTCCTGTCCTGCTTCCCTGTACAAGCCATTTCTATCATTCAACATCTTCATCTAGAAAAAGAGTTTTAAAAGTTTAAAAGTGCTTGACAGTGCTGTAAGTGTAATTAACAAAGCTGAGTGTGAGTATGGATGAAGAGGAGGGCTAGGGTCGTGTATGTCACCAGAAGGAAAGCTAGAGGATAAAAACTGGGTCTGTATAACTTAGTGAGACCTAGAGAGGACAATGATGGTGCTTAATTGTACAGATATAAGAAAGTTCTTACATGAACTAGAACAAACGTATGTCACTATTACAAGGTGTTAATAATAGGGTGGTATCTGGGAAAAAATACAATTAATGCAAACTAAGGTCTATAGTTAACAGTAACACTATAATATTCTTTCATTAATTGTAACAAAGGCACTATACCAAAGCCAAATGTCAATAATAGGGGGATATAAGGTGTATGGGATTTTTTTTTTCAGAAGAAATGAGAAGGCTCTCATATTAATTGTGGCAGTGAATGCATAACTATGTAATTATACCAAGAGTCATTGATTGTACGCCTAGGATGGATTGTATAGTGTGTGAATAAAACTGTTTTAAAAAAAGAAAGTGCTTGAAATGTCACCTTGAGGCTGGTGTACTGGAGGAATGGTCCCTTCCTCTTTTAGGATACATGGTAGTGTCGTGGCACACAGAACAACATGGGGCCACCAAAGAGGCAAGGGGCATGGATTTTTTCCCGTTATTTATTTATTTATTTTTTGCCATCTTACATGTCCTGGGGAAGCCTTTCCCCTTACTTCTAATCATTTCATCTGCATAGGTCTCTGGTCAGTCTTCTAAATAAGGGGTTTTTATATTTCACCACCAAATCAACATGTTTATTGGGCATCTACCTCAAGTCTCAGACTGTGTGTTCCAGAAATCCCCGGGGGTCCCCAGACTCTTTCAAGAACTCCCCAAGGCCACGTTTCATGCATGGGTAAAAGATCCCTTAAAAGTGCAAGACAGATCAATGGATTTATGTAACAGAGTAAGAAAACTTCACTGATAGGTTTTCAGTAATCCCTAAAAAAAACTACCACTTGTCAAGTTTTTTGTGTAGTATCCAAAAAGACTATCTGCAATTATTTGAAAAGGTTCTTAAAATACTCCCCTCTGTTCCAAGTAAATGTCCTAAGGGGGCTGGATTTTCTTCATATACTTCAACCAGAACTGCATATTGCAAGAGTAGAATGCAGAAGGAAATATGAGAATCCAGCTGTTTTTATTAAGCCAGACATTAAAGAGATCAGCAAAATGCAAGAGTGTCACTCTTCTCATAAATATGCTATTGATGTTAACATGTAGTGAGTACATTATTGTTTTTTAAAAATTAAGTAAATATTTTTAATATTTGAATTTTTAATACAGTAAATATCAATAGATATAACTAATGTAAATAAGTTTTTGGTGTCTTCAATAATTTTTTAATTAAACTTTTTATTTTGAGATAATTGTAGATTCAAATGCAGTTGTAAGAAATAATACAGAAAGAACCCATATATCTTTTACTCAGTTCCCAGCAATGGTAACATTTTGAAAGACTATAGTACAATATCACAAGCAGGATACTGACAATGATACAGTCAAGACACAGAACATTTCTGTCCCCACAGAGATCCCCACTGTTGCCCTTTTATAGCCACATCCTCTTCCATCCACCCCCACTGCTTTCTTCACCCCTGGCAAGCACTAATCTGTTCCCCATTTTCTACAATTGTACCATTCCAAGAATGCTATAGAAATGAACTCAAACAGTATGTAACCTTTTGGGATTGACTATTTTCACTCAGCATAATCCTCTGGAGATTCATCCAGGTTGTTAGGCCTATCAATAGTTCATTCTTTTTTCCTACTGAGTAGTATTCTACGGTGTGGGTGTACCACAGTTTGTCAGCCATTCACTCACTGAAGTACATCTGGGTTGTTTCCAGTTTGGGGCTGTTGCAAATAAAGTTGCTATACACATTATTTGGTGTGTGTGAATATAATGTTTTTGTGCAGACAGAAGTCTTCATGTCTCTGGGATAAATGCCCAGGACTGCAATTACTGGGTCACATGGTAGCGTCATATTTAGTTTTTAAAGAAACTGCCAAACTGTTTTCCAGAATGGCTGTACCATTTTGCATTCCCTACAGCAATGTATGAGTTATCCAATTTCTCTGCGCCACAACCTACCAGCATTTGCTGTTACCAGTATTTTTTATATAGCCATTCTGATGTTGGCAGTGATGGCTCATTGGAATTCTCATTTGCATTTCCCTAATGCCTAATGATATTGAATATCTTTTCATGTATTTATTTGCCACCTGTATATCTTCTTTGGTGAAATGCCTCTTCATGTCTTTTACCCATGCTCTTATTGGATTTTTTTTTTTTTTTATACTGACTCAGTTTTGAGAGTTCTTAACATATTCTGGAAGACAGTCCTTTTCACATTAATTTTGATGAAGTACAATTTACCAATTTTTCCTTTTATGGGTTTTTCCCTTGAAGTTAGCCCTAATTCCTAAAGATTTTTCCATATGTGTTTATTTCTAAAAGTTTTATAGCTTTATGTTTTACGTTTAAGTCTGTGATCAATTTTGAGCTAATTTTCATATGAAGTGTGAGATTTAAATTGAGGTTCATTTTTTTTTTTTACCCAGGTCTATACAAATGTTCCAGCACCATCTGTTGAAAAGGCTATCTTTACTCTTTCAAATTGCTTTTGCACATTTGTCAAAAATCAATTGGGCACATTTGTGCAGATCTATTTCTGGATTTTCTATGCTATTCCATTGGTCTATGTGTCTATTCCTCTACCAATACCATGTAGCCTTGATTAATAGTAAGCCTTGAAATCAGGGAGACTGATTCCTCCCACTTTATTCTTTTTCAAAATGGTTTTACCTAGTCTAGTTCCTTTGTCTTTTCAAATAAATTTAAGAATAATCCTGTATATATCTATAAAAGATCTTGCTGAGATTTTGATAGGAATTGCATTAAACATGTATATCAATTGGTGGAGAATTGATACCTTTACTATGTTGAGTCTTCCAATCCATGAACATAGTATGTATCTCCATTTATTAAATCTTCTTTGATTCCTTTCATCAGTATTATGTAGTTTTCACCATGTAACTCCTATACATATTTTGTTGTTTTTTAAGATTGAGAAGGTTCCTAGACCTAAAAGTTTGAGAACCTCTGCTCTGGAAGATGCAAACTCATGGAGACAGAAATAACAGTACAGATTACCAGGAATGAGTGAAGGGGCAATGGGGTGTTAATGCATAATAGTTTTCTGTTTGGGGTGAAGGGAAAGTTCTAGTAATGGATGGCAGTGAGGGTACTGCAATATTATGAATGTGATTAATCCCGCCTAATGGTATGCTTGGGAGGGGTTGGGATGGAAGGTTATGTTGTATATATATGTTTCCACAATTTTAAAAAAAGAGAAAGAAAAAGAAACTGAAGAGATAATGACAATTAAATGCAATACACGGTATTGGAAAGGATTTAAGAATGGAAGAGAAAGGGCTCAAAAGGACATTATTGGAACAAAGGAAAAAACTGGAATATAGAATGTAAGCTTTATATGACTATTAAATTTCTTGAACTTGATTATTGCATTTAAGATGATTATATAAGTGAACATCCTTGTTCACAGGAACTGTACATGCATGGAAGTATTATGTGTTAAGTACTATGATGTGTGTAACCTGCCCTCAAATATTCAGAAAATAGATGGATAGATAGGTAGATAAGGAGGTAGGTAGGTAGATAAAGATGATAGATTAGATAGATAGATAGATAGATAGATGTAGATAGGTAATAGACAGAAAAAATATTACAAAATTGGTAAAGTATTAAAATTGGTGCATCTGGGTACTTGGGCTAGTGTATATTGGTATGTATCACTTTTACAACTGTCATGAAAGCTTTAAAGTATATAAAAACAAAAAGTTTTTAAAAAAGAATACCGGGGAGAGGCAGGACAAGATGGTGTGTAATTTAGTTACTCCTCTGGGGCAGCTGGTAAATAGCCAGGAACTGTATGAAACAGCCTTTTCAGGATCTTCTGTGACCAGTCACACATTGTACACCAGTCTGGAACTGGTGGAACGGCTGAGATCGCAGCAAAAAACTTTCAAGTTTCTCTGGCCAGGGGGTTGGCGCCCCCCCACCCTGAACCCCTCAGGCACAGCAGACTGTCTTGGAGCTGGTTCCCCAAGGGAAAAAGAAGCAACCTGTGCTAGGAGCAAGGAAGGGGTCTCAACCCAGCCCCAACTGCAGAATCAACTAACAAATTTGGACTGCTGAGTAAAAGCTTCAAGCACAGATAAACCAGGAGCAGGCATGAAAGGAACCCAGAGGATTTGGGGCCCAGCAGAGAGGAGGCAGGGCTAACAATAGAAGCAAAAAAAAAAACAAAAACAAAAACAAAAACAGAGACAGCTGGAGTTGTTCAGAGTACTGAAAAAGGGCTTGGCTCCAAGAAAAACGGGTAATGGGCTCTTCTCTGAAAACCTGGGGAGCTGGGGTCTGGCTCTGTTTTTTTGGTTTTACTTTTCTTCTTCTCTTTTCTTTCCTTGCTCTCAGACTCTCTTTTTACTCTTCAATAGTCCCTCAGAGCTCCTGCTTCAGCACTGCCCCAGGCAACGGTGGAATTAAAGCTATCTGAGAGTAACTATTCAGGTGAAAGATCTAATAGGCTAAGGGGCATATCTTTAAATAGTCTATACTGGAAATAACAAAACTCCGGGCTGGGAAAAAGCCTTGAAAAGTTATTTTTTTTAAAATAACTGTTCTAAGTAGCTCTTTATGGAAAGCCTCAGATATTTGCAACTGGCCTCTGGACCCAGGCAAGGGTGGAGCTAAGATAGGTCTGAGAGACAAAGCAATGAATCTAGTGGGGGAGACAATTCACTAAAGGTCATAACTTCCCCAAGAAAAGAGGTGGAGGTTGGGGAGCAGGGCCCAGCTCAAGTGGCTGCCCTCCTTCAAAGAACTCAGAAACAGACAAATGGGATCTCCTCAAAATTAAACACTTTTGTACATCAAAGGACTTTGCCAGAAAAGCAAAAAGACAGCCTACACAATGGGAGACAATATTTGGAAATCACATATCAGATAAGGGTTTAATATCCAGACTATATAAGGGATCCTACAACTCAACAACAGAAAGACAAACAACCCAATTTAAAAAATGGGCAAAAGACATGGACAGATACTTTTCTGAAGAGGAAATACAAATGGCTCAAAAATATATGAAAAGATGCTCAACTTCACTGGCTATTAGGGAACTGCAAATCAAAACTACAATGAGATATCATCTCGCACCTACCAGAATGGCCATTATCAAAAAAAAGAAAATTCAAGTGCTGGAGAGGACGTGGAGAAAGAGGCACACTTATTCACTGTTGATGGGAATATAGAATGGTGCAACCACTCTGGAAGGCAGTGTGGCAGTTTCTCAGGAAGCTAAGTATAGATTTGCCATATGATCCAGCAATTCCATTACTAGGCATATTCTCAGAGGAACTGAAAGCTAAGACACAAACAGACATTAGTAAACCCATGTATATGGGACATTATTCACGATTGCCAAGAGATGGAAACAGCCCAAATGTCCACCAGTGGGCAAGTGGATAAGCAAACTGTGGTACATACACACAATGGAATATTATGCAGCTGTAAGACAGAACAAAGTCACGAAACGTGTAATAACATGGATGAACCTTGAGGACATTATGTTGAGTGAAGTTAGTTAGCCAGAACAAAAGGACAAATACTGTGTGGTCTCACCAATATGAACTAACATTAATGAGCAAACTTTGAGAGTTAAAAGCTGAGAACACAGGTTATCAGGAGATAGAAAGAGGGTAGAGATCAGGTATTTGATGTTGAAGGACTACAGAATGTTCAACAGGATTGATTGTATAGATCCAGAAATGGATAGCACAATACTATGTGATGGTAGCACAATATTGTAAGTATACTGAAGAAAGATGTCTGTTTGTAGAGCTGAAAGAGGTTGGCTAGGGGCATATATGAGACAGAAGATAAAGACTGGGACTGTATAACAGTGAAATCTAGAGCGCTCAATGATTGTGACTAAATGTACAAATATAAAAAAGTTTTTACATGTGGGAGAGCAAATGAATGTCAACCTTGCAAGGTGCTGAAAAGGAGATGGTATTGGGGAACGAATATAATCAAAGCAAACTGAAGTCTATTATTAACAGTAACATTCTAATATGCTTCCATTAAATGTAACAAAGGCAATATACCAAAGCTAAATGTATATGAGACGGGGATATAAGGGAGGGGTATGGGATTCTTGGTAGTGCTGTCATGGTCTGACATTATTATATTGTATTGTCCGGTATTTTATTTTTTCATTATCTTTTTAATTATTCTTCTTAAAAAATTTTATAGTAATGAATATGTTCAAGTGCTGATTGTGGTGATGAATACACAACCATATGATGATACTGTGAACAACTGATTGTACACTGTGGATGACTGTATGGTATGTGAATATATCTTTATAAACTTGCAGGGAAAAAATATAAACAGGGATACAAGTGCTGGAGAACACATGGAGAGACGGATGTACCTATTTACTGTTGGTGGAGAAGTAGAATGGTGTAGCCATTCTGGAGGACAATGAGGTGGTCCCACAAGAAGCTAAGTATATGGGTGCCATAAGTTCCTGCAACCTCATTATGGGGTATTTACTTGGAAGACCTGAGAGCAGGGACAGGAATGGACATTTGCACACTGGTGTTTAGTGAGGCAGTATTCATGATCTGCAGTGGGTGGAGGTGGCCTAAGTGTACATCAACTGATGAACAGAATGGTGAACTGTGACTTATGCATACAATGGTATACTGAACAACTGCGAGAAGAAATGAAACTGTGGACACTCAATGAGGTGAATGGATCTTGAGGACGGCATTTTGAGTGAAGAACACCAGAAACAAAAAGACAAACATTATAATGCCTCACCAATATGGACTAACTTCCATGTGTAAACTCTGAGAACTGAATTCTAGAGCACAGCTTATCAGGGGATGGCTTATTGTAATTGTCCCTAGATTGTAAGCCCTCATAGCAGTCACTTCTGTTCCTGAGTTGTAATGGCTGTCTCCAAATTCTGAAATGCTGAGCTCTTTGTGTATAATCTGGTAAGTCTTTGGAACTTTGGGGATCTGTCTGACACCTGAAAATCAGAGCTAGACCCCAGCAGCTATGAATGTCAGTATTAGTGCATACAGCAACTGTTAAAAAAGCTGAGAACAAGTCCAGACTTCAATTAGAGGTATGAATGAAGCAGATCTGGTTAGGACGAAGGCAAATCAGGCCAAAGAGTAAAGATGATATTGACGGTGTTTTAAAACTTCAACCTCTATGTGAGACCAAGGGAAGAGATGTTTATTTGGTGCATGATCTATGTTTTCTGCAGCACACTAAATAACTTAATTTATATGGTCAGTTTATTCAAATACCATAATTACATGGAACTTTGAATAGGAAGTGAGATCTGGTAGGTTTGTACAGGTTAGTGTGAAATAGCGATACATCCCAAAGTAATTTGGGCAGAGAATAAAAATACATTTGCAAGGCCCCCCTAAGGAACTGGGGAAAAATGTAGAACTGTTGGACTTCCCCACCTGGGTTATTACTGATATTCTCACAAACACTGAGGACTAACAATTTAGGAGGCTGAGCCCTTGATCTTGGGGCTTACCCTTATGAAGTTTGTTACTACAAACGAGAGGCTAAGCCTACTTATATTTGTGCCTAAGAGTCTCCCCCAGAGAACTGTTTTGTTGCTCAGATGTGGCCTTTCTCTCTCTCTCTAAGCCCGCTCGACAGGTGATCTCACTGCCCTCCCCACTACATGGGACAGGACTCCAGGAGTATAAATCTTCCTGGCAACCTGGGACATGACTCCCGGGGATAAGCCTGGACTCTGCATTGTGGGATTGAGAAAATCTTCTTGACCAAAAGGGGGAAGCAAAATGAAACAAAATAAACTTTCAGTGGTTCAGAGATTTCAAATGGAGTTGAGAGGTCACTCTGGAGGGTATTCTTATGCACTATATAGATATCCCTTTTTAGGTTTAGTGTACTGGAAAAGCTAGAAGGAAATACCTCAAACTGTCAAACTGCAACCCAGTAGCCTTGACTCTTGAAGATGATTGTATAACAATGTAGTTTACAAGGGGTAACAGTGTGATTGTGAAAACCTTATGGATTGTGCTCCCTTTATCCAGTGTATGGATGGATGAGTAGAAAAATGGGGGCAAAAACTAAATGAAAAATAGGGTGGGATGGGGTGATGGTGGAATGATTTGGGTATTCTTTTAACTTTTATTTTATATTCTTATTTTTATTCTTTTTGGAGTAAGGAAAATGTTAAAAAAATTGATTGGGTTATTGAATGCACAACTATATGATGGTACTGTGAACAGCTGATTGTACACTACGGATGATTGTATATGAATATATCTCAATAAAATGGAATTAAAAAAAAAAGTCAGCCAGCTCACTTCTTTCCTCTGCTCAAAACCCTCAATGGCTCCCCACTCCATGCAGAGGAAATCCCTAGATCCTTTCAGTGACCAACAAAGCCGTGTGATCGGCCCTTTCCTTCAACCATCTCCCCATGACATTTTCTCATACTATCCACCCTCTGCCCCAGCCTCCTTCCTTCCCTTGAACACTCCAACACACGTACAAAAAAAAAAAAAAAACACCTCTTGGTCTTTTACTCATGAGAAAACTAACAAGGTTCTGAGAACAAGTGACCTGCTCAATGTCTCAAATCAGGATGTTCAGCAACCAAAAACCCTGATGTTTCCGAAGCCAGCGAGTGGACAGAGAAATACAGGCAGTGGTGCTGATGGGAGGTCCCTCCAAGGCTGCCCCACACACTCTGCTCATCTCTCCTGCCCCTGTCTGTGCCTTGGCACCTGCTGTTCCCCCGAATGACCCAGAGCACCCTCCCAAGAAGCCCTTTCCAGGAACCTCAGCTCACAATAATTTTCTCCCTCAAAATGCCCCCTGCACTGATCACCACACAAACCACTCTTATTTTTGAGGGAGTGGGAAGGGGTAATTCCGTAATGAATTAAACACACAAATTTTATATTTCCTCTCAAAGAGCACACACTTCTTGAAGAAAAGGGCCACGTCTTATAATCCCATGGAGCACCACATTATGCACAAAATGGGTTCTCTAAAACCCATAAAAAACACACAATTGCCTGATTGGCAGGTTAACAGATGCAAAGCCCAGGACATTGCAGACAGGAAGATGCACTCACACATTAGCTTCTGCTTTCTTCTTTCTCTTGCTGGCTTTCCACCCACATAAAGTTTCATACATATGTACACACCCATGAGACAAGATACATGACTCCAAATTTTTTACTCCTGGGCCCTTGAACATTAAAGGAAAGGCTTTCACTTGACAGTTACGTGATCGGTATGTGCTCACTCCCCATACAATTTCTTAGGGCATAAGAAAAAAAGAATGACGAACTTTGATGTGTTCATGGGAAAGGGAGGCTTCCAAGTTCAACTCTCCAATCTGTCTGAGAACACCTGGGTTGGCAAATTGCTAGGAGAATGCTGGGGCCAGCTGCCATGTGTCCCTCAAGCGGCCTTCCCAGGACAACACGGGCATTTTCTGAAAAACCAAATGAGTCCTCTCAGCCCACAGTGACGGACTTAGCATGGGTGACACTGGTACAAATGAGACAGCCCCCAATTTCCGAGGCCTTACAGTCTGAGTCAACATGACCACAGGCAGGGGCTGGGAACATCTGGAAGAGACTTGGCACTGGGTGGAAGCATTCACCTTTCTCTGCGGCAGACATGCAGCTTCCTCCTGGCTCCCTTGGCTCCTCCAAAGCCCTTCTACTCTGCCCCAGGGGCTGCTACTTTAAGAGGCTTGGAGGTCAAACCCATTCCCACCATGCTTGGGATTCAGAAATAACCCCTGGCTGCCAGAGGAAGACACTGCGAGAAAGAGAGGAAAGTGAGAGGATTAAAAGGACAAGGAAGGAGAAAGGGGGAAGAGGAAACTTTGAAAAGGAAGGAGAAAAGAGGCTCCCAGGCTGCCTGCCAACACTCTGCTGCACAGGCCTCCAGTCAGTGCCGGAGCCTGGGCACTGAGCTGGGGCCCACAGGGACACGGGGACACACAGACTGCTGTGCAGACAGGATGGCTCAGAGGATGCTTTGTGGGTCCCACACCTTACGTGTTTGCTTTTCCAGAACTTCCAGAAAAAGTGGTTGCTGTAGGACTGGAAGAGTTGTAGTTGTAGGCAACTGAAGAACATGTGTGCTCTGAGGCAGGGGGATGACGGCCAGTGCTGCTGACAGGCCAGCGACCCACCCTGAGGGTCTGGGAGGGGTCTTCAGTAGACCCTGAGCTACCTCCATTAACCAAGCCTTGTGGCCCGTTCTCTTTTCTCTCTCTTCCCCCTCCTCCCTCTCTCCCTCCTCCGTCTTCCTCTCTGACACACACACACACACACACACACACACACACACACACACAAACACGCGCGCGCGCGCGGTGTCCTCTCTACAAAGCTAGCATGGCCTGCACCCCCTCTCCTCTGTTCTCTGCTTCTGCTCCTGTGTGAGGGTCTCAGGTTGGACACTCATCTAAACTTAGAAACTCACCTCAGTCACTCTGCCAGGTTAACAGGTGTCCTAACAGGCCTTTGGGGATGAGGCCACACCCCAGACAGTGTCAGCCTCTGGTGCAGCGCGGCTGGGTTCTGTGCCCCTTTAATCCCACCCGTCGGCCTGGGCCTGATGCTTCCACATTCAGGATTCTCACCTTTGCTCTTTTCGTGTGGATTAGTCAGGAAAATTTTGTTTCACATAGCTGATGGCGGGCAGCTCAAGTATCTGAAGAAAACACAAACACACCCCAAATCTCCTCAGGGTTTCCCCTCTTATAAACAGTTTGCCCTCCAAGGGTTGGTGATCCCTAAGGAGACTAGTTTTCCAAAAGATAATTGCCTCTTAAAGAAAACCCAAGCCCAGTGTCTGAATTGACAGTTCCCAGGGAATTGTTGATTTTAGGATAGCCGCACCCACCGCGCAGTTCTCGCTGCACAAGGGCCAACGCCTCCGCCCGCAGAGCCGGAGGCCAACAGGGCCTGACGTGCAGCGCCCCTGGAGGGGGACTCGCTCTTTTACTCGCCAGGGTGGGGGCGGCGCAGCTGGGAAAACAATACCCTCTTTCAGGGGAGGCAGGTGGCTTCGTTGCAACATAGAGTGAGAAGAGGCAGGTCAAAGCGTGAGAGGCTGTTTTGGAAATGGAAGGAAAGGTATTTCCAGAGGGAAGGAGCCCACAAGGGCAGTGAATGTACTCAGCCCTTCAGCCACCTCGGGGCTGAGAGCCAGCCCGTGTGTGCTCCGGGGTGGCAGAACCAGTTAGAATATTCAAGTACTTGGGATCTGATTGGTAAATGGCCCCTGCCCTTAAACCCCTGCCCATGTCCCCAGCCACCTGGGCCTTCCTTTGGGAGGCTCCTGGACCTCCCCACTGCCCAGCTACTGGGGATCCATGTCTGGCTCAGCAGGCCCCTCCACGAACTCACCCTTCTCGGATTGGTCAGTGCTGTCAGTTCTGACTTAAATATTTGTAAAAACAACCTTGCATCACCTCCTTCACAGAGCCTCACCCACCCTCCCACCACCCAAATGAGAATTAATTAATCTCAAGAAGATAGATAACACATTGTTTACACTTTGGGTATTTGCCACATTCTTTAGTGTTATTTCTATTTAGTGTGATTATGTATATTCAATTCTTTCCCCCGTTTGTAACAGTTAAGTCCTTCACAGTCTCATGAATCATCCATCAGGGATCCCACTGTCGGTCAAGGTTCTCCCGAGAAACCAATATGAGATTATACACACACGTATATGAACACATAAAGAAATTTATTTTAAGGAATTGACTTGCACAATTGTGAGGTCTGGCAAGTCTGAAATCTGTAGGACAGGAAATTCAGGCAAGAGTTAATGTTGAAGTTTTGAGTCTGAACTCCTTAGGGCAGGCCCGCAGCCTGGAAACTCAGGGAGCTGGTGATATTGCAGTCTCCTTCCCTGGGAAGTTTGCTCTTGAGACCTTCCGCGGATTGGCTGAGGCCCACCCACATGACCGAGAGTAATCTCCTCTACTTAAAGTCAGCTGTTAATCATAGCTACAAAATACCTTCACAGTGACACCTAGGTTTGTGTTTGATTAAATAACTGGGTGTTATAGTCTCGCCAAATTGACATGTGAGATTAACCATCACAGTTCAATAGACATTTGTAGAAAAAATATATCACTTTCATGTTTTCCACTGTTCCATTACTGTAAATAACTTGTTCCTGTTCATGAATTATTTTATTCTAAAATATTTTGTCAAAGGTGTATGAACCAAATTAAAAACAAAGGCTTTTGTCAAAAAAAAAAAAGTGCCTCGTGCATTTGCTATATTGGTTTGATTTTGGGTTGGCCTGGTAGGGGGGAGGCAGATGAGAAAAGAAGTCTCTCCTCAACCAGCCCATTGAGGCAAGGCACGTGTGTGTGTGTGTGTGTGTGTGCGCGTGCATGTATGCAGTGTTGGTGAGGGGCACCTCTGCCAGCTCACTGATCCAAATGTAGAGTAGGAAGATGGTTTGGAGTGGAGCTGGGGAGGCCCCGAAGCAGCACAGCCTTGAAACCAGCACGACTGGATGGGAAGCACCTCAGGCTTCTGGCTCTCCAGGGGGCTATTTAACTCCACTCACACTGAGTCTGCCTGTTGGAAAATTTAACTTCTGTTCAGTGAGGCTCTGAAATAAAGTGATTCTGTGCAGTTATCCATGAGTTGCTTGGTTGGAAGAGAGCTCACAGAGGCCACTAATTCAGCCTTTCTGCCCACCCAAATGGGCAAAACTACCTTCACCTGGCCTCTCTTTCTAGGGGCTCCTGGGTGGGTGGTGCTGCCCACAGAACCAGGAATGGCAAAGAAACCCAGAAGCAACTTGGAGTCCTTCGCTGCTCAGTCTACTCCGAGCCTGCAGTGGCAGAGGTGGGCCTGGGTAGACCTCAAAGCAGTAGATGACTGAACCAGCAGCAGGTCCAGATTTTGTGTGGTCTGAATTTTATACAATTTGGGGCGGACACTCTTGAAGACAAAGAATACAAAATTATAAACACAAAATTAGGTAGAGAGACTTGGAAGGAGCCCACCCAGGAAGGGGCTTGAATTTTATGCTTCATGGCTTCACAATATCTATCCCTGGTACAACCTGATAAGAAGCAGAATGAGACTGAGGATGTAGGGCCAGTCATGCAGGGGTGGAAACAGTTGGAGTTGTTCTGGAACCTTAGGGTTGGAAGATCCCCAGTTGCTGCTCTGCCAGTCTCCTTGGGTGGGAACACATTCCCCATCCCCTCCCCAGTCCACCTGGAGAAAACAGAACCCACCTTTCCCCCAGGCACCCTGCTGCTCAGGGGCCCTGTCACTGCTTCATCTCAACTGTTAGCATTTTACTCCCACCGACTCACCACATCACACTTCTGGTCCCAGAGAACACTGGTGGATTCCATCTAGAACCATTATGCTGTCCCCCATGACAGTGGGCAAAGCACATGCTGGGAGCAAGCCCTTCGGATCACAGGGCAGAGATGCTCTGCTCCTCAGTGCCCAAGAATTCATACTCTTGTGAAACACGATGAATGAGGATTAGCCCACAACACAGTGTGTGGATGCATGTGCAGCCACAGAACCACAAAGGTCAACTCCCCAACTCCCCAAGCTGAGGGGAAGAGGATGATGCACAGGGGGTTGAAGCAGCAGATCATCGGGGCTGGAATGCACCACTAGTTATGATTTTCTTTCTTTTGAGAGATTTGCCTCCTTAATATGTTTTGCTTAATTACCAAAATGCATTTACATTCCCTGAGCACACAGCAACACAGTGGTAGAAAACAGCCCAAAGAGTTCTGAGTGGCAGGGAGAAGCCAGACTGGGAGTTAAATGGACTGGGCTAGGATGCAGGGAAATGGAAACCTTAGTACATTGTTGGCAGAAATGTAAAATGGTGAGTCACTGTGGAAAATAGTTTGGTATTTCCTCAAAACTACCATATGACCTGACAATCCCACTTCTAGGTATATGCCCAAAAAAATTGAAACAGGGACTCAAATAGATATTTGTACACCAATGTCCATGACAACATTATTTACAATAACCAGAAAGTGGAAGCAACCCAAGTTTCCATCAACAGATGAATAAGCAAAATGTGGTGTATACATACAATGGAATATAATCCTGCCCTAAAAAAGAATGAAGTTGTGATACATGCTACAACATGGATGAATCTTGAAGACATTTTGTTGGGGTGAAGTAAGTTAGATACAAAGGGGCAGATATTGTATGATTCCACTCATATGAAATAGCTAGAATATGCAAAAACCCATAGAGCAGAAAATAGAGTACAAGTTACCCGGGAGGGGGAGCAGGGAGAACGGGGAGTTAATGCATAATGGGTACAGGGTCTCTGTTTGGGGTGATGGGAATGTTCTGGTAATGCATGGTGGTGAGTGTAGCAAACCATTATGAATGTGATTAATCCCACTGAATTGCATGCTTGGGAGTGGCTGAGATGGGAAAGTTCATGGTGTATATATGCTTCCACTAAAAAAAGAGAAATTGAACACATAATAACAGCTAAAGGTAATACATTATCTTGGACTGAATCTAATAATGGAGGAGGAAATGCCCAAAAGGACAGTATTGGGGCATATGAAAAAAGTTTGAGTATAATCTGTAGGCTTTATATCAATATTAAATTTCTTGAACTTGATAATTGTACTTAAGGTGGTTACATAAATGAAGATCCTTGTTCTTAGGAAATGTACATGGAAGTATTAACTGTTCAAGGAATATGATACAACCTACTCTCAAATGTTTAGAAAATGATAAATTGATAGATACACACATACATACATACATGGATGGTAGAATGGTATAGTAAATGTGGCAGAGCGTTAAAAGTTGGCAGGTCTTGGTCTCAGGGCAGTGCAGGGGTTGGGAGGGACAAATATTGGTGTTCTCTGTTTGGGGTTTGCATTATTTTTGCAACTGTCCCATAAGTTTGGAATTGACTAGGATTTAAAACAGACTTGGACTAAAAATGCACAAAATGGCACTCCACGTAAATTAGTAAACTCTGTCTGCCCAGCACAGTGAGCAATGAGCTGGCCTGGTTGCTTCAACTCATAATTCACTGAATGCCATAGAGGCCAGGCCATTTTCAAAGGATCATATTCCACTGAAATATACCCAGCATTAAATGCTACCCAACACGGTCCTGTCCATGCTGATTGAATCTACTCCTCAGAATCCAGTAGTGCCCAGGGCCGTTGCTTTGAGTGTTGCTTTGAGTGTGGATTATCTGTGAGAAAGAGCAGGGGCTGGCTGCATCTTGCTGCCCCTCTGACATAACCTAGTAGCTGCTTCCTAGACGTCAAGGATACAGGAGAAGATTCTGGTTCTATGAGCTCTCTGGTTGTTCAGATTCCAGATTAAGAAGCAATGTCACGGGACTTCCGGAAGATGGTGGCTAGGAGAGACAGGGAAAAAAAACACCTCCGTGAAAAATACTAGATAAAAGCCAGAAAGTGACCCAGAACACCAGTTCCAGCGATGCACCAGCTGGACAAGGTCTGCTAAATCCACAGGGACTGTGCACTTGGTGAAACCGGGAGTCTACATTCTGAAATGAGTGAGGAAGCCTGCTGAATATTTGGCAGCCACACTGTGGTGTGGAGAAACCATGGCTTGGTGTTTGGAGTCGGACTAGTTCTTTTTAAAAAAACCCCAAAGCAGCTGCAGATACGGCAGTGAGAACCGCACAGTGAAGCATGGCAGGAACGGGCTGTGCGAACACCTCAATATCTGGCATGGAAGATAGCCTTTTGCGCACCTGCTGCTAATTGTCTTGGAACGAAGAAGGCAGAGGGGAGCCAAAAGGGGAAAATAACCATGCTCCTTACAGCCATCTTCCCGGTGGGCTGAGAATGCTCCTGCCCGGCGCAGGTGCCACAGCCCAGAGCTGTGCCAAAAAATCCAGTGTGACAGGAAGTGTTTCCAGCAACACACGCATGCCACAATATTGGGCATGGACAATAGCCTTTTGCGCACCCACAGCTAATTGTCCCGAAGCTGGGAAGGTGGAGCTAAGCGAAAAGGGGGAAATTAACATGCCCCATACAGCCATCTTTACAGCAGGCTGGGAAAGCCCCTAGATGGCCCAGCAGCCCAGAACTTCCCTTGAGGGTTGGCGCTCACCTGTGACGTGGCACAGCCTTCCCTTAGCAAAGGCCCTGGGAGGGCACAGCTTGGAAGATGGACCCACTCGCAAGTCCCAGGGACCATATGCCAATACCAAGGACTTGTGGGTCAGTGACAGAGACAATCTGTGGCAAGACTGAACTGAAGGTTTAGATTCTTGGAACAGCCTTAAATCTCCAGGAACACCTGGGAGGTTTGATTATTAAAGCTGCCCTCCCTCCCTATCTGCTCAGACACACACCCCACATTCAGGGTGGACAGCACCAACAGCACACCCAAACTTGGTGCACCATTTGGAACCCCACAAGAATCAGACCACCACACACCACAAAGACAAAGTTGGGGAGAACTGGCTTGAGGGGAATAGGTGGCTCGCAGGTGCCATCTGCTGGTTAGTTAGAGAAAGTGTACGCCACCAAGCTGTAGATATGACAAATTAGAGATTGGTCTTTGAATTAGCCTACATATCTTAAAAGAACCCTATCAAGTTAAGAAAATGCCAAGAGGCCAAAAACAACAGAAAATTTTAAAGCATATGAAAAAAACAGGCAACATGGATAACCCAAACCCAAACACCCAAATCAAAAGATCAGAGAAGACACAGTACTTGGAGCAATTAATCAAAGAACTAAAGAAAAACAGCAAAAGCATGGCACAGGATATAATGGACATGAAGAAGACCCTAGAAGAGCATAAAGAAGAAATTGCAAGAGTAAATAAAAAAATAGACGATTTTATGGAAATAGAAACTGTTGACCAAATTAAAAAGATTCTGGATAATCATAGTACGAGACTAGAGGAAGCTGAACAACGAATCAGTGACCTGGAGGAGGACAAAATGGAAAATGAAAGAACAAAAGAAAGAATGGGGAAAAAAATAAAAAAAATTAAAATGGACCTCAGGGATATGCTAGATAATATAAAACATCCAAATATAAGACTCATTGGTGTCCCAGAAGGGGAAGAGAAGGGTAAAGGTCTAGAAAGAGTATTCAAAGAAATTGTTGGGAAAAACTTCCCAAACCTTCTACACAATATAAATACACAAAGCATAAATGCCCAGCGAACTCCAAATAGAATAAATCCAAATAAACCCACTCCAAGACATATTCTGATCAGACTCTCAAATACTGACGAGAAGGAGCAAGTGCTGAAAGCAGCAAGGGAAAAGCAATTCACCACATAGAGAGGAAGCAACATAAGATTAAGTAGTGACTTCGCAGCGGCCACCATGGAGGCGAGAAGGCAGTGGCACAACATATTAAAAATTCTAAGAGAGAAAAATTTCCAACCAAGAATTCTTTATCCAGCAAAGCTCTCCTTCAAATTTGAGAGAGAGCCTAAATTTTTCACAGACAAACAAATGCTGAGAGATTTTGCTGACAAAAGACCTGCCCTACTTCAGAGACTAAAGAGAGCCCTACCGACAGAGAAACAAAGAAAGGAGAGAGAGAGAGATGGAGAAAGGTTCAGTAATATATCGTTGGATTTGATTTGCTAATATTTTGTTGAGAATTTTAGCATCTATATGCATAAGAGATATTCACTTGTAGTTTCCCTTTCTTGTAAAGTCTTTATCTGGTTTTATCATCAGGAAAATGCTGGGACTTGTGTAACTTCTCCCCTTCAGTCTCATCAAATATATAATTGGGTTTAAACAGGAGGTGCTACCTCATTAGGTTATTATGCAGGTTAAACCACTAAATACATGTCAAGCACCTACGACAGAGCCTAGTACATAGTAAGTACTAAATATATATTTTTTAAAGTATTGCTTTCTTGGAAGTAAATTCTACATGGGTACAATTCAGTATTCAATTACCATGTTGTTAGATTTTACTTGTTAAATGTTTGTTTATGACTTTTTCTTTGGTGTTTGTAAAGTGATTTGCTTATCATCTTCTTTATATATCCTGTTCTTGTCCACCTTTGGTATCAGGGTTCGGCTAACTTCCAAAAGCGAGGTGAATAGTCATCCATCTTTTTCTATGCTCAGGAAGTGTTTACATAATACAGAAAATCATCTGGGCCTGGGGCCTATTTTTGTATTAGTTATATATTGCTGTGTAACAAATTACCCCTGAAGCTTAATGGTTTAAAACAACAAACATTTATTACCTCATAATTTCTGTAGATCACAGGCTGCAATCAAGGTGTTGGCTGGGATTTCAGTCATCTTAGGGCTATCTAGGGGGAGGATACATTTCCAACCTCACTCACATGGCTGTTGGCAAGATGCAGTTTCCTGTGGGTTGTCTGACTCAAGACCTCAGTTCTGCATGGGCTGTTGGCCAGAGGCCCCCTTGGTTCCTTGACACATGGAACTCTCCTCAGGGCAGCTCACAACTTGGCAACTGGCTTCACTAAGGGAGAGAGCCATGTAGCAAAACAGGAGTGACTGTTTTGTAACCTAACCTTGAAAGTAAGATCCCATCACTTTTGCTGCAGTCTATTGGCTAGAAGAAGCGAGTTGCTAGTCCAGCCACCCTCAAAGGGAGGGGATTACACAAGTGTGTGGACACCAGTAGGTGCTATTATGGGCCATTTTAGAGGCTGCCTGCAACACATTTTAAAGGTAGATCTTTGACTACCCTTCCACTTTCTTCTATGGCTATTGGTCCATACTAGTCCTATACCTTTTCTTACACAATTTTGGTAATTTATGATTGCCTATCAAATAATTATGTTTCTGTTTTGAAAATTTGTTAAAAAATCTAATCTGGTGCTGAAGCTTATTCCTATCATTATTTATCTCTCCCCTCTTTTTCTTTATCAGAAAGAACATTTGTCTAATTTGTTGGTTATTGCAAAGAAGCAGTTTTTTGTGTATTGCTCAACTCTATTTTTTGTATTTTCTTTCATTGATTTCTGACTTTATTAATTACTTCCTTTTACTTTTATTTGAACTTATTTTGTGTGCTTTCACCTAGATTCTTGAAAGCTTGGTTTCTTTGTTTTCAATTCTGATTTCTAATAAATGCATTTAAGGCCAAAAAAAAAAAAAAAAAAAAAAGCAGGTAACACATAGTTCACTGATGATCAAAGAAAGGCAGTATCTCTGCTGACCCAGCCCCACACCCACACCCACACCTACCCACACACACACACACACACAAAAGAAGAGCAGTCCATTTGCCCCAATATTCTTTGACTTTTTGTCCTTTGAACCACCAGGCCCTGGACCCCGGCTGAAGAGCTCTCACTGAATCAAAGCTTCCTCCTTTCTGTCTCTTAGTCGCCCAGAACTTAAGTCCTGCCATTCTGCAGGTAACAGAGTTCCTCCTTTCCCTGCTCTTGTGCTCAGCCGCTGTCTATCAGAAATGAAGGCTGCCATGCAGACTCCACCATTCACCACAACCTCCTGGCAATGCCACGCTCAGCTCCAGGCCCCAGGGAGGTCCACAAAACAGTCTCCCTCAGCTGTGCACGCACAGGCCTGTGCCTTCAAAGGGTTAAACGGGCTGTGCCACACAGGTAACCTTTTGTTCAGTCCAGGCTATGCTGCTCACAGGGTGAGTGCTCCCTGAAGGCTGAGTGGAGGCCCAAGGCTGTGTGTCACCTAACTTGGGGCTTTTATCGATCTTCCTGGGTGATCACCAAAGCACTGCAAACTGCAAACATCTGTAAAATAAGATGGGATCCATAGGGACTGTGTTTATTTTTGCTGTCATTGTATCCTAGTGACAACATAAGGCCCAACAGAAAAGGCTCAGATTAGGCATTTTTAGTTGAAAGAACCAGTGAGTAAAGAAATGAATGGCATCAAAACAAAAGGAATGGCGACAAGAACAGGAAGGCGGGGTGAACTGAAGCAGTGGGGGAAGGCTCCATGGCAGAGCAAGACCCAGGTGTGAAGGAGAAACCAGAACCATTCCTGTCGAAGATCTAGGGAGAAAAGGCCTGTGCCACCTGGGAGTTGGGGGTTCAGTCAGTTAATGACTGTCATCTGGGAGGCTCCTGGTGATTATTTCCCCATGGGACCAAGCTCAATCGTGGCATGGAAGTTTCAGGAATTTAAGGTTATCTAGCATATGTAGGGGCCATATAACAGTGAGTACAGGCAATGGATGTGAATTCATTTTCTGCATGGACAATGGGGTAAGTTCTCGGTGGGGCCCTGACTGAGTGTGTTTTATACTCTGAAGGAGAACGATAAGGGAAAGTCAGCATTTCCATCCCACTCAGTCCCCTGGACACCTAACTAGTTGCACTGTTGGGTTTTCCACCTGAGTGTCTTAGATTTCCCCAAAGGAAACTTTTCAACAGCACTACCTACTCCCAGAGTTCCATCTTGAGTCCCGCACAGGCTCACCCTTTCAACACATACTTCCCGAGCACCCACCACATGACAAGACCTCCTTCTAACAACAGCAGAGAACAAGACAGGCATGGCCCCTGCTTTCATGGAGCTCACCTTCTAGCAAGGAAGAAGACGATAAACAAGTAAAGAACTAAATAAAGGAGATAATTGCTTTTGTGAAGGGTACAATAAGGAACTTCAACAGAGTAATATGAGTGACAAGAGGAGGGTGCCGACTTTAGATTTGGTGGTTAGAGATAGTATCTATGAGGAGGTGACATTTAAGCTGAAAGCTATAGATCAAGTACATGCATGACAAAAGTCAATAAAAAAGAAAAAGGGAATAAAGTTTTTAAATTGTTATCAATTTGAAATTTGAGATTAGCTGCTATTAGCAACACCTAACCAAAGTGGATTAAATAAGTTAGAGGTTTATTTCTCTCATATTAAATAACTACAGAGGTAGGCAGCCCAGAGCTAGTACAGAAGTTCATCAGGGGCCTAGCTTTTTCTAGCCTTCTACTTGACCGTCTTGCGTCTGACTTCTAGCTTTATGGTTACATCATGGCCCAAAATAACTGCTAGAGCTCCAGCCATCACATCTGTATTCCAGGCAGGAAGGAGAGAAAAGAAGGAATGAACAATGCAGGCACACCAAGATGAAAGGGAGGCCAAGAGAGGTATTCTTCTAACTATACTACTGTCTTGCCAAATAAAATAGGGGCTGTCACTAAGGTAAAGTATGGATTAATAGTCTTCTCTTACACTGGAGGCCAAAAGATAGTTCCACTCCAGAACCCAAGAGCATGAACTTCTGTTGATAACACCAATGGGATAGAATTTTAAATGGGGCCTCTTCCTCACAGGTGGCCCTGATGTTCTAAATCAGAATTCAGAGGTTGGCTGCTCCCCCATCCCTCATGGAGCCTCCCTCAGCTCTCCCCTGACTTTACACTGTGGTAACATCATTTGGAGACATGATGAAGAATAAGGAAAGAATTTATAAAAAGCACTTGTAAATTTAATAATGGCCACCCAATGATATCAAGTCCTAATCTCTAGAACTTATAAATGTTGCCTTTTTTGGAAAAAAGGTCTTTCAGATAGGAATAAACTGAAGATTTTGAGATGAGGGGATTACCCTGGATTATACAGGTGGACTCTGCCACCACAGGTGTCCTTGTAAGAAAGAAGCAGAGGGAATCTGGGGACAAAGAAGAGGAGGCAAAGTGACAGTGGAGGCAGAGACTGGGGTGATGTGGCCACAGACCACAGAATTCCTGGAGCCAACAGAAACTGGAAGAGGCCAGGAATAGATTCTTCCCTAGAAGCTTCTGAGGGAGTGCAGCCCTGCTGACAGCTTGATTTCAGACTTCTGGCCTCCAGAACTGTGAGAGAATAAATTTGTGTTAAGCC
This sequence comes from Choloepus didactylus, assembly GCF_015220235.1. Taxonomy (NCBI): domain Eukaryota; kingdom Metazoa; phylum Chordata; class Mammalia; order Pilosa; family Megalonychidae; genus Choloepus; species Choloepus didactylus. The sequence continues at coordinate 166,350,721 of NC_051309.1, read as the reverse complement.
ACCCAGTTTACTGCAATATGGTGCAGCAACCCTAGAAACTAATATAATCGTGTACCAACTGGAGGGAGTAGCTGAGTTAGAAGCACATCCTACACTATATACTAATGGATTGAAGAAATGAATTTTTAAAATAATTTAAATCATGGAAAAACTAGCAGAAAATGGAAAATAGATCAGCTCTGTGAGAATATAGTAATGTTCTTAGTTGAAGAAATATGAAAAATTTCAAAGGAAAGATCTACAAATTGAGACATAAAATTTCAAAACCTCTATAATAAAAATGGCAAAACCTAATATAGTCATAAGACTATAAAACTAAATTATATGAAGAATTCATTCAAAATTATGAGAAAAATAGCTACACCTTAATGTATAAAGGGAGAAAATATCTGAACAATGAGAAATTCAGTGAATGAGCATGTGACATCATAATAAAAATGGTTGTTTTTTATTGCATTGGGCACTATGTTGGAGTCTTCAGAAACACCATCTCAAATTCCTATGCAAATCCTTCAGTGGAGGTTTATTATCCCCATTTTACAATGAGTAAACTGAGGACCAGAGAGTATTTATTTCTGACAAAGCTTAGGGAGATGGAATTTGAACCTGAGTCTGGGAAAACAATTATTACTGAAGGTACTCATTTGTTCATTTATTACATTAGTATTTATTTTCCTCCTCCTCTGTAGGAGTAGGCACTGTGCTAGGAGTGGGGATATATATATATATATATGCAATGATGGACCAGATGCATCTTTTCCTTAGAGACCTGAAAACTAGGGAAGAAGGCAGACAAATGAACTGCCAATCAGAGACAGTGTGAAGCACTGTGATGGGAACATGCAGAGGAGAATCAAAGAAGCACATGTTGGAGATCCCCATTCTCACTCAGGCTTATTTTGCAACACTCACATCCACCAGTGACACCAGGTTGTATTGCTGGTGCCAACACTGGGAAGAAATTGTGCAATTCATAGCAGGAGCCAAAAAGATAGTCATGTCCTAGGAATGTACTTAATAAAATAATTCGGAAGTATAGAAAAAAGAACTGTGATAACATAAGTTTATTGTAGCATTTAAAAAAAATAGGAAACTGAGAGGAGGCAAGAGGGATTTTGAGACATCCTGGGACAAAGGCTTGTGTGATGGATGGATAAACAAGATCAAAGATGAAAGGTCAGCAGAATGATCAAAGTATTCCAAGACTGAACGCCTTGGAGTCCCAGTTCCCAGGGTCTCCCTCATCTCTGCCTCTGCCCAAGTCTCAGGTTGAGCCTGTCCTGGTCCCTGCATGTGCTCTGTGGCCAGCGTCATTTCTGACCCAGTCTGTGCACACAGCCAAGGTGGCAAACATGAGGGGAACATGTTTTAATAGATTATGGTAGATAAACATGATGACATATCATTCAGACATTAAAATAGAGGAAGACCATGTAGAAACATGGAAAAATGTTTCACTGCAGAAACAGCCTAGATGAGGGGAGGATTTAATGTATTTGGTAGAGCAACACAATGGAATAACACAGTGGCTAGTATAAGAGGGTAATTATGAAATCATGGAAAAAATGATGGATAACTAAAAAATAGTTGAATACAGAATTTATATGGTGAATAGATTATGTAAAGCGTTCCTTGATTTCAAACTTTCTGTAATATCATCTAACTTTTATCATTATAAAAATGGAATATATGCAAGTAATAAGTGATAGCAAAAAAATGGGAGTTACAGTGGGTAAGTGATTGAAAATTTTAATTTTTCATTAGCATTATTTCAGTGATTTTTCAATAAGATGAACAAAACCTAACAGCTAATAACTTTTAAAAGTAAAGAACTCTTCAAAACCAGCAAAGCAATAACTATTCACTGAATGTCTTCAAATACATCGTTTAGGTTCCAGTGGTGAAGGGTGAAGAAGACAGATCTGGCATCGGCTCTCATAGTGTCAAACCAGCTGTCTCCATCCCTATGATAGATCATCTGCAAAGATGGCCACTGACAATTCCTCCCATTCCTGTACATGTGCCTCCCAGCAAGAGGTGGGGACTATTTCACCTCCCCTCAAATCTGGGCTGGCCCTGGGACTGCTTGGGCGACAGAACATGATGGGGGTGGCACTGTGTGACTTCTGGGCCAGGACCTTACAAGGCTCGCTGCCTCTGTTCTCGTCCTCTTGGAAGCCAGCTACATGAAAACCAGTGCAACTATCCTGCTAAAGAGAGAAACCAAGTGGAGAGACAGGTGCTGGAGGGGATCGTCTGGCTCAGCCAGCCGCCGGCTGTTCCAGCCACCCCAGCTGAGGTGCAGATGTGCACATGAAGCCATCCCGCATCCTCCAGCTCCAGTGGAGCCACCTCAGCCCAGACTATGAGGAGCAGAGACAAAGCTCTCCACTCTGAACCCTGTTCAAATTGTAGAACTGCAAGCAAATAAATGCCTGTTGTTGTTTTGAGTTGTTAAGTTTTGGGTGTTTTGTTACACAGCAATAACTAACTGAAGCAATCAATCTGAAACAGACTGAAGGACCCTAGGACTCTAGAAGCAGTCTCCCTTGGCTTTGCATTCCCCTGCCCGGAATAGAGCATGGCACTTCATGCATGCTGAATGCATGGATTTAGGTGTCAGAAAGGAGGGAAGCAGAAAAGGGTTAATAATAGTTTAATTTTATTAAGCACTTTATAAATCCTTGTCACTATAAAGTAAGCACTGTTTTCCTCATTTTACAGTTGGGGAAATGTGGCACAAAGACGATAAACAGCTCATCAAAAAGCCTGGAATCAAACCCAGGCAGTCTGGAGCCCATGCTCTGAACCATCTTGCTAAATGCCCTCTCAGAGTAACATGATGAAGATGAAGAAGTCTAAATACAAGCTCTTCACAAGCCTCTTCCTGAATAGGTATTGAAAGAACCAGGACAAATAATTATCAGGCATCAGCCTGTGGCCAAGCTTTGTGGGAGGTGTTCCTGGGTGTGGGGAGACCCCAAGTCCACATGGCAATTCTGCATGCACAGCCCCAAAGAAGACTGGGTTCCATAGGCTCCTCAGCTCCCTGTGCACCGTGCACTCAGATTTCTGGAGTTCAGGGCTTTAGAGGGACTCACCCATGTGGACGGGATGTAGAGGAAGTTAGATAACCCATACCTCACACTGGCTTCACTTTTATATAAATATTGTTCAGGGGAAAAGGTGAATCTTGAGAGGCCTGAACTAAGGGTTGACAAACTGGGCTGTGAGCCAAATCCAACCTGCCACCTGTTTTTTATGACCCACCAGTTAAGAATGCTTTTTCCATTTTTTAATGGTTGGAAAAAAAAATCGAAAAAATAATTGCGGGATACTGATTACGTGCTTCGACTTGGCGGGCCTGGGCTGGGGGACCTGATCAGCCCCTGGGGAGGGTGGTGGGCACGGGCGACAGCGCCCTCCACTGCCCCCCAGGCCTGAGAAAGTGAGGCCGGAGGCAGGCCCCATTTCCTCACCCAAAATACCACCGTTAGGGGAGGCTTGCCGGAGGGAACCGCCTTTTCCCCACCCCCTTATCTTGCCCGGACACTCCCCGTTGCCAGTGCAACTCCCATCACCACCAGTGCGCATACATTGTTGCCAGACACCGTTGCCAGAGCAACTCCCGCCCCTTTTCAAACTACCTCCGCGCCCTCTTAGAACCAATCCTAACCTCCGCACCCTCTCAGAACCAATCCTAGCCTTTATCCCCTCAGCATTGGCTTGTAACAACCCCCGCCCTCTATGCCAGCCTATATAACCTGTGCTCACCCCTAATAAACGCTCTTGGCTTTACCCCCCTGAATAAACCCCCCTTTTGTTCTACCCCTACTGGAGGAAGAGTGTCTTGTCTTTCCCTTCTCGCCGCCCTCCACACCTTGCACGCCTCCACCGGGGACCGGGCCCAGTCCCCCGCCTCGCCCTCGCCTCCAGGAAAGAGCCCCCGCCGCCGGTACCCTCCGAGCAACGCCGAGAGCCGAGGGTTCAGCAACCGGCCGCCCCCCCCCCAGACAAATCAACTGCGACCGCAAATAATATTTTGTGACACATGAAAATTATATAAAATCCAAATTCTAGTGTCCATAAAATAAAACGATATTGGAACATACCCATTCATTTACTTGTACGGCTGCTTTCATGCTACAACAGTAGAGCTGAGTAGTGGCGACAGAAACCATGTGGCCCACACAGCCAAAAAGTATTTACTATGTGACCCTTTATGGAAAACGTTTGCCAACCCCTGGTCTAGACAATACTTCATGTTTTCTTAGACTAGTTTTTTTTGTAATAATAAATTACTCAAAATATTATGGTGTTGACAAGTTCTATGAGTAGATAAGGCTAAATGTAAAATACCAGAATGTTGGAGAGACATACTTTTCCTGGTCACTGGGTTGAGGATCTAATAGACAAGGTTAAGAGGCTGAACTGGGATGCTAGTGGTGTGATCTTGGGCAGATCTTTCAACCTCTCTTAGCTTTAGCTTTAACTGCAGGACTAGTATTCAGCCTTCTGCACAGTTACAGGCAAACTGGTTTTTAAAAACAGAAATATTAATTGTATTATTGAAAGTGGTTAAAATGGGAAATTTTATGTTGTATATGTTACCACAATAAAAATTAAAAAAAAAAATCATAGAAGTATACAACACAAAGAGTGTACCCCAATGTAAACTACCAACTATAGCTAATGTAATTAAAATAATATTGGTTCATCAATGGTAACAAATAAACCACACAGATGCAAAATGTTAACATGTTAATGTATCAGTCAGGATTCTCCAGGAAACAGAACTGACAGGATATCTATCTATCTATGTAAATATTATGAGATTTATTATAGGAATTGGCTCATGCAACTGTGGGGATTGGCAAGTCTGAATTCCGTAGGGCAGGCCACAGGTTGGGAGCTCTGATGAAGGTTTCAGTGAATTCCCCAGGAGAAGCTGGCTGGCTGAAGTAGAGATAGAAATTCTTTCTGACTGCTGAAATTCTCAGTTCTCACTTTAAAGCCTTCAACTGATTGGATGAGACTCCTCTCATTGCCAAAGGCAATCTCCTTTGTTGATTGTAGATGTAATCAGCCATAGATGCAATCAGCTGAATAATGATTTAAATCCATGAAATACCTTCACAGTAACAATCAGGCCAGTGTTTTCTTGAACAACTGCACATCATAAGCTAGAAAAGTTGACATGTGAATTTAACCATCAGTTAATAATCGGGAAAACTGTGTGTGTGTATTTAGGGGTAAGGGTATACAGGAACTCGGTACTTTCTGCATGATTTTTCTGTAAATAAATAGTAATAATAATAAAAATACAGAACTACTTCTGTACCAGTTGCTGAATAGCTGTTACCCTGAGCCCCCTAAGTGTTCCTCAGCAGCTCTGATTCTTACCCAAAGACCCCTTTCCCCACCATCTTCCCAAAATTCAGCAACTGAAGGATTAGCATTTGGTTCAACTGGACCCTCCTGGGATCCTGCTCCTCTTTATGGTTGGTCAGTCTGTGCCTTCTCCGTTGTTAAGCATTTTAAATATCACTCCTTTTAATACCCACCACCAGCAGTCTATCTGTAGGATGCATAGATTTTCTCCTAAAATGCATTTCTGACCCTTGGGGTTTTCTTTTTTTTTAATTTAAAAAAAATTTTTTTTTTATTTTTTAAATGAGAAGTTTAATTTTTGTTTCTTTCATTGTATTGAATTTATTTTAAACATTATCTGCAACAACACACAAACATCAAAAATCACCACCTTATAATAAAGCAAAGCAAAATTTCAGAAAAGCAAATAACCTGAAATAACTACTTTGCTTCCCCCATTGCACAAGTTTGTATTAATGGGTTATCTTCAAGGCATTTGATTTAAGATTTCTAATATTATAAACAGTACTCTTCACACAGTCCATGTATTTTCCTTGGGGTATTATTTATTGCTGCACAGTCCTATGTTTCTTTTTTCCCTCTCTTGTCATCTAGTTCCAGTTACACTACTTCACATCCCTCATATCCACTTTCAAATAGAGTCTTCTCTGCTGACCCTTGTGTGCAGAATCAGCTACACACCACACCAAGTGTTTCTGAATCTTTCCCATGACTCCAAATAGGAATCCCTGTACCCAGGTGTGCCCAATATACAGCAGGAAATCCCAAGTTAGGAAACCTCAGGGAAGAAATCTCACTGGGGCTCGAACCTGTGGAGGAGACAGAGACAGCCCAAGAATCAAGGCGGCCTAGAATTCTGGAGGGCACTTGGAATGCGCATGTGCAAGTTACACTGACCCTCACCTGCCTCACAATAAGCATTAGGTTGCTGAGCAACAGGCCTCTATCCCAATTGCTGCCCTGTCGACCCTTGGGTTTTAAAGTCTGTCTTCTAAAATACTCATAATCATAAGGCTCTGAACTTTTCTCAGACCTCAGTCCCCAAGTGAGCAATTAAAATGAAAAGGAAATTGAGTTAAGGGAAAGGAGACAAGAGCACGAATATTCATGGACTTGCGGCCAATTAGGCTTTGTGACACACGATGCGGAGCCTTGGAGGGAATAGCCTACCAGCCTGGTTGCCTGGCGGGCCGGAGGTTCTGCCAAAACCCTCTCATCCTGCTCCTCCAGATGACTCCAGGGTAATGTGACTTCCAGAATGTGCTTGCCTCCACCTAAAGAGTCTCCTGGGAACAGGAGTGAAGGAGGGCAAGGTGGTCTTCACCTGAACAGAGAAGGGCCAGCTGCCTGTCCCGGGGCAAATCACCGGAGACGAACTGGGCACATCCCTGCGTGGATCACAGCTTTCCTTGCCAAGGCAAACCGGATACAGCCAGCAGCCCCTCCTTCTGCAAGTCATACCCGCCCAGGGAAGGTGACCTGGAACAACCTCCCTCATCCTCTCTCAGCAACTCAATTCCTATTTGTTTGCATGCAAATAACCCCCTTTCCTCTGACAGATGCCCTAGCAACCAAATTTTTTCAGGAGCTGACATGACCTGCCCCCACTGCTGTTGTAGCTCCCCTGGGTAGAAGGGGCACTGAGCTTGGGGTTCAAATCCAGGTTCTGACACTTGGGTTGGGTAATTCATCTATCCATAAAATGGGGTTCATGCTTACCTTGCAACCATACAGATCTGTTTTGAGGAGTAAATGAAAAAGGTGACAAAAAATCCTACAAACATAGACCTTCTGTCTCTACATCTTCTTTCTTAATTGGCTCATTTGGCTCTTTCAGCAGCAAGTGAGAGATGATTAGGTCCTTTACTGAAAGAAGAGGAAGGAAGGGGGCTACCATCTCTCACTCCCTTCTAAGAGATGCAAACTCAGAGCTCTGATCAAGGTTTGGTGGAGGACAAGTTTGAAGCTAACAGCTCAGAGGAACAACAACTGCTAGTTTTGTTTATACGGCAATGTTCCAAGGATAATTTTTTTAACAGACTTGAATTTTTTTTTTTTTTAACTGTAGTCCATAGTTTGCAATTGGTGCATTTCCCCCCATATACCACTCTATTATTAATTCCTTGTAATAGTGGCATACATTTGTTCTGGTTCACAAAAGAACATTTTTATGTTTGTACTATTAATCACAGTCATTGTGCTAGTTTGGATGTATTATGTCCCCCAAAATGCCATGTTCTTTAATGCAATCTTGTAGGGGCAGATGTATTAGTGTTGATGAGGTTGGAATCTTTGCATTAAGTTGTTTCCATGGAGATGGAATTATTTCCATGGAGGCATGGCCCCACCCATTCAGGGTGGGTTTGATTGATTTACTGGAGTACTTTAAAACGGGCTGTGCACGCCCAGACCCTTGCTGCAGCTGAGAGTCACATTTTGGAGACGGTCATTGAAAGCAGACTTTTGCTGACTCTTTGGAGATACTAGCCAAGAGTTTGCCCCGAAAAGCTAAGCCTAGAGACATTTTGGAAAACACCATTTTGAAACAAACCTGGGAGCAAAGGAAGAAGATACTAGCCATGTGCCTTCCCAGACAACAGAGGTGTTTCAGACGCCATTGGCCATCCTTCTGTGAAGGTACCCTATTACTGATGCCTTAGCTTGGACACTTTTATGGCCTCAATACTGTAACTTTGTAACCAAATAAACCCCCTTTATAAAAGCCAATCCATTTCTGGCATTTTGCCTAAGGGCAGCATTAGCAAACTGGAACAGTCATTGTACACCACACTGACTTTAATTTACTGAGAAAAGTTCTTACTGTTAGCATATCATTCCCTGTGCCAGGCCCTGAGCATACTGCCTATTTTGACTGCCCTGATGTGGAAACTGAGGCACAGAGAAGATAAGTGACTTGGGTACTGGGATCCAAAACAAAAGGTTCAGGCTCTGGTTTTGAAACAACACCCTCTCCTCTTTCTGACAGGTAGGTTTAAAGAACCTAAAGCAGACACACACAAAGCAGTCTGAAGAGTGTTTCCTGGAGTGGATTCTTACAAACAATATTCCTGCTATGTGCACAATGGGAGAAAAGTGTTCCATGGTTCTATGTTGTTACCATCACCCAAATTGAAATAGGGAAGGTTCCCATTATCCCAGTGAGTTCCCTTCTGAAAATCATCTCCCCCACCCACCTCCCAAAGCAATCCCTGTTCTGATTTCTGTCACACTAGATTAGTTTTGCCCATTCTTAAAATTCACATAAATGGGAACAAACAATAAGTACTCACTGATGTCTGGCTGTGTTCACATGTCTATGAGATTCATCCATGTAGTTGTGCTCATCAGTAGTTTGTCCCTTTTAATTGCTCAGTAGTGTTCCATTGCACAACTATACCACAATTTGCTTACCTGTTCTTTTATTGATAGGCATTCTGAGTTGTGTCCAGTTTGGGGCTATTATGAAAAAAGCTACTATGAGCAATAATGTATAAGTCCTTTTGAGGACATATGCTTTAATTTCTCCCGGGTAAATATCTAGAAGTGGGATTGCTGAATGATAGGGTAGGTATATCTTAGACTTTATTAAGAAGCTGTCAAACAGTGATTTTACAACCACTTTCCAAAGGGGTAAAACCCCTTTGAAAAACTGTTAGGCAGTTTCTTAGAAAGACCTTGACCAGAGTCTGAGTTGCATATTTTAGAAACCAGCAGGAAATGGTGGCCCTTCCTTGTGTTCTCTTTCAGTAAAAGGCCTCCCTGCAACAGAGGAGAGTTCTGTTTGCTCCGTATTCTCACCAACACTTGGCGTTGTCAGTCTTTTAATTCTAGCTATTCTACAGGTGTGAGGAGGAAGAAAGATAATTTTTACCCCCACCTTCTCACCGTTCTGTCTTGGGCTCTGGGCTTTTGTAGGGATTTCTGTGGCAGCCAGCCACTTCTCAGCCAGACACCTCAGAGCTTCTATGTTTCCGCTTCCTGGCTCCCCAACTCCAGTCTTGGTCCCTCCGAATTGTCTGAGTCCTGCTCTGATATGTCACTCGCTTGTGCAAAAGCCTTTACTTCCCCATCACCCTCAGAATAAGATCTGAAATCCTTCGCTGGACTTTGAAGATCCCTGGTGGCCTGGCCTGTGCCTGCCTTTCCAACCTCACTTTCCACAGCCCCCTCACACCCCCCTGCTCCAGCCAAAGGAAACTGCTGCGAGTTCCCTGGCTGTCCTGACTCCTTTCAGGGGGCTAGGGCTGGGGGCGGAGGTTATTAACATGAGGTCGCCCCTGCGTTCATCCATGGGTGTAGCAGCTGCTGTCACTGGTATAAATCAGTTTCACAGCCATTGTGAGTTAACCCAGAGACCCAGAGTGCAAATGGGAGCTTCTAGAGGCAGGGTATTAGCAACATAACAGTTACTATCCCACTCACGTCTCCTACCCTCCCACTTATCTGCCAGATCCATCCTGAGGTAGGAATTAGGAAGTGGCACTCCCTAGCTGTGTGTTTTATTTTCAGCACAGGGCCACCATTTTCCATGCTGCCTGCCCCAGCCCCTTCCTAAAGCTCACCCTGCTGAGGTCTCTGTCTGGAAGCTGTGGGCAGTACAGATAATGGCGAGCCCTGGGCGAAGAGTGAGCTGTTTTGCCTGCTGGAAAGCAGGGGGGGCCGTGACCTCCTCCGTTGTCTAGCCATCAGAACAATGGGATTCCACCTCTGGGAACCTGTCCCTGGGGCCTCTCAGAAAGGAGCCTGGCTCACGCTGCTGTCACTGGATTCGAGCCAGACTGGTGAGGGACGCTGCCCCCATCCCACAGTCCCGCAGTCCCTGTCATATGTGTTCCAGGCTCCATGGCAGGACAGACAGGAAGCCCCAGCCCCACCCCACCCAAAATCATTTACAATGCTGTTCCTAGACTGCCTATTCTCACTGCACAGAGGTAGTAATTGATTAATTAATCGAGAAATTAAGCGATTTGGGTGCCAGGCTGTGGTTTTGAAACAGCACCCTCATCTCTTTCTAACAGGTAGGTTTGATGAACATAGCACAGACACAAACAAAGCAGTCTGAACGGTGTTTCCCAGAAGAGAGGGTTCCTACAAACACTATTCTTGCCATGTGTCCAATAGAAAAAAAAGGTGGTCAAATTTGGAAATCATTGTGCAAAAATTTAATCTATATTAAAGGCCCTGAGAAGTCCTGTACTCAAGAAAACATTTTAATGCAGGATTTCTCACATTTAATTTTGACTTGATGGGATAGCTCAGGGAAACCAAAACAAACACTCCCAGGTCAGAGAGGCCAGCAATAAACTTGAACCTTCCCCAGTCTCAGGAGTCCCTGGAGATTCTGCTTCTGACAGGGGGAGACTGAGGGTCAGCTCAGAAGAGAGGAGGCTCTGAGCAGCCAGTGAGGGGGCAGACCAGGCCCCAACCCAGAGGAGAAACAGAACTACTCAGCATTTAGTTGGTTCTTCACCACAGCTCTGGGTGTTAGAAGAAAGTGCCAAGTCATGGTACCCACCCTCAGAAAGAAAGATAACTCCTCTCTTGATATTCAGCAACCCCTGAGCACTTAGGAATTTAGCTTTCACAGTCTCCATACTCCAGGGAAGCTGAGGCCCTGGGAGGCTGGCAGGTGGTGTCATTTGCCTGGGACATGCATCTGAGGCCACCTCACCTGGTGGGGCTGAGGAGCAAAAGCCCCCAAGCAGTGCCCAGGCCTAGCCCCGCACCCACCTGCGTCAGCATCTCAGTGTGGCTTCCCTGCCTCTTCCCCACACATTCTGGGTGGTGAAAAGACCTTCTTGGTGAAGAGTGGCCCTATCTGAGCTCTCTCTTCTGATAATCCCAAGGAATGGAAGGCTCTTTATTAAAACTGGCTGCCCAGTGGGTCCTCAACAAATCACCCAAATTTGACAGGAGCATCTTACTAACCAGAGGCTCACTCAAATACCACAGTGGGAGGCGGGCCTAGGTATTATTGGCACAAACAATAACATTGAAGGGGGCTAGAGGGATGGCATTTAGGGGAGCCCAGAAAAAGAGCTAGCCAATCAAGAAGCAGGGACCCTCTGATGAATGTCAAGGAGTGAGTATTCTCAAAATCTGAGAGCCCATGGACATTCCAGAGAAGGAGAACGTTTTGATATACCAGAACTAACAAGTGTATCTTTGGAACTTGGAAAAAGCAGTTGAAGGATCAATAAAAGCGTGTACTACTTTTAGAGAGGTAATAAAGATTTCATCAGCACAAGATGTAATACAGCCCGATGACGTAATAAATAGGTTTGAAGAATCTACATCAATAGGCAGCTGGAGACTCAGTCATGGAACATACATTTAGGTGAGTGAGGGATGTCTGGGATTCAAAATGTTCAGTGTGAGCTGCTCTAGAATTTCACAAGATGACTTTAAGTCCAACGTTCAATGCAAATCCATCATATTTACAAACATGGTTCTTTTTTTAAAGATGCTTCTTCCTTGCCCTCCTCTTCCACCCTGACAAGTTTTTGATTTCTTTATACTAGTCACCACAGGAAGCATCATTTGATGGAAAGGACCACAGGCTTAAGGACCACAGAGTCAGTTTAAATCCTGGTTTTACCTCTCATGGGGGTGACTTCAGGCAAATTACAGAACTCTGTTCAAAAAGGATAATAACATCAAACTACATTTTTATGGCTCAGTGTGAAAATTTATGTAAATTTTATGTTAAGTTTATGTAAATTTACAACACACAGTGGATGCTCAATAAAATTGGCTCCTTTCCCTCCCCTCCTCAGATCATAGAGAAGCAATCTGCTTTTCCAGAGCAGGTCAAAGCACAGACAGATGCTGGCTAGGTGGAGTGACAGAGAAAAGTTAAACCAAAATTACTCCTCAGTCATGCTTTCTTGCTTCTCATTTTCTTGACCTCTCCACCTGCGTAATTGGACTTCATGGGGAGGCAGCCCCTCCTTGCAAATTCCACCCCTCGAGAAGACCTACATGTAAGACTACATCCACTTGGCTAAAATGCCTGATCAAACCTGAAACGTTTAAGAAAAGGAAACTGTAAATAAATTAAAACGTTTGAACAGCTCCTTTTCCTTCTCTACCTCATTCCCTATTGCATGCCTCTTTGTTAAAACACAGTCTCCCTTAGCATTTGTAGTTTCTTTGAACAAATATGTGAACGCCCAGCTCCAGGAGCCAGTGGGAGCAAGAAGCACAGTCCTGCCCTCCTGGCACTCACAACCCAATGGAGAAGGAAGAAAAATGAGCGTTTATGATGTAAAAAGCTGCCTTTTCCTGTAAACATATACGGATTTCTGAGGCAGGCAGAAGGCCTGGGGCAAGCAACCGGCTAAGAACTTACCAGTATTTATCAACACAAGATAAAGATGCTGGGGTCAGAGGCGGCAGGAAGTGGGGTAAAGAGCCAGGGGAGATGGGATTGATCAGGGGGTGAAAGAGGCAAGAGGGAGGACACACTGCGAAGAAAGGCGAGAAGGCAGACCCCTGGGAAGGGCAGAAGACCAGGGCCTGGCCAACTCCAGACCCTTGGGCTAAAATTCAAATCGTGCTGAAGGCAGGACAAGAGCAGGAGAAACCCGGCCTCCCTGAGTCTGCCTGGGGGGCACATTCACCTCTCAGCATCTGTAAGGCCCCAATCCTCTGCTCCCTGGGGGGGGGGGGTGGGGGAAGTTCCATCCTTTTTTTTTTTCAATCTTTTTTTATCTTCTCCAGGAGACAGCTGCCTAAAGTCACCATCCCCCCAAAATGGTGATTTGAATGTAAAAAGGGACCTTGGAGAAAGAAAAGAAAAGACATCTCCAGGGCAGGCCACCTAACTCCTCCCTTCCCGCCCCCCAGCATCCCTGCAGAGTGAGCCTCCCCACCCTGTTTGGAACCCCAGGCAATCAGCTTTGCTGTTTTAAATGCCCTCCTTCGTCCTAGGAGAGTGACCCTCCTGAAGCTGCCCTCCCCAAACCCCCTCCCCTCCCCTCCCCCACCCTTCCCTGCTCCCGGGAGGATGGATGCGTAACAAGGTGTCCGAGTTGTCCCAGTTTGCCAGGACTGAATATGTCAGCACTGAAAGTCCCATGTCCCAGGAAGCTACCCCCTCGGTTCCGGGGGCCGCACCAGCTTTGGGTTTTCCAAGGGCTCCTCTCAGCACCCAGGGGTCCTACCCTCTCATGCTGGATTAACCTTTGCTCCAGCGCCCCCTCACCATTCCAGAGGGAGCTCCTGGGGGTGCTCCACCACCAGCCCCCTTCCCACCCCGACAGCCACGTGTGAATGTCTGTGTCATCCTGGCCCCGCCCTGTGCCTGGGGAAAGGAAGGGGCGGCTTTTACTGGGGACTATGAGGAAAATGAGCAACAAACAAATGGTGGATCTGGGATGAAATCCCAGGCCCGGCAAACTCCAGAGCCCCTTCTTTGAAAAATAAGAAAAGGTATATGTGGGTTAGGGGGTGACAAGTCCTTGGACAGTTGGATAATAAGGCCTGGGCCCCCTCCTGGGCCCTCAGGCAGACTACAGGGCTGTCCACAGCTCTACTCCTTCTCCCCCACTCCTGGAGAATTAGAATGGGTGGGTGGATGGTGGGGGGCTGGCACATATATCTTTAGAAAGCTCTCCAGGTGGTTCTGACACATCTGCCACCCCCACCGGCCCTCTGGGAACCACTGGGAAGAGCTTGCGCTTAAGCACTGGGGGATGGGAAAGAAGACGGTCTTGAGCTTTTGCTCAACTCCTAGATCTATAAATCTCTCAAGAACATTCCTCCAGCTGCCTTGAGGTCAGAACTCCTCACTTGTTCACCTCCGTCCAGGATGGATTAGCCTGGGAAGGCGGCATATTTCACAGACAGCTGTTCACAGCCTCATCAGAAACACGAAGCTGTGTTACACGGGTTTTTCTCTGGGTGTAGCTTGAAGTATACACCAAGGCCCATATGGAATCCCTGAGCCTTTAAAAGTCAGAGTAAAAGGCTTAGTCTCTCCAACAAAATAATCTGTTTCTTACTCTACTTGTGAATGCATCAATGCTTGATTTACTTTGAAATTTTTAGGAGCGCTTGGAACACATGAGCCACCGGCAAAGGTTTAGGGCATTGCTAGATGGTTGGGGACCTCAAGCCCAAATTTCCCAAGAATATCTCTTATGCCCAGTTGTAAAATGAACACACTCTAGTCCTTTCGGTAAGTCCAGGAAAGTATTTCCTTAATATCCCTTAATCTCTTTTAGTTATAAAATGAAGAAATCTCTGGTATTTTCTATAATTCAAAGACGTATTTCCTTGGGCTTCTGAGAGGAGAGAAAGGAGGCAGTCTTTTGCTCACTTGCCGTTGCCTACTTGACTTTCTGCCAGGAACTCTCATCCAACCATTAATTCCCACTGATCTGAGTCAGCCTTGGCCTCTGAGCCCCAGGCGTCCTGCTCGGCCTTCACTTGGCATTTATCGAGTATCTACTGTGTGCCGAGCACCTGCCAAGAGTATATCAGGCAAATGTGTTCCTTGAGGCCCATCCGTGCCAGTCTCTTATGTATACTTGAATCCCCCAGATTGGTCCCAGTGCCTGTACGTGGTCAGCACTCAAAGTGTGTTTTATTATTGAACTTAACATTACGTCACTTAACTTTCAATAACCCTGAACTGGGCGTCTCTCCATTTAACAGGTGAAGCTCTGGAAGGTTCACTGACTTTTCCCGAGTTGTGCAGGCAGAAAGCGACACTGCAGGATCTCCCTGCTCTATCTAAGCTCCTTCCCATGCGACTTTAGTTTTCTTGGGTGAGTGACTTTCCTCATAGGCTAAACATGTGCAGGACACTAATGTACAAGATGGACAGGTGAAGAAACACCTTGATCTCTGGGTGACAGCTATCATCCAGTGGGCTGTGCTGCTGGGAAGGGCAGCTCAAAAGAGGGTGGGTCACCTCAGCATGGGGCGTGCTGTCAGGTCAGTTTTCCTGGAGGGCATGACCCTTGAATTGGGTCCTCAAAGGTGATTGAGGTCTCTAGGCAGCTGTGGGGGGCACGAGGCAGCTTGGTTTGCCTGGGGACTGGGTTGTGTGGAGGGGCGGAGGAGTGGGTGGGAGTTGGCAATGCAAACCAAAGAGTCCTCCTTGCCCTTCATCTGCCCAATCATTTGACCTTGCAAAGATATCTCTCCCTCTGCAGCCTTAGAAAGGGATTTTGCCAAATCACCTGCAAGTGGCAGGAGTCTGCAAGGAGGGGATTCAAGGGCAGGAATTTATAGAATGGAATCTGGAAGGATTTAATTTTGCAGCTTTTTGTTATTCATAAACCTCCTTCCTCTCTGTGAGTGCTTCTCCGCTTGCAGCTGAGTGGAAGTGCCACCTTCCTCTCCTCATAGGCCCCTCACACCTTTGGCAGCTCACTGGGATCACGGCCTGAGCAGCACCCACATGGATCTTCCCACCGTAAGGGGGAGGGGTTGAACAGATGGCAGGTTGGGGAAGGATGGGCAGTGTGAAGAAGTTTAACTCTATGCCCTTCTCTGGAAACTGCAGTCAAGCTCCTGGAGTACATCATATCTGCCAGTACTGCTACCTCTTTGAATTAGCCCTTGGTGTGAAAATGGCTCTGGCAAAAACACAGAGGAAAAGAACTGCAGCGCTGCTTACTGGAAGGTTTGGCTGGGTGAACAGAGCTCTGCCCTTGGTGGGCGGGGCAAATTCCCAGGATTCCTAGCCTTGCAGACCATTTTGGAGCTTTGAACATTGCTGCTATCCCTTCTTTCCCTGTGCTCCCTCTCTCCCAACACCCCCGACTTGGCAGGGTGGGGGGAGGCTTCATCCATAGCTGCTGAGCAAGAGCCCCTGCTCTTTGTGTGTAGGCCGATCTGATCCAGGTTTCCTCTGCTGCCCTGGAGAACGTTCCTTGGAGGGTGTCCTCCTCGCGTGTCCAAGCTTTGAGGCTGAAGGTGGAGTTTGGGACTTTCAACCTCTGCATTCATTTCAACTCACCCTCAGATGCCTTGCTTCTTGCCTTCCTGGCTCCCTGTGAAGAGGCACAGGCCTCAAATGCGCGAGTAAGGATGTGTCAAAGGAGAAGTGATATATGGGTTGGTTTGACTGGCTTGCTTCTTGTATTATTATGTTATTCGCAGTTCCTAAGTCTGCTGCCTTATGAATGAGCATGAATCAGATAAGAAGGAAGTTTTCCTGGGAGTCCCCCCTTTTCCCCCAAAATAAAAGCACTACAGCTGCTGTCTCTTTGGCATGTGCCATTCCTCCTCGACTGTGACTGACGCTCAAGAAGCTATACCTGGTGGAGTCCGAAAGGCCCAGGGTCCCAGACCCCCGGGCACTCTGCCCACTTTCTAAGTGACATGGGAATTTTGAATTAACTAAACACACACACACAAACCAAAAAGCAAAACACTGGTATGAGTCACGCACTTTGAGGGAGGGGTAGGAGGCAATCCTCTCCACTCCTTCCCCTCACCTCCAGTTCTCAAGGGCTAAACTGGTCCTCTCTGCAAAGCAGGATTTTCTTGGTTGTGCCTGAACTCAGGTCCCCTTTGGGGCTGGCTCTGAAGAGTATTCAGCAAACCAGACCTGCTAGCTCTGTGTGTGGTGAAACCATGCCAAGGGGGATTAACTCAGTGGAGCTGGGATGTGAAGAGCAGACTGGAAGCCTCTTCAGCCGGGGGGTGAGCTGCAGCTGAGGGTTCTGGTTCCCAAGGGCCCCTGAAGCTACTGCTGACCTCCGCTGCAGGCCATTTGGGAGTTGCCTTCCTCTTCGTCCTCCCCAGGACCCTTGGCTCTGCCAGTAGTGGTTTTGGGCTGGCCCAGCTGCCCTGTGCTCTCCCTGCTACAGAACCACCTGCCCTCCCTCCCACCTGGGCTCTCAGCAAAGGCCCAGAGGACGCTATGTCGCTATGTCACTTAAAATTCATGCAGAATGCGTTGGTTGAAAGGCTGCATCCCTCTTCCTGCTGTTTAGTGTCCTCTAGAGCTTTTGCCATTGTTTGGTGGAGGATTTTACTAAAGATCTCTCTTCCAAGAGGTTGCAACCACAGAAAAGGAAGTTTTCTGGGAAGTTTGCAATCCTGCACCTGTTAGAGTCCAAAAAGCCCAGGGTCCCAGACTCCTGGGCACTGTGCCCACATTCCATGTGACATGGGAACCTTTGAATTAAAAAAAAAAAGTTTGAACCTCCCGTGTGCTCTTTCTATGGAGAGAAGGAGACTTGAGGTGACCTGGTTTTACATCTTCATTCTGTGGCTGGGAAAAGGGAAGTCAGGCAAGGACAGTGTCATGTCACATAGTTAGCTCACAGCTGGACCAGGACAGGCCCCCAGTCTCCCCACAGGGGACCTCAGGGACCCCTTCAAGGCACTACCAGCTTGTCTCTTACGTTTTCTGTGTTAGCCATCACCAGTAACTGAATTGACGTCTATCTTTACATGATCATCCTGTGCCTTCCTCCACCCACACATGCACTAGCACCTGAGTTCCTTACTACAGGGACTTGGTCTCATGCCTAGAACAGTGTCCGACACACAGTAGGACCTCAACAAATATTTGTTGGTTGATTGACAGACTCTGAGCCCCGTGAACTTTCCATGACTCTGACCTGCCTTTCGTAGCCTTGTGAGCCACGTGTCCAAGAAGAAACTCCAAACTGGAAACGGCTCAGGTAAACGACAAGGCTTATCCTTACCAGTCTCGTTTACTTAAATGGACTGGGTTAGTCACAAATTGGACAAATAAGGAGAACATGCAGTGAATCACTCTCTTCGCACCTACCTTTGGCACCCAGGGAGTTACCTCACCCCTCCTCCAGGCAGGAAGAGCTCTAGATTATTCACCTGCCAGGGGAAAGGGGAGCCTGGCTGCAAGTTCTTGCTGGATGTCCAAGAGGCAGTGGAAGAAACCAAAAAGTGGGCAGCAGAACATGTGTAGCAAGATCCCATCGTGTAACAAAGGACATATGTACAGTCTGTGTCTATGGGCAGATGTAAAGGGCCTCTGAAATACACATATTCCAAGGAGTGCCATTAACAGTGGATGCCCCTAGGGGAGAGGATTGGCTTTGGGCTGTGGGTGTTCAAGGAGAGAGACTCGGTATGCTATAAATTTTATAGCATTTACATTTGAATGAAAAACTATTATGAATAATTTTTTAAAAATAATTTTTTCCTAAGAAACCAAAATGGCCTTGATGTCCCCATCTCCTTCCTCCCCTGCTCCACCACCTCCCTCTTCCTTCCTATTCTACCTGGGCTGTAGGTAGACCGAGGAATTCAGAAACGTGGCCTGAGCCTTAGAGAAATGGTTGACTTCAAAATACAGAAGAAGGTCTAGGTTTCAAAGGTTTAGACCCTGGAGCAATGAGGTCAAAGGCTGCACTGACCAAGGAGCCAATGGCTTGCTGGGTTCCAAGGACACAAATTGCCCGTCCAACCCCAACCCACCATCTCCTTGTTTTCTATCCACTTCCCCAGGCCTTCACTCTCTGGAGATACAAGCCTTAAAGTCCTTTAACGTCTAAAGTGGCACTGTCTTCTCCTATCAGCGAACACTGCACTAACAGCATGCAATGCGGCAGCACTTCCCAAACTTTGGGTTGTATCCCAATCCCCCTGGGGGGGCTTTTGCTATGATTTGCACCTGACTGAGACTCCTCGGTGTCTACATCCAGCCCAGGAAGTGTAGGCAGTGAGAGAGAAGAGAAGGAGGAGGAGGAGGAGGAGGAGGAGGAGGGGGAAGAGAGAACAGAAGTGGGATCAGCATAGCTGTCACAGGATGAACTTGTTTTAAAAACCAACTGAATTTATTTATCATTATTATCATTATTATTATTTTTATATTTAAAAGGTAAGTTCCCAGGTGATTCTGATGTCTCCTAAGCAGAGATTCAAGGCCATGTGCCGCTCTATCCAAGCTGGGCATGAAGTTTCCCCACCGCCTGTTTCCATTATTAGATTGAAAAAACGTGAACCTCCTTCAGGAAGGGCAAGAAGTGCTGGAGGGCAGCATGACAGGAGCAGGGCTCTGCAGCTTTGACATGACATTAGAGGCCAATTTTTGACACCATTTCTCAGCCTAGGGAACTCACTCCTGACAGGAAGCTGGTTGTTGCCTGGGGTTTTCCTGGTCTGATGGGGCTGTGCTGACAGCAGATTCCAGGGCCCTCTGCAGGGAGGGGCACTGCCTGCCCCTGAGGCTGGGGCAGTAGGACGGAGGGGCAGTAGGACCGAGGACCAGGACCGCAGAAGCCGCCCCCGGGCTTCAACTTGGCCACCTGGGGATAGATCTGAGGTCCGAGGACAAAGGAGAGATTCAAAGGAAACAAACAAACAAACCGAGGGGGGAGGGTGGAGAGGGCGGTGGGAGGAGTGAGACCTGAAGGACCGGTCACCCCCAAACACTTTCCCAGAGAGCGGCAGAGCCTGAAAGTCCAGTTTGGTGAATGGGTGGAGAGCAAAAGAAAATTTCTCTTCAGCAAAGTGAACATTGAAGTAAGCAGGGAGATTAATTATTTCTCCCTCAGGTAGGGAAGCTGCTTTGGTATGGCATAGTCAAGATCGTCCTAATTTAAAAGGCTTCTTTTTAGATTGCAATTTCAGGAGAGGGGACAGAAAAAGTTCTCCCAAGAACTTCCTCTGGGAGTGGCCTCTGAGTATGGAGAAGGCGCCCCCCAGTTTGTGGGAGGCCGGGGTGTGCTCTGGGGGAGCCCCTGCCCCTGGCTGTGTGTGTCCGTGTCCAGAGATGTCAGCGAGGTCCCATCCCTTCTGAGGATGAGGACAGCCAGGAGCCCCGAGAACTTCCTAGGGTTTGGGTAGAACAGGGACCTGAAGCTCTTCTAGGCAAGGCTGAACAATCTGCCCAGTGGCCTTTCCTTGTTTCTGGAAAACAACTTTGCCATGAGGGGGTTGTTTGCTTTACAAGGCTGGGGACCCTTACTCTACAGGGGAGACATCTTTCTGGCTCACAAGGGCCCTTTCTCTGTTCATCCCAGTGAGGCCCTCCCTACTTAGCTCTTCTCCAGATGCTCGGGGCCACGTGTTCACCCAGCACCTTTGTGTGAAGTGCTGACTCCCACCAGCCTCCCTTCTGGGCTCCCCACGAGGCAGTGCTCACCTGAATCCACTCATGCCCAGCAGCAACCAGCGCTCTAGCCCAACCCACCCGCCCACAGCTGTGCTTGGCCTCCACGGCCTTCGCACCCTCCTCCTCTCTGCTCCTCCCGCGTTGCTCATGTCCACTCACCATGCTGCCTGGGTCACAGCTCTCCTCCTCTCCAATCAACCGACCTTGCAGCTTCTTTGCCTGCCTCAGTCTCTTTCCTCACCAAATACCTCTGGAGAATCTTAAGTAGAAATTTTGATCCTGTCACCCCCCTGCTTACCAGCCTTCAATGGATCCCCTTGCCCCCAGGATATAGTCGGAGTGGCCCTGGTGATCCAGCTCCCTCTGCTCCCCTGCTCCCCACCCCCTGCCTCCCAGCCTTGAACCTCAGGCTCCAGAGACAGAACTCACAGGCCCCTGAACCTGCTCAGTTTTCAGCCAGACCTTGGCTTGGTGGCCTCTTAGATTAGAACACCCTTCACCCATTGCCTTCTTGACAAAAGTTTACCTCTTCAGTGTTGCCAGAGTTAACCACCCAATGGCTTGGGTGATGACTTCCGTTTGTTCTTAACTCATCTCTATGCATTATAATGATTTATCTTCACGTCCACCTCCCCTGGTATACTGTGAACTCCTTCAGCACTTCTCTGTCCCACCCAGGTCCTAGCGCAGGGTGGGATGCACAGCTGATACTCAATGAATGAGAAAGGGAGGGAGGGAAGTGGGGAGAGGAAGAGAGGGAGGTACTGGGTCAGATGCTGAAACTTGAGAGTGAAAGCTTTTCTAAGGCAAAAGCTGTATCTGAGGTTCAGAGCGAGGTCTAGGGTGAGGCAGGGGAGACCCCTGCTCTCAGATTGGTGCCTGTGCACGGTTGGCACCTGACACTGAGGCCTTCTTAAATTCTGCACCCTAGGGTGCCTCTCTTCCCTCACCTGAGCCCTGGCCCTGCTGAGGCTTCATTCTGGTTCCTCACAGTCATGGCCTCTTACTGGTTTATAAATTCAGTGGGTACAGCTGGGCGTCCACTGTGTTAGCTCTGTCTTAGGCATTGGGCAGACAGGCTATGACTGTGGGTGAGAAAAACATCAGCCTACCCTTGGAGAACTTGCAGACAAGGAGGAGAGACAATCAAATAATAGGTCAGATCACATTTAATCACAAATCATTGTATGGTCTATAAAGGAAGGGGACACGTGGTTCTTAAACAGCAGCCAGTCAATGAAAGATGTGCCTTCCCCAGAGAAGGGAATCTAGAGCCAGCACCAAACAACTCAACCAAACAATAGCTCTTTTTCACCAGGCCCTTCTCTACCCTCTGGTCCTCTATTTGGCCCACTGTCTGCCAGGTTCTGTTTTCTGACCACGGAACCCAACCTTCCCACAGCGTTTGCTTAAAGGGCTTGGCCAGGTTTATCTTAGCACAGGGGCACCCCAACTAAAGCAACGTATTGGTGTGACTTGGCCCTTCCTGTGTAGAGTTCAAGGCAAAGAACTCTCCAGAAAAGGGAAGGCTCAGTTACTGCTTTATCTTTGTTGTCTTGTGTTTTTTCTCTTTCCAGGACAACCACCTCAAAGCTCAGATGAGCTCATTGACTCACCTGGGCAGGTAAGTGCAGAACCTGGACAGGGATTTAAAGGGAGTGAATACAGGTTGGAGAAAATGATGTCATTGCTGGTGCTGAGAGCAGGAGCAGCAAGTCTCTAAGTGACCCCTCTTTCCCAAAGCCCATTCAACATTCACTCTGACCGTGGCACATCCAGAAGCTCCTGAGCAGTGTGTATGTCACAATTTTGCTGAAACGCACAGACCCATAAAATTACCGACAAGAACAATGGTAAAGGTTCGTGGCAATAGCTTTCCTGAGAGAGTGGTATGAATAATGAAAGTGTCAAAGAGCCTCTCATGGGCGCTTACGAGAAGAGGGGCTTATGCCACCCATGCCCCCAAATCCTGCATGGCCCATTTGTTTTTTTATTATTAAGGTACAATATGCAACAGACATTATTAAAATACATCTATACATACATTTAGAAGATGGCACATATCACGAGGATGAATTTTCACCAGTTGCAAAACAGAATATTCTCAGAGCCCCCAAACCCGCTGTGTCCCTTTCTGGTCACTACCTGCCTTCCAAAGGTGACCACTATCCTCACTTCTACCAGCATAGACTAGTTTTGCATCCCCAGTTTTAACCCCATTGGCATTGGGGTCAGTGGTTGTCAGCAGACAAGAAAGCTTGTGCTAGCTGATACCCGGTTAAACTTTAAGAAATTCCTTCCAAGATGGATCAGTCGCACCAACTGAGTGTCGAGAAAATCTCTCTGGTAGGCCAATTTAGTGACCAGCAGAACAAAGAAGGAAGCAAGTAGGCAACATTTTTTTCTGATGGTCATGTTTGTACTCAGGGCAAATCTACAGTGAAATATCATTCATAGTTAGTGCCTGAAAAGAATGTTGCATAGTTTAAACACTATTTGGTTCTAATATGGCAAATGTCAGTTAAGAGTAAAGCCTTTTAAAAATACTAGCTCCCTTGACCCCGCTGCACTCTAGAGATAAGCAGACGAAAGGAAATAGTCCCATAAAGTCCCACCATGAGTCAGAGGAAACCTGGAGGAGCAGCCAGGGCCCAATCTGGCTCTCAGCTCATCCTGCGCCACCTGCCATCCATGGGGACATTCCCAGGGGCTGCAGCCCTTTCATATTCACAGGTTTCATTTGCCTGCAATGAGCTCCTGGAACTTTCCGCCGGGAGGCCTCAATGGTGGCAAATCTCAGAGCTTTAAAGAAGTATTGGATTATGGGAGACAGCCAAGCACTGTAGCTGCACGTGAGAATTGATGGTCTAGTATGCTCAAATGACTCGTAGAAGACTTCTTTTGGAAATTCCTTTGGAGCCAAATGATAAGCCTCAGTTCTTTTATCTTACGGTTGTGGTGAAAGATATGGGTATACGTCCCATTTGACTACCCACCATTTTCCTCACATGTTCCCATCAAAGAACAAAGCCCCAGCCAGCTATCACTAAGCACATGGGAAATGTTCACAGAACAGATTTCCCTGAAATCCCAATCACCATTTATTGAACCTAAGCACCAGGATATAGTTTAAATTTTTTTAAAATTCAGTTTTATTGAGATATATTCACATACCATGCAGTCATACAAAGCGTACATTCAATTTTTCACAGTACCATTATATAGTTGTGTGTTCACCAAAATTAATTTTTGAACATTTTCATTACCACACACACAAAAGTAATAAGAATAAAAATTAAAGTGAAAAAAGAACAATTAAAGTAAAAAAGAACACTGGTAGTCTTTTTTTTTTTTTTTTTGCCCCTGTTTTTCTACTCATCCATCCATACACTGGACAAAGGGGAGTGTGATCCACATGGCTTTCCCAATCACATTGTCACCCCTCATAAGCTACATTGTTATGCAATTGTCTTCAAGTTTCAAGGGTTCTGGGTTGTAGTTTGATAGTTTCAGGTATTTACTGCTAGCTATTCCAATTCACTAGAACCTAAAAAGGGTTGTCTATATTGTGCGTAAGAGTGCCCACCAGAGTGACCTCTCGGCTCCTTTTGGAATCTCTCAGCCATTAAAACATTTCATTTCCTTTCATAGCCCCCTTTTGGTCAAGAAGATGTTCTTCATCCCACGATGCCGGGTCTACATTCCTCCCCGGGAGTCATATTCCACGTTGCCAAGGGGATTCACTCCCCTGGGTGTCAGATCCCACGTAGTGGGGAGGGCAGTGATTTCACCTGCCAAGTTGGCTTAGCTAGAGAGAGAGAGCCACAGCTGAGCAACAAAGAGGCATTCGGGAGGAGACACTTAGGCACAACTATAAGCAGGCCTAGCCTCTCCTTTGCAGTAATAGTCTTGCCAAGGGCAAGTCCTGTGGTAGAGGGCTCAGCCCATCAAACCCCCAGTCCCCTATGTCTGTGAGTGCATCAGTAACCATCAAGGTGGGGAAGCCCAACACCCCTGCATTCTCCACCAGCTCCTCAAGGGGGCTCTGCATAGTTTTTTCATTTTTTTTTTAATTAACTATTAACTGTATCAAAATAAAAAAAAACTTACAATAAAAAAAAAACACTTCAAACAAACCAAAACAAGGGAATAAGAAAGAGGCAACTAACCTAATATAACTACTTTACTTCCAACATGTTCCTAGTCTACCCTAAGAAAGTAACCTAATATAGTAACATTTCTGTGAACTTGTTTCTACCATACCCACCAGAAACTAACAAACCTTAGTCATTCCTGGGCATTCCCAGAACGTTAAATTTACCAACGGTAGCTTGTCTGTTCTTACTGGGTTATCATTCCCCCTTCACTAATTGCTCTCTATCGCTAGGTCCCTAAAAGATAGGAATGATTTTTGCCATTTTATAGATGGGAAACTGAGAAGTGAGTGACTTCCCCAAAGTGACCCACTTAGTAAATAGCAGAGTTGGGATCTGAACCAGATCTCTTGGGTCCAGCACCCATGCTCCCATCCACCAGCCTCTTCCCACATCCTCAGAGAGGCCCTGTAGGGGCACCTGCAAGGCAGTGATGTGAGGGCTCCTTGAGCACCTTCTCAGGAGATGGTTGGAGGTGTTGGGTGTAAGATGTGAGCAAATGGAGCAGAAGGGGTGGGCCATGGTGTGGCCTCAACCTCCCTAACCCTCTCACCAGGAACTGTACTATTAAAGAAGCAAAAAACTTCAGCCCTGATGGGAACGTAGAGGCCATTGAGTCCCACCTCCCTTGTATGAATGAGGAAGCAGATGTTCACAGAGGTTGTGTAACTGCCCATGCCACCCAGGACAGGACGGTGAGTCTTTGGCCCATGAATTCAAAGCCTCTGGTCTTTCCCCAAAGTTTTGTGCCCTCCCTTTGCTAGTGCTCTGCAGATGTGGGGACTGAATGTCTCGCCCCCTTTCTGTCTGGCCTCCCTTGCAGCTGGATGGCAGGTTTTATGGGGATGGAGGACATATCTGTACAGGTGGCCACAGGAGGAAAGTGCTCCCAAGGTGGAGCTGGAAAGGAGTTGCTGGGACCCCAAGACAGAGCCTCCCAGGCCCTCATTCTCCTGCTGGGCTTCATTGACCCTAGAGAGAGCTCTGGGCACAGTGTGGCCCCTTAGCCTTTCTCGGAATGAACAGGGCCTGCTGCTGGTCAGAGAGCACCTTCCTTCTATCTAAGTGTTGAGCAAACATTATCTCGGAGAGATGGACACCAGGAATCCCCAGTGGGAGGGAGATAATCTTCCAAAGACTTTGGCCAAGGGTGAGATCTCAGACCTTGGAAACAAATGCATTTTATACATCCAATAAATCAGACTCAACCTCACTATTTCCATACTCTCAGGTGTCATGGAACCCTGCTTTGCTTACTCCATTGGATGAGGAAGCAGAAATAGCGGCATCACTGGGTTCGGTGATCTGCTTCAGTCTCCCAGCCAGATAGGGATGGTGTCGAAGTGAGGACCCACCGTGCTGAGTCACCAGGCTGCTGTGCAGCCTGCAGGCCCCCACCCCCCTCGGCCCTCTGGCCAGGATGCACTGCCACCTGAGAAGCTGCCTCGTCTGGGCTCTGACTGAGAGCAATAATAATGGCACCCACTTCCCCTGTTTACAAGTCTTCAGTCATGTCACCCTCTCCACAGCCCTGAAGTTACATATGACTATTAGTCCCAGGCAGAGGTGGCCACGGTTGCACAGCTCATAAATGGCAGTGCTGGCATAGTCTAGCTGCCACT
Source organism: Choloepus didactylus (assembly GCF_015220235.1). Taxonomy (NCBI): domain Eukaryota; kingdom Metazoa; phylum Chordata; class Mammalia; order Pilosa; family Megalonychidae; genus Choloepus; species Choloepus didactylus. Next base: position 166,324,487 of record NC_051309.1, on the reverse strand, counting down.
GGGGGGCAGGCGCCCAGCCCGTCCATCGCCCCAGCATCCCCCGAAGTATGTCGGGCCCTGTGTGCCTCAGGAGGTGGGGGTCGTGTTTGAGATGCCCTGGTGGCTGCTTCTCCCAGCCCTCAGTACCTGAAGCTTTGGCTTTGGGTATCCAGGACAGTCCTGGGAAGGAGCTGCCTCCCAGCAGGCCTGAGGGTTGGCAGGGCTGTGGCAAGTCCCGCGTTCTGCAGAGTAAAGCATCGGCTTGGTGCTGGGCACCCAACGCTCGCTTTACCTGTGTTCTTTGTCTCTTTTCTGGTCTCTGAGGGCTCTTTCCTCCCGGATGCCCTTTGCTCCCTCCTTGGGGCCCTCAGCTGGGAGCCCTGAGTGCCACAACCTTCACCTACTCTGGCCAAGCCCAGGCAGGGGCAGAGACCCAACAGCCAAGGAGAGGCTTTGGCAGAGGGTCTTTGATAATGTGCTCACCTAGGGTACAGGGGATCCCCAAATCATCCACCTTCCTTCAATTCTATCAGCCCATACTTGTTGAGCACCCCTTCCTGCAGCTGTGCTGGGTCCTGGAGGGCTCTACAGATGAAGGACCACTTCCCCCAACACACACACACACACACACACACCCCGAAGAGGTTAGACACAAACAACTGCTCTGCAAGGCCAGTGGGGGTCAGTTTATAACTTGAAGTGCTGGGAGAGCTCAGGGGAGGGAAAGATCTAAAGCAAGGGGTCAGAGGAGAGTTTATGGAGGGAAAGAAGTATTTGAGCTGGACTTTGAAGGATGGTTGGGATGCTGAGAACCATCAGATAACACAAGCCTGGACACTCCATTTGAGAATTCCTGCAAGACTCGGAGCTTACCAGAAGGACAGTCAGCCAAATGTTTCTCTGGTGCTCACTGAGAATCTACCAGAAGGTGACAAATCCAACGGGAATAAGCATATTATGTACAGGTCAACAGTGGGCCCTACATCCAGGAGATGCTCAGTGCATGTTCTTTGGTGGGAAGATGATGATGAAGCTTTTTCTCACCATTAAGGTACAGCTGGGCCTCCCAAGGGATGGCCCCTGCAAGAGAAAAGTGGCTTAGGCCACTTGATCAACTCGGCAACTGAGTCTGGGCAATCATCTCACAGGTTCAGAGTCTTCTGGGTAGGAAGCAGCTTTGACGTGAACTCATCTTGTAACCCAAAATGTGCCTTCATTTTGCTTTGGAACAATAGAGACCAAGATTCTTTTTCCACCTGAGAGGCTCTCACTAATGGAAGGTCATGATCATGTCCACCACCAGGTTCTTATTAAACTTTTCAGTTTAAACCATCTTGGTGGCCTCGGCTGCTCTTCCTCAAACACGGTGACCAGATCCCTGGCTGTCCTGGTCGTGCTCCAGTTCCTCAAGTTTCCTCCTGAAAGGTTATTCCCAGGGCTGAGGACTGTCTCCAGTGTGGACTGACCAGTCGGGCTCGTTCTGGGCACTCCTGCTCCATGAATGGCCAAGATGGTGCTAGGCCTTTTGGCAACCACATGAAACCACTGACTCACAGGCTCCCCTTTCACTTCTCTCAGAATTAACTCCTCCACCGAAAAGTGGGATGACAAGTTTCACCTTCCACCTGGTCCCTAGGCTGGAGAGAGTGTGGTAACTGTCTACAAAGCCCAGAGCTTCTTGGGAGAAAAGCACTACACAGAATTCAACCCATTATTAGCTGGTTGAGTTAAGCACCTTATCTGGCTGCTTATCTAGTGACTCTTACTTCTATTGTATTGAAGTTGAACTTGAACTTGGGAGTAGGAGGCCCTGTGGGGGTGGGGAGGCTGTTCTGCTGTCTTGTCTCTCAGCAGTCATGAAGAAACCTGCCTGGCAGGCAGCCCACCTCTTTCCCCTCCTCACTGGGGATGAATCAGCTGGTGGGAACCACTAGGGCCTTGGGAAAGAAGAAAATAAAGCTGACCAGTGCTTGAGGGTGATGTCTCCACTCAGCCATGGCTGAATGGAGGCACTGTTCTTTTGGCTGAAGCAACTTCCAAATATAGCTCAAACCCTTCTGCTGCACTTGCCCAAACTAGCAACACGGTTGGCCTTGAAAGTGGCAAGACTGTCAAGATTCTTTCAGCCACCCTCTCACACTGATAGAGAGCCATTTACAGCATGGAAATGATGAAGAGGTAAATGATTCTTTGCTGACAGCTTTGAAAAGAACCAGGGCCTGGTCTTCCGTCCAAGAAAAGCTTCCACACTCTAAAATGGGTTGGGGCAGGGAAAGGACACTGTCTCCCAGGTTCCCACTCTGTATTCTGAATGCACGTGTGAGGGGACGCGTGGTTCCCACCGCTGCACAGAGTCAGCACCCTGGAGAGCTGCACCCCACCCTCTTAACCGCTGAGGTCAGCACAGATGCTGGCCTACCTGTCCCCAGGACATAGTGAGAGGAAAGGAACCACAGCCATTAGGCAAAGCTCCCAAGAATCAAGGGTGTGGAGAGCTCTGGTGCCCAAGAGGCCCAGGGAAAAGAGTTCCAAAGAGCAGCTTTGCCGTCAAAATCTTACTGTGGGCACTCCGATGGCATTGTTAGCATTTATGTCATTAGCAAACTGCTTCACAGACACTAAATTAAAATCTTCCTAAAGTGCAGCCATTGCAAGAAGACTCAAGTGTAGTGTCACTTCTGATTTTACCCTGGAGTTGTCGTTCCGGAAGCTCATATGCTGCTTTATGAGAACTCCTGACTCCAAGCAGCCAAGCATATGTTTTAGAGGTGCTTCTGTTTTAAGGTCCAAATTAGACCAACTCCTCAGGCCCTTATGAGGCAGCTTTCTGCCTAACGGGGCACTGAGCACACAGAAAATGCCCTCTGCCTTGCTGGCTCAGGAGCAAAGGCTCTTTCATTGATCCACAGAGGCTCTGAGAGGGACCCAGCCCAGAAAACAGCTTGCTAGCCCTTCCTCAGAGCTCCCACATTTTTCCAGTCAGGCTCTGGCCTCTTGCCAGCTCACTGGTTCTCAGCAGCAGGGTGAAAATAAATCACTGAGGACTTGTTTAAAATGCAAATTTGGGGGCCCACCATAAAGATTCTGCTTTGGTAGGTCTGGGTGGGACAGGGAACCCCTGACTCCAGGTGATTCTGTTGTACATGGGGGCACTCGACACTGCAGGAGTCGGCGGAACTGGATGCTCCCATAGGGCCAGAGGTCCTGCAGAACATCCTGGCTCTCACCCATATGGAAGTGGCCCAGCCACCCGTTGGCCTGGGCTCATGAGGCCATGGCCTTGACACACAGGCAGTTCCCCCAGCGCCCTCAACCCCTGCCACCTTCCCATCAGTTAGCTAGGAAGCTAGGGTTGTATGGCTGAACCAGCCCAAAGGCAGCCTCCCTCCTGGAAAACTGAAAAGAAAGGGCATGTACCCTTCTGTTGGGGTAGCATGGTCTCTATGAGGAAGAACAAACAAAAGGCAATCCCAGCTATAGAAATGGTGCACATTTACGGGAGTCGGCCTAGGAGACGGGAGCCTCAAGGGTGGCCGTTACTGGTGCCCATAAGTCTCCATCCGTTAGCCTCTACTAGACACCATGAGGTAAAAGAAAAATGTCCCTGGCACCAATGAACCTAGAAATACTGCTACAAGCGAGATTCTCTCCTGCAGAAATATCAGTACTACAATCTACCCAAAAATGGGTTAAATAAGTTTCTAATTGGGTCACCATGGGAAACTAGCTATAAGGCATGATGCTGGGGAAATGCATTGTGAACTCCTCAAACCTAACTACAAGCAAACTTGGGGAGCATCATCTGCTTGTGAGTTAGGGATTGCCTGTGGGACTCAGCCCTTGGATGTTTCCGAGGAGGCGAGGGTCAAACCCCAGGACCTGAATCCAAGCTCCTGGCAGGAATCTGTCAATGGGGATTTCAGGCAGTCATCCTCATTAAAAGGCACTGGGCGCTTTCACTCCACAGGCTGGAGGCAGGTTGTGCCGGACTCCTGGTGGGCCCCCCGGTGGAGGACTGTGCATGAACAGACTGTGAATGCTGCTTGGGGCCCTGACCCCTCTTGCATACAGTCCAGTTGTCCCGTCTGCCAACCAGGAAGCCAAAACCCCCTTTGAAGAGCTCTGGCCTGGAAGACAGAAAATCAATTTTCTCCAACTTCAAGAATGTTACTCTTGTCTTCACTGAGGTGATCCAGCGAGCCTTAGGACATTTTACTGGAAGACATTTTCAGATGAAAACTCCCCCAGGGAGAGTTGGCCCTGCATTATTGTTTTCGAGCCTGCTGTGGTCTCAGTCTGGGCTAACCACTATTACCCCCTAGATGCTGAGTAGGGTGATTTTGTGGACCCACTGTGTTGTATTCATGGCCCAAATAATTTTAAGAAGTAGTTACTGAGTGACTAGATGAACTGACTTTTATTCAAATTTGGTTTATATGTTTTATGCTTATATGTGCTTTGGGACAGAGAGCAAAAATAAATGTTCCTTTTTTTTTTTTTTTTTGGCAGAGCTGGACCATGAAGCAAAAGTATAATGAAGATCAAAGAAGAAAATCTAAGTTTCAATGGAAAATTCTGTAAAATTCCAAAATGTCATCACTGCCAGATGGGAATAAGGGTATTTCACCGTTAGAGGCAGAAGTGAATGAATCTGCACATCTTGGAAGGCTGAATTAGTAGCTCTATGAAACTATTTCAGAGACCCATACACATGCAGAATCTAGGATGAACAATTAGAAAACTGTGGCCCCTTAAACTCAACATGTCCCCTTGGGAAGAGGACTGGAAAACAAGTTTTTTATGAAAGGTAAAAAGAAAACTATTTGAGACCCACCATGAAAAAAAAAACACATTTTTTTGTTTTGTCAATAATGCCTGGTACTGCAGGGTTGCAGGTGTAGGGTGGGGTCTGGTGTCCTAAATTGTTTATCACACAGGCAAAACCAGGCTCTTAATGTACTAGAAACATGCAGCAACTCACAAGAACATCATCCACCCACTCATCCATTGGTGTCAAGAAATCCTCTGACCCAGTGATATTCCTTTAACCCACTTTTAGGTAAAGCAGGAGAGGAGCTAGGACTAAAACTCGAGATGAACTCCTGTGGTCTGAGGTGCAATTTAAGGCACAATCCCTCTTTTGAAATAAGCACCAACACTACATTTCAAATGAAACCATACCTGCCTCCTTCTCTGCTCATTCCTGAGCCAGCCGCAGAGGTGAGCTGCGATTTCCCAATTGTGTCCTGAGCCAAAACTCATGAGGACACACAGTAGCAGATCCAGACTTGCTGGCCCCACGGAGATTACACAAAGCTTGGTGCAAAAAGTGGAATAAATATGAGTATGAGGTGCTGAACCTTCCATCGACGGCCCTGCATGTCAGATGTGTGCTCACATTCCCATCGGCCAGACAGGAGCCCGCCCCCGAAGCCCTCAATTAAAGGCAGGTTCTGTACTACCAAGAAGACACTAAACCAACAGCCTGATTTTGGCTCTAGATCCTTTTGAAGACAACACTGCTGTATCCCAACCCTCCTGTACCGCCTCCATCCTGTCTCCTCTTTGTGCAGGAAATTAAATAATCTCCTGCCAGGATCACACACACATCAACAGAAAAAGCCGAGGATAAAACACAACTCCCATAAACAGGAACTTTATTAAAACTACATGTTAGGTAAAAGAACATATAAATGGACCATTAAATACATTCAGTTCATCTTAAATTTATATAGAAACTTATGTACACTTCTCCATTATATACTTAAATTATTTTTCCAAGCTTACTACCGATAAAAGGTAATAGAATGATCACCTGCTCACACAGATGTATACACAGGAAGTCTTACATAGGGCTAAGTAAAACACCCCTTCTCAGAAAACTCAGTTTATTAGATTAGAAAACAACAGCTCATTGAAATTCTGAAGGTACTTTCTTCTGAATGAAACTTTAAATGAAGCTGAAGATGGAGATGGTTCTGAAAAGCCGATTCTAAGGCAGGAGTGGATGCTCGGTTATTTAATATGACTTCGGATCTCAGAGCTGGAATGGACCTCGGAAACCACCCTCAAGGCCACCCCACGACTTCTGGAGACAGGGAAGCAGCAGCTTAGGGAGATTAGGTGACTTGCCACAGACACACAGCATCTACGTTAGAGGGGGAACTTAGACCTCAGTTCCCAAGGCCCCTCTGTGTGTAGTCCTGACCCTTTTACTATCCAAAATCCAAAATGTGTGACTTCTTTCATTCATTTCCCACCCACCCGTGTTTTGAAAGTTTTTGTCTGTCTGGTTAAATGTATGACTACTTAAGTCTTTTGAGATGGTGGAAAACAGCTCCAGGATTCCCATAAACATCTTTGTGGAGCCCTGGAAGTATCTACTTAGGGCTATTTTTATAAGAGGTTTAGTGGTCAGGTGCCTTACTCCTTTAACCACAAAGTAAGTTTACCTTTTCAATCAGCTGACTTATGGAAGCTCGAGGTTTCCAATTAATTTGGATGGAAGGCAAAATTCTACAGGAGGGAAACCATAACATTAATTGCACGGATACATCATAAATATATATTTGCTTAAATTCATCTACCACTGCTGTATCTAAAATAAGGTTTCATTAATAAGTGCACAAAAATGAATTTAAAAAAAGGGGAGGGGGTACTTTTAAAAACCAAGAGTTTCAAAAATCCCCCATTTCCCATATAGTCTCAGTGGGAAGTAGTGAAATGGATATTGGGTTGAAGAGATATATTTTCTCCCTTCTTTTGAATGAAGGCTGATTTTTCCCCAAGCTTTTCCTAATGATATAAATTCTTCTGAAAGCAATTTTATTTTGGGGGAGGGAAGGTTGTTTTTAAAAACTTGATTTGGCTTTTCTTAGATTGAAGACCACTAGATAGATGGCTAAATTAAAAAGCATCATGGCTCAAAGGAGAGGGAGAATCTCTAGGCTCCAGATCACATCAGAAAAGAAAAAAGGGCTGGGTAGCAGACAAGGAGAGAGGGATAAGGGGAGAGAAGAAAGACCAGGGTTTGTTCTCTGAAACCATAGTGAACACAAGTCATAGCAGCCATTACTCAGTTTTACAACAGATACACAAATGGGAAAACATGGAATGGGAAAGATGTGCTCAGCTGAACCATCTCTGATAGATGTCCCATTAAAATATGGCACTTGTAAATTCTGGCATGCAGCCCCACACAGCTCATGGCCCAATTCCAATGGTGCCGGCCTTGAACATAAAGGAGAATCTGATTTCTCTCCACCAGGGTCTGTTCTTCCTTCCTCTTTACACGCCAACTCTCACCCAAAGTCACGTAAGGAGAAATGAGCAAGCCAGAAATTGTTTAAGGTGAAGGAGCGAATCACAAAAAGCCCAAGGCTCGCAGATAAGTCTAGTTGCCAGTAATGGACGGAGGAGGAGGGTAGTAAGATCCCTGAGGCCAGGGAACTAAGGAAGATAAAAATATCTTCATATTGAGGGTATTTTTTTCTCTCTCTCTTTTTTTTTTTCCTGGGAGGCATTTCTCTATGCATAACGAACCAACTAAGCATTTCATTTTTATAATACTAAAAAAATAAGTCTTTGATATAGAAAAACTGGCCCAAAAGTATTTTCACTGGTTATATAAGAATGTCATCTTACATGTCCAAGTCTTTCACAGGATCTTTGTTTTGGGGGAAGGGGATGTGCTCACATCCACTCTCAGACCCACAAACAAATCTTGGGTGCGTGAGGGAGGTGCTGGGCCCATCCTAGCAACAAATGAGCACTGGACTCTGGATTTTACAGCAGGAGTCAGCAGAGCAGACTGCACTTACCCCTGGCCTCCAAGACCATACCTTTAGTGACATGACCGTTAGCAGGTGGCACCAGAGGATTGCTTTATGTGGAAAAGACATTTAGTGCTGGCTTCTTCCCCATAAGTCAGTCCTCACCATCTGAACCCCAGGAGGTGAGAGAGGAGGGCAGACACCCATCACTTCCGTAATGGATTCAGTATTTTTCCCAATGTGGTCCGACTAGAGTTTTTCAGTCTGAGTGAGGCCCCTTCCCCAGCCTCTCTGCCCTTTACAGGGGTCTCCACGTTGGCACTGGGACCCTCAGCAGACTCCGGGCACTTCTTTGGGGTGCGGGCACTACTGGCCCGCCTCAGGGTGCTACTGTCCTTAGGGGCGGCATCCCCGGGGCCACCCTTCACCCTCAGCTGCCGCTGCGAGACCGTCCGCGTGATGCCCTGGGTTTTGGCCACAGTGGGGGGATCTGTTCTCACGCACCGGAATGAGGAGGCGACCGTGTTTCGGGCAAAGCTCGGCACCGGGGGTGGAAGAGCCGTGACGCTGGGGGCCGGCGGGGTCTTGGGCTCTTCTTCGGGGCTCTCCGGACCTTGGGAGTTGGGGCGGCAGATCTTGTTCTCCTCAGGCTTCTGCCTGGCGACGTTCCTGAGGGGTTTGGCGCTGGGCTTCCTGGGAGAGCCCCCGGGCTGCAGGGGGGATTCCTTCACCCGGAGGCCGCTGCCCGAGGCAGTTCGCCCCCGCGGCGGCCGCTGATCCTCCCCCACCGAGGGCCTCCTGGCGGAGGTGTCGGCGGCCCCGCGCGCGGAGCTCCGGCGCGACTGCAGCGTGTCTGCGCTGCTGGGGGTCTCCCGAGACGCCCCCCGGGATGCAGGCTCGGGCCGCTTCCAGCCCCCAGAGCCCCTACTGGATTTGGAGATGGGCACGACCTTGCGCATGCTCTCGTTCTCCGAGGCGTGCAGGGTCCGCACGTGTCTGGGCGCCGTCCCCTGGCTCCGCTGCACACCCCCGGGTTTGGAGCCCCCTGCGGACGCCTCTCGGAGGGAGCTTCTCTTTGGTGCTGTCACATCTTTACCTTTCACGGTTCTGCCCCTGGGAAAGCCGCCTTTGCTGCTGGGCCGGCTCCTCTCGGAGACTGAGGCGGGAGCCTCCCCGGGGAGGCTGGGGGCAGGGTGGGAGGAGGCCTGGCTGTCCCCTGCCTCCCCAGCCCCAGAGGACACAGAGCGGTCCCCTTTCGCTGCTTCTTCCGGCTCTTCGCCACTAGGTCTGGAATCGGTTCTTCCTGAGCAGTCAAGGGTCAGCGAGCTGTCGGTGGTGTCTGAGATGTAGAACAGCGGGCTAGGGTCTTGGTTCTCAAGGTCACCGCTACCCACGGGTACCAGAGCCGCACTGCCAGGCTCGTCAGGGGCAGCACCGCCACCTTCTGTGCCTGGGACAAGACCCCCCTGGGCACCTCCACCCATCGGCCTCAGGCCGTCATCGCCGGTACTGTGGGGCTGCAGGCTCCCACCCTCCAGAGATGCCCGTTCCACTCGGTTCAAATCATTCAGGGGCTGTGGGCACGTCTCCTCTGGGCTCTTGGGACCCTGCAGGTCAAACTGGGCCAGCCCGGTCACCAACTCATGCTCCTTAATCCCCAGAGCCAATGGTGAGAATGGAGGGGACTGGGCAGGAACCAGGCCCACAGGCTCACTGTTCCTCTTTTGGAGGATGCCCACCCTACCGCGTGGCACTTGGGGGACGGCAGAGCCACGATCACCCAGCCTGGGGTCTGGGCTCTGGGATGGTGGGTGGGACACCGAGGATGCTAAGGATGGGTTGGGGGCTTCCTCCTGGGTCCCCCAGGCCTGAAGTCCGTGTGCAAGTTTGGAGTTGAGGTCCCTTGGTTCTCCAGGCTCCATCCAGGCTATTGTGGGCCGGGCCTGCCAGGGGCTGCTGCGGGGTAAGCTGTTGAACTTCTTGGACTCCTCTGGGTTGTCGGTGGAGCTCTCCAGGAAGGTCAGCAGCTCCCGGTCAGTGGCGATGCCCAGGGAGAGGCGGGAGCGGCGGGTGTTGGGGGGCCGGTAGGAGGGGCTCATGGGCCTCAGGTGCAGGAAGGGGAGCAGGTCCTCCGTGCCCTTCTTGGTCAGCAGCTCTACGTCGTTCTCACTGCTGCTGCGGCCAAATCCTCCAAGCTCCCCAGCTGCCCAGGAACGCCGCTTCTGCTCCAGCTCCCTCAGCCGCTGCAGCTGCCTCACTTCCTGCACCTCTCGGTCATGGTTATCCTGAAGGGGGGGTGGAGAGAAACCCACAGATGCATGAGACATGCCCCATGCAGTTCCACATGCAATTCCAGAGCCATCTATCTTAAAACCACGATAAGAAACACCATAAGGGAGAGACATCTCATCTCGCCTCAGTCTGGGTCTGGCTGTTCACTCTGTGTGTTTGTGCATGCATGCATGTGTATGTGTTTAGGGAGGGGTTTATGGGCTGAATTCTGTCCCCACAAAAGATAAGTTGAAGTCTTAACCCTGGTCCCTGTGCATTAGGAAACAGGGTCTTTACAGAGATATTGAAGCTTAGATGAAGCCACACTGAATTGGGGTGGGCTGAATCCAGTATGATTGGCATCCTTCTAAGAAGGAGATTGGAGACACAGACACACAGAAGAGAATGCCAGGTGAAGACAGAGACGCACAGGGAAGAGACGGCCATGTGAAGACGAGGCAGAGATGGGAGTTAAGCTGCCACAAGCTAAGAAAAGCGGGAGCCACCAGAAGCCAGGAAGAGGCAAGGAAGAGTTCTCTCCTAGAGCCTTTGTGGCCCTGCTGACACTTGACTTTGGACTTCCAGCCTCCAGAACTCTGAAAGAATAAATTTCTGTTGTTTTAAGTCACCCAGTTTGTGGTAGTTTGTTACAGCAGCCCCAGGAAACAGACAGAGTGGATAGGGGTCTGGCCCCAACCATGTGTCTACAGTTGTCATCTGATCCCTTGGACCTAACTTCGAGCTTTCCAGTTATGGCATTCTCCCCTCAGTGTGGCCTGCGACTCCACATATGCAGGCAACCTCAACTCCTACAAAACCCCACTTGGTTTCTATGCAGGGCAAGACAGAGAGGACTGCCAGTAAAGTATGTTGGTATTTAGGCAACAGCAGAAAGAAAAATACAATGGGTGTTAAAAGAGTGAGCTTAAAATTATATGTCTGTCTTGCATGGATATCTGTGAACACACATGTGTGTGTCCATGTCCAGTACACACTACTTAACAATGATTGCGATGCATGACAGCTAAGATATTAAGAGATGCTTTTCAAAGCCCTAGTCTCTGACCACCTCTGGTAAAGGAACACCACAAATACCATGGTGGTCCTGCCAGCTGCACATGCCAGCAGAGGGGCCATGCCCCTGGTGTCCCCCCACCCTGGCCACCCCTCTACTCCCACAACAGAGAACAAGAGCACACCTACTTTACTGATCCGTCTACCGCTCACCCTCCTCCAGAGCAATCCTTCCCCAACAAAACTGAACCAAAGCAAGTGGTTAAAATGGGAAATGTTCTGTTGCACATATATATCCACAATAAAGTTTAAAAAAAAAGAAATAAAAGGGGGAAAAGAAGCATTAAATATGTAAGTCTAAAAACAACAACAAAACCACAAAAAAACTGAACTAAAACAAATGCACATATAAAGTATACTGTATTGCCTGGCTATCAACTTTAAATATATCTGTGTCATGTAAGTATGTGGATCTGACAACCCGAATCATTGGCACTTTTTATTTAATAATCAATTTCCTTAAATAGTGGAACTTCCCTTCCAAGTTTCTGTGAGGCTCTGGCTGGGCTTCCCCAATCCCTGGCTCCTCCTGCAGTTCTGGCTTCAGCCCCTCCCATCTCCCCACATCTCCCAGGCCTTCCCCTCTCCAGGCTGGCTGTGGTGGGTGGGGCCAGTCCCTGACTCCCAGGACGGCTGTGCTGAGAGCACCACACAGGTGGCCTCACTGGCTTCCAGCATCCTGACTGGGAGTGAGAGCCTCAGAAGAGCCAATTTGGCCTCCACCACTGCCTCCCTGCACTGAGATCACTGCTTGGACAGAGGATAGTAAACGTGGCCATAGGCTGAGCTGCCTCCTCTTAGCTGGATAGAGAAAGGAGGGGCAGAGAACTCTAAGTAACTCTGAGCTACTCACTTAGGACTTAACAGAAATTTGACCAGTCCTGAAAGAAATTCAGTTATGGACAAATCTGCATTTAAAATACAGGAGAACAGATGACCCACTAGTGTTTGGTTCCTCATCACCACCTAAAGTGAAAGGATGTGAGTTGTTTTGTTTTTAGGAGATGGATCAAAGTTGCATTTGCAAAGCCAAGCAACCCAGAGAGCTTTCTAGCATTTGCACTGAACTCAGAGATTACTGGAATGAGGGGTCGAAGGGCAAGAAATAGGCATGCTGTGCCATGTAGAGCAGTGCAGCTCACAGGGTATTAACACCACGCCCATGGCTGGGTGCTTGAAGCAGGTCAAGGGGAGTGCCTCCTCATATCCCATTGCAATGAACGTCTCCCCTAAAGAGGAAATTCTGTTCTGGGAAGAAGGGGTGAGGAAGACACTCAGGCTCTTCAAAGAGACTTCTGAATATTATGACTGCCACCATAAATGAAGTTTACCAACAAAATGCTGCAGAGCATTAGTGAGTGTTGCTATGAGCATCAGGGTAGCAGAGGCCACCGAATGCCAGACGTGGCACTGGGATGACGGAGCTACTGACCAGTAATCCCAGGGAGCCTGGCACCGCCACCTGGGCCAGACTTTCCTGCACCCATGGAAATGCTGAACCTTCTTTCTACCACGGGCAGAGGATTGCATCAGGAAGGAGAAAAATATAAATGCAAACAACTCTGAAAACACAGAGCTGACATCAGCCATACCTTAACTGCTTTGTTGAATTTGGTACAAAAGTCTCTAAATATCTGAAGGCATTCATCCAGTTTCATGGTTTCTTTGTCTTCACAGAAAAAATCTATAAGGGTGTGGGCCTCGTCCTGGAGCTCTTGTTTCCAGTGATCCAGTTCTGTCAGCTTTTCTACAGCAAACTGCGGAAAAACAAACAAGCACACACTGAAGTAAACAGGGTCAGCTGAGGAGGTCTCGGCAGGGAAGACTTGCTCCCTGGGCTCAGTTTCAGGTCTCCTCGGAAAAAAAGGGAGGTTTATTGTAAGGCCAAAAGAAAAATAATTCAACCCAAACAAAACCTCGGAGAAGCAAGGTGAACTCCTGTGTGAGACTGAGAAGCAACAAAACAGTTCCAGAGCTTTAACCTGTAGAATGCCACTAACAAAATTTTATCTTCATTGAGACTGAAAGAATTACATAGGCATGTAGTTGGTTTTGTTAAAGGAGGCCCATTCTGTATCTGTTCTTCTTTGTCTTAAACTGGGACTTATCCTAATAGGATGGCATTAATTTAATAAAAAACAAGGAAAATAAGTTGTTAGCAAGGATGTGGAGAAATTGGAACCCTCATGCACTGCTGCTGGAAATGTAAAATGGTTCAACTGCTGTGGAAAACAGTTTGTTGGCTCCTCAAAGAGTTAAACATAGAACCAGCATATGACCCAGCAATTCTACTTTTAGGTATATACTCCAAAGAATTGAAAACAGGGGCCCGAATATTTGAATACCAATGTTCACAGCAGTATTATCTGCAATAGCCAAAAGGTGGAAACAACCTAAGTGTCCATCAGCAGAAGAATGAATAAACAAAATGTGGTATATACATAGCATGGAGTTTTGTTCAGCCACAAAAAGGAATGAAATTCCAATACATGCTACAACATGGATGAACCTTGAAAACCTTATGCTAAGTGAAATAAGCCAGGCACAAAAGGACAAATATTGCATGATGCCATATATATGAAGTATCTGGAAAAGGTAAATTCATAGTCACATAAAGTAGATTATAGGTTACCCCCTGGAGCTGATAGGAAGGGAGAAGGAGGGTGAGGCTTACTTAATGGGTACAGAATCTGATTGGGATGATGAAAAATTTTGGAAATAATGATTATGGTTGTACAACACTGTGAATGCAATTAATGTCACTGAACTGTACTCTTAAAGTGGTTAAAAGGCAAATTTTATGCGATACATATTTTTTACCATAATTTTAAGAATGCATAGGGAAAAAAAAGCCTGAGTCTTTTACTAGCCAAGGCTTTACTTTAGGATCCAGAAGTCACTGTTTTATTGACACGTTGTCAATTTTGTCTTCGTTAAGAGGGAGTTTAAACTTAATCCCAGATGAGCTTTCTCAAGATCAGTGTCACTCCCCCAGGACTAAAGCCCTCGTGCCTAAACTAAGGGCCCCGGCCAGGGCTTCTTAATGGGCATGCTTGTCCAGTTCTGCTGAGAAGCTTTTCAGCAGTCACATGCTGGTCCTCCACCCATGCAACCGAGTGGGTCTGGGGTGGGCACAGAATATTAGCAATTTATTAAAACTCTCCATGAGATTCTGATGGGTACCCGAGGTTAGGAATCACTGCTCTATACAATTCATCCTCTTCTACTTCATTTGTTTTTCCCAATTCTTCTAGGATAAGTAAGTCTGCAAAGCTCTTACAAATTCTGCTGCAACAACAACAAAAAAATGGGAATAAAAGAAGCATGCTTTCCTCCAATGAGTTACCAGCCCTTTTAGGATGGGGAGCTTCCCCATCCAAGTGTCACAAAGGCACATTCCCGATGCAGCTCGGAGACGTTTAACGTGTCAAGCTGAAATGAGGCAGTGTCATGGTCACAAGGAGGGACACATCAACACCCACCATCCCTGGGAATACTGATTAGTCGGGATCACACTGGGGATAGTTTTTCACCAAGGAATAGGGCCTACATAAAGAAGGAATGTATGAAGTATTTTATTTCATGACATCACATGTATCATATTTTAAAAGGCCTATATTCAAAAAACTTTTTGAGTGAGGGGGGCTGGGCCCAGGAAATGGTCAAGTTATGGGCTGCCCACATTTGAGAACTGAAATTCCTGCTTGAATGTGCCTGGGAAGCTACAGAACCTAAAGAGAAATTCCAGTAGGACTCGCCACCTCCCACCCACTCCAACACACATTCCCCCTTACAAGCCCTTTTCTTACACTAAACACATTCAAGAGGTGGGAGGAAACCATATTTAGGAAACCGAACACCAGAGAAAGTAACCACCTGAGTCAGTAGCCCAAGGCAGTGTGTGCATTCATGCTGTATTTTTCTTTATGGAGAGAGAAGCATTAATGAAAGGATAAATCTTTGCCTGTCATTCTTCCACAGGGGAAAGGATTCTAGCCAAGAACAGCTCAACTGCAGAAAAACAGAACTCTTGACAAGAATCTACATGGACGCTGAGCTCCACATCACGCGGCTCATCTGCAGATCCTGTGAGGAAGGACGGAATGCCAGGAAGGAAAAAGTTAAACACAGCTGAAGTCACCCTCAGGCCTCGGGAAAACAAAACATTCTGAACATGGATCTGAAAAATGACCAAGCTCGGAGTTATTTGCCAAGAGTTGGTTTCTGAACCCTTTCCACCTGATTAGGGCCACAAATTAAAAAGTCCAAAGCTGTACTGCCAGCAAATTAGCAGCTGAGGTATGAAATTCAGCCTCACATCTCTAACTAGTCTGGTACAGGCCAAAGTTCCAAACTGATTTACTAAGTATTTCTCACCCAGAGGGCCAAAATGCTTAAATAGATTCTGCAAAAATGTGTTCCTGTCATTTTTCTGCTCAAAAACTTTCAATGGCTCCCCACTGCATCTAGTATAAAGTAAAAGTTTTTCAGGCTGGCATTCAGAGCCTTTCGTGGCCTGACTCTAACCTATCTTAAAAAGTTTCCTCTCACCTATCCAAAAAAAAATTAAATTTTAAAAAGAAAAAATACATAGCTGTGTGGAATGTTCTGTCTAAGATATAAAAATGACTACCGGAAGGAAGAGTTTAAAGAGCTAAAAATAAGGTTGCCTTTGAGGAACAGTCTGGAGGTAAGGCTAAGGCAGAGCTGCTTTGCATCATGAACCATTCTGTATTAATATATCATATAAAATATTAATATATAATATAAGAACTTAGGGGAAATAAAATATCCAGGATTCTAATCTTGATGTGCGATGGTTCTTATTCTGGAATTTCTGAATTTGTTTTATGCATTGGAACTTACAGCTGAGGTGGTTGTAGCAGTGGTGTTTGCTTTGTTGTTTCACTTTAAAGAAAATCTGTGTACTTTAAATGGAAAATTAAAGTTTGGTTATATTTGAAATAAAATACAGAGTACATATTAAATAATAAATAATAAAAATAAACTCATAGCAGAGCAAAAGCAAAATCAAATGTTTGCTGATGGGAGCTAAAGCTCCTCATATGCTGATGTAGCTTAATTGTGAGTAATGGCTTAAGTTGGTACAGCCTTCGGGGCACACTGCTCCTTTGGAGAGGCAAGGGCAGCTCTGTCACAGATTCCACCTTGCAAGCCTCAAAAGCGCTAAGCACGCTCAAGGTACAATATCACTGAAGACTAAAAAAAGTGTGAAAAGGTGCCACTTTTTTTTTCTTAATAAGGAAGGTAAAAGAAGTATGTCAGACTATGTAATTAATGAGTCACAATGAGCTGTCACAAACATGTTCACTCTGCTGTTTTCTGTTGATGTTATTCCTGACACGCCCTGTGGGGCCCATGTATTTTGGGTGTTGATAGGCGCAGCTATCATGTGCTCTGCCATTTTCATCATGAAACATGCCAAAGCGTAGCTTGTTTCTTCAATAAAAACAAGTGAAGGAACGACTGCCCATGTTCCAGGGTGGGTTTAAGATTTCTGTGGAACTTTATTCTGTTGCCCAAAGGTGTGAATGGAACACAAGGACACATAAACTGTGGTTTAGAACCAAAACTTGAGTTGCCAGGCATGGACCAAACAAATGCACCATGAGCTGATACCAATTTACTACAGTGAAGCACAATCATGCAAATTAAGCAATTATAAACAAAGGTCCAATCCCTAAACAAAGTCTTTAGTTTTAAATCATATTGCTTAAAAAAACAAACAAACAAAAACAAACAAACAAACAAACAAACCCAGCAAAGAACAGGCATTGAAATACAAAGTGCCTTTTCCTGATTTTGGAAAAAAAAAAAATAATGACTGGGAGCTTGCTGCTTCCACAAACACACCCATGCAAATTTACCCAGCCTAGGGAAGATAAAATTAGAGGGACTGACTAGAATCAATCTACAAACCTGAAGGAAATCTTCCATCTGCTGACAAAGTTCACCATCCCTCTGGATGTTTTCCTTTAGGACTCTTGTCCTGACAAACAATGAGTGCAGTTCTGCCTCCATGTTATCCAGAGATAATCTAAAAGAAGAAAGGGAAGAGCGGACAATTGGCACAAGGCAGGCTTCTGTCACCCAGGCACATCAACACGACCAATAGTCAGTCAACCTTAGGAGGGGATACTGCTGAGATTACATCTATCTACTCCTGTATTCAGATCTTGTGAGTGTCCTTTTATGTTTTCTAATCAGATGATTCCTTCATAAAGACATACACCAGATCAAAGAGAGCAGGCTGAAACCCTGTTCTTGGTGGTGAGATAGCCAAAACCATGGGATTTGCAACTTTTCATAGAGTAGGTCTGAACATCATTATGCAATAACATTAAAAGCTAAAAGCCAGCAGGACTCCTGGAGACTGAGCTTTCCTTTGGCTACTAAACAAACACGAAAACTCTAACTCACAAGCACCAGAAGTCAAGGCAATATATTTTGCTTCCTGACAGTTAGGGTAATATGAAGATGTCGGGACCCTAGATTTCATGTTGTTTGCCACAGACAATCAGAGCAAGTAGTCTATGTTTTAGAGACCTAACACACAGCTAACAATTCTGCAAAGAAATAGTAGGATCGATTGCAAAGCTTTTGTTGCAAACATTAAATCAAGATTAACAGAACATGAGTGATGTTTTTGTCCCTGATAAAGTGAGTTTTTGTCCCTGCTAAGAGCTAAACTTCACCATCTAACTCACCAGAAATGCCAATTCAAAACATTTTAATGGTTATTTGTCTTTGTATAGCTCAAAGTAACGTTTCTATACTCTACTAGTCAGAGTAAAAACATCTGATGCAAATTTCTTTTAGCAATTCAAAACCAAAACAGTTCCTATCTTATAAGGTACTCATTCTTTCTGGAGAATAATCCAGCAATGTGTAAATATGAATTATGAACTGTTTATACCTTTGAACTGATAATCCTACTTTGGGAAAGTGGTCAAATGTTTACAGTGTCATTAACATTGGGACACCAGCCAATGATGGGGGGGATGGTTTAAAAGCTATAGTTCATCATGTCTTGATATGCATATGGTTCATATCCATTATAAGTGTATATGGACCTTCCAAAACTAAGTGTATGAACTGGGTTGATACATGAAGGCTGTGCTGGAGCTCACAAGGGCCAACTATGGGCCTCTTTTTTCAACCTTGTTCACTTGACATTAGCCATAGTAACAGAATTTATGCCATGCAAACCAGCAAATGCTAAAACAGTGCTTTTTTCCAAAGAGCCAATTATTGAACATTTACCACCAAATACAAGGATATGTATTGTAAATTTTAAAAAGCACAACTCAAAATAGCGAAAACACAGATTATAACTATGTTAAAATACACACTATATAAGGATCCGAAACAAATTAGTGTAATATAAATGGAGCTGTACATTAGGTAGATATTTTCTCTGTTAAATTGAGTGACTAGGAAAAAAAAATCCTTTGCAAGCTCTTGGTAAAGTTCTAATCCCTTTTAATGCAATAGAAAATAAATGTACCATGCTAGATGCTACAAGAAAACAGTGATTTATGGCTCTGGATGGTTAACTAATATAAAACAACTCCCCAAGTGACAGGCTGTGTTGTTTGAGGGCTATCTTTCGGGTGCGGAGGGATTTGAAGTTCTTAATCCAATTTTTTCAAACTGACAATATTCATTAAAATAGACTGCAACAGTTTTTTTAGATTAAAAATATAAATTAATTTTTCACAACACCTCAGATTTCAGAGGTGCACACACACCTCTATAAGCAAATGAAAAAAGGTCTAAAAGTTTAAAAGACCAAACTTTCTAAAAATCCAACGTGGATCCCAAAGTTGTAAATGTTCTTCAGTTTTCAGAATAAGGCAGTTAAAAAAAAAAAAAAATCCTAGAATTCTCACAATTCACTTTCCATCTTTCTTGCTTACCTAGCAGCCTCCTGAACGTGATACAATTTTTCTGAAAAGTTTAGAAGACCGGCATCTTTCTTTTGGGCTTCCTGGAACAAAAACAGAATTTTCTCTCACTATATGGACAAAACTGGAAGGAAAGAATTTTCTTAGGGCTTAAAAGAACCTTGAAATCACTGCTTCCGTTTTTATGCCTGACACATTCAAAGCAATTCACTGAGACATGAATTCTGATAGTCTTAGTAAGATTTATCAGAATTCCCCTACTCTCAAGATACATTTAACTTCCCAGAGCAACTTATCCTGACATGAACACAATTCACGTGCATTAAAACCCTTATAGAAGAAGGTGGCAGCTTAACAGGGCTCGTTGTTTCTAAGAGAATCCAATGTATCCTTTAATATGGGTTAAATGCCACCCATACCTTTGAGCAGGCTTTTAAATGACTGAGATACCTTCAGCTGCTAAACCAGTTTGCAGACTGAGCCTAATCAGAAGGTGCACACGCCATGAAGTGTTGGGGCTCTTCACCTGTTCGGGGGGTGAGAGGGAGAGCAGGTGGGAAGGGAGCAAGTGCTGACTATGGGAGCTTCCCCACATAGGCAAAGACCAAGTTACACAGAACGACTGGATACACGGATCTGAAAGGGCTCTGCCAAAAACTGCAGTCTACTGGGGATAGGGAACACATTTCTTGCTCTAATGCCCTGGAAATTAACTTTTCAATCAAGTACTGAGTTAAATATGTTATCTATTCTCTGAAGAAAACAGTAACAATAGTGTATCTTATTTATGGAGAGCTTACTAAATGCCAAACAGTGAGCTAAGCTCTTCAAGTAATCCTCTCCTTCAGCCCTCTCAATCACCTTATGGAGATAGGTAACACTACCCCCATTATATATGAAGAAATTGAGGAACCTGTCTGAGGAAGTACAGCTAATAAAGGACAAGTCAAAAGCTGCCCCCAGTCCCATCCTGTTCTAAAGCTCACACTTGTAACAACCATGTAACACCGCTTCCTTCCCAGATTAAAGCTAGGTCTGTGTGACTGATGTAAAACAAGGTGATTCAAGGAAGAAAAAAATCAGGACAATTAGTCATTTGAGATCATTTAACAACAAGAAGATAACTGTCCTTGGCTGATTTTTCACTTTGTAACTAGTTACTTTGGTGGCACACAGGCCCAGTAAAAAGACGGAAGTGATCATTTTAACTGCTCTGACTCCCTCACTCTTTACACATAACTGGTCACATATCTAGTCAATCTGACATCAGAAATGTTTCAAAAGCCAGTTCTCTACCTGCCACCCCTATGGCCATTACCTTCTTCAACTCTCACCAAACAAGTAGATCCAACTTCTGCCAAGCGGTATCCCTATTTCTAATTCTCTCTCAATTCCAACTCACCCTCGCTATTGCCTTATTTTATGAAAAACAAAAACAAACCTGGTCTCGCCATTAGGCAGTGCACAATCTTCTGATGGCTCCCCACCGATAAGGCATGAAATCCAAATTCTCCAACTCTGGCATAAGAATCCTTCATCACGGGCCCCCCACTGCCAACCTCTCTGCCTCACTCTCCCACACCCTCCACTTCCTCCACTTCAACCCAACCCTATAAACCAGGGCACTGCTCAACTCAGGAATGTGGTGAATAGTGCTTCTGCAGATAGAATCTTCTTGGAACACACCATGCCCTTTCCTAACCCCATCTGATGCCACCTTATCCCGGGAAGAACTTCATGGCCTCCAAGAGGATTCACATACGTTTTCTCTCTGTATTAATCATGTCCACATACCTGTGCGACAAAGTGCAGAAGATTCATCCCAGGTTTGTTGGCTTTTGTGTCTGCCAATTTGAGCAAAGAAGACAGTTTAAACCCCACTGCATTGCCAGCATACCCTCCCTAAAGAAGACAAATCAAGAGAGAAAAGAATTCATACACCTTTAGATAGACAAATATCAATGCTGAAAACATAATGTTTTAATTTTTTTATTTTTACTTACTGCATTCATGATATTCCCAGCCTGGAGCACCAAGTGTAATATAGAATGTAGCTCCTCACAGGACATTAGCTCTGTCAAGAATACACCACAGTAGCTTAGAGAAGGTTTTGGCTTACAGTGTGCAAAAGATGGCACTATCACATCCAAGTGTAAGTGTGCTTTAAGCAAGCTTTGACCCTGAATAGTATAGAAAGACTGAAAACTCAAATAAAGCATCACATTCTGTAGTAAATCTAATGTACATTTGCTACTGGCGGTACAAACCCTAGTATTTAACTGAGAATCAAATGTGTAGGACAGTTATATATCACAAAATGCTACAATGATAAATATTTGCAAGTTGTGGAAAATACAAAAACCCAATGAAAAAGCAATACAGTGTGTTGCAGGAGTAGCTTTGTTCTCAGCAGTTATTTCTTTAATTTTTTCCTGTATGTCTGCCACTCTCTGAGACTATATTTATGGAGTATGAAAACTAACAGAGAACAACATTTTGTTTAGCCAATGAACTATGAGGAGATAAAGAAATAAACAAGCAGGGATGACATGCAAATAACTTGCAAACTGCCAACCCCTGGGGCTCAGGCACCCAGAGAAACTTTCCATTTTAGTCAAAGCTACTTGTTGCATTTGGATTGGCTTAAGGCTTTGAAAAGGAACTTTTCATTGTAATTTATCGGCAAACTATTTCTTTAAGCACCAAATATTTTGTATACCCATGCAAACAAATGACAATACTAAAAAATTTTTTAGTGTACTGAAAAGCTAAAAAGAAAACTCGATTATTAAAATTACAGATGCATAGAAAGTAAAATGTTTCCTACGATATTTTAAAGTCAATATTGTCCTTTAAGTCTGGTCTTACTTCAAAAAATTATATTTGGAACGTTGCCTACATTATGTTATCTAAAGAGGCCAGTTCTTGAAGGGTAACCAGATAAGAAACGTTTCCACCGTGCCCACAAATTTGCACTGCTTAATATAAAAACATATTCTTCCATGTCTACTTGAACAGGAGGAACAATCCTTTCAAAGTTGCTGCATAAGCCTTGGTCTATGAAGAAACCTTAAAAGCCTTCCATACTGAAAGAAGAAAAATTCTTATTTCTCCAAAATGAAGAAAATATGATGGGCTGAAGGGAAAAGCTTTATTTCAACACAGGCAAGAGCAAATAAACAGGAAAACCAAGTAGGAATAAACCATTCTACTACAGTCGCTAGAAATCCAGAAAATGACCCAGAAGGAATTAGGCGGGCACTGAAGAATGTTGGGCAATGTGACAGTCAGGCAGGGCCAGAGAATTTGCCTCACAGACGAGAAGGAGCCAAAGGCAAATATGCCACGCGTGAATGGTCAGTGCCGAAAATGGCAAAACCAAAGCTCCCCATCCCTATGCAGCGAGACGTTAGAGCAACTCGGAGAGGAGTCATTCCAAGGTGGGCAGGCAATAATGTAAAGAGCTGCTCAAACAAATGACCCAACCCAGCTGCCCCTTGCAACTTAATAGCCCATCAGATGGTGGAGTCTGGAGGGCAAGTGGGTGGGAGAAGATACAGCAGAGCACGAACGACAGGAACCTGGCAGAAGAGTTCACACGCGGGGCTGGAGGGGTGCTCCTGGGAAAGCAGAGTCCCAGCCACCAACAGAGGCTAGAGCTTGGGAGGAGAGACCGAGCTGGCCCAGGAGCTCAGGCTCTGTGCACACACACACACATACACACAAACCACACAAACACACACGCACATCACACAGAAAGCGGAACAAGAAAAAGCTGTAACCAGCAAGGTTTACTTTAAAACTTGAGAGGAAAGGAACTTTCTTTTATGGGAAGTTAATATGAAAATTAATATTCAGTAGGGAAAATAAGTAAATGGAAATAAACCTTAAATGCTATCCTGGGTAAGGTCTCACATCCCTTTTTAGAGTGTGTCAGAATGTGACTTTCCATTTCTAATTGCAATTGAATAATTTGTAAAATGAATGGCTCCCAAAATTAATAAAAGCAAAATACATGCAGGATCTTGCATTTATTTACCTTTTGTAGCAGTTCTTAAAATTGTTATATTTGTAAACAGAGAAGAACAAGAAGGTAAAAATTCCTTCTTTAGCACCATTGCGTCAATCCGAAGTGTGTAGCTGAAAAATAAAAAATGAAACTGTAGAATTCAATGTCAGTAATTAAAACATCATACTGTGCATTGAATAATGATCAGTGACTATATCCTTACTTTGGCACCTGAATTAGGTAATGCATAAAGGAGTCTGCCAGGGACAGCTTGGACACGTCTCCACTAAATGTTTTTAATTTCTTTACCTAAAAGACAAATGAAAAGGGGGTAGAGAAAAAATATACACTTATTGTTAAAATGTAAGGTAATTCTAAATTTTATTTCAGAATTCTTTTAATAGAATTTCAGCACTAGATTCAAATTAATAAAACAGACCAAAGAAAAAGCAAAGGAAATCACCATATCTACTATTTTGTTTCTTTAAAAGAAAACAAAACTCGCAAATTTGAAAGAGAGGAGCCAGTGTCACTTGTGTGATTATAAATATATACAGTCCCCTAGAAAGCACAGAGCTGGAGCCACCAGAATCTTCAGTGATGTGTCTAAAGGCAGGGGCTGGGAAAGGATCAGTTCTCATGATGAAAACTTTCTGTAAGTGACAATCTGGAAGAGATCACTGCCGGGAGAATGCAGAAGTGACTTGATATTCATTATAACATGGTCCTTTGAGTCATAATTGAAAAAAACAAACTTACGACTTTGACTATTTTGTATGTAAAATACGATCAGGTAAGGTCTAAGACAGACCTTCTTTCTTGTCAAATTCCACTTCACATATAATAGCTTTATAGGAAGGGACAATTGTATCTTGAGGTGAGTACACACTGGACCTCCAGCAAGAAGATAGAAAAGAAACTGTTTAAAAAACTGGAAGGCCAAAGTCAGGATTTCCCCCTATCAATAGAGCAGTAAATTTTTTGCACAGTAAATTTTTTTAAGGTGTCTGTACATTTTTTAAAAAGTATCTACTGCTTCCTCCTCCTCCCCAAACTTCCCATGCACACACCCACATAGAAGGAATAAAAAGGTCACACATGTACCAGATGATAGGATTATAGGTGGCTATTATTTTCTTCTGCTGCTCATTTTATTTTCTAAAACAATTAGGCATTACTGTTGTAAAAAATTTAACTAAATGGAAAGTTTATGCTAAATTAAAATTAAAATTAATTTAACTAAAAACTAACTGAACTGAATGCACTCAAGCAAATATTCCTTCAGTTGTAGTAAAAAAGAAAAAGAGTTCTGACATAAGTATACAGCCAAACGGCTAGCAGGTGGGAGTGGCGGTGAAGAGGTTCCCACATCCCACGGGAAAAGTTCTGAAACAGCATCAGAGTGCAAATCATGCCTTCCTCACATTGAAAATTGTATCTACCCAATGGCAAAAACACTTCTAAGTCCACTGTTAATAGAGAGTTTTCCAATAAAAATACTTTATGGTATGTAGTATCTTGATAATCTCGGTAAAGCATACAGCTTATCGTTGCAGCTAACTCTTCCCAACAAGCTCTTTCCACTTTTTATTTTTCTTTATAAAGTTTACTCTTTGCCACCCCCTGGATTATGTTGGGTACCTATAAAAATAACATGATTTTTAAGTCTCTTTAAAAATAGGAAATACTTTGCAAAAATTAAAGAAGGAATATTTGGAAAAATTCATTAACTGAAATATCTACATAAATTACCTGAAAATATAAAATGCAGCACAAATTCATACCCTAGTATTAAGTCTGGTCCTTAAGACTACAAATTTTAAAATTTATTTTATGGGCAGAAAATAACCATTTATATAATTGCATTATTTCCCCTACTTGTACGGTCCCAAGTGAATTCACCACTTTTAAATTTACTGAATTTATGGGCAGATGGAACTTCTAGTTCAGTTAAACCCAAATCAGTGCCCAGTTTCTGAACTGAGAAAGCTGTAGGATGGATTCTGCTCCCGTTTCAACTAGAATTAACAGTTCACTATATGGGAAGGGGCCAGAGTGAGGTTGTATATTATAAGACCATATATGTAGTGAAAGCACAGTTTTCAGTCTAAAGCATAAGAACAGGTCATGCTAAGTAAACGTGGTAAATATTTCTATTAAACGTGCTAACTTGAAACTGAGAAATGATTAATATCCTTCACTTATATTTAAAGGGCTACATATGTTTATGGTTTTCAAGAGAATGGTGATGGAAAGATAGTACTTAATTTAAATGCCATGTATACAGTTCCTAATTCTATTTCAAAATGAGATTTATGTTCATTAAGAAGGATTATTGCACCTTCACAGTGCTAGGAGGTTACAAAAAAAGAGAGATGAACAAACCCTGTAATTATAATATATTCTCATCATCATTATCAAAATGCATTTCTCAAACACCGTTGGGCATAGTTTTGCTGGCTGAGCCAAGTGGTTCTATTATGACCCTGGCTGTGCCCGGTTTCTGTCAAACAGCAAACACCACACTCCTTAAGACTCACCAGGCCTCCTTCATTCTGTCTAATTCTACTCACATGGCCTTGAATAGTGGAATTTCCCACCATCATACACACCCAGAAGACCCCATGGCTTGCTCCCTGCCATTTCCTTTCATGCTGCAGAATACAGAAAAAAGACAGAAACGAGGCCTTAAAAATGTCCAGAGGAGGCAAGTCAACCCACCACCTCCTGGCCGTGTATCCACGACACTGAGACAGCAAGGCAGGTATCACTTCTACCTGCTCCTGCCTGAGCCTCCTCACCTGCCCTCTTCCAGGCACACTGAATCCTCACTTGGCTGGACAGACAGCCACAAACAGTGCTTTCACTTCTGGGTCCACCTTTCTTGGCAAGTTTTAACCATGTGTTTGAGTGAAGATGAACAAACATGCTAGATAAAACATTTGCAGTGGAGGGCAAAAAAATTCTTGAAAATAAATTAACCTGAAGTTGACCTGACAGCTGGGAATGCAGGAGAGAAAAGGGCTATTTCCGTTCATATTTTTCAGCATGCTGATAAGAGGACAATAATATTGAAGTGCTACTTTTTCACACCAGGACTTTGTGATAGCAGAGGTGACGAAAAAGCTGGGAGATGAGCGCAGGGCCGGGCGTAGTTTTGACAACTTTTACCCTTCCTTCCTCAAAGGGAAATTGTAAACTGAGGAATATCTTACAATTATGAATATTAAATGAAAAAAAATTACATAAAATAATAATAGCTATGATTTATTAACTTTCTTTTTGCCCGGATGGGGCTAAGCACTCCAAATACATTATCTCATTTTATTATATTTTGCTTTGTACAGTGCCTGCAACATGGACCACTCAATAAATGTTTAGTCCCTTCATGTGCTAACAAATGACTACACAGGTAACACCACTGGCTCAGTTACATGTGGTTACGTATACAGTTATGCATTTATTAGCATATTTCTGCTGCATTCCTAAAGCTCTCTTATTGGCCGTGCCTCCTCCTTGGCCTCACCCCATCCTCCACCCTCCACCAGGAGACCCAAAGACTCCAGGGGCAGCCTTGAGACCACAGGGCACTCACAACAAAGCCGATGTGTCCTTGCAGCGGGCTTCAGCCATCAGGTGGCTTCCGCTTTTATTGAGACCTACTATGACCGCACAGATCCCCGGGTGGTTTAGGGAGGGGCACCCAGCTGCCCTGCGGACTGTCAGGGTGTTCCTGCTGAAGGAGGCTCCCAGTGGAGTTGGGAGAGTGTGGTGAGCTGAAGCCAAAAGTCAGAAATGTAAACAAGGAGAAGTGTGACCAAGCTTGTCAGATATTCAGACTGGGGGTGACCCTGCAGCAGGGAGTGATGGGAGAGACAGCTGTGGCCTGTTTCAGCAGCTGGGAGGCATTTCGGGATCCCATGCCAATGTTTCATCTCAGCAGGACACTGCCACTGAGGTTAGCTAATTGTCCAGGGGTGAGAGAACGCCTCAGGGACTCACGGCAGCGCTTGGGTGGGTTTTAGCCAACTTGCCCTTAGCATTCTTCCTTTTGAATTATATCCCCCACACGACTCAAAACACAGAGTTCTTTAAAACAGGAGAGGTTTGACAGCTAATTTGCTTCTTTGAAAAACCCCTTCGTTTTTCCACAGCCTTCGTGTTCTCAGATCGCCTTTGAATTTTAAATTAGGAATGAAGCTATTACGAAAACTGTATTTAATTTCCCACCTCTACATGGTGTGAAGCTGGCAGCCTCCCTCACGCCTGACTACCATTTAGTTGGAAACGTAGAGCTTTCAGAGCACTTTCATATGCATCATCAAATTTGAGACTCACTTTAAAAAAAACAAACTATGAGGTCAGCCAGGAGCCCCAAGGAGGAGTCATGGAAAAGCCCAAGCAGGATTAAGATTTCAAGAGCATTTGTCTCTTTAAAACTCAAATTCATTAAGCCCTATAGATCCTAATTAAAGATTCTGAAACTCCCATCCTTTACATAAGAGACAGATTAAGGACTGTTTCAGTATGTCAGATCCAGGGTAAATTATGATTTAATGTACCTTTCCCTTAAGACTTTAAGACCCTTTACTAACATTAATAAATGCCATTAATTAATCGTGGCCTAGGTAAATTACACTTAATTTGCAAACAGAAAAGAGGGAGAGAGAGCCTTGGGTTATAAGACATACTTAGAATATCTAATTACCCACTCAGACCCTGAACTTGGCATTTTGAGTTTAACACTGACTGACTTAGAAGAAAAAGTATAAATGTATTTCTCTTGTTTGTTATGAAAGGTACTGAATATCAGGTTCTATAAATTACAACTGGGAAGAGGAGTGGGATGGGGGTGGGAGGGGCTGACTGTGTGAAAAGGAAAACTTACACTTTTTAGTTTACAAGATTCCATATTACTTAAATGTTTAAAGCCTACGCATTTGTGTAATTTCTTAGTGAGTTTTTTCAAGGGTCACTTCGAAAATAAAGAACAAAATCACAATTTTGGAAGGTTTTATGAAATTGTCTTTCTGTTTTTTTTCTATCAAGCATTCAACCATTCAACAATTTAGTTAATTTAGTCAAAAAAAAAATCAGTAACTTCATATTATGGTGCTGTAACAGAAATTTCCATTTTTTAGACAATTACGTCGACAACATTTATTACCAGTTTACCCACCTCTACAAATTTTTAGAGCATCTTTATCCAAAAATGGTTGTTTCCAGCTTATTTTTTTTTAAAGTAGATGTATTATAAAATAACTCAGTTTCACCCGAAGCAAAGATGATAATCGTTAGATGACGGGAAAGGGAACTAAAATGTATTGAGTTCCCATATGTCAAGTACTATGTTAGATGCATAACTAGGTTTAATCACCTTGACAATCCCATGAGGTAAACGTCATTATCCTCACCAGCAACTAAAGTTCACAGGAGTTAAGAAGCTTGGCCAAGTCTCTCAATTAAGGGTACAGCTTAAAATTTGAATCTAGATTCTATGACTCCATAACCCATGCTCTATTCTAGCGAGCCATTTTTTTTTCTTACTTTTCTGTGAAAAAAGTTCTGGCTCTGGGTAGAGGAGTGCCCTTCCAATGTAAGTTTTGACGCTCCCTAAAATATTAAGCTTTTATCATCACTCCTAACTAAAACTCATGAGCTAAATTCCTTACCTCTTCTGATTCTGGCAAAAGTTTAAGAAGTTCTTGCAATGTCTCTGATCCATAATGCTCACTTTTTCCTTGATGAATATCTTCTACAATGGACTGAGGAGACCTTGAAAAGATAATTAGATTCCATTTCACATTTGCTAGAATGCCAAAAGAGACAAAAGACAGTGGAAATTAAAACACATCAGCTCCACCCTCCTTCTTTCCAGTCTGATGGGCTCAGACAGCACCACTGCCAGGGAAGCAGAGGGTTCCTGAGATGCCACTCAGAGGTTCCTTCTCCCAAAAAACCATCCTCGGGCACCTAGAAAGGCTGAAAGCAGCAACACTCACCAGGAGCTTTCTTTGGGGTTAGACCAAAAAAAAATCCTTGGTCCTGCAGAGACCTCGCCTTTCCATTTTAGAACACTTGAAATTAACTGCTATTTGACTCACCAGTTCCAACCTACACTTAAGGGGCAATGCTAACAATGAATCTATAAATTCCCTGACATGACAGGCTTGAATGGACAGAGGCCCCAGGGCAATGTCCTCTGTGCTTACAGCCGATGGATTATATTTTCGTGAAGGAACGTGACAGATACTTGTGGAATCATCAAGCCATGTGTCTAGGAAGGATTTGAAGGTAAAAGGAATGATTTTCACTCACATTAGAATTTGACTTTCAGCTCAGTCACACCCACAGACTTTGATTCTGACAGCATGGGTGTTATTAAAGTTTCAAATGTATGCAAAAATCTTACTTCTTGAACTGCTTAAGGAATATCCCAATGTTCATGCTCCGTTTTGCATCCAAGATAGTAATCTGGGAAAAAATATGGAAACATAAGATTATTAAAGTACAAATAAAAAGAGTTAGAGGAAAGAAGAGAATTAAAACCTATCAAAGTATAAAACTAATTTGTAAGAGAATAATTTGCAATATGTAAACCTGGTAATTAATCTAATATAGCTTTACAAATATTAAAATAAGTTAAAATATTACTAATATTTTAATGTATATTATGTAACTTTTAATGTATGCATATTTAATAAATTTAATTTAGCCATTTCCTCTTAGAATAAGAAAGCCCATACTTAAAAGCTGTAGTTTGGAAACAGATGCCTTGATTGATAAAGAATCATATAAGATTTGAACAGAATAAAGTAAAAAATAACTGAAGATATTGCAGAGTGAGTCCTAACCTTGATTTAAGGATGTAAAAGAACATCTGTTATTTTCAGAAACATCATAAAGTTCTCCATTTTTTATCTAATGCAAAGTTTCATTGCATTGAAAAAGTAAATTTATGTCCAATAGCACTTTTAGAAGGTAAATGTCCCACATTTATTTAAAAACCCTCTTGTGCTATGTAAAGTGCATTTTTTTCCCCCACATTTTAACAGCTCTTGAATCAGGATGATTCTTACAATGGATGGCATCCTACAAAAATGAAATATGGTAGCTATTCTAATCTACCATCAAAACTCAGATTTTGGCTGCAATAGATTTTTACTGCCCAAAATTAATAATTCGGGAGGCTTTGTCAGACTAGAAACTAGACAGAACTTTTTTTTTTTTTTTTTTTTTTGACTATAGAAGCTCTTCTTTCTCTGGCAGTAAATATCCAGGATACACAGAAGAAAGATAACGTAAAATTGCTGCAATTTTTTCCACTCGTTTTTTGGTAAAGGGGAATGACTATAAAACAGAAATGTTGTTGCAATGTTCTTCCTTTCCAAATGTATGTTATTCAGTGAGAATAAAAGAGAATCAGGTTTCAGACCAAATTCCTGATCTCTGTGCCTGCTTCTAAGTTTATAAGAATGCTAAGAAGCAGCATGACTGTCAACCCAATGTTAATGTCACTTCCTGACCATTAGGTTAAATTTTTACAAGAGTATGGTTACCTTCTTTTGAAGACTAATCTTAAACAACCACATTATTTACTAACCTAGGGGTTTATTTCATGTTAACACAGTCAGCTGCCAGCCATAAAATAAACTCCCAAGATAAAAGGGCAGTCTCCTTATTGGAATCCTATCCAGGGATTTCAGTTCAAGTTTGGTGTGAAAGGAAAGGAGAGGAGGAAGAAAGGAAAGGGTGAGAATAAAATCTGTCAAACTTAACACTCAACAACAAGGAAAGCTCATATCAGAAAACGATGTGTTTATTATAAGTCATGAATTAAAAGGCCACAAGTGAGAATATGTATACTGATACATCTATGTACATATATGAAGAACTTGCCATGCACTCACTTCTAGCTAGAATGGGGAAATGACTTATTTTATTTTTCTCTCATTAAATTGCTACCTCCTGCTATATTTAACCATTGACAGCAGCACCCTCCCACAGCCCACACTCTCAAAAGCCGCCTGCATCCTCTTCACCCCTCAACCCTCTGGGACTCTTTGTACACTTGGCCTAGGTCCACAACAATTATTGCTGGAAAAGTGAAGGAGAAAATGACTCTTACTATCCCTATTTGAAATACAAGAAAACTGAGCCTCAGAGATGTTTTCTAACTTGTCCAAAGCAGTGCTGGAGCTGAAATGCTAACCTGGGACTCTGATTCCTTTTGACTGTTTCCTGTGAGTTTTAGTATCTCTGCGCTTTCTATAGAGATGTGGCCAATGTTGCTCCACTGGCCTGGTGGCCCCAGAGTTGTATCTGTGGGGTGATAGACAGAGATCATGTTCCCAGCAGCCAAGATGGTGAGGAGCCTGAGAATTCCTCTTGTCCTATAGGAGCAGCCACAGCCTGAGGAAGCAGCTGTTTACCCACCTAGAAGCAGGCTTCAGAAACCAGTCAACGATGCAAAGAATTCAGTGGTATTTCTGAGAAAGCACCTGGGTTGGCCATGACTGAGCATCTTACACGGACTCATCCAAACAACATGCAAATGAGACAACTGACAACATTCCAGGGACAGTCCTATTCTTTTCAGGCATCCCTAGATTTGCCTGGTGCACAAGGGCTCTCTTTCTCAAAGGTTATCATACTTGATCCTTCTAAGGCAGTGTTATAAAACTGTTTGTCAAAGTCTGTAAAGAGGATTGTCACCACACACGGAAATCAGCTTATCTTACTTCCTGAAAGCTGGGCAATTCAGAAACAAATCCCTGTGGGATTGGGTGGTGTTCAGGACTCATTCAGAGCAGTGGAATCTGCACTCGGGATCCCTGTGAGCCTCCCTGGCTGCACAAGCTCAGCTGTCAGAGGAGACACTCTGCCCCAACAACTCAGATAAACCAACCCGGTCCCTGAATGGGCCTGAACCCTATACTTGCCACTAGGTCCAGTCAACCCATAACCTCTTCTTCTGGATACACCAGGAGATTATGGATTTTTTAATGGAAATGGCAGGACAACCACTGAAGTCAGGCCCCATTAATGTACTACAGAGTGCATTTGTTTTTCCATTAAAAACTCTAATTCTCCCTCAGAAGAGTTAAACCGTTCCAGCTGTACATGGGGAACTAAAATGTAAGATAATTATTAACTCATCCCAAGTATTTCCCAGTAGGATGTGAGGGAGACATGGCTATGATAACAGTCACCCCATGGGATGCCAGGGTAGCTGGGTGGCTCTCGGAAGCACTGAGACACAACGACTAGCCACTTAGGAAAGGCTGTGTGGTGAGCTATCCCACTCCTGTTGCCAAAACCTCCAAATAAGCCCTCCTCATTTCTGCTACTGCAATTCTTATAGTTTTACCTATTATCAATCCACTATAAAATTTGCTCCTAAGACCTTAAAAGAAAGAAGAAAACTTTTAAACTACTTTGGTTTCAGTATGCCACAGGGGACTTCCTTGTCTACTCAAGAAACACTAAGAAGTGTTGATGTCAATCTCACTTCATATTCTGAAAAGCAAAAATTAAAAAAATCTTTATACTTGAATATAGACTTATCTTTTAATTTTTCATGATTTTCATTTTCTTTTTTATTTTGGGTTGGCCGTCCATTGGGAATTGTGTCTCTTCCCCACTTTAGGAAAGAAAATAAAACCCAGTTCAAGTGTATATTTGATAATTTCCAAGTATATTGCATATTTTCCAAGTATATTTTAAATACTCTTCCTAGTTCTGTAATTCTGGATTGTGAGCATGTCCCAGAATTCAGGAACATACTGGGACCATAACAAGTTGAGAAAGACTGACAGATACCTTAATTACAGTGTGGGAGAATAAAACATTGCTTCTCATAAATTTAGAAAAACCAATCTTCCTTCCTTCATTCCTCCATTGCCCTCTTTCTATTTTTCTTATAAGCTACTTTAGTTATTTCCTATCTGATTAATGTAATATTACTACAGTCATTATAACAAATGACCTCAAGTGCTTCAACATTCATGCTTTCTTTGTGAATCCTAAGTTTAATCTTTTGATACCTCGGAAGATATCTTTGATACCTTTGCTCCCTGGGTTCAATTCTGTCCATTTCAGTTACATGTACTATAATTTCCTTTGGAGGATACCAAATAGCTAAGACATGGCCCTGACCCTTAAGAGCTGGTCAAGTGGTAAACAGAGACCCATACGGACCCGACTAACTCGAGCGTGAGGCTCTAGAAGGACTGAGGAACACGGGTAACAGATGGACAGGTACTTATCAGGACACGAGATAGTGAACTCTGCAAAGAAGGTGGTGTGTGACCTGAATCCTTTATTATTACCTCCAGCGATACAGCTCTGCTACTTCTAATTACTTTATTACAGTCTAGTTATCATTATACTATCACATCTGTAGTCTCTTCAAGTTAATTTTTAGGTAACAGAGATACAAGGACAATCATACTTAATAACCTTTTTTTCCCTACTAAATGTTCTAATTCACTATTTTAAGTGTTGTTCTTTCTCAATTCACCCATTACCAAACCCTAATCTCCCCTCTCTCTCAGCAACTTCTTCCTATGGAGTATAATGGAAATTATTTGTAATGATTTGTAAGCCCTTTAAAGTAATAGTCAACCACATAATGTCAGGCTGTTTCTGCAGGAGGTTATCATGTCATATTACAAGGGGACGCAATCTGATCCCAGGATGTTTGAACCTCCAGAATCATGGCTGTATTATAACGTGTTGATGCCATGTTTCCAGGCTCAGGTTCTGACCCTTGGCTGAACATGCTATTTAGGATGTTCTCCAGCCCACGTGGACAGATGGGGAGGACTATTACTTCCAACTCTGGACTCCACTTACTATACAGTGAATTGGAATATTTACTGCTGACACTTGTTGGACTATAAATCTGCAGAACTGTAACTTCCTTAGAAGGAAATCTTGAGGTGAGAAAATACCACGTCCTGTATTCTTTTACTGAAAAAAAAAGTATATACAATATTTCTAGCCATATTGGAGTTGAAAATAATTCTGGATAACCTGTTTCAAGATAGTATTATATAATGTGTACTTAAATCTATTTACATAAACTACTTATCATATCCTGAATACTGCAGAGTTGGAAGAGTGAGATTATCTTATGATACACAGTCAAGGTGATTTAATTTCCTGTCTAGTATGTTAGCTCTCAGATTACAATCTACAAGTGTTGAAAGTAAAAATCTGGCCACAGGGGTGAGGGGTGAGAGGAGAAGGGGAAAGACTTTTTTCCTGAAGTTTAGATCTGGCCTAGAAATGGACATTTCTGCTTCCACCAGGGTTGGAAAAGATGCCCCATCCCCTGCCCTTCCCTCCCTCCCTGAGTGGTCCTTAACCTCTCTTTAAATCACAAACATAAAGCAGCCATTTCCATGTAGGCCCTTGAACTATCATTTGGCAAAATAAATTTCCCCAATTCACGAAGGACTCGACTGGCTGCCTCCCAAGAGGTACTGTGAGCCCGTCTTGTCTGTTACAGGTGTTGTCGTGGCACATCAGCTTCCAGATACATCCAATCAATTTTTTACTTTAATATACTTGACTTTCAGTAAGCAGAGCTAGGATACAATGGTTAGAAAAGACCCACTGTACATTAAGGAACCTCTGCTGGAAACTGGGGCAAAGGCCAGGGTACGAAGGAAATGACTTATTGTTCCTTTCAATATTCAAAGGATACTTTAAGAAAAAAAGAGATTTTGCAGAAAAGGAAAGAAACAAGGGAAGCCCCTGTTCAGTACTGGAGGGCACTGAAGTTTCTCCCGAAGATTTCCTTCCCAAATTTCTCTTATAGTTCATACTTAAACAATTTTAATCCCAGTGTTGTCAGCATTTTATAATAAAAAGCCTTGGGCTATATCAACAGGGGACCATTTGGCCAGCTTTAAGGGTCCCCAAGTGAAGTAAGGAGTTAACATGCTCCTGAGCCAGAAAGAGAAAAGAGGTCAACATTGTTGGCTCAAGAATTCAATAATGCATAGAGCTACTACTTCATTCCAGGGCTCTGC
Organism: Choloepus didactylus; assembly: GCF_015220235.1. Taxonomy (NCBI): domain Eukaryota; kingdom Metazoa; phylum Chordata; class Mammalia; order Pilosa; family Megalonychidae; genus Choloepus; species Choloepus didactylus. Next base: position 166,289,413 of record NC_051309.1, on the reverse strand, counting down.
CCATTCTCTTATCTAGTCAACTCCATCTTTGACCTATTTTCTCTGCTCCTTTGCAAAACAAAAAAAAAAAAAAAAAAAAAAGAAAAGAAAAGAAAAAGAAAAGAAAAAAAAGACGGGCTTCTGTTGTTTTTTAAAAATTATTATTCATACATACTCCATGTCCACCAGTCCACCAAACACACATTCCCCATCCCTCCCCTGGCAACCTCTAATCTACTTTCTGCATTTGTTGTGGTGGTGGGGGAGGGGGAAAGCAGAGACAGCATCCTTTTTCTTTTAATTCTTGGTTTGCTAATGATTTCTTCTAGCAAGTAGAGGTTTCTTAATTTTCCATGTTTCTAAACTAAGGGTACTTACAAATGCAATTTTTAATTCAGCTGCTGTAATATAGGGTGATCTGCAGCTCTCAGGGTCTTGCTTTCTGTTAACTTCTTTTAAATGGCTAGATTTATTTTTTCCTAAAGTAACACATTTAGTGTTAACCAGAAAATACGTTTCCTATAAAGTCTATATGAAAACAGTTTTATGCTTTGGCTCTCTGGAAATCTGTTTCCACAGTGATCATAATTTATTCCAGGATCTGAGGAATTAACGTTATCTCAAAAACACTAGTTGAAGGCAAATGGAGGGGAAAATAAAGGTTAAACTCCTAAGGTTGTATATTAGTTAATGATGCTATTTTCTAACAAAAGGCATTTTGTCCCAGACAGCTCTGTTAATCCCAAACAACTGAGTTCAGGAACTCAATTTTTTTGTGTGTGTGGTTTTTTCTTCTTGTTTCAATGGAGACTAACAACACTGGACTTCAGCAGAACTTTTCCACCAAGGGAAACCATGCAGATGTGTAAGGACAGGGCAGTGCTGTGGGGCTAAGGAGCAATGGCCCCCAAATAGCATGCTCTCAGCATGAGGTCATAATCCACTGGGATGTCTGAGAGGATGTGGCATGCACACTTTCTATACTTTTTCATTACTCAGAGCAAGCCCAACACATAAGGCCCTTTCTATCATTTCCAGAGGCCATTTATTTACAGCATCTTGTTTCTTAGCGATGTCTAACAATTACTTGAATCTTATGCACACTTGCAAACCCTAAACAATGGAGTATGTGGAGGATTATCCCCCACCTTCTTACCTCTTCTTTAGCATCCCTGAAGGAAGAATTTGAAGTTCCTCCTCTCCTAGAAGGAGAAGACTTGGTGGTATCTTCTTGCTGCCCAAAGAGCTCCTCGATAGTCTGCGTATCAATTTGATAGTTTTGCTGCTGCCTGGCCACCAAGGTCCAGATGTTGGTTTTGCCGCGAACTTGCTCCTCCGGAATGGTTTTCCAGAAAAAGCTTCTCATCCGCTTTTTCTTACCGAGGTGGCTGTATCCGTTCACGAGAGGGGGTGGGGGTAGCCCTGGAGGAGGAGGGGGGACAGGAGACCCCCCAGGTAGTGGAGGTGGTGGGGGAGGAGGAGGAGACCCTTCCCCTGAAAACGGACATGGTGGAGGTGGTGGGGGTGGAGGAGGAGGTGGAGGAGTTGCCGGTGCTGGTGTTTGCCCAGTCATCAATCCAGCTGCTGTGGTGACATGCCCGTTTTCTTTATCACTGACCAAGGAGACACAGTTCATAACATGCATAGTACTGCTGCCTCCTAAGGAGATAATCTCTTGACCTCGAGGAAGGAGACACAAACATCAAACTTGGGTCATACTGCTTCACCCGCTGGTCTGCTGCCAGAGAAGAAGTCCATTATGCTGCGTGTCATCTTCCAAATCTACAAAGACAAAGCAACTTTAAAATCAGTATGAGGAAAATTTTAATACTAGTTTTTCCCCTCAGAGGCAACTGTCAGTTCCTCTCACATGAGTTGGCTTTTAAAAATCAATGAGAGTCTATCTCTCTAGCTAAGCCAACTCGGAAGGTGAACTCACTGCCCTCCCCTTACGTGGGACCCGACTCCCAGGGGTGTAAATCTCCCTGGCAATGCAGGATATGACTCCCAAGGATGAAGCTGGACCCGGCATCGTGGGACTGAGAACATCTGCTTCTCTGAAAGGGGGATGTGAAAGGAAATGAAATAAGCTTCAGTGGCAGAGAGATTCCAAATGGAGTCGAGAGGTCACTCTGGTGGACATTCTTACGCACTATATAGATAATCCTTTTTAGGTTTTAATGTACTGGAATAGCTCGAAGTAAATACCTGAAACTATCAAACTCCAACCCAGTAGCCTTGACTCTTGAAGATGATTGTATAGCAATGTAGCTTACAAGGAGTGACAGTGTGATTGTGAAAAGTTTGTGGATTGCACTCCCTTTATCCAGTGTATGGATGGATGAGTAGAAAAATGGGGACAAAAAATCTCAATGAAAAATAGTGTGGGAAGGGGGAGATAATCTGTGGTGTAAGGAAAATGTTCAAAAACAGACTGGGGTGATCAATACACAACTATATGATGGTACTATGAACAGGTGATTGTATACCATGGATGATTGTATGGTTATGTGCATATATCTCAATAAAACTGAATGTAATTAAAAAAAATCAGTGAGGGCCAACACATCTATAAGGGCATGCCTTTAGTCCCTTGCAATTTATTTTCCTAAATGCAAAGCACATTTTGCTACCTGGTCATGCCGCCAAAGAAGTAGAAGTCAATCTAATTTTGAAACCTTCCCTTAATCAATAAAGTACATATTTATTGAAAACCCACTGTAAATTCAGCAAGTATCACTCACTTTATGAATAAGCTACTTGCTTATTAACTGTTTCATTCTCTTTTGGCAATGGATGCCCAATCCCTAGGGAAAGTTGCCCAAACTGCTGAAGCATAAGGCGTAACTGACCCTGCCTTTCTCCAGTACGGACATGTTCCCTACCAATTAGTGGGTCAGAAGGCATCTTCCACCTTGTGTGTAATTTGGAGATGACAGAATAATGGCCTCACTCACTTCCCTGAAGTCAGGGCCACCATGTTGCTGACCCACTTGATGATATGGCTTCCCTCAACACGGGGAAAGAACACCTGATGTGAGGATGAAATGTTCCACCACTACATCAAGCTTTACTGGTCACCATTTTAGACAAATCACTTTGCCTCGCTAACGTTTGTAAACTCAGCAGGTTGGGGTTCTTTAAATGATCTCCATCATCCCTTTCCAATGCTATCACTCTGGATTCTACTTAAGCCACTCTTTGGAAACCATCGGAACCTTCTTCATAACCCCCCCCCCCCGCCCCCACCTCCTTCTGCTTCTGCTGTGACTCTATTAGCAAAGATGAGACACACACAGGACATGAGGCCCACGTCACACCTGCCACACGTCTAGGCCTCATCCACACTGTCACTATCTTATTTTGGTGGCTTGTGTTTCTGCTGAATTTTAAATTTTTATTTGTGAAGGCCCTGAATGTGAAAACAGGAGTCAAAATAAGTGCATTTCTTCAGATATGAGGACAGGTAAGTGGGGGAGTAAAGGAAGAGACCCCATCCAGGGTGTTGAGTGAGTGCCCAGACCGTGTGGGAGTGTGAAAACGGGGCTGTTTCCCCAGATCACAAAGGGCCAAATTCAGGAGCTTTGTGGACTGGACTTCGGAAGTGTAATTATCCTTTCACAGCATCGTTTGTCAGAGTTCGTACTTAAAAAACATAATCTAGGAGTAAACTGCCTCATGTGACTAATCAGAATATTATGAAATGTTTTTTGTAAAGAACCATATATCAAGGCATGATTGCCATGGGAGAATAAGAATGGAGATCCTAGAAATAGACTGCTTTTTCTCAGACCTTAGTTCTGTTACTTCTTGGATATGCAACCTGGGGTGAGGTAAATTACTTAATCTGCATTTCAACATCCTCATCTATAATATGAGGATATACCTGTTTCATTGGTTTGTATAATAGTAAATTAGTGCATGTTCAGTTCTTACCTAGTTCTTAGTTGGCTAGCTATACAACAACAAACTGGTGCCATATTTATATATGATTTCCCTTTAGTTTCACAGGCATTACCTTTGCTTTAAAATATGTATTAGGTTTATAGATAAAATGCTGAGTAATCCCTGGCTGCTAGAAACATAGCTTTAATATTCTTATTCTCTGCTATCTAAATTATTAGGTTTGGAAGAGTTGTGTTTTTTCCCCCCAATACTCAGTCACTGTATAAGAAATTACCTTTATATTACAAGAATAAATGCTTTTATGAAACATTTGAACATTTAAGTTGTGGAAATGATCTACATATGGATAGAAAATGGCATTTTCAACTACTAACCAGATAATTTTTTAAATAAGTAAAACTGAAAATAGTTATCCAAGCAGACTTACAGTTCGTTTAAGATGCAACTGGCTTTTAAAAGGAGTTTTCATAATCATTAGGGGCATAACTAGGTTGTTTTTATAGTTGGCACCCCTAAAGCAAATGAGTCATTGTCAATTACAGTTTATAGTTATATTTGAACTCTTCTGTTTTCAGGACTGTACAGGTAATTTTGTCAATTTATTCTTACATATTTTAAAATACTTGTGTACATAAAATCTCATTTATAGAAGAAATGCTAATCCTCCAATCACCTCCAATTCCAGATAGGCTGCCTTGTTTATAGATTATCCCTTTTAAAAATGGTAACAAGCTGAAAAAAACATTTCCAACCTAGAATGCAACAACTGATTCAGTGCTGTGTAAGTATATGCACAGAAGTGCCACTAAACCTCCCAGTGAAAATGCAGAGATATTAACAAAGTGAGAAAGACATTCAGAGGTTGTGCAACATCACTGTCTTGTACTACCAAAGCCCCAAATGATGCATCTTTCTGAGTATTGTGCTTTGTACAAGGGAAGCACCAGATAAAAGCTTGTTAAAGTACAAAGTGACACGTTAGCTATGCATTCCCATGATTCTAACTGCTGTCCCATCTTGAGAATGAATGCTCTTTTAAAAAGTTAAAGAAACAAAAGAAAACTTACAACATTGTTCCTGGTGTGCTGTGGGGCTAATTTTTTCCCAGGGTAACATCCAAGAATCCTAGCCACTCAACTGCTTCCAATCAATCAGTTCACCAGCAATGATTAGCTAAGATGCCAATGCTACTCTTACTACCAGCACTACTTCAACAGGGCTTTCCCACTAGCCAGGGTTTCCAATGTCAAAGAGATGGTAGGAAAAGGAAAGAACAAACATTCTAACCCTTTCCAGAGTCACATAAAAAAATTAAAAAGAGAAGATAGAAAAAGAACATTTGATTTACCAGAATACTGTCCATGGTTAAGTCATAAATGCATACTCTCCAAGCACGCTAGGAGAACACTAGTGAAATCCTAACAGAGGACACTCACTGCTTGCTTCTCACAGCCAGCAAATGCCAGCCGGGACAAAAGAATTAGCTTTGGCTCTGTCTGGAAAAATGTCAAGTGTCCCAGCAATCTCCTCAGGACAGAGACAGGCTTGTATTTAACATCTTACCTACAGACTGGGGACCTAAACAGTGGGGAAGAAGGCTGCCAAGTCTGGCCCATGGGAACAGATGTCCATCCCCGAGTAAAATGCAGCAGCCACTGTTAGGCTCTGAAGATCAGAACTTCTCTTTTGGTTCCCTGAATGAGAATCATGGTCCACTGCAAGCGTGTCTGAGTGATGGACGTTCCTGGGAGGCCATAGCTCAGTTGAGCATCTTTTAACTTTGTGAACTTGTAAATAAGGGGATATTGTGATTTTATACTTAGCCTTTACTTGGTTGACAAGCAAAACATCTTGGAATGATTATGTTCATAAGGGTTTGCAAAGAAGGCCTGTGACCTCTTCCCTAAAGCCCTTTGTTCTTACAGTCAGCATTACTTTGCCCTTGGATCAGACATATCCCTGAAACTCTGCTCTCTTGAAGGAGTGAGCCTGAGGGGAAAAACGAGAGTAGGTATGCTTCAACTCACAGTGCATTTAAGAAGAAAGCCTGTTCCCAAGGTTATTTTAGGGCCCAGGGCTTTCCTAAGAGTGTCAGTGGGGCCTTGTCACTCTGCTGGTCACTCACCCCCTTGATCAACAACAATAAAAAGTAATGCCAAGGAAAATCCCCCAGAAAACCTTTTCCCTCAGTTCCTGACACGTGTCACACATGAGGTGGGGACAGGAAAGCCTGGCCCACACCCTTCTGGTGATAAATGGGGGCACAGCAAGTCCGGTTTAGAGAGAAGAGGCACAGGAATACATAGTCCTATTTTATTTTGGGGAGAAGAAAGGGTAAGAAAAGTACAGGGAATTCTAAAATATGGAATTTTTGCTTTCATTCCCCTACCTCATTGGGAAAAGCCTCCTCCACCACCTACCTATTTTTCAAAACCTTTGATTATTAAATACAGAATGTCAATCAGTCGAACTAGAGCTGCCAAAATCCAATCCCTTCATCTTGGCACTCCAGTCAGCACTGAAAAAGCCGAAGACGACAGTTTGTTTCCAGTTTGCGAGTCTAATCTGTAGCACAACGTAAAAATGTCACAGATGCCCAGAGCAACACTCTGAGAGCAGAGGCAGGGCGCCTGATTTTGACTGAAACATTTCAGTTTCTCCCACTGTCTCAATACCGAGGGGGAAAACCACACACAAACGCCAAAGGATGCCCGGAGAGAGGGAAGGAAACGCTAGCTACTCATTCCAGGAAGACAACTGTGGGTCAGTAGAGGGGGGTCACAGACGGCCGAACATTAGGGGTAGTTTCTGCACAGATGTTTGAAAATTTACAACTAAGTTCTGAAGAAATTCAATGCGTGGCACTATTTCTTCAAGTAAATCTGGACATAGAGCCGTTTCCTAGGTCTCTGCATGGCGAGCGGTCCACCATCTCCTTAGTCCCCAAACCCTGAGCCCCGCGCCCCGCACCCGGCACGACTCACTCACCAAAACGCCGCCGGCACCGCCGCGCCCAGTCCGGAGCCCGCGGGCGGAGGCACAAAGGGCTCGCAGGCGCCCCGGTGCCGGACTGCAGCAGCCACAGAGCCGCGTCGGCGCGAACCCCGGAGGTCGCGATCAGCGTCCCGCGGCTGCGGGAGGGGCTCGAGTGGGCGTCCCCCCCGGGCGGCGCGCGAGCTCCCAGCGGCGTCCCTTATCTGGGCAGAGCCCGAGCGCTCCGCGGGCAGGCGCCGGGACCGCCGCAGCAGGGGCGGCGGAGGGTGGGGGTGCGGGAGCTCCGCGGAGACAGACGCCCCCACGCGCCGCGCGCGCTCGGCGGCGGCCGCCGGGGCAGGTTGCGGGCGCGTGCCGGAGAGCGACCACCCGCTGGCTGTGCCGGAAGCGCGGGACCCGAGCAGGGACAACGCCGGATTCTGACCCGGTCGACGCCGGGGAAGGACGCGACCCCCTGTGCCCGGGAGCGCCGAGCATGCTGCCTCTCCTCGGTCAGAAGAGCCTGCAGGAGCCGCTGCGCCAGCTCGCCCCTCCCCCGGTGGGTCGACTCCGGAGAGGGGGTCACTTGGGGTCCGCCCCCTCTCCCCGAGGAGCCCCTGTGTTTAGAGCTGTCGCCGTCCCCCCGCCAGCCCTAGCGCCCGCCCCCTTTGCCGGGCCCTCGCACGGAGTTCCCAGAAGCCGGGGTGCGGGAGTAACTGGGGTGTGGGGGTTGTCTGCGTACTTGATGAGAAAGGGAGGGGGGGGACAAGGGGCTCCGTCCCCCCTTCCAACCTCCGCGGCAACCTCTCCTCACGTCCGGGGAGGGTGTCCCGGGTAAGCGTCCTGGGCTCGGGGAGAAAGCTTCCCGGCGGCACTGCGGCTCCGCCGAAGAGGAACAAGGCAGAGCCGGCGAGTGTAACACAGAGGGAGGACTCCTGACGTTTTAAATGGGGTTCGGAGGATAAAACTGAGAGCCTGCTGTTCCAGAGCTAGGGTCACCGCCAGTCCACCCCTTCCTCCCCAAACTACTTCGGTCAGCGAGGGGCGCAACTTCTAACTGGAACTTCGCACATCCAGAGCAAGTGTGCAAGAGCAAGCAGCACCTCGTCCTCGGTCCCCATCTCCCCGACTCAGTCCCCGCCAACCCCGCACCACTGCCTTCGGAAGTAGTGGCTCCCTCTGCGGCCACTGGCGAGGGACCGGGGCGCGGCGTCCCAGTGCGCGTTCTGTACAAGGCTCTTGCTCTCTCGGACACCTGGGGATAAGGCTGCATTTTATCTAGAAGTTTTAGCAGCTAAGGCTAAATCAGCCGACCCAGGTCCAACCCGGGGGCGGCCCCGAGTTGGTTCTCCGGGCCGGGCTCTAGATCTTCGCGTCTTCGCCTTATGGAACCGATCGCAGTCCTCTGAGGCCGAGGGAGTGCGGCCGCCAAAGTGACCCGAGTGGGTGTGGAGGAGGCGCCGACCTTCTCCCCAGACCTCCCAGTGAGGCCTGGAGGAAGCCGAGACCCGGTACCCATCGGCCGCCCTGCCCAGCGCCGCAGCACCCGGTGCTGGGACCGAACTCCCCCCCCCTCCCCCCCCGCTCCGGGAGAGCCTGGTGTCTCCCATTCCCCGTGTCCCCGCGCCGCGGTCGCCCCTGCCTTGGTCGCGCGGCTCACACTCACCCGGGCGGCAGGCGCTGCCCGCGAGCTCCCAGCTCTCGCCGCGCACACTGCGCTCTAGCTCGCCGCCTGCGGTTTACCAGCGCCGCCTCCTTTTCCCCAGTCACTGCACAGCCCGCCGACCCGGACCGTGAGGGGGCAGGGCGCGCGGGGCGGGGCGCAGTCGCTGCCTCAGGTAACAATGCTGCAGACCAGGCTGCTGCTCGCGCTAGCTGCAAAGGGCAGCACGCCCTTTTCTGCTCGGCCCTCTCCCTCCCTCTTCCACCCCGTCACCACCGCCGCGCTCGCCTTTACCTGCGCGGGGCCCCGGGGGTGGGTGGATAGGGAGGTCTGGAAGCCGCCGCGGGCGCACTGCTCCTCGCACCGGAACGCTGGCGCGGGCTTGGCTGCCCGCAGCTGAGGGAAGGAGGGGCGGCTGGAGACGGAGATAGCCGGGCTGTGAAGAGCCAGGCGTCCTCTTGGAACAAGCGAGGAAAGACGCCAAGTGCCTTCCACAAAGAAACCTCTGCGGCAGCCTCTTGGGCACCTTCTACGCACACGCGCGTGTGTATATGCACACTTATATACACGCATATTCTGCACTCACCACACGCACCCAGCACACACCAGGCCACCCCACACTTCTTTCTCCCTGGAGCACTAGGCAGCATTTGAGTGAACTGTCCAAGCCCTAGCTTCACAAAGGTCTGCTCTTCCTTGGTGCCGGCTAACCTGTACGTCTGTTACCTACCCCCACGCCCATTTAAAAAAATCTCCTCAATGTTGATGGCAACAGGGAACTTCAGTTGGATTAAAGCAAAAAGAAGTCCACCCCAGACCCGATCGCACGAGTGGACGTTGTCAGGGAAAGGCCCCTCACACTAGAGGAGACGGGGCAACAATTTAATCGTATCTTTTTACAAAGTGATTTGTGACACCAGGCAGTGTGAAGCGACTAGTCAAAGGTAACCGATCCCCGGCTAACCTGCTGATGGGAAATTAATTGCCGGTGTGGGGAGGCGCCCTCTGCAGGGATGAGGTCATCCTTACCTTTGACTCGTTCTAGGCCTCTGTGATCCCAGATAAGAGACAAAGCTTTCTCGATTCTGCTGCCTCTCCACCCTGGTCCTCAGTCCCTTCCCAGGACAGCGCTCCCAGCCTGCATAAACAGCCTTGGGTAGAAAAAGAGAAGCTGGTAGGGTAAGGGAAAAAAAACAAAGGGCCAGCCAAAGCCCATTTCTTGGACACTATCGTGCTTACAGTCACAATGAAGAGAAAGGGATCCAATTAAGACCAAAGTAAATGTAGAGTGGGAAAATGTTATAAAAGAGAAAGATGGTTCTATGCTCAGGGAGTTAATACAGTCCAAAAAAATATTAACCACACTGGCAGCGATTAAATTACAGCACATCAAAAGTGAGGGATGGAATGGCATCCTCTCCTTTCATTTCGCTGTCAGCCTTGTCAGCTGAGCCTACGCCCACTACACACTTTCTGCTCCTCAGTCGGGAGAACCTGGGCTTCCCCCATACTTTCCTCAGAGTGCACTTTAAAATCCGTCACCTTCTGAAGGGTCAAGTGCAGCCACCTGTTCACAGCCCTTCCGTCCCTTTGATCTCCTACAGCATGCTGCCCTGCAGAACTTTTCTCTGTTTCTCTTGCCTCCTCTGCTTACCCTTCTCATCTTTTGAGGGAAGTAGCAAGGCTCTTCCAACTCTTTACTTCCCCTTTTTCCACAGATACTGCCTTCCTACTTTAGCTGGGATGGATCCAGATTTTGTGGGGCCTTAAACTTGTATAACTTTGGTGGGGGGGGAGAGGTTGGGTCGAGGAGAATTTTTAAAGGAAAACAAACAACAACAAAAAAATGATGAACATAACACTAGGTATGGATCCTTTGAAGGGTCCAGGTAAAATGAGGGGTGTGGCAACTTGAGTTTCAAGGTAAATTCACTTCTGTTTTTACCTGAATATCTGGGACTCTTGAATCCACATGGTCACTGTAATATCTCAAGTACAAATTCAATATCCCAGCATCAACTCATCCTTGTCTCAAAATGAGTACTCTTCTCTCTTTCCCCTACCTAAGACCTAGTATTTTTAATTTGAAATCCCAGCTTTTCCTTTGGTTCTTTTTCTCTCCTAAATTCCTTATATTTAAGTACTATGGGTTGAATTGTGTCCCCGCAAAAGATATGTTGAAGTCTTCACCCCTGGTACCTTAGAATGTGTTATTTGGAAATATGGTCATTGCAGGTAGAATTAGTTAAATTATGAAGACAAGAGTCGGGTGAGCCCATAATCCAACATGACTGGTGTCCTTATAAGAATGAGGAATAGAGACAAAGAGGAGAACACTATGTGAAAATGGAGACAAGAAAGAAGGCCATGTGACGATAGAGGATGCAGAAACTGGAGTGATGAATCTGAAGGCCAATGCATGCCAATAATCGCTGGCAAACACCGGAAACTGCAAGCAGCAAGGAAGGATTCTCCCCTACATGTTTCAGAGGGAGCGTGGCCTTGCTGACACCTTGATTTTGGACTTTCAGCCTCCAAAACTTCAATACAATGAATTTCTGTTGTTTTAAACCACCCAATTTGTGGTACTTTGTTATGGCATCCCTAGGAAATGAAGATTTGTTGCTTTTTCCCAAGTAACCTTTCTTATATCTATAATTTATATCTAATACTACCACCACACAAGCCCCAATTAGTGGAAGGGAGAACTGACATTCGTTTTTGGCCAAGTGTCAGGCATTATTACTCTCCATTCCCACAACAACCCTAAAAGCCCTACATTCTCTATCTTCTAGCTTAGAGAAGTTAAATTGGACTACTTATGTCCACTGCCTCAGCAAGCTCTCTGCTTCTGTCTTGTCTTCCCAAATCCATCCTGACACTCTGCTGTCAGGTTTATGTCTATAGAGTCTGATTTCATCATATTGCTTACATATGCAAATCCTTCTATAGTTTCACATACGTGTCTACAGGTAAAAGGTTGGATTCTTCAGTCTGACTATCTGGCTGCATCCTACCTTCATCTCCCACAATTATCCAACAGAAGCTTTTCATTTCACTCAGGCAGCATTGCATGCTGCCTCTGAAACACATCAAGTTTATTTTGACTCTAATTTTCTGCCTTTTGCATACTAGTTGGTCAAAAAGTACTTGTATGAAGCAGAGTCTCAAATAGGACTAACACCTTGTTGGATTGGCTCTAAAATTGCAAATATGGAAGATAATTTGTTCTTAGTCTATTAATATGCGGTTTGTTAACCACATCCTCATCGCATCTAAGTTTGTGCTTTTAGATTTAAGATGTGCAGGTCTGGCTGTGTCTCCCAAATGTGGCAGTCAGTCTGCTGGGAAGGCTGGGAAGTCTAAAGTCAAGGGTGCCCAAAGTCAGGCCAGCCATGGGAATTCATGGCTTGGAGGTGACTGCTGCTGCTGTAAAGTCTTTTGAGCAGTGGGCAGAGCAGCCAGTTCTCACTTTTCCCATCAAGCCCAACCTTTGAATATGTTCGTAACAGTGTAGCCCAGGCAACCGGCCCTCCCGGATACCAGCACCAAGCCCTGTAGAACTTCTCGGTTGTCCTGCTTCTCTCCATTTGCAGCTTGCTCTTTCCTCTTCCCAGGCTGTCCTTAGTGGATTGCTCCATTTCCCTCACTCATTTTCTTTCTTCTTTCTTTCACCTCTTCAGTGCTGAGCAGCTTTCAGATTCTCCTAGCTTTTTGTATTTGAATTTGGTCATTAGGAGCCACAAAACAAAGCCTTCACTCCAAAATGAATCGAATTTCAGGATTCATTCCAAAGAATACCTTACAGTTCTAAAACAGGGCTGTTAGTATGTTTGAAGTTTGCTTAAGGAATAAGTCTAATCTGTGAGCTGACTTCATGGGTCCTCTAGGGAACCACGATGGGCACATTATAACAAGTCCCCTCAGACATCAAACTGATTTTAAATCTCTTCCTCTGTTTCTGTGATACAGATTTACTTTACTTACTCTTTATTCTTCTTAAAACATATAGCTGATGAGATCACTTGTTCAGTATTTAGATTATAAACTGTGTCTCTGCCTCTTAAAATGGGAAACTGCAGAAAGAAAAACTCTGCCACTTCTATATTTAAACAGACTTGCAGACAAATGCAAAGACTCACCAGTCCTCCTCCTTTTAACAGCCATTTCTAAGAGAAATTGCTAGACCTTGCTTCCTTTAAAGGGTAGAAAGTATAAAATAAATAAAATCAGCAGGATTGTTACTATCACTATCAAGACAAATTTGTACAAATATATTGGCAATTCACAAACAATGTATTACTATGATTTTCCAAACAATTTTTGAACAAAATGATGTTTTATTTTTGTAGGCTAAGATATTAAATAGTGTGTTGTCTTTAAATGTAGTAAATAATGACTAGGCTCTGATCATTATGAGGAAGAAACACTTTTCTGGATGGTAAATAGTGATTCTGGAAAATTTTAAATGGTAATTGCTTTCCCATGTGATGTTTCATCCATGGTAGCATCAGTGGTATTTCTCTTGCCAGCAATAAATACAGATACTTTGTCAATGACAGTTCCTGCAGTTGTTTAAGGGTAGAAGAGATTGAAGGCACCTGACACATATGAATGAGTATTTAGGCACTTGATGATCTTGTCCCCACTGCCTACGTTCCTTTAGAGCAATTTGTCCATTTTTCTTTCTTTAGGGGGTGTGCATGTGTGTGTTTTGGAGGCTGGGGATGGAAGAGGAGACTAAGGAAAAAGATATAACTGTACATATCACTGAGTTTCACCCGGAAAACCTGCAGCTAGTTGTCTTTTTTGTTTACGATGGGTTCAGAGCTTAGAAAACTCTAATTGGTGTCAGTTATAAATGTAGGGTCTGGCTGTTTTATAATGTTCAAAAGTGAGAGGGAAAAATAGCTTTAAAATGTAACATGAAAGGGTATCATTTCTTCCCATTACCCATCTACCTTCACCAAGAAAAACTAACTCCAGTCCTTACAAAGCCACTACTACTACCAAAAGCAAATGGAATTAAAGAGTATGTCAGATGTCAATGTCTTTTGTTACTGGCTTTAACTGTTTTCAAATTGTGTACTCTTCTAAGAAGTTAAAAAGAGCAAACAGTAATTTGAAACCATAACACACACAGTATAGGCAATCCCCAAACAGAAACCCAATGAATCAACATTGGTGTGTGTGTGTGTGTGTGTGTGTGTGTGTGTGTGTGTGTGTATGTGTGTTTCTCTTGGGAAATACTATGTGCATGTCCCATGCAAGATTTTGCAGGGCATATAAAGATGGGAGAAATGACACGTTGGTGACTTAGCAATTTGTGAAGCCCTTTTTGATCCCCTTGAATGTGGGGTATATACTCAGTTTAATGAACCAGCTATGGACAATTCCTTTGCACTGAGTCTATTTTTAAATACAAAGGTCTATCCTTTGGGTATGATTGCAAATAATAAAACCAGCCCATAGCAAGCTGTATCTTAATATTTCTCAAACCTAATATATAGAAATAATTAAAATGGACCATTGTTTGGAGAAAGTAAATGGGGTAAGCTTTTTGGTGGAAATACTATTATTCAAGTTTTGACTGGCCTTGGACACAAAGAGAATCCCTATCAAAAATTCAGCATCACATTTAGCTCACATTTACATCCCTTTGTAGGCCTGACCAGACTAAAACTGAAGAGGTGGGGGGAGGGGGTCTATTTGGGTAAAATCTTTCCGTCTTTACTCCTAACTTGCTGGCACCCTACTGAAAAAAGAGGGTCCCGTATTTAATTTAATTCAGAGAGGTGGTTTTAAACATTCGATCCTTTGTATTTTAAAATGGGTGGAAAAATTTCCCTCACATTCCTGAATCCCTTTTATTTCTTTTTTTTTTTTTGCATATGATTAACTTTTGTATATTAAATAATAAATTGTATTCTAGATATTAAAAGACTAAAGTTTATCTGCAGAACATATTCTATTTCTCAAGATTGGCTAAAGAAAAGAGCAAATTACATTTAGAGTTTATTTTTCTTGAAATGAAGCTTGTTTCCTAAGTAAAACCCAAGTCTCCCTCCTTACCCTACTCTTTCTTGAATGCACAGGTAAACAAGTTTCTGAATTTAGGGGTTTTGAATTTGTGTTATGCTTCACGTGGGGTGATTTGTGGGCAGGGTTGCTGGGGTATCTGTTTTACACAGGATCAGGGTGGGGCAGGGGGCTTGCAGGGCAACCACGTAATTAAACACAGGACATTTGATTTACACTGTAAAATGGGATTATTTTATGCTAAAAATGGCTTTGCAAAAAAATAAGTAATTGCTCTTCCCAGGGGAAATCATTATAGCTTCTTATTTACCCAAAATTTGGCTGTCACACAGTTTATAATTAAAAAAAAAAAAAAAAAAAGAAAAATAAACAACAGAAAGCAGAGAGAAAATACTAGAACCTCCCACACTTTCATTAACCCTCTAAACTCACCATTATAGAAGATTTTAACATATTTTCTAGCTTTCTTTTCTTTCATTTACAAGCATGCCCTCTTCACAGTTTAACTCAATAATTTCCAGGAGCAGCTACTTGCCTGCTGGGCAGAATCAGGTTAAACCTTGTTTAACCGAGGTGAAGGCAGAAGAATGAATTCTGTCCCAGCAGCTCTACAGAGCAGGGACTCATAAAAAAGGGGCCCCTTTGTGATCCCCATGCTCACAGTTCAGAGTCTATAGAACTCACTTAATGGTTCAAAGACCTTTGTCTTGTGTGACAAGCTGGGTAAAGGGATCATAAAGAAACTGGAGGGGCTAATTCAGAAGGCTGGGGGAGGGATGGAAGAATGAGACAAAAAGGGGGAACCATGGAGATTATGACTCATCCCAAATTTCTCATTCGTTTCCAGATTTTTATGAAATATCACATGCTAGTTTATCTTTAGCCAAAGCTCTTGACATAACCAATGAAGACATTTTTTGGGAGTGTGTGTATGTCTTCTCTATTGTAATAAGACAGTTTCCTCTTCAAAAGGCTGCAATAATGGGCTTATCTGCAAGAATTGTTTTCAAGTTCTGGAAAGCCATTTTACAGATTCTAAGGTTCCTGGAGTAAACTTGAAACACCTACGCACCCCACTGACCTTATGTGCCTTTAGTTAGAACTCACATACTTTTAAGCAGGTGGGTAACCAGTTTTTTTTTTTTTATATGTTTGTTTTTTTCCTTCTTAAAGACTGCCGTACTCAGACTGACCAGTTTGAAATGAAGGTCGTATATTAAACCACTAAATCTTCTGACCAACAATTCTCCACTAATGACCTCGAAACTACAGAAGAATTCTGCCTCTCTGTCTATAGACACTTTAATGCCACTAGGAAGAAAGGAATCAAGCATGCTACACTGGATTGACTGAAAAAGAGTGTTAAGATGAAAAGCCTGTACACATGATATTGTACTATTTTAAGGATTTGATTTTTATGAGATTTAGTTTAACAACATGGTTAGGACCATACCCACTGTCTGAGCTGCAGTGGTAGAATGGTAAAACGCACTCTTCCCCACCCCACACATTTATGCTCACAGTTGACATTCCCATTTGGAGCCGAAGGCTTCCACATTCAAGCACAAATAGTGTGTTCTCCAAACTGGTTCTCATCTTTCCCCACACCATTTGTTTCCATGATTTGTGGAGATGTTTTCCCCATTAAACAAAAACGTGAGGGCAGGGCTGTTTTGTTTATCTTAGTGCTCTGACAGTGGTTGGTAATCAATGTGTCTGCCAACTAAAACTGTGATCTTCATCACTAGTGAATGATACCAGTGGCTAAAGGCCATTGATAATTGTCATCATTGACAACACTGAATGCCTTTTATGCGCAAGGCACAGGGAGGGCTGCAAACATGTTCAAAACATTCTTGCCTTCAAGAAGCTTCTAGTCCAGAGGGGAATCCATGATGAGACTCAAGCTCTTGGAAGCAGGATACAAGAGTATGTGAAGAGAACAGCTAGATATCATAATATTTTATGGTGAACTGAAGAAAGGTAGGTGTGGATAGGCCAGTCAAGTGAAGCCTTTCAAAAGACATGCTGATGCTTGACCCAAAGCAATGCACCTTGTTTTGACATGGTTTGGGACAAAGAGTCATTGGGATTGAGTTTTTTCTTCTGAAATTTGATAGTAATCATGCAGAGGACTGAGAATTGAAGTATGTAGCTTGGATCTGCTAACTCTTTTAGGACTACACCAGAGTTACAAGTTTCTAACTTGGTGAGACAACTGGCTGGCTCTGTCACCGCTTGGGCTAAACTGCATCCATAAATTAGGTGTACAACAGTCCAAAGAGGCGACTATAAGGATAAAAAGATATTATAATAATAAAAAATCACCAGACTAGAAATTAAATTAAGCATGAAGTTTTTCTTCATCAGGAGGTCTCAGTTCACCACTAGCAAAGAGAAATTCACATAAAAATGAGCTACAAGGACTAAACAGAAATAGCTCTTCCTAGAATAAATGAAGGTCAGTGTTGAGGTCACCAGCAAGGAAGTCTGGGGCAGCTTACACTGAAGCTACTTGTGTTTGGGGGAAAAAAGACTTGTTTTCATTGCTTTACTCATGAGCACAAGTAGTGGCTCCAAAAGCATTAAAAATCTGAAGACAGCACAACAGTCTTTTATTATGTCATTGTATTTTTTTTTTAAAAGGACAAAGGGGCAAGTTAGAACCCAAGCCTGCTATGAAGCTCTAATACTCTACTTTCCCTTTCCTTGTGAGTTTAGGCAAGGGTTCCTATATTAAGTTTTCTTTCAATGGTATTAGACTTATCATAGCTGTTCATTTCTAACTTCTATTTTCTCTCACTTTTTGACTGGCTTAATTGGAGGAAAATGCTAACTAAAATTCATGAAGAAAATACATCCAACCTCAATAAAGTTTAGGGAAAAAAAGATATTCAAGTTATTTTTTAAAGGACTATCATAGGAAGTCTAAATGAGTTAAAGGTCTGCCCTTCTCAGGTGGTCAACACCAGTCCAAGAAGAAATTGTTAGTACACACGTCAGAGACTATTTGAACCTCTTCAGGGTGTTAGTGGAATCAGGTGATGAAAGTCAACATGGGTAAGTCATTCAGCAAATACTCATGACTGTTTAAACTCACGCATATTTTTTCAACTCACTTGATGTACCATGATTATATAGTAACCACTGCCATGGTAAAAACTCATTTCTCAAAACATGGCTTTTTACTGCTTCTATTATTGATGTAAACTAGTTAGAAAATTTTAAACCATAGGATGTCCCTTATTTTTACCCCCAAGATAAGGGTGGGGGAGTAGGAGACAATGAATTTGAGAACAATGTAAACATCCAATACTTTTTTGGGGGATACTTTAAAGATTTAAGCTATTTTATTAATTTAAGGAGGGCAAATTAGGGAAAACTTGGTCAGCTCATATTTTGGTTTGAAAAATAAGTTGTTAAAAATTACCAATGTACAAATGTAATTTAAGCAGTCTAGATTATAAGAATACATGAAACACAAGGCAACTAAATTTTAAGAACTCTGGTAGTACAGAATAGTAACATATACTTATTTACAAGAAGAGAGCGTGAAATTGAGACAGAAAAAAACAGCGATATTAAGCCAAAAATAAAGTTAGTATGTACATTTTTGGACTTCACTTCCCTTAGAGTTTCAAACAGCTATTTACAAATCATCAATTTGTAAATGAGCTGAGGAGGAAAAGGAAAAAGAGCATCTAGTTTAGTGAATACAGTACCTGTAGTTTTCCTACATGGACTCTTTTTTTTTATCTTAAGTCTCATAATCTAAGCTGTTTCTGCTTCCTCAGTTGTCCTGTTTCTATAATCTTTACTGATAAACAGAAAACTGTTCAAATTTACTTTTTTATTACTTCCTGGGTTTCCAAATACAAACCAATTCCTTTCACATGCTAGAGGAGGGACCCTGTTATCTGCAGGAGTGAGGCAAGTTGGTGCCATTGGCCTTACCAAAAAAAGCTCCCTAACTGCCTCCCCGATGCAAGAGGGAACGGCCTTTAGCACAATCCTACCTGCATTTCTGGACCCAATATCCTAGGTGGCTTTCTGTTTTTTAATTACATATTTATTATGAAAAAAATTTCAAAGAAAAGTTTTGAGAATAGTACAATGAAACACCACATACCCACCCGCCTATTTCAACAATTAATATTTTGCCATATTTACGTTAAGACATCTTTCCTTCCTTTTCTTTCTCTCCTGCAGCTCTCTCTACATGTATGTGGGTATATACAAACATATGTATTTTTACTGAACATTTAAAAAAGTAAACTGCAGACACCATGTTCACTTCACCTTTAAATACTTCAGGCATGCATTTCCTAAGAAGGACATTCCCCTATATTACAATATATCATACTTTAAATAAAAAAAATTAACAAAAGTCCCTATTAGCATCACACACACAAACTACTCAGTTGTCCCCTGAATATCTTATATAGTTAATTGTTTTGAACCATGATCTTAAGTCTCTTATAACAGTATCTATAATTTTTATTTTTTTGTGGCTGACTTTTCTGAAAAGACTGAGCCAATTATCCTGTAGAGTGTCCCAGATTCTGGATTTGTCCAATTGATTCCTCATGGTGTCTTTTAACTTGTTCCTTAATGCCCTGTATTTTCTGTACATTGGATGTTGAGGCAAAAGGTTTGTTTAGATTCAGGTTAAACAATTGCAGCAGGTATACCTCATAAATGAGGTTGCATAATTTCCATTGCGTTATATCTGGAGCCACATGACATTAGGTTGTTAGTGATGCCAAAGTTGATCATTTGGGTAAGATGGTGACAGCCAAATCTCTTCTTATCAGTGGTACTTATTTGCTTTTCAAATTGAGTAATATGTGGGGTAATTCCTTGGCACTATGGAAATATTGTTTTCCTTCAACATAATGAAATTAGCATCCATTGTTGATCTTCTGTGTGAATCAGTTATTTTAGTGGGGGTGTCAAAAGAGTGATTTTTCTAATTCTGTCACTCTATACATTTATTAACTGGTCATTCTTTTGTAAACATCTTAGTACCTTAGGTAACACTCCAACAATAATTTGTAACTCAAATGAAACAGCAGTGAAACCACTACTTTTCTGCATTTGAATTTTGGATTTAAAAAAACACACATTTTTATTACATGGCTCACTTAAGCTAAAATCTATGCAAGAAGTTGGAAATATAAGGTGAGCCAAACAGCTTATACTGTGTCTTTTTCCTAGAGCTTTGACTCTAGCCATAATAAGTTTATATTCTTCAAATGAAAGAATTATAATAATGTGTCTAAACTTCAGGAAGTTTTTCATAAAAAGCTTCCTAATGTAGAATTTAGGGGGACAGTAAAAGTAAAGAAGCATATATAATTTCTATTCAGTACTTGATTCATTAAAGTACAACTTCATAATTTAAAGCTCTTCAGGAATACTGACAGGATTGAAAAGTTACCTTCCCGGTGACAGTGTGATTGTGAAAACCTTGTGGATCACACTCCCTTTTTCCAGTGTATGGATGGATGAGTAGAAAAATGGGGACAAAAAGTAATGAAAAATAGGGTGGGATGGGGGGATGATTTCGGTGTTCTTTTTTACTTTTCTTATTTTTATTCTTTCTGATATAAGGAAAATGTTCAAAAAATAGATTGGGGTGATGAATGCACAACTATATGAGGGTACTATGAACAGTTGATTGTACACCACAGATGATTGTATGTTATGTGAATATATCTCAATAAAACTGAAAAAAAAAGTTACCTTCCCTCCCCTCTCCTTACCACATAATGCCCTCTCAGCATTTGAAAAAAAAAGTTTTACAGTAAGTTTGCTTTTTTTAAGCAGAATATCAATAACCAAGACCAGAGATACAGTAAAGACTTAAATGGTTTACATTTTTCTTCCTTATGTGCGTCCATGTCAGCTGGGTGTACATTTCACGCCTCAGATATTTACATAAACATATACCTGCACCAAAAGCAAAGCTACTTGAAAGTCTAAGCCATGGAAAGTTACTTTTGTCTAAGATCAACAAAATGGCATTTTGTTCCTCCTTCATCTTTCTCATGAATCAACAATGGTGAAAGTGAATAACAGTTGCAGAAATCTAGAACTTCAGCATCAAAATCTTGGACAGAGGATGCTTATGGCAAAGCCTAGTTTGAGCCTAAACAAAACAAACTGTGGTTTTGTTTTTTTGTGGAACAGTTTTATTTGTAAAAACGTCACTAAAATTCCCAGATCTAAAAGCATATCAACCATTTAACTGCACAGAAATAAAGTTAGGGCTCTGAGTGGGTCTAATTTCTCTTCTTTATATGATAGTCTCTCCTTCCAAATCAGTTAACACCAGAATAACAAATAGTTCTCATTTAATATACATAAACTACTAACAGGCAATTTTTATTTCACAAAAACAAAGTTGAACTTCTTAGTTTCCTGTATATTTCCACTTGGCAATTTATTATCAAGGCCCATTTATGCCAGGAAACCTGTTGAGCAGGAAACCATCAAGTGGGAAAATATAACAGAATTTAATGAAAGTTCTCAAAAAAAGGAAAGTTGTTTGCATTGCCATTCTATTTTAACAGGTCTTGCTATATTTAAAATTAGTGAAGGACCTTATGCCCCATAGAAAACTTTGCACTAATGCAGAACGGTAACTGGCCTTTTAATAAAAAATAGCCTACTCACAACTGGACTGTCTTGGCCAATAAAATTTAAAATCTAAAATTTTGTAATCTTACAAGGGGAATCAGATTTTTTAAAAGTCTAAATTTGGTTAGAATTTAGTGATACAGGATCTCAACTCTCCTAGGCAGCTGAAAGGGTCAAGAAAAGAGCTACTGGCAAAAGATATTTAGGATTATAGATACGAAATACAGGTGTTCTAAACAGTACTTCACAAAAATTAGCACAAATTACATATAAATGTTGCACTGAACTAGCAATTTATATAATCTGCTTTTTTTTTTTTTTATACCTATGGCCATGTTTTCTGAAGGCTAATGTAACAGCATAAAAGACTGGGCACATTTTGAGGTAGATACATTATTCTTCAAATTAACAGTCCCATGAATCAAAAGAAACTTACCTTTAACTTTTTTTGATACTTTATATAGCACTTTCCAGGTTAATGCGATTTCTTTTGGAGAATACTAAGCTAAAGAGTAGTGGGTAGAAAGGACAAACATCTTAAACATCTTATATACTTTAAAATGTACTTAATATGAATCCATTTGGGGGGTGGATGGATTTTGTTTTTAAAACTGAGAAGACATTTGATACATATAATACTTAACTTTTGTAGAAGAAATTTGACACATTTGACACATTGATTTAATTACGCAGTGAAAAAGCAGGATTTAAGGGGGTGGAATTCATGTATTTAGTTGTAAATACTCATCTGTTATTTGGAGATGGAGATTGGATAAGTCTCACATGTATTTTTGGGCCTTGATATCTTTACCTGCAAATAAAGGTGTTAAACAGATAATTTCTAAGGAAACTTCTGTTGTTCACACTCTATGAAGTGCCAGCAACATTATCAGTGTGTTTTAAACATGGAAAAGGTGCCTCTTAAAGGTCTCGATTTCAGCTAAAATGCTTCTGCAAGCCCAGGTTCTTCCTAGACCCTAAGATTTGTGAGCTTTGGGACGAAGAGTTCAAATTCACAGGTCAGCTTTTTCGTGCATTTTTCTTCTTGAAAATTTCCATTTTAATGAGAGAAAAGTCAGCCATTCCCTCCACCACCTACATCTTACAACTCCCTAAATCTTGATTGCTCACCTCTTATCTTCTTGGCAGTTTTCCCCTTTCCACCCTAAACATCTTTAAGGTGATGTTCTGCTGATTATATGCATTCTTTCCATTTATGTGTACTGGCTTTAAAAATATACTCAACAGGCACTTGTATAAGCTGCTATCAGTGGTGTCAATTGGCACAATTTTGCTTGAGAGCAAATTGGCACTATATAACAAAGTCTTAAAAGTGTGTTTATACTTTGAGAGCCCATTTTCACTTCTAGGAATATAACCTAAGGGAATAATGAGATAAGAGTGCAAAGATGAATGCATGCATGTTAATAGGTATTCAAAGCACAGCTATGATATAAAATAACTGGTAACTACAGTACCTAACTTCAGGGGATTCACTGAGTAAATGTGGTTCACACTGTATTTATTGACTTGGGAAGATATTTATTATCTTCAACAAGGAAAGATGCTTACTTCTATTGAAGTATGTACTTTTATAAAGATATACATGGAAAAACCTGTAAGGATACACCACTAAAAAACTGTGATTTATGTTGTCTCCAGTGGTGGGTGACTTTTTATTCCTTATTAATTTTCTAATTTTTCTCTACAGAGAACATGAATTACTTTCCTAACAAAGCAAAAGTGCCACTGGCTGATATGCTAATTTACTAATATCTTTTGTATATGTTCCTGCTACTCAGATCACTGATATTTTAAATTTATTCTGAGAGGTCATCTATCCAATACAGCTTTTTAATTCCTGCAACTGTTATTAAAATGTGGTAGGAGTGTCATGTCAGGACGTGTTCAGCTTCCAAAAGAGATTCCAATTGAGGGAAAAGGATAACTTATAAAGATAAAACAATTATAAATGACAGAAGCTTAATTTTTTGTTGTTTTTCAAGTTTGGAGAAGACAAATCACATGACTTCAGAATATCCAAATAGTTGCTTCTTATTTTAAACTAGGAAGAGCCAGAGAAACAAGATATGGCAGCAAACACTTTTAATAAGAGTACAAAATTCACACCAGAGGCACATTCTGGGGAATGTAAATGAACTATATCACAAGTAGTAATTCTTCTGGAAGAATAAAATAAGGCTCTCTCAGAATACAAATATACAGGAAGGAATGATTTAAAATAGGTTTAAGATTTACAATCCCATTACATTGTATTAAGCACTGAAAACAGGTATATTAATTAAAAAGCCAGCTAAAAGGCATTTGAACATATATAACAAATCTTACAGTCCACAAAGTTCATGTATAACAGTAATTTTAAGTACTTCATTTCAACACAAAAGAAATGAACAGATGAAAAGATAACTCTCAAAATATTAATTTATGTCTATAATAAAAATTAAGAGAACTTTACATTGAATAGGATTACATTACTGAAAGAACCACACAGCAGACAATCCAACCATATGACATATAATCAACACTGCTCAGCAACTAAAACCCCACTGGCCTTTCCAAAATCCTTTTTTCCTGGTACCAATGCACTGTCGTACATTACCTTTTCAATACCTAAATGAAAAACTGCCCCACTTTTTCCATTCCTCAAAAGGAATAAAGAAAAAACAAAAAAGCAAACTCAAAAGTTGATTTCATCATAAACTTCACATGTGGTTTAATGAGCACAAAGAAACCCAACATTTATACACAGTGCTTTTTTCCAAGGAAGGAACAGACACATCAAACATTATCTGAAAGGGGTTTCTTTATGGGTTGTGTACATTGGTTGAATGAGAATTACTGTATCTGAGAAGGCACATATTTGTGATTTAAGGCTTAAACGGTGTAGTTAGGTTTGGAAAGTTAATGAAAGCTGTCTAGGAATTCACGTTTACCCCAAAACTAGCTTCCTAAGTACAGATTTCTACTCTAGAAACCATTGAGAATCTTTATCCCAAGTCTACCTGTTAAAAAAAATTTTTTTTCTTAAGCAGGTTTCATTATGAATCAAAAGAAATTGCTAACATAAATGCCCAATAACTTTGGGTAATGCAAATTCATAAGCTTAAAAGCCTCACATAAATGACAATGTGTTTCCTGCATCTGTAAAAAAAAGTTTAAACAAACTTACACTGGTACAGATTCATTTTTAAAAAGTTATTTGCCACAACTCCACAAACCATTCATTAGAGCTGCTGCCTCTGCATGGATGCTGCAGGAACAGAATACAATTTTACTTTGCAAAATAGTTTCTTTTCTCTTTAAGACAATACATGAAAATGAAACTCTTAAAGATGTTTAATATATTCTTATATAAAATATCTGATGTTGATACAAATCATGTAAACCTCCCTTTGGAAAAGTTACAACTGGCCCTCATTTCCAGGACCGAAACCCTCAAATTTTTATCTTGTCAGTGCAAATCTACATTAGATGTTTTCAAACTACAGAAATATCCACCAACCCTCACGATACAAAAGGATTTCTCAAAAAAGAAAATTGTGTCCAGATTATAGAAATTATGTTTACATTAAAGCCACCCACTTTCCCATCAAATTTAATAGTTCAATTGTAAAAGTATGAAAAAGGGAAAAATTAAAGCTGTCTGTGCACAAATCATTACAATGGTTGTCACCCCTCCCCACTTCCCCCAACTCTGCCTACTTCTTATTAGGTTTGTTTAGAAATAGAACAAGGTGACTTTTTTTTCCCCAGGTGTGATTACTGTTCTTCAAGCCAAGAAGGGGCATCCACTCCAGGGGTTTTCAATTTGATATGGAACTGTTTAAGTGTCTGTTCAAGCTGCTTCTGATTCCCGGCAAAGTAAGCGGCAATGGCGTTGTGGAAAAGGACCAGCTGATTGTGCAACACTTTAACCTGTGGATACGGCAGAGTTATAAGAGCAAGCATTAACACCAATGACATGACACCATGACCACGAAATATAAGCTGAATATCACATGCCTTAATTAAACAGTGCATCTCTTCTCAAGAAAGGCTGTTTTAATAATGATAAGTATTGTATATACTTCAATTGTACATTGCCATGCAGGGCCATCTTTTTTGATGACTTAACACCCTTCCCCATTTAAAGAGAAAGAAAAAAAATTTAACAGTAAGTCAGTTTAAGAAGCTCAACTGTTAATCATTTTCAGACATACTAAGGGCATTAATGAAAAATATCATTAAATTCCCTTCCAAACTAAGCATATTCAAAAATCACGTGAGCTATCACAGATGGAAAATTATATATAATTGCTATATGACATACACCTTTACCATGTATGGGCATCATTAAGACTAGGCTTTATGTAAAACTGAGTAGACTGGAAACTTTTAAATATTGGTAAAGTGGCAGCCAAGTGTTGCCCAGAAATCCAATTTGCTTAAAGCTCATATGACTCTCAGTTATTTTCAATTGCTATTTTTTTTAACAAAGTAACACTACCTCCATGAATCTTTAAGACATCAGCAAAGCATCACAAAGATTTATGAATAAAGTTGTTTTCTGAGGTCTTAATTATAAACGAAAAATGTTCAACAAGAAAGTATAAGATACATTGATTTATCCATCCCATGCAATATTATTTATCATTAAAACTGAGGTTTAAAAATATTTAATGATGTGAAATGTCTAAAATATGATGCTAGGTGAAAAAGTAGGATAAAAATTTTTATATACGGTATGACCTCAATGTTCACTCTGTTACACACACACACTTCTCTCTCTAGCCATTTTTCATTTGTGTCTACTTTTACAAAGGAAATTATACAAATATATTTATGTTGGTTACTTTTATTTGTAAAGCCTTTATTTTAAAAATAAAATACTGTAAAAATAAAGCATGCTCAAGATTATAAAATTTAAGCAGTACTGAAGAGTGCAATTGTTTGTAAAGCAAAAGTCTCCTGATCCTCTTTACACACTTAATCCCCTCCCAGCCCACCCCAGAGAGAATCTTTAACATTTTATTGTGTGTCCTTTGAGGTATTATATATATATATACACACATATATACATATATTTTAAAAACACAAATGGATTATATCATGCACACTTTCAGTAACTTCTTCTTAACTTAAAATATCTTCTTTTTTTATTCCATTCATTTATTCATTCAACAAATATTTTAAGTGCCTTCTATCTTACTGTTCTAGGTGTTGGGGAAACAGACAAAAACCCCTTCCTTTACGGAGCTTACATTTTTGGGGGCAGGGGAATGGAGACAAACAAGAAATAAAATAAAGAAGTAAAACACATTGTAAATTAGATTATGGTAAGTGCTGTGGAGAAAAATAGAACATGAAAATTATTATTGGTGGTAAAGGGGACATACAAATATAATTTTGGTTTTCAAAGAAAGCCTCACTAAGAAGCTGACATTTAAGTTAAAAATTTAAGGAATCAAAATTTGCAAAGAAGGAAATGATGAGTACATCTGTGATGGGCTGCTGGGAAAGCATTCTCGGCACAGGGAGAAAAGAAAGAGCAAGGAAGAGTACTGGAAGAGTCTAGGACATCAAGCATGCCTGTGTGTCTGAGCTGAGTGGGCAGATGAGGTCCGAGAGGTAAAAGGTGTGCAGGCTGTGGGGAGCCCTGCATGTCACAGCAACCGTTTGCCTTTTTTTTTTTTCTGCAATTATATTCCTGGGGATCTTTATTCCAGGGATCTCAGTTTATATACTCTTAGAGGTAGGGAAATCAGAAAGCACAGAGCAGGAGAGGGGGCATAAGAGAGAGGCTCATTTCACTTCCTTTGGGGCTTTGTACAGGAATTTTTTTTTTTTTTTTTTGCAATTAGAACTCCAAACAGACAATAATTGCTAATGTTGTATTTCCCTTTGTCAGTATATTCAAGACTGTTACACCATATTTGGAGAGTCAGTTTCAAGCTTGTTTTAATAATTCTCCTTTACTCTGAGCAGAGGATAGTCTGTTCCCAGCTAGGGATGAGGTCAAAAGCTAGATAGAATTCTGTAGCCCTAACCAAGGCAGGTTTTCCCACAAGAGATCTTTGCAGTTTAGCTCTGGCATCTTCTTCCTAGGTCCCCTATCTAGACACTGCAAGGCAGTGGTGCATGTGAGAAACTTGCAAAAGCCATGGAAGGGGAGGGAAACAACTTGCAAGGAGGCCTCAAGCAGAAAGCATCTCCCACTTCTTTAATGGCATCAGTTATGTGGAGAGCTTCTGAGAAAGTCTGGTTTTCAGAACTCGTTACCTGTAAAGCCCTGAGCAGCTGGATGTGCCATAATTTTGAGAAGGCTCTTGTATGACGGGCATCCAGAGGGCAGACACATGAGGGTGGGGGGTGGGAGGAGAACTGATGGATTCTATCTGAGGAAGAATGATGGGAGGAAGGAAAGAATAAAGAAATAGAGCTGAAAAAAAAGAGCTAGGAAAATATGGCACTGGATGGAAGTGAGAACATGCACAAAAAAAGGAACCATAAAATAACAAACATGGCTCATGGGGCAGGGTGGAGCAGCAGCGGCCAGGTGTCCTGTAGCATATGACCTCAATAAGAAAGTTTCATAAACCCCAGCTCTGCCTGGAGTCTCTGCTTCCAGAACACCAAACTAGCTGAACAGAGTTCTCAGAAAATTCCAGAATATTAGGCTGGTAAAATGGGCCAACATACAGAAAAGAATGGCTGCAAGGAGGCTAGGTGTTGTCCTGCAATACCCTTCTTCTGTGGATGCCACCAGCTCTGGGGGTCAGGTTAACCATTTGCCTTTTACTCTAAGTGAAATGGGAAGCCTTTAGAGGGTTCTGAGCAGAGTGGTAATATGATCCACTTCACATTTTAATAGGTCCACTCCAATGGCTAGGATGAGAATATACCTGGGGGGAGGGTGCTTGTCAAGGTAGAAATGTTTTCTAGTTTTAGTTAATAGCAACAATTCCCAAAACAAACTCTATACTCTCAGGGAAAAATGATTTTTTCCCTAAAAGTTACTACAGGGCAAAACCATAGTAGGTGAAACTGAGAATCCTGATAAAAAAGAATAATAGCATCTGCTAAGGTATAGTTTGAAAGTAAAATTTCAAAAACATGTTACCAAAATGTATAGTACGATTTCATTTCTATTTTTAAAAGCATGAGTATGTGCACATGTGCACAGAAAATATACTGAAGGACAGTTACTCACTTGAGAGTCATTTAGAATAGTGGTTAAGAGCACATGCTCCGGAACCTTGTGCAAGTCACCTACTACTGGGCATACCTTGCAGGTGACTGGAAGGTGGGCAATTTTTAAAAAACTTACCGCCGGATGGAGAATGGACTGGAAGAGGGTGAGGGCAGAAGTTAAGAGGCTTTGCAGCAGTCCAGGTAAGAGCTGTCAGTAGTTTGGACTAGGGGATTGACAGTGGGTAAGGTGAGAAATGAATATATTTTGGTAGAAGAGCTGAGAGTAGGTAGTTTTTAATGAAGGAATCATGAATGATTTATGTTCTTTATACTTTCTTATATGAACTGAAACCTTTTAAACAATAAGCATACATTTTATAATCAGAAAGACTTACATTAATAAAAGGGCAATATTTCAGTAAAGGACACTAATATAGTTCACTACAATTTGCAAGCAATATTAAACTATATGAAGACTAGACAGAATTTAAATCTGGTTTCATTTGTGATTTTAATCAGCATTTAATTAAGTTAAATGAAACACCAACAACCCACTGCAACCTCTATCATTTTCAAACATCTGGGACATCCTCACTTGACCAGATGATTTAGTATGAACAGTGATATCATGAAGGAACCAACAAAGCTTCTTCGCTGAAAAAGAATCTCCCGAGTCTGTTTTTATAAAATGGTTTGGAATCGTACAGGGTACTGTACAGTGTGTGTTCCACACATAATCATGTAAGAATGAAGATGGAAGAGTATAATGTGTCCATGTGGGGTGGCACTGCTGCTGGCAAAAAGGAATTAACTTTTTTGTCTCCCATTCTGACACTGGAAGATGTCATCAGTTGAGAATAAAATCACAGAATTTGTTAACAAGAAGTATCCTCCTCATGGATTACTACATTCAACCCTCTGGTTTTACCTATAAGGAACAAAGACACAAGAAAGTGTTAAGTGATTTGTTCTGTGTGCATGATGAGTGAGTAGCAGTCAGGACTAAAAACCAAGCCTTGTTACTCTTTGCCCAGTGCATTCTCTCCTGCACAACTCTGCCTCTGAATGCGGTACAGTCCAAACTGCAAGAGAAATCTGGTTGAAGAAGCAAAGCCACAATTTTTAGACTCAATCAGGATAACTATTCTAACTGGTGTACTGCTGGACTAGCACTTCCGGATTCATTCCTCTTCCATACAGCTGCATACAAACTAACACTCTTCTGAACAGCAACAGAAAAGAAAAGAAAAAAAAGAAAAAAGAGCTGAGCTCAGAGGTTAGCAGGCACCTCCAGTAACACCCAAGGCCAAACTCGCATACTTTGATTTGATATTGTTTAAGCAGAGATCAAGGCCTGAATCACAGCTCAGTGCAGTCACACTGTAAACACAACACTGTCAGAGTCCTCTTAATTTCAGTGAAGTATTCACCCATATTGTGAACTTTTTATGGGAAAAGGAAAAAATTCAAGTGTCTTTGATGGTATGACAGCCAATAATCAACTGGTGAAGATATAAATATGATCTCTCTCCTGTAACCCACACATATTGATACTTCAGGGAATAAACATCTTAAGCCTTGAGAACAAGCTGGGTTAACCTTGTAACTATTCAAACCTTTAGGGCATCTGGCACTGCTGATTCCCCCCAAAATTCTTTAAAACAAAAGAAATTTTTCCTCTTCCTCTGAGAGGTAAGAACATTTCTGGCAAGAATATGGTTTAAGGGGACCAAAAAGCACGAAACGATGAAAACTAAAAAGTGTCTACAATCTAAAAGAGGTACATCTTGAATTTGTCTGGTTAGATATTTAAGGCCTGCAAACCTTTCCAAATGAAAACCTTTGGTGCCAAATACAAGGATGATAAAAAAAACATTTAACATTTACTATGTGTTAGGCACTGTACTAGGGATATAATGATAAATAAGGAATGGCAGCAGAAAATGGTGATTGGCAGGATAAATGGGTAGTAAAAATATACTGAGTTAACTTTTTAAAGAAGGGTGCTTGTTGGGATTTTTTTGTTTTTCAAGAAAGGCTGAAAGAAAGCATTGGGATAGGAGAACTCTGGGGATACACACACACACACACATACACACACACACCGGCTAGAGCAAATGATGAGCAACCTCAACTTGGAGGCAATTACTAGGGGAACAGGGTAATTGTAGGAAAGGTGGTGTGCCAGTTTCAATGTATTATGTCCCCCAGAAAAGTCATATTCTTTGATGCAGTCTTGTGGGGCAGACGTTTTGGTGTTGATTAGATTTGCATGGAAATGCGCCCCACCCAACTGTATGTAATAACTCTGATGAGATATTTGCATGGAGGCGTGGCTCTACCCATTCAGGGCGGGCCTTGATCAGTGGAGGCATATAAATGAGCTAATGGGCAGAGGCAATTCAGTGCAGCTATGAGTGATGTTCTGCAGAGGAGCTACAGCCAAGAGGGACACTTTGAAGAAAGTACAGGAGCTGCAGATGAGAGACAGTTTGAAGACGGCTGTTGAAAGCAGACTCTTGCTCCAGAGAAGCCAAGAGAGGAACACTGAAAGAAGACGGATATCCCAAGTGCAACTACGAGTGACATTTTGAGGAACTGCAGCCTAGAGAGGAACGTCCTTGGAGAAAGCCATTTTGAAACCAGAACTTTGGAGCAGATGCCAGCCACATGCCTTCCCAGCTAACAGAGGTCTTCTGGACACCATTGGCCATCCTCCAGCGAAGGTACCCAATTGCTCATGTGTTTACCTTGGATACTTTATGGCCTGAAGACTGTAACTGTGTAACCAAATAAACCCCCCTTTATAAAAGCCAATCCATCTCTGGTGTTTTGCATTCCAGCAGCATTAGCAAACTAGAACAGGTAGGTTTCAAGAGGCAATTTAGAAGGTGAGGGAAAGATTCTATAGTGGTGAACTGTAACAATAATGGTCTCCAATGAATCATCTCTCTCAGCATGCACACCCTTGTGTAGTCTCCTCTACAATGAAAATGAGCTTGGCCATGTAACATTAGACAATGATGCCTGATAAGCAAGAGCTTGCTCTCTTGAACTACTGCCACCACCTTGGGAAGAAGCCCAGTCTAGTCTTCTCTGGGATGAAATTCTACTGGGAGAGAGGCCCAGTCATTCCAGCTGTGCCCAGTGCCCAGCAGGGCCCCCAGCTGAAAGTGAAACCAGCAGAAGAACCAACCTAGCTAACCAAAGGAATTGTGAGAAATAATAAAGAGTTGTTCATCTAAACTACCAAGTTTCAGGTTTGTTATGCAGCAAAGAGGTACATCTATGAAAAGAGAGCAGGGGAAGAACAGGTTTGGGAGGAGGAAAGACTAAGCTGGATAAGAAGTAAAGGAAGTAAAGGAAAAGAAGACTTGTACCTACAGAGGATAGGAATGGGGGTGGGTTGTGATCCATGGGGAAAACGAGAGAGGAAGAAACTACAGAGTAGAGATTCAAACAAGAGAAGCAAAAATGCCACCTACCAACCCTAAGTTCTAACTACAGTTTTGGAATATATATGATATAGTATCTTTGAAAACTTTTATGTCCAACTTTCTGGGAAGATCTCATTCCTGCATTAGGCATAATTTGACTCTGGTTGTAAGCCTAGCCTTCTCAATTTTGTATCTGTTATTCATTCAGTTCCTTACTAAATATCCCCATTACCAGTGATGTCCCTTTTATGGAATGTAGCAGATGGAGCTTTGGAATCATCAGGCATGTGTTCCCATCTTAGCTGTACCACTTCCCAGATGTCCTTGTGACACCAGGCACAGGTGACTTTTAACTTCATTAGTTGATGTCTTTATCTGTTTATCAAGGACACCACTACCAAACTGAATTTGTAGGGTTGTTGTGAGGGTTAAAAATGAAATGAGCACACTTTCTCACACACAGTAAGTACTTACTGAATTTGAGTAAAATCTAAATTTACCTATTTGACAGTCAAATCTCCAAACTGCACTGATTTTTCTTAGTAAAATAAAATTTCATTTGGAACTCAATGATTTGGAACTTGTGAGAAGATAGGAACTAATGCGAAGTTTAGCACAATGAAAAAAGGTGTGCATGAAGCAAGTAAACTTTGCTTAAAAAAAAAGATTGCAGGGGAATAGTTGGTTTATCAACACCAACTGCCTTAACATGCCCTTCAACCCAAGGACAGAAAACAGCCAGGGATGCTGCAGAAGGAATTAATTTCAGGTGAACTTTTTTTTTTTTTTTTTCTGCTTCACTGTTTTAAGTTTTTTTTTTTAAATTCAATTTTATTGAGATATATTCACAAATTATATAATTATCCACACTGTACAATCAGTTGTTTATAGTATCATTATATAGATGTGCATTCATCACAATTACTTTTTGAACATTTTCATTACCACACACAAAAAGAATAAGAATAAAAATTAGAGTAAAAAAGAACACCTGGAAAATCCCATTCCCCCATCACTCCCCATTATTCATTTACTTCTTGTCCTCATTTTTCTACTCGTCTGTCCATACCCTGGATAAAAGGATTTGGAGCCAGAGGGTTTTCAAAATCACATGTCACACCATGTAAGCTACATAGTTATACAATAATCTTCAAGAATCAAGGCTACTGTGTTGCAGTTTAACAGTTTCAGGTATATCCTTCTAGCTATTCCAATGTACTAAAAACTAAAAAGGAATATCTGGTACATAAGAATAACTTCCAGAATGACCTCTTGATCCCATTTGAAATCTCTCAGCCACTGCAACTTTATTTTGTTTCATTTCTCTTCCCCCTTTGGATCAAGAAGGCTTTCTCAATCCAATAATGCTGGGTCCAGGCTCATTCCTGGGAGACATATCCCACATTGCCAGGGAGATTTACACCTTTAGGAGTCATGCCCCATGTAGGGAGGAGGGCAGTGTTTACCTGCAAAGTTAGCTTAGAGAGAGGGGCCATAACAGATGAACTTTTAAGGATTCCCTTCCAATTCTGATTCTGTGCTTCTAAAATGAAAACATTTTCTCAAGCACCACAGAAGCACTTGATTTCTTTCAATTTATTCACTGGTCAGTGCCATTCAAGTTAACAGCATTACATATAAAAATTTTTAAAGTATTTTTAATATAGACTTTTTGCTAATTCATATTGGCCTTTTTTCTCTATATCTAGATAGAAAAGTTTTACTCTGCAATCAGTTTTTTTAATCTTCATTTTATTGAGATATATTCACATACCATGCAGTCATACAAAACAAATCATACATTCAATTGTTCACAGTACCATTACATAGTTGTACATTCATCACCTAATCAATCTCTGACACCTTCATTACCACACACACAAAAATAACAACAATAATAATTAAAGTGAAAAAGAGCAATTAAAGTAAAAAAGAACACTGGGTACCTTTGTCTGTCTGTTTCCTTCCCCTATTTTTCTACTCATCCATCCATAAACTAGACAAAGGGGAGTGTGGTCCTTATGGCTTTCCAAATCCCATTGTCACTCCTCATAAGCTACATTTTTATACAACTGTCTTCGAGATTCATGGGTTCTGGGTTGTAGTTTGATAGTTTCAGGTATCTACTGCCAGCTACCCCAATTCTTTGGAACCTAAAAAGGGTTGTCTAAATTGTGCGTAAGAGTGCCCACCAGAGTGACCTCTCGGCTCCTTTTGGAATCTCTCTGCTACTGAAGCTTATTTCATTTCCTTTCACATGCCCCTTTTGGTCAAGAAGATGTTCTCCGTCCCACGATGCCAGGTCTACATTCCTCCCCGGGAGTCATATTCCACGTTGCCAGGGAGATTCACTCCCCTGGGTGTCTGATCCCACGTAGAGGGGCACGGCAGTGATTTCACCTGCCAAGTTGGCTTAGCTAGAGAGAGAGGGCCACATCTGAGCAACAAAGAGGCATTCGGGAGGAGGCTCTTAGGCACAATTATAGGGAGGCCTAGCCTCTCCTTTCTGCAATCACTTTTAAGATAAGCTTTAATGTTACAAACTGATTTGCAAAGTATCTATTAAGAAAAGTACAAATCTATTCTAATTAAAGCCATAAGCAGGGTTTGCCTTACATGGGTGGAGTTTAATTTCCACCCATGGAATACTATGCAGCAGTAAGAAGGAACAAGTTCCTGAAACATATGGCAACATGAATGAACCCTGAAGCTCTAATTCTGAATGAAATAAGACAAACACAAAAGGAGAGATATTCATGTTACCACTTCTATGAACTCTCTGAACAATGTAAAATCAACGTCTTATGATATAGAATATTGGGGACCTAGTGATAGACAGTAGCTAGTGAGGGGGAATGATGATCTAATATGTTCAGATATGTTAATGATGGTGAATTCAACAGTATGGTAATGGTTAGGGGTGACGATTGTTTGTTAATGGGATTATATGTATAAGAACTGTATTGAAGGCGAATAGGATTGAAAGGGGTTGTTTAAAGGCATGTTTCCCACAGATGAGCACCACAATTATAGACAGGTGCTTCCATGATATATTGTTAAGGTATGACACTAGCACAGAAAGGTGACAACAGAAGGGAATACGGGAAAAATCTACATGTTGCATACTAGGGACTATAATTAATAGGAATACTATACTAATACTACACAAATACTAGGGACAAATAATTAAGGGCTGATGAGCTATGAGTTATTTTGTGTCATGAGAACTGTTTAAAATGGAGAATGATGAGGATTGTACAACTAAGTGATGATAATGTGAGATACGGTTGGATTATTGAGAACATAACATATGCTACGTGAATTTAGGAACCCCCTACTTTATAAGTCAAGCCCTTGATCTTGAGGCTTGCTCAGGTGAAATTTACGGATGTAAAGAGGAGGCTAAGCCAACCTATAATTATGCCTAGGAGTCACCTCCAGAGAACCTCTTTTGTTGCTCAAATGTGGACTCTCTCTCTCTAAACCTAAATCTGCAAATAATTCATCACCCTCCCCCTGACATGGGACAGGAACCTCACGGATGAATGAGTCTTCCTGGCAATGTGGGACACAGAGTCCAGGAATGATTCTGACCCTGGCATGGAGGGACTGAGAATGCCTTTTTGACCGAAAGGGGGAAAACAAAGGCAATAAAATATGGTTTCAGTTGCTGAGAGAATTCAAATAGAGTCAAGAGGCTGTCCTGGAAGTTACACCTATGTAAGCTTCACTTAGATATGCCAAATGACCACAGTATGATAAGCCGAAGTCAACAGTAGTTCTGAAAACCTTAGAGAATACCCGGATCCCTATCTGAGACTCTATAAAAAGTTTCACTCACTAAGTTTATTCTTCAAAAACTTAAATCCTTCAGAGAACTCCTATGCCAGCTAAGTCCCAAAACCTAGAGGCAATAGCCTCTTCAAGAACATCAACTAGATGTGTCCCCTTTGCTCATAAAGTTGACAACCCTTTTCAACATGAACAAGTTAGGGTGGTCACTGCCTAGAAATCCCTGAAGATGGGAAAGTGATTAAACTAGAGGAAGGGGTAGCAATAGACAAGATGGAATTTAACAAAGGATTACAAAGACTAAATCTTTATATAATTTTCTTTTTCTTAATTGCTAGGGTATTAGAATGGCTACAAGAAAAGAACTGAAATAGTGGAACTGTAATACATAGCATCCTTTGAAATTTGTTCTATAGCTACGTATTATATTGTATTTGAAAGCGATCACCTTTTTGTATGTGTATTTCACAATAAGGAAATAACCGAAATTATGGTACTATAATTTGTAACAACTTTGGAAATTTCCTATGTAACTAGTTGTTAAATCATATTTTGAAAGATATTACCTTTTTATATATATGTTATATTTTACATTAAGGAAATAACTGAAAATGTGGAACTGTAACCTATAATATTCTTTGAACTTTACTAACTACTGGTTAAATTGCACTTGGAAAGTTATCACTTCTGTGTATATATGTTATATTCTACAATAAAAAAAATAATAATAAAAAGAAAAGCACAAATCTATTCTAATTAAAGCTAAAAGTGGGGTTCACCTTACCTGGGTGGAGTTTAATTTCAGGAGCAAATCTTTCTCCTGCAAGATGCTGCCAATCAAAATTATAGCTAACAAAAAATTAAGTAAAATTATAGCTAGCTCTTAATTGAGTCCTATTTACATGAAGATGTTTTCTAAAACTAAGCTGTTCCCAGTCATCTCCGTTAGTGTGAAGAGTTTCAGATCTCTTCTGGAAAACAGGTTGTCAGGGTTGGTCAAAGCTGAGCGCTTAAGGGCAAGGTTTGGCAGAGGGTGGAAAAGCCCTGCATGACCTCAGAAATGAAAGACTTTCTTAAATAAGGATAAAAAGAATAATAAATTTTAAAGGAAAAGACTGATAAATTACACATTAAAATTTGTCACTTCTATTCATCAAAAGAAAGTGAAAAGACAAGCTACAAACTGGGAAAAGATACTTGCATTACATATAACTGACAAAAGATGTATATCTAGAAAATGAGAAGACCCCTCCAAATAAAAAATAACCCAATTTTTAAAAAGAGCAAATGACTGGATGGGCATTTCACAGAAGAGGGAAAAAAGAATGGACAATAAACATATGAAGAGATACCCAGTCTCATTGAAAAACAGGAAGATAGGAAAACGCAACTTAAAACTATGATGGTATGCCAATTTATACATTCCACATTAGGAAAACTTAAAACAAGGAGAACTCATAATGTTGCCTGGCATACAGATTTGTTCAAGTACTTCTGAAAACAACCTGACATTCTCTAGTAAAATGAAAAATGCCTATTTTGTATGGAACAACAATTTAACTAAGACTCTACCCTAGAGAAACTTGCACGTGTCCCAGGAGGCACGAACAATTGTGTTCACAGCAGCACTGTTTTTTTAAAAAATTTTTATTTTAGTAACATACATACAACCTAAAATTCCCCGCTTTAACCAGGTATATAATTCAGATATATAATTCAGTGGTGTTAATTACATTCATGATGTTGAGCAGCACTATTTATAGCATAAACAAGAAAACAAATCAAAATTTTTATTTACAGGAGAATGGATAAATAAATTGGGGTCTCTTCATGTAATGGGGATATATGCAGCAATGAAAATGAAAAACTGCAGCTACGTGCATCAACATGGATGACTCAAAAGTATCAGGTGGAGGAAAATAAAACATTGCAGAAAAATATCCACTGCAGGATTTCATTTATATGAACTTAAAAAACATGCATATATGTTCAGAAGACAGAGCAATAGATGATGGATGATAGGAAGGGAGGGAGAGAGGGAGGGAAAGAGAAATAGCGGTGTGACAGCAAGTTAAAGTTGGTGGATTGGGGTGTTGGGGGAAGGGGGTCAGGGTATGCCGGAGTTCTGTGTATGGGGTTTGTATTGTTTTTGCAACTGTTCCTATAACTTTGAATTTATTTCAAAATAAAATTAAAACAAAACATGCATAACTGAGTGATATAATCATATATGGTAAAAATAT
This sequence comes from Choloepus didactylus, assembly GCF_015220235.1. Classification (NCBI taxonomy): domain Eukaryota; kingdom Metazoa; phylum Chordata; class Mammalia; order Pilosa; family Megalonychidae; genus Choloepus; species Choloepus didactylus. The sequence goes on along the minus strand of NC_051309.1, from coordinate 166,251,548 downwards.
AAAGCAAACCTAGAGGAATAACAAATAAAATTCAGAAAAGGGGTTATGGAGAGAGGCAAAGAGGGAGGATGAGCTAAAGGGAAAAAGCTCAAGAGGCTTCAAAAGTATTAATAATGTTTTGTTTTTTAACCTGGTTGATGTGAACATGGCTATTTGTTGTTGCTATTGTTACTCATTAAATCTTGTCTGTATGTTAAACATTATTTTGCATGTATTAAACATAAATAAAATTATTTTAAAAAGAGAAAGAAAGACTGTGAAAGATAGTCTGACCATATTATAACTTTGTTGAGGACCTGCTTTGTTCACAAGGTTCTTATGACCTGCAAACATCCCCATTTTAGATTAAGAGAAAAAAAATGTTACTTACACTCATTCATCCAATAAATATTACTGCAGGCTTGTTCTATGTCAGGCACTACTCCAGCAGCTATGAATGCCAACAACCAAAAAAAAAAAACAAACATCTCTGCTCTCAAGAAACTTATATTCTATTGAGGGAAGAAAGTGAAACAAGGTAAGCAAAATATACAATGTGTTAGATGGTGATAAGTGTTATGAAGAAAAATAAAGACAGGTATAGGGAATATGACTTGTGTATATGAGGGAAGGAGTTGAAATTTAAATAGGAAGGCTAGGAAAGGTCTCACTGAAGTGATACTTGAATCAAGACTTAAAGGAAGTGTAGAATGAGCTTTAAGATATCGGAGGAAGAACATTCCAAACAGAGGACACAGCAAGTACCAAGGTCCTGAGGTGGGGTGTGTGCTTGGTGTGTCTGAGGAACAGCAAGGAAGGCTGCTGTGAGGGGGAGAGTGGCATGAGACGTGGCCAAACATAGGTAATGGGGGGCTAGATCGTGTAAGAACTTGGATGTCATTGTAAAAACTCTGGCTCTCTCTGAGTGAGATGAGAAGTTGTTAGAAAGTTCTGAGCAGAAAAATGATAATATCTGACTTGACTTCAGAAAGTCTGGAAGGGTGGAAGTAGGGAGACCTGTTAGAATGTTGTGGCAATAATCCAGGTGAGATGATGGTTTCTTGGACTAGCATGGTAACAAGGGAGGTGATAAGAAGAGGATGAATTCTTAATATATTTTGAAAATGGGGCTGACAGGATTTGCCAACAGATCAAGATGTGGGTTGTGAGAGAAAAAGAGAAAGATGATGTCAAGACTTTTGCCCCGAGAAAATGAAAGAAAGAAGTTGCCATATTCTGAAATGACAAACACGGTGAGTTAGGCATGTTTGGGGGAGGGGGAAAAGTGAATATCCAGAGCTCAGTTTTTTTTTTTTTTTTTAAATTAAATTCAGTTTTCTTGAAATACATTCACATACCATACAATCATCCATGGTGTACAATCAACTGTTCACAGTACCATCATATAGTTATGTATTTATCACCCCAATCTATTTTTGAACATTTTCCTTACATCAGAAAGAATCAGAATAAAAATAAAAAATAAGAGTACAAAAGACCACCAAATCATCCCCCCCATCCCATCCTATTTTTCATTTAGTTTTTGTCCCCATTTTTCTACTCATCCACCCATACACTAGATAAAGGGAGTGTGATCCACAAGGTTTTCACAATCACACTGTCACCCCTTGAAATCTACATTGTTATACTACCATCTTCAGGAGTCCAGACTACTGGGTTGGAGTTTGATAGTTTCAGGTATTTACTTCTAGCTATTCCAATATATTAAAACCTAAGAGGTGTTATCTATATAGTGCATAAGAATATCCACCTGAGTGACCTTTCGACTCCATTTGAAATCTCTCAGCCACTGAAACTTTATTTCGTTCATTTTGCATCCCCCTTTCGGTCAAGGAGATATTCTCAATCCCACGCTGCCAGGTCCAGGTTCATCTCTGGGAGTCATATCCTGTGTTGCCAGGGAGATTTACACCCCTGGGAGTCAGGTCTCACGTGGGGGGAGGGTAGTGGATTCACCTGCCGAGTTGGCTTACAGAGCTCAGTTTTGAACAAGTTAAGTTTGAGACGCCTTTCAGACATCGACATGGAAATGCAAAATAGGCAACTGTATTTTTGAGACTGGCATTCAGGATAGCGGCCTGGGTTGGAGATGTAATTTGAGACATCAACATACAGATTATACTTAAAGCCACATGACTAGATAAGCTGAGGGAGTGGGTGGACAGAAAAGCCAAGAGATCCAAGGATTAAGTCATGAAAAATAAACCTTGACCCTTATACCTCACACCACATAAATTTTAACTCAAAGAGGATCATAGGCCTAAACGTAAGAGCTAAAACTATAAAACTTCTAGAAGAAAACGTAGGAGAAAATCTTAATGACTTTGGGTTTTGCAAATATTTTTAAATAGTATACACAAAGCATAAATTTAACAGAAAACAATCAATAATTGGACTTCATCAAAATTATATTTCACTCTTCATAAAAACCAGTTACGAAATGAAAAGGTAAACCAAAGATTGGCAGAAAATATTTGCACAACCTGTATTAGACAAAGAACACAATTTCAGAATACATAAAGAATTCTTAGAAATGAACAAGATAAACAACCCAATTAAAAAATGGGCAAAAGATGTGAACACTTCACCAAAACAAACAAACAAACAAACAAAAACCCATACAGATGGCAAATAAGTCCATGAAAAGAAGCACAACATTTTTAGTTGTTAGGGAAATTAAAATTAAAACCATAGGGAGATATCACTACAAATCTGTTAGAATGGCTAAAATTAAAAAGACTGACCATACCTTGCTGGTGAGGATGAGGAGCCACTGGAACTCCTGGTGGGACTATTAATGGTACAACCATCTTGGAAAACAGTTCGTCAATTTCTTAAAAAGTTAAACATGCACCTACCATACAACTCAGCAATTCCACTCCTAGGTGTTTATACAAAGTATGTGTCTATACAAAGACCTGTATATGTATGTTCATAGTAGCTTTATTTCTAATTGCCTAAAACTAGAAAGAATCCAAATGTGTATCAAAAAGTGGAAAGATAAACCAATTGTGGTATATCCATACAGTACTACTCGGCAATAAAAAGAAATGAACTGACGTGCAAAAATGTATGAGCGGCAAAAACATTACACACAGTGGAAGAAACCAGAAGAAAAGAGTACAGCTGTTCGATTCCATTTACATAAAATTTAGAAGATACAAACTATTCTATAGTGAAAGACAGCAAATCAGTGGTTGCCTGGGGATGAGAGTTTGGACAACAAAGGGGCTTGAGGAAACTTTTGGGAGGTGATGGATACATATATTCACTATCTTCATATGGTAATGGTTTCACAGGTGAAAGCATAGGTCAAAACTCATCAAATTGTACACTTTTTAAATGTGTGCAGCTATTGCACATCAATTATACCTCAATAAAGCTGTGGAAAAAATATTCACCTTTGTTTACTGTAGAGTCTGAGGTAAGAGACTTCAGAAAATTCACGGAAAGCTCATATCTATCCCTAAAATACAATGCTACAACCCTTACAAACTGATAGGTTGATAATTTTGACTTTCTGCAAAGCACACTAAGGTAAAGTTTCCTCCTCTTCACTTTCCAGATAAGAAAGAATGCAAATTTACCACAAACAGGTCATTTATTAATTTCATACTTGTTCTGTGCATTAGGGTAGATAATCTTTTCCCTTGCCTTTAGAGACTCTTGTTAACTGCAGAAGGAAGCTGGTATAGTTGAAGGAGAATAAATGAATTAGGAAAACTGGGCTTAATTCCAATATTTTTTTTCTCACAAGTTTACTGTATGAACTCTCAGTTGCAAAATGAAGAAACTGGAATTAAGATAATTTTTAAAGCTCCTTTCTACTAAAATTTTCTGGGAAAGTATTTGCTTTTTAAATAAAGGCATACATATATTCGGAAACTCAAAATGGTTCTAAAAAAGCCTTTTGTGCTGAAATGCCTTCTTTCAATAGAATAACATTATTTCTATTAAATACAGAAACTGGCTCCTCTTTTAGAGATTAGATCCAACTAAATGTTAATATACTAGTTTATAAACCAGTCCATTAATTAAATATTCCCCTCTATGTGGAGTTTATATTCTTATGGTTTTCTTACTGGTAATGTACCTCGATCACAAGGTAATTCTCCACCTTGTTCTAATACTAATATTATTCGACCAATTTTCTTGTTTTCCTATTTCAGATGATCCTTGACTCCTGGAATTACAGTTAGGCCAACTAAGTGACTTCTGTATTTTTAGTGTGAAAGTCTAATTTTCACAAACAGGTTCTGAAAAGTTACTTTATTATTCTTCAGGTCAAAAAAGAATTTTTATTTTGAATTTTAATTTCCAATGTTTTAGAATTAGTGGAGAAAATAAAAGCAGAGCACAGGATTTAATTCATGCACTGGACCTGAAGAGAGCTGTTACAACAGTGGAGAAAGTTACAGAGTCAGAAAGAAAGTAAGGAGGGCACCAGACCATTTTAGTTAACCCTTCAAATGTCAACCCAATAAGCCAGTCCCCTGCCCCAACCCAACAAGGTAGTCAAACACAGACATACCTACTCTTGTGGCTAAAGAAGGTTTGATTTGGTAGCCTACTAACAAAGGCGTACATATATTTGTACTTATTTGGGTGAATTAGTTGTATTTAAAATGATGTCTCCCAAACCCCAATGAAACCTAAACATGGGAGGTCAAAGAAGAAGAGTCTTTTTTAGGACTGAATTCTAGTTTTCACAACAAAACAACACAATACCCATAATATTTACAAAAACAAACATGCTCCCAGTAATTGTGACAATGTTGGTGTTCAAAGCCTTTTAAACTACACACACTACAGAGAAGTTCCTTGGTTGGGAGAGAGCCTTTGGGGATCACAGATGTTCAATAATAATAATAATAATAATAATAATAATAATAATAGAACACTCCTAATGGAAATAAAGTATAAAATTACATAAGTATTTTTTCTAACAAGCTGATTAGTCTCACATTGTCATATCATACCAAAAATAAATAACTACTCATTTTTCTATTAGCACTGATTTAATTACAGTAGAACGTCTGAGTTTTGATAGTAGGTCTTCAAAGTCAGATACATGCACAAATTCACGTGAGAATAGTAAGCTATTTATCCAACCAAAACATTACTAAATCAAATATAAAGGTAAATTCACAACATTGTGAATGTAACTAATGCCACTGAATTGCATACTAAAAAATGGTTAAAATGGGAAATTTCTGTTATATATTTTACCACAATAAAAAAAGGAAATTAAAATAAATGAACCAACTAACCCTCAATATAATTATGCTTTCTAAACCAAATGAACTAAAAACCTACAATACTTTGTTTTCCTTCCTACTTTTAAAAAAAATATTTTTTATTTAGAGAAGTAGGTTTACAAAAAAATCATGTAAAAAACAGAGCACCCCATATACCCCCCATTATTTACACTCTGCATTAGTGTGGTACCTTTGTTACAACTGATGAAAGAATATTAAAATAGCACTATTAGCTATTAGTCCATAGTTACATAAAGTGTATTTTTCCCCATATACCATCCTACTATTAACACCTTATATTGGTATATTTGTAATAAATCCTGAAAGAACATTCTTATACTTGTAATATTAACCCCAGTCCATCATCCACATCATGTTATAGTCCCATGTTTTATCTTCCAACTTTCATTCTAGAACACACATGATCCAAAATTTCCCCCTGCAACCACATTCACATGCATAATTCAGAGATGTTAATTATACTCACAATAAGATGCTACCATCACCACCATCCATTTCCAAAACTTTACAATTAACCTAAATAGAAATTCTGTACAAGTTAAGCATCAACTCCCCATTCTGTACCCCCAATCTATCCCCTGGTAATCTAAATTCTAGATTCTAACTCTATGAATTTGCTTATTATAATTCATTCATATATGTGAGATCATACAATAGTTGTCCTTTTGCATCTGTCTTATATCATTTCTTCAAGATTTATCCATGTTGCATACATCAGGACTTCATTCATTTATACAGCTAACAGTATTCCATTGTATATATAAATACTACATTTTGTTTATCCATTCATTGGTTGATAGACACTCGGGTTGCTTCCATTTTTGGCAATTGTGAATAATGCTGCTATAAGCACTGGTTGTCTAATCTGTTGGCATACAGTTGTGTGTAGTATCCGCATATGAGGATTTCTGTGGGGTCAGTAATAATGCCCCCCTCTCAATGCTGATTTTATTTATTTGCATCTTTTCTCTGTTGTCTTTGTCAATCTAAGGGTTTGTCAATTTTATTGATCTTTTCAAAGAACCAACTTTGGTTTTGTTAATTCTATTGTTTTTTTAATTCTCAATTTCATTTATTTCTACTCTAATCTTTGTTATTTCTTTCCTTCTGCTTGTTTTGGGATTAGTTTGCTTTTCTGTTTCTAGTTCCTCCATGTGTGCTGTGAAGTCTTAGATTTTAACTGTTTCTTCTTTTTTAATGTAAGCGTTTAAGGCTATAAATTTCCCTCAACTACATCCATAAGTTTTGATATGTTGTGTTTTTGTTTTCATTAGTCTCAATATATTTATTGATTTTCCTTGCAATTTCTTCTTTGACCCACTGATTGTTTAAAAGTGTGTTGTTTAACCTCTCTATATATGTAGATTTTTCAGCTTTCTGCCTGCTATTAATTTCCAATTTCATTCCATTATGGTCAGAGAAGATGCTTTGTATAACTTTAGTCTTTCTAAATTTATTGAGACTGGTTTTGTAACCTAACATATGGTCAACCCTAGAGAAAAATTCATGTGCACTTGAGAAGAATGTATATATCTTGCTGCTTTGGGGTGCAATATTTTGCATGAGTCTGTTAGGTCTAGTTCATTTATCATATTATTTAAGTTTTCTGCTTCCTTTTGATCCTCTGTTTAAGTGTTCTAACTATTGATGAGAGTGGTATACTGAAGTCTCCAACTGTTACTGTAGGAGTGTCTATTTCTCAACTGTTACTGTAGAAGTGTCAGTGTTTGCCTCGTATTTTGGGGGCACCATGGTTAGGTGTATAAATATTTATGATTGTTATTTTTTCTTGGTGGATTGCCCCTTTTATTAATATATAGTGTTCTTCTTTGTCTCTTGTAGCAGCTCTTGACTCAAAGCCTACTTTATCTGATATTAGTATAGCTACCCCAGCTCTTTTTTGGTTACTATTTGCATGGAGTATCTTCTTTGCCTTTCACTTCCAAACTATTTGTGTCTTTGGGTCTAAGGTGAGTCTCCTGTAGACAACATATTGATGGATCATGCTTTTCTATCCATTCTGCTATTCTGTGTCTTTTGATTGGGAGTTTAATCCATTAACATCCAGTATTATTACTATAAAGGCAGCATTTAATTCTGCCATTTTGTCTTTCGGTTTTTATATATTGTTCCGGTTTGCTAATTCTGCCATTATGCAAAATACCAGAAATGGATTGGCTTTTATAAGGGGAGTTTATTTGGTTACAAATTTACAGTCCTAAGGCCATAAAAGTATCCAAACTAAGGCATCAACAAGAAGATGCTTCACTGAAGAATGGCCGATGGTGCCTGGAACACCTCTGTGGCTGGTGTCTGCTGTTCCTGGGTTGCATTTCAAAATTGCATTCTCCAAAATGTCTCTGGGCTTGTCTCTCTTAGCTTCTTCAGCTCAGTTCATCTAACCATCTGGGGGTCTTCTCTTAGTTTCTCCAGAGCAAACTCTGGGCTAGCATCTCTTAGCTTGGCATCTCCAAATGTCCTTCTGTCCGTATCTCCAACAATCTCGAAGTGTCAGCAAGAATCTAGGCCTTGGCTTAGCATATCTCAGGGTGTTGTTCACCTCTCTGCTCTCTGTGTGAGCTCCCTTTAAAGGACTCCAGTAAACTAAACAAGACCTACCCTGAATGGGTGGGATCAAATCTCCATGGAAACATTCAATCAAGATGTCACACCCTAATCAGAAAGATTAAAAACTTGCCCCCACAAGATTGCATTAAAGAATATTGACTTTTGGGGGGACATAATATATCCAAACCAGTATGTATGTTGTATCTTTTTTTTTTTTTTTTTTTTGGCTTCTCTTTTCCTTTACTGCAACCTCCTTTTCTGTATAGTTGATTTTTTGTGATGTATATGAGTGATCTGCTTCTCATTTCTGTGAAATACTTTCTTGTGGTTACCCTGGGGTTTATATAACATGATTATATGATCTTTGTCTATAACCTAATAATTTGAAAAGATACTAACTTAACTTCAGTAGTTTACACCTTCAAGTTGTTTTTTCCTACTTTATCACTTTACATTTTTGTGTTCATTATCCAGAAATATGCCTTTTTCTTGTTTAATTGTATTCTGATTCTTACAGGAATTAAAGAGTAGAGTTGTATATTGAGGATACAGAACTATTAGGTTTTGCATTTACCCTTTTAGTTATCCTTACCGATGATCTTCATTTCTTCACACTATGCCACACCACTCTCTCCTATCTTTTCTTTTCAACCTGCACAACTCCCTTTAGTATTTCTTGCAGGGCAGGTCTTTTGTTGATGAACTCTCTCAGTTTCTGTTTATCTGTGAATATTTTAAACTCTCCCTCATCTTTGAAGGACAGTTTTGCCAGAAAAAGGATTTTTCTCTTTTAATACCTTAAATATATCATACCACTGCCTTCTGGCCTTCATGGTTTCTGATGAGCAATCAGCACTTAGTCTTATTGAGGATCCCTTGAATGTGACGAACTGCTTTTTCTCTTGTTGCTTTCAGAATTCTCTTTATCTTTGGCATTTCACATTCTGACTAGTATGTGTCTTGGAACAGATTATTAGGATTTATTTTGTTTGGAGTACTTTGTGCTTCTTGGACATGTATATTTATGTCTTTTTTATAAGAGTTGGGAAATTTTTGGCCATTATCTCCTCAAATATTTTTTCTGTCTCTTTTCCCTTCTCTTTACCTTCTGGGATACCCATGATGTGTACGTTTGTGTGCTTTGCGCTATCACTCAAATTCCTGGTAACTGCTTGATTTTTTCTATTCTTTTCTCTATCTGTTCTTCTGAAGGTATGAGTTCAATTGTCCTTCTGTCTTCGAATTCACGGAACCTTTCTTGTGCCTGTTCAAATCTGCTGTTGCATGCCTCTGGTGTACTTTAAGTCTCTACTGTTGTGTTGTTCATCCCCATAATTTGTTTTGTCTCTTTTTATACTCTCAGATTCTTCTTTATGCTCACACATTGTCTTCTCAATATCCTTTAGCTCTATATTCATAATTTCCTTCATGTCCTTGAATTGATTTAGGAGATCTGTTTGAATGTCTTTGATTAGTTATTCCAAATTCTGTATCTCCTCTGAAGTTTTAATTTATTCCCTTGACTGAGCTATATTTTCCTGTTTCTTAGTATGGCTTGTAATTTTTCGTTGATGTCTGGGTATCTTATTGTGAGTTAATTCTGAATGTCAGTTTCTCGCTCTTGTCTAGGATTTTATGGTTGATTGACTTTGTGTTAAGGCTCTTCTTTGATGATTGGTCCAACTTATTTGGGACCTTTAGAATAGCCTGTGTTTAACTGTTCAGATTTTCTCAAATCTTCTTCATCTGATTCTTGTCCTGGACATGCAGTGCAATTTTTAAGGTTGCACTTTTTGTACAATGGTTTCACCTCCAGGAGAAAGCTTCCTTTCCTCTGTTCCTTGTCCAGGAATCTTGATCTATTCTGTTTGTTTTTGTGCAGAATTTTTTCCCTAGCTCCTATGATTTGTTTAAATTATCTCCCTCACTCAGTGCTCCATTTTCCTTACATATTTCAGTTCTGGGACCTATCCTATCTTATAGTAATTGCATTAACAACCCGCCCCCGCCCCCCGATTGTTTTTTTCCTGTGGGGCTTTTCTGCCTCTGGTTTCTTCCCCATTAGGGAATCCCACCCCAGGAAGCCAAATGGAATCAATCTAGAAAGGTAGGTCACTCCAGAAAGTCTGTTTGGGTTTAGGTGGTCTAGCAAACAGAAAGTGGATTGAGTGAAGGCACATGAGTTCTTGCCAGCAGTTCTACCACAGTTGCTTTTCCTCTCTTTTTCTTTTTTTACCCCCAGGGGGCCCTTTTGTATGCAGCATTCCTCAGCAGCTTGTATTCTGTCCTGGGTCTCTGTGGACTTGGGTCCCTGTGTGTGGATATGCATGGGTTTCTAACTCACTGCTGTGAGTGGCTCTATAGTCTCTGTCCATGGTGGGAGGGACCTGAGCCACTGACTCAGAGCAATTCCCAAACTGCACAGACTGAGTGAGGGGGAGGGGAATGGGAATGTACCAGCAGGACTAGGATGGAAGTTTCCTCCGTGATAGTTTTCTTTTTCTTCAATTCAGCATTTGTGGAGTCTTTTTCCAGTCTCAACTGTCCTCCAGAGTTCTAATCAAGTAGAATTTGTCCTTTTATTTTCTAGATCTTTGGTGAGGCTTTTTTCAGGGGATGTCTTACATCACCATGTTGAGGATGCACTTTCTTTTCTCCCTAATTTTGATTAATTTTCATTATGCTATGCATTTATATGTAGAAGGCTAATGTCTTCAGTGCAGCTCTGCTTGATATGGTACACAGCATCCTCGAGATGCTTTGGTTATTAAATAAATATAAATCATTACCAACTTAAGGGAACAATTAAGTAGTTTTAGGAAATGCAGTCGCAATACAATTTTAAAGACAACAAATTTTTGCAATCTTAGTAATGACTATTGTCACTACGTAAGCAGTTTCAACAGGATATAAAAATACTATTTTATTTAGTTTATCAGGTTCACTTTAATAGGCTACTTGGCCTTGTAAAGGTCAAGCTAGGAAAGATTATGGTTTCTCAAATAGCTGGCTTAGGGGAGAGAGCTGAAGATGGTGGGTGGGGGATAGGTCAAGCCCTACTTTCAGGAGAAAGGGCAAAAAGTCAAAAAGTTCCATGAAATACTCTGGAGTCATTATTATTATTCAGTTTACTTCTACATTTACACTAATGGACTGTAAGAACTAATAAGCATACACAAATCAAAGAACAATTCAAGTATTTTTGATAGACTGCACTTTGATATGGTGGGTATGACACTAACTTTTGTGGAACACCTACTATGTGACAGACAATGTGCTATCCTTACGGGTACACCGTATAGTACTATCTCCATATTACAGTTATGGAAATAGACTCTGATAGTTAAGTAACTTGCCTGAGGTTAAACAGCGAAGAAGCAGACAGGCTGGGATTTGGAAAATTTAGGAATATCTTATTCCAAGCTGGTCCATGGTCTTTTTCCTATAACAACTTGCCTCTATTTCTAAGGCAAAAACATTATGGAAAGCTTTTAAACAAAGTCTGAAACAAACAAAAAAGGCACAGGAGAGCACTTACAGAGTAGAAGTGTAGAAAAGATATACTTTAATTGCATTTAAACACCCTCAGGAGAAAAATGTATCACAGGAGTCAGAGCAGATTAAAGAAATAAAAGTTAATTCTTTCTAAAGTTCTGAGGAATAATAAAATATTAAACTTTTATAAAACTTAAACTTATCAAACTTTTGTAAAATCTTTCTACAGAGTAGGGAAAAAATCTTTATAGAACTACTTATTTATATATATCCTAACTTAGAAAGGATGTAAGGTGGCTACAAAGATAAATAAAATACAACAGAAAAGGAGAAATTTAAAATACGAGCAAAAGAAGATAGAGGTAACAATTTCAAGCAGAAATTGGATGATGGCAAACTTGGCAAATTTTCAAAACCTAACATCAGAAACAATTACGGTAATTTAGAAATACACTAAATCATTGTGAACTCAATTACAAAGAACTTTCATAAAGATCTGCCAAACAATAAGCAACCCAGATTAGATAAAAGCAAAACCACTAAAGCAACATCTGTTGAATGACCTAAAACATACGATACAATACTTTAATTGTTAAAGGGTGAAACAAACTCCAAAGCTGACTACTAAGGCAGAGAGACAAGCTGGGGTTTTAAATAGAAACTGGGAAAGAGAAATTTAAGAGCATGACTGATAGATGATGCCGAGTGGATTATACTGAAAATGTTCTCTTGCCTACACAGCATGTACCAATAGATGATAAAGACAATTTACAAAGTTACTGACTGAAAAACCTAAAGTATTACTTCATAGGCATCAAAACCATAAAAATGCACTTTACCAAACAAAATTTTTTCCAAATCAAATTTAGAGTACGTAATTTCTTTTTTTTTTTTTTTTAAATTCAGTTTTATTGAAATACATTCACACATCATACAATCATCCATGATATGCAATCCACTGTCCACAGTATGATAACATAGTTATGTGTTCATCACCACAATCTATCTCTGAACATTTTCCTTACATCAGAAAGAACCAGAACAAGAATAAAAAATAAAAGTGAAAAAAAAACACCCAAATCATCCCCCCATCCCACCCCATTTGTCCTTTAGTTTTTATCCCCATTCCTCCACTCATCCATACACTAGATAAAGGGGGTGTGATCCACAGGGTCTTCAAAATCACACTGTCACCCCTTGTAATCTACATTATTATATAATTGTTTTCAGGAGTCCAGGCTGCTGGGTTGGAGTTTGGTAGTGTCAGGTATTTACTTCTAGCTATTCCAATACATTAAAGCCTAAGAGGTGTTATCTATATAGTGCATAAGAATGTCCACCAGAGTGACCTCTCAACTCCATTTGGAATCTCTCAGCCACTGAAACCATTTTGTCTCATTTTGCATCCCCCTTTTGGTCAAGAAGATACTCTCAGTCCCACGATGCCGGGTCTACATTCATCCCCGGGAGTCATACTCTGCGTTGCCAGGGAGATTTACACCCCTGGGAGTTGGGTCCCACGTAGGGGGGAGGGCAGCGAGTTCACCTGTCGAGATGGCTCAGTTAGAGAGAGAGAGGGCCACATCTGAGCAACAAAGAGGTTAGAGTACGTAACTTCTTATTCAAGACATTGAAGGAATTTAAAAAGGAGGAAATTTCCACTTAAAGTTACATCTTAATAGATTTACAATTGAGTTATTCAATGTAATAACTGTCTCCCACTAATTCTATAAAATAGGCATTTATATTAAGTGTACAAAACTACTGGAGCAAGTAGTGCGGCTTAAAAATGTGAAGAAGAAGCCAGAATAAAATAATTCTTTAGGAAGAAGTCCCCAACCACTAGTATGTGAAGTATTAACTCTTTTCTTCACCCTACTTTAAAATGTGCAATTATATGCTTTCCCTGCTCACCACTGATGTTTTTCCAGTAAGAGATGAGGAGAGTAACAAGCAGGCAAGTACAACTGTCTTGGCTTTTTATTAGATACATGAGATATAATTTTATTAGCTCATAATAGCATTTGAAAGGCCTGTCATGTCAAAGCAACTATGAGTTGAGAAAGAGAAGCACTATCAGAAATATGGGCGTGGACACTGGGAAGGGAGCAAGAGAAAGAAAGACAAATATGAACTACAAGTGGGGGTGGAAGAATAGAATATATTTTTCTGACTCACTGGGATAGGTTTCAACACATCACTGACAAGCAGAAGTTAAAAAAAAGGAGGGAGGGGGAGACAAAGAGAGTCCTAAAGGGGAAAAAAGAGGTAGTTATCTACTCTAAAAAGAAGATAACTGAAGAAACAATCTGTAAACTCCAGTCAGTAAGAGTAGATTTCAGAATTAAGGCAATGTCTTATAATGGTACATTCAAATTGTGAATACAGAGATTTTCTCACTCTTAGCAAAAACGCCTCTCACTTTTTTGTTTGATGATTTTATAGTGTTAGTTCTCTCCCTTTCTTCTTTTTTTCTCCTTAATGAATATTTCTTTTCATCATAGGATGGAGCTATCTGATAAGTGGCAAAATGGGGCCAGGCACGAACTGTAAAGTCATCAAGTTGATCACCAGACAACAGACAAGAGACACTTGTAGTCAAACAAGTTTGGCCCGTCTTCATCTTTATATTCATGAAATAGTTTTCCTTCATAAGCATGTCACTTTATCATATTTTGGAAAACTATTTTTTTAATGATTAAGACAAAATGTAATGGAAAATGTTTATCAAAATTTGTTATAAAACCAGTGTTTTTCTTAAAAAAATCAGTAAGCAGTAATACTATGTACAGAGAGAAGAGAAAATTTAATAAGTTTACAAATCATTTAAACATTTGATCCAAGATTTCTTTATATACTTCTAACCCACACTAATATTTTTTCATTAAATTCTTCATTCTCATGCTTAATTTAACATTTTGTATATAACAGATTTTACTAAATGTCTTGTATTAGACTGTAAGTTGCTTGCCAGCAGAGTTTGTCATAATACTTCTATACAATATTTCTTTATGGTTAGGCATAATGGGCCCAGACAAACACCTTAAAAAACTTACTGAATCCTTCCCCCACAAAAAAGCATCTTTTGAAAATTTAGTGGAAGAAATAAGGATAGAAAATCAGAATGTTATTAGTTGTAACAGGAATAAAGAGAAAACTCAGTTATCACATGAAGTTTTAATCTAATAAAGCAAATACAGATGAGTCATGGAAGGAACATATGTCAACAAAGAAGTGCTGAATCATTACTACAAGTATTTCAAGGAAAGGTTAAAAAGAGCATTGCACAGTCAAATTTTTAAACACTGTTTGTGTCTTCCGAGATTTTACTCAGAAATACTAGTGAAAGGTTTTATGTTTAAGTAAATCTGAAGTGAATATAACTAAGAACTAAAAAAGTGCAATAAAGGCATAGTCATCACCACCACTATGATCACCACCACTAAACCCAATGTGGATTATGAGTGATCTGTTCAAATACTACATTGATTCAATATCAGTTTAAAACTTATACAACTCAAGTTTAAAACTTATCACAACACCTGCAAACTGACTTGGGTGATATCCAAGGCTAGTAAAACAAATGAAAAGTGGATCTGAGGAATACACAGGCATCAACCAGCTTACAGAACAGATATAATGCAATAATAAGGTTAAAAAGCAATTTTTTATGAGTGAATCCTATTTTCTCAATGTCTTCTGCTAGTAAATAAGAGATGCGAGCAACAAACAATCCCCTCTCCTCAAACATACACAATCAAAAAATGAAACTTCAACTCTATCCTCCAGATAAGTTGATAACTTCTGACCAAAAGGGGTCTGAAAACAGGTAAGTATCTTACAATTGAAAAAAGAACCAAGTCAAAGATACACAAACAGCAATTCACGATTATAAAGCTATCCTCTGAGAAGGCTTTTAAATTTTGTCTACAAGATACCTCTCCTTCACAAAAAATGCCAAGCTAGAAATCTTAGCACAACTCAAAAAGAAACTATGAATTGATTAGCTAAGTGTGCTCTCTACCCGGCACATACTCATATTCTCATCTCTACTCACCCATTGACAACTGCAAAGTATCAACCCAGAACTCAAATTTCTTTTTAGTTGCATGGTTTACGTGAAAGACAGCTAATTTCTGTCTCATTTCCAAAGAAAGAAAGCAGGCAGTGAAAACCACAGGCAAATTTTCCCCCTTCCAAGTGGATTTAGAAAAATTTTTAAAGGAATCTGGGAGCCAAATCACTAACAGCAGCAACATGCTACTATTTGTGGAAATATTTCTTAGGTAAATGAAAGGTAATATACCACACTATTTCTGGTCTATCATTTAAGTATGATATAGAGAACTCATGTCCTTAACTGTTTTTCTATTCAATCCAACACAAAACTGATCATTTGATTGTAAGCTAAGAGGACAATTTTAGGCTTTGACTAACGTTTGGAAAACAGAAATCCAATTGTGCCTCACTTTGGAAAAAGATAAGGCATGTTATTTAAAAAACAAACATTTTCTAGCTATACTTATTTTCCTTTCTTTTAAAAATTTGATTTGATTTTTGAATTGGTAGGATAGTACGATAGTACTGGTTTAAAATGGAAAGGATATAAAAAGTATACAATGAGAAGTCTCATTTTCACTCCTATTTTCCTCCACCCTGGTCCCCTTATAGGTAATCAATTTTATTAATTAGTTAATATTTCCAGTTTTTCTTTATGCAAACACAAGAAAATATGATCTCCTTTCTTAAACAAAAGGCACTGTATCATATACTCCAATTTGCACCTTACTCTTTTCATTTAATAATACATCCTGAGGGTCTTTCTGCCGATATCATCCTTATTCTTTTTTTAAAAAACAGTTGTAAAGTGCTCCATCTTATAATGAACCACAGTTTATTCAATGGTTTATTTCTAATCTTTTTATATTACTAGCAATGTTGCAATGAATAACCTCATACATACGTCATTTCACCCTTGTGGAGGTATGTCTGCATGACACATTCCCAAAAGCAGGACTGATGTATCAAAGAATAAATAGCTCTATGATTTTAACAAATATTGCCAGAGTTCCCTCAAATGTAGGTATTACTGTTTTGCACTACCATCCTTAATATGAAAGTCATTGTTTCCTCAATATTTTTCCATCAGTGTGTATTGTTAAACTTTCTAATTTTTGCTAATCTGACAGATAAAAAATAGTATCTCAATGTTGTTTTTAGTTGTCTTTGTTTTTAGTTACATGTCTTTTATGAGATAGGTGAGCATCTTTAAACATATTGACGGGCTATTTCTGAAGTTGTTTTTTTCCTGTGAATAATCTACTCACAACCTTTGCCCATTTTGGGTTGTTGGTCTTTTTCATCTTGACTTCTAGCAACTCTTTATATATTAGTAAAATCATCCTTTGCCTTTGTGTATTTTTTTCTTTTTTTTTTTACCATTTAATCTTTTGATTTTGTTAATTTTTTACAATGCAGATATATTTATTTTTAATGTATCTGAATTTATCAATTTATTATTTTAGGGCTTCTGTATTGCTATATTTATTTTATATATTTTAATGTCACTAGTATAAGAACCACAGAGAAATAAAAGTCAAGGTTAAGACTTGTTCAGTCATCTATGAAAAAATACTGATGGACAGTTATAAAATAAGTGAAAATTAGCTGTTACAGTAGGCAAAGATAATGAATATAAATGATAAACATTAAGAACTGAGGACTTCTATAAGCAGTTAACCATTGATTTAAAGATATTCTGTCTTAAAAAAGAGAAGAAAAGGATTAGTGAAAAATGCAGACAAGTATATATAAACAGACATGTAGAGAATTTGTCATTTTATCTCTCGTTCGACCATTTAGTAAAAAGAAAGAAGATCCAACATGATATCCCAATCTAACTTAAAACTATAATTAAAATTAAACATATCAAACACAAAAATAAGCAGAAGTTAAATGAAGCATAGCAAGAGTATGATGCTTAGTGCAAATTTTCTATCAAGTTGTTAATTCATATTAGTCTGGCTAAGCTGTATGCGGTATTAATCAACTTTATGGGTTAAGAAACACTTGATACATACACAATAATCTTGGAAGACAGTAAAAGCTGGCACTTTTTTTATAGCTGAGAGCACTAAGTGTCACTATTTTATAGCTGAGGGCACTGAGACACAGAATAGTTAAAATGGCAAAATCAAGGTGGCACCACAAGTCAGAGAAGGAGGATTAAAAATTTGGTATTCTGATTCTAGTCCAGAGCTAGGCCCCATCATGATCAAGAAGGTAGAGTGAGAGGCTTCAGGGCTCTGTCCCCCATAGAAGCTTTGAGGAACCAGCAAGAACTGGCAGAAACATTTCTGAGGGCTCCAGAAAACAATTAAAAGACTGAAGTAATAGGACGAGTGCCAAATCAAGAAAAACGTCTTCTTAAAAGTGGTAGGATCTTGTGGTGCCCATTCTGGCCCATTCCTTACCCCTCCAGGGCTCCGCATGGAGCTCGCCCCGATCCCAGTGTGGATCTCTGGTCCTGGTTCCAGAGGAAGCAGGAGCATGTTTGCTTGGCCCAATCAGTCTACTGGTGGCTTGAGAGACTTGCTTGTCCCAGAACTTGCTCTCTGTGTAGAAGAAGCTCGGAGAACTCTCCTACAGAATGCTGCAGCAAAGCAGTCAAGTCATGCTGCCTGAGATATGGGATTACTGGCTGTTAGGCATAAAGTGCAGTGTCCAGGATCATAAGGAAACAGCTTGCTAGAGAAGAGGACACATCCATATCTTCTAAACAGGTGAATTCCTAGGGCGACACGTGCATGCCCAAGACAAGAAGCATGCACAGAAAGGATCAGAGAGGCTCCTTACTTTGGCCTAGAGCTATTCTCATACAACCCACTATATAGATAAGCCCTGAAGGACAGCATTTGCACAGGCCAATCTCCAAAGACTGGGAAAGTTGCTTTCTTTTATTTCCTTCTGTTTTTTGGTTAGCTCCTGGCATTCAGGAAAAACTTGGTCATGACACTAGCTGAATAAGCTTAAGGAACAGATGCCATAGGGTCTAAATTCCAGTGATAACATATTAAAATATCAAAATGTTCAGGTTTCAACAAAAGTTGTAAAACATACAAAGAAAAAGGAAGCGATGGCCAAGGGGAAGAAGGTTAAAGCATTAGAAACCATCAAGGAGGAGGACCAGACCTGGAACTTACCTAGGACTTAAAAAAAAAGAAAGGTCCTAAATATGCTTGAAGATCTAAAGGAAAACATGGACAAACAACTAAAGGATATCAGGAAAATGACAAATGAACACAGAGTATCAATGGACAGATGGAACTTATTAAAAGGAACCAAACATAGCTGAAGACCTCAGTAACAGAAATTAAAAATTCTTTAGGGAGTTCAACAACAGATTGGAGCTGGTAGAAGAAAGAATTAGTGAACTTGAAGATAAGGCAACTGAACTCATTCAGTCTGAGGGGCAGAAAGAAAATGAAGAGAAGTAAACAGAGCCAGAGGAACCCATGGAACACCATCAAGAGTACCAATATAAACATTGTGGGAGTCCCAGAAGGGGAAGAAAGAGGCAGAGAGAATATTCAAGGAAATAATGGCTGAAAATGTCTCAAATTTAACAAAAGATAGGAATATACATATCAAAGGTGCTCAATGAATTCTAAACAGGATAAACCCAAACAGATTCACATCACACCATGTCATAATCACACTGTGAATGCCAATGATAAAGAGAGAACTCTGGAAGTCAAAAGAGAGAAGCAATGTGTCATATACAAGGGAACCTCAATAAGATGAGGTGCTGATTTCTCATCAGAAACCATGGAAGAGAGAAGGTAGTGGGAAGACATATTTAAAGTGCTGAAAGCAAAAAACAGCCAAAAAAAAGAATTCTATATCTGGCAAAACTGTCTTTCAAAAATGAGGGAGAGATTAAGACATTCTCAGATAAACAAAAGCTGCTGGAAGTAAGGTTCATCATTACTAGACTGGACCTACAAGAGATGCTAAAGGGAGCTGTGCAAATTGAAGGGAAAGGAAAGTAGATAATAAATTGAAGCCACATGAAGAAATAAAGATTTCTGGTGAGGGTAATCACGTGGATAAACATAATTGCCAGTACTACTGTTTTTTTTGCTTATAACTTCATTTTTTACTTCCTGCAAAATGATAAACCAATTGTTCAGGACTCATGATTCATAAAAACGCAGTTTGTAAGAAGTACATAAAACTGGGGGATGGAAGGGCACAGAACATAGTTTGTGCATACTATTGAAATGAAGTTGGTATCAAAGTAAATGAGATTGTTACAGATTTAGGATGTTAAACTTAATCCCCATGTTACTATAAAGAAAATATCAGATAATATGCAAGATCACAGAGGCAGAAATTAGAGTGTTAAGTTGCCAGGGGCAGGGACAGGGGAAGGGGCAATGGGGAATTAGTGCATAATGAGTATAAGGTTTCTGTTTGGGGAGATGGGAAAGGTTTAGGAATGGAAGGTAGTGAGGGTACTGTAATACTGATATGTGATTAATCCTATTGAATTGTATGCTTCGGAGTGGTCGAGATGGGAAAATTTATATTATATGTATGTTCCCACAATTAAAAAAAAAAAGAACTAAAGAGACAACGGCAATTAAATGCAATACATGATCTTGGAAGGGATCTAGCAAGGCTCAAGAGGACATTATTGGGACATATGAATAAACTGGAAAATAAACTGTAAGCTTTATGTGAGTCTTAAATTGATCGAACTTGATAACTGCACTTAAGGTGGTAACATAAGAGAATATTCTTGTTCTTTAGGAAATGTACATTGCAATACTGGTGTTCAGGGAGCATGCTGTATACAATCTACATTCATGTGTTCACAAAATGAATGGGTAGATGGATGGACAGACAGAAAAAATGACATTACAAATGCGGCAAAAAGTTAAAATTGGTGGACCTGGGTATCTGGGGGAGTAGGTGTTTGATGGAGTTCTCTTTATGGGATTCCATTATTTTTGTAACTGTCCAGTAAGTTTGAACATATTTCAAAATAAAAAGTTGAAAAATTATAAATAAGCAAATAAAATAGATACATAAGATTAGTGTAGGCATGAATCATAGAAAACTTTTTTTCACTGAGGAAAAAATAATCCTCAGGACAGTTACGGTTACACTGTAGAATACAGCATATACTGTCAAGAAATATGGAGACCTGGATTCTATTTCTGGCTTTAATCGTAAGCCAGAATTGAATACTTGGGGTTGGACAAGGCACTTCACCTGTAAGGCCTCATTTTTCTCATCTATAAATTGTAAAACTGGATAATTTCTAAGATCCCATCTGCTTAAAAAAAAATCAAGATGTGAGTTTGTAAACAAGGAATAAAAGGGAAGCAAGGCTCATTACCTAGAACACTTCCTGGCACAGTATGTATCTTAAAAATGTTTGTTGAATGAATGAAAAAAAAAAAAAAGAACAGTAACATGAAACTATATCAAATCATAAGATGAAATGTATTCTGAATTAAGGTTGGAAGTAAAGGTGCATAGGTAAAGGAATGCTTCATAGGATCTAACTGTAAACACTGTCAGATACATTTACCTAAAGACAGTTTCTTTTGTGCCCAACACCATTAATTCCTTGGCTCCTTATTGCACTTACATATTTCAATCCATAAATGCTTATTTTTAATTTAGAACCACGTAGGGTTCTCTTTTATCTATCTAACAATTTCACTTGACCTGTGGACAAATATCAGGTGGTAATATACTTCATGCATACAGTTAAAGAAATAAACATGACATTAAGTCATTGGCATGAATATTTTTAAAATATTAAAGAAGCAAGGAGTTAAGGTTCTTTTCTTCTAGCAATGGGAAAAAAGATTTAAAGAATGTATTTGCTTATACATATTAGGTAATGATTAACATGCTCCTTAAACTCTTACAACAACTATCCATTTTTTAAATTCAGAGGTCTTAATTTTTTCTTCTCAAAAAGCAGTTTTTTAAAACAAATAATATATTTGCCCTTCAAGGCTTTTCCAAACCTTGATACTATCTTTTTTACAAAAAAGTATTAGGCTTTGAGTACTTTTGATTACAGTATATATTTTCATAAAGCCACTGAATCATCACAACAGCTGTCCCATGTTACTTGTGTATGTTTACCTCATTCTAGGTTTTTTATTCTCTGTGTATTCTTCTCTGTCAATTGCTTTCCTCTGCCCTGATACTTTAAGTTTATTAGATTTGTCTCTGAAAAGTTAAATTCACAAGATACATATGAAAGGAGTTTGTCACGTATTACAAAAGAAATCCTAATATAGAGGAATGGTATTATATTATAATTATTATACACGAAAAACTGTGTGAGTGACAATAGTTCTTTCATTATCCTAAGATTCAGCATGACCTTGATTTTTAAGGAAAAACATATTTTTCAAAAAAATTAAGTAACCATATTAATAAAATAAATGTTCAGGAGAGATCCCAAGTCTTGTTCTTCTTTCTTTGCCCCTTACTGTCACCCTTTAAGTAACTAAAACATAAAATGAGAATTAAAAAAATGCATTTAATGGTTATGACTAATTAATTAACATTACCTTAAAGTAAGAGTATGTTTTATCCTTATGAAAATAGGAATATAATAAAATTAATGGGATCCTTATTTTTTATTTATACCTTAAACTGCTTTGTTGAATCTTTTGATAAAAAGTTGTTTTCAAAAATAAACATGAATTATTTACATAGTTTTTCTAATTTTTTGCTTCCTCTTCCCATGCAAACAAATGATAGCAAGACAATAAAAGCTTTTCTTAGAGAGTGTACTTTGCCCTCACGAGAAACAGAGTGAGATAATCAGGATTCACCCTTCTGTCCTGTCCTGGTTGAATCTCATTCTTTTGCCCTTATCACTTCAATCTCCTTCACTTCTCAGCAGTTACCTCTAATCCTAGGGAGAAATGCAAACACACATTTGCTGAATAACTACCATACATCTAGCACCAGAAGGCTATAACAAGAGACACGGTACCTATTCTCACAAAGTCTACAAAGCACCAGAAGTGTTTATTTTCTTCTTTACAAAAGTAGCCCAAGTTTCATTTTGAACACTGAAAGGAACAGTAAAAGGTAAATAAACTGCCTTAAGTCACAAAATAGTTCATTACATTATTTACAGGTCTAGATGAGAAATACTGATGAAAGGAGAAATATTAGAAGAGTCTAAATTTGTCCTTACTGCTGTGCAACTCAATATTGTTTAGACAACAGGGTGAGAATATCAGATTAATAAGGGTTGTTTAGGTTAAAAGTATACAAAACTATGTCACAGGAGGTAGGGGGTGCTGGAGAGTATAGATTATAGATACTAGAACTCAAGTTTTTCTATTAAAGGTAAATGATAAATGTAGATGTTTGCATTTATCATTCAGCATTAATTCATGCACAGACACAGATACATGTGTATTTATACAGCTACCTGTTTGTTCTGACAGATGGAAGGCTAGACTAAGTACATATAAACACTTCAATTTTCTAAAAAATAGCTAAAATCTCCGAATCCCTTCCCATTTCTTTCTTTCTTTCTTATTTTTTTCCTACAGGTTCTAAGAAGGAAACCAACAAAAACACTGTCACAATGTTTGGCCACTAAAATTTATTACTATAGTCACAGGCCTGGCTCTTATTCCCTCACCCAAGGACTATTTACTTTTACTTTATGTACTATTCTAATTGGTTGTCTGGCCTCTTGTTTTAGAACAGCAGTGTTGCTATGGGAAGACACTCCAAAAGCCACAATACGAGAACAAATAGAAAAGAAGAAAAAAAGCTGGAAAAACAGCTCCATATACTGCAGTAGCCTTAAAGACATCAAATTACAAAACAGCACTCTAGATGTCTGAGATGATTTGTTTTTAAAAAGTTCAATATATAATATTTAGGAAAGTAGGAAAAGTAGAGTATATTTTGTTAAAATTCAAGCACTAAATAGATTACCTGCCAATTGTATATGAAAGAGACATTAAGGTGCAACTTTAGCTATAGCTTAACAAAAGAATAACAGATTTAGGACATTTCAAACTGCCAAGAAAGTAAACAGGAGTGACAGTTCCTAGGCCTAAAGGCTTACTTTTTCCTCCTTTTCAAAAAAGCTATTAAAAATAAAAGGGTAAAAGTTACTCAACAACAGTAAGAAAAAGAGAGAAAAGTTTTACAATGGATGTCTTCATTCAAATTATAGTTACTGCTTAAAACAACAGAGTCCCAAAGTACCTCTTTATAGATTTGAAGGGTTAAAAAAAAAAAAAAGATAAAAAGATCAAAGTTTCTTTGTAGATTTTCTTACAAGTTCCCATCCATTGCCCTCACCTTCATGCCAAACCAGCTTCTTTTTTTGATTTACCAATCTCTGTTATGTAGCCTTAAAATCAATGTATCTTTCCTTTTTTATTGCTATTGCAATGACCCCATCTCAGGCTCTTAATCATTTCATTTTGTGCTTCTACTTTCTTTCTTCCTTTAAACTATTGTGCCAGAAGAATCTTTCCAAAATGCATTTTTTTTTCCTGACACTCCCAATTTTATAAGTGAGAGCTCTCAGACTGACATTTAAAATATATAGAGATGACCTGGTCGGCTGTGAAGTGTCTCTCCCAACTCAATGTGCACCCCTTCTCAAGCCACAATTCAAAGTCTTTACATGGTCAAGGCTTGATACAATCTGGCTTCAAATTACCTTTCTGATTCTCTTTTTCTTTAAAACATGTGAACCTTATGTTCTACTATGTTAGTCCATTTCTCTAACGAACATGTATATTCCTCTACTCTTACATGCAAGTCGTTCCCCTTGCCAAGTAGGTTACCCGCCTCAGTTCTTTTAGGCCCATCCTTTTGATCTTTCAAGGCTGGGCTGAAGTCCTCTCTCTCCCACAGATCTTGAAGATTTCCTTGAACAGTCCAGCTCACAATGATTACTTACGCTTCTGAACTTACATACAGGCCAGTTATTTGGAATTCTGCACATACTTCTTTGGATTGTTTAATAATCGTTCACATGCATTATGTATTTTCTACCCAACAAGATTTTAACAATAATACTATCACCTTCGATACTAGCAGCTACTATTTCTATTTATAAGGAATCAGAGAGGTTACGCAAATTTCCCCAAACCAGAGAATCTGTAAGAATTGGAATTTGTGCTGCCCAATGTTGTAGCCACTAGCCACATGTGGCATTTCAAGTGCTCAATAGCCACATGTGGCAACTGGCTCTTTTACTGACTAGCAAAGACACAGAACATTTCCATCATCACAGAAAGTTGTGCCAAACAAGTACTGCTTTAGTTTTCTGGTACATGTTAATATATTTGAAACAGTAGAGGCTTAATATATGTCTAGATAATATTTACTTATTGTTATGAACAGAGAACACTACAGATACTAAAATAACATCATTCTGCTTCTCTAATTACCTATAAAATAAATAGCACAATTTTAGATAAGCTACTATGAGGAACATAAAAATATATCATGAGCAATGACAAAGGGGTAAGAAACTATCGTAAATTTCAAGTCTGAAGTATTATGGCAAAACAAACTATATTTCTACTGTCAGTTGTCAAGGTATCTGTCTTCAGTGGCACAGTAGATTCTTCTGCCAACTAACTTGGCTGTTTTAGGTGGGAGAGCTGGTTAAATAAACACCTCAAAGTATCTTAGGCAACTTTATTATCCTCATTTAACGAGAAACTATTGCTTATGTAATGCCAAAATATGAAACATCATTTCAAATGAATATAAATCTCATTTGAATTCTTCTAACCCATCATATTCTTCTAGCCTTGATTCCTGTTCATACCAGCCAAAAAACTCAAGGCAGTCAGGACATGGGCAAATTAAAAAGTCATGACGGAAAGGTGTAAATATAACTTCTAGAAAATAATATCATCTTATATTTTTGTAACTCTCTTAAATCATGAATTTTATCCTTCATCTCCTCCATTCCCTTACCTAGCAAGGTGTCTGGCATGCAGCAGAAATCCCACAACACTTGTGAAGAGTATGTTACACTTTATAGAGGATATTCCATTTTTTCATTTACTCATAACAAAGTATGATTCACCCCCTATTTTCTGGAGGAGAATACAGAAGCTTGAAGAAATTGTGTGTCTTATCCAAGGATATAAAGCTAGTAGCTGAAGAAGGTGGGTGTGGAACTCAGGTTTTCATATTCTTTGTCCAGGGCGTTTTGCACTAGACTCAGTCCAATTTGTCTATTTTTTTACTAAGACGCTCAACTCTAGAGTAGAGCAAGGAACAACAAATCAAGTGAAGAAACAATTTCTTTCCTCCCTGCCACCTCTGTTCCTCTTTTCTCTTTCTCAGTGTTAGCACCACAGTTGTTTTCCAGATACAAACACAGGGCTACCTGTGGCAGTACTGACACTAGATTAAGATAGGCCCCAGGACTTTTTTTTTTCTTTTTTTTTCCAGTTTATTTCCCACAGCTCAGGTATTGCTTTTTATGTCCCAGGATCTAGAAGAACTTATCCTGGATACAGGAAAAGCGAGAAGCCTGGTAGGTCATGCAATTCTTCTTAATAGGTAAGTAGCATCTCTATAGTACCCAGATCAGGGAAACAGTTTCAAAAGATGAGAAGCAAAAGGGCATATATAATCACAGAATATGATGTGAAGCTAATTCGCTCTTCTGTAAAATGGGGATAATGAGAGTACCTGCCTCATAAGAATGTAAGCTTCAAGGGGATAGGGATCTGTGTCTCTCTTGTTTGCTATATGTATCCCCAGCACACAGGGTACTCAGTATTTACTGAAAGAATGAAAGTGTGAAGGCTGTTATAAGGATTGAGTGAAAGAATATAAAATACATAGTACTTGGCAAATAAGAATTATCTTCTCTGATTCATGTCTAAATATAGAGCTCCACTAATAAATTCAAAATAGTTTCAGTAAGAGAAATAGTAATGATACAGCCATAGTTTATCCTCGTGGTAATTTGCTTACTTTTACTTACTCTGGCAAGAACCATATAAGCATACCCGGTTTAGGGGTTTTTGTTCAAAACAACTTTTCCCTTCCTTTTAAGACGGTAACACAATCTCGCACAGAAAATTTCTAAAGTGCAGAAAAATACATAGAAAACAAAAATCACTCATAATCTATCAGAGAAAACCATGATTACCATTTTATAGATTTCCCAAAGTCATTGTCTCTATCTGTAGAGGTCATTATTCCCCAAATTATATGAATTCTTTTTTTTTTTTCCCTCAAATTAGCTTTTGATAGATCATCCATAAAATACCTGTAATAAATACCTCATTTAGCACTTCACTATATAATATTGATTCATTGTCAGGCAGTATGTCAAAAATATTTTCTTACTTAAAACATGTTAACTGTGTCTAAAAGTGATATATTCATATCCATCAAAATACTGAACAGTATAACTGATCTGTATTTTTCTTATAACCAGCCATCTTATAGACTAAAATGAATGTGTTCAATGAATGCTAAAAAGCTGCACTGTGCTTCTGTCTGAATGAAGCTGGGAAATCTGTCCAATAACTCTGCTGATGTCTCCTTTATGGCCCTGTAATATTTTCTAGCAAATAATTTTGACTTATGGTAACTAAAGAAAAAAAAAATAAGCGTTAGTGCCAACTTGGTAGGTTCCAAAGAAATGTATCATTCTGTAGATTTTATGGCATCCAGAAGAGTTCTAAGGAAATGTTAAGAAAAAACGAAGTTATCAACAGACAACTAACTGAGAATTTAATAATATAATGAAGGAGAATGTAAACATTGTTTCCTGGGAGGAAGGAAAAATAAGAGGGGTAGCTGGAAGAAACCAGGGGTGAAAGCATGTTATGACTTCAACAGATGTGAGGAGTACAGGAAGAAGGACTACCAAAGTGCAATGGTGAGACCCCATCTCCATAGGTCTGAGCTACACCCCCTCTGTGACATACTCTCCCATTTCCAGAACTGCAACCCCCCACATAAAATTGAATGGGCATGTAATGAAAGAAATGTTAAGCACAGGAACCTGTCCTTTACTTAAACTAAAACTCAGAAGCTTATTTTATACAAACCCATCTCCAGGTGAGGCCTACAGCAAGTCCACCTCAACCCTGTTCTTAGTCCTTAGATGTGTTCACATTACAAGAAAACAATGTAGACAATAGATTTCTTGGCTTATTCCTTCTAGGTTTCGCTAATTGCAGCCCTAAGCTGGAACTTTTAATCATTCTTCATTTATCAGTTACAGGGAAGAATTTTCTCTTCCTGAAATCTACACCTACCATTAATAAAAAGCTTTCAAAATATTCAGAGCAGAGCCTATCATTATTTAACTTCTTAAAGCACTTGCTATCAATACCAATCTGAAGATCAATTATTGAACATCAAGTATTTTTTGCCAACTGTTAAATGTGAAAGACTTGGACAGTGGAGTTGATGATGACTTTTATGTCAGAAAGGTAAATATATTTTGTATGTACTTTTAAAAACTCAAACGTTGATTATAAATGGAATTCCTTTTCTTTCTTGTGATTAACATGAAAGACAGGTAATAGAAACTTTCTATTTATCTCTCTTTTGTCATGATGATTTTATTTTAAAGTCCACAGGAAGATCTCAGAAGGTAAAGAATAAATTTACCTTATTTTCTTCCAGAAATTTCAACTTGATAGAAACATCATTGCGCATTTTGTCATATTTTTCCTTATGTGCTTGGAACAGATGCTGTGACTGCTCAATCTTTGGCAGAGTGTTTGCATCACGTGGCCCAAGATTCAGTTCTTCTAAATCAGTACGATAGGCATCATATTCAATCCTGGAAAGAAGAGAATGAGTGAAACATACTATAAAAGCAGAGTGAAATATGATTGGGAGATAAATGGAAATGTACAATATTCTTAATATCATAAATAATATATACTAATTCTCATACATATTATATAACTCGTGCTTTTGAGATCATGCGAAAAAGAGTTATTACCGTAAGCACGGAAGAAAAAGCTTCTTTTTAGCCTAACCATTTTAAGCTGTTATGTACCCTAGAAAAGGCCATATTCTTTTAATCCATCCCTGTGGGTGCAGACCTACTGTGGGTAGGAACTTTTGGTTAGGTTCTTTCAATTGAGATGTGACCCACCCAATTCAAGGTGGGTCTTAGTCCTTTACTGGAGTCCTTTATGAGAGGATAAAAGGCAGAAAACCCAAGAGGGCTCAGACAGAGAGAAACACTCACAGAAGCTGAAGGAACTACTGAAGCCAGAACCAGAAAGCAACAAAACCCAGGAGAGAAGGAACAGCATATGCCAGCCATGTGACTTCCCATGTGACAGAGGTGTCCCAGATGCCAGAAGCCTTTCTTCAGAGAGGTATCCTCTTGTTGGTGCCTTAGTTTGGACATTTTCATGGCTTTAGAACTGTAAAATTTGTAAGCTAATATATCTCCCTTTTGTAAAAGCCAACCCATTTCTAGTATATTGCATTTTGGCAGCTTTAGCAAACTGAAACATTACTCTTCCCAAAGTACAGTATAAACTAACAAAATTTCCAAAATTTAAAAATCAGTTTTAAAAAAGAGCTGTTAAAACCTAATGCTAACAAGTAAGGGTCAACATTAACTCTCCCCCCCCCCCCCCCCCAAACTATGGATTGGCTAATTTTTGAGAGGCAAAGTATGTGAGGATAGTGGACTTCAGAATGGCACACATAAAGTAACTGGTAAAAGGAGGTTATACTGAGGTTCAAAAGTCCTTAAACTATAGTCTAGGTCAGGACTGCACAACAGAAATATAACATGAGCCACATATATAATTTAAAGTTTTCTAGTAGCCACATCAAAATAAAAAAAATTATTTTCACCTTTTTCTTTTTGTAATATATTTTATTTTACTGAAAGCACCTAAAATATTATCATTGCTTCATGTAACCAATATAAAAAGTCAATGAGCCTTTTGTACTAACTCTTTGTTTGTACTAACTCTTTGAAATCTACTGTGTATACTTGAAGCACATTTCAATTCAAACAACCCACATTTTAAATGCTCAACAGACACAT
Organism: Choloepus didactylus; assembly: GCF_015220235.1. Lineage (NCBI taxonomy): Eukaryota > Metazoa > Chordata > Mammalia > Pilosa > Megalonychidae > Choloepus > Choloepus didactylus. The sequence continues at coordinate 166,222,112 of NC_051309.1, read as the reverse complement.
GTAGCTAGTGGCTACTCCACTGGATAGTACAGCTGTAGATGGATTTCTTTAACATTAGTATTTAGAATGAGAAAATGTCATTTGTTTTAGAGCACTATCACATTGTATTTCCTGAGATGCCTCCCTCTAATATTTTCTTACCACTAACTGAATTAGTTACCCCACCACCATCACGCTACATTCCCAGAGCACCGCAAACATCTCTACCACATCACCTGTGTAATTACATTACTTTGCTTATGAAACAGTAACTTATCCAGCAGCATCAACTATTCAGTATTCAGTTAAGAAGCAACAAAGTGACCTTTAATTTAGTTAAAGTCAGTATAACAAAGCATATGACCTAAAACTAAATCTCTTTTATTCAGATCTCTATATCACAGTTCATATCCTGTATTCTGGAAATTAGAATACTTTAAACAACATGAACTGTATAATATATACGACTTGAGAAAGAATTCATCAGTCTTGCACTGAAATGAATTTATTCTTAACTCATACTGCATTTAATAAACTTGATGGTCTTTCAGGGCCAAAAGAGGATCATTCATTCATTCATTCATTCTCTGATTCACTGATTCACTCAACAAAATTTAAGTGAACACCTATGTTTCAGGTACTGTGCACAAATTAGAGCTATAAAGATAAACAAAGTTCATCCTCAAGAAGCTTACAATCTAGAGGTAGAGAAGAATGTAACCAACTACAACACAACAAGATAACGGAAACTGCCATGAGAGACGAGTAAGGTATGATAGAAATCAAGAGGAACAAACACCTAATTAGGTATATGAAAGAGCATCTTAGAATAGAATTAAAACATAATATTAAATTTAGAAGGGTGGTAAAAGCTTATTAGATGAATGGGGCAGGAAAATTGGTAGAACATTCCAAGAAGAGAATAGCATGGACAAAGGCATAGATTGGCAAGATAACATGACACATTTGGGAGGTAATTCAGTGTTATTAGAGCCTACGGTTCGAATATGATAATGGAAGGAATTAAAGCCAGATAGCTAGGCAGGGTCAAGATAAAGCAGGCCTCACAGGCCTGGTGATGGGAAACCATTGAAAAAACTCTGATCTACAGAGTGACATGACTCTATTTTTTTATGATAGAAAGATGATTCTAGTGACAGTTTAAGGAATGGAGAATGAACTGAGGTAGAAGATTAAGAAACAAAAGACAAGGAAACCAATTAGAAGACAATAGGCAAATGAGAAATGAGTCACTGCACTGTGACCATGGTAGTGGTGCTAAAAAGAAAGAGACAGATATGAAGATTTAGGTGGCAAGACTAACCAAGTACGACACAAGTTAGTTAATCCATTGAATCTGTAGCCAAACCAAACCCTTTTCTCTGCCCTTCACTGGCTCTAAGACTTTGAGCTAATTTTTTCATCTCTTTGTGCTTCTATTTAACCTTAATAAAAACACCATATGTGTAAGGCATTTAGGGCACCTGGTAATAACAATTATCTTTAGAGTGCTTATTATTATTATGACCAAATTAGAAGGGCAGCCAGAAGCAGATACATTAAAAACAATAAGAAATGAAGGAGAAAAAAGTAGAACTAAAATAAACAATAATATGTGATGATTTCATGTAAGACAAAAGTATATAACATCCTTTAACAGCCTCTGAACACATTTCTAAACAGTATTAATCAATTTTAACACAAAGTTCTAACACTGACCTTATATCCCTTAATCCTTACATTCAGAGTTTATCAAAGTAAAACTTTCCATAGAAGCTTTTCTTTTATGGTGCTCATGAACATTGGGGAGAGAAGTACAGTAAGTTTTCAAAATGCAAGTCTTTACTTCAGGGTTGTCAGTCTGAACTGAGTCCACATCAATAAAGTTAATGATAGTGGGTTACTTTATGGCTTATGTAAAACTTTTAGAGAATAGGTGTCCATTTCTGAAAAGTCTTGACCACAATTGACTCCCTTGTTGTGCTGCTGTAGAGAAGTGTTGAATGGGTTTTAAGATTTTCTGTTGTGCAACACCAGACAGCTAGGAAATACTTGACCAGGATGAACAACAGGAAGCATTAAAAGGCCACTGGGGCATTTGCCTAAATTACCACTTATTGTGCTGATCAATAGACGACCTTGCCCTAAAAGTCAGCAAATTCTGGTTTTGACAGAGAAGAAAATTTAGCTACTGAGAAAACTTTAATCTGGGTTCTTTTTTGAATAGCATCTCTCAGTAGGCAGTGTTTCAGTCTTGAAGCTATATTACAGCATTACAACTAATTAACTTCTCAACTAGTTCACTAATGGCACAGAAATTCAAACTCCAAGCTAAATGTAATGAATAAAATCATAAATTATAATTTGAATAAAAAATAATAAATTATTGATTGAAGTTATTGTTGTTGGTTTTTAAAATATACAAGGTTATCTAAAGGTTTCCTTTAAGTAATTAGGTAGAGCAAGTAAATATAAATACTTATAATTTAGTCCAGAAGTTTCAAACAAATCTATATATTGTTTAAATTGAGATCTTAAACCATATTGTACTTTAAGACACATTTCTCATTCCAAGATATGAATACCATTTTTCACAATTATTTGTAAAAATTTTAGATTGATCCACTTCAAGCTTAAGGTTCACTGATCAAGAACGGAAGGTAGGAAGACAATGGGTTCTCATCTTAGCTTTGAAATTGACTAGAAGGGAGCAAATCTTTTAACCCTGAGATGGTCATTTTTCTTCTTTGTTAATTAAATATAAAATGTTTCATGTATAAAAAATGTTTTTTCTGATAAGTCTTGCTTTTTTAAAATACTTTTTTTTTTTTTTTTTTCTTTATTAGAGAAGCTGTGGGTTTATGGAACAATTATATATAAAACTCAGAGCTCCCACATGCTACATGTGCTAGTTTGGAGCTGTTATATACTCCAGAAAAGGCCATATTCTTTTAATCCATTTTTGTGGGTGCAGACCTATTGTGGGTGGGACCTTTGATTAGGTTGTTTCAATTGAGAGGTGATACAGCCCATTCAAGGTGGGTCTTCATCTTTACTGGAGTCCTTTGTGAAAGGATAAAAGGCAGAGACATTTGGAGAGAGCTGAGAGAGAAATGCCCTGGAGATACTAAGAAAGAACCCACAGGTGCTCAGAGAGAAAGCCACTGGAATCAGAAGCTGAAAGCTACGAAATCCAGGAGCGAAGGACCAGCAGATACTGGCCACGTGCCTTGCAATCTGACAGAGGAACCCAATATGCCAGCAGCCTTTTGTCAGAGAAGATATCTTCTTGATGCCTTCATGGGACATTTTCATGGCCTCAGAACTATAAAATTATAAGTGAATAAATACTCATTGTAAAAGCCAATCCATTCTTGGTATATTTCATTCCGGCAGCTTTAGCAAACTGAAACAGCACCCTATTATTAACACCTTGCATTGGTGTGGAACACTTCTTACAACTGATGATAATATGTTTTTATAAGTGTACCATTACCAAAACATTTCCATCATTCCAAACAGTAACCCTGTACATCTTAAGCCCTACACTTTCCAGTCGCTACCCCAACCTCATTCCCTGGTAATCTACAGTCTAGATTCTGACTCAATGAGTTGGCTTATTCTATTATTTCAAATCACTGAGATCATACAATATTTGTCCTTTTGTTTCTTGCTTATTTAACTCAACATGTTGTCCTCAAGGTTCATCCAAGTTGTCACATGTATCAGGACTTCATTCCCTTTTATGGCTGAATAATATTCCATTGTATGTATATACCACATTTTATTTATCCATTCATCAGTTGATGGAACTGGGCTGCATCTATTTTTTGGCAATTGTGAGTAATGCTGCCATGAAAGTTGGTATGCAAATATCTATTTGAGTTCCTGCTTTCAATGCTTTCTGGTATTGAAAGAAGTGAGATTGCTGGGTCATATGGTAGTTCCATACTTGGTTTTCTGAGGAACTGCCAAACTGTCTTCCACAGCGTCTGCACCACTTAACATTCCCACCAGCAATGAATGAGTGTTCCTATTTCTCCACATCTTCTTCAACACTTGTAATTTTTCTTTTTTTCTTAATATAGCCATTCTAATGGGTGAGAAATAGTATTTCATTGTGGTTTTGTTTTGTATTTCCCTGATGACTAATGATGTTGAGCATCTTTTCAATGTGCCTTCTGGCCATTAGTATACTGTCTTTGGAGAGATGTCTATTCAAATCTTTTGCCCATTTTTAAATTGGGTTGTTTGTCTTTTTGTTGTTAGGTTGAAGGATTTCTTTACATATTCTGGATATTAAACCTTTATTGGATATGTGGTTTTCAAATATTTTTTCCCATTGTGTAGGCTGTAATTTTACATTCATGATAAAGTCCTTTGAGGCACAAAAGATTTAATTTTGATGAGGTCTTTGATGAGTGTAAAGTCTAAGAAACCACTGCCTAATACAAAGTCCTGAAAATGCTTTCCCACATTTTCATCCAGGAGTTTGATAGTTCTGGCTCATATATATAGGTCTTTGATCCCTTATACTTCTATATAAATTTGATGATTGGCTTTTCCATTTCTTCAAAGAGGGTTGTTGGGATTTTGATCGGGATTGCCCTGAATCTATAAATTGCTTTGGGTAAGACTGACATCTTAATGATATTTAGTCTTCCAATCCATGAACATGGAATGTCCTTCCAATATTTACATCTTCTTTGCCTTCTTCTAACAATGTTTTGTAGTTTTCTTTGCACAAGTCCTTTAAGTCCTTGGACAGATTTATTCCAAAATATTTGATTCTTTTAGTTATTATTGTGAATGGAATTTTTTCTTGATTTCTTCATCTGATTGTTCACTGCTTATGTATAGAAACACAACTGATTTTTGGGTGTGGATCTTGTACCCCACCACTTTCCTGAATTCATTATTAGCTTTAGGAACTTTTCTGTGGATTTTTCAGTGTTTTCTGTACATAGGATCATGTCATCTGAAAATAGGGAACATTTTACTTCTTCCTTTCCAATTTGGATACCTTTTATTTCTTTTTCTTGCCTAATTACTTTGGGAAGAACTTTCAGTACTATGTTGATAAACAAAAGTGACAATGGGCATCTTTGTCTTGTTACTGATCTTAGAAGGAAAGTTTTTAGTCTTTCACCGTTAAGTAGGATGTTAGCTGTGGGCTTACATAAATGTCCTTTATCGTGTTGAGAATGTTTCCTCCTCTTCCCAATTTTATAAGTTTTTATCAAGATTTTGGATTTTGTCAAATGCCTTTTCTGCATCAACTGAGATGAACATGTGTTTTTTTCCCTTTATTCTGTTAATGTGTATTACATTAATTTTCTTATGTTGAGCCACCCTTACATACCAGGGATAAATCCCATTTAATCATGGTGTATAATTCTTTTAATATGCTGTTGTCTTTAGTTTGCTAGTATTTTGTTGAGGATTTTTGCACCTATGTTCATAAGAGCTACTGTCTGTAGTTTTCTTTTCTTGTGTTATCTTTATCTGGCTTTGGTAACAGGGTGATGTTGACCTCGTAGAAAGAATTAGGGAGTGTTCCCTCCCCTTCAATTTTTTGGAAGTTTGAGAAGAATTGGAGTTAAGTTTTCTTGGAATGTTTGGTAGAATTCCCCTGTGAAACCATCTGGTCCTGGTCTTTTCTATGTTGAGAGATTTTTTATTTTTTTATTATCACTGATTCAGTCTCTTTACAAGTACAGATTTGTTGAGGTCTTTCTTTTCTTCTTAAGTCAATGTGGTAGTTTGTGTGTTTCTAAGAAGTTGTCCATTTCATCCAAGTTATTGAGTTTATTGGTGTAAAGTTCTTCATAGCATCCTCTAATAGTTTTTTATATTTCAGTGGGGTTGGTAGTAATGTCCTCTTTTTCATGTCTGATTTTTGTTATTTGTATGCTCTCTCTCTTTTTCTTTGTCATTTCTAGTGAAAGGTTTGCCATTTTTCTTTTATCTTTTCAAAGAACCAACTTTTGTTTATTTTGATTGTCTCTATTGTATTTTTTTGTTTTCTATTTCATTTATCTCCACTCCGAACTTTGTTACCTCCTTTCTGCTTGCTTTGGGTTTAGTTTCCACTTCTTTTTTTTTTTTTTAATCATCATTTTATTGAGATATATTCACATACCACGCAGTCATATAAAACAAATTGTACTTTCGATTGTTTACAGTACCATTACATAGTTGTACATTCATCACCTAAATCAATCCCTGACACCTTCATTAGCACACACACAAAAATAACAAGAATAATAATTAGAGTGAAAAAGAGCAATTGAAGTAAAAAAGAACACTGGGTACCTTTGTCTGTTTGTTTGCTTCCCCTACTTTTCTACACATCCATCCATAAACTAGACAAAGTGGAGTTTGGTCCTTATGGCATTCCCAATCCCACTGTCACCCCTCATAAGCTACATTTTTATACAACTGTCTTCGAGATTCATGGGTTCTGGGTTGTAGTTTAATAGTTTCAGGTATCCATCCACTTCTTTTTGTAGTTCTTCCAGTTTTGAGGTTAAGTCTCTGATTTGAAGTCTTCCTTCTTTTTTAATGTAAGCATTTAGAGTTATAAATTTCCCTATCAGCACTGTCTTTACTGCATCTTGTAAGTTTTGATAGGCTGTATTTTCATTTTCATTTGCCTCAAGATATTCCCTAATTTCACTTCTGATTTCTTCTTTGACCCATTGGTTGTTAAAGAGTATGTTGTTTAATTTCCACATATATGTGAATTTTCCCTTTCTCCCTCTGTTATTGATTTCTTTCTTCACCCTGTTGTGGTTGGGGAAGATATCTTGAATGATTTCAGCATTTTTAAAATTAATTGAGACTGGTTTTGTGACCTAACATGTGGTCTATCCCAGAGAATGATCCGTGCACATTTGAGAAGAATGTGTATTCTATTTTTCTTGGGTGAAGTGTTCTACATATTTCTGTTAGATTTAGTTGGTTTAGAGTATTGTTGAATTTTTGTATTTCCTTATGATCTTCTGACTAGATGACCATTATTGAAAGTAGGGAATTGAAGTCTACTATTAATGTAAACCATCGATTTCTCCCTTCAAATCTCAGTTTTTGCTTCATATATTTTGGGGCTCTGCTCTTACGTGCATATCTGTTTATAATTGTTACATCTTCGTATTGAATTGACTTCTTTATCAGTATATAATGATCGTCTTTGTCCCTTGTAACTGTTTTGACTCAAAATCTATTTTACCCAATATTAGCATAGCCACTCCAGCTCTCATTAGGTTACTACTTGCATGGTGTATTTTCTTCCATCCTTTCACCCTCAAAGTACTTGTATCTTTGAATTTAAAGTGACTCTCCTGTAGACAGCCTGTAGTTGGGTCATTCTGCTTTATACATTCTGCCAATCTCTGTCTTCTGACTGGAGGGTTTAATCCATTTACATTTAAAGTCACTACTTGTAATGCAGGACATTCTGCTGCCATTTTGCAAGTTAGCCTTTGTAGGTCTTACACCTTTTCGTCCCTCAATTGTTCCATTAATGTCTACATTTATATTTATTTGATTTTTGTATTGTACCATATTGAGTGCTTTCTCTTTTCTTCCTGGATATATTTTTCATCTACTTTCCTTGAGGTTGTCCTGGAGTTAAATTTTAACATCAAAAATATATAACAGTCATTTTTGGTATGATACCAACTTAACTTCAATAGCATACACATATACTTTCCTATACCCCTCTTACTTTCCACATTTTTTAATACTTGTTAGCACTTATATCTTTGTACACTGTATGTCCACAACCATAGACTTATCATTACTCTTTATGCATTTGCATTTTAGCATCTCTAGGAGTAAGAAGTGGAGTTACGTAAAAAACAACACACTACAATAATATTGGCATTTATAACTACCCAAATGTTTGGTTACCTTTACCACAGGTCTTTATTTCTTTGTGCCACTTTGAACCACTGCCTAGTGTCCTTTCCTTTCATCTGAAGAACTCCTTTTAGTATTGCTTATAGGGCAGGTCTAGTGGTGAACTCCCTCAGCTTTGTTTATCTGGGAATTCTTAATCTTTCCCTCATTTGAAAGAAAGTCTCACAGGATATAGAATTATTGGTTGGCAGTTATTTTCCCTCAGCACTCTGTTATTTCAACCCTTTACTTTCTTGCCTCCATGGTTTCTGATGAGAAATCAGCACTCAATCTAATTGGGATTCCTCTGTACCTAACATGTTGCTGCTCTCTTGCAGCTTTCTGAATCTCTCCTTGTTCTTCACATTCGACAGTCTGATCAATGTATGATGGGGCATATTTTTCTTCAAATTTATCCTATTTGGTGTTCTCTGGGCTTCTTGGATGTGTATATTAAGGTCTTTTGCTGCGTTTGGGAAAATTTATGCCGTTATTTCTTTGAATACTCCTTCTGTCCTTTTCTCTCTTCTACTTCTGGGATTCTCATAATGTATATACTGGAATGCTTCATGGTGTCCCATAGGTATCTTAAGACTATTTTTGCTATTTATAATTCTTTTTCTTTCTGCTCCTCAATCTGACTCATTTCAAGTGTCTTATCTTCATGTCGACTGATTATTTCTTTTGCCAGCTTCAATCTGTTCTTGAATCCCTCCTGGGAATTTTTCATTTCAGTTATTGTGATCTTCAATTCCAGTAGTTCTGTTTGGTTCCTTTTTTTTTTTTTTTTAATCTTCATTTTATTGAGATATATTCACATACCACGCAGTCATACAAAACAAATCGTACTTTCGATTGTTTACAGTACCATTACATAGTGGTACATTCATCACCCAAATCAATCCCTGACACCTTCATTAGCACACACACAAAAATAACAAGAATAATAATTAGAGTGAAAAAGAGCAATTGAAGTAAAAAAGAACACTGGGTACCTTTGTCTGTTTGTTTCCTTCCCCTATTTTTCTACTCATCCATCCATAAACTAGACAAAGTGGAATGTGGTCCTTATGGCTTTCCCAATCCCATTGTCACCCCTCATAAGCTACATTTTTATACAACTGTCTTCGAGATTCATGGGTTCTGGGTTGTAGTTGATAGTTTCAGGTATCCACCACCAGCTACCCCAATTCTTTAGAACTTAAAAGGGTTGTCTAAAGTGTGCATAAGAGTGCCCACCAGAGTGACCTCTCGGCTCCTTTTGGAATCTCTCTGCCACTGAAGCTTATTTCATTTCCTTTCACATCCCCCTTTTGGTCAAGAAGATGTTCTCCGTCCCACGATGCCAGGTCTACATTCCTCCCCGGGGGTCATATTCCACGTTGCCAGGGAGATTCACTCCCCTGGGTGTCTGATCCCACGTAGGGGGGAGGGCAGTGATTTCACCTTTCAAGTTGGCTTAGCCAGAGAGAGAGGGCCACATCTGAGCAACAAAGAGGCATTCGGGAGGAGGCTCTTAGGCACAACCATAGGGAGGTCTAGCCTCTCCTTTGCAGCAACCGTCTTCCCAAGGGTAAAACCTGTGGTAGAGGGCTCAACCCATCAAACCACCAGTCCCCTATGTCTGTGGTCATGTTAGCAACCATGGAGGTGGGGTAGGCGAATACCCCTGCATTCTCCACAGGCTCCTCAAGGGGGCACTACATCTTTTTTTTTTTTCCTTGTTTTTCTTTTTTTTTTTTTTTTAACTTTCCCTTCTTTTTTAAATCAATTGTATGAAAAAAAAGTTAAAAAGAAAACAAACATACAATAAAAGAACATTTCAAAGAGACCATAACAAGGGAGTAAGAAAAAGACAACTAACCTAAGATAACTGCTTAACTTCCAACATGTTCCTACTTTACCCCAAGAAAGTTACCTAATATAGCAACATTTCTGTGAACTTGCTCCTACTATATCCATCAGAAATTAACAGACCATAGTCATTCCTGGGCATCCCCAGAACGTTAAATAGCTTATCTGTTCTTCTTGGATTATTGTTCCCCCTTCCTTAATTGCTCTCTATTGTTAGTTCCCCTACATTCTACATTATAAACCATTTGTTTTACATTTTTCAAAGTTCACATTAGTGGTAGCATATAATATTTCTCTTTTTGTGCCTGGCTTATTTCGCTCAGCATTATGTCTTCAAGGTTCATCCATGTTGTCATATGTTTCACGAGATCGTTCCTTCTTACTGCCGCGTAGTATTCCATCGTGTGTATATACCACATTTTATTTATCCACTCATCTGTTGAAGGACATTTGGGTTGTTTCCATCTCTTGGCAACTGTGAATAATGCTGCTATGAACATTGGCGTGCAGATATCTGTTCGTGTCACTGCTTTCCGATCTTCCGGGTATATACCGAGAAGTGCAATCGCTGGATCGAATGGTAACTCTATATCTAGTTTTCTAAGGAACTGCCAGACTGACTTCCAGAGTGGCTGAACCATTATACAGTCCCACCAACAATGAATAAGAGTTCCAATTTCTCCACATCCCCTCCAGCATTTGTAGTTTCCTGTTTGTTTAATGGCAGCCATTCTAACTGGTGTTAGATGGTATCTCATTGTGGTCTTAATTTGCATCTCTCTAATAACTAGTGAAGCTGAACATTTTTTCATGTGTTTCTTGGCCATTTGTATTTCCTCTTCAGAGAACTGTCTTTTCATATCTTTTGCCCATTTTATAATTGGGCTGTCTGTACTATTGTCATTGAGTTGTAGGATTTCTTTATATATGCAAGATATCAGTCTTTTGTCAGATACATGGTTTCCAAAAATTTTTTCCCATTGAGTTGGCTGCCTCTTTACCTTTTTGAGAAATTCCTTTGAGGTGCAGAAACTTCTAAGCTTGAGGAGTTCCCATTTATCTATTTTCTCTTTTGTTGCTTGTGCTTTGGGTGTAAAGTCTAGGAAGTGGCCGCCTAATACAAGGTCTTGAAGATGTTTTCCTACATTATCTTCTAGGAGTTTTATGGTACTTTCTTTTATATTGAGATCTTTGGTCCATTTTGAGTTAATTTTTGTGTAGGGGGTGAGGTAGGGGTCCTCTTTCATTCTTTTGGATATGGATATCCAACTCTCCCAGCCCCATTTGTTGAAAAGACCATTCTGACTCAGTTCAGTGACTTTGGGGGCCTTATCAAAGATCAGTCGGCCATAGATCTGGGGGTCTATCTCTGAATTCTCAATTCGATTCCATTGATCTATATGTCTATCTTTGTGCCTGGTTCCTTTTTAAAACTTCTATCTCTTTATTTAGACTCTCATATTGTTCATTCATTGTTTTTCTGATATCCATTTGTTCTTTTTTATACTTTCCTTCATCTCCTTGAGCATACTGAAGATCTTTTTTTCAACGGCTTTGCTGGGTATGTCTAGATCGTCTTCCTTTTTATGGGACATCATTTCTTTTTTCTTTGTTTGTCTCGTACTGTTTTGGTGCACACTGTATATTTCAACATTTTAAACCTAACTCTGGGATTTATTACCTGAGATAACTGTTTCTTGATTTTGTAACCAGCTAGTGATAAGCAGGGATTTTCTTGAGTTTCAGCCCTACTATTAGGATGGTCTGCCCAAGGCGAATGCAGTGTGCAGGGTTTCCCATTCCTTTCTGGGCCTGTGTCTTGTCCTGGGCTTTTGTTTGTTAGTTGCTTTGGAGTTCCCCTGTTTACTGGAGTTTGGTTGTTCCCTCTGTTTCCCAAGAGGCAGCCCTCCTTCTCCTGAATGTTTAAAGCCACCAGGCCTTTGTGGTTTAATTTTTTAAAAAGCATGCTAGAAATAAAGGCCAAAGAGAAAGACACTATATGCTGAGTGACTAAATATTTCGGTATAGGTGGACAACTTCAAAGTAGAGAAATGGGAAGCAGATTCATGTAGTTCTTAAGTAGGAGATGGTAGGGGGTACTTCTGAAACAACACAAAAGAATTTTCATCTTGAAATCTCAGAAATATCACAATAATCCGGAAGACTAGAAAATATGAATGATTATTAAAATTGTTAAAGAGATAAAAGGAAGAATATCCATTACGAACATTATGAATAAGGAACAGAAAGCTTTGGAAATGACCAATTCGAACTTAAAGAAATGAAAAATAGACATGATGAATCCTTTGAAAAATACAGAACAATGTCCATGAAAAGATTTAAATAGAGATCGGAAAACTAATTAATGGGAATGTTACTGAAGAGATTTATCCAAGAGTATAGATTAATTTTGTTTCTTTTCTCTACCTTCTGATTTTAATACAGGATTAGTAAGTAACTAGAACAATAAAGAAAAGTAAAAAATCAAGATGCAAACCTAAGTGAGTTACACAACCTTATCCCCAGCCATCAACCACAACAGTTTGTTTTGACCTTCATTTCCAAATATAAAGAGTCAGTGAGACTCCCTGGTAGAGTACGGCGTCATTACTCCTCTAAGTAAGCTAGGGCGGCGAGATCCTCCATTTCCCTATTCCCTAGTAAGCAGGGTTTGCGAATGTGTATATAGAACCAAGACACAATCCATTGGACACTCACTAAGTACTCTGAATCTAAAGGCAACAAAGCAAAAATTTAGGGACAGTTCAGAAATTATTTATGGTAGCTGTGGCAGCATCAAGTCCCAGAGGCATTCAACATCAGAGTCCTAATTAGATATTTCTGAGGCATTACCTTGGCTTTGGTTCTTGTCCATTTTCAGAAACTTGTTCACTTTTCTGTTAGTTCTGTGGGCTATTCTATAATCTTCAAATACATTCTTTTACTGCCGATATTAGCCAGAGTTGGTTTCTGTTGTTTACAACCAAAAACCTTAAGTGAATTATGCACAGTCTGTAAAATGGACAACATAGTGAAAATTTATACCTACCTGGCACTTTCATACTGTTTCACAGTCATTAATGTATCTTCAATTGTTTTATTCACCAAAGTGTTCACACTGGCGATGAAAAAATTGATGGCACCAAGAAGAGTCTCTCCATTTTTAGCCAGCAGCTTCTGGGTATCTGCATTATAGCCAAATTCCTCCTAAAACAGAGAACTCACCTTAACTTACCCAATAATAAATCAGCAAATGTGACTAACATATCTCAATCATGTAACTAGTGGGAATATATTTGATTTAGAAATCTAGCTATAGAAGTTTTACCTTTTCCTTCAATATATTTAAATAAGTAGGAATTTAAGTCACAACCAGCTATATAATTAGCGAAAAAGTCTAGTAAGTCGAAACCATCATCAGCTCAGATGTAGCTAAATTGTAAATAATTTAAAAGTTAAACTACTTTGTACTAGAAAGAATCTCTTCATTTCTACGTTTTATTTCTATTACATTGCAAGCACAGCTGTTAGGAAGAAAAATATAGCAGATCATTAATCAGAGAAACAACTATAACTTTTACAACCTAATTAGGTAACAATTGGCTAAAACTTTCAAACATAAAATACACTGCATTTTTTGTGTGTTTTCACTGAATCTCCTCAAAGTATAAATATTAACAACATACATTTCTTTGTAAACTTAGTGACCAGTATTTGACTCTAAGCTCAATTTTATCTAGGCACACAGCTGGGGAAAAATCACTCAACACCAGCTATAATTCATTTTTTCTGAATAAACAGAGCAAACATTAAAGTCAGCTTGTTCAGATATGGCAAGAACTAACCCTAAATTTCTAGGAATGAAAACTTTCCAGTCCAAGTTTGATTAAAAGATTAATCATGAGCACATCCGACCAAATAAAATATTGATCATATTTTATTGTAAAGAGTTATGATTCAATTTGAGAATTCTGTATTATAAAGCACTTTTCAATTTCAGCTGAAAATAACGTAACATTAAGTTAAACTAGAATCTTAGAAGATGCTAATTTAATGTTAGTGCTCTTGCCATAATTAGATTTCTAGGTGATAAAATATTCAATTATTCAATAAACAGCAGGAAAGTAAAATTTCCTTTTTGTGCTAAAAGCATTTTCCATTTAAGCAAGGTCTATGTAACTCTTTACTCTGGACTCAGTATTCAAAATTTCACAGACTTTGACTTCCAAATATCAGCATATAAATTACATGAAAAGAATATCAATCAATATATGTAAAAACTAAAACGAGAGACAGGACAACTGAAGATTTCTGGCACCAGGTTTCTACAAGTTAAGTTATACACTGAAATCTAAGTCGACCTTACTTGAAACAGAAAGGTGCAGAGAAAACATTTTTACAACTTTTAGAGAAAGTCAATATAACATTTTACAACTGTATTTATTTTCTTTGGTATTCATTAAGAGGTAAAGGGTAAAACAAACAAGTGGAAGAAAAATATGAAAGTTATAATAGTTCAATATAATACAACATCATAGTCCATAAAAAGTAAGGAAGTCGTCTCTGATCACAGTATAAAAAACATACATTACACCACATTTTTGTAACATTCTATTCATTTCTAAAAGTTCTCAATATCCACAATTCCACATTATTAACTTAAAAATGCCCCAAATCCTAATTTAGCCACAGGAAAATCTATCCAACCTAGAAGGCTGCTCTTTTACTAAAAAATACCAGAGTACAGTATGATGAAAAAGTAGCTAATTGAAAAGTTACACCATAGAATTTGGAATCCTCTATTTACAGATGAGGAAAAAGGCCCAAACTTAAAGCAAACAAAAAGAGTAAACTGACAGTGTTGGCTTTCTTGAAAGTAAATCCCACTAAAATTTTGAGAAGAGAATGTGTAGAAAACTTAAGATTTTAATGCATAACTTTGTAAACCCATCTGGATAGAATAAAAAGTCTTTTTCTCTAGTACTCTACACAGTAAGGTAAATGAAATATAGTTGTAAAAAGGATATAAAATAATTAGGACACAAGTTAGTAAAAATTAATATACTTTTTTATGTATACATGTTGTAAATAAACACACAAACCTTTATGAGTGCTGAAAATAAAACACTGACTCCTAAAACTTCATTTATTTAAGATAAGTGATTTTAGTATTCTCAGTTGGACATGGGTGTTCTACACATTATTTTCAACTTCCTTAGCAATTACAAATAAACAAAACATAATATAATCAATGGATATACACACCAAGAACACAGTTTAGTTCTAATCTTCCAGTGAAGAAGAAAGGCTAATACAATTACTTGATCTAAAAATGTGGTTGCTTTAAAGAGAGAGCAAAGTTTCAAAATATTTTTTTTTCCTCTTTAGTAGCTCCTACATCATTTATATCATTTGCCAATGTAAATGACCACAATTTCCCATTAAACTTATGAACAAACAATGGAAGCAACTGATTGGATTTAAAATACCAACTTTTAACACTAGAAGTGATTACCTAATTAATAACAAATGGGTTGTTTTAAACAATAATATAGAGCAGTAAAATACTAGAATTACAAGTACTAATTAATAATTGACAATATGGATTGAGTCAACTTTCCTGATCTTGATGTAGATGTAAATCTTCAGATTGAGAAAATAAAATTCAATTGAAGTGACACAAATAGAAAAACTAAGAGTGAGAAAATGTGATAAAATGGCAAAAGTCCAGTTTCAGAATTTGCAGATCTGCAATTCAAATCTTGCTTCTGCCACCTACTGGATTTGTATGTGGTAAATTACTCAAATTCTTTGTGCCTTAATTTCCTTACTAATTAAATGAAGTTAATTCCCTAACAAGCTTGGTAAGAGGTATAATGAGATAGCCTGTATAAAGTTTCTGACAGATAACAGGCATTCACTAATAGATAATTTCTG